>NC_140490.1:50427639-51675139 GCF_964271855.1 Acomys minous | reverse complement strand
CACAGGGTGCTCTGAATGCGTTCAGGAATTGAATTCTGATCTGTCCCTAACTGAGAGCTCTCTTCCTTGCTTCTTTAAACCACAACTGCCCAGTCCATGCCTTACACATTTTGGCCATTGAATCGTCAGTGCAGCCACCCTTCACACGTTTGTTTCTGGACACCATGAAGGAAACTGTAGAGATGCATCCAAGTCACTTACTGGAAATGTACTGTGAGAAGAGCTCATGGGGTGCCAGCCATGTTGTTAAGAGCCTTAGTCATTCAGCTAGTGGCAAGCTGTACTCTCTCCCCGTCCCTGTCCTCTGAGACCTCAGGTGTGGTTCTCTCCTGAAGCTGGTTTTCTCTAGAAAGACTAAGG
Source organism: Acomys minous (assembly GCF_964271855.1). Taxonomy (NCBI): domain Eukaryota; kingdom Metazoa; phylum Chordata; class Mammalia; order Rodentia; family Muridae; genus Acomys; species Acomys minous. Next base: position 51,674,779 of record NC_140490.1, on the reverse strand, counting down.
CACAAGCTATGAAGCATTGACCAAAGTCAGCCCAGTGCTCACTTAAGGAGTATCTACCAAGTAGATTCTAAATGTCTACGTCACACTAACACCTTCCTGTATGGCCCTTAGGAGTCCTGCTAGCAATGTCAGCCATGTCTCCTGTCTCCCCACAAAGTGATGCCTTCCCATGTCTTACTTGGTTCATTACTCGGGTAACTAACTGACAAGCTAACTTCTAGACCCTGTCTCAGAGAAGGGTTTCATACAAAAACTACACAATCCCTTCTGTTCTCACTTTTGTGGGAACTCGGGTTATCACCCTCAGCAGATTCTGGTTGAGGGGGTCAGGAATTTGTTCTTTGTAACTCTAGCAAGGAAGTTGCAAGCTGTGCTTCGCTCATGGATGACAAAGCAACTACCAAGCCTGCCCTCCTGGCCTCCCACGTGTTCCATTTTAGACCTCTAATTGCTCACACCCAGGCTCTCCCAACCTGTGTTTAATACAGAGAACACTGTGTGTGAAGGGGAGAATGGAAGCCGATAAAGAGGGAAAATATCACAGAGAAAGCCCTGCTTCCAGTCCCATAGAGAGAGCCATGCAGTCCAGCCCGAGCTTCTGAGCACGCCTTTGCAACAGGACAGGCTTGCTCACAAAGAAGCCCCAGTAGAGGTCCTTGGTATTTGGGGTACCTTGTTCCTCATAGCCATCTGCTTTAACACATACTGGGGTTCAGGTTTCCTATGTAGAGCAGAGAGTGAGAGGAAGAGAGAACCTGGACTAACGAGACACAAGAGAGGAGGAAAACGACATGAAAAGACAAGGAAGCACTTCCAATCAATTAATAACTCCCACTCTCACATACAGCATATGAAAGAGTGGATTAAAACGCAGCCCACACTCAGCTAGCATCAGCCATGACCCAATTAGCATAAACAATTCACAGGTGCTGGGGGATGAATTCTCACTCTTCATTTGCCCAAACAAATATGTTTTCTCAGAAAAAAAGGGAAAAAATTTTTAACGAATGCAAGAAAGAAAAGTACCAGTACCACCTTCTGTGTCTGTACAGCAGAGGCAAGGATGTGAGCCTAGCATACCAAAGCTAGCTCGTAGTCCAGGCCAGGCTTAATATATTTAATAAGTTTCCAGTGGGGCATTAGACACACAGATGAGCAAAACTCCTGGGTGGACACTGATATGTTAAAGTAGAACTTTGTAGGACTGTGTTTGGCTAGAGAGATGATCTTCAAGATCTGTTTCTCAATCAGAAGAGGAAAACCAGGATAATATCAAAGCCTTTGGCAGAAGAGAAAAGAAAAGATATAGAACCAATTAACTCTATGTTTAAGTGTATGTAACTATTCACCTTTTTATATTTACTTTCTGCTCTTTTTCTACCCATTGGAAAGTTACAGCTACAGTGATGGCACATACAAATTGATGATAGGAATCAAATAGTCCCCCATCTTGACTTCAGGCTGTCACTGTGTCTTAGAATTCACCATTACCTTCCCACGGTCCTGAGTTCAAACAGTGACTTCTACTTCCTGGCTTGTATAGCTGGACCAAAAATTTAATGGTTTTTGCTTCCCTTCTGCGTTTCCAGTACAAATGATAAACAAGTCAAGAGTTATTAACCAATAGTACAAATTTGAGGATTAAATGAAACAAAATAGCACTTCACAAACTGTCCTGCAACACATGATTTTCAAGAAAATGCATGTACTCTCTTATAATGGTAGTGTATCTATCCTATTGTGTTTTAGGAAATTTAAATAAAAATATTTCATTTAAACAGAATAATATATAGCCAGCACAGCATTTTTATGGACTATGACACCAATACAAAGAAATAAGTAGAGCAACAGAAAATGTATTAAGATCATTTACTGAAAAACATTGAATAAATAGTACAGACAACATCTAGCTCTCCTGAAAGGCATGGAAATGATATAGAAATATGTTTCTAAGTAATGAACAACTAAATGTAGATCAGTAAGCAAAATGCTAAGCACCTACCAGCTGTATAATTAGTTGTTCCTCTGATGTTAATCCCCCTTTAATTTTATCATACCTCAAAAGAAAGTGGCAGGGCTTCATCTCCCCAGAGAAATTCACACCCCATTCCATCTCTTCTTGAATGTTGTCTATTCCTAATTCAATTTTCTAAGCACTTTGGGTATGTGAAACAGTCTTAAAATATAAAAATAGGAGGGAAAGGGCTGAAGCAATGGTTTAGTGGTTAATAGCACCTACTGCTGTTACAAAGGACATGGGTTCAATCCCAAGAATCTACATGGTGGTTCATAACTATAGCATCTCATGATTGCCCATAACTCCAGTTCCAAGGAGTCAGACACCCTCTTCTGATTTCTATAGGCAACAGGCATGCACACAGCACACTTACATACATGCAGTGAAACACACACACACACAATCAATCAATCAATCAACCCACCTTTAAAAAACACAAAAATAAGAAAAACTATAGAATTGATGTTGAAACAAACTGACAGTTTCCCAAATTTTTATCTTTGCAGTTTTACAGGTGAGTAATATTAGCCACCTTGTCCATTTCTCAGGGTTTCATAGCAAAGACGAGCTCATCACAGATGAGAGTGTGTTTCCAAGTTGGTATTCAAGGGGAGGCAAGAAGTAACTTTTGTTTCAGTTAGATTTAGTAAAGACAATGAAGCACTTTCTAGGCAGTGTGAAGTGGTGCGTGATAAGGCATAGGCATCTGAAGAGAGTGACCAATTAGAATCCTGCATTTGTTACAAGGGGCACAGACACACCACAGTGCAAGCATGCAGAATGTCAAGAGAAGAGACTACATCGGGAGGCAGAAACTAAAGTGCTCAAGGCTTTGTTTGCTGAGCTAAGGAATTCCAAAGAGGATGTTGAGTCCATCAAAGAATATAGCGTAGTAGAGATCTGTGTTTAAATGTGGTTTTATGAAAGTCACAGATATAAAGACTGATAAGAGAGAAAGACTAAAGCCATAAGACCCACCAGCTTCTGCGGTGGATGCAAACATAGCTGGACAATAAACAAACTGGGTGGATTCAGAAGAGGCAAGGATCCGGAATCATTAAGAAGATTCTTTGTACGTGTGTGACAGTAAGACAGCTGGATACCCAGGAAGCAGTACATCAAAAGATCCTCAGATATTACCTTTGAATAGTCAAAGTTATTCATTGCAAAAGGGATTACAAAAAAAGAGAATCAAGATGGGGAGAAATTGATTTAGAATGTAATGAATTTAGAGAGTGTATTGAATCTAGAAATATATGTAATCACCAATATGAAATAAGCTCTATGGATCCAAATCTTGGTATAAAGGCCAGTGGGTGCAATAAATATACAGAGTGTGGACCAATAATTCTTGAAAATTATTTACTGGCATCTTTTACAAGTGTTTCTGAGTTGTATTTCTTCTGGACCTTAATTTTTTACTTTTAAATTATTTAGAGAACTGGGAGATTGTTAGAAAACACTCTAAGCTACAATTTGGACTATAAACACAACATTTTATCTTTAGCACTAATACTGAAAATTAATAGCTCACTTTAAATACTTACATGAAGCAATGTTTGCAGTTGCGAAGACAATTTCAAATGCCAGATTGGGTTTTCATCAGAAGTGATGCTCTGAGTTAGCACTAAGAAGATTATCTAAGAATCAGGTCTTTAAAAAAATGACTCAAAACAACTCATTCTCTGTGTAGAAGGACAATAGCTTGCCACAGGACATCACAGAAGAGGAGAAGGAAGAGGTTTTACTACAGCTGGTTAGGCCTTAGTTTTCTTTTTGGACCAATGTGGCAAGCTCTTCTGCTTAGTTTGGTTAAACACATTTGGTGACTAAGTTAGTGAGAGAAGATGGCACTTGCCTAACCTAATCTTATTTTTGTCTTTGAAAAACCAGACCACATTGTGAATACCCTACAAGGCTGACTCCAACATTGAACCCATAACCCAAGTTCACATAACAGCCTGGATATGTACACTAAGGTTGCAAAGGGAAATGAAGGGGTAAGAGGCCTCCCTATGTGTCAGGATCTTTTTATTGTCTCACTTGATTCAAAAAAAGGAAATTTTGTGGAGTGTGTTTTCATTATCCCCATTTTATAGATGTTCCAATGATCAAGGAACCTCACAAGGCCCCATAGCTATGTTAATGAAGCCATAATTTAAAATCTTGCACCTTTTGATCCTCTACGTCACATCTTCTAGATCAATGTCTTTGGTTGAGCAAATTTACCAGCACGGACACTGTGAGCAGACAAATAACATGCAAAGTGCTCACATAGTTCACATTCAAAAGCAGAATGTCTCAGGAGCTGTATGGTCAGAATGTGGCACCACAGTCATTTTATGTAGTTATACTGTAGGAGAAGCTCCCTAAAGGAATACTTAATCTTCCTTTCTTGGGAAAACTATCACAGTAGGAGGAGAGGTCTTTATACTTAGTTTGATTTAGACAGTGTATGATTTGCCTATGACGCAACCTTCCCAGGTCCCCTTGGGAATTTCTTACAACACTCATAACTCATTTTTCCTCTTCAGTACCAATGTGGTGCATAATAGTTATATAGAAAATTTAGGAAATGCAGACCATAAAACCAAACCAATTTAAGCACTCCCTGTGATCTAAAATAGGGGAACTTACAACCTGGAGCATATGCTTACTTCCCTGTTGTGCACATGAACATGTTTTTAATCTAAATCAGGAAGCACAGGTTATTTTTAATTTCTCTATTTTAATTTTAAAATTAAAAATTCATCTAAACTAAGGATATTCGAATCTCTCGATGGATTAATAATCCATGGAGGAAGGGAGAGAGGTCCATTGTGCTTTGGTTTTGCCCCAAAGGTAACTCTGCCAGCTGGACTGTGTCCCTGAATCAGTTCTTCTGTTATTTACTAGGCAGAGTGCCTGACTAATGCCCTATGATCTGATTACCATCAGCAGCCCATCTGCAGGCACAACAGAATGCGAATAAAACATCCGCCTAATCTGCCTTGGTTGAGTCTTTCCTTCTGATTCATCTGTTAAGGGAAGTTTGTAATCCCCAACCTCCCAACAATATAGTGTGCCTTTCTTCTTGTCCAAGACACACCAGTATCTACCCAGGTCTTTGTAATCTTTTACTCAACAGTAGATTCATGGCAATGACAGGATGGTACAGACTGCTACATTCAACTGATTCATTTTATAGATGATAAGATTAAGCTTTGGGGAAGAAAGGAAAGCCAAGCATTGCTTATTAATACCTAACATAAACTGGAAACTAAGTATGCATGTTTCACTCAAAATCTCGTCACTGGCTAGATATTATTGCCCCAATCCATATGAAATTAAATCTTAGGCAGAAATATATATCTAATATCAATGATAATGCTAGGGTTCAAACATAAGTCTTCCTAGCTTTGTAGTTTCCTACATTTCTAGGAACTAATAGTTGGGGGTAAGAGCACTGCATATTTAGCTAGATAACATAGCTGGGTTGTGGCAGAGGAGTTAGACAAAACCCAGGATCCCAGGGCCTAGGCTGAATGTCCTAGTCAGATTCGTGTTGCTGTGCTAAACACCTTGGCCAAGAGCAAGCTGGGGAGGAAAGGATCTATTTGATCTTACATCTTATAGTTAATCACGACAGGAAAGCAGGGAAGGAACTTAAGGCAGGAACCTCGAGGCAGGAACTAAAGCAGATGTGGGTGGAATAGCTCTGCTTACTGCCTTCCTCTTCATGGCTTGTGTAGCTTGACTTTGAACACAACTCAGGACCACCTGCCCAAAGGTGGCACCATCCACAGTGAGCTGGACCCTCCCACATCAATTATTAAACAAAACACTGATCTTCCTCAAGTCTTGCCAACAGGCCTAACTGATGAAGAATTGTCTCGATTGTGGTTTCCTCTTCTCAGAGGACCCTAATTTGTGTCAAGTTGACAAAAGCCTAAACAGTACACTGCTGTTCCTAGCTCTACATGTTATCATCTTCCTGTAAAGTGACTCAAATAGCTAAGTGAACAGCCTTTACTTTGAGGTGACTTCTAAATGAACAAGGCCAGCAGTTTGCTGCATGAGGCTTCCACCAAGTATATGTCATCTTTCTGCACACTGAGCATGAATCAGGGATGTGACAACCTTAAGACTTTAAATTACGTCATTCTCATGAATTGCCATCTATATTTAAAACAAACCATGCTGAAAATATAAAATTAAAATAATAAAGCCTGCTGTTAACCTGTACTGTTGAATGAGATCTGGAAAGTGACTTATATTCTCTCACCAGGCATGATCGACATTTAAATAATATAAGTTGCTTGGGTTTCTGTCTGACTCGATTCACCGTTGAAAGCCTGAAGCGCATTTTCCTTTCTTCATCTAGCATGTTTTAGCAGCCAGCCCCCAGCCGCTCTGCACAGTGTCTGCTTTAAGAAACCAGGAGGAAAGGAAGCAGTGAACATTTGTTGCCCGCCCACCATTTGTCAGGCTCTGTGCTAGGTGTTTTACATGTATTACATAATGTTCTATCCTCTCAAGGCCCAGCGAGAGAGTTCATTTTATTTCTCACTTGCATCTAAGGGAACCAAAGCTTAGAGAACTAATTTTTTAAAAAAAATAAGTCTGATAGGTATAAAGCTTTGGAATTGTGCCAAGGTTTAATTTCACAACTATAGCTATAGCCTTGCTTTGGGCTGGCAAGTAATAACAGTTTATATACAGTCGAGTTTATCAAGAGTATCCTTTGCCAAAGACTTAATAAAAATTATGTGTGTGAATCCCCATGGAGACTATAAAGTGTGGGTCTTACAGATTCACAGAGATACTGATTTGTATGAAATCGTGGTTGCTATAAGCATGGAATTTAGATACTAATCGTGGAAGGCTGACCACACACCTGTGTTTTTAAATAGTGCTTCATTTTTGCTGAGAGGAATATAATATCATCACCCTTCTTATATGTTCATGCAATGTAAAAAAAAAAAGGGCCATAAAGTTGGCAGAGGTAAAGAGAGCAGAACTACTTTTCCTAGTGACGCACAAGTGTAGGAGTGGGGATAAAAATACTTCAGCGACAGAAATCAGTCAGTTTGGACATGCAAAGATGGGGACAAGAAAAAGAAAGGCTTTCCACCATAAAGACAAACAGGTTTTTATTAATACGTCTCCTGTGAATAAGCAGTTTCAAATTAGGTACTGTTTTTCATAAAGTGAAGCATAGGTCCTCTGGGAGAGAGGATTGCCAGGCCCAGTGTTTGGTTCGTTAACTAGTAGTCTTGCGACCATCTCTATGGAGGCACCAATCCAAGAGAAGATAGGTATCCGAGCCTTACAGAAGACGCAGACCAAAGTCACCAGGCCCATTTGGCTAGCTGTAGAAAACTGGGCTGGCCCAGTGCCCAGAAATAGACCTGTCCTTTGGAAAGCCTCCTTCTACTGCATGTGACAACAAGAATGTGGATTTCATCATTATCTGGCTCTACTCTTAGGGACTCAAAAGTAGACAGCACGCTCCTCAAATTGTACGACAGGGAAGACCTAAAAGGGACCTAGTAGGAAGGTCATATATCTAGAACCTCGCAAGAAATGGTAAAATGAAAGCAGCCATGCCTTCTTTGTTATGAACCCTCATAAATGTATCGGGGACAAAAGTGAGCTGGTGTCAGAAGTGTGTAAAATAGGCAGCTCCTTTAATGACAAGCTGAGGCGCGAGAATTAAAAGGCATCAGCAACATTTTCACATATTTTGATTCTCTAGAAAAGGATGTTTTGCATAGAAAAGAAAAATGTTCAAGGATCTGCACACTAAATTTAGTGATAACAAAAACCCAGCCCAAAGAACATTCTTGGTATGTTTTTGCTAAACCTGCTTAAGACGTAGAATTAACTACTGTAGACTGGGTTGGTATTGCAGTCAGTGACAACCATTTGCATCACTCACTTTTGTGTTTTCTGCAGGATAATTTGCCATTGTGACATCATACTGGGTTAGACTGTGAGGCCTAAGTTTGCTTACATTTCTAAATCTTATCAGATATGCTAAGAGGTGAAGTGTGTTTCATTCATGCAGCCCAGATTTCTAATCTGCTTAAATAAAATACACAAGATTCAATTTCAAACAAAATATCAAGGGCCTCCAATTAATCCAAAACAAACTACACTTAATATTACTACTGTTTGTCTGAAGACTCAGGACTTACCTAACAGTGATTTTTTTTATAACTCTTTTATAAAAGGGGTGAGCCCTCATATCTGGAAATTCTCATAAAGAGAAAGGAATAAGTAGGTTTTCTGCATTTATTTGTTTGCCTTTATAATTTCATAATCTGTCACCTATTTATCTCTCATCTGTCCATCCACAGTCTGTCTAGAGAGATATGAGTGTAAATGTAGATAGTTATTTTATAACCACAGCACATTTGTCGCTACAGTACCATTCTAATCTAACCTGCTCTTTGCATTTCAATGTAAGCTGGCTGCGATGTCTCATAAAGCACCTTCTGCTCCAGGACAGAATCCAGGCCAAGGTCAGACCAGCCCAAGGTTAAGGGATAGCCCAGTGTACCATCAGGTCTCTTGCTTTTTTGACCCTGGAACATTTCTATGCCCTTTAGTTACCGTTTATGATATAATCATTTGTGAGCCACATGATTCTTCTCTTCCTCCTCATTTGGTGTTCTCATGATGAGACTCGGTTTGCTTCTACTAGACTAGAACACTCCAATGTAACATGGAAACATATGCCTGATGCCCAGTTGTCCTACTTCAGGGCTGACCGCTCTCATTTCCCAGGCAAGATGCTGTCCAGTCTGTACCTTGAAACTAACAGGTGTTGGTGAGGGAACTTTAATGCCGATACTGCCTTGATCATCATCAAACTTTCCCCTAGATTTAGCTTCTCTGTTGGTTCTTTCTTGATTTTCCCCTCTGCTTGATATTTACTTTAATGGCTACAAAATGATGGTCTTTACACCTCCATGTTAATCAATAAGCTCTCAGCTCATTTCTTTTCTCACTTATGCATGCATGCATTTTTACCAGGGCTCATTCACTTACCATCAGGACTCAGGACTGTCTCCCTTTAATGTAACATCTTTCATTAATGGACATCACAGATCTTTGTTTCCAAATTATCCCAGGTTGGATCAGTGCAAGCCTCTTCAACCCGGGTCCTTAATCCTGTAATTTCCTTTTCAATAAGCCTTTTCAAGGCACAATAACTGCTAGCAATTATTTCATTCCTTGCACACATTCCAGTACAGTTCCCTTACTATGTTGTCAGAACAAGGTACTTTAAAAAAAATTAAAGGCAACTACAAGCAATATAAAATATTTAGGAGTTACTCTAACCAAGCAAGTGAAGGACTTGTTTGAAAAAAAAATTTCAAAACTCTGAAGAAAGAGATTGAAGATGACATGAGAAGATGGAATGATCTTCCTTACTTGTGGATCAACAGAATTAACGTAGTAAAAATGGCCATCTTACCAAAAGCAATTTACAGATCCAATGCAATCCCTATCAAAATACCTACACAATTTTTTAAAGACATTGAAAGTTCAATCAATTCTGAACTTCATATGGAAAAACAAAAAACCCAGAATAGCTAAAACAATCTTGTACAATAAAAAGATCCTCCAGTGGAATCTCCATTCCTGATCTCAAGCTGTACTATAAAGCAACAGTAACTAAACAACATGGTACTAGCACAGCAATAGGCTAGTTAATCAATGGAATCGAATTGAAGACCCAGATATGAATCCACACACATATGGTCACTTGATTTTTGACAAAGAAGCCAAATCTATTCAATGGGAAAAGGATAACATCTTCAACAAATGGTGCTGGTCTAACTAGATGTCTACATGTAAAAAAATGCAATTGGACCCATATTTGCCACCATGCACAAAACTCAAATCCAAGTGGATCAAAGACCTCAACATAAAACCAGAGACACTAAGTCAGTCAGAAGAAAAAGTGGGGAAGAGCCTGGAACACGTTGGCACAGGAGACAACTTCCTGAACAGAACACCAACAGCCCAGGCCATATGGCCAACAATTAGTAAATGGGACCTCATGAGGCTGAGAAGCTTCTGTAAGGCAGGAGACACTGTCAACAGAACAAAGCGACAGCCTACAGACTGGGAAAAGATCTTCACCAACCCTACATCTGACAAAGGTCTAATATCCAAAATACATAAAGAACTCAAGAATTAAATACCACCAAAACAAATAACCCAGTTGAGAAATGGGGCTCAGAACTAACAGAGAATTCTCAACAGAGGACTATCGAATGGCTGAGAAACACTTAAAGAAATGTTCAACCTCCTTAGTCATCAGGGAAATGCAAATCAAGACAACTGTGAGATTCCATCTTACACCTATCAGAATGGCTAAGATCAAAAATTCAAGTGACACCACATGCTGGCGAGGATGTGGAGAGAGAGGAAGACTCCTTCATTGCTGGTGGGAATGCAAACTAGTACAACCACTTTGGAAATCTGTCTGGTGCTGTATCAGAAAACTGGGAATACGGCTTCCTCAAGACCCAGCTATTCCACTCCTTGGAATATACCCAGAAGATGCTCCAGCACACAACAACAACATTTGCTCAACCATATTCATTGCAACCTTATTCATAATAGCCAGAACATGGAAACAGCCTAAGTGTCCCTCCATAGAAGAATGGATAAAGAAACTAAGGTACATTTACACTCTGGAATACTACTCAGCTATTTAAAAAAAGGAATTCCTGAAATCTGTGGACAAATGGATTGAACTAGAAATGATCATAATGAGTGAGTTAACCCAGAAGCAGAAAGAGTCAAATGGTATATACTCACTTATATCTGGACACTAGGCCAAGGGATATATCCGATGAAAGTCTTCACTTACCAGGAAATTGGGACAGAGGGGAGGACATCCTATTGGACCTCTAGGTGAGAGAAGCATGGGGGAATGGGGAAATAGAAGGATCCAGAGGGTCTTAGAAACCTACAAGAAGAGCATTATAATGGGCAGATCTGGGCCCAGGGGTCCTGCTCAAACTATGGCACCAGCCAAGGACAATATGTGCAGTAAACTTCGAACTCCTACCCAGATCTAGCCAATAGACAAGTCATTCTCCACAGTTGAGTGGAGAGTGGGGTCTGACTTTCACATGAACTCTGGTACCCCATATTTGACCACGTCTCCTGGATGGGGATGCCTGGTGGCACTCAGAAGAAAGGTAGCAGGCTACCAAGAAGAGACTTGATACCCTATGAGCATATGCAGGGGAGGAAGTCCCCCTCAGTCACAGTCATAGGGGAGGGGAGTAAGGGGAAAATGGGAGGGAGGGAGGAATGGGAGGATACAAGGGATGGGATAACAATTGAGATTTAATATGAATAAATTAATAAAATATATTTTAAAAACTGGGCAAAAGATAGAAAACATAGTTTTCACAGGAAAGGCATAAATAGCCAATGTGTACATGAAAAACAGTGTGCACTATCAGAAAGCATGATAAAAACAAAAAATTTTAAACTGTAAGCTTCCCAGGCCAGTGAAGATGGCTATTTTCAATAAGACTAAATTTAACAGTGATGATAAGGAAATGGGGGAAGTGAGCCTGAACACCATAGGTGGCAAAGTAAATTAGTATAGTCATTATGGGAAACAGTATGGAGGTTCCTTAAAAAGTTAAAAACAGAAAGATCATGGGATCAAGCAAGCCTACCACAGGGAATATATCCAAAAGAAATGAAAGCAGTGTGTCGAAGAGATATCTACTCCCCATGTTCACTGTAGCTGTATTCACAGTGGCCAAGAGACAGAACATGGTAAGCGTTCAGCTCATTAACATACGAACGAGTAACAAAATTGCAACGATACATGTGGTCAATGCTATTCAACCATGGAAATCACAGGTTCCTGTCCTCTGCAGCAGCAAATGGAGCTGGAGGTCATGACGTTTAGTGAAATGGACACAGAGGGACAAGTGTTGCGTGATCTCATGTCTAGAATCTTAGGTTCTTCCATAGAAGTTGAACACAAAGCAGTGTTGACCAGGGCCCTGGGGGGATGGGGCTGAGTGCAGTGGATCCATGAGTACTGAGTCACAGGTATCAACCTGCCCTGCTTCACAGCAATGTGACTATTGAGAACTGTGACGTGCTGTGCAAGCCAAACAGAAGAGAGGATTGCAATGCTATCACTGTAAGGGACTAATAAATGCTTGAGGGGATAAATATCTTTAATCTGATTTAAATATTATATATTGAACATCACATCAATAAATATAATTTTAATATAAAAAAATTAAAGGCATCTAAAATGTCTTCAATAAGAGAAAAATAGAAAAAAATTAAAAGCTAGATGCACACATTAAAAATAAAGAATTCTTAAATAAATAGATAAAAAAGATTACAGGCATATACACGGTACATAGACAACACATTCATACAAAACATTCATATACATAAAATAAATAAATATTAAACATAAACGTATAGGTACCAGATATAGTTGAGATAATATCCCCAAGTAAACAGTCAAACAATAAAAAGCACAAAGTTTTGGTATAGTATAATTTGAACATTCCTCAAATGGTCCAAGTCATCCACAACCACTGAGTGGGTCTGTGGGACAGATGTGAAGTGTACAAACTCAGCACTCCATGTTTCTCCACCTGCCAGCTCATACATTCTTTATGCCCCAACTTCCACAATGTTCCTTTGTAGAATGAGGAGGACATTAATATATGTGATTATCTTTAACCAAGTGTTGACCATTAGTTATACATGGCATTTTGACTAGTTATAGTTGCTATATTAACCGCTATCCATGGTACAAAGAAGTTTCTTGGCCAAAGTTGAAGACAATGCTAATTTATAGGTTTAAACATAAATACCTAGAAGGTAGTTTCACAACGTGATCACCTATCGAAACCACAAGAGGAGGTTGTTCCCTTGGGTCTATGGTCTTTCCAATCATGGTCTGCTGACCAGCACAACACATGAAATCCCTTCTGTGAACCAGACTTCACAGCTTGCCAGAAAGAAGTTGGTTACCTGTATAACCACTGTGCCACTATCGCACCAGTGGGAATATCATGCCAGGTGGGTCAGTATTGTCGTAGAAAGGTCCAGCTCTGTATGAGATAATTGATATATATCTTCCCCATCAGTCTGTGTTACTTTTTGGCACTACATAAGCTGCTCAGCAGGGTGAGAGTTTCCTAGTCAGTTGAGGTTGATTTAGCTATGCCCTGAAAGCAAAGCGAGCAGTTTCTTCATCAGAAGACTCACATCTGTAAACCAGGATAAGGCTACACCTATGGTAAAATCCGAAGAAGACGTCAGGTAGAGTGAGGTTGCCAGCCATGGTGGAAGGCAGAAAAGTCTCCATGCAGCATATTCTCCCTGGCTCCGGGAAAGCTCTGTGTGCGAAACAGAGAAGTTGCCAAAGAGGAAAATTGGAAGCAATTTCCAGTTGTGCATCCAGCTGTGATGCACTGTACAAGGTGGTTAAACCTCAGGCATGGTGTGATCCATCAGGCTTTTCATGATTCTTGGTGACATCTGTTTAATACTATGTTTGAAGAGAAAGGCTGGCATGATTGTGATGGTAACTACAGGCCCAGCTGTTGACAGTATATCTGTAATCGGAGCGTCCTTCAAGCCAATGATGTTCTGCCGTGATCTCACGCATGTGTTGATCAGTGAGAAGGCCGTTTCTGGCAGCAGAACTATCTTTTACTATGGATGTGATCTTTCCACTTTTAAAGATGAAGCCAACATGTCCACGGCTGTCCTTATGCATAGTAACTGTCCACTCAAAGGGCCTGTCACGAATGGTCATGGTGATCTTCTCTCCAAATGCCTTATCAGAGCTCCAGCCTGCACAGTTTTCACCATTGATCTGGTGTCCCTGGTCCCCAAATCTCAGACCAACCAGGGAGGCTGGGGAATTGGCCTGGACTAGCTGAGCAAATGTACAACTATCTATTGACTTAAGTCTGAGCCCAATTTTTTCCATCTTGATCCTTACACAAAATGAGTTCACGGATCCCTTGCTTAATTTCTGCTCTCCGAATCCCAGCATCATCACTTGTCACAGGTGCTATCATGTCCTTCACACTGGATGGTCTTGCTACTCACTGCCCTTGAGTTGGTGCTCCAGAGACCATGGGCATATTTGCGCATATCTCTTCTTCATTTGAAGTCAGTCCCATGGGCTGGAGAGATAGCTCGGTGGTTAAGGGCACTGCTTGCTCTTCCAGAGGTCCTGAGTTCAATTCCTAGCAACCACATGGTGGCTCACAACCATCTATAATGTTATCTGATGCCCTCTTCTGCAGATAAAGCACTCATATACAATAAATACAACAAATGAAGTCAGTCCCATGTATTGAGAGAGCTCTGGATACAGTAAGTAGTCTAAGGTAGAGATTTCCACCTGAAGGGAGAGCAGCAGAAACATCCATCAAAAGCGCCTGGTTGGCAGAAAAGGCGGTTTGAGCCTGAATTACTTTGTATACCTGCAAATCTTCAAGAGATGGATAAAGAGACATTTTTTGCAGGTGTTTTCAGCTCCGAGGACCGCGCTACTCCCCAACAGCTCGGCCCACTCTGCGCTTCACCATCGGCCCCCTGCTTATTGTTTCTTATATCATGTTTTAAAACTTTCTTCCAACATCATAAAATCATTTTTCTATGAGAGAAAATTTCATCCAGAAAGTCTATTATTTATCTTTCACATATAAGTTCATGACCCAGGTGAAATTGGGTTTGGTGTAAAGTGTTCCTCCACTCCATAAGTATCCACATAACAAAGCATTATTTATTGAAAAGTTTATTTCATCTTTTCTATATTACAAAGATATTCTCTTCTAAGTCACAGGACTGTTCAATATGTGTCTGCTCTTAGGTCTTCCACTGATCTATTCACATTGCATTATTTTTGTGTTCTGTGCTTTTATAAATCTTAGTGTCTTATACTTCAAATCCTGTAAGTTCATTCTCTTCTATCAAGATCATGATGACTATTCTCTCTGCAGTCCCATGGGCATCTTAGAATCAATTGTCAAATTTCCTTTTAAAATGCTTAGATTTGTTTGGAATTACATTGAAGCCATAGGTCAGTTGTCAAAAGGTTGATACCTTAATGATAATTTGCCTTCAAATTCATGAAAATTACGGTATATTAATTGTTTCTTTAAGTCTTCATGGTTTATGCTCATGAAGCCTCATAGTTTTATGTAGAATTACTACCCATTTTTTATAAAAACAATTTTCTTAATTGTTTGACTATTTTAATGTCCTTATGTGTGGTACTTTGAATTTTTTATCCTCGGGCCAGTGAGATGGCTCAACGTGTAAAGGGGCTTGCTACCAACCCTGAGACCATGAGTGCAATCCCTGGAACCCAGCCACATGGTGGAAGGAGAGAACCAACGCATTCAAATTTCCCTCTGACCTTCACAGTCATGTGTGGTACATGTGCACCTCAGCACAGGCATTCTTAGTTAATGAAATAAATAAACACATAAATAAATTTGAATTAAAATATATTTTATTTTTTAATTTTATATAGGAAATGGATGTTTTATACAAACATATTTAGTGGTATGGTAAATTTTTTTTATTTCTAACAGCCTATATAGTCTTAGGGATTCTGTGTATACACAATTCTAACAGATATGACTAGGAAAATGTTTATTCTTGCTTTCAAAATAATTACCTGTTACATTTATTTTACTTGCCTTATTTATTTATCTAGGAACTTTAGTGTATTGCTGAATAGATGTGATAGCCTACATAGTGGGACATTTTTGAAAAAGATAGATATTCCATCTCATCTTTTAAACTAACTCAGTAGGTTCAGCTTACATAGAAAATCTACATTTTAAGCTAGTAACGGTAGTATGTACCTAAAATACCAGCACTTGGAAGTTGATGCAGGGGGATTGTAAGTGTGATTATAACCTGGAATACCTGAGGAAACTGTAGCTCAAAACAGATAAAAAGACAAAGGTCAACTCTCACCTGGCTCTGATGCAAGGCTGCTCTGGAGGCAGACGCTGAGCTATATTTTTAAAGGATAAGTGTTACTTACTCTAAGAATTTTCATAGTAAGAATATATTACTCTAATTTTCTTTGTCTTCTTGTCTCCACCCTTTTCTGTAGAAATTATAGATGCATAAAATATTTATTTTGAGCCTCTAGTATATTACTTCTATTATTGGCTCCAGCTCTGGAAATAATATGCACAAAGGCTGTGGAATTTTAACTGTTTGACTGGCTTTGGAAAAGATAAGACCACATTGTACTTTCCTGGGTCAGCAGATATAGTTTTCAAAGAAGATTTTTTTTTTTTAATTTCTGTTTCGTAGCTGTTGAGGTCACAATTGAATGCAGTTTTCTGGATGTACACTCTCACATCGACACAGGTCCTCATACAATCTTATGCGCATTGTCACATGATAGAAACAGTATGGGGGATAGATTCTAAAGAATTCAGTTTTGTGAAATACCTATGAATACTACGAATCAAGAGGGAGACTAACAGATAGCGTGTTATTTCCTAAATATAATTACTTATAATTATATAGCAAAGGAAAATGGCTCTTAAGACTGAGGCAAACAAGGACAATACAGGCCGTAAACTTCAAACCTCTACCCAAATCTAGCCAATGGACAGGACATTCTCCACAGTTGAGTGGAGAGTGGGGTATGACTCTCACATGTACTCTGGTGCCTCATATTTGACCATGTCTCCTGGAGGGGGAGGCCTGGTGGCACTCAGAGGAAGGACAGCAGGCTACCAAGAAGAGACTTGATACCCTATGAGCATATACAGGGGGAGGAGGTCCCCCTTAGGAACAGTCATAGGGGAGGGGAGTAAGGGGAAAATGGGAGGGAGGGAAGAATGGGAGGATACAAGGGATGGGACGACCATTGAGATGTAACAAGAATAAATTAATAAAAATAAAAAACAAATTGTCAAAAAATAAAAATAAAGGTCTTTTGACCTGTACATGAATAAATAAATAAATAAATAAATAAATAAATAAATAAATAAAAGACTGAGGCAAAAAAGATGGCAAGGAATTTTATGGAAAAGAACAGAATAAATTTCCTACCTTGCTGTATGTTGCTGTGATAGACTATGATCAAAAGCAACTTGGGCATGGAAGTGTTTGTTTTGTTTTGTTTTGTTTTTTCTGGTTTTATATATATGCCAAACCACAGCCCACTGAGGGAAGGAACTGAAGAAGAGGCCATGGAGGGATGTTGCTTTCTGGCTTGCTCCCCATGGCTTGCTCACCCTGCTAGGACCCTCTGCCCAGCGTGTGGCGCTACCCATAGTGGTTTAGGTTCTTCCAAATCAGTCACTGGGAAAATATCCTACAGACTTGCCTATGGGTCATTCTAATTTTTTCTTCCCAAATGACTCTGGCTTGTTAAGTTGATAACAAATACAATGTAGTCAGGCCAGTAAAACAATAGCTGCAGATAACTGTAGAATGTTGGAACTGGACAGGGCCTTTTTATGTTGCATGTGATCTGAGCCTCCTACTTAACCCTGGCAGAGATCCATCCATCACCCAGTGTTATTTACTAAGATACCTCTAGTCTTTCTAGACAAAGAAGGAAGCATATTAGGACAGCAGGAAATGGAAGATAACAATCATAAATGAAATATGATAACTGAATTCAATAGTATGCATCAAAATATAGTATTGTATTACCATTTTAATTAAAAGTGTGTCTATTTCAAAGTACTTCAATAACAGAATAGTCTGCCATAAACTTGTATGAAAATGCATGTAGCCAAGTGGTGGCAACACCTGTAATCCCAGCATGTAAGGCAGATGCAAGAGAAATACTGAAAGTTCAATGCCAGCCTGATAGCCATAAACAAGTTCATGCCACCTAGGGCTACATGGCCAGAACTTGCCAGTAATAATAACAATAACAATAATTTGAACATCTATGAAGAAAAGTAAACCTAAAACTACTAGCAGCATTCGTTCTTACCATATAAAATATTAAATGAGTAAGAAATAGGAATTTATTCACAGATATATTTTTCTGTATCAAGAATCAATATGTATAATTAAAGAAACTTCTATGACTAGCTAGTCCTTCAGACAACTTTATCATTCTTCTTCTGACATGGCTCATGAATGACATATAGCAGGGGGAATCCCAGGCATTTTAAACAAAAGTCCTCCAGTAACTCACAAGGAGGGGGTTTGCACAACACTCAGAGATATTTGAGCTTCTTTCTGTTCCTTCTAAAGAACAGAAACCAGCATGTCATGATTGTGTGCTGTCTTACTTAGGGTTTTATTGTTGTCACTAGGTACCATGACCATGACAACTCTTATAAAGAGAAGCATTTAATTGGGGCTGGCTTCTAGCTCAGAGGGTTAGTCTTTTATCATCCTGGTGGAGAAAATGGTGCTGTGAAGGCAGACCTGGTGCTAGCATAGCAGCTGAGAGTTCTTCAGCTGGATCTGTGGGCAGCAGGAAGAGACAGTAAGCCACTAGGCCTGCCTTGAGCTTCTGAAATCTCCAAGCCCACCCCCTAGTGGCATACCTTCTCCAACAAGGCCACACTTACTCCAACAAGGCCAAACCTACCCCCAACAAGGCTATGCATCCAATAGTGCCACTCCCTATGAGTCTGAGGGAGGAGTATTTTCATTCAGACCTATCAGACCCTTTCACTAAGAATCCACGCTACTTTCCCCACTATAATAGAGCCATACTTTTGAAAAAAGTCTGTGTTTCACTGAGGATGCATATGATATAATGATGGATCAAATATAATAGATGGGTGGACTTAAACTGTGGCCACAGACAGGCATCGTGGTGTATACCAGCAACTCTAGCAACCAGAAAACCGAGGCAGAAGGGGAGAGAGTTCAAAGCCAGAGTGAGTAATAGTGCAAGTCCAGGGCCAGCATGAGCTACATAACAAGATTCTGTTTCAAATACATAAAAACATGGGTGACTAGGTAGGTAGATAGGAAGATGATAGATAGACAGACAGATGGATAAAACCGAATGCAGTATACCAAACATATACAATTTGCAAATCAACTAGCCAGTTGTCTATGCTACATCCTCAAATTCAGATGAGGAAATTACATCTCTCTTGTACATGCAAAGACTTTCTGTTCTTGTCATTATTCCCCATGCAATACAACATGACAGATATTTACATCAATCCTATGTTGGATAAAGTATTAAAGGGGAACTGTAATGGTCTACAGTTAAAGTATACAGGAGGATGTGCAAGTATTTTATATAATCTTGAACATTCTAGGTTTTTGGTACCCAGGATGAGTCCTGTAACCAATGCCCTGTGAACACTGTACTCATTGAAGTCATAGCATCCAGACCAGGGAGACATTGACTTGGTCCCCAGCTTTGCTTCTCATTACTTAATGCTCCTTCATTCGTGTCATCTTTCTTTCTTCCTCTGACCTTCTTAATATTTTATTGCAAAATATCTTTTAAGCATTTAAGCTACTAGTGGGTTTTTATCAACTTGACACAAACTAGAGGCACTAGGAAGAAGGAACCTCAAGTGAAGAGCTGTCTCCATTGGATGGGCCTGTGGGACATTTTCTTGAATGCTAATTGATTGAGAAAGGTTTAGCCTACTATGGGTGATAGCACCTCCAGTCATGCAGGTTCCTGCCTTGGTTTCCCTGGATGCTGGAGTGACAGACTATAACCTGTAAGGCCAAGTAAACCTTGTCCTCTTTCAAGTGACTTTTGGTCAGTGTTTTATCGCAGCAATAGGATGCAAACTAGGGCAGTAAGGCTCATAGCAGAAATACATTCTTAGAAGTACATGAAAAACTTGAAAAGATTTGTAGCATAGCACATTAATACCAGTGCAGACATATAAAAAATGAGCCAGATGTGGGCAGTCCAAGCCCACACTCCAAGGAAATAGTGGAGGAGAAAGATGCATTGATAGGTTGAAGTTAGGCTTGGAGTGGGCTGGGAGCAGGCGGTGAGTGCCAGGATAAGCAAGTTTAGACTAGCCTGTAGAGAGCTGGCTGGCAGTTAGCGATCAAGTGGTGAGGGAAGTGGCTCAGTACTAAATGAGCAGAGGAAGAGATAATATCAAGAAAGATAGATTATGAAAAATTTCAAAGAGACCATAAAAGAATGAATTGAACTGCTAGAAAGACATTGGTGGGTTTTTTTTTTTTTAAATGACCTTGGTAGCCAGATGACGTTTAGGAAACGGTAGATGGAGTGAAAGAAGGGAACAGGAAGTAGGAAAATGGAGAACTTGGGGAGGGTCAAGCAGGTGCAGAAGAGGTAGAGGAAGAGCCAGGCCAAGAGTAACAATGGTATGTGAAGAGGAGAGACCAGTAGGGAGAGGCTAGTGATCCCAGAGGGGGGGGGGCGGGGCGCAGGGGGGATATAACATGAGAGGGAGCTGACACCTGCAGTACAGAGAAGAGGCTGAGCTGGGAGACCACAGGGCATGAAACCACGCTGAGCCTGCCTTTGTACCCTAGAGGTGAGTTATCCACCTACTGGAGGTGCACACTTCTCAGACAGAAGAATAGCGCCTGCAGGGCAAGAAGGGGGGGAAAAAACTATGTCAGAAGATTCAGGAAGACAAACTTAAAGGAGTTTAGCCCGTCAATAGTCTCGGTGGTGGCATCAAACAGGTGCGGGCCACACCCCCAGAACAGCTTCTGGTTCTTTTGCTGTGTTTTTGTGGAGTGTAACTGTCAGGCAGTACAAGCGTTCAAAGGAATCCCCGTTCCTTTGATCGCTACCTCTCCTTCAGGAGCAAGGGTACAGAGCTGGTGAAGAAAGTCCAGGGCAAACATCGTTATTTGTATTATGTGTGACTGAAAGGAAAAGTTGAAGGTTTCCAAAAGTAAGTATTATGTAGAGAGAAACACACCCCACAACTTAGTGGGTGTGGAAAAGGTCCATTGGTTCTGTGAATAAGCCCGGGCTACATTGAAAATATTCATGATAAGGCCCATCCTACCATTTACTTGCCCTCCACATCCTACCTCTAAATTGTAAGGGCAGGTAAGAGGGCTTCCAAAGATGCCAAGTCTGTTTCGAACTTTATTTGAACTTCTGGTTGGGACAGATAGAACAGAGGACTTGTCCTGGAAATGGTAGGTGCCCTGCCCCCAAGACCAAGGGGGCAAGAGTGAGTGGCTCCAGAAGTGGCAGCAGGGATAGTAAAAGCTGGGGTCTGTGGTCCTGCAGCAGCCTCAGGCTAGAGGTTTGCACAGACTGTATTCGCCTGCGCCTGAAAGGCAAGGAAGCATATTTGGCGGGAGAGGGCACAGTGCTGACTGGGCATCTTGGCTTTGGAGTCTCCCTATTCGCATTAGACTATCTGTGCCAGCGGCTGAAACAGGGCTGCGGCAGAAGGCGGGGTGTTGGCCCAGAGCACTGACCCCTTGGCCCAGCGCTGGGAGAGGAGTTAAGGGGGAGCCCTGGGCACAGACCAGGGCTAACCTGATCTTGCTCCAGTCCACCAATCCTTAACGGATTTTCTTTCTCTCCCTTCACCCTTTTCTCTGCTCTCTTTCTCTCATTCTTTCTCTTCCTCTTTTTTCCCCTTTTCCCTCTCCCCCTCCCTCCCTGCCCCCTTCCCCTCCACTCCTCTCCCCCTCCCCTCCCCCTTTCTATGTGTGTGAGCCTCCTTCATTCCCCTCCTCCCCCTTTCCGCCTCTCTCCCTCCCCCTCTCTCCATCTCCTTCTCCTCTCAGCTCGCCGGGCGACCCTGCTCCTGCCTCCCACATTAATGGCGGCTTCTTCGGAGGATGACATAGACCGGCGGCCCATCAGAAGAGTCCGCTCCAAGAGCGACACGCCGTATCTCGCAGAGGCCAGGATCTCCTTTAACCTGGGGGCAGGTAAGGACACCCCTCCCCTTCCTCTGGGTGTCAGGCACCTGCTTCCTTCCCTCCTTTCCTTCTGGGCCGGATCAGCGCCCCCCCGCCCCTCCCTGGTGCCCCCCTCCCTGCGCCCTCCTGCCCTGCTGGCGCCCTACTCTCGCACTTGCTCCCTTTGTGTCGCCCGCGTGGGGAGGGCGTGTGTGAGTGTGTGTATTGCAGAGATGGGGGAGGGTAGCGCGTAAAGCCTTACACACAACCAGTGACACCCACGCGGGCTTTCCCCTTCCAGGAAGCAAAGTGTCAGTGGTAACAATGACCCCAGGAATCACCAGGCGGGGTGGGGATGCCTGTGCGGCTGTGGGCTGAGGGACTGGCTGGGCTTTCTGGGTGAGGCTGTCGCTGCGGGGCTACTACAGGGTGGAACTTGTTGGTGACATTCAAATGCCTGTGATTTTATCTGGAGGGTGCCACCGCACTGCTGGGGGGTGGGGAGGGGGCGGGGCTGACTGGGGAACAGCTGCTGGAAAGCTACCTTGGTGGTCAAGATGAAAGCTTGCTCCACAGCAGGCACTTGGGTGATTCCATGCGGTCCAAGTGGCCCAGATAGGATTAAGTGAAAAAGATGAGTGGGACATAGAAGGGAGAGGAGGAAGGAGAGGACTGAGGGAAGGTGGAGAAGGAAGGAGAGAGGAAAGGGGGAGAGAAGGGAGGTAGGAAGGGTAAATGAAGGGGACAGAAAGATTCCGAGTTCCTGTGCCTCAGGTGTGAGCACTCAGGCACCCAGTCATTTATTAAGAGACACCAGTCTGTCCGTTCCCCACTGCTGCTCCAAACTCACTATGGAGTTGCTCTTTCTGAAGCTGTTCACCACTAACTTGACAGAACACTTCTTCCGGATGGTTCCCAAAGCTCAGCCTGACCTGAGTTTCTCCTCTCCATGCTGTCTTCTCCAGGCAGCAAGAGAGAGCTGTTCTCTTAAGACTCAATTTCAAAATAAGTCTTAAGGAGCACACACTTTTTTTTTTAACTTAAGAACTGAACCGGTGTGGTTGTAGGTGTGTGCACAAGCGCTCTGAGGTGAAGGATAAGTATGTGATGCCTTGTGGAGAAGAGTTTAGACACAAGAAAAAGATTCACCAAGTAAGCAACTTTTTATAGCTAAAAAATGGGAACTGTTTGGAGCACAAAAACCAAGTATGTTTACTTCTCAGTGACTTGACCCTTTAAACAATGTGTTATATGGTCACTTCCTGAGTGGTTTGCCCCTGGCTTTGGAATTAGAGAGTGACCTTCAATGTGGATTTTTGGTCATTGTTTGTGGCATGCTGGAATAGTTTATGAGGCTCCCTTGGGAATCCCTGCTGGCATCTTCCAGATTCTACACATGCTTCTGAGAGGTCTTCCAAAGAACTGGGGAGTGCTTTCTTTGGGACAGGCAATGTTCCACAAGGCTAATGTTGTTAGGAATGCTTGGTGTTTCAACTTAGTAAGAAAGAAGATGAACGGTTAGTGGAGATCACCTACATTCCTAGTAGGGTTATACCAGAGTAATAAAAATAAAGCACTAAAGAAAGCTATCAAGTTTCAGCTACTACTACTCAATTACATTGGGCCACAGACTCAAACCAATGGCTTAATCTTTTATTATGCTCAAATTGCTCTGGAGTCCAACTAAAGATTGGTTCGGACAGGGCATGTCCTCATTTCACCAGGAAATAAACAACCCAGACATGGAAGCAGTCTCCCACAGCCTCCCACCCAGTCTTCCTTAATGTACCCCTAAAGGCACAGTGACAAGAACAGCACCATTTAGAGAAAGGTTAAAGGCAGGCAGCCACAGCGCTGTAAGGAGGGCTGAGGAGCTGTCCTCCCTTCCTGGTGCTGACGCGAAGGACAGAAAGGCAGAGACTTAACTGTCAGAGGGACAGGGGAGAGGGGGGGCAGGAGGGGGGAGAGAGAGGAGTGCTCCTGTGGTTTCTGTGAGGGAATCCCAGGGAAAACTGTGGAAGACTTTTATTCCAAAAGCTTTTCAGTTCCTGACCCCATCATACCACCATTGCCTCCTGTTTGCTGTGCCTCTCATGCCTACTCCTCCATGCCCAAATGGGACTCTCCCCCCTCCCCACTCCCTCTCTCTAATTTTAGGTCCCTGCTCACTCCTGGGGCTTTCTTTACTTTCCAGCTGGCTGCTGGTTGCTTTCTTAACAAAGTAGATGCACTCACAGATGTGCCTTTCCACCGCATTTAAAAGTAATTGTAACCTCTGATTTAAAGGAAGAGAAAAAAGCAAACAGCCTTGTTTATCTCCTTAAGCAGAGAGCTGTAATTAAGCTATTAGTGTCGTTATCAGGGCTGGTGAACAGAGGAGACTGCACACTCCCAGTGCGTTGTAGAATCTAGGCATAGCAAGAATTGTGTTTGCCTCTTAACAACAGTTTATGAACTGGCCAGGCAAGTTCTCCTCTGCCTTTTCCTCATTCCCCAAAACATGCAGTTACTCTGTTATTTCTGCATAAATTTCCATTCTTTTAAAGTACTTCTACTAAATATTTGCCTCCCCTGACCCCCTAAATGTATATAAGTCCATCTTTAATATTTTACATGTTTTTCAATGCTTGAGAACAGAAATTTTCTGAGCTATGTCTTTTATTGGACCAACATAGCCCTATTTGGGGGTTTTAAGCTACTGTTCAACATTTGGAGGTTATAGGTATTGATAGATGGGTGTTTGCTTAATATAATGTCAGTGCTAAAAACAACTGAAGACAATGTATTCATGGTAGGGCATCTACCACCAGGCCTGATTTAAGACAGTGGGAGTGGGTTTCATGTTTTCTCAGAAAAATTCAAATGTGTTGAAAGGACATTCTACACAGGGATCCACTCTGCTACTAGCAGTAATGATGCCAAGCACAAAATTCTAACTTGCTACTCAAAATATGTAAAAAGATATTCTCTCTCTCTCTCTCTCTCTCTCTCTCTCTCTCTCTCTCTCTCTCTGTGTGTGTGTGTGTGTGTGTGTGTGTGTGTGTGTATGTGTGTGTGTGTGTGTTTCTCATAAACATGCATATGAACAAGTACATGTGAAAAGGCCAGAGGACACTGGGCCTTGGTTGGGTGACCTGATCATCACACTGCATCTTTGTCCTCTGAGACAGAATTAGTGGAGCCAGGTTTGCAGCCACCCAGCTCCAGGGTCACCTTGCCACCACCAACGCCCACTCTGCACCTTAGCTTTGGTACAAGTGAATGGACAACCACGCTTCTTCTCTGAGGTCTATTCTGCCCTCTGTCTTCAGGCTCATGTAGAATAACATCTTTATCTCGGGCCCAGGAGGCATGATCTTCGTCGACCCACAGTCAGAATTGCTTTGTGTCTCTGGATATTTTTAAGTGAATAGCATGGCCAACCTCAGCACCCTTATAGTCTTTATAGAAGCAAACTCTGATTTTGTTCCTGGTCATATTTAGAAGCAGATATTTCTGACTTCCACTTCTCTCTTCTATACGTCCATATCCACAGGATAAAAGGACTCATAACTGCTTGGTTTGGGTACCTTAAGAGAGGAGGGGTCAGCTAGAGCCAAGACTTTTAACCTCTTCTCCATAACTGAAATTAAATATTATGTAAGATATATGTTTTTCCCCTTATCTTTTTTTTTTTATAACTAGGCAAGGTAAATCTATGCACAGATAAGCCACATGGCAGGCACACCTTCAATATAAAGCTTTGATATCCATTGGAAGCAATACTTCTAGGCACTTTCCTGGCCATGAACTACAAAACATCTTTCTTTTCTCCATTGACATATGGGCTGTAAGAAACAAATACAGAAGTTGCATATCAATACACTTTTACAGATACCTTTTATTACTAAAGCAAGCCATTTTTCATTGTGACTTGTAGAGTTACTCTTTGCATAACTTCCTCTCGATCACTGCTTAGTGTGCAGATGAAATAACTAAAATTTAGTGCTCTTAAATTAAAGTGGAAACTAAAGATAATTTGAAAAGCTAACATTTTAGTTTCTCAAGGTAATGAAGTAAAAAGAGACAGGACAGCCAATGTGTTATGTGAAGACAGCCTGAAGGAAACAGCTGGTGCCACGTGCTGCTCAGCGTATGAGACAAAAGAGACCCTTTATCTTCATATTTTGTTTCATCACATGCCTGGGCACTTTGAAAAGTGGGCGTGTCTTCTAGAGGGGAAGAGGACCATGTTGACATTTAGAATTATTTAATTTATAATTCTTTAACATAACAAAGGGTGGTGGAATTGAACAGGAAACCAGTTCTACGTCTTATCCAATGATGGTGGGTTTGTGCAACTTTCTACATGAATTTACAAAAGACAGCAGGAATGAGTTTATGAATAGTGCCTCTTTAATGTATATAAATGAAAGGGCTGTGTGGAGGCTTATAAGTTTCCTATTGATCTTTTCCTGCCCCATTTATGTACCCGAAACTACTAATCATTATCAGTAGTCTGGGTTGTGATTATAGGCATGGAGAGAGAGAGAGAGAGAGAGAGAGAGAGAGAGAGAGAGAGAGAGAGGAGAGAGATGTTCTTAACAACGTCCCATTATTGCTGTGTTTCTACCAACCAAATTGCATGTTGGTTTAATATTAAAATATGGCTTAATGAAAGGTGCAGGACGAGCTGTATTACTCTCTATTACTCCCCATATGCCACCTGGGCCCTTTATCAAGGGAAGAGATACTGACTTAGTGACACTCATCCCATTAAGAATATTAACTCAGCACTTGACTGTGTATCAGGGCCTTTCATACACTGCTCAGTCTAAGTGATGAAAAGAAATAGTATCATACTCTCTTGAATGTTAAGTTCTAAAAGTGGATTCTAGACAGTTATATATAATGGCATGTCCTTTGTCCAATGCTTGGAATCAGAGATGATTTGCGTTTCAGATATTGGCAGATTGTGGGCATTTGCACGATTTTTATCAGTTCAGTGATTCTACTCTGCAAAACGTAAAATAAAAAAAATCCACACCATGGCCCCAAATCAATCATACTCAAAAAATATTTGAGCTTGAAGCATTTGGATTGATGGTCTTTTTCCCCCAAACTAACAACGTTTGTTGTGTGATCTATAAGGACATTGCAAACTATTTTAAAAATTAATGACTGTAACGGACAGATTGAGTAAAGCAAGCCTAAGAGGTTGGTTCGTGTGGCAGGAAGAAACTGCAATATTGGCAGTGGAGAGAAGAAGGAGCTTGATTCAAGTTCTTTACCTCAGGCAGAAGAACAAGCAGTGAGAGAGCTGAGGGGAGGCCAGGGGAAAGGCCTAGAGCTAGCACATTCCAGTGCTGTAGCTCACTTGCTAGAATGCCTGCCGAGTATTCCTGGAGCCCTGGGTTCCATCCCTGACACCACCTAAAGCAGGAGTGGTGGTGCTTACCTAAAATCCCAGCCCTGGGGAGGCAGAGGCAGGAGGATCAACATTTGGCAGTCATCCTCAACTAGGCAGCTATTTTAAGGACAGCCTGGTTTCATAGAACTTCCTCCCCACATCATACCCCACATGAAAGAAGAAATTAAAAGGGAAAATTAGAGAAATATTTACAGGGTAAATAAAAAGGACAGAGAAAACTTTAGAGGTTGAAAGGCCACTGGTACATGGCAGGGGACAGCATCGAGAAACACAACATCAAGGCTGGGAATAACGTACACTGGATATAGCACTTGCCATAGAAACATTAGGACCTAAGTTCAAATCCCCAGACACGTATACAACTAGGTATAGTAGCACACATCTATAGATACATCTGTAATCTCAGCACTGCTATGGAGAGATATGAAGCAGAGACAGTGGGATCCTGGGAAGTTCATGGGCAACAGCCTGAGTATAGAGTGACAAATAGACCACCTCTCAAACAAGATGGAAGGGAAGGGCTGGCACCTGAGATACCCTTTGACCTCTACACACACACACACACACAGAGAGAGAGAGAGAGAGAGAGAGAGAGAGAGAGGATGGGGAGGGAGGAGAAGAGGGAAAAGGAGAGGGAAAAGGCGTAGCCTCTTGGGAAGTTACAGGGAGTACCCTCTCTTCGTGGATGAATATGGAGTTCTGTGATGTTTTACCGAACTGCTGTATCCCAAAGCCCAAGTCCCCACATATGAGCTGTACCACATTTGGAACCTATAACATGCAGGTCATTGTCCCCCTAATTGTCTTTGTCCCGCTGAGAACCAAGAATGAGAATGCCTTCCCATAATAAAGTGCTAGATGAAGGGCAGGTGCACGTGTGGCCTGGGTGACTGGGAGAGATTTCTGTGTCTCCCCCTGGCAAAGTAAAACACAGGAGTAAAAACTGAGAAATAAAGTGATCCCGCTAGGGTGTTGCCTTTTCCAGTCCAAAACCTCAGTTCAACCTAGTAGTCCCCAAAGACTGAACACAACCTTGACTGTCGTTATCAAGTGAGGTCGTGTTCAGGCCTCCACTATCAATTCTTCCTGTGCAGAGTGTGGTCTCCATAGAATCTCCTTCTCACTACAGGACAAAGTGCTTGGGTTTTACGAGTGCTTTTGAGTTTCAAAGTTCTCTTGATCTCTCATGGCTTTCCTTGCCTCATTTTAACTTTCCTGTTTGCAAATGGTGTTCATGAAGGAACCTGTGGCTTTGACCCAAAAGCACCTGTATCCCACCCTAGACCCTCGTGGAATGCCACAAGGGGCATTGACCTAACTGGGCACAAGACACTCAATAAGCAGATGGCACTCTTGTTTTTTATGACTTCCTCTCCTCTTTCCTTTGCCCTCTCTCTTCCCCCAACTAAACGCCCTAATTATTTGCTTTAGCCTTACAAAAACACAAGCTGAAGTTTCGAGGCAAGAGCCTCTATTTCTGAGAGGGAGAGACTTAAATGTCCCCTGTGGATATGCGGAAGTCCAGGGCTGTTCATTACCTCCCACTCACACCATGGAATTACAGTTTGCACAGCTGTGGAGCCAGCTGCCCCCTGCAGCAGGAGCCTTGTTGCAGACTTCTAGGGAAGCTGGCTGTATCCAGATACGCCACTTCTTCAGGAGGAATGTCACTTCAGACAGCGGCTTTTGTTAGAACTGAGCCGCTCTGCATGTAAAACTCTAGAAACAATTTCTCCTTGTTAAAGCTGTTCAGAGGAAACAGAATGAGCAGAAAGAAACATGTGAGTGATGAGGGGTCTTATTTATTTGGGGGCCATACATTTCTAAGGCTCTTTCCCCCAAAGTATGGATTTTATTCACAGAAGTGAACATTTTCAACAAGTAGTTGAAGACCAAAGCAGACCACTCAATAATCTGGCCTATCGCTTATTATATATAACTAGTGTATACAGTTAGTTGTTCCATGTAATCTTTTGCATGTATCTTATAATATTTGATGTTGAAGACATATACTTAATAGTTTTGAGGAAACTGGGTATTCAGTACATTCTTGGAATTGTGCAAGATTTCTCAATGACTGCATGTTTTTTTTCCAAGTGCTAAAGTGCCCATGTTATTTTTCCTTTGCCCTGTCATGGAAGGAGCTTGCTGGACATATGCAGCAATAAATCATTAATGTGGTTCGTGAAGTTTAGCCAAAGGTGTCCCCTGTACTGTACATGCTACTCAGTTCTCACCACAAAGCCCGCTGTGCAGACAGCCCTGCCAGCACTAACGGATCCCTGCTTGGCCCTTTTTGTTGGCCTGAAGATTCTTTGTTCTTCAAATCTGACCCCCGTATTTGCATGGAAAGGTCAAGTGGTATGCTGTCCAGGTACCTTGGGGACACTTCAGTTTCTAGAAACGAAAGATTTCCTCATATTTCTGTTGTTCATCAAAAATCTGAATCCAAGCACGTCCCACTTGGTTGATGGAATAGCAGCTAAATAAATGAAGTGTGCATTAACTCTAAGACCATCTGAAACACCTATAAAAAATAATACCAGGTCAGGTCAAAGGATGCTGAAGTCGGCCTGTAAGCCCAGCCACTGGCCTCTGGGCTATAACTCATGAAATAGTATCTGTCTGAACAAATTCTGTTGTAAATCCGCCTGATAAAGAAGCATTGCATCCGTAGAGGCCTTTCATAGCCTGATTATAAGAACAACCTGGCAGAGTTACAGCCACCGGGCTCGGTGTCCTGAGCCTCCTCCCTGAGCCCACTTATTGAACCAGTGAAGTGGAAATACTCAGACAGAACAGAATGGTGGCTGAAGCTGTCCAGTGCTGACAGGCCTGACAGAACCGCTCTATCAGGAACAGTTTTAGTTCTCCCTTCCTGCTAACTTCATTCACAATAGGCGGCACACCCCGACATAACAGTAAACAAACTGTACCCAAGCAGGAATCTGTTGTCAGTGTGCCACTGGCTTATTTGTACACCGTTGTCCGTAATTCAATTTAAAAATATTAGTTGGTGATTTACTTTGAAGCCAGCCATCACTGTTCTTGGTTAAGATCGTTGGTGTCGAATTGCTAAAAGGAAACTGGGAATAGCAACAGAAACACACTGTCCATTAGTATTAGTAAGCAGTATACTGAGGGGAGAGGCTCAGCTGGGAAAGATGGAATTCCTTTTCGCATGATACCAAAACTCCAATCGGAAGCTATTGTTGCTCTGTTGCTGAGTGTGATCCCCCACATTGTGTTGAAATGTGGGTATCGGTTCTGAAAATAAAAATCATACGGGTTATAATAAGGCAGAGAAGGAGACAAAGTGCAGAAAAACTATTGGTGTTCAAGTGAAAGTATTCCTCACCTGGAATTTGGGGAAATGAAAGTATGAATAGGTACTAGAATTCTGACTGACAGGTGCGTGCTCTTGTGGCAACTGCGCAGATGTGTCATCTACATCAGGCGGCATTAAGGCCGCTGCAGTGTTCTTTACGGACGCTAGTTCCTAGAGCGCCTTCCTTCATCAGTGTCTGCGAAGATCAAATACAGCCCAGAAGTCAGAATGAACCTTTCTGAGATTCTTGCTGGTCTGGTTTCTCTCATACTCACTCTTTGGAGACTTAAGGGGAAGCAATTGTGTGAGCGCGCCAGTCCGTAGTAATAATGTTCATCTTCTCCCTAAATCTAGTTTCTGCACATCTGTTGCTGCGGCTCAGTTCATTTTCTGTCAAGCACAGAGCACTGCACAGGGCTCAGGTTGTGGCAACTTCCTTTATCCCATCCCTGGCCTTGCCTCATCCTAGAATAAGATGCCTCGCTGTGGTGAAAGTGTAGAGGTGGTGTGGGCAGGAGCAGATGCATGTGGCAGGGGAGTGAATAGGAGACCGGACCTCTGGCCTCCCTCAGGGACTTGCAATGCCACTGACTTGTGGCATGTCATCCTACAGAAGGGTAAATGGATCTAGGCACTTTTGGTTCGTTCAGGAGTCACGCAACAGTGAACGATGGTCTGACCACCTGACGACAAAGGAAGGTGTCACAGTACACAAAAAGGTCACAGTGGAGTTGTGTCACAGACGGGTAATTGAATTCTGACACTACTGGGCAATTTTGGGGCAAGATTGTTATCTTTTTTATTTCATCTTGCTTACCTATAAGATGTATACATATATACACAACACACACACGTACACACACGTTGTTAGAACCTAAAATGAACTATAAGCTGAGAAGCCAGCACAGTAGGTGCTCAGTAGGTACCTTTCACGTGAATCTAAGAAGAAATAGACTTTGTTCATCTTAGTAACATAAAACCTTCATGATGTGTCTTAGTGACACTAGGCTAACAAGAGTCTGTATAAGAACTTGGATAATCATTTAGCAAAAGGAAAAACAGCCTCTCTTTATTCGGACATTTCATTAAATAGCCATGTTATGTATTTTATAGTGTTTCACACCCCCATCAACAATAGAATCCATAAGGAGATTCGACATCCAGAAAAAGAGGCATTCGTTTTCTGAGAGAAGTAGTGGTATCTGTCTTATTCTGCCTTAAAAGCTTGTGGCTGGCAGGAGTCCCTTACTGGAATACATACTCAGAAGTGAAGAAGGAATGAGTGAGAACCACAGCCAAACGGTGACCACCCCATCCTTCAAACACACTGTTGGATTTCTCTTCATCATCCGATAACATCTATGGGCATCTCCAGGGATCCAGCCCTCACTCCTCCCTGACAGTGTCTTACACAGAAGCTGTAGAGAGCAAGGAGGCTAACCTATCTATCCTCTTTGAACTACCCTCAGCCAATCAGACCTCCATGCGATGACATATCCACTTCTCCCACTCTTCTCTTGAGGAACAGTTCACAGAACTGATCATTTCTGCATTGTTTTATTGCTTATTCCGCATTCCTTCGCAATGTTATCATTAATTTGTCTCTGCCCAATTTCCTAGACAGTAAGAAGGATTTAGCATACAGTTCCTTTTCCCTCCCCTGTCCTGCATTTTAGCCAAGCACTCTACCATTGAGCTGCATGCCTAAGCCTCTTTTTAATTTGTATTTTGAATTGGGGTCTGGATCTACATTGTTCAAGCTCCTTGAGCTCATGCTACATCCGTGAAAGGCCTTTATCTTGTGATCATCCTGCCTTGGCCTATGAGAAGCTGGGATAACAGGGTTATCCCACCAAGCCTGACTGTTATGACATCTTTGCAAAGCACGTGGGACATTACGTCTTCTGTATTTTAGAGATGGCACTGTCTTTGATTCAGTCCATTTTGAAACTTCACAAGAAAAACTGAAGCAGGTATTGTGAAATAATCACAGTGTGCTTCTACTTGTCTCAGAACATTTTCTTTTCCACTTGTATTGTCATTATACAATAGCATTTAATTTTTTTGAAAGCCATACTTAGGTTTTATAAAAAAATTTTTTAAAGCCATACTGACATGCCCTGTGTTTGCACACATACTTGGGATAAACATAAACCAAG
Organism: Acomys minous; assembly: GCF_964271855.1. Taxonomy (NCBI): domain Eukaryota; kingdom Metazoa; phylum Chordata; class Mammalia; order Rodentia; family Muridae; genus Acomys; species Acomys minous. The sequence continues at coordinate 51,642,005 of NC_140490.1, read as the reverse complement.
CAGAAGTTTTCTTTGATTCTGCTATAAGACTCAGGCTCCCTTCAAACTGGGTAAGAATGGCAGTTAAATCTTGAAATATTTGAACTGAAAGAAAGCGTAATGTTGACCTTACAATCAACACATCTTACAAGTGAGAAATTAGGACTTTTGGATCTCTGTGGGCCCTACAGAAGAAAACAGAGGATGACGGGAAGATTTCATAGACTCTACACTTTAGTGCACCTCGGTCTCCAGCTCTGTGATGGTGCACGCAGTGAAGCTCCCACAGGCTGCCCATGCCTGTCACATTCCAGCCTCACAATCAGTGTCAGCAGAGCAGTGAACTTGGTCTTGAAGAGAGCATGTCTACTGTGTGGCTCAGCACACAGTCTGTCAGTTAGAGAGCTGAATGTTAAGCTTTTTTAGTACAGCCCTCTTTAGTTCATAGAGTTGACAGTGGCATTCAGTAGACACATTGTAAGAACTGTTTAACTACCCCTGCTTGAAGTTCAGATGTTATCATTTGTTTTCTCGTCTTGCTAAAAAAGTATTGAAAGATCTGGTCTTGCTTGGCTAACTTACTTTGGCATCTTGGCCTGCTAAGGTTTATTTACTTTGAATGGCCTAGAAGCATGCTGATAGGTAATTTTATTATTGTTTTTCTGTTAATTTAAATGGAAATTAAGTGTAGCTAGGGTAATGGCTTGTAAGCATATCTGATAAAAAAAATATGCTTCCACCTTTAAAATGGATATCACGTGTATGCCATGGGCAGTTTGGAGCTGTTTCTATAGAAACTATTTTACAGTCTTACCTTGCATTTTGGATACTTACCAAGAGAGACATGGATTGTTTCTTGCAGTCTGTTCAGTAGCAAGGCTGAGGGGATCAGCATTCCAGTGTGTTATGCAACGTTGCCACATTCACTGGCCAAGGCTAGGGTAATACATTAACTCTGTTTGGAAAATGCTTTGGGTCAAGTGCATGTTGGGGCATTTTCATGTTTCCATACCAGCCTTGAGAAGTGGAAAGTCCCATCCTACAGCAGGATGTCAAAAGCTCTTTAGAAGTCACCCAGCCTGCCTTTCACCCAGCCTGCCTTTCCTCAGAACAGCTGCTTTAGAATTTTTGAAAAGTCATCATAGTAGGCCTCCATAAAGGATTCTCTGTGGATTATGTTTCAGTTTCTGAGAGTTTCATGAATTTTTAAGCAATATTTGTCTTACTTTCTTGCTCTGTGAATAGCCGCTAACTCATAGTAAATGCAGCTGCAGATCAAGGGGAGGCCTTCGCTGAGTGTTTGAGTTGCTGCAGAGCAGAACAACCTGTTGTATGTTCTTCCTCTCAAAGTAGGATTCAGTGAAAACCATAGAGAATGTGCAAACACTGAAAATCAGACTTGGGGCCCTAGTTCACTACAGAGTCTCTATGGGGTAAACAAAACATCAATGCTTGCTTTTCTTGTATGCGTGAAATTTTTCATGGTCATTCCCAGGAACGTGGGTATACAGGGAAAAGCGTATCAATGGATTCAGAACAAGAGATTGGGCATTGAGAAAAATAGTCTAAGGGTGGTGCGTTTCTTGAAAAATAGCAAGACAACATCGTCAAGGCATCAACACAACATGTCTGTCTTGCTTAAGCCTCGCTTAGCTGAATCAATGAACCAAGCAGAAAGCTTTGGCAGCATTGGCCCTAAATATTATCCCAGAGTTGGCCTGGTGTTGCTTTTTTATATAGAAAATGAGCTCTTGTGATACAGAGCGGTTGACTGAGGGTTTGATATGTATGCATGAGGCTTTGGGTTTGATCTCCCACACCAGGGAGAAAGCAAAAAGAAGCCTGGCAGCTGTGTGTCCTTTGAGAAGACAGTTTTGTTGTAACTAGGCATATAGTGGTGTCTCTTTCTTTGGGGCTCTAAGTTAGAAAGTTACTCAGCAAGCCCTTTTTAGGGAGCACATCCTGGAATAAACGATTACTGCCATTAAAGTCCCATGGGAAGCAAACCTGGGGATGAGTCCATTGTGACCAGATCATGGGTTAAGATGAAGGAATTTTTTTTCTACGTTCTTCCTAATTTTCTTGAGAAAGGGAAGAGTCCTAGTTTGGTGGGGATGTGGATCTCATCAAGACCATGAGCTATGGATCTTAGCCTATGCACAGCCTACACTAACATGTAACCTATGGCTAGCTGACAAAGCCCTATGTGTCTTACTTTTCATGGGGGAGACTTAGGGTAGTAATCAAGCCTGGGTTTGTTATCGGGATAGGAGAAGACAGTAGGCTTAACGATCTTGAGATGGTTTGGGCTACACAGCAGTCTGGAAATGACTGTGGGTGTGATTAGAAGGGACAGAAGAAATCCAATGCCCCCACCCCATACTAATAAGCTGCAAAGACTGTGCCCCTGCTGAGAGAAGAGCTGCAGACAGACTCCTGTGAGCAGGGCCAGCTGGCTTAGCAGCAAAATCCCTCCAGGAGTGGATTTTTTTTTTTTTGCTTTGGCCCTCCCTTCTATGCAGATCTGCTTCAGGCTGAGAGGAAAACCTCTTTAACCCCCCTAGGTGGAGCCTTGGCTGAAACAATTTGTCCCTCACCACAGCTCAGGCTGTGACTAGGCAGATCCAGGTCTCCCGGGGGCAACTCAACTTAGAGGGCAAAGTATTTAACTCAGTAGGCAGGTCAAAGATGTGACAGAGTCACTATGTTTAGTCATTTATGGTTCTAATTGCTTGAGGTGGTTATGCAATCTGAAATGTCACTAACTGTGGGAGGCAGGGTGTGAGTCAGGGGAAAACTCTGGGTCTTCCTGCCCTTTCGTTTGGAAAGCCTCCTTGCTGGGTCTTTCCATTGTAGTGACTATGAAGCTGTTTTACCAAATGACCCAAAGGAGGTAATGACAAGCCTAGAGATCCAGGCATTAACACATCTATGTTACAATGTACATCATTCATCATTTCCTATATCTAGATACATATGTCCCCTCATTCTTAGGAGCCTGACTTTTGCACAGTAGTATTTTAAATAGATGTGGGAATAGGCAAGGCTCATCCAAAGCTTCGCCGGATACAGAAAATGAAGACGTGAGACTGTCTAGGAGTGTCAGGGACTTTTAGAAAGGAAGGCACTTGGTTTGCTTCTCAAAGAATGAATAGGAATGAAACCATACTTGGAGGGACATGGCAAGTGGTTCCATGGACGAACAGGCATTTTTAGTCAGAGAAAAGGACACAAAATGCATTTTGTATGATATACTCCTAGTTCATAAGGTTTTATGTGCGTGTCTTCAAAACTGTTCATAGGTGGCCCACGAAGTATCAAAGCCCCCATGTAGTCAGTTAGTTCTAGGGGGAAGTTCACAGAGGCAACAGGGGCAGTTGAAAAAGGGAAGATGATGGATCATCAGAGCGTCAATCTCCAGACCCACAGGATGACAGACAGAATCATTCTTCAGCGGAAGTGTGGATTGGGTTGTGGCTTCTCAGTAGGGGCAGGACTCCAGGAGTGAGGGATGACCCCCAGTAAAGCAGAGGAAAGAGTATTTCTGTGATGGCAGTTTCCATGCACATGGTGCAAAGAATAAGAGACCTGGTAAGGATGAAACATGTTATGTGAGTCCAAAAATGAACATAAGGCTATGGAGAAGAATGACAACTCAGGGTCCCATAGAGGATAGTCCCCAGGGCCCCTGATAACAGGAAGTGGACCATTGCTTCCTTGGGAAGATAGTTTGTTGGCATTTGACAAGATGTAAATGCTTGAAGGGAAAAGACATAGGAGGCTTGGGGATGTGAGTTGGATTCAAGGTATTTTTAAAGGTAGGTAAATGTCAAGATCTTATAATCATTTGACTCTAAAGGGCGAGTGGGAGGAATGGGTGATATCTAAGTCTCTGCCTTGGCCAACCAGATAGATGAAAGGTTCCCTTTATAAGGAACTGAGATGAATTAGCTACTCACTGAGCACATGATGAGCTCACTGCTAGATGGTAAATTTGGGGTGACATCCCACTGAAGGCTCCAGCAAGTAGTGAACACATGGGCAAGAAATGATGGAGAACAGTTCATATTTACTTGAGATCATAGAAGACCAAGGTCTTCTGATCCAAAAAATGTGCTCAGGGTATTACATTCTGCTAGATGCTATGGATTGATTCGCTCCAGGATGATTCAAAAGAATTCTCTGCAGCTTTCAGACAGTCCCCCTAACACACACGCACACACATACACACACATACACACACACACAAGGTATGATCAGGCTATCATTTCGCCCTACTGTACCTTAAAATTGCACCCTATTCCAAGAAGCTTGGGGAACCTGTGGAGAAAGTATTGGCAGAGGATGCAGAAGGGACCCTTAAGGCTTTATTGTTGTGTTTTCTTACAGTACTCAGGATGAAACCCAGAGCCCTGTGCTTACTAGGCAATCCTCTGCCACTGAGCCATGCTCGCATCCAAGGAGAATCCTTCCAAAAGCCTGTGAAGCAGAGATACCCACCACAACAGCTGAGGAAAAATAAAGGCAGCATGGAAGAGGAGAGCAAGAGGGGCAGAAGGGGATTTCTAGAGAAGTGGCAGGCCAGAACACTCAAAGGCAGCAGTCAATCCAAGCAGAACTAAACAGTCCGTGATTTTTTTTCCCCCAAGGGCTCTCTCAGTCAAGTATAAGATGTTTAGCAGCTGATAGAGTAGCTGTGCTGGGGCCAAGGTGAGCAGAGTGTGCCTCGCTTGAGGTGTCACTTACACAGAGGTACGACTGATCTGAGTGGGAGACCCTGTTCCCTACACTACTGGGTATGTTCCATATCCTAACTCAGGGCGTGCAAGGTTCACATGTTGACTTTGCCACAGAATTATTCAAACCACGGTAATGCTAGATACTCCCATTGCAAACAGCTAACTGCAGTTACAAACATGTTGACTAGACAGATCTCATGAGGGGAAGATAGTGTGTCTAACATTAGCTGGAGATAATGAATCTCTCAAAACCTTAGGCACTGATGGGCAGGCGTTATCTTTCTCTTTCTTGAGCCTGTCATGTATCTGGGCTTATTGTCAAGTGTTCTGAGATCTGCTGTGCCTCTGCACTTCACAATGGCCTTTCTCCTACACTCATCTGTTAAGTAACATTTCCCCACCACAGCGCTCGGACCATATGTTCTCTTTCTGCAGTGATTTTGACATTTTTATGGGGTAAATGGTATTTAGGGGTGAGTCTCCTCACTCTCAATTACTAATATAGACAAACTGGGTTTCAGCATGATATCAACTAGTCCCAGACAACAATTTACTAATTAAAAAGCTCTCACCTTCACCATCTTCTTAAGTTGAAATGTGCATTACTTTTCATACTTGATGGAGCACTGCCAACAAAACACTGTTGTCGATGTGCCAGGGCTGGTTGATATCCATAGGAGGCCAGCCCTGTTCTGAAGAGAGATGAAGGAGGAGGGTATGGGATGAGGGAGCAGTGGGGGAAGGGGACAAGGAGGAGAGGAGAAAGGGAAAACTGAGGTCAGAATATAAAAAGAAATAAATAATGAAAACATTTACAAAAAAACTATTGTCTACCATTTAAGCCTTCTGACAACCTGAGGATGTGTTCTTTAAACTCAAAAAAAAAATGTATTTACAGATCATAGCAAATAGACTCTACTTTCAACTTTATGTCATTGAGTAAGCATGCCACACTGTGGTAAACTGTTATGTAAATGGTTCCTTAGCTCAGGGTTACAGTAAGCATCTAGTGAAGAAGTAAATAACTGGAAAACAAATAATGCTAAACTTCTTTTTATTCCTGAGCCATCTATACCTCCTTCTCGATATGCATGAAGTTGTGTCTGCCGCCCCCCCCCCATCTCCCATGGAATTTAGTTGACTCACCCAGGAGCTACACTGTTAAAGAAAGCTGTTCTCCCTCTACCAGGAGCTAACAGTTGCCCTCAGCCCCTCAGCTCCTCAGCTCCTCAGCTCCTCAGCCCCTCAGCTCCTCAGCTCCTCAGCCCCTCAGCTCCTCAGCTCCTCAGCTAGGGTAGGACTTCGTGTCTAACTCTTCTCTCCATGTTGGGGTTTGGTCTAACCTGAGCTTGCCCTGGTCCTGTGCATGCTATCATGACTGCAGTGAGTTCAAACATGTAGATTCCTGCCTGTGCCTAGTGGACACTGCTTCCTTATAGTTATCCAACACTCATTTTTTTCCTCTCCCTCTTCCAAAATGGTCCTTGAGCCTTGGAGGAAGGGTTGTGATGTGTGTGCATGCGTGCATATGGGTGTGTATTATATATCCCCTATATATGCATACATATATAAATGTATGTATGTTGGTATAAATGTATGTAAATGTCTCCTATTTAGGCCTGAGCATTCTGTAGTCTTTCATTCTCTGTACTTCAGACAGTTGTGGATGGGGCTCTGTGTTAATTACTATCTACTACAAATAGAAACTTCTCTGATAAGGGTATTATATATATATATATGTATATATGATGTACATATATAAGGATATATATCTTCTGATGGTGATATATGTCCATATGTGTGTATACATATATATTTATGTATATATATATGTGTGTGTGTGTACATATATATTTATGTATATATGTGTGTGTGTATATATATATATGTAAATACTTCCACAGTAGTAGACTTCATATGACTTTCTAAAAGGTACTCCCTCCCGCCCTCACCCTAATTTACTCCTTCTTTTTCTATGATTCCCCTTATCCCTTTGTACCCACTCTATTCTCTATCTTTTCCCTTGACAGCAACCCGTTATGGCCCCTTACTAACTTCCTGGCTTATATGAACATTATAAATCAAACACACATATCTGAAGATTCAGAGATCATACCCCCAAAATGAGAGGAAACATGCAAAGTTTGCCTTTCTGGGTCTGGGTTCCCAAATAACTATTGGTTGATCTTTTTGTTTTTTATTTGTTTGTTTATTTTTGTTTTTGCTTTTCAAGACAGAGTTTCTGTTAAAGCTTTGGCTGTCCTGGGCTCGCTTTGTAGACCAGGCTGGCCTCAAACTCACAGAGATCCACCTGCCTCTGCCTCCCCAAGTGCTGGGATTAATGGTGTGAACATTAACCAGCCTGGGTGGTTGGTCATTCTTAATATCTAGGGCTGCCAGTGTTTCTGTAATTTCATCTTAATAATTGATTCTATAATTTAAGTTTTCTTAAAATAAGTACAAGCAAAAATATAATTTGAATAGCCTGATAAAGATATAAATAATAAGACACAAAATTCACCCAGTTACAGTGTCCAATTCCATGGCTTTTTTTTTTTATGTTTACAACATGTGGATCCATGACAGATTTTTATTTGTTTGGGGGTTTAAATCTTTTTCTATTAATTCATTGGGAATTTCATATAATATTATTTTGATCATATTTACCCTGACTCCTCCCCTTAACTCATCCCAGATCTGCCCAAATCTTCCTACACCCAAATTTGTGTTGTCTCTTTATAAAAAAAAAAAAATTAACAAGCCATGGCCTCCCAATTTATGCTCTTCATATACTTCTTGGTGTAGGATATCCATAGGAGCATGGCTAACCCACCAGGAGCCACACCCTTAGAACAAATTGGCTCTCCCTCACCAGAAGCCATAGCTTCTCAGTTAGGCTCATGGCCCCCTCCTCTCTCCACCTTAGGATGCTGACTGGCTTGGTCCTGTGCGGGTATTGTGCAGGCAACCACAGCTACATGAGCTCATGGCTACAGAGGTCCTGTTATGTCCTTCCCTTTTAATTTTAAACTTATAACAATACCAGTCAGATATTCAGACCTTTGTGTAAAATTTCAACAATGATGTGTGAGAGTAATAACATCTTCAAAATAATGAAAAGAACCTGGACAGCTCTAGTGAACTTACTGAAGGTGTGGCAGAAGGCTATGCCTTGACAAGTCTGGATATAGTCATCTGTGGACAGTGGTGGCCATTTGCACTTTTCTGAACTTTAAATGGACGCATACTTACCTGTATCTGTTTAGACATAGAGGGGGTGTTCTCTCCCAGAAATACAAAAATAGACAAATGACTCTGAATCTCCATAAAAAGAGTCCAGTTATTATTATTTCAGCCAAAGTCCAGTTCACACCATTTTCTTAATGGGCAAGTGACATTGAAACTTCAAATTTGTCTGGTGCTACAGTAGATGCATGTCTGTGTTCTGCACAGGCCATAACGTGCAGTTGCTGTCATTTATGCCAGGTCACCTCACCTGACTCACTGGTGTATTTTTCTGCCACCTTCCTAAAGGGATGGAAAATGCTATTTTTCTTTTTCTGCGTCCTTTGTTTTAAGCAGAATATTTTGTAAATGCTGCATCTCAGACTACCGAAGAGCCATGATGATAGACCCAGAAGGCTGACAGCTGAAGTACCATCTCACTTCTAATATAAACCCTTACATTTCACAGATCTCATAATATCTGAGCTGAGAATATTTGCTTCAGGCATCCACTTGGCATTTTCCAAAAAAAAAAAAATCCTTTAAAAACCACATGGACATTTCACTTTGCCAGAATATCTGTTTCTCGTATACTGCTTAAAAATATCAAACTTCAACAAAAATATCCCATCCTGAATCAGAAATAGAAATCCCGGCTTGTTTCAGGAGTCCGTTCCTTCTTCCTCCCGACCCACTCTGAGGCTAGCCACATACTTCTTTTGTACTTTGTACCAAGCACTTAGTTGATAAGGTAATTAAATGTCCTGCCTAGAAAATGCATTACAGTGGCATACAAAGCAGTAGTCTCTAAGGACGTGTGCTAAGGTTGTCCTGTTGACTCGAAATGCTCTGGATTGTAGTGAAAGACAGAGACACGCTGTGCCAAAGAAAGCTGTTCAGCGGGACACTGGAAATGTTAATACACACTGGTGGTGCTGCTGGTTTGAACTAAGAGGGGCACACTGGATTAGGAAGGTTTTTCATGGTACCTATTCTTAGGTTTATTTCTACATATATGTTTATTTGTGTATAATATTTATTTGTGCATGATGTTCATGTGTGTTAACATGTGTGATGGTTATCTGTGTGACCTTCCTGTAGTTCACAAAGTGCTCTCAGAATTTCTCCTCTCAGCTCTGTGTTAGGACAACTAGAGTCCTGGATTCATATATTGTATTTCCCTGGGCTTCATAGGAAATAGAGTCAAGCCAATAATAGGATTCGGGCCAATCATTTTTTGAGCCTTTATGTGTCTGTGAGAGATTTAAAGGAAACATAATACTCAGACACATCGACCTTTCACATCAGTTTTTTTTTAATTTTTAATTTTTTGAGGATTTTATACATGAGAACTGTATTTATATAATTTCTACCCACTCCTCCCTTCTAAATCCTCCCATATTCCCTGCTTTCTTTAAATTTATGACTTCTTTAATTTTATATATATATATAGTATATATAATTTAATATAACATAATTTAATGTGATATTGTATATATAATTATACATAAATAAATACAAATACACAATACAAATACACACTATCTACTGAGTCCATCCAGCGTTGCTCATGTACACATGTGTTTAGGGCTGACCACTTAGGATTAGGTAGCCTATCAAGGTTGGGACTATGTAACCTAGCAAGGAAGGTAGTCAGTCCACAGTCCTACCCTGCAAACTAGAACAATGACCAACCCAAAAGGATTCCCAGTGGTACAGTAATGTCACCTATAACTTGGGGGTAACCAACAGCTGTCTGATTGAACATCCATGCGGTTTTACTAAAGGCTATGAACAAGAAGCAAGTGCCTTTGCATCAGATCCAGTTTAAATACTAAAAGGCAAAGCCATTTTTTTACAAATTAAAAACAAGTGCCACACATAATTTTATTCAACAGCAGACCATGTATTTCATGGTGTTGCCGTAAGAGCATAGTGGAGGGCAGCTCAGGCTTCATGTGGGTCCTCTAGTCAGGGGAATGGGGTGACGCTGTCCCTGACTTGGACTCTGTTGTCTTCTTTTTGATCACTTCCCTCTGGGGGAACTGCCTTGCCAGGTCACAGGAGAAAAGAGCACACTCGGTCTCAGTGAGGCTTGATGAGCTGGAGTGGATTTTATGAGGAATAGGGGAGGGGGGAGGGGGAAGAGAGAGGGAGCGTGGGACTGGGAGGAGAGGAGGGAGCGGACTACGACTGTAAAGTGAATAAATAGTTTTTTTAAATGTAATGGAGCACGATAACCATCCTAACATCACAATGTACCACTCAACTCACATGCCAGGCAATACTAGAGTAAACACAGCCACCATGCGGTCAATCTATCCAAGTATGATACATAAATCTGTGGATAGTACATAATCTTTGGTGATGAAGAAGAAGAAGGAGAAGGAAAAGAGGAAGAAGAAGAAGAAGAAGAAGAAGAAGAAGAAGAAGAAGAAGAAGAAGGAGCAAATGATAATGATAATGAGGAAGAAGAGATAGGTGATGTTGGTGTCACTGGTTTATACGTTTACTCACAAAAAATTCCTATCAGATGGTCTGCTGTTATGCAGGCAAGCATAAGCCTCCTGAATCTCAACTTTACCATATCTTCGATCACAGCTTTTTTTCCTTGTGCTTGGTTTAATCTCAGGGTTTATTCCTTGTGGTCTGTAGCATGAAGCATAGATGTGAGGTAGGCTACACCACCAGATTCCTGTATGCACACATACATGACAGGATGAGTTACCAGCATGCTTCTTAAATTGTGTGTCTGTTGTAAATAGTACACTGCTGTTAGTGAGCGAGGAACTCTTGCCAGTTTCTCGGTTGTTTCTAGAGCAGTATACAGACAAATGACCCATGACTTTCCAGTGGTTCTTCAGTGTTAGGCAGGTGCTTTGTTGGCCTCAGTACCCCCAACAAAAGGATGAGCAACTACAGTGTCTAGTGCCATCACTGTCCCCTATTTCCAAGACAACTCATCATCCATCTTCTTTTTTTTTTAAGATTTTATTTATTTATTATTATGTATACAGAGCTCTGCTTGCATGTACCCCTACAGGCCAGAGGAGGACATCAGATCACATTATAGATGGTTGTAAGCCACCATGTGGTTGCTGGGAATTGAACTCATGACCTCTGGAAGAGCAGTCAGTGCTCTTAACCGCTGAGCCATCTCTCCAGCCCCAATCATCCATCTTCTTGACACATTAATCAGTGACCCAGGGGCACACACTGCCTCACATTTTGTCCAACATGGCAAATGAGTAGGTTTTTAACATGTGTGACTCTATCTTAAATGGATCCAAACCACCTCTAATGAAATAACACCTCCTGTGGAAAAAATTAAAATAAACATCTTAACTATTTTTTAAAAACACTTGTTTGGAGAACATTGGATATAGCCATCTGTTGCCACCTCGTTAACTCATCACATAGTAAACACAATGTGAGGGCATAAAGCTGTTTCCACTCATGGGAACTGCTAATCTTGGGGCATGGTGTGACAGAATGGCACTGCCCTCCAGTACTAAATTTCTTTTATGGTAGTCAGGCCATCCTGGGACATTTCATTTATTTGTGATTACCAAATAGCAAATTAAAATGTAACATTGTGTTGTTTTTTTAAAACTCCACCCTGGTGCTGTTGGAGCACATCTTTAATCCCAGCACTCGGGAGGCAGAGACAGGTGGATCTCTGCAAGATCGAAGGTAGCCTAGTCTACAAAGCAAGTCCAGGACAGCCAGAAATCTGTTACAGAGAGAGAGAGACAGAGACAGAGACAGAGACAGACAGAGACAGAAACAGAGAGACAGAGAGACATAGAGACAGAGACAGAGACAGAGAGAGAGACAAAGACAGAGACATAGAGACAGAGACAGAGACGGAGAGGGGGAGGGAAGGAAAGAGGGAGGGGGAGAGACAGAGAGAGACAGAGACAGAGAGACAGACAGAGAGAATCCACTATGGTGGAGAAAATATACAAATTGATGCAAGATACAAAATGGAGTGAAGTGAAATGCAGTTTGTATATATGAGCAACTAGGAGCAGACAGCTTTTCTTTTGCTCTCATGCTAGTAAGTTTTTCAGAAGCCTGATTTTTGAAATTTTCAGAATCCAAGATAATCATCTGCCAATAGTTTTGGCTGGAACACAGTTTATTAGCAAATCTGCCTACCTCCAGATTAGGTTGAAGACATTATTCACCCTTCTCAGAGTTTCCATGAACAAGAAACCTCTTATAGTTATTTTTTTTAAAAAAAAAAAAACATTTTAAAGTAACTAATTAAAAAGCACAAGTCTACAAGTTCCAGGCCAGCCTGCTCTATGAAGTGACTACAGTACAGGCAAGGCTACACAGCGAAACCCTGTGGTGAAGAAAAGCAAAACAAAACAAAACAAAACTCACAGGTCTGCTCCAGGTCCTTTGTACATATTATAGCTTCTGGTTTAGTGTTTTTATGAGATTCTCAAATAGGTGAACAAGTGGGCCTCTGTTTCTTGTGTCTTCTCTTGGGCCCTTTTCCTTCTGCTTGTTTGTTTTATTCAATTACAAAGTGTTCATTTTTGTCTTATCTTAGTATATTATTTTTATTATTTATAAGCTTGAAGTTTTTTATTTTTATGTATTTTATTAATTTATTCATATTACATCTCAATTGTTATCCTATCCCTTGTATCCTCCCATTCCTCCCTCCCTCCCATTTTCCCCTTACTTCTTCCCCTATGACTGTGACTGAGGGGGACCACCTCCCCTTGTACATGCTCATAGGGTATCAAATCTCTGCTGCTACCCTTCCTCTGAGTGCTACCAGGCTTCCTGGGATGTGGTCAAATATGGGCCACCAGAGTTCATGTGAAAGTCAGACCTCACTCTCCACTCAGCTGTGGAGAATGTCCTGTCCTTTGGCTAGATCTGCGTAGGGGTTCAAGGTTTACTCCATGTATTGTCCTCGGCTGGTGCCATAGTTTGAGCAGGACCCCTGGACTCAGATCTGCCCATCATGATGTTCTTCTTGTAGGTTTCTAGGACCCTCTGGATCCTTCTATTTCCCCATTCTCCCATGCTTCTCTCACCTAGAGTCCCAATAGGATGTCCTCCCCTCTGTCCCACTTTCCTGGTAAGTGAAGACTTTCATGGGACATGTCCCTTGGGCTAGTGTCCAGATATAAGTGAGTATATACCATTTGATTCTTTCTGCTTCTGGGTTAACTCACTCATTATGATCATTTCTAGTTCAATCCATTTGTCCACAAATTTCAAGAATTCCTTGTTTTTAAAAGCTGAGTAGTATTACAGAGTGTAACTGTACCACACTTTCTTTATCCATTCTTCTACTGAGGGGCACTTAGGCTGTTTCCATGTTCTGGCTAATATGAATAAGGCTGCAATTAACATGATTGAGCAAATGTTGTTGTTGTGTGCTGGAGCATCTTCTGGGTGTATTCCAAAGAGTGGAATAGCTGGGTCTTGAAGAAGCCCTATTCCTAGTTTTCTGATATAGTGCCAGATAGATTTCCAAAGTGGCTGTACTAGTTTGCATTCCCACCAGCAATGAAGGAGTGTTCCTCTCTCTCCACATCCTCACCAGCATGTGGTGTCGCTTGAGTTTTTGATCTTAGCCATTCTGATGGGTGTAAGATGGAATCTCAGAGTTGTTTTGATTTGCATTTCCCTGATGACTAAGGAGGTTGAGCATTTCTTTAAGTGTTTCTCAGCCATTCGATAGTCCTCTGTTGAGAATTCTCTGTTTAGTTCTGAGCCCCATTTCTCAACTGGGTTATTTGGTTTGGTGGTGTTTAATTTCTTGAGTTCTTTATGTATTTTGGATATTAGACCTTTGTCAGATGTAGGGTTGGTGAAGATCTTTTCCCAGTCTGTAGGCTGTCACTTTGTTCTCTTGACAGTGTCTCTTGCCTTACAGAAGCTTCTCAGCCTCATGAGGTCCCATTTATTAATTGTTGGCCTTAAGGTCTGGGCTGTTGGTGTTCTGTTCAGGAAGTTAGTTCCTGTGAACGTGTTCTAGGCTATTCTCCACTTTTTCTTCTAACTGACTTAGTGTCTCTGGTTTTATGTTGAGGTCTTTGATCCACTTGGATTTGAGTTTTGTGCATGGTGACAAATATGGATCCAATTGCTTTTTTTTTTTTTAACATGTAGACATCCAGTTAGACCAGCACCATTTTTGATGATGCTATCATTTTTCCATTGAATAGATTTGGCTTCTTTGTCAGAAATCAAGTGACCATATGTGTATGGATTCATATCTGGGTCTTCAATCCGATTCCACTGATCAACAAGCCTATTGCTGTGCCAGTAGTATATTATTTTTAAAAAGAAAGAAAATACAACAAAAATAAATGATTTGCCAGGATGGGTGAGATAGCCCACTAAAGTGATTAACGCACAAGCAGAGGCCATGAGGCCAGATCCCTCATACACAGAAAAGCTGGGCACAGTAGTGCACTTCTATAAACCCAGTGCCATAGGGGAAGACAGGCAGGTTTCAGGGGCTTCCTGGCAAACCTGTCTAGACAAAACAGCAAGCTTCCGGTTCAGTGAGCAGACCTTAAATAAACAGAGAGAGACAGAAAGACAAAGACAGAGAGAGAGACAGAGACAGACAGAAACAGACAGAGAGAGAGAGACAGAGAGAGAGAGAGAGAGACAGAGACAGAGACAGAGACAGAGACAGAGACAGAGACAGAGACAGAGACAGAGACAGAGACACAGAGACAGAGACAGAGACAGAGAGATGCACACACACCAGGAACACAAAAGAAATCACTGAACATTTATTTGCTGGGTGCTTAGTACTTCCGAGGCAGTATGTTTCAGAATAGAAAGACCATAGTGTCTGATGCAGTCACAACTATCCTCATAGTCCTTTATATTTTAGGTGTCACTTTAGTTTGAACACACGAGTGACATTTGAAAGAAAGTCAAATCTTTGGAGGATGCTTTTCTTTGAAATCTGAACAACATTTTAATCAAACAAGGTTGTTTCACATTTTAGTTGTCAACAGTATTTTTTAAAAAATTATACATATTCACATCAAACTAGGAAGTATTTCCTCTGTAGCCAAACTGTCTTTATTTTCTTTTTCCCTGTTTTTTTAGAGAGCTAACATAACCCCCATTATCATTTGCAAATTTAAAGCGTGAAATAGAAGAACAAGTCTCTTCTTGGTAACCTGCTATCCTTACTTGATACCCTATGAGCATATACAGGGGGAGGAAATCCCCCTCAGGAACAGTCATAGGGGAGGGGAATAGGGGGAAAATGGAAGGGAGGGAAGAATGGGAGGATACAAGGGATGTGATAACCATTGAGATGTAACAAGAATAAATTAATAAAAAAAATTTTTAATTAAATAAATAAATAAAAATAAGAAATAAATAAAGAAATAAAGAAATAGGAGAACAGCTTTTCTACCTTTCCTGTAAAGGATGATTCTGTAAAGTGGAGATCTGAGTAAACCAGGTGCTAAGTGATCCACAGGCTGCTGTCCTGACTGTGTTCACACCCTCAATATGCAAAGGTTCCACTTGTCAGTGGCCAATGGCATCAGGTGAAGATGAAATCAGGTCCCCGTGGATTCAGAAATGCCTTGTGCCACTTTCATGGTTCCATTCAACATTTGAAGTGTCATGTAGTTCTAGTTAAATACCACGTGATTATTAAACAACCATTTAAACAAAGTAGAGTCTTTGCTTCCGGTTTTGTTTGTATTCTTACGCCTCGTCCATGCTTATCTTCCCTAACTTAAAAACGTACGAAGCCTCAAATACTAGTTACATAACCAAATGGATATGTACTCTCCTCTCCCTGCTCAATCACAGCTTGAGGAAATAAGATGTTTGGTGAGAGAATAGTATTGAAGATGCTTAGATTGTTTTTTAAAAACCCAGGGAGAAAGGCTAGTTCTTGCTCTTACATGATACAGCTTGTTACAAAAATACCATCTTTAATGCACAGAAAATAAGAAGGCTTCCTCCACTTTCCCAGAAGGTCAAGATAATCATGGCCTCCTCGGTTCGACAGCAGCAGCTCTCATTGCTTATTAAACTGAAACTGTCATTTTCAAGGTTAGAAATCTTCAAGCTGACCCATAAAAATATACATGGCGTGCGCACACAGCCTTTTGTGTTTACAGTCCAGAGACACGGCGAAGAATTTGATGACAAATGTTTGCGCTTTATTTGGTATAATATTTTTGATGCATCTGAAGAATGCTAGTACAGTCATACTTGGGACCTATTAAGATTAGAGTTGTGGTTGTAGAGTTTGATCACCCTGAGCATGGATGTATGTGTGTGGGGGGGGGGGGTGTATAGGACGGATTCCTAACATTGAGTCATAGACTTATCCATTTCAAAATCAAAAGTAGGGCTTAGGCTGTTAGTTTGATGCTATAATTTGTTTATCACATGAGGCTCTGGTTGAAAAAAAAATGAATGCAGTATACACTATTAGATTGCTAGAATTTACTTCATGTTTTTTTAGCTGTAGGCATGTTTATCCTAAGAAGCATATTAAACAGGTCCATATGTAAAGCAGGTCATAACTTTCAGAGCCGTTGGACAGCCAGAAAATCAAAACAAATTGGAAATCAAATGCAAGCTGCAAAGTCAATTAAAATCAAGTTAATAAAACTAATTTAATGTAGCAAAACACGATGGTTAGCTGAAATTACCATTCAAACTGTAAATATGACATCCACTGTGATGGCTCTGGTGCTTCTTGCCCAACCATGCCAAAGATTTCAAATTGTAGATGAGAATTTTCCAAAGGAACAGAGAAAAGAATGCATTTATTCTTTTTTTTTTTTCATGATGCAAATACATCACTTACTTTTACAGGTTGTCTTTTAGTCCCTTTCAGTAATACTTGCGTGTATACCACATTCATGGAGGGCCAGCCAGTGCTCCTAACCACTGAGCCATCTCTTCAGTCCCTAAGAATTATCGTCATTTTTAATTAAATTTCTGTAAATACATAGAATGAGATTAGTTCCCACAGAGAATTGCGTAACATTACAAATGTGTGTAAGCCCTCTCCGGCCTCCATTTCTGGCAATCATGGATGCTAGGTCTGTAAATCAAAACATATTCTGATCCTAGACCTGGAAAGGCGTCTATATATCATAGGACAAAATTCTGAAAGGCCCTGCGGTCCTGCCGACCCATTTAAATGCACCCTTTGTCACTAACACCTTATTGTGCCTTTGTGAAAACAAGAAGTGGCCTTCCCTCCCAGCAGGCGTACCCCCAGCCATGGATCATAGCTCAGCCACGCTACCAAGTGGGACTTCAGCCCCTCGTGTCCCTCGGCTCAGTGCTCTAACGTTGTAAGAACATTCACAACTGTACATGACTGACACTGGGCATTAAAAACGTTAATGAAACAAATGTCCTGTTTCTCACTTCATCTAGAAATAAATCTTGATTCTCAAATGAGTTTATTAGTTAGGTTAAGCCTTTTTGTAATGTCATATTTACTTCATTTAATTAAAACAAGTGCACTGGGGGATGAGGGCGTGCCTCATAGTTTCCCTTGGGAAATTATTGCTGGTGAGTTCATCTTAAACAAAAGATACCTTCTACCCTACCCGTTCATCCCATCATCCTTACGTCCCTAATTTATTTTATTTAGTATAACTGATTAAACATCCAGACCAACATCAATTCCCCTGATCCTTTCTTGATCAGTTTGTATTTATTGCAAAGATTATCTTCGTCCATGGTAAGGACTAGAAAGAACTCTCTCACTGTCTGCTATGGCCATGTCTCTTAGCAACAGGAATTTATGTGTATATATGCATATATAAATACACACACACGCACACACACATTATAGCTCAGTTTTTAAGACAAAGATCTTTCTCTATATAGACAGCATCTCAAACAGGAATGCATCGTGCCGGATTATGCAATGCTGCCACCTTGAATAACACTCACTGAGCTTCAGTGCTATATGCAGGTCATTTCTCAATGTGCAAGTCCCTCATAAAGTCCACTTGTGTCCACCTCTTGCTGTACCCCAGTGGAAAGGGTAAGGGAGGGAGATTTATCAAGGACCTCTGACAGGGAATTCTGGGTAATGCTTTCAAGCTGAAGCCAGGATGCTTAGGACACATTATGGTCTTGGGAACCTGACCGTATTTTAGTGGGATTCATATTGTTTAAATATTTTAAACATTTGTCAGTTGTGTGGTGTAGTAAAAACTCAGTTAGAAAATAGAAAAGTTGAAGTGTGTAGGAGACAGAGAAGGCACATTCGATTTCATATGTGCATATGACCATGTTTGCTGAAGTGTTCTGCAGACCCCACTCCGTACACGAGTACTAGAGACGTGACATAGATCAGCACATACCTGCTGTCATGTGGTTGCAATCTTGGGCAGTAAATCCCCTCTCCTTTAAGCTTCATGCCTAGCAGAATTATGTAGAGGCAATTTGACTTGCTGGATAATGGCCATTTATCATTCAGTAAATCTTTTGCCAGCACCTGCAAAAGCAATCAAACCTTAGAAGCTGCCTTCTACCTGGAGCCCAAGTTGTGTGCATCCCTCAGACCTCTCTCTCTCTGGGTATGCTCATAAGGGGATGGCCTCTGTGCGAGCATATGAACAGCAGGATGCTTGAGCAGGTGTCTTGCTGAGCTGCTTTCCTGGCATTTGAGGACAGCATTGCATCCACCCAATGAGGTCAACTGAAAGACGCACATGAGGCACAGTTTTACAAATGGTCCCCAGACTTAGCAAATGCATGCTGTGTTCAAATATATCTCTGTAACTCTCGGGGAGGGGTGTGAAAACTGGCTCATGCTCTATCCGTATCACCCTCTATGGTCTGGCTTCTGTGTGTGTATGTATGTATGTATGTATGTATGTTTTTAATTATTTACTTTGTACATGTGGGCATATGTCACATGAGTACACGTTCACATGTATGTGAAAGACAGAGGTCAACATCAAGATATCTTTCTCTACCACCTCCTCCTTATTATTATTATTTTGTGAGGCCGAATACCTCACTGAACCCACAGGTTACTGACAGGCTAGACTGGCTGGCTGGCTAGCTCTGAGGATCCCTCTACCTATGTAGATTATTCCCAATGCCAGGGTTACCTGTGTGCACAGGCACACACAGGTGTTAACATGGGTGCCGAGGAGCTGAGCTGAGCTCCTCATGTGTACACAATGGGCATTTTACCAACTCAGCAAATGCCCAGGCCTGGCCCAGCTTCTTAAACTGTAGGTCGTGATCCCATAATTAAAAATTTCTGAATGAATACAAGCCACAAAAAAAAAAAATCAAAATTGAGCACTTAATGAGCCTGCATGTTTTGTAACACTGACCTATGTTGCCTTGCAGTTGCAACTTTGGTTCTGAACACATAACATGTGTGCTTTGACAGGCTAAGAAGCACTGATGAGGGTTGCTCGCAACATGTCAGTTCAGATTCAAAGCTGTTCACGTTTTCCTACCTCAAGTCCTCAGCACATAAGCTTCAAATTAGTTTATTTTGGGGGATGTAATGTGTTAGCATGTTTTATTTTTAACAATTCCATTTGAGTTGCTGCCTTGAGTATCATTTAAAAAGTTAAATGAATTTTTGCTTGGGATTGGCACAAATTTTTCAACAATCCCTGAGATGGCCCTAAACATACTCTTGACATTTTGTACTAGATGTTTATGTAACATGGCACTGTTGGTGGTGATTATTATAGTTATAATAATTATAAGTGATATAAGTGATGATTATAGAAACAAATACAATCAACTCTGAAAAGTCCCTGAAAATTACCAAGTCCCTCAGTACCAAGTGTTAGCTAGAATTTAATTATTTGCATAAAATAAGCTGGCACACCCATCCCATTAGCATGCAAAGTTACTTTCGTCATTGACAAATAGTAGAATTATGTGTATAGAAAAGAATTGCTTTGAAGCAAGTGTCTTCGTAATTTATTATCAATGAATGTTTGATTCCTGTGTGTATTTCATAAACCTACATGTGTCCAGGGTCATGTAAAACTTTCTTAGGTGAAAAGGGTTCACACATGGAAAGAGCTGAGCAGCCCTTCCTTGTATGATAAGTGGCTTTGGAGGAGACAAGAAATAAGAGGTAGATTGGAGACTGAGATGTCTGCTGCCCCCTCTCCCCTCCACTGCGGGAACTGCTGATGAAGAACCTCTTATGCTGGTTGTCATGACTGAAGAAGTGAGAGCATAAGCAGAGCCTGCCAATCCCTGTCACTCTCCCCTCAGGGACCAGAGAATTTGATGAGTGGAAATACACAAATCCAACTACCCTTGAGTTCTGTGGTGCTCGCTTTCAGGCCTGGAGTTACACTGCGGAGTTCTTTCCATCTGGATCTGAGTGACTCGGGCCTCGATGGGAGTCGCTCTCCCATGACGGCTTAAGGGTGGACTGTCCAGTCTACTTAGGCACCTGCTGTTCACGGGTCCCGAGCTTACTTCTGACTCCTGCAGAGGTCTCTCATTTTGATATGATTCGGAAATAGTTCAAATGCTTCCAGGGGTTCAAATGCTGGCATCTTGGTCTCCTCTGCGGTAGCTTTTGTTAGGAAGCTGTGAGAGATTGTGGAGCATGTGCAGTGGAGTTTGGTCAAGGAGCTTCTACTATTGGACCGAGATTAATGCTGGCCTCTTGGCTTCTTTGCTCATGGCTGGGTCCCTTTTCTTTTCTCTGCCATGCCATGTGCAGCTGCCTGATCTTAGACATCCAGGCTTTGAAACTGTGAGTTCAATAAATCTCTTTACTTTATAATGTACTCAACTTATAGTTTTTGATATAGAAACAGAAATGTATTCATGTACACCCACTATGGGACCTGGGATGACAAGCTGCTTTCAAATCAATGCCTTCTCCATTAAGGCTCTGTTTGCTGTCTACTGTCCATGAACGGTCAGAAAACACACTTGGGGCTGGAGAGATGGCTCAGTTGGTAAGAGTGCTTGCTCGGCAAGGATGAAGATCTGAGGTCTTCATCCGGTATCATGCCAAAAGCCAGGTGTGGCCATGTGTGCATCTGTAACCCTAGAGTTGTGGGGCACAGGGGCAGTAACATCACTGGGCCTTACTAGCTCTAGATTCAGTGAGCAAGATAGAGAAGAACACCCAGTGTCATCCACTGGCTTCCACTGGCGAGCACGAATGTGCATGTGCATACACACACACACACAGAGAGAGAGAGAGAGAGAGAGAGAGAGAGAGAGAGAGAGAGAGAGAGAGAGAGAGAGAGAAGAGAGAGAGAGAGAGAGAGAGAGAGAGAGAGAGAGAGAGAGAGAGAGAGACTTCTGTGTGCAAGCAACAGAGGCCAAACCTGGAAGTTTTAATCTTTGATGCTTATTTTAATGGAGTGTAGTTATTCACAGAAGTCTGAGATGAACCACCCTCCTTGTGTCGTCATGATGGGTGGCCTCCCTGGACTGTCCCTCTCACTGCCGTTTTTGCTGTAGCACAGTTCTGCTTTTTCCATATCTTTGCTTCTTTTTAGGCACAGTAGCAGTGGTAGAGATGTGTTCTTCCTTAATGACTGACTTTATTATTTCAATTTTTCTTTTAAAAATCCCCAGAGAAAGCATGCATTTGTCCTAAATCAACTTCGACTCTACTGGAACTTAGCTACTTTGTCAAATTATCTGCAACTGCTGAACATCCTGAAGGTTGGTAGTGAGGAGCACTTACTGGTCCATTCACTGGTTCTGGAAGCATAAAACATGACCCATCACATGGCCTCTTAGATAGGGAATGGCTAAAGCCGTTTCCTTCAGCAGGGCATGTGGTTAGGGCAAAGTCCTGAGATGCCACAGTGGATCTCTCTGACCTTTCTAGTGTGATAAGGAAATGCCATTCACAGGGACGAACTAGGCTCAGCTTGAGTTGCTAAGATGCCTTCTAACAGGTGCACATAGATTTGTACTAAAAAATATAACTAAGAAATTTTACAAAAATATTCAAAACTCTTAAGTGTCCTACCCATTTCTCTATATCTTGTATTTTTACCTCTGATGGGCTTTGACTATGGTAACACATGAAGTCCTTAACAGGAAAGTGGCAATAGCGAGGTCTAAGAACTAAAGGAGCTGTGCTCCCTCCTTAGGGGATGTCCTATGAGGCTGGGTAGTGGCCAGCTGTTGAATTAGGAGGGAGGGTTACTATTCTGCAGACAGGCAGAGACACAGAAAATAAAGCCTTTGGGTGGCATAGTGGTGACAGGAAATGAGAGGCTGTGTGGCCATCAAAAGCAAGAATTATTCAGTCCGCACAGTAATTATCTTACTGCTATTTTATGAATTACACAGCCAGCTGGAGACTCAGCTGGGAGACAGAGAAAGAAAAAGAGATAAATGTTTATATTCAACCTGTACCATTTCTGGGTTCAAGTGTTTACAGTGCTCAGCTGTGAGTCTTCCTTGTGAACCATGATCCCCAATGGTGATTGTCACATGACTTAGACGAGACAAATGAGGCACTTTCAGTTCATAAGAGTTGAGAATGTCTGAGCTTTATTTCATTTGGGGTGAATGAATGAGCAGACGAATGAACAAATGCATGCATCCTAGCTACCTGTTGCTTCCCTGGTTGAATAAGTATGGCCCCCATAGACACGTGTTTGAATGCTTGTCCCATAGAGAGTGGCACTATTAGGAGGTGTGGCCTTGTTGAAGTAGGTGTGGCTTTACTGGAGGAAGCATGTCAGTGTGGGGGCAGGCTTTGAGGCACCCTATGCTCAAGCTATGCCCAGTGTGGCACACAGTCCCCTTCTGCTGCCTACGAGTCAATATATAGACCTCTTAGCTCCTTCTCCAGCACCATGTCTGCCTGCATGCTGCCATGCCTCTCTCCATGACGGTAATGGACAGAACCTCTGGACCTATAAGCCAGCCCCAATAAAATTATTTCCTTTTTTTAGAGTTGCCACAGTCATGGTGTCTCTTCACAGCAATGAAACCCAAACAAATATACTGGTGTTTGCTTGTTTAATATCAAACTCTGCTTTAAGTCAAAAGTCACTGTGTTTGACTGTCACTTTCTAGAATCCACAGTCCAGAGAGGAAATGGGTGGTCAGCAAATTGCAAATTATTTTCTGTCATGGATTCCAGGAAGTAAACTTGGTACAGATCATGGTCTGTATGATATTAATCTATATAAATGTTTTACACTTAATAAAACTAATCTTTAGATTAGGCTTATTTTGAAAGTTAATTTTCTATCTAAAGACAGATTTCTTTATTCCCTTTTCTTGGTGATGGTTAAATGACAGAGAACGTGAATGGAAAAGAGTATATTCATGTAACAGTTAAATACATTTTAAAATTGTCCTTAAACTTATTTAATTACACTCCAAATTCCATGGATTTATTTTAAGTGGGATACCTATCAAAAGCTGCCAAAGGCTCATGCCCTGAGAAGGAAATCCAAGGCTGACTCCTAACTAGCAGTTCGCATCTCAAGGTGCTTTCACTCAAACCATGAAGGGAGACGTGAACAAAACTCATGGCAAAGACCAGAACAGTTCACATTTATCACACATTAGGTGCTCTAAATAAATCTCTAACTGTAACAGAAAAAAAACATGAAAACTTCTTCCTTTTCATCAAGAAAAAAATTGCTATCAAGCATAAGTGACCAGCCTGAGTGACTAGTCCAAATCCGGCTTATTTGAATTCAAATCTACATTTCCTACTATAGCATGTGAAATAGTAATGTATAAGTAATTACTGCTCAGATTTAGATAAAGGAGCAACAAAGGAGGTAATTAGTTTCATATTTGCTTAGTAGCCAATATAGGATGTATTATTAGGAAACATAACTGTACATGAAGAAGCACATAAATGATCATACCTACATAAATGTATAACTCATATTCTATATATATTGTATATACAGTGTTAATAGGTATACATGAAAATATATGTGCATGCATATGTGATATGTACATGTGAATAATAAACGCATGTAAATTGTATATGCAGATCTTTATATATATGCACTATATGCATCTATTAATATACATAACATAGTGAGAAAGAGAAAATATACAGCCCCTCTCGGAGTTTACAATCTGACAAGAAGCAGCCGTAAATGCGAAGTGCACAGCTCATGGGAGCTCAGGATGAGTAGGCGCCAAGCCTCACCCACCACAAGATCAGTCTTATCACTAGAAAAGATGGCAGTGCCACTCTTCACCATCGTTTCCAGTGAGGCAATAGGCAGGAGTGTGTGCAGGGGACACAAAGACAGGAAGGGCCTCTCCTCCCTACTCAGAAAGCAACCTGCTGACAGCAGGTCTTTCATGCCTGGATGTCTCAAGGCAGAAGCCCAGGCTTGACCTGTCTCCTGATCACTGAACAGAATAGAAATACATGAGACTTCATCCCTCATGTGTGACGTATCGAGCCAAGTCTCTGCCAGCACAAAACTAAAACGCATGTCTGAGAGAACAGATTCTCCAAGCAGGCTCGGCTCCCAGGTACCAGACTCCCTCTAGCACGTTGTGTTTAAAATAAACCTCGCTAAACTGATTCTGTTCATCCTTCTGAATTATGTTACATGCAACGTATAATGTATTGTGCCGTTTACATTATCTTCATTGTTCACTCATAAAGGCTTAATTTAGGCAAAAGAGATTAACGAGCATCTACTTTACGTAAGACGGCAGGATGCGCTCTCTGGACACCCATTCATTTGTCCCTAAACGATGATCTGTCTTGACAAGTCAATCCATCAATGGTCAAGGGTTGCATTGTGCTATTGACAGTCATTTTGAGATTTAGTATCATAAGTCATGGGAAAAATTAGAACTTCTCTTACAAGATTTTTTTAAATTGCTAATTTTATTAATATGTGCATGCCTGCTTTGATATGTGTGCACCTGTGGAGGCTAAAAGAAGACATGAGGTCCACCAAAACTTAAGTTACACATGGTTGGGAGACTTCTGATCTGGGTACCAGGGTGCTCTGCAAGAACAGCAAGTGATCTTAACCATGAAGCCATCTCCACAGCCCCTAAAACCTCCTCTTGATATGGTGTCTCCACCTGCCTTTGACTGATCAAAAATATCAACGTGCTAACTAGGGAGACTGAATATTCATCCCCAGGAAAGGAAACCTTTGTAATCATTGTCTGGCTATACTACTCTATGTGTCTGGATATTACGTGATTTCCAGATGCATAGAAATGTGGCTGAGCTTTCTTTTAAATGATTACATATTAATTGCATATAACCATGGTGCTCAATGTGATGTTTTGTGCACACAATACACATTGATCACGTACAGGCCCTCCCTTCTTCTAAATCACCCTCAATTTTACTGTTACTGGATTTCTTTTACTTTTCATACACTGAAGGCAGTCTAAAAGCAAAGCGCGCTCTCTCTCGCTCTCTCGCTCTCTCTCCCTCCCTCCCTTTCTCTCTCCCTTCTGTCCCTCTCCCTCTCCCTCTCCCTCTCCCTCTCCCTCTCCCTCTCCCTCTCCCTCTCCCTCTCTCCCCCATGGTGTGTGTGTGCACGCACGCACTTGTGTTCAGCAGTATGAATCCATTGCTTCCTAAGTTGACTCCTTTGAATAGGAAGATAATTCCCAGTCCAATTCTGTTATTTGGTTAACCATCCATCTCAAAGCCCGAAATACGTGGATCATCTCACTCGAGAAAAAAACATATGCTTCAGATTCAGAAATCAGCACTCAAAAAAGAGAAAGCAGAAGGGATAGGGGAATTGAACTCCTTGTTCTGCTAAGTACATGCGAGTGGTCGTGCTGAAGTACAGGTTTGCTCGGCTCAGGTTCCGCTAACAGGCTTCCATAGCAAAGCTGCTTGGAGTGTCTAAGTGTTCGATAAGTTAAACATCTGGAAATTGCTCTTCTGAGTGGACTGTAAAATGACAGCTGATTCTGACATGAGGGCACAGCTCTTCAATGCCCAGTCATGACATAAACAGCTGTTGTGTGCTTTTTATCTGCTTTCGAGCCACTTGGCTGAGCCCAGTGACAGACAGGCATGCTTGAAAACGTGGCTGTGTATAAAAGTGCCTCACGTATAAAATTACATGCTTCATGACTCTGAAGTCAAATCTCCCCAAACAGACCCCGTGTTCTAATTTCTGTCACTGAGAGGGAAAAGTAAATTTTATATACATTTAGAGAATAAGAAATCAAACTTTTCTATGATTAATCTTGATAAGTCATCATGAAGTTGACAACATATTCAAAATATATTAATACACATAGCCCATAAAGCACCGCAGATAAGCATGAGGGTACACTGTAGGATGCAGGCTGCTTCCCCCATGATCACGAAGAAGCCTGGAAGCTGAGGCGCACTGCCACTGCCCAGCACCGCCTGAAGGAGCGGACCATGGGTTACTAGCCCAGGGAAGATCCAAATTCAGAATTGGAAGTACAGTTTCTAGTGAATGCATGTCACTTTGGCCAACAAGAAGCCACGAAAATATCAACTCAAACCAGTGTAAGCCATGGGCTGTCTGCACTGCCAAGGAGAGTATGTGAGTTAACAACACAGTTGAAAATCAGAAAGGGAATAATTAATAAAAGAAAAAAATCAGGAACATTTTCCAAGGGAGCGAAGGAATAGATAGCTAGGATGGATGCTCTTTACAGGATGTAGGAATAGAAGGGACTCAGAGATTACATCCTTTCATGCTCGACAGAAATGGCAGGGCCAAGGGTAATGCATGTGTGATTTAGCCTCTGTTGTAGGGCCCAATCAATTTCTGAAAATTTTTTCTTTTTTTTACATATACATTTACATTATTACACATATATATAATAAACTACGTACAGCAAGCATAACCACAAAACAATCAGGAATTATATAAATGTTACATTCAGAGTGTTTTGGCTATTTGTATTTGGCAGCCTTGAAGAGAACATCTTTCCTATCTTGGTGAGTCTAAAATTCTGAATGTAAATCAATATCTGTCATATCTCATCTTTATCCACTTAAAACATCTATCTAGACCTAAAAACATCTTAATACCCTAAACAACTGGGCCCGATCAATTTAACACTTGCTTTCTATTAAGGTTGCTCTGTTTAAGTTAGACTGTATTATCATGTTTATAAGCTAGAAATAAGTAGCTACAACATTAAAAGACAATATAAAACAAGAGAATTTTGTTTCAGATTTGTCACAGTGCTGTAGTTAATGTTTTCTGCAGATGAATATTTCCCTGAAGAAGACACCAATACTTTCCCATGACCTAGCTAGGCCAAGTCTAAGGCAGTTGTCCCTCTTATCGCTGGCTTCCAGTCCTGTGGTTCCAGGCATCCCTGGCCAGTCATGGTCACAAAATAGTAAGTGGATCATTCTAGAAATAAATGGTCCTAAGTTTTAACAAACTTTTATAATAGCAATGTATCATTATTGTTCTATAATTATTTGTTGATGCTAATTTCTTACTATACTTCACTTATTTTTTTTTTCTGAGACAGGGTTTCTCTGTGTAGCCTTGGCTGTACTGGACTTACTTTGTAGACCAGGCTGGCCTCAAACTCACCGAGATCCACCTGCCTCTGCCTCCCCAAGTGCTCTGTGCTTAACTTATAAATTAAACTTTATCATAGCTGTGTGTGTGTGTAGGCAAAAATATAGTACTGTACTCGGAATGCCATCTCTGTAATGGTTAAGCTTTCAGTTCTTTTGTCTTTATGGTAATATGAAAGGGTATATCCCACAGGGTTGTTTTTTATTTTTTTTTTCCAGTGTCAGCCCAGTCACCAGTAAACATCATGAGATGTTGAACATTTCATTGTAAGATAAGCTTTGAGTTAGGCCCCACTGCACCAGCGCTGATGTAGACATTAAGGTTGCAGAGACTGAACTAGAATGTTAAATCCGTTTTCAGCTTACACTGGGTACACTGGGACGCCACTGTACTCCACTGTAACTCGAGGAGCACGAGGACCACCCATGGTTCTAGGCATCCATCAGGGTCTTGGAGTAAATCCCTGAGAATGAGGTGTATTCCATGTACATGCAAGGCCACAAGGCCCAGAATGGGAGAAGTGCCAGTGTGCTGTGAGCAGGGTTTTCCTTGGACACAAACCGAAGGCCAGTCAGATACAAGCTGCAGGTTTCCCTACCTGACTTCATGCAAAGATCAGGAAAGCCATGGAAAGGGGCTGAGTTTGCCTCTGACTTATAGTCTGGTTCCCCAGACAGGCTGACAAAGGTTTCTCAGAATCAATTGCTCTTCTGGAAGATTCTGGGAGTCCTGAAGGATGACCCTCTGTGACCACTGGCTTGGGTCAATTGTTCTGCTCTCCCAAGGGGGATCCTTCCAGGCTTGAGAAGAAGTAAGGATCTGCAGGGAGCAGCCTCAACCCCAACCTGAGTCCCGGGACTCACACATCAAAGGAGGCAAAATAATCAGAGCATCACTAAGCCTTCTCCCATTAGTAAAGCCACCCCAGAACAAATGGGGGGCATGTCCAGTTTGCACCACCTAATGGGACAAGGGCTTGTATTTGTAGAAATGGCCTCCTGGGGACAGCGCAAAGGAGAGGAATATTAATAGACAAATTTCCTAAGATTTTGAGTGACTTGGCAATAATATTTTCAAACTTAGCCTTAAAACGAGATTTTTGTAGGTGATGATCGGTGTTTGATTAGATGAGAATTAACTCATTGGGATACAGAGGATGCACCGGACTCTATTATGAAACTTGACTTCACTTGGATATGTTTCTGGCTTTCAGAAGGAGTATGATTCTAACATGAATTTCCCAATGGCTGTTATCATTTTTTTACCTCTCAAAATATTATTAAAGAGACAATCAGTTCATTTAAACGTAAGAAGTAACCTGAAAGAGAACAGAGACAAAGGCCCTACTAGACGCCGACCCTGCGTGTAATATTCTAGTAGTCATTTAGAAGAATAAAGAAGTCTAAACCATTGTCTCTGCTGCCAGGAGCTAATAGACTGGAGATGGAGGGCACACGTCATACAAGAGAAAAGTAGAGTGACAATGCGGCAGGCTTGATTGGATGCTGAAAAGCAGGCGTACGGAATAAACACGAAGGTGAATTGTCAGAGAAGGCTGCAGATTAGACACAGAAAGGAAGCCGGGACCTGGGGAAGCAAGGGTATCTGAAGGAGGAAAGGGGGAGTCACACAAGAAGCCAGGGGCATCACACAAGTTACCAGGCCTTTTCAAGAAACCAATCGCCGTTCCTTTGTTCCTTTTCGTTACTGTGCTCTGTTTCCAGTGTCTGTCCTCATGTCCTCTTGAATGACCTGTTTATGTCTTCATGCTGGGTTTTTTTTTTCTCTTCACGCTTCTTGAGTACACTTGTAGCTCCCATTCATTTAAAGTTGAGGTTTAATTTTTCATCATTACTTCACCTAGCCTGCCACTAATATTTGTCACTGGAGACTTTCCGCATCACTCCCATGGGAAATCGCCTGCCTGCCTGCCTGACTTCTAGGGCATGCCCTTCTCTTGGTTTCTCTCCAGAGTTTTTAATTCCCAGCTCCTTTCACAGCCCTTGTCCTACCCTGATCCCATCACACTGGAGCATCACAGGACCAGTAAGATGCTCAGCCCTGGTCCTCTGCCCCCACTAACTCCTTTGGTCGCCACATCTGCTGTCACAGTATTAAACAGGGTATTTTCTGAGGTAGCATCAGATCTTACCTTCCTCATCCAGCCTTCTTCCAAGACTATCATGCTCTACGCTCAAGTAGCTGGGTATGTTGTTGCTGTTTATTTCTTGTGGGGTTTTGCATTTCTATCCAGTGGCCAACATCTATATAACACTGTTGTTCTCACCTTGTGATACCCAAATATCCTCCACCCTCACTGTTGCCTATACCATTTGAAAAGTGCCCCATACTTCTGGTGTTTAGGTTAAAACTGTACAGCCATTCCTGCATCCTCTTTTAGGACAAACATTTGAAGAGCCAGTTGTCAAGTCTTTAGACATTTCTGACCACATGTTGCCACCTCCATTGTCATCTGCCTACCTCATCTCATCGTCACCATCCACCTGATTTGTTCCAATGGCTTCTGAGTGATGCTCTGTGTCTACCCCTGTCCTGGAAAACTCTCTTCACAAACAGAAAACACGCTGGTCCTTTTCCAGTGGCAGGCAGGTCATGTTCCTCCTCACATACCCCTCTGGTATCTCCAGGTCCACTTAGAGTGAAAGTGAGAACGTTGATGATGATTCACAAGAGTTATAGCACGTGTTTCAACATATGTGGGTGGTGATAAGTGTTATGAAGAAAAATAAAATGAGACAAGAGGGAGGGGTGAAATGAGTCGGGTATGGACCCGTTTAATTAGGAGTGGACAAGGAAGGTATCTGATGCTGTGACATTGAACAAATGCCTGAAGAGGTTGTTAATAGGCATGATTGTATCATGGAAGTACATGGAAGTAAATACAGGGGTGTGTGTGTTACACACCTGCATGTGCTTAGACACCAGTAGGATTTTTATCCTAGATTGTGATTAGAAGATTAAAGGTTCTGACACTGTCCTGCAGAAGACTATGGACAAATAATTTGATCTCCTGGAAAACTCACAATGCTATACCGATATCACAAGCCTTCCCCTAACTGCTGAGATATGCATTTGCAAACATTACAGTGTTGCTTGTATCTTAGAAGCAATGTTGTGGACATAATTTTCTAATTTCATCAGAAATTAGTAAGCTGAAAAGATAGCTCACTGTGATGCCTTTGGGCCCTGGGGCATTTAGGATTCCATTAAAATGGAAAGGGAGATCTAGTGATATTAAATCGAAATGCAGATCCCTGAAGGTTGGTATTCCCACTCGGCTGGTATTTTAAATAAAACCTTTACTGAGCGATCATCAAAGGCTTTCTGAAGTGTTTCTAAGTTGGCGACACCTACATGTTTGCTATTTTTGGTATGCTCTCTCTACATCAAATGCTTTGGTTAGATTAGAGATTGTACGTGTTCCCTATCAAGTTTGTGAGCTGTGTCATTTTAATTTAATTTAATTTTAGTGGGTTAAAAGCTGTCTTCCCTCCCCCAAGGTCATTGTCAATTTTAACCCCATCTAAAAAGAAAGAAAGAAACAAATGGACAGTTTCCAGGTAGCACTTCCAGGGATGATTTTATTCTTCACTGCTGTGTTTCTCATTGCTCTGATAGATTATTATTAAGTCAGTATTTCACAAGTTTTTAGAATCAAAATTGAACTCATGTCAACTGTTTCATTCTACAAGAGTTGGCATCCATTCCCTCAAGGTCTGATTCTTGAGTTTTATTGGGTTATAAAAGCTTGTAACCACAAAGCTTTTTATTTGGCTTTTCATTTATTCAGATTTTTTCCTTCTTGGCATTTTTTTAAAAGAGAGCTATTGATATGTAGTAAGCAGGAACTAAATACAATATTATAAAATTTATTTTCTCTTGGTGGTTTTTTTTTTCATCTTTTTTATGTCAAGGGAACAAAAAGCCATCTTAAGAAATGATGTCACTCTTTATCCTTCAACATTTCAAAGGAAATTCAAAATAGAAAAAAGAAAACAAAAGAAGCCTATGGGTTGGAAAACACTTGATGCTTCAAACTCTGTCTTGGTAAAGAAACCAAAATCAGAAAGGCAGAGAGACCATTGAAGTTGCATTATCAGCCAAACCCATATCAGAATTTATAAGCTATGGCCACTATTTCAGTCATTAACATTGTTTTACCAAGGTGAAAGGAAGTGCTTTCCTATTTTATCTGGTCCTTATTACAACTATTCTGGCTCATGGTTTCAGCAGGTTCAGTCTGGATACTTGATCCCAGGTGCAGGGACAGAGAACATCATGATTCCTAGAGTAAATGATCGTGGGGTCTTGATGCTGAACAGGGTGTAGAGAGTAAGGAAGGGACAGAGCCCAACTATAACCTTCAAAGGCACACCCCTAAAGATGTACTTCAAGTGCCCCAAACCTCCCAAAATAACACCAGCTGCTGTGCACCAAGTGTATGAGCCTGTGGGGACATTTTGTATTCACATGTAATAAATAGCTGGGATCTAGAATAGAAACAATGGAGCACTTTAAAGATACTTTTACCTATAGAATATGGGGAAACTATAGTGAATAATCAAGTTGAAAATAAATGGCCTTAGCACTATGTCGCCTAGCACTAGATGTTTCACACTTAGCTTCAGATTGAATGTCTCTCTTGGATAACTAGCAGTGTCAGCTAAGGGTGTGAATGGCAACTACTGTCATGCAACTTATTTATTTAAACCTTTCTTGGAAACTCATTCATCCATGTTGAAAGGATAAAGCCATCGGAACACAAGCTGCCAGTGATTTACTGCTCCCAGGGAAGGGCACTGCTATTCACAAATGAGTTAGCAGCCACAAGACTAGAGCAAAACTGCCTGTCTAAAGGTTGGGAAACAAGATTAATGAACCCCAATGTTTTGACTGATATAATAATATGCAACAGAGTGGTGGGAGAGTAGGAGAGGAAAAGAGGGAAAGGCAACAGGAATAGTGGGGTTTTCATCATGTTTGCACAGATTAAACACTTTGGGGAAGGTCAGTCGCCTGACAGCAATGCCGTGGTATTTGAAGTTTATAATTTTATTACCCTCCCACTTTTTAAACAGTAAACTAGTCCATTGTATTTACTTAAAACCACAGCAATTCTTGATGGAATACAGGCCTCTCTTTATCAGAATTTATATTTTAGAACACTAATCTTCAAGTACCTGGAACAACACAAGCTGAAGGTCTCATACTGTACTAAAAACTCACAGATGACGATTTTTTAAAAATACCCAGTGATTTAATTAAGTAGATGGTTGATCTTTTAAATTAGAAGAATTCCAACATGTGCATCTACATTCTTTTCAAATCCAAGAATTTAAACGCTGCCATTACTTAAACATTGCCAAGGCCAACAAGCTGGCTAATTTCTCTTGATTGGAAAGATTTGAAAAAGAAGGAAAAAGAATTTTTTGTGTGTGTGCATATGGCAGAGAAACACTTAATAACATCTGCCATTTCTAAATATGCATTTTTTTCCCCTAACATTTGAGTACGCTCTGACTTAAGTAAGGCTGTGTTGCTGTTTATGGGCAGTGGTTACATATGGATCCTAAGTTGGATCAGAACATGATTTTTCCAGGTTATAGGACTTTGGGTGCCTCACACTGTATGTTACATTGTCATTTAATGTGACCCAGTTCCTATCAGACTTTGAACTTTCAGATATTACTATCTCTTGTCCCATTTGTTGACTTGAGTCCCCACCTGGTTCTCTGATAGTGATGCTATGTGCAGCAAATGCCGCTGCAAAATGACTCCAAGATTAAAATGGCCTGATTACAAGATATATGTTCTTTATTATATAACTAATTCGACCCTTGATCCTTGTTTTAAAAGTAAAAATCTACGTGCTAGAGGTACCAAGAATCTCCAAACACCCAGAGAAGGAAGTGAGTAGGAGGTGTGGTTTGGGGGTAAATGATAATTGCATATTTGTTGGACTCTCTTTGGGTCTGACAGCAGAGAAGTGAAGAGCACTCCAAAGCTAGAGGTCATGGGCAAGTTGCAAGCAGAAACAAAAGGCAATTGATACCCATCTCTGCTCACTGTGTTCCAGACGCTGTGTTGAACAGTTACGTAAATCTCATAATCTATTTACCAGCACTAAGGACTAGCTATCAGTACTGCTTTCCCGTTTTCAGTTTAAAAGAAGCACCAAGTTTTTCAGTAGAAGGACCAGACCATAGACCTGGTGTACCAAACACTGAGGCCTCTGTGGATGAGAGAAAAAGGGGATGGGAGGTGACTGATGTAGGACTCCAGTGGGAAATATAACACCTTGGGCTTTCCAAATGTAATGGAAGTGGCTAGTCTAACACGCACAAAAACAGTAAAAAGGGCAGACTGATGGCATGAAAACCCCACTTTCTTTTCTCTAATAGCCAGATTACAAGTGGCTAAGGGTAGCCAAGCATTTCCTGTGTCTTGTGGGGAAGGCTGTATAACGGAGATCAACACACATTCATGGGCTGTTGCATTGTGCAACAAATCAAGGTCAAGTACTTTTATTGATCTCTGATCTGAAAGTTGGTGCATTTGTCACTTGCTGGCGCTGCAAAGCTTATTCTACCCATGAGACATGTACGTGAAAAAGTGACTCATTGACAACTTATTTCTTTGAGCATTTTCTAAATTGATATTTTAGAGTTTAATGACTAAAATGCAGGGAAAATAAATGATAGCAATGCAAGAGATAAATTGTTTGGATGGAGAAGACATTGGATGGGGGAGAGAGAGGAAGGGGGAGCATAATTAAGATTTACACCTCTTGAGGCTAATAAAAACCCACGGTCATCTCAACATGTAAACACCAATTTCCTCATGGATTCCTCTTTTCCCATTTCATCATTCTCCAGTCACAGTGACCTTTTTGTGTGTCAAGACCTCTATCTCTACACGACCTTGGGGCTTGGCACCACCTGCTCCTTCTAGAACACCCCTGCCTGAGATGAGTTCTTGCTCCTTTGCATTACTTTGGTGTCTATTTGAAAGCTACTTCATCCAAGAGGTCATTTCAGAGCAGCAGATTTAAAGCAGCTTCTCTCCACTCTCCGTCTGTAGCACATGCACATATTCATGACTCTTAAGAATTACCTAACCTATCGTTTCTATGGTGACTTTGTCAGGCTACTTATTTTGTACTCTTTCCCAAATATACACCACACACACACACACACACACACACACACACACACACACACACACACACACACACACTCCACTCAACTCCACTCCATAAAGGAAGGGACTTTGATTAATTACTGTATTCTCAATGTCTGGCATTATGCTCAGCAAAACATCACTTCAATAAATAGTGACTTGAAAGAAAGAGGGAAAGAGGAAAGGAGTAAGAAAAGTAGAGATGGAGAGAGAGGGAGAGTGGAGGAGAGAAGGAAAGAAAGAATAAAGTGAAAGGAAGGGAGGCTGGATCCCCCACAGTGATTTGTGTAGGGTACTGATGACGCAGAAACTTTCCATCATGTTTGTTGATAGACCATGAGGGAGAGCTGCCACGTTGCTGCCCACAATAGGTGGTGGTAATATGTTATATGGATAAGGACTATGAGGCTGAAGGATGGATATGACCACTGCCTAACGTAGTAGCAAAAACTAGAGAAAGAGGCAGAAAATGATTTATGATTCCAAAGGGTTCTTGTAGTTCTAAAAGCTGGTGACTATGGAAAAGAGACTCCAGACTGAAAGAAACAGTGCATTTCCCTTAAGCAGATAAAGGCAAGAAGGCATTTCTGTGGGTGTCAAATGACCAGTTTAAAGTCAGTCCTCAGCTGATAGGACCAGCTGCTTCCTTCTGGACTCTCCCCATTAGTTTTGCTCATCTGGCTTTGTAAATAGAGGAACAGGACACAGCCTGTCTGCTTTGGGTGGTCACTTCAGAGGTCATTATGTCATCTAAGAGGCTATTTTTAACTCTGTTATCTTTTCCAGAATGCCTTCCTCTTGGCTCATAATTGAGGGCGCATAATGAGCATATGTTCTGGTTGTAGAACAGCCCATATGGCTTCCCCATGGCAACACTGTATGGCCCTTCCCTGAGTCTCTAGTGTGGCAGGGGACGCTCTCTCCATTCTTTAGCTCTTGGTCGTTCTCCCCAAATCTCACGCAAGAGAATATTCAAAGCCCTTCTTCTCCCTTTTAAAGATCTCCAGGTAACACATCAAAGCACTGTACAGTCTTCAGACACTACTGGCTGTGAGAAGCTTAAGTAACACAATGTAACCATCACATTCTATTATAAGACAAAGATAACATCCACTTTTTAACCCAACCTCTCTATGGTGCATGTAAAGTCCATGTGGCTCTCTTCAGCTTTCCTCAGGTGGTTAAATTTATGAAGGGTTCTTCATACATGTGCTCTTTCATCATCATCTATGGAAAGGATGTATGGAAGAGGAGATTGAGCCAGCCTGAAGCCGCACTGGGGCTAGGCTCATGTTCATTTGGAGATAATTCACCTATGCTTTTTAAAATATGTTGTCCTACCACCCATGTGTATGTCCATAAGAGATTGTTAGCTTGCATAGCTGTGGCCAATTATGCCGTCTTTAAAAATATGAGGGTTTTCCTCAGTCTTTGTTTTTGTTTAAGTAATCCTGTGTTGGTGCCCTACAAAGATTTTAAATATGTCACAACACCCAATAATCTTATTTTTTCCAACAGTCAGCATAATCTCACCATGTATTAACTTTCTATCACCACAGCAAGATACCTAACACAGTCAACTTATGAAGAGAAAGTTGTATTCTGGTTTCTCATTGTGGAGATTTTAGCAAAAGATTTGTGGAACTCATTGTATTGGGCCTCTGGCCAGGTAACATATAGTGGGAGTATATGGCAGGGCAAAATTATATGAGAAAAGAAAAGAGGGGAGAGAGAGAGAGAGAGAGAGAGAGAGAGAGAGAGAGAGAGAGAGAGAGAGAGAGAGAGAACACTACCCTCTTCAAAAGCACACTCCCAATGACCAAAGTCTTAGCCTCGCCTCTTATAAAGGTTCCACCAGCTCCCAATGGTGCCATCTTGAAGACTGAGCCTTTAACACATGGATCTTTGGGGGACACTAAGTATCCAAACTGTAACACACAGAACAAAGGACGTGGGTTTTTATGTTGAACATGATGCCCATGATGAAGACGCACGCCTTTCCTAACTCAGACATTATCACTAGAAATGGACACATTATGCAATATGTGCCTCTAGTCTGCCCCAGGCCAGCTGTGTAGTCATGTCATACTTCATGATAAAGTAGAATCTGCAATGTTCCAATCATAGCTTAGCTTAAATTTAATACAACTTTGAAGATCCAAGCATGAATACAACTTTTCATAGGCAAATGTTTCTGTAAGTGCATGGACAGAGATAAAAGTTGGCTGAAGGTGCTACTAGTAACTGAAGGCAGAATCCATGATGCAGCAATGATGTCAGTAGCACTACATAACACTTAGCAATTAGAAACCACTTTTATAGCATTGTCTAATCTTCCTAATAGCACTACGTGATCATTTCCAACTGTTCTTGCAATCACCATTTTATTGATGATAACCATCCAAGACCCCCCACAAAAAAAAAAAAAACCAGATACTGTGATGTCCAAACCAGGCCATCTTAATTGCATGACTCCATCAAGAAGGAATAAGGAACAGCAGCGGGAGCAAGAAGTCATAGTCACGACTCTCCTTAACTTCTGAGGCCGGGCGTTTATTTATTTGGTTAGAATGAGTATGGGGTATATAAAACCGTGGAATTGTTAATCCGTGGATCATTATTCCATATGAATAAGAGAGGGGAGAGAAACTCAAAACTTGGCTTTTTATCAAAAGGCTACAGCCCAGGGAGAGGAAAAGTGAGTGGGCAGCGCATGTAAGGAGGCTAGCTTTATACATCTGTTGTTTGCTGCCTATTACAACCTTCCCCCTGGCATCCAGTTAAAGTAACTGATTTACATGCCATATCGCCTCCCCTTAAAGACAGAAGAGTGACTCCTGGTGTTAGTGCAGGTGGGGAAGCAACTTAGCAAAGGATTTTGCAACCAAGATGAAGAGTTACCTTTCTAGAAAACATTGAGTTTAGAAAGTTTAAGTCCGTCAGGCTAGTTAATGCCCCCAGGAACCCTTCTAGCTCTCAAGGGGAAAATTGTGCCAATAAATTTTTGAGTGTAACATTTTTGAAATAGGATAATGCTACTGGGGAAAATAGTATATAATAATTACATGCACAGGTCCTTTAGTGCCTTTGTTTTCAAGATAAGAAGGCAAATAATGTATCAGTGCTCCTCAGAATTAGTCACTGGTATTGATAAGGTCATTTGGGCAAGATTTACAGCATGTGGATATTGATGCAAGTCCAGAGGGGAGAGTATACAAAAAGATTAACAGACTCATTGCAGATGAATTCAGGAAAGCACAAAGCTCAATTATGCAGGAAAAAAAATTAGTGAGGGTATGAACGGGGGCCAAGTAACCCAATGTCTGGTCAGCAGCATTGATGCTCTGTGCGCTGTCGGAAGCCCCGTGGTCAGCAGTTCAGCCATGCAGCCATGTGTGGCTGGGTCATTGCAGTTACAATGGAACATAAGCCAACTAGAGCAAGTTCAGAGGGGGCCATGCAGGGACTGTAAAGGTTCGTGCATCAGGATAAAAATAAAAAGGAACAGAAGTTCCTCACTGCTCGGCTGACAGCTATGCCAGGGCGGGGACAGCAGGAGGAGGAGGAATTAATTGCAAGGAAGAAGCTAAGACATCTTTGGAAGTTCAGGCAGGAAGCGTTTAGCAGAATCCTGGGATGTTAAGGCTGTGTGGTATCTCAGCTATCATCTGGAGCTTTGGTTGGAATTAATGAGGCTAAATTAAGCGAAGGAAACTTGAGGTAAAAAAACAAGGAAAACCGCCTGCAAATGAGGACAATTTAATAGGGCTTTACTGACCCAAGAAGAAATCCATGCCTAGTTTCTCCCTCAAATCCTGGAATATCCTGTTGCAGCTTGTCAGTCAGGACCTTTGCCTACCCCTGTCCTGAGATACGACTGAACAACAGTGTTGGCACCTGGCATCATTTGATAGCCCATGGGCATTATTAGCACCATATGCAAAGCATCATTGGATTCAAAATTGCATAATTAGATCCGAAAAATATATTTTCTAGGTTCTGGAAGGATAATTTCATTCTACACAGCCCTTTGAATTGTAGGAAAATTGAACTATAAATTAAAATGGATTAACTCAAGTAACTGCTGTAAAAACTTATAAAGCCAACTAATGCCAGTGACGCTGAGGAGATCTGAACCTCTGCTTTTTTTTTTCTCAGCCCAACAACTTATTAAAGTAAATAAATATGTTTAGAACTCATACATCGGAGTCATCATAACAATTTCTAATAGCGTAAATGTAAAAGGAACAGTCTGGAAAACAAAAAGCCAAGCCACATTCAAAACTAATCACTTTTTATGTCCCCACAAATGGAATATACAATTAGGCAAAAATAGAAACTGAACAGGAACAGATTTTTAAAAAGAGAGATAGCTGATGTGTATACGCACATTTTAAAGCAAATCAATTAGAGGTGACCTGCCTGATCAGAGTGAGTTTAGCAACTGGAAAAGCACTTACTTTTATTCTGCTGAATCTAAAATGCCATCAAGTAGAAGCAGTGCCATGATGCTAACTGTCAGCAAAGAAGGCAAAGCCAATTAAACTCTGACACAGTGCTTTTTTGTTGCTTCCATTATCAGATGTGCTCTGCGTTTTTAAGCGCAGCAGTGCTCCTTAGTTCAATCTCAGGATTGATGAAATATAATATTGGAAAGTTAATGACACAAGGATTGATTACAGCACCAAACTCAGTGTGTATTGACAGTCTTCCCAGGACAAGGCCTTTTGGGCCCCCAAGATCAGTTTTATTCTGATTTGAAAGCTTTGCGTTTTGATCTTCTGTTTTAAAAAGAAAATTAATACAATTAATCCTCTGTTCTTAGATGACTGGGACGGGAAAATATGAAGGTTTATGTGTATGACATATAACGGGAAAGAGATGCTTCACCACAGAAGGAGCATAGATAACAACAACAAAAACAACCAAAAAAAAAAAATGTCAAGCTGCCCAAATTAGTGTACCCTTTCTGAGCGCCTGTGTATTGCTAGTTTGTTGGCATGCTGCTGTCTTCCTCTTCACTGATGAATGTAGCTCCTGTGCGCTCCCATTCTTCTCTTCTCTGTGCTCACTTGTTTGACAGGTGGCGGGGTCGACACTTCCATGCCCGATGACTTACAGAATTCTGGCAACTTTGCACCAAGCACGCAGACTAAGCCAGCCTTTTCTAAGAGCTGAGAATAGGCTATGGGAGAAGTTAGGGTTCTGGTCTGTCTCTTTCTCACCCTTCTAGATGCCTAGCTGTGTTGGGGTCCACCACCTGTTGCCTG
Source organism: Acomys minous (assembly GCF_964271855.1). Lineage (NCBI taxonomy): Eukaryota > Metazoa > Chordata > Mammalia > Rodentia > Muridae > Acomys > Acomys minous. The sequence continues at coordinate 51,602,066 of NC_140490.1, read as the reverse complement.
GAAGGAGGAGGGGCCACGTAGCGGACACCATAGGAAACATTTCAAAGCAGACAGCACTGCTAAAAGCAGGAACAGGAGACGATGAGATGAATGGTGCCATTTCAGAATGAATCTTTGATATAAAGGCAATTCCTTACCAAAAAAAAGTTATTAAATATCATTTAATCTTTTTGTCGATAAAAATTGAACACATTGGAACTGAACACATTGGTACCTTGCATGTATGAAAATAAGAATTCCAAAGATGGACAAAAATTATTCATACTAATTTATCCCCAAATATAATCACTATGAAACTGTACAAGAATAGCCATCACTACTTTATATGATGCTCAGACTCCCAAGCTCTTTAATATACTGCAAATGGATTCTACTTTTTGGCTATTATGTGGGTTGGGATTTGCCTTTTCAAGATTTTTTTTTTTTTAGTAAAGTTTGAAGCCAAAACCTATCAAGTTATCTTGTTAGTTCAGTTAGAAATTCTTCTCACGAAGGAAATGACTCATCTTTGCTCTTGAAAACATCACACTTGGAATTCATCACTTAACACGTCGTATGGAATGTAGTTAACAATACATTTTAGGTGCCAAAACACTTCCACTTCCCTTTAAGATGAATTTCTTCTTAAATCATCTGGTTTGCTTGAGGGCGTGGTGCTTTAAGTCATTGACAGCCCCCTTTTTGGCTCTTCTAGAAGTGTGAAATGTCTGCATAACTTTGAAAGCAGTCTCACATCCCTCGGTCTCAGTGCACCCATCCCTCCCTCCATCCCTCCCTGGTAGGGTTTGAGTCTGAAGCGTGTCCCGTAGGCTCATGTTTGGAATGTGTTGTCCCTGCTTGAACCTTCTATTCTGAAAGACAGTGGAGTCTTTACGAAGTGGGTCCTACATAGTGGAAACAAATCTCTAGGGGTGGGGATTTGAAGGTCATTCCTGGACCTTGGCTCTGGCTACACTCTGTCTCCTGCTTGTTCTCCTTTTCCCACTGCCGTGACTGGCCAACCATAACGGACTTAAACTCTCCAAAGCTATGAGCCAGAAACAAAGCTTCGAACTCAAATTTTTCTTTCAAATTTTTTATGCCGGGTATTTTGTCAGCTGTGCAAAAGTAGCTAAGACACTCAGCAGCGTCCACATTGTGAACCTCCCATTCATTCCACAATCCCGGCCGCCTGCCCCATGGTGCTCCTAGTTTTGAAAGATGCCAGTGAGCTAATCATCAGCCTGAAAGGCCTCCATAGTTGATTAGCCTTAGATATATTTCAGTGCCGTTTTCCAGGGTTGACAAGAAATCCCAAGTGCATTAACTTCAAAGAGATGAACATTTTTTAGTCTCTGGTTTCTCACTGCCCAATCCCCACTCTTTTATCTCTGCCTGCCAATCAGAGACCTCAGTCTGGTTCAATTCTTGCTCTGCACCCTTTTTATAAAAAACCATCAAGATGGCTACCCGCTTCCAAGATGTGCACCATTTAAGCTCCCAGGCAACGTCTCTCAAAGATCTTTTTCAACATGGGCAGAACTGGCTGCACCCTTTTCTCACATGAGCACTCCTTGCTTCCCATCTTAGCCTTCTAACATCAGGACCAGTGTGGCCCCACCCAGGCTTTCAGTTTGGAAGAAAGTATTAATTTCCTTTTCTCTTGTGTCACTCAATGTGCCTAGTGCAAACCGAACGGGAAGGACTTTTGCAATGTCTCTGCTATGCCTTCTGCTCCTTTTCACTCCCAGAACCAGAAGTCTGACCCCTGTCTCCTCTCTCTGGTTTTCTTCCTTCTAAACTCTCCTATATGCTGTTGCTGGAGCCTTTCCCTTTCTTAGGAATGGCAGTAGCTTACTCATGTGAAGGTTCGTCTGTTATGTCCCCCGGAGTCCGCATTTCTGGATATATTATTCATGCTATGTCACTATGTGTTTCTGTGGAGATCTTGGTCTGACAAGGATAGCCAGAGAAGCAGCAACATCAGCAGTACCTGAGTTTGTCCGGATGCAAGTGCTGAGATGTTCCTCAGACCTACCAGAGCTGACACTCTGAAGCTCAGCCCAGGGAATGGGGTTATCAGCAGCTGTTGGACAATTCTGGCCGCTGCAAAGTTTGGAAACATGTAATCCTCCTCCCCCTATTTTCTCTGCTAGATTTTGCTAAACCTTTCAATGGGTACATTAAATTCTGTCTCTTTTGGGAATCACCTCATTCTCTGTGCTGCTTTCCTAGTGCTCTTTTGTGCCTTTATCATGGCATTTTCATGCATTTTCAATTATAGGCATGTGTTTACTCTTTCCTGACAATATTTAAGTTTAAAGACATGTATGTGTATATGTGTGCTTGTGTTCACCAGACATGTCTGAAATATTAGAATCAATATATTTAATTCATTATTGTTATTATGGTTTGAATGTTAAATGTCCCCACAGGTGTATTGGACATGGTTACCACTTAATGGCTTTATTTCCCTTGGCGTGGAAACACGAGAAAATGAGCCTTACTGAAGGAAATATACCTTTAAAGGTTCCACAGGGTGTCTAGCATTGTATTTGTTCTGTTTTTGTTGTTGTTGTTGTTGTTCATGATAATAATAAAAAAAATCTTGTTTGCCACAAGAGCCAAGATAATGGAGTCAACTGACCACAGACTGAGACTTTACACCTATTTGAAGGTTTAAAGTTAGCTTTTCCTCCACTAAGTTGTTTGTGTCAGGGGTTTTGACACGGCATCACATACGTCACTAATGTAATCTTATATCTGTGATTGGAACTCCTATTCTGTTTTGTAATGTTATTTTATAAATATTTTTTTATTTATTCTTTGAGAATGTCATAATGTACACAATGTATTTTGACCATATCTACCTCCCACTACAGCTCCTTCCAGATGGCCGTCCACCATTTTCCCCACAGCTTCATGTCTCTTTTTAAAGAACTCCACCGTCCAATTAGTGCTCCCCATCTGTGGGACATCAGCATCTCACTCGGCCCCCTGATTCTCAGAGAATGTCAAATAAGATGAGGGGAGGGTGAGATTGACAAGGCAAAGGCTGAGGATTGCTGCAAAACTGATTGACCATGGCAAAGCTTGGCACTAGTGAGCTCACACAGGCTGTAGTTGCCCACCCATAAGACCTACACAAGGTCGAGTCAGTCAAAAGCTCGGCACGGAGTGGGGAAGAGACTCACGAAGCCAACCAAAGCTGAAGACCTACTGGCAGTTGATAACTGCAGAAGCAGGGAGAGCCAGTCTGCATCAGGAGTGTGCTATTAAGTTTTATTGAATTAGTCACGATATTCTTTGGTAACTACATAAGCATATGTAATTCTGTGTGTACACTTAGTTTAAAAACACTTGTAGGTCCAATTTTCTCAAGTGGAGAACAGTATTGAGCAAAACATGGAGAGATGGCTCAGCAGTTAAGAATACATGCTGCTTTTATAGAAGACTAAAGTTCAGGTCCCAGCACCCACATTTGGTGGTTCACAACCACTCACAACTCTAGCTTTAAGAGAATCAGAGGCCTCTAGCCTCTGCAGACGCAAGCGCTCATATATGCACTCAAATACACACACACACACACACACACACACACACCTCATCATCATCACCATCATCATCATCATCATCATCATCATCATTATAAATCATCTTTAGGAAAGGAAAATGTGGAAAAGAAAGGTGGGACTACAGTCTAGTTGTAAAACATGGTAGACAAAAAACAATTCATAGTTTCAAATGTAGCCATAAAATGCAGAAAATCCAACTTTATTCTATTGCTTTTCATGGGTCAGGCGAGCTTCGAAGCAAAGGTTAATTTACTCTTCAAATGATTGACAAGAAAAGAGTAATTATCCCAATTTAGGAAAAGCCTAGCACTTACTCAGCATGAAGCACTTCAAAAATGCTTGTACTTCAAGCACTCCAGGAGGGAGATAGGAAACATGTCTAGCAAGTAAAATTCCCGAGCTCAAATCTACAGGATGCATGGGGCGAGGGGTGGAATTCATGTAACTCCGGGTGCTACTGGAGTTACTCCAAAGATTAACGTCAAAGATGCTCAGTTAGTTTTGTTCTTCCAGCCCTTGTACGTCCTCGAGTTCACCTTTAGGAACACAAAGTCTCAAAACAACTCAAATCAGCACCAACCACAGTACATCCCTTCTCCAGTATCCGGTATCGATGTGTGCGAACTTCCTCAGCCTCCCTTAGCATCCTGTGGATAGTGAGTAGATCTCTGTGCGATAGCCCACCATCTTTCAAATTCCGGAGACCGGGTTCTCCCTGTTCCCATATGGCAAAGCTTGGAGATACCTGAATGTTCCGCCTCTGCGCCTCACTGCACATCTTCTCGCCTCTTCCTTTTCCTGACAGTTACTGCAGTATACTGAAGCACAAAAGAAATAAGCTGTAGGCAGTGACCAGAGATGGGCAACACATCCGAGATAGGATTGCAATACCAGAGGACCCTTAGAAGACTTCGTCCAACATCTTCTGAATGATTGCATAATAGGATGTAGAGATTTGATCTTACAGCACACAGAAATATGGCTGGTGCCAATTTAACACACTTCTTCTTGGATTTCTAAATCTTTTAGGTTGGTGTTTTTTTTTTTTTAAGTATTGATTGACCTGACAGCCTGTGCATCCTTGGCAAGCACTCTTCTATAAAGTGGGCTAAATGCCCATCCCATTTCGTGTTTTATAATCTACAGAAAACTATCAGGGGCTGTGGGGATAGCTCAGTGGTTAATAGTGCTTGCTATTCTTAGGGAAGCTCAGAGCTCAATACCCAGCACCCAAGTAGAAAAGGTGTGACAGGGAGGGGTACTGGAGAGACAGCTTAGTGGTTAAGAGTATGTGCTGCTCTCGCAGAGGACCACAGTTAGGATCCCAGTACCCATGTGAGGCAGCTCACAAACACCTATAAGTCCAGCTGCAAGGGATCTGATGCCCTCTTCTAGCCTCTGTGGGTACCCACGTGCATGAATGCATGCGCACACACACACACACACACACACACACACACACACACACACACACACAAGATAAATCCTAAAGAGTGTGAGTAATGCCATTCTTAGAGTGTTATAATACTAGAAAATTATCCTTTATAGGATACATAGTACCACAATGCATTTTAATAAACCAGACCCACATTATACATTTTGTCTAGTAATAAATATAAATTGAATCTTTAGGATAACTAAAAATACACATCAAAATCTCTCAACAAATGCTGCTCTTAAAAATATCACCAAGAGGACATATATTTTCAGAGTTAGGAATTTGTTTGCCTGAGAGCTGTAATTACAAATCTGGAGTTTTTAATCCAGCAATCAGATGACAAGTCGAGCAATTACCATTCCATGCTTAACTATTTTTATGATTTTTTTTTTCAAAGCAGCTGCTGTGGTTTCAAAGGCACAAAGAGTCTTGGTTTTTTTTTTTTTCTTTCCATGCTACAATGTATTGGCAAACAAACGTCTGTTTCTCAAAACACACAGAGTCTGACTCTGAAAGATGATGTTGTGACACGTGTGCTTCCATACACTCCCAGTGCTTCCTTAGCTCGCAGGGATGGGACCAGCTTTTCGTAAACACCACACAGTGTTGAACATAGAGGGGATAGCCAAGTAGTTTATGAATGGGTGAGTGAATGACTATTATTTGATTTATTTAATCATATGTTTGTGTCTATGACAGCAACTCGGGATGAAAAGACAAAATATTTATTGATTTCGTTTTCATTTCTTCCACAACAGGGGTATAGCATCAGGTAGGTTAACTGAGTAGACAGAAAGAAAGAAAGGCAGACAGATGACAGATACATTATAGATGATATATGAAAAGATAGATAGATGGATAGATAGACAGACAGACAGACAGACAGACAGACAGACAGACAGACAGACAGATACATAGAGAACTTTTCAGATAATTCAGACCAATGGGGAAGTATGCAATGGGTAGCTTTATCCCACACTACTATACAAAGCAATTAGTATACAGTGAGGAGTTTTATCCCATATGTGTTGTAATCTATTTCACAAACCAAGGAAAGAAAGGACCTGAAAAGCATAGAATGGGTAGTGGGGGGTAGATGGATGCTTCCAAGCAGTGCTGCTTTCCAGACCCCATGCTTTGCAGCACACTGTTCAGGTTAGAAGAGTCAAAGGAAGACCTTGCAAAGAGCAGATAGTAACTCTCACCAGCCTTCCCAGTGGGGCCGTCTTAGAGCGACTGTCTTTTATAATGATCTCAGGCGTGCTTGTATCTTCTTGCGCCACTGTGCCTTGGATTTTCATCTGTCCTAGTAGTTGTTACCCTCAACCCCAAATAGAGGCTAAGACTGTTTTAACCTTTTAATGATTTTCACATGTGCCGAATTAATCTATAGCTGCCCTGTGGTTGCCCTGTAAAGTGTGTTGAGCTAAGTGTGGTGAAGGCAAATACCTCAGGCTCAGCTACTTAAAGGAGATTTACATAATCTTCAGGTCCAATTTTCCTCCACTTATGTGCAACTTAGCCTGTCTGGCTTGGTTCTAAAGTAAACACCAGGCCATGCTGACACCAGAGAGCCATGTAGAGCTTTGTTCTTTATACACACATGAACTTTTTGTCACTTCTCCAACACATCTCAAAGTAGAGTTCACTATGAAGCCCTGGCCCGCCTAATGAGCCAAGATATTCGTGACAAGCAGGTATCTTGTTCCATTATATCTTGTGTTTAAAAAAGATATTTGTCACCCACATAGTTCCAAATATGACATTTTATGACTCATTGTAATCGCGTGTGCAGAGCCTAGTTTGGGGAAAGCTAGTTGTTCATCTAAACCACAGGGCTCTTCCGATCAGTCCCTTCAATCTGAATCAATATCTGGGCACACTTGAAACCACCACTTTTGATACTTAGAGATTTGATGAACATGTTTCTACAACGTTTCAGGACAATTTATTCATACACACACACACACACACACCTTGTGTTTATGCTGTTCCAGAAACTTGTTATAAAAATGGGTTTTAGTATAATAATCACAGAGCTGGAAACATGGATCATTAGTTAAGGGCATAGACTCCTTATCTAGGGCATCTGAGTTCTACTCCAACTACCCGTACAGGGTATGTCACATCCTACTATAACTCCAACTTGCTGGGATCCGATGCCTCTCTCCACAGGAACCTTCTCTTTCCCTTTTCTCTCTCTCTCTCTCTCTCTCTCTCTCTCTCTCTCTCTCTCTCTCTCTCACACACACACACACACACACAGAGAGAGAGAGAGAGAGAGAGAGAGAGAGAGAGAGAATTAAAAATAATAAAAATAAGAATTTCATGGAATTGGGGTAATTCAAATAGTACAAATTAGGAACTTCCATACATAAGAAAGGTGGTCAAACTACAGGAAGACTCATACAAATGAATGCCAGGATGCCAGGGGGATGTTTTATATGATACAGAAAGGTTTTGAATCAGGTCGCAACTTGGTGAATACTCCATCCTTAGAAAATGGTGCATTACTGGGGAAGAAGACGGTCTGGAAGTATAGTTAACACACCTGTAAGGGAGGAAAGTGCTGATTACGTCCACTGACACATTTCTGTTTTCTCTAACTTGCTGCAGTGAACCCAAATTTGGCAATCAGGAATGCAAATGTTGTTGGTATTTACACAGGTGCTTTCACTATGGGGTTAATACCATGGAATAGTGCAAGAAGGGTGTTTGCTTGACACTCAGTGGCCATTCCTGTGCTACAGTAGACCTTGTCCATCCATCCCGACACCCTGCCCTGAACATTCTCATGAACCTCAACTATTCTTAGCACAAAGCCCTTGGCAATCTTTATCATTCCTCAATGTTGGTGTGAGCGATGAACCCCACTTGCCAACTCTGTCAACTGCTAGAAAAGAATAGAGAGATATCTGAGCTGTTAGAACAGCAGTTCTCAACCTGTGGGCCACACCCCTCTGCGGGGGGTGTCAAATGTCCCTTTCACGGGAGTCACCTGAGACCACCAGAAAACACAGATATATATGATTCATAACCGTGGTAAAATTACAGTTAGGAAGTAGCAACAAAAACAATTATATGGTTGGGGGGTTCACCAGAACATGAGGGTATTAAAGGGGTCCCAGTATTAGGAAGGTTGAGAACCACTGAGTGAGAGGCTCAGGAGGCTCACAGACTACCTGTAACTCTCACTCCAGGGTTCTTCAGGATGCTGTGGGTACCTGCGCTCACATGTGCACATTCACACAAATACACATTTAATTAAAAAGGAGTAAACAAAAGCCAGGTGTGGTGGTGCACGCCTTTAATCCCAGCACTTGGGAGGCAGAGGCAGGCAGATCTTTGAGTTCAAGACAGTCAGGGTTGTTACACAGAGAAACCCTATCTTGAAAAAAAAGAACAGGACTCAGTCCCTTGACATGTATCTTTAAGTGTCACTGTATCCAGTTTGTCATTCGACATTGTCTGTGCCTCTCATTGATGAAGAGTTTATTTGCATGGAGTATTATATTCAGTAAAAAATGATAGACATCTTTCTTAAAGAAAACATGATGATGTGGTTGTTCATGCCTCTGATCCCAGTGTTTGGGAGGCGGAACCAGGAGGATTATAAATACAAGACCATCTTCTGTTAGACAGTGAGTTCCAGGACAGCCTGGATTAAATGATGCCATGCCTCAGGAAAAAAAAATGTTGATAGCAAAACTTAAGCTCCATTTATTCTTGTGGCTCATGATTTTTAAAAACACATTCTGCAATGATCCTTACCTTTATGTTAAAGGCCAAGACATCACATTTGAAAAGAAGTATCCCGAACCCTAATATCAGAGGTGGAAACATGGCATAAGTGAAAATTTACTCAAACCCTCTAGACAGCCAACCTCCATTGCCAAAGTGGACGGCTCTGTTCCTGAAGAACCCTTTTCTATAGGTGAGACAGAGTGTGTTTAGTGAGTGCAAGGCATTCATTAAAGTTCCAGTACCTCAAAAGGTCATTTAGGTTTTCCACACACTCAGCATCAGTAGATACAGAAAAAGGATAACCAGATAGATCCTATCTGGGTGAAAAATGAAGCCAACTGAGGACCTAGGTTCAAAGAAGTGAACTACTGAGCAACCCAGCCAGATCTGGGATTCAGTTCCTGCACTTCCTGATGGAGTTCTTCCACGGCTCCAGGTTTCCCTCCTTGCAGAACTCAGCCTGGTGGTCTATAAAGTCCTTCCTTTAGATCTACATCAGCTGGTGGATTAATGGTGCTAGCAACATCATTCAAACTGAGCCAACTAAGTCACTTTCTTGGAGTCCTCAGCTTAAAACCATGTGTATCAGGTCTCAAACCTAAAAATTGTACACATGCTTAAAAGAGTGTAAAAAAAAATCCCATTGTACTCCTGTGGTGTATAATTGGTTATCCATCAGCTGGAAGCCCCAAATCTTTCCCTTCATCACCTGGCACTCATCAGAGAAGACCACTTTCAGCTCTGTACATACTGCCTAGGAGAGGGCATGCTTCCAATATTCATGAGCATCTCCAGCCAGCAATGGCAGAGGTGGATTTTAATAATTAATCCATTAGGCCAATTTATTTCTCTAATTGGTTGTGAAGCTTTGTTAACTAAGAGATAATAAAACAATTAAAAAATTTAAAAATATGGAAAAACTTTGTTGAGTGTTGGTATTAAGCATTGGCACAGCAATGAAAACAAACAAGATGCCCTAATTATTATGGGAATAAGTGTTTAAATATTTATAAGTTGCACTTTGACTGAAATCATTTTTATTTTTGTAGATGTGTGCTGCCTGCTACTTGCACTGAAATTTGGGTTGCAGGAGTTCTGGGAGCCCTGTTAGGTTTATAACCAATAGGCATCTTGGCCTTCATGTGGGTCCCTGAGCAAGTGGAGTGGGGGGCGGGGGCCTGTCTCTGACATGGACTCCCTTGTCTGCTTTTAGATCACTTGCCCTTACCTGGGCTGCCTTGTCTGGCCTCAGTGGAAGAGGATGGGCTTGGTTCTGTTGCAACTGCATGTGCCTGGGTGGGGCGGGGTCTCTATTCTGGAGAGAAGGGGAGAGGGAAACGGAAGAGGGTGGGACCAGGAGGAGAGGAGGGATGTAAAGTGAACAAATAAATAAATTTTTAAAAAGAAAATGAAGACATGCATTTGTAGTGATAGATGATAGCCCTATTTTGCATAACTCTTTCTTCTTGTGTGTTTCTGTTTTTCCGTGGAGGGTTAGTATAACTGTATTTAATAACTAAGCCCACAAAATGCTATATTTTAGTAAATATTAACATGCTCAATTACTTAATATTAATTCATAAAAACATTTTATATAAGACTTTTTAATGACATAATATTAAAATTTATAAACAAACCAAACCGAACACCAAGTCAGAGGGCCCATCAAAAACGGTCAGCAGCGGCATGAAGGCCAGTTCAAGAGCCATTGGGGTATTAGAAGTACTTTTGCGGAGGTACAGAAGGAAATTATCAGGCTTGTAACCCCAAGAGGCTCCACAAGGCAACAGCAGCAGACTCTCTTGGGCACTTCCCAGGAATGCAGGCTCCTGGGCTCCCGCCCAGATCTACAGATTTGGAATCTGCATTACAGCAAGATGCTCCCAGATTCATAGAACACCCTAAAATTTCAGGAGTCTTGAGCTCTGCACATCGCTGTTCGTTCTCAATCTGATTACGGCTATTGTGTTCTCATATAAAGTCATACTCCTTCCCTGACTCAGCTTTCATTATAGCTCTTTTGTATCAGCTTCGGCATCGGTTGTTTGTTCCTGTCACCAAAAGAAGCCATTTCTATTGTATATTTGCTATTTCATTCCTTGTGGTCTGAGCTCCCAGCCCTTTCTGAGGTGCAGACTCTTCTGGTCGCAGGATCTCGGTGGCACTATCACAAGTAGACCTGAGGAGTTCTGAGTACACTCTTCCTGTCACCTTCTGAATCTCTGCCTCCTTCTTGGGCCTTAGTCTCCTCATATTTGTAGTGGTGTATCTAGCATTATGCATAAATACTTAAGGGAAATGTTTCATGTGTGACCCAGGACAGAAGGTCCCAAGATGCCTCTCTGCTATTACAGTTGTCCCACCTCCTAAGCAAGGATGAGACATTCCAAGACCCTCAGTGGATGTCTGGAACCATTTGTAGGGAGCCTGTATGTGCTGCAATTCCCCTCTATACATGCTATAATAAAGTCTAACCCATAAATTAGGTACAGTGAGGTATCAATAATGACAGCTAATAATAAAGTAGAGCAATTACAACAATATAGTCTACTGGTGCACATCTGTCAGCTCAGGACTCAGGAGGATGAGGCAGGAGGAACCCAAATCCCATGCAGCAAGCTCCTATCTCAAAACAGCAAACCCAACCCAGACAAATAAAACAAAAGTCACTTGAATACAAGCCCCTCACAATATTTAACCTTATAAACAATAGCCACCTTATAAGGAACAGGTAAACAACATAAACAATTTCACTTAAACAATAAATGGGGTTAACAGACAGGATGAGTCTCACTCAAGACAGGACCAAGTGGAATGGAGCACAGTATCATCAGGACACTCAGAACAGTGCACAGTTTAAAACTGATTGATCATTCAGCTCTGGGACTTTCCATTTAGTAATGTCAAGCATCATTTGACCTTGAGCAACTGAAATACAGAAAGTCAAAACAGATGAGGGGACAGCACGGAGACTCTCTAGAGAGCACCGAAACTAGAGAAAAAGGTCCGTTCTTCTGGTAACTTCTCCGGCTGTGGCAAGTTCTGCATGAATTTAAGTAGGTTCTTTTGCCCTCCGGGGGTGGGGTGTTGGAGGTGGAAGCGAGGCGTTGACTGCAATGCTCTATCTGATTCTTGCTGACTGGTCTTACTGTGTTTCACTTCACAGAGGAATCCACCCTCTCCCATGCCCAGCAGATATTCTATAAGCCGTGAGATGGTGGAGTAGTGGCACTCTGTGGAACTAGTCCTAGCCATGGAAGCTATCCCTTGAGACTAATACAGTTTCATTGTTACACTTCCCTGAGCATTAATCCCCTTTCATTAGTAAGTCTGGGGTGCTGTGACTGCTTTCTGCTACCTCGTTCCCAAATCTTCGGTCCTCAGCGAGCTATCCTCTATTAGGTTTGCCTCAAAACACAGCATGCTCGGTGTGAATTGAGTAGAGCTGCAAATCCCTCTGTGATTCCATGAAAGGATTAATTTTAAGCTTCAATACTTTGTGTTTATCCAGCCTGGATACAACTGTCATTGCGGCGATACAGTCTCCAATGCAGACAATAGAAGATCACACTTGGGGAGCCCACTCTAATTGCAGAGCTTTAAATTATCACTTGGTGTAGACACATCCCCTGTGCAGCAACTATTTTGAAGTTTCGTGAGCTTATTAACAACCAATAGGCACTGCATTTCCTCTCTAGAATATGTTGTAGAGGCCCCCTGGAAACTGGAGAAATACAAAGAGTCACATGGGTAATGCCTCGTCCTTAGATTTTGAAGCTCCAGTCTGCCCCTCCAGCCATGTGGCCACTCAAAAATTCCCTTGCCTATGAGAGTCTCACAGTTTGGAATTTTTGATGTCAACACTTATCCACTTTGATCATTCTTTCCAAAGCCAGATCTCTGCTATGGAACAGCAAAGGTGACATGTGAATCTATTCCTGAGTATTTGCCGGGTGCCAATGGAACATCTTCGTCAATTTCTTTGTGATTCTGAAATGGAAAGGGAAAACAGTAATCACCCTCCTATTATTGAGTGTGAATTGGTAGGTGCATAGAGGAGGGAGAGATAGCGATGCAGAAATACGTATGTTAGTAGTTCATCTTCTTCCAAATTAAGATTTGGGGAAAAAAACCAGTTATCTCAAGTTAGGTACCAAATGCAGGTCTTATGGGAAAGCAAAGAAAGGGGGTGTTTCATTGCCCTTCAAATTGTTGGGCTTTTTTTTTTTCTTCTCTGTTTGTAAACTCTTTCTCGCTCTTCTGGCCTATGCTGCTACATCATTATAATTAAGCAGTGATAAGGGGAGCCTTTCTACAAGGAAAAGAAATCTGTTTCCTTCTCTGTGAGGATGCTACCTTATAAAGGGGCATGGAAGATATTGGCTTTATCCCATTTCCTGAGATTCAGTTTCCAATGTGGGCAAGGGGGAAAAAGCCAACACAGCTCCTCTCCCTTGCAGTGGACCACATTCTGTAAGTGAACACAGTGATGCATAGACAGGGTCAGCTCTGCAGCCCTCTACATGTGCTAGAAGTTCCGTGCCAGCTCAGAAGTGGAACAGGACTGGCTCCTAGAGTTGGTAACCTCGGCTCTAACATAAAGAACCAACACAGAAGCCCCCCACTTCTCTCCTGTAAAATTTGGATAATTACTAATATTCTCAAAAAGATGAGCCATTATTTTTCTTGTGGGAGACCTTTTAGCAGACCCTTTCTTTCTGAGTTGTACCAAACGGATGTCATCCCCTGAACGTCTGCCCCTCTCAGAATCTCAGGTTCTCTCTAAGGCAAATGCGATCATTTCTGTTAGCCGTCTAGTTAGGTAATTAAACGCTGTGGGTGTGGGTCTTAGGTTTCACATGAGGGAGAGATAAAGCCTGGTTGGATTTACTCCCCAGAGAAAGAAGTCATTACTCTGAGACAATAGGCTTTTGTTGTCGAGTGCCTTGTGTTATGTTACATCATATGTCGCAGTGTTGTTGTCCAGTGAAACCCTAGCATACATGAGAGTACCATATACTTTTTCAGAAACTAAATCTCGTTTTTGTCTATATAAATTGCAATAGCCACAGTCTAGAAAAGAGGCCCCCTTTTTTCCCCCTGTTTTTCTTTTGTTGTAAAAATATCTTCTGTCTCCTACTAGCTAGACCAGTCAGGTGTACATGTAGACAAATGTGAAATAAGGCTGTATAATACTTATACTCAGGCAGGGCATGCAGCTGAGTTCTGCTTCATATTAACTGTGGTCATCGCCTCTGGTTCAGATACAAAGAGGGGAAACTGGTACTTTGACAACCCAGGAAGACATTCATAATTTCTACTATAGCTGTATGCTAGGGCTGTTCTGGGTGGGGGGGTGTACTTGTCTATATGTGTACATGCATTTGCTTTGAATCTGTGTGCGTGTATATATAAAAACATGGTTTTGTGATAGTAATGTTGTTTCTTTGATGGGTAGGAAGATACTATGTGTGTAATATTTGTGTAGTAACCTATAAATGATACTTATTCCTATGCTTGTACCACCAATTCATATTATTAGTAAGCAGTATAAAAATGCAATCTTTGGCCAAGGAGACCATAACCAAAGAAACAATACTAGAAGACAGAATTGTGAAGTACATAAAAATTATTATCACATATTATGCTTCCCTTTTCTGCGAACATCCTCTTCCTCCCCCTACTTCTTGCAAACCTCAAGAGACGTTGTTCGTGTGAAATCCTATAGGAGAAATTCATTTTTGCTTTTGAAAAATGTAGAGAGGTTAAGTTGTGTTTATCATTGGTATTGTTTGTTTCTAAGAAGCCATGTCAGGAATTACTCAAAGCAATAAAGGACACAGATCCATTTCATATTTATGAGATCAAAATAATAATCCCATCAGGAAGAAAAGGAAAATCCATTTCTGGCTCTTCAGCACCAGCTCAGTTAATCACAGTCATTTTTGTCGCTCTTGGGTTGGTTACCAAGGTGCAGAACTTCCCACTATTTACTTCTCCAAGACATGAGCGCTTCCCACCCTGGCAGCTTGTTCCAGAGATAACCACTCCACACATTAAATACCTGGTTCACATGAGAAAGAAGTAGATGATCAAAAGTTAAATATATGTATGTGCAGGAGGGTACCTCATACAAATATGTGTGATTTAGTCTCTCTTTGGCCTCCTCGATGTCACATGCAGTGAATATGGCATCACGGTTTTCACTGCTTTGAAAGAATTGTAAGAATAGTTTTAGATCAGAGGCCTGCTTTATGCCAGGGCTCCCCTTCTCACTTCCTCTGCTCTCCTGTCCTTCTCTCTTGGCGTGGAGTGCTGTCTCTTTACAGAAAGGCCACACTACAGAGAGAGCTACATGAACACACATCTTCCACTTGGTCAGGAGAAATTAGAAATCATCGGAAATCAAAGAGATGAAGATTTCACTCTAATTTTGAATTCTGTGTCTTTGTCAAACTTGAAAGTGCATTAGGCTGGTTCTCTTTCTATTAAGAAGAGGAACTAAGCCAGGCACCATGGCACTCATTTGTAATCCCAGAGGTGACAGTAGGAAGATCCTGAGTTTAAGTCATCCTCCATTATATAGTGAGTTTGAGTCCAGCTTGGGCCACTTGAGACCAAATCTCAGCTCCACCCAGCACTTAACCACATCCCCTACTCCTAACGAAGACAAATACCCCAAAGAAGAGAAACTTAAAGCCAAAATATGAGCATCATTTTTTTTTACCAAGTCTCTACAAAATATTACCATTGTCATTACCCCCAAAACAACCCACAAAAGGGAGAAATATATATTTTTAAAAACCTCATTTGCTTCTACCAGCTGATACCTCTGCCTCCTTTACTCTTTCTCCAACCACTCTGAAACACTTTTCTTATTTGGAAACCTGCCACAGAGAACAAGGGCTTGCAGGAGAGGTCTTTCTTTGTCATTACAGGTGTAGGAGAGACATTCAGTCTTTCTGAGGTCAACCACTGTGGTTAGTCAGTGCGGTTCTGTCTGGGATTCTCAGAAATAAAGGCCAAGTGCATGGGAAAGTCAATAGCAATGAGTGAGGCTCAGATAGGAAGCCACAGACATAACCACAGGGCATTTCTTACCTCTGACCACACTGAAGTAGCCTGTGGCCAATCACTTCAATATGTGTGTATGTGTGTGTGTGTGTGTGTGTGTGTGTGTGTGTGTGTGTTGAGTGCAAGAGATTTTTAATAGTAATAGTTTTCACTTGTGGGCTTCTAATTCTTTGCATAGTTAAATACTTGGTAGATATATTTGTCAACTTTTAAAATATCTTCAGATTTATAGTGCAGAGGAGCAGTTAGCTAAGTTGCCGATGACTGCACAGTCTAGGTCAGATTCAACTCAGGGCTATGAGCAAATAACTTTATCTAGACTTTTTAATGGTGAATTTGTAAATTTTGTTCGTTATCCTGAAAATTCTACAACAGGAAACTTTTAGAGAAAAATCACTTTAGTTATAAGCCACACAAGAAGGCTGTGGTTCCAAAATATCAGCCTTGTGTCAAACCAAAGAAGAATTTTGAGAAAACAATGAAGAGAATTTGGTAGTGTCCTGTAGGATTTGTCAAACACAAGTGACTGCTATCTGATTCTGGCAACAGCAACAACAACAAAAATACAAGGGACAGAGTCCATCTGGGGCAGCATAGTGGAGGTCTGTGGTTTGGCAGCCCTCTGGATTCCTGTAGGGTAATGGTCAAACATATGTGTTTCCATTGGGGAAGATATTTCTATAATGCCAGAAATAGAAAGCCAGCTTAGCACTCTCTGAATTAGACATTGATATAGACACTGTACTGGAAAAAAACAGCAAAGACTCTGACAGGGATGGCCCATGTGATAACCAACCCAGAGAATCAGAGTGCTTCTGGAAAGCCCAAGGAAGCAGCCATCCACCCTTCTTACAAGCTAGCTGAGAGATTCTAATTAAATGGGGCAGGCCTGACTCCCCTAAGGCCTCCATGGAAAAGAAGTGACTGTAGAGGCTCTCTGTCCAGTTACAGTCACTATTGCTGTGGTGAAGCACCGTAACTGAAGAAACTTGAGGAGAACAAGGTTTATTTCAGCTTATACCTTCACATCACTCATCATCATCAAAGGGTGTCAGGACAGAAACTCAAACAAGGCAGGAACCCGGAGGCAGCAGCTGATGAAGAGGCCATAGAGGGGAACCGCTAACTTGCTTGCTCACCATGGCTTGCTCAGGCTGCTTTTCTATAGAACCCAGGACCCTCTCCCAGGGATGGCACCACCCGCAATGAGCTGCTACCCTTATCCACCCACAATCAGTCATTAATTAAGATCCTGAGAGATTATGCACACATTTAATCCCAGAACTTGGGAGGCAGAGGCAGGCAGATCTCTAAGAGCTCAAGGGCACCCTGGTCTATAGTGAGTTCTAGGACAACTGGGGCTACAGATAGAGACCCTGTCTCAAAAAGGAATGAACAAAAGGAAGGGAGGGAGGGGAATATGTCCTACAAAGTTGCCTATTGCCAGATATTATGGAGCCATCTTTTTCCGTTAAGGCTTCTTCTCCCAGAGGACTATAGCTTGTGTCAAGTTGACATAAAACAAGGCAGCACATTCACCGATACCAGCAAACTCCAAAGGCAACTTTCACTGTGACGTCCCTTTGCCCTCCAAGTCCCTTTTCCTTTCCTATTTTCTTAAGCCTTGGAAGGAAGGAAGGAAGGAAGGAAGAGGATGGCTGGAGGTAGTTCAAGCCAGGAAATTAAAGAAATGGACCAGCTCCTTTTCCGTCCTTTCTAGCAGGTCTACCCTGCAAATTCACCTTCAAATAGCAGTCAGCATGTGGATAGTATACCCAAGTGGACATAACAAAGATTAATTGAGATTCAGTCAGTGACTCAAATAAGAAGAGGGTTGCTGTTGCTGTTTTTTAACTATTTCTGAGAAGGGGGCTAGACATGAAGTCACAAAGAAATGAAGGGGATGAAAATCATAGTAAATGTCTTTAGGTTTACTCTCCAAGTCCTCTTTGATAATGTCATTTGAGTTAGGCACACAAGAGATTTCTCAGGAACGAGCAAGGCCCACACAGCCAGCCAATAGATTCACTGAACACTATTAGTCAGGCATCTTGACATCCAACTGAAGAAAGGCTGTGGGTCAAGGCAAACTCCAAAACCTGACTGTGCTGAACTCATCTAGTGACACAGGTTCCCACCACCCACATAACCTTGAGTGGGTCACATACACGTCCTGTATTTTGATTTTCATTCCTGCAAAATGGGAAGGAGTACCTTTCCTCCCTGATTAGAGGAGGGAAGCATTTGCTATTTTGAATGAAACTTATTAAAATCAACAACATGAGTCTGAACAGTTGATTTGAAAGCATTGAGCAGTGAACTCTAAAAATAATAGCACACAGAGAGTGTTCCAATCATCGGAAACTAGTCCACGTTTCTGTTTGATTACAATGAAGGAAACAAATGTGTTAAGTGGCCTTTCTCCATTAGTTTGCACAGCAGGCCCATCTCTGGACTTGGGGATGGAGCTACCTTGTCAGTTTCCACATCAGTTTGGCGTGCGTACAGAATGGAAACGTTCTGGAAGTGGATGACCCCATTTTGTGTGTTTTAGAGCCTGGTGTTGTACTGAGTTACACTAATTGATTTTTTTTTTAAATAAAATCCCTCTGTCAGCTGGAACTTCAGGTTCATGCTCTATTTTGTTTCACTCTCTGATTGGGTCTGGTTTTAAGAACAGGGCAGGAGTCATTTCCTGCTGTTTTAGAAGCTTCAACTAAGTGTTCATTTGCTACAACCCTCCCCTCATTTTACAAACACACACACAGTGAGTGGGATCATTTGCCACTCCATTCAGGTGTGACTGCACATTGATTTGATGCACTTCTAATATATTCCTTCCAAGAACAACAACAACAACAAAAACCCTCAATGGTTTGCCTAAGATTCCTAGTGAACTTATACATATACCTACTTTCAAAGAAGGGGAGACGATGTAAATCACTAAATCACTTTATATCTATCTATCTATCTATCTATCTATCTATCTATCTATCTATCATCTATCTTTGGTGGTGGTGGTGGTGGTGGTGGTGGTGGTGGTTTTTCAAGACTGGGTTTCTCTGTGGCCCTGGCTGTTAGGAACTCACTCTGTAGACCAGGCTGGCCTTGTACTCAGATCTGTCTGCCTCTCCTCCAGTGTGCTAGAATTAAAAGTGTGCACCACTAGCTCCCAGCTTGTAAATTATTTTAATTCTCAATCTGCCTCTCTGGGAAGAAGACTTGGGATGAAATTTGGGACCTTTGGAAGGAACAGGGATATACGAGACATGGTCAGGTCAGACTCTGTATGCCCCCATTACTAGGGTTCCTCACTGGAATCACGTTCATAGATTCCATTAAAATAGGTTTCCACACTACCCCAGTTTCCACCTCCCAATTCCAGCCACTTCTTCCTGCACTTTCTCCTTCCATTCATCCCCTCCCTGCATTCCTCCTGCTCCCATCCATACCCACTCTCAGTCCACCCCCAAAATCTATTCTATTTCCCCTTCCCAGGGAGATCCATGCATTCCCCCCAAAGACTTCCTTTCTACCTAACTTCTCTGAGTCCATGGCTTGTGGCTTGGTTATCATTTACTTAAAGGCTATTATCCACTTAACGTGAGTACATACCATTTTTGTCTTTCTGGGTCTGGGTTACCTCACTCAGGATTATATTTTCTAGTTCCATCCATTTGCTTGCAAAGTTTATGATGTCATTATTTTTAATAGCCGAGTAATACTCAATTGTGTAAGTTTACCATGTTTTTATCCATTCTTTGATTGAAGGACATCTAGGTTGTTTTCAGTTTCTTGTTATTATGAATAAAGCCACAATGAACATAGTTGAGCAAGTGACCTTGTCATGGGATGGACTGTCCTTTGGGTATACGTCCAAAAGTGGTATAGCTGGCTCTTGAGGTAGATCAAGTCTCAGTTTTCTGAGGAACCGCCATATTGATTTCCATAGTGGCCGTATAAGTTTGCACTCCCACCAGCAGTGGAGGAGTGTCCCTCACCTCACCAGCACGAGCTGTGTCACTTGTCTTATCAACCCTAGCTGTTCTAATGTAGTTTTGGGTATCATTTCCCCAAGGGCTACGGATGTTGAACATCTCAAGCGTTTCCTCATCTATCTGAGATTCCTCTGTTGAGAATTCTCTGTTTAAGTCTGTGCCCCATTTTTCACTGGATTATTTGTTTTTTGATATCTAGTTTCTTGGAATCCTTTATATATTCTGGATTTTAGTCACCAAACAGAGGACTAATTTCTTTTTGCCTCCTACTTTATTAGCGGTTTCTTGCAAGTTCATCTGCTAGGGTGCACTCGCCTCATCCTCGTCTCATTAGGAAAGTTTTCCAAGTTCACCTTTGCTCTCAGTAGCTTCTTCAGTCACTAGGGTGTAAGTCTCAGCGTGTGCATGGGGAAACATCCACAGAACAAGAGAACTCTAGACACTTTTCATAACCGAAAAGAATTCTGTTCAGGTTTTCATCGAATCTCAATTTTTGCTTGAATTTTAATTAATAATTTGAATCGATGAAGTGTTTCTCAGTCTGGCTTACTTGGCATAAATTACAAAACACTGTAATGTTGAAGGCAAAACTAATTTTTCCCATGTCTAACTCTGAAAATCCAATTCGCTGATTGATTTAGACTCAAGAAAGCCAAAAAAGTATGTATTTATTATAATTTTCCATTTCAGTATTATCTTTTCTTCTAGAAAGAAATGGAATTGCATATAAGGATATATGCGTGTGAACAACTATATACTTGATATTTGTGTCGACGACCTTTGTGAGGCTACTCACTTCACTAGAAAAGTGAAAAACTCGATCAAACTTAATGACAATTCCCAATTTTCTCTGTACACCTCCTGCTAGGACAGAGGACTTTGTAAAGGAAATCCTTCTGCAGAGCCCAGCTGCAGCCATCTTCCCCCCTGGTTATTTTACTTCTCTGTCACTCAAGGAGAAAGCATTTGGCAATGAAAGTTACCGATATCGTTATAGGATATCTTTAAGTTCTTTCTAATCTATTTCCTTAGTATGTACTTTTCAAACCCTGCCATCTTAATATGCATAATAAACACCACTCACAGAGCACCTGGAGCCAACAGTTATTGAGCAGCTTCTAGTTTGCAGTTTACTGTGTCCATAAATCAATACAAGGAAAAGATCGCTTTGCGTAAGGATAATTAATCTTGCCGTGCAGACCAAGCAGGGGTGCTCCTGGGATTTATTGGGAGCACACTGTGTGCAGCAGGCATCTTTCTCTTTGGCACTGTTAGAAGAAGTACCAAGGAGTTCACCAACTGCCTATTCTCACAGCTTTTAAAAGGGGTTGCTAATAACACCCTAATAAGTGCCAAATAACAACATTTCTGTGGGATAAAAACATCCCCCCACCGACTCACTGCTGTCCTTCCTAAATGTTTCTGTGCATAAAACTGTCAAGACACTACTGATTATTTCAGTAGATGGTCCATCTTGAACTAGTAGTACTGGGTAACGTTCCAGGAACTTTCTGGAAAGGACTTTTCCTGCCTCCTGTTTAATCACTAGATTGTAAGGACTGTCTAAACGTCTGCTGTGATGGAACTGCATAACTGTAAAGGCAAATGTGCCCAGTTCTACTTAGAATAAAGCAAGCATTCTAAGGTATCTCAGGCTGACAACCAATTGAGGAAATGACCAAATCTGTGGGCACCTTCCACAGACAATGCACAAAGATTTATGACATTGGAATGCATTGTTTCAGAGATGCTATTAACCTAAAAGCCACGTGCACCATGACCTTTGATCCAAGAGATGCCATTCATTCGGACTTAAATAGCTCAGCTCTGAGTATCATAAGATCTACACATGTAAAGGAAAGACTCTATATGGAAAATATACCTCCAGGCCTTAACATGAAAAGACCAGGTATTCTAATTCATGAAAAGGCAACACAGATCTGCCTTCCATAGATACAGAATTGATTTAGAGGAATCTGCAGAACCCAGTGCTCACAAATGAGAACTATTCTTGGGGCCAACAAAATTTAATATTTTCATGGAAGCAAGCATGTGAAATTGTCCACCTTCCCTAAAAATGCCAGAGGCTGATGGCATTAAGAAAGCTGAGGTGGATTCGAACATAACATACCACTCTCCCTGTAAGAACGTGAATGTTAGCCAGTGCTTCACAGAGAAACCCTGCATCAAACAAAACAAAACAAAACAAAACAAAACAAAACCAAAAAGAAAATTACGTGCATTGTTTTCTTTGTTGTGGGACGAGAGAAGTCCGCAGCGCAAGACTGTCTGAGCTGCCAAGGGAGCTGAGTCTTCAGGACTCCTGTGAGTCACTTTGGTTCCCAGCCACTCTTGAGCGTCCTTCTTTTCTATAGAAGCTTAATTTGGGATGTGATTGTCAGGGTTATCAGAGCTAGAATTATCTCTACAAAGAGGTAGCTGTGGGTTTTGATTACCCGCTAACCTCCCCAATCGCAGAGGGCCGAGTGGGCTGGCAATAAAGTTGTCATTCCGAGACCTCCATGTGCATGGTGCCAGTGCGTCAAAGGGATTTATTTATAGAAAAAAAATCATGAAATTCTCAGCTTTCAAGTAGAACACTGCGCTCCTCTATTCTCTGGCTAATTAGGAACTGTCACAGACATTTGTGCTTACCTACTTACGAAGCATCGGTTTTACAGAGAACACTTTCTAAAGCACTTTTATATATTTTTCAGTACAAAAAAAGATTACACGTGAGGGCCTAGCCATGAAAGGAAATTTAGAGGGCATAAAAGGATGTAAGATTATGTTAATGTGTTATTTTATAGGAAAATAAGTATGAGAAGAAGATAATTGCGCTTATTCTGTGGCGGCATTTCTGTTTAGTTTTGTTGCATTAATTGTAATAATTAGCATGTTAGTATTACTTTAAATGCACATTTGAGCAATTTCTAGGCTGTGATATTCTTACAGAAGGAGGAGTTGTGAGAATTTGTAGTTGTCTCTATATGTGGGGGATCATGGGTGACTTTAGCTCCCTATTTCTTGGCCTGTGTTCTTCCAAATTTTCTACAGTGAATGTATTGCTTTCTTTAAAGCCCAAAGAATTAAGAAAGTTTTCTGAGGGTTAAAAAAATAACAATACCACGTTAGAGGAGGCACACTATTGTCATTTTTATGTTTTTTAAGTTTTGGGGTTGGTTTTCTTTCCCTGTGCATGAGTGTTTTGCTAGCATGTGTGTATGTGCACGCTATACATGCAGTGCCTATGGAAGCCAAAAGAGGACATCAGATACCCCTAGAAATGAAATTACCCCTGGTTCTGAGCTGCCATGCGGGTACTGGGAATTGAACTTGTATCTTCAGGAAGAGTAGGCAGTGCTCCTAACTGCTGAGCTGTCTCTCTAGTCCCGACACACGCTGCTTCAAGTTTGCCGTGGAGGCGAGATGCGCCTCGAAGTGCTTGATCAAGAATGTCATTACAGAGACAACCAGACAGATGGCTTCTGTGAAGGAGTAAGAGTGAGACTTCTCAGTAGGAAGAAGGGCAAAACGGAAAGAGTTTAGAGGCAGGGAAAACACATGAAGCCGAACCATACCTAGAGCAACCTCAGGAGACACCGAGGAAGCCTCGCGGGAGCGTGGTTCGGTGCCTTATCATATCGGGTACAAAACAGTGGAGCGCTGTGCTTGGCTTTGGTGATGGGACTCTGGTTGGAGATGGCAGTGTAGGTGGGTGACAAGGTCGCTGTACTTAAAAAGGACAAACAAACAAGTGCTGGGTAAGTGGTGTGGATCATAGAATGAAAGAGAAATGAACTTTGGGAGAAGATTCTTTAAACTAACCCCCATGGGATGTGAAGTGACTTTAGTTCCAAGAGGGAAGTGAGAAAGAAGCATAAGGAAACGTGCACAAAAGGTTCATTTTAAGGGGTTGGGTCAGTAAAGGGCTTGTTCCGCAAACATAACAGAGGCACCACCCCTAGAAGCAAAGTGAAAATGGCTGCCACGGTGGGAGGCTCTTATGAACACTGAGGAGGCTGAGGCAGGAGGATCCCTGAGGCTCGCTGGCCAGCCAGCCTAATAGAATCAGCATGTTCCAAGCCGAGGAGAGGCTCTGCATCAAAAAAAGAAAAAAAAAAGTAGAGGGAGTAGGAATTGTCACTTTTCTTTAGCAGCTTGGCCACTGGTAGGCTCTCTGTGCCCCAGTGGGTAACCCACTATTTATGCTCATGTGGACAGAACAAACTGGACTCAGTAGGGGAGAGGGAGAGAGAGAGAGAGGCAGAGACAGAGACAGAGACAGACAGACAGACAGACAGACAGAGAAGGATAGGTACATATATATACATACATACACACACACACACACACATACATACAATAATTAATTAGGTGGCCATGAACTTGAAGGGAAGACGTGATGGAGCACGTGGGAGGAGCTGGAGTGGGAGAGGTGAAAGAGGAGTTGATGCGATCAATATAAATTGTAGCCAAGCATTGGATTTCAGATGAAATCTAAAAACCAAGTAGATAAGGTAGATGCATGAGTCCTGTAGTATAATGTCCAAGGTTGGCACCTCTGGCACACATAAGCACATGCACACACACACACACACACACACACACACACACACACCATTTTTAGAATTAAAGGTGTCCTGACCTTATATTGTGGGCCTTTTGTTGTTTGTTTGTAATTCAAATTTAACTGAAGCTTCAAAACTAAACAAAAAAAATGAAAGGGAAACCTCTGGTCAGGACACACAGTGACTTTATTTTCCAGACACTCTCTCCTCTTAGCAAAAAAATTCTTAAGATTAAAAAGATTTAAGAAGAACCTTCGAAAATGCGTTGATGCGAGGCATCTCTGTAAATCCCGCTTAATGCAATCAATGCACTTAAGGCCACGCTGATGACGCATGCGCTGTGTTAAGAAAAAATGATAAATGGAGGGAGAAGAAGACAGTGAGTGGAGGGCATGGACAAGTTGGACATTTAGGTCACTGCTTTGCCGTTGCCTAGTAACAATGTATTAAATGAAGGCTCATCTCTTCAGAATCAAAAATTAAACACTTTAAAAAGTTGAATTACATACATTTAAACATCTAAAGTTACCAAAGAGCTAATATAATTTGACTTTTTTCCCAATAAAAGAAAGCATGCATGAAATGTTCCTCCATGTTACTGATCCTGTACTAAAAAACCCATTGCATTAATACAGAGTAGATGTTCGACAAATATACATTATTCAGATAGATACATGAACAGCAGATGAAAACCGAATTTAATGGCACATTATTTTTAAAGTATGAGAACACTTGAGAGAAACCATCCAGAAAAGAGACCTTCCCTTGGGTCTCGGGTGCACAGTTATTATAGTTTGAACTTCAGTGACCTGAGAGCATGGGGAGAAAGAACCCTTAAACAAAAGTGTCACCCCGTATCTTATAGCTGAGGGCTGATATGGGAGCTTTGCTTAGGTACAGGGGAACAGAGTACCGACCTGAAGTCTCCTCCCACACTTGAATCACGCTGCTCACTCCAGGTGGGACTTACAGTGACATGTTTCTTACTGCTTAGGAGACTGCAGCCAATTTTCCCTACAGATGTTTCTGGATTCTGCCAGATCTCTTGCCAAGCATAACAAGAATGCTAACACAGACATGATTTATCCCAGTGGTTCTCAATCTCCCTAATGCTGCGACCCTTTGATACAGTTCCTTGTGTTGTGGTGACCCTCGGCCATAACATTATTTTCTTGATGTTTCATAACTGTAATTCTGCATCACAATGCTATGAATTGTGATGCAAGTATCTGTGTTTTCTGGTTGCCTTAGGGTCTTTTTAAACTCTAAAGGGTCAAGACCCACAAATTGAGAGCCACTGACTTAGAACCGTCTGATGCCGTTAACACTTGCACAGTAATAAAGTTAAGTTTCAAGCATTAGCAAAATTAAGGAAAGACAAGTGCAAGGCCAGGGGTGGGAAATATGCTCATTGTGACTATAACCTTAAATATCTGTAGTGCACACGAGATTTAATAAGCTCCTTTTATAGGTTTTGAGTGTGTGGTACATTTGTGTGTATGTGTGTACACTAGCATGTGTGATCATCAGCTTCCACCCTGTTTGAAACAGTGTCTTGTGCCCCAAACCAGCTGTGTAACCAGGCTAGCTCCTCAAGGATCTTCTGGGTTCTCGCCTGTCTCAGCCTCCCACCTTCTTAATATTAGCCCAGAACATGGGACCCAGGGACTCAAAATTGGATCCTCACATTTGCACAGCAGGTCCTTTACACCCTGAACCATCTCCTGGGCCTTTAATGGTTTTTGGTTGGTTGGTTGGTTCATTGGTTGATGGTTGGTTTGTTTTGTTTTTCCTAAGAACTTTTGGTTGGTTTTTATTTTCCAATTTTTCATTTTTTTCTGATAATTTCATCATTTCAGTTTAGTAAAGCAATAGATCCTTGAAGTCATGATCTGGTCAGGCTGGAGTGATAGTCAGCTCGCTCAGGTCAATGGTGAAACCTGGAAGCATTGTCTCGTGCTCCCAAAGGAAACAGTTGAAATCCCAGCCCACAATGCTTGTTAGCGGGACATTTCCAAATCACACAATGAATGAGGAGTCTGGCATGGAATCCATACTGTACAACCCTATAGCCGAGGCAAGTACGCAGACATGTGAGGATGCTGGTCCAATAAAATAATAATAATAATAATAATAATAATAATAATAATAATAATAATACATGTCACATGCCTCAAATACTGAGACAATTCATCTCTTCTAAATAGGGAACACTGCTGGATGATTCTCTCAATCTGGCCTTGGTAATTGGGGTGTAAACAAACTCTTTGGGGAGCCCAGAACTCCCACGAAAACTAATGAACTCTCAAAACATAATTGAAGCTTTTCTTTAAAGTTAAATTTAATATAATGCCTACAATTTCATTTACCCTATTGCTTATTTCAAAGTTCTCCGCCTCCAGAAAGAATTATTTCACATCTCTAAACTGTAATTTGAGATATTAATAATAAAAAAAATCCCTCCATCCTTTGTTTATGTGCTGTTAGGCACATGCACGCGTGCACACAGACACACACACACACACACACACACACACACACACACACACACACACACACACCAACAATAAACTCAGAGATGGGAAAGAAATCCTAAGTGCTGGAGTGTCTTTGCACCAGGACATTGGGCTTCTTTCCTATCACAGTCAGTCTTTGTGTTAGAACACGTGGTCGGTCCCTGCAACTGTGGATGGGCTCTGAATCTGTGGATTCAGCCAACTGTGGATCAGAGACAGCTGGGCAGGGGGCGGGGGTAGACTGCATCCACACTAACCAGGTGCTGACATTTTGTTTACCAATATTAAGCAATACAGTATCAATATCGTGTATAATGCTTATATCACAGCATGTGCTATAAATAACCTGGGGGTAGTTTAATGTATTCAGGAGGATGTGCATGAGTTGTGTGCAAATGGACACTGCTTTAAATGAGTCTGCTATCTCTGGAGGATCCTAGCACCATTGTCCCTAGGACATGAAGGGAAAATTGTACTTGGATAAAAAGAAGTCTTCTTAAGACTTTCTTTAAAGAGCCTGTAGCTTTAGACTGCTGACCCTGATATAATCCAAAAGGCAAAGTCCAAATTAGCTTGAAAACAGAGAGGAATATGGGGTATGACACTTGATCAAGGTTCTGGACACAGCTAATGATATGTTCCTAAGGAAGCTGTTTGACTTCCTGGGACCAGTTGCCTTCTCACCCATGAAGGTGACCTCCAAGGTCCCTGCTGTCTCTAAAATGCTGTGACATCAAGTGCCTGTGCTAGCCAGTCCTTATTCACTGACAAAATACACCAGCAAATCAAAGTAAAAAGCAAAGGACTGACGTGCTGTCCCTGTCTTGCCTTCTTTTCCATATTAAAGCCAAGAGCATGTAAGGCATCCTTGGCGTGCACCACCAGTGCTTCTAAGTCATTTCCCAGCTGCAAGCTCCTTCACACCTGAGCAATATCCATGGAGAGGGCTAGGCCTGAGGACGTGTCCTTGAAATGGAAACCCAAGTGGGAGAAACATTCTCAAACTTTATGTTATAACTTAATATACTCACTAGGGGTGAGGGAGCAAAAAAAATTTTGTCTCCAAACCCCCAAGTCCGGAGGGTTGAAGAAAAGTTTGAGGCCACAAAAAGTAGAAAACTATCTCATATCGCAGCACAGCCCAAGTGGAGCCTGTCCTCAACCCTTGGGTAGTATTTCCTGGGGCATAGGCACCACAGATGGTGCCACGTCTAACTTTTTTTTCAGAAGTCCTTTGCAAGATTGACTGTTTCCTCCAAGCCTCTGCTCTGGCTGGACACGGCTTTTGGGACCCTGCTGAGCTACCCATTTTCATCCAGGCCCTGTGGGTGTTACAGCTGTGTGGCTTCCTGCTCTGCAGTCTTGTCCAGGGATGCTAAGCATTTGGATGCCCAGAGAGGAGCAGAGATGAAAGTCATCTCCCATCACAGCAGGCATCATAGCCTCCAGGCTTTGCTGCTCTTGAGCCCCAAAACAGTAGCCAGGGCCTTTATCCACAGCTTGTAAGACTCGCTGGATGCTGTCCTTGTCCTGAATATGAGATGACAGAGACTAGGCTGCAGTCTCTGATGAGATGTACTAATTTCTCACTGAGCTGATGGTAGTGACTGAAGAAAGGGTCAGACACCAGGTGGTCAGGCAGGTAGGAGAAGTTCAGGACTTCTGCCTAGTAGTGTGGCCAGCCTCCCATAGTGCTCATAAGGTCCATCTTGGAGAAAAGGTTGACATGGAACAGTTCCCCATGTAGCATGGTAGCCAGAGAGGTACACAGTACTGAGATGAACTTGGCTGGGCCAGTACAGCAGTAAGAATCCACAAGGTGGACAGCAGTCAACCTAAGGTCCCACTGAGCCACCTGGGAGAAAGTGCTGTGCAGGACAGCATGGTGCATGCAGAGCTCCACCTAGCCGGGGCAGTCAAAGAGAAAGCAGTGGCCTTGGAGGGGCTCCAGCTTGGTACACAGCCAGGCCAGGCTGGCTTCCAGGTAGTCTATGCAATAGAGCGGGCCTCCTCTGGGCCCCAGGCTCAGTGCGTCCATCACGTTGTCCAGTCCCACCAGCTCTCACACGCATAAGGCAGCCCTTTGTTGTCTAGGTCCTGGTTCACGACCACCACACCCCAGCCCAGTGTGTGCAGGAACTCACTCATGCCCACTCAGGATGTGGTCTGCCCCAAGACCAGGATCACCACCTGCCCAAAGTCCATAGCCAGGTTGGCCCCGCAATGGGCAGAGCAGGCTAGCCCACAGATGCCTCCCGAACTAAAACAAAGAGAGCCACACAGAAAAAACATGAGCAAACTACCCGGCAAGGAAGAGAAAAGCTATGATAGACTTACTTTAATGAACTGTACATTATCATTTTAAAATTCAAAAGCTTCAAGACACCATGTAAGGAATTCTTCTAAAAATCCTTTCTATGAACAGAGGTCAAAAATTGTTACTAGGAGAAATTTTAAAGACAAGAATATATGGTGGGAGATGTATTGGATATTAGTAGTATACTGTGTTTTATATACTGGCTTATGAATGAATCTTTTTGTGTGTGGCAAGGTGTTGCTATATAGGGCAAACTAGCCTTTGCACTAACAGCCCTCCTGCCTTGACCTTCTGGGTGTTGAGATCAAGCCCAGAAATTGCAACTTATTCTTTGCCAAAGTTTCACAGTGTCCTGTCAACGGCCTGGGAAGTAGAAAATAGTGCTTTTACTATTTCTATTCAGACAAGGAAAGGGACCTTGTTAAATAACATAACCAAAACTGAATAACTTTTTAACAAAAACATCGAGAATAAGACTTGAGGTTTTAGAATGCAAAGAAACTAAATCAGTGATAATAGTAAATGGAGTTGCCAGCATATTGATTTTAATCCCCATTTTGTTTGTTTGTTTGTTTGTTTGTTTTATTTGAAACAGAATTTCTCAGTGTAACATCTCTGGGTGTCCTGGAGCTCACATTGTAGACCAGGCTGGCCTCACAGAGATCCACCTGCCTCTGTCTCCCCAAGTGCTAAGATTAAAGACATGCATCACCATGCCTGACCATCCACAAATTTTTAAATGCTATGAAACAGAAAGTTTTAGGTTCCTTTCAATACAAAAAAAGAGAAGGAAATGAAAGAATGTACCGATATGTCTACAGTGTTTCTTTATAAAAATCCTGTAAGCTATAATGGTGTTTTCTGTAATACCACAAAATCCCCACTAATGATGACCATGGTGTTTAGGACTTAAGAATGGGGTGATGGTTTCAGCGTGGAGCTCCTTCTCGAAGCATCAGGCAGCTGCCCGGCTTACCTGATACTGAACAGTGTCTGAAAGTTTAGCCAAGTGGCACAAGACAGGAAGTTTAAGCTGCCTCCGAATTTTAACTCTTTCCTCCTCTCCTGCCAACCCTGCCCCACCCCCTCTCTCTGCATTTGTCTGGTGGCATGATTTTGTGACTCTTTAAAAAAAGCAAACAACACAAAAATGAAACAAAAAAAAACCCCTACAAAATCAGGAACCTGGTTTAGGGTTATACTATCAGTTTTATTGATCTTTTGGGGATGTTGGCAGGGTGCCATGAAGCTACGGTAGGAGACAAGCTAAGCCACTGGGCTTGGGGGAACTACCAGAATGATCTTTCTTCCACTGTGTTACTGGAAGCTGACACCATCTGTCCAGTGTGGGAGATAACACACTGGACGTGAGTGCAGAGAGCCACTAATGTGGGAGACAGCACACTGGACGTGAGTGCAGAGAGCCTCTGACGTGGGAGACAGCACACTGGACGTGAGTGCAAAGAGCCTCTGACATGGGAGACAGCACACTGGACGTGAGTGCAGAGAGCCACTAATGTGGGAGATAGCACACTGGACGTGAGTGCAGAGAGCCTCTGACGTGGGAGACAGCACACTGGATGTGAATGCAAAGAGTTTGTGACAATTTGGAAGGTGAAGTAACATCTCCATATACTGGTCACTGTCATCTCTGCAACATTTCCAGAACAAATGCCATAAATAATAATATCCAGAGACATTACAAATCCAGCGGCAGGGAGGGATTAATTTAGCTTTGGGGTCCCTTTCTAGAAACAATAATTGAAATATTCTCCATATTATTGCCAGAGATATAAATGATATGCTTTCTAATATACCTGCGTTTTCATTGCAGAGTGTGAGATTTTTCAGAGAGCAAGAACCTCCTCATTAACTCGCTCACAATTTAACATCTCCTTTCGAGTATTAGCCACACTAATAAGCTTTTCCAAGGAGGGGCAAAGCCACATCTTATGGGTCTTACTCATTTTGAGGTCACGAAAGAACTGCCACGGAGGATATAGCTTTTCTCATTCTTTATAAGAAAGCACAGTTATCCTTTGTCCAGCCCGTTGTCGTTCACCAGAACAAAAGGCAAGCCAATCACAAAATATCCTTCTCCCTGAATCACAGCCCTGCTTTAGGGCAGATGTACGCTGCTTGCTGGCCAAGTTAATGAACTTCGCTGCGCATGAGCTGAGCAACTTACAAGGGAGCATGAAAGTCATTAAAGTGACACCATAGGAAATGCCTCACAGGTTACATCTGAGTGACTTATAGTGATGTATATAAGAGTTAAGTGGGCAGAAGAGCTTATGTTAAACTCCTCAAATATAGTTCCCTCGTATCCACTTCATATTTATCAGCTTTTTATCCCTGTATCAGATAGCTGAGATAACCACTTTATAAGGAGAAAGCGGTTGTTTGGGCTCAGATCTGAGGACCTTCTTGCTTTGTGCTTCTGCAGAGAAAGCGCTCACAAAGTCTTCCCTCTCGCTTCCTTGCCACCAGGTTGAGAGCCAACCCTTTAACAAACATGCTTTGTGGGGGACATTTGAACTACAGCGATTACATCATTGAATCCTCTCAACTAGGTGTGTGTGTGTGTGTGTGTGTGTGTGTGTGTGTGTGTGTGTGTGTGTGTGTGTGTGTTAGGGAGAGGATGCCACAGCACACATGAGGAGGTCAGAGTCAACTTCCTTTGGGGAGTTCGTTTTCATCTTCTGCCATATTAAGGCAGGATTTCTCTTCAGGTTTCCGCAGCTGCATACTGCAAGCTATTTATCTGGAGAGCTTCCAGAAAATTCTATCCCTGCTCATGGTCTACTCTGAGAATGCTGGGAGTATGGATGGATGCCACTACAGCTGGCCTTCTATCTGGCTTCTGAGCATCTTACTCGGCTCTTCAGGCTTTACCCACTGAACCACAGCCCCACTTCCAATATTCTTTTCAGGTATAAGACACAGATTTGGGTACATTAAATGACTCATAAAGGTATTCGGTTGGCTCTTGTCAGACAGGGTTGTGACCCTGACTGAGGCCAGATCTGCCATGTTTCTCCCTTCTTTTGATAACTTCCTACACAGGGTTATGCCTTCTACTGAGAACAAAAAGATTGTCTCAGGGCTGGAGAGATGGCTAAACCGTTAAGAGCACTGGTTGTTCTTCCAGAAGACCCAGGTTCGATTTCTTACACCCACATACTGATGACTTACAATTGTCTGTAACGATAGCTCCAGGGGATGCAGTGCCCTCTTCTGGCTTCCATGGGCATTGCACACAGATAGTGAACAGACATATGCAGGCAAAGCACCCATACACATAATATAAAAATAAATAAACATATACTGAACATCAGACATCAGGGATTCCTGCTTTTCCATGGCACTAGGAAAGCAAGAATGAGTTTGCAGGTGGTAATGATTACGTTAAGACCAAATTCCCATCGCGCTCAGGAAGAAATCTTAGTCGGGTAGAGTAATTTCGTATTCCAGTGTTTACCGTAGCCGTGCAACCATCAAAATCTAGAAATGATAGCTTAACAGATAAGTCCTATGTTTAAAGAATTAAATGGAGTTGACCAGGGAGTATTGTAAACATGGCCACTGTGACACCGAAATTCATTTTGATAATTACCTTGCTGCTTCCGGCACGTCTTCTGTGGGGATCACTAGCATCTGAGAATGTTCTTTCCTGCTGATATTGTCACTTAATTGAGCTACTTACTTCAGCTACCTGGGGCGGGCGGGATCCATAACACGTTTCTTTTACAAATAAAAGCTCACTCCTGGAACTCTTCTGTGTTTTTTTTTTCAACTCTGCCTCGGGTCTCTAGAATCAAACAAATGAATTCCTGCATTGTTTTTGTACACTAGCTAAATTAAATGCCTTCCTGAAGTTCCTTATTAGAAGATGCAGTGATTTGGGGTACATGGTCTATTGTTTAAGTATCTTCTCACAGAGCTGACACTATTCATTTCTTAAATTTCTCCCTGTTAGGGAGGATATTGCAAACCTTCTTATTACAAGGCAGAGAGGCAACTGGTTTTAGTCAACCTTCAAAGACGTTAAAACAGAAGTCATGTCTGTCACTCCAGCAAGGACTGGATAGCTGAGACCACAGATATCTTGTTGCTGCCCATTGTGGTGGAAATTTATCACATCCCAGGGGGAAAGAAGAGATACAAATAGTGGGTAGCCGAGCCTGTTGTAAAAGCTGTGCCAGGGACATAGCAGAAGCCAAATAGTGGAACTATCACTTGTGTGCACAGATTTATACTCACGTATATGTGTTTGGATGGATGGATATATTGACAAAAATATCGACTCACCTACAAATGCCTATTTCTTTTGACACTGAAGAGCAAGTCAGTTAGCTGCTTAGAACGTATCAATCCTTTAAATGAAATACTAAGCCACGCATCAGATGGACAGTAGCAACTGAGCTTTGCAGGTCCTCAGAGATACCTAGCGAGCTGGCGTTAAGTGAAGAAGACATCAGGAAGAACCGTCCCCCTACTGGGAATGTCACCTTGCAGACTATTGAAAATGAGTGAAACTGATATTTTAGCTTAAATCGTTATATGTGGTCACAAAAGCCATTCCTTTCTTTGCATCTGTGGGATGAAGAAGAAATGAGGTAAACTTCAAAGCTAGGCAGAAATCTTGACTCTGTTTTTAGTAGATGTGTGTGTAACTGTGTACTTTTTTTGCCATCCCTGAATCTCAGATGAGTGAAATGTGAGACCCCATTGAAGTCTCCGCCTCACACCTCACTATGGGGTGCAAGGATAACAGGGCTAGGTAGGCACACAGGTCCCTGAAACCACTGAGTATGTGCCAGGAATTGTTCTACACATAGAGGGCACAGAGGCAAAACAAGCAGATGAGTCCCTCACTCTCAAGAAGGGTTCAGCAAGTGACAGTTGTTGTTAACGCCCGCAAACGCTGCACAGTGGAGTGTAGAGAAATGCTAGATGGGAACTGACCTCCAAAAGCCGACAGGGTTTACAGTGTTTGAACAGACGTTTGATAACGGAAAGAAAAATAAGTTTAAAAGTGAGAGAGAGAAAATAGGCATCGGGCTGTACCACTAGGGAGCCGAGGTTAAGAACCAAGAAGCACTGAGCTCGTTCTTATGTGTGGCCCCCTCTAGTGGTAAGAATGAGTAATAACCACAACAGGCAGCCTCTGGGAAATTGCATACATACAGGACAACAGACTGCTTCAAGGAAACCCCACAAGGATGTGATGTACATATTTGCACAAATATCTATGTACATTTGCATCTATATTTCTCAAAACTGGGGCTTCTGTTTTGTTTACAGTGTAAGTATGTGTTTAATGTGCCTATAAATCTTTGCACAATTCAGGAGAGGGAAAGAGAAGAAATGCTACAAGTTATTTTGGTGTCTCTTCTCCACCAGATCCTTTCTCTGTCTCTTTCTCTCTCTGTCTCTCTCTCTCTCTGTCTGTCTCTGTGTCTCTCTCTGTGTCTGTCTGTCTGTCTGTCTGTCTGTCTGTCTCTCTCTCTCTCTCTCTCTCTCTCTCTCTGTCTCTCTGTCTCTCCCTCTCCCTCTCCCTCTCCCTCTCCCTCTCCCTCTACCTCTCCCTCTCTCCCTCTCTGTCTCTCTCTCTCTCCTGTGCCTTCCAGACTCCACTGCCAGGCGTTCACTCATTTTTTTTTGCAGGAAGAAAAAGAGAAGAATGCGAAGGTGCCATTGTGCAGAACCTCTCTTAATGATGACATTATCATTTATCATTCACAGTGCAGCAGGTGCTACTGGCCCTAAGGGATCACCATTTCTGTTCAGTACTGAGGCACTGTGTTGAGATTACTATCTCCTATATGCTTTTATGTATTGTTTAACACCGCCCCCCCCCAAAAAAAAAAAAGCCCTGAAATGGAGATAACCAGGGAGGTTAATTTCCCAGGTCTGAACAGCAGACCTCTGTGCCGTATTAAGTTCCTTTTGTGAACTCCGATATGGAGCGGCCCACGTGCATGCCTGCAATAGACGTTATCTTATTCCTTTAAAAGGATGATTAGTCTCAATAAGAGGCAGCACTTTCTAGGGTTCTGCAAGCACAGCCTTGACTCTTTTGTTTAAAAGAGTGCTTTCATTGTCCTTAGCATCTCTCTGAAAGAAGTAACTAACTGTGGAGCAGACATCACATACCTGCTGGAAGCGAGCCTCCCGCTTCTACCTTGTCCCTGACTCCAGCGTGATTCACTTGAAGGCAGTAAAAGCGAGGAATAGCCAGAGACTAGAACTCATTTTTTTAATGAAGCCATAAAAATGTTAAGTCCTGAGTGTGAGCACTCATATCCAGTCTTTCCTTTCGGAAGGACCCACCCCACCCTGACTGCCCAGTGTATTGCCTGGATATGGTAGGACCTTAATATCCCCTGGATGACCCATAATTAAGTGTCCACAGAGAAGAAATTAATCTTAATTGCTGTGAAATAAAAAAAAATCTTAATAGAAGGCTGAGTATCCGAACCGGGATCACAGTTGTCATATGCAAGGTGGGGATTCGTAGCTCATAAAGAGCATATTTTTTGTTTTTATTTTAAACTAACTCTTTCGGTTAGCATGCAAATATCACTGGGCTTTTTTAGTTACTTTTAGCTTACTGACTGTCCAAACACCAACCTTATAGAAATTTTGGAAATATAGAAATGTGTGAAAAATACCAAACATATACTGGTACCACCTTCTCCTCTCTGGCTGTAGAGAATTTGTGACAGTTAGCAGTGGTATATGCACCCCTTACCTTACAGTAATTTTCAAGAAAAAGTATTACATGTTTCTGCAAGATCTTTGAGTTGTGGATAATTCTACATCTGATACAGTCATACTTAGTGATGTCATATGTAATATTTTATGAGTGAGAGTGTATGCCTGCACAAGCACTGTGGGTGAGGCGGGTACAGCTGCTTGTGCATGCACATGTAGATGGCTTAGTGTTCTGTGAGGCTTTTCTTGGGGAGACAACACACACACACACACACACACACACACACACACACACACACACACTTTTACCCCCAGAAAGGAAGAAGGAGAATATCCCACTTCTATACAGTGCCCAGAAGTTAAACCTCTTGCCCATTCAAGCAGCTGAAACAGAGTTTGGATCCCCCAGAACCCTGAAATATGCCAATGGGTGTTGTGACCTGCCTGCAATTCTAGCCTCGGAAGCCAGAGGCAGGGGACCCCTGGAGCTGGCTATCCAGAAAGCCTACCCATACCTGTGAGCTATGGATTTGGTTGAGAAACCCTGCCTCAAATAATAAGGTGGGAAAGGAAACAAGGAAGATTTGAACATCAGCCACACGGTTCCACACTTACATGCATGCCATACACGCATAAAAAGATAAAAGAAAGAAAAGACAAATTTTAAAAAGAATAAACATAAAAGTGATATTTTAACATTATATACATACATACATACATACATACATACATACATACACATAATACACACATAAAAGTGGAGCATGATAACAATTATGATCCTTGTTCAGTCTTAATCTCACTCCTAAGGAAGCTGAGGCAGAAGAATGACAAGCTTGAGGCCAGCCCGACCTACGTGGTATGATATTTAAAACCAGCCTACAATCATAGTGCGGAACCCCTCCCCCCCCCCCGCAATCTCAACGCACCCCCAACAAAACACAGACATACAGATACAGATCAGAAACAGAAATAAATAAATTAATAGCTTCTCTATTTATGAATCAAATTACCTTCTCTATTATGATAGAGATTAACTAAATACCAAAAGGATCTCGCTCCCCAGCCCGGGTGACACAAAGCTCTTGACTCTTTGTGGAAATGCGAAAAGTGGAAAACACTTCTCAGTGCCTGTATGGATTCTATTGGCCTTATTTTCTGCCTTTAACTCTTTTGGTTAGGTGTTGATGCTGGCATTAATAATGGTACTGTAAAAGCTAAATGCTATTCATTCAAAGAGTAACAGTAAATCTATGCAAATTTAAAAAACTCAACAAGCACAAGAGGTGGAGAGAGTCATGGGACTGGAGAAAGAACCCTATTGGGGACGCCCTGGTGGCACTGCATCTTAATTAAGACTCATGGTGATAAATGATTTACAAAGTGCTTCTTTGTATTTGTGATGCCTGTTTCCAAAGCCAGGGAAAGAGCTCATTGTTTGATAAAAATTCCTTCCAAAATTAATTTTAAAAATTAAAAATAGCCAGGCATGGTGGTGCACGCCTTTAATCCCAGCACTCGGGAGGCAGAGGCAGGGGGATCGCTGTGAGTTTGAGGCCAACCTGGTCTACAAAGCGAGTCCAGGACAGCCAACGCTAACACAGAGAGACCCTGTCTCAAAAAAAAAATATTAAAAATAATACTCCTCTTCAAAGATTTACCTCTTTAAAGTTATCCTGTGTGCTGCCCTTTAACTGGTGTTTTGAAAATACTATTTCCAATCAATCATTCTTTATTTGACACATCTGCATCTTGATGTGTCTGGAGGAAAACATCCTTTGCAAGAACAGCTGACCAGTGGACGGCCATCTTCATAACCAAAAGAAGTATATTAAATAGTCAACAGCGGTGAAAGACTAATTGTGCTCCAGTGAACCTGAACTTACACGCTCATCCATCTATAGCTCTAGACTGAACCAAAGACACATATTAGCTATAGACAGAGTTTACAACCCACAGAAAGATCAAGTGTGTCTTCCCATCTGTGGTGGCTTGAGTAAAAATGGCCCCCATAGGCTCATGTCGTTGAATGTTTGTCACCAGGGAGTGGCACTATTTTAAAGGATTAGAAGATGTAGCCTTGTTGGAGAAGTGTATCACTTGGGGGTGGACATTAAGGTTTCAAAAGCCCATACCAAGTCCCTCTCTCTCTCTCTCTCTCTCTCTCTCTCTCTCTCTCTCTCTCTCTCTCTCTCTCTCTGCCTCTCCCTATGGATCAGGATGTAGAACTCTCAGCTACTTCTCCAGCACCATGTCTGCCTGCCTGCTGCCACAGTCCCCACCATGTTGACAATGGACTAACCCTCTGTACTGTAAGCCAGGCCCCCAATTAAATGATTTCTTTTTATAAGAGTTGGCTTGGTCATGGTGTCTCTTCAGAGCAGTAGAATAATGACTAAGACACCATCTTTGCCCTTAACTTATTAGAAATGACCATCCACTGATGAGGGATCAGAAATGTCCATTTTCCCTGTGTTCTGATGCACGTACATATACAAATACCAAATATATAATATTTTGCCTTAACTCAGAGATGCGTAAGGGTTGGCTCTTTTTTCTTCTACTTTCTGCTTTTCCCAAGATTCTTGAGGTTTCACTGGACTGAATCAAGGCAACTGTCTCGTTTCTATGAAAAATCTGGTGCACAGAGGCGATACTTTTATTTGGAAATTTAAGCACAGTTAGGGGAGGAGGTGTTTGATAAAAGGTTTGTGGAGACAATTGGCTTGCAGTGTGCCTGCAGACAATCTCCCTTTAAATTGGCTTGCAGTGTGCCTGCAGACAATCTCGCTTTAAATGACATTTAATAGTGTTCTCTTCCACTTCACTGATAAACATTTCAGTGTAAGTGATCACGCTGAAAACAAGACAGGGATACTTGAGCAGAAATGGGGGAAATAGCTGGGTTTCTTGTTCTCAGGTATTTTCAAATGGCTTTCCACTGACAGAGAATAATAAGGAAATCCCCAAGAGAAAGGAAATCCTCCATGTCAATCCAAAAGTAGCAGCTGCGCTCCTTCCCTCTCTCTCTCTCTCTCTCTCTCTCTCTCTCTCTCTCTCTCTCTCTGTGTGTGTGTGTGTGTGTGTGTGTGTGTGTGTGTGTGTGTGTGTGTGTTTGTCTCCCTCTGAGTATGTGCCTCTCTCTGACTCCTGTGTATGTCTCTGTCTCTGACTCCCTCTGTCTCTGTCTGTGTGTGTGTGTGTGTGTGTGTGTGTGTGTGTGTGTGTGTGTGTGTGTGTCTGTAACTCTCTCTATCCTCTCTCCAATTTTCTTGACTAGCAGCTGAAAATCATAGAAGCTTCATTACAACAACTGAAATACAAAAAAGGGGGGGGCCTTTTGTTTCCTGTTCCATTTACTTCTCAAAGTACATCTACTCTGATTGCCTCTAATTGTCAGTGGTTGTTTCTAGCTAGGGCTGCAAAGACAGGCAATCTTCTCCTTAGCTACAAGTTAAATGACTCTGCAGATGGTGCCTGGTTTATTTTCTTCACAGAAAAGGCTTGCATAGGTGAGGCAGACTGCCTCTTCTCCCAGCAGGAAGTCTCCTGAGTGGCACTGAGGAAAGCTGAGTTTGAGCCAGTCACAGGAGCTCCCTAAAAGTATGTGAGAGCATGGGCTGGTTAGGAAGGCCTGGCCATGTTGCAGGTAGTTCTGCAAGACAGCAGAATTTCAGCAAGGAGTGATAAAACACTGGAGTTATGCAGGCAATTCGATCCATCAGTGCCTCCTTGTACACACACACACACACACACACACACACACACACACACACACATTCACGAATGCATGCACGCACATACGTATAAGTGCATACTCACACACACGCAGGCAGGGTGCAGAGAGACACTTAATGAGGACTCCAAGGAGAGGGATGCAGTCAGAAGGAACTCTGTGGAGATCTGGGTGAAGGTCAGGTGTGCAGAGAA
Source organism: Acomys minous (assembly GCF_964271855.1). NCBI lineage: Eukaryota > Metazoa > Chordata > Mammalia > Rodentia > Muridae > Acomys > Acomys minous. The sequence continues at coordinate 51,562,204 of NC_140490.1, read as the reverse complement.
CAGCAGGACAGGCATCAGACAACGGTGGCAGCTAACAGGCAGGCTTGCCGGCACGGAGCGGGCAGATGCCACCTGAAGAGAAGCAGCAACGGTGAGGGCCTATATTTTGCTGATGTTGTAACAGGGTCATTGCTGGATGGAGTTGATGAGGCTGGGATAATTCTGGCTTTGCCAACAATGACATAACGGCCGTATTCATGAACCACAGTATCCCCTGCAGTGTTTAACGGTCTGCCATCTAATAGACAAAAAGGGCCGACAGGGTGAAAAAGCCTTCCTCCACTCAAGAGGCAGAGACAACAGAAGCATCAAGAGTTCTCAGCCAACTTAGGCTGCAAAGTGAGACTCAGAAATCCCCCACAATTTCATGAATAAAGGAAAGGCTACCTTTTTCTTGGAAACGTGCTTTTCTTTTTTCCTTCATCCCCTCAGATACAGGGTAGTATGTTAGGCCAATGGGATGTATTTGTGGCTGAACTACTTGTGTCAAAGGCAGCCTTTTCGTATTCGCGTTGATCCTGGAAGGATGCTTGGCTGTGAACTTGCAAGTGTCACTCAGTGGTGGATGGATTTGCCCTGAGGACTCCCTGTGTATCCCATTTTTTTTTTAAAGATTTGACTCAAAATCTAGAAATGGCATGAGAACAGGACACCAGAGGAGGATTTATCCCATGTGTTGAGTTACTTCCCAGCACGGTGGCTCACGGTGACTAGCCCAGAGCATATGGGTATTGCTACTAACAGTCACAGGCAAGGCTCCTCACCAGAAGACTAGTGGATCTAATGGTAAAATACATTCTTAGTGATAACAGAATGGTAGATAGACCAGCAGAAGAAATGGTCTGATGGCTGAACTCAAACAACAACCCTGTTATCTTAGGTTTCCAGGGCAATAAAATTGGTCAGAGGTTTAATTCCAAAACTCTACTCTTAGGTTATCTTAAAAGGAAAATTACTGGGCCAATAAGATGGCTCAGGGGGTAGCACCTTGCAATTGGGACCTCTCTCTCTCTCTCTCTCTCTCTCTCTCTCTCTCTCTCTCTCTCCCTCCCTCTCTCCCTCCCTCCCTCCTCCCTCCCTCTCTCTCCTTCCTTTTTCTTCCCCCCCACACACATGCATACACATACACACACAATAAAATTTTAAAAAAGAAATCCTATGACTTCTTCATTTCCTCTGCTGCAGGGTTCCCGGAGTCCCGAAGGAAGGGGCTAAGGTTTGACTGAGTGCTTCAACGTCTTTCCTCTCTGCACATTGTCCAGTTGTGAATCCCTGTTAATTCATTAATTCCCATTTACTGCAAGGAGAAGCTTCTCCATCGGGTGTTATAAGGAACTGACTTATGGGTATAGCTCCATTGGTCATTAGAAGCCATGTTGCTGCTGTATTCATTTAGAAGGATACTAGTTGTTAAGTTTCCCCTAGGCTCTTGGCCACTTTAGCGGTGTCAGGTTCCATGTCATGGAGAGGCCTTAAATCCAGTTAAGAGTGGGAAATACTGTAAGTGCCAGAGGCTATGGATACATCCAGGCAAACAGAATCTTCCAAACACAACAGGGCTGGTGCACACATGAACTCACAGGGACTGTGGCACCACTCACAAGACCTGCATAGATAGATACAGGCCAGATGGAGTCCTTGCACTGAGGTGGACATGAGGTCCCACACCAACCAAGAAGTTGTTTGTAATTGAAACCTACTGGCAAATAGGAAATTAGTTTTCTCCAGTCAATTCTCACTGGGTGTATCAACCATATCCCAGGCCAGGACCATGCCCAGGAGTGGTTGGCTAACAACAAAAACCAAAACAAACCAAACCAAAAAAACACTCCAAGGTTGTTTTCTTTTTGTGGAGATTTTTGTTTTGTTTGGTTTGGTTTTGTCTTACTAGTTTTCCATTTTTAATTTTCATGTTTATGTTCTTGTGGGGTTTTTGAAAGAAAGAAAGAAAGAAAGAAAGAAAGAAAGAAAGAAAGAAAGAAAGAAAATAATCCTGGGAGGGTATGGAGGTGGGATAATGTAGGAAAAGTCTGGGGTGAAAAGAAAAACAACATCAAAATGTATTGTATGAAAATTTTTAATCAAAAATAAAAACAAAAATGATTTTTAAAAAGATGCTATATGACTGAATATATACATAGAAATAGGCTTGTTGGTCAATGGAATCAAATCAAAGAAATAGGATGGTTGATCAATGGATCAAATCAAAGACCCAAAAATAAACCCACACACCTATGGACACTTGATTTTTGACAGAGAAACCAAAACCATACAACGGAAAAAAGATAGCATCTACTACAAATAGTGCTGGTCTAACTGGATGTCTACATGTAGAAAATGCAAATAGATCCATATTTATCATCCTGCACAAAACTAAAGTCCAATAAATAAATAAATTTTTTAAAAGATGGAGAAAAGGATTTGTTATGTACACCTGTTTTCCATGTTTACTCAAGAGTTGCAAGAGTCACTGCTGGTCTTTTGCACAAACTCTATTCGCGATAGCTAAGAAACAGAATAAGCCCAGGTGTCTGTCAGAAGATGACTAGATGATGAACAGATGATGCACATACACAATGGAATTTGATTCAGTGTGACTCCTAACGCAATGTGAGGATGTTCGTGAGGAAGCATATGGGAGAACAGAGACTTGTGTGCAGACATTGTAAGGCAGCCAATCTCGCATCCCACATTCAAACACTCATCTTGGCACACGAGCAGGAGAGCATGTCTGACTAATGTTGGTGAGTCTCCTGTTCTCGGAAGCCAGGGTAGCAGCGCCCCAAGCAAATGATTCCCAATGAGACATCATAAAGAAATAACTCTGACATCATAAGCCATGTCCACTAGAAGGTGCCATGAAAGACCCTGAGAAATCCACAAACAGCATTGTCGTGCCTTCAGGGCTACTGACCCATGTGAGATGGTTCTTATGATGGTGTTATGCAGGGAACCACACATCCTTCATTTCAAGCTCCAGACAGAAGCTGAGCAGCAGTGATAAACCATCACCTACTTAGCTATTGGGAACTGAATGTTCTATACCAACACGTCTGATTTATGAACATGAGCTGTATAGACCACCATGCCCAGTGCCTTTTAAAGCCTCAGTGTCTAGGGACAGGGAAGAAAATTAGATGATAAAGGTCCCATCTTCTCTAACATGTCAGAACAATGGAAGGATTCCTTGGATCCAATAGCATTATGTATTTTCTATTAGCAATTAATTAGAGTAATTTCACATGTATAAACAACTTTGTACCAGATGCTATATTGCAGAGTGTGTAAGTATTCATGGAAACACTTCTGCAACAACCATGTTGTTGTCAACAGAGCTGGAAGACAGGAATTAAAGTTACTCCTGATCAGCCATGTCACCAACCAAGACATTAAGCCCCCCAAGAACCTAAGTTTTCCACCTTTCAGTGAGAACCCATGGAAAGTCTTAATGAGTCTAAGGTTTCACCACTGTCCTGATTATCCACCTGAATATGGAATAGACAGTAGTTATGAAGGTGAAGTATTTGCTATGTATATTTTTTGGAGATGGTACAACAAAACACCACACTGGGCTGCTTAAACAACAAGGACTTTTTCCATGTGTCTCTATAGTTGAAAGTCTGAGGACAAGGTGCTGATGCTCCCCATCGCGACCTCGAAGGCCTTCTTCCTGGCTTACAGAACTTTCTCTTCTCTGTGTCTTCATGTAATAGAGGGAGTGTGAACTCTGCTTCCTTTTTCATTCAATATCAAGCCTGATCTAATCTAATCATGGTGATCACACTCTCCCGAACTCATCTAAGCTTAATCACCCCCCGAAGGACCACCCCAGACCTCATCACATCAAGGTTCAGAGCTTCAACATACGAAGTCAGAGCATAACACTGTAACGTTGAAATGACCATTGTTTTTAGTAAATTGGCAGAAAGGCCAAGACTTGGGACTTTGGGAAATTATCTGAGTGAGTTTTTCCCAGTTGGAAGCCAAGAGCCCCAAATACTGGCTGAGCACAGAAATGCAGCCTTTGTAAAGGAATCCTTAGGTGCATTGCTTGAATGATGCTCATAAAATCCAGTTTGAGTTCATTTTTTGATAATGAATAATTCATGTGGTGCTTATCATCTTCATAAAATTTATGTTTTCCCAGCTTTTAAAGGAATAAAGTATCTTTGGCACGATTTTAAAATAAATGGGAAAATCTAGGTAAAATTTTGCATAGTCGTAGTAGCAACCAAGAACCGAGAGCCAATTCAGTGAAGTCCCAGACCGAGTCATCACTGATATCAGCTCATGGCAGGTGGGAGGGGTAAGTGGGGATCACAGAGGAGACCAGTCATTGCATAGATGTTGGGGAAGGGCCATGAATCTGGCACTGTGTGCAACAGTTACTGTTGGTGGGACCTCCAATCCTTCATCACCTCACTTTGAGACAGAGTAGCATAGGGGGTGTAAATCATAAATAGGTCAGAGAAGATGTGAGTGTATTAATCAAGTGGGTCTCACATTTTGCTGTGTATGCCAGCATTCCGTGGAAAGGGGGAATGAGCAGAGATGGCCGTCCTCTCCCCAGTCTCTGATGAGTCTGGTCTTAGGTACATCCTGAAAATTTTCACTTCTAATATATTCTTCAGGAATATTGAGGTCTCTGGTTCAAACTCAAACAAACTCCTTGTGATTCAATGAGAAACTTCACCCCAGCATTGAGTCATAAAGTCTAAGAAGAAGTTATTTTGGCTACTTTGTCCTTTGGAACAGATCAGAAGTTTTTTGTTTTTTGGTTTTTTTTTTTGTTTTATTTTGTTTTGTTTTTTTATGAGATAAACATGGAGACTCCCACAAGCCAACACATAGAGTTCAGTTTCCATTGTGAATTTTCTCCATAGCATAGAAGATTCATGGTTCTTTTTTTATAGCCTAGCATTTATCATCAGCTTCATTCTTCGTTCTTGACTTTCTTCTCTGTATGGCACTGATTACATAGCTAAGCTTGCTGAAATGACGCTAGTGACTGACAGCCAAGGGCAAGATGTGGGGAAGAGGGGAGGAAACGAGAGACAGGATAACCCTGAAAGCTCCCTTTCCCAAGAAATCCCCCTGTCCTTCGTAAACCAGGATAGTCAGTCAGTCACCCTGGGGGAAGGACAGCTTGCTAGCGACCTTGTGGGGCAGTGAGGAAGGGAGAGACTGTTACTGATAATGCTGTTTACACTAACATTGCTGATATGGACTGGCAAGCTGCTCTGAAAATGATGACACCATGGGAACCTAGAAACATCCTTCAATATTGATAAATTACTTGGATGAATATTGGCAAAAATATACCTTCTGCAAGCAGCCATTACTTAGATACCATAGGACTGGTTAGTGAGTATCCATGCCCACAAGCCCTCTGTCTAAGCTTTATTAATTTGAAATTCCTCCATGTTTTTACTCTCTTTCAGGTACCTTTGTAGACTATTAGTATGGGCAGCGGCTGCCTCTTGCTTCATAGTCTAAAGTTATGATAAAGTTCCATGGTAAAGGCACTCTAATGCTCCACTTACTAATTACCACTAGTCAACTACTGTCTATGGCAAAGCTATGGAATTATAGGTTTGCATTCTTGATCCTAGAAAGCAGTTAGTTACATTGCCTGAAAAAAAAAAAGGTGTCCATTTTGTTGGATTCGGTGATCCATTTGGGGATTAAAATTTAGAGACTTTAATATTATGGTTTGTTTTTCTAGCTGTAAAAACGTATGGTTCTGTTCCTGCCAAAGAACAAAAAGATACAGAAATGAAGTTCAATGAAAGAAGAAGACTTTTGAGTCCCTTGTGCCATTCTTTTCCTGCCACCTTGCCTGTCCCCTCTCCATCAAAAGTGCCCGCCTCCAACAGAAATGTCTGAAGGTGGCCCTCAGTGACCGTCTTTGTGTGATTGACAAAGCGACACTCACAAGATGGGTGTCTATAGGTCTGTCAATCATGTCTTGTTTCTCTGATAGAGTTCTCAGCAAACCTCAGTCAGAATTGTTCTGGGGATGAAGAATTATGCTAAACATTGCCACCGAAAGGGTTGAATCTTTGCTTTTGCCTAAGAGATGCAAGCTGCTGGTGGTGGGCGGGCTTGAACTCTCAGACCTTTGTGTGGCCTTCCATCCAGAATGGATGTAAAAGATACTAATAGACATATGCGTCATGAGACTCGATATTTTCCTGGTCAAAGAAAAGCCATACAAGAGAAATATTGAGGCTGCATTTCAAAATCCATTGTGGTCTCATTTAACATCTTCCCCGCTGCTTCCCCCACCCCCCTGTACCTACCGTACTGCGGTCAAGGGCACTTTCAGGCAATTCTGCAACTCCCTCACCAGCCCCTCCCTCCTCAGAAGAACAAGAAACTTTCCCAGAATTGTGCCCCTGCAGCTCAGCACTGCTATTCTTTCTCTCAAAAAAAGAATTGGTACCTAAAGTCAGCCTGCTCAGTCTTCCTTCCTCCCCCACACACCCCGCATCTTTGCAGGCTGAGATGGGGTAATTGAGAAGGCGTATTCAAAATGCACTACTTATGTTCACTGAGGGTAAGGAGTCTCGGTGGGGCCTCTGCCTCCCTCTGAAAGGGCAGTGTTATGTAAGTCGCTTCTAGAGAGGAGATGCTGGGTCTTGGTGACTGCAAACAAGTCATCAACAATGGAAGGGCAGGAGGTGTTTCTGCAGGCTTGTGTGCTAGCAAACAGGGGCTGGAAGTTCTTGCTGTTGTGAACCGAAACAAAGCTTTCGGAGAAAATACATGGTCCCTTGCGTGTTGCTGGGCTCTGGGCCCAAGTGGAAAACCATTTTTTCTTTCTTCCTCTCCCCTCCCTGTCACGGCATATTCTGTTTGCTAAAATTTAAACTTAGCTAATGGTTCAGAAATAGTAGCCCAAAGAGGCGGGGAGGGAACGGAGGTAGACGGAGAGGGGGATGAGAAAGAGGAAAAGTAGACACAAAAGGTCTGACAGTTCAAGCCCACCTACCATCTCTGAAGAGGAGGAACTGGTCCCCGGCTCCCATGTGGGTGGAGGTGTGGGCCTGTCTGTACTGCAGGGCCTGCTTTCAAACTGCTAGGCCAACAGTATTCTCATCACAACTAGCATCTTTGCTGGGAGTGAGAAGTTTACATGCAGACCAGTACACCAGATGACCCCTGACTCTTCTATGTCTTTATAAACTTCTTAAATAATGATAACCATCTTTTTCTTTGGTGAGGTGTGTGTGTGTGTGTGTGTGTGTGTGTGTGTGTGTGTGTGTGTGTGTGATGTACAGTTGAATCTATACTCTAAAGATATATTAGGCAAGAAAATATCTATCCTAGAGATAGTCTGCTTCATAGGGAAGGGAGACAGGGCATGTGAGACAGGGAGGAGGGAAGGAAGGAGATAATCTATAGTCGGCCAAGACTTGCAGCTTATCAGGAACCTGTCACCAACCATCCCTTAAAACATCACCAAGGCACGTGACAGAAAATGAACAGAAACCCAGAGTAGAAGAGAGAAGCACCTTCACGTGCATCTTTCCGCAGCACTGCACAAGTGCACTGTCATGACCTTGAACTTGAGTCCTGTGCCTTGGGCCCGAGGTCCTCCTCTGCACCCCAGGTGCTGGAGGTGCACAAGGTCACTATGGCTATGGCGTCACGAGACCTCCCTCTGGAGTCTAACTATTTGCATGAGACAGCAGTGTTTGACAAAATGGCTCTTACGGGTCCTTGGTATTTTATTTTTGAAAGGAATGAAAAGAAGGAAACAAATTAGCTGGCTGTATGGTCTCTGCAACTGAAAAGGGACATGATAAAATTAACAAATAAGTTAAAGCCGCCAGTGTTTCCTCTGCATCAACAGCATCCTTAATTGGCCCAAGGCAGGCAGCACATTCCCCTCCAGGAGATGTCAGGGAATGCAGCAGTGCACGTGGGTGTAATAACAGGTTGCTCTGTCAATTCAGAGAGATGCTCTGACACTCCAATTTCAAGTAGAGATTATTCAACAGGAAATGTGCATCTTGTTTGGGATGCTTTTTATTCTTTCTTTCTTTCTTCCTTCCTTCCTTCCTTCCTTTCTTTCTTTCTTTCTTTTTTCTTTTTTCAGGTCTTTTTTTCCCCCAGACTGTTGCTGTATAACCTGATTCAATTCTTCTAAAAGGAAGACTCATTATTAATGTATGATTACATGTCTTGTCAAGGGGTTTTTATCAACTCTCCTTTTGCAGGGGGATTTGGTATACTGATTTTTATTAGAAAATGTCAGTCTTTGGAAACTTTAACAATGCACTCAACCAGAAAATACACCGGAGGCCGTGTGCGTGGGATTGTCACTAGAAACAGCCACCTCGCATGCATCTGCCGTCACACATGCACGATGCACGCGGATGTGCACCCATATACGTCCTTCTGTTTGGCTTCTGTCACTCATTGCAGAACACTGAGCCTCTGTTCTGAGTGCATCAGCCCTTAGCAGACCTCCATTGCCTCTGCTTCCTGTTAGGGGGTGAACAGACACTAAAGCGTCCTTGCACCGGTAACAGCTAAGAAGCCGGTTTACTCCCAAGTGGCTTGTTTTCCTCTCGTGTTTTAAACTCTTTAATTTTCTTTCTTTTTATGAGTCAGCTCACTCTTTTTAAAACCATGTAAATATTAATATACAGGAGGAAATGCTTACCCTTGGTATAAGTTATTTTCCCTCCTATAACTAAAGGTACCTGACCAATGCAATCTAAGAGAGAAAGGGCTTATGGAGGCTCACAGTGTGGTGGTGGAGGCACGGGTGCAGGACATGAGGCCGCTGGCCACATTGTATCCATAGGAAGGAAGCAGAGAAAACCAAAATGTTAATGCTCAGAAAAATCCAGTGGTTATCATCAAGAGAACATACCCCTGAGGTGTGTCGGGGATGGCATTTCCAGAGTTTTAACTCAGGAATGGAGGCTCACCTTGAATATAGATAGCACTGTCTCGTGACTGAGTTAAAGGTGAGCAGAAGGAAGCAGGCTGAACACCACGCTTCCTCACTGTGGCCTGCTCCTCTCCCACGCCTTCACCTCCATCGTGAGATGTACCTCAAACTGTGAGACAAATAAGCCTTTCAACCCCGAAACTGCTCTTGTGGGGTACTTTGTCACAGCAGTGAAAAGCATTCTATTCCCTCAAAACGAGACATACCCCATTGTCGCAACAGAATCTGCTCACGCTCTGTGCCTTCATCCCTACGCCTTGTAGCCAAACATCTATGGCTTAGTCACCTCCATACGACCTGTCCGTGTCCGCTGTCCCCACCGAGCCATCGCCGTCCACATCCTGCTCCTATCTACAGCTACTTGGTAATCAAACAACAAATGTTCCATCGAGCTAAAAGGTTTTCACATCAAACATCCAAAGAGTCAACTCCTTGGGTTTCCGCCATGAACCATAGTTCTAGAAGCCATGCCAAGTTCCACCTACCATCTACAACGCCTCGTACCCTTACAGTGAAATAAGAACATTCACTCAAGTGACTTAAGGTACATTCTGTGTGTTTCAAACTGCCATTGTGAAAGTTGGAGCTGGGAACGCCTTCACCCTCCCTTCATTTACTTTTAAATAGAGGGTTAAAACTGACTTGATTTGGCAGACATTGAATTAAAGGGAGCATTTTTTTTTAATCCTGTGGTGTTTGAGTGCATTTAATCTTGGCAAAGAACAATCTGCTTCTGTATCAAATAAATAAATAAATAAATTCAGGTAAACAATAAGCTAATACTTATGTAAGAATAGTCACACTTTAAAAGGCACATGGACATCAATGGCCCTCAAAAAATATATATATATGTATCACCTCAATGTCAAAGGAAAGGGCTAAGAAATGTGAGGCTTGGCTTTCCAGAAAAGTGTTATGTAGACTTTATACTTACTGTGTTCCACGGAGTCCGTGTTACAATCAATCTGAAAGTTCGTTCTTCGTCATGATTCCAGAAGATTCTTGCTTCCCTGTGAACCTTGGACCAGGCAGAAGTAAGGACTGAGAGTCCTCTGCTCTATTAAAAGTAGAATCGGGAAAACTCGCCCAAACATAATCTAAGAGTCAGTCCGGCCCAGATTTTCTTGTGCTGCCCTGTGAGTCAAAAATCTTCCTCCACCTTACTCCTGAAAGGGCAGTAGTGAGAACTGGCCAAGTTTAGCAAGATGTAAAGCCTCCAGCCTTGTTCCATGGCCACACTGCTGTCCTGGCTAACATTAGAAACAGCTGTTTGGGGCCTGAGGCGAAGGCTCAGCAGGTGAGAGCGCCAAGCACAAGCACAAAGACCTGAGTTTAGATCCTCATACAAAAAGCTGGGTGCAGCCATGCACACCTGCAACCCCAGAGACAGGAGGATTGCAAGAGCTTGCTCACCACCACCCTAGCCACAGACGGCGAATTCCAAGTTCAATGGGGGACTCTGTCTCAAGGAAGAAGGCAGAGCTATCCTCCTGTGGCCACTGTGTGCATGCATACCATGGCATATGAACCTCCTCCACACACATGTGTGTTTGCACACACATACACAATGCAGTGCATACAAACCAAGAATTCACTATTGTGGAGACCAAGGTGGGTCCTCATGCACTGATGGGAACACATCATTCATTCTTGTGCGTGAAGAACTTACTGAGCAAGCTTGGCTTGTATCAGAGTCTCTCAGGTGTTTCTGAGGGAGGATGAACAAGCCACCAGGCAGCCTATACCATGTGTGTCACTTAGTCAATTCTGTCATTCTGTGGGAATGTCTCAAATGAGGATGCTCACAGTGACCATCTCATAGCAGGCAAAGGCTAGCACCTGCCCATGTAAAACTTCAAAGAGCTCAGCTGTAGCTCGCCTGCTCTCCCAACTACAGTGGGCTGCATGGGGCTTGGTTTTTGAGGCTGAAATCATCTTTTCACCTAAGATTCTAGAGGTCTGGCCAACTGACTGATAAAGAAAAGGTGGGTGTACGTCAACTGAAAGGCCGACCAGACATTAAGGGAAGTAAGAATCTTTAAGGCGATCTTATCCTGTTTTGTGATGAGAAGAGAAGCAAGGGGATGAAAAAACATTAGACAGGTTTAGGTGCGTTGTTTGCAGGGTGCTCACTTAGAATCAGTGATCATGCAATCAGTCTTCCGGTCCATTAAATGCTCTCTCTGCTCTGCTTACATCAACTACAGAGAGATGGTGTGTGGAGGGGAGCTAGGTGCTGCTAACAGTTGGGATGGGCAGCATCTGCCTATGAAACTGGTTGCAATATTGCGAAGCAGTTCTTATCTGTGGCTATGTTTTTAAAGCAGGTTGTCTTCTGTTTAAGTGTACAGAGGACCACTGTGGCCATTGCTGGAAGCCAGGAATGGGTAAGGAGACTGTGACAGTCACCTGAGCAAGAAATTTGAACAGTAACTTTAAACCAAACCAGAGGCAGACCAGTGGGCGAGAAGCACACTGACTTGGTGGAAAAGGGAGTTTTTCCAAGTGAATATGAAAATTGAGGAAAAGAGTGGCCACTGTCCAGCCAGTCTGCTGCCCCAAGCAAAGAAGCCTTGTGAATCTGGTCACTGGGTGGTCCTGGGAGCCTCCTTGGAGTTTTTTCTTCATCATATTCCCACTTTCCTGAGGTATCCAGAATCTTCCAGAAGTCTCCGGCTTGTGTCCTTATCTCTCCTTCCTCCCATAATGATTTCAATCTGATCTGTACCTTTTTCCCTCCTGGCTTCTGCACCCCACATCAGAGCCTTGACATGAGAGTAGGTCGATGTCAACACCCAGTCACATCAGCTGCCAGCATTTATTGGATGTTAGGAATTTTCCACTCAGTCTCTTATTTGGTCCTCACGTGGACTCTCTAGTCAGAAGATACTGTTATGTTTCCTTGGTAGACGGCAAGACCACACAACACAGAGGCGATGTGATTGGATCTGGCCTGGGCAGGCTGGTTCCACAATCCCCACCCTCACATGGCAGCTCCTTCCATAAATAATAACAAGGGTACATCCATCCCACTCTGCCTCATCAATCATCTGTCAGGGCTGTTCCTTCTTGTAATGGTAGCTTGGAGACTATTTGAGGATTTGATTGGATCTCTATATTCCTTGGAGCCATGTTATTCCTGCTGCACAGAGATGTAGAAATCCGTGTGTTGAATGTTTATCATATCCAAGACTTACCACACGCTCATGCATTCAAGCCCAATGGGGACAACGTCATTATCATCAACTCTATTTCATAGACAATGAAGTAATGCCCCAGAAATCACAGGACGATGCTGAGATACACGTGAGAGCCAAACCCTCACATTATCTCCATGGTCATACTTTTGACTCACAGCAAGACGCCATGTCCCCCTGCAAAAAAAAAAAATCTACATATGATGAAAAGCTAAAAAATATCTATCCTAAGATATGCCATGTGGCTTTTGTGATCTAAGCAAAGCAAAGGTCAGGGAAGACGTGAATAAATGAGCCGGGAGAGGCACCATGGATAAAGAAGGAGAAGATGCAAAATGGCTCTGCAGGGCCAGAGAGTCTATGGTAACAGAAAAGGTGATTCAAAAGAAAATTGTAAACCTAAGCTAGAAAATTGGACAGTCTTCACACTGTTGTTGTTGTTGTTGTTGCTGCTGTTATTTAATTAGAAAAGAAATGTGAGAGAACAGGCCATGACCTGGGAGATGAAGCTGCAGTCCAGTCATCTAAAGATGGCGCTATTCATAGTGCCTCTGAGAAAGTGTGTGCCTGTGTGTAAAATGCCAACCACAAGCCAGGTACTGTACACATACAGTCAGTGTAGTAGCTTGCCCACCTGTGCGTCGCGGAAAAAGTTGTTTAAGTAAGGAGTTGGCAGCTGGATCTGCATTGAAGGGGGTGGCAACGGGCGGGTGGCGGGGGGGGGGGGGGGGAGACACAGCATTGGAGCAGGAAGGGTTGTGGGAACTTTTACAAATACACTAAGGTTTAGGGAAAGAGCAGTGTGTGCTGGAAAGCTGCGAACTTCCCCGCCTAACGCAAAATGGTAAGGTAGAGAAAGGAGGAGCAAATCAGTCAGTACCTTTTCTGTTTTCTGTTGCTCTGTCAGCGTGTGCGACACTGAGTAATTTATGAAGGAAAATTTCATTTGGGCACATGGTTGAGGAGGCTGCCAAATGCAAGAGCCTGGCTCTGATGAGGGACGGTTGCTCTGAGTGAGCCCGCGAGGGACAACCTACGTGTGTGGCTCACTGTTACAGTGGTTATCCAGCCCCCTGAGCAGGAGAACGCACACATCTCATCAAGACAACATCCATCCCTCCGAGAGGGCATACGTCTCACGACATAACTGCCTGTCGCCTGTCTGGCCACTTCCCAATACTGGCAAGGTTTGGTGAAAAACCACTTCAAACTCGGCAACCATTTTTTAAAATTTTATTAATTTATTTAGATTACAATTCAGTTGCCATCCCATCATTTGTATCCTCCCATTCCTCCCTCCCTCCCACTTTCTCCCTAGGCCCCTCCCCTAGGTCTATGACCCAGGGGGACCTCCTCCCCCTCTATACGGTCATAGGCTATCAAGTCTCATCTTGGTAGCCTGCTTATTCTTTCTTTGCCTGCCACCAGGCCTCCCCACCAAGGGGAGGTGGTCAAATATGGAGCACCAGAGTTCATGTCAAAGTCAGTCCCCACTCTCCACATAACTGTGGAGAATGTCCTGTCCATTGGGTAGATCAGAGTAGGGGTTCAATGTTTACTATTGTTGTATTGTCCTTGGTTGGTACAGTAGTTTAAGCAGACACCCCCCCCCCCGGGCCCCAATCTACCCATCATGATGTTCTTCTTGTAGGTTTCTAGGGCCCTCTGGGTCCTTCTATTTCTCCATCTCCTATATTTCTCTTACGTAGAGTCTCAGTAGGATGTCCTCACATCTATCCCAATCTCCTGGTAAGTGAAGACTTTCATGGGACATTCGGCAACCATTTTTTGGTGAGAAGGCTACCGAGGATTTCAGCTGAGCTGTTTCTTCGGGGACACTGGTGATAGCTAGTAGGTCCAAGGAGTTAGAGAACAAGAGCCCTTATGATGAATCTCGATGTGTGGCCCTGGCTTGGGGACATCTATAATGGACTCATAGAGTGCTCTTTCACTGCCTATGTTGGTGGCTATTTCTTTCTGATTGTTCAGGGCTCTGCTCAAGTGTCATTTGCTATGAAAAGCCTTCATTGCCTGATCACTCCAAGACAAGGCAAAATGTCTTCACTCTCTGTCCTGTCTTATTCACCCTGGGAAAGTTTTATACACACACACACACACACACACACACACACACACACACAGTGCATGATTGAAGAAAACAGCGGCAGGCCCTGCTTGGAGCTGCATCTCTAGTTTGCAAATAAATATTTTGAACATAAGGAGACCCCGTGGATTCTATCAGATGGTATTAAGAGGTGTTAGGTGTTATACATTCAAATGCACTTAAGTGTGAGTAATTGAAGCTACGGTTTTTTGGATGTAGACAGGAAATGAGAAAAGAAAAAAAGCAAACTGTTATGCCCTAATCCCTTAGTAAACACTGTTGTGTATAAAACAGAAAAAGGGGGGGGGGGAGAAATGAATAAAGGGGAGAAATGGCATCATCAAGGGAAGAACAGAAACAAGACTCAGAACTGTCTTGGTGCTTAAGGCCTTCTGTGCTATCCCGGGGTTTGGTTGATCCCCTAGAGGAATGTTCTGGAAGACTGGCCAATGTATGTTACCACTGGGAATTGTTGGAATCCTTAAGTAGTGGGAGACCATGGGAGGCATCAAGTCCTGAGTGCTCTTCCCTGCCCAGGGATTAGCTATTCTCACAGCTATAGGGTGGTTCTCATATAACAAGGTTACTGTGAAGCAAACTAACCACCTCCTTCTGCACTCAGCTATTTCCTTTCTACTTCCCCATCACGTTACGGCATCATAAGGTAGTCCTGTGGGACAGGAGCACTGCGATGCTTGAATTTTCTAAACACTACAGCCTTGAGTTTAATAAACCTCTTTTCTTTGTCAAGTCCCATCCTCGGGTATTTTGTTACAGTAAGGCAAAGTAGACTAAGACCAAAACAATACTAAACAAAATTCAATAGTAAGATGATACAGAGACATTAAGGAGAATGGGATATGAGAACAGGATATTTGACCCTGGCTGGGACATTCGCTGCACTGTGAGGACACAACTAAGGTAAAAGGGAGTAGGTGCAGGGAGGCACACACTGCCACATGCCCATGACCTGTCTCCAGGAACAAGTGAGAGAAAACTACAGCTGAAAAGTAGAGCAGATTCTGAAGGGAAAGGAATATAAGAAGAAGTAGTTCTAGGGAGAAGACACGAAAAGGAAGAGGTTGAGAGACCAAGAAACAGAGAGAGTCAGTAGGAAAAGAAAACTTGTACCCACAAAGGAAGCAGGATGAACTGAACAGACCCAGATAAAGAAATCCTCAGAATCCCAGAAGGATTTGCTCATGGCTTCTGGAAGTGGGTCTCATCACATGGTCATCACCTCATACCAGTGAAAGGTAACATAAGAACACCCAGAAGAAATGCTAGGCCTATGCAGCCCGGGAAGAAATAGTTTCATTTGCTTTCAACAAATTCAAGGGGTAAAAAACCAAACAAAAAAAAACAAAAAAAACAAAAACAAGCCAACAAAGAAGTCACAGTAATCAGAGAAAGAGGAAAACATTGAAATTGTTAAGAAAGAGAGCAGTGTTAGACTTCCTGTCACCATATGGAGTAGGGAGGCCCCAGCTGGAGCAAACCCCACTCTTTGTCCTCCCTGCGAGGTTCTTGGGAGTGGGGGTTTGATGGAAAAGTAGTGCCTGTAGCGGTTAGAAGTGTGCTGCAGATGAGTGTGAGCTGGGTTTTGATGTTCACAAGCACTCCATCATCCACACGTAACAAGACAGCTTTGCACACACCAAGGACAGGTGACGAATAGCTCCGGCAGCCTGCTGCAAAGGCCCTCCAGGTACTTGTTTGAAGAAAGCACTGGCCCAGCAGGGGTATGGTGACCCTGGGAGCGTGCTGCCCAAGGACTGAATGCTGTGACAAAAGGGACTGAGCACCATTCCCCCAGCTGCCCCTGGGAGAACCATCTCCAAGATGTTAATTCTCTGGTCTATCAAATCAAAACCATGAGGCATTTGCTAAACACAGAGATCTTTTACAATTACATGTATGAAGAGACAAAGAAATGCCTCCCCAACTCCAGGTCCCAAGAGGCATGAGGTCTCAGTGTCCTGCATTCTCGGGAGAGTTCCAGGCACCTCTAGCCCCTTCTATAGACCCTTGAGCAGGGACGGACTGACAATAGGTTGACATATCTCTGCTCTAATGTGGTCAGCCTTGCTGCCGTGACAAATGATGTGTCTCTGGGGCTTTTGGCACTTACCTCTCCCTTTGCATGTGGACTTGGTGGTCAGCTGTGGTTCCGTGCTGGTGATGATGCTCACCGCCTTGTAACGCTTCTACTTCAGAGCAGTGTGCACCACACCCTGGGGTTATCCAGTTATCCAATCCTGGTCCCAATGTCAAGGTCAAACTCAGTGAGGTGCTGCCTTAGTTACTCTTCTGTCCTGTGAGAAAACACCATGACCAAGGCAACTTAGAGAAGGACGGGTTTGTTGGCTGCAAGTGACAGACACGGAAGCGGGACTAGAAAACTGAGAGATCTCGTCTTCAAATGAACGAATAAAGCTGAGTGAACTGGGCATGACACAGACCACACACACACACACACACACACACACACACACACACACACACACCGCCACCACCGCCGCCGCCACCACCACCTCCTCCTCCAGTGACACACTCCACTCAGCAATGCTAAGGCACTTTAACTTCACCAAACAGTGTCACCAATCAGGAGTCAAGTGTTCAAAGGCCTGAGATTGTAAGGGACATTTTTTTTTTTTCATTTAAAACCACAACAGGCGGAGACACACTCCTCCCACAGGCCAGAGTGTGAGAGGGGAGTGACCTAAATGTCCCTCAGTGAGCTACTGGGCTGGTGGGAAAGCCACTGTCTGTCCTTTTCAATGACGTATTGATAAACACACCACCCACAGCATCCTGGGAGAATCACAAATGTAGACGGAGCATGACACTTGAGACTCTAGCCTTGCCTGGCACCAGCCTCTATCCTTTTCCCATGCAAGGACAGAGCTAAAGGGATTCTGTGATTTCACTCAAATGTTTGTACCACTGAGCCCATGCATGGCATCCAGAAGTTCACTGATAAGCAAAACCACCTTTCTTCAGCTAGTGCCACTTTCTACCCTTCAAGTCCTGTGCTCATAGATTCATTTAACAAGTGAGATAAATGAAAGATGGATTAAAATTTGTGTTATAATAGAAAATCTCCCGCTGCTTTTTCCAAGTACCATTAAACTGGGGAGGCTGAATTGGAGCCTGCCTGCCCGAGGTCTCGCCAGCTTGTAAATCATTTTCACTCCAGCAACAGGCCATCTTCACAGCCAACTGCTGTGCCCCTGCCCCTGCACTTCCCAGATTCGCCACCAGGGGGAGCCTTTCACATCCCGTGTACTTCTGCAAGTCTGTCCAGTACATGTTCCTCTACTCGCCCAGCAACCTTGACGTAACTTCATTCAGAAGAAAAAGGCGGCCGTTGCCTTCATTGACAAGGTCGTACTTGAGCTATGACTTGATTCGTGCAACTCCGTACCCTCTCACCCACTTCCCTTCTCATTCAGCCCAGCTTCATAGGCGTCCTTGCGCCCAGGCCTTCCCCACAGCAGCCCTTCCCTCACTGCCTGACGTGGTCTTCCCCCAGTCAGAGAAACTGTCCGCTAACGCCCCCACTCCACCCCAGAAGTCTCTCAGGCCTCCCCGCCAAAATGAGGTGTGCATAGATAACCAGTTTTGAACATTAAAACTACCCACCACGCTTCCAGGCCCTTGGCACTGTTTAATTTTTCTTTCCCATCAGCCTTTTTGTCATGCTTAACCTCCTTGATCTTTTGACTATTCTGTTTTATGCACTTTATTTGTCTTTATTTTAATTTTGGTCGGCACGTGTTGGGCGCTGACGTCTGTGGCGGGGGTACGTACATGCTCTGTGATTGTCGAACCAGGGTTGTCGGGGCACGGGCTCTGCAGACATAGGGCATTTGTTTGTGGTGAAAATGTTCCTAACTCTCTTGGCAGCAGTTTCGAGGTACACAGTGCCCTGCTGTTAACCAGAGCCAGGCTTCTCCGCAGTGGAAATCGGGTCACCTCTCCCTATCTAGGTAGCAAAAAGCCAGAACTCACTCACTCCCCTTTCCTGACCATTGCCTGTGCCCCTCCTTCTGCTCCCTCACTGAGGCCCGATAAGACTGCATCTCTCCCTCTGTCTATCTGCTGCTGTGGCCCAACTACCAAGCCTGAGGCTCAGCTCTTTTTTGCTCCTTGTGTGTACAGGGGGAGGGGTGCTTACGTGTCCACATGTGTCCCCTCACCTATTTGCAAGCATGTAGAGACCAGAGGTCACCCTCCTCCTGTCTTCCCCTAGTGCTCTTCACCTTATGCTGGAAGCAGGATCACTCACTGAACCTGGAGAACACCATTTCAGCTGGAGTGGCTGGAGGGAAGCCCCTGGCATCCTCCTGTCTCTGTGTCCCTGAGCTGGCGCTGTAGACCTGTGCAACTGTGCTGCTGTTAAGTGAAGGTGCTGAGTCTCCGACCTCATCCTGTCCCCCCCACCCCCTCCATGTTTGCAAAGTGAGCAGCGCACCTCCCCCACCTCTCAGTTCTATTATTATTATTGTTGTTATTATTATTATTATTATTATTATTATTATTATTATTATTATTATTATTATTATTATTCACATTAGATGCCTCACTCTTACCTTCCCTCTCCCACCCTCCCTCCCTCTTCTGCCCTAGTGGTGGCCTTTGGAAACCCTATCTTCATTCCTTCCAATAAACACTCAGGAAGAATTTGTCTTAGATCAGGAGGCTACTTCCTTGTTTCACCTGCTTTCCAAGGGGAACTTTTAAAGACTCATTCTGTACTTGCTCATCCATATTCACTGCTGCTCCGGTCTTCAAAGCTGGAAATTGGAAACAGGCCTAGATGTCCATCCGCTGAAGGATGGGTAAAAGGGATGCTTGCTTCCGCAGCAGTCCTGTCTGCTTGAGCCAACAGCAATTCCCACAGCGGCGTCCATTCCCCAGGCTCAGGACTGCCAGCAGCTTTAACATGGAAGGTTTGGGTGACAAATATGAAAAGTCAGCGTCACCCATTTTACTGGTCATGTGACTGCCCAACTAAAATGGAAGTTATTTAAAGCTTAAGAGCTGTTTGTGGGGTTTTTCGATTTAATACTTTAGTAATCGTGCTTGGCTGCAGGTAGCCGGGATTTCAGGAAGTTGAAACTCTGCCTGGGTGAGAAGTGCAGGGCAGTGAGAGGTGAAAAGAAGGTACAGCACATGTCAGGGTCACAGCTGGAGCCAGACAAGGCCATGTGGCTCCAGACGGTGCTTTACAGCAGACACCCAAATGCAATGTGGGCTGCAAAACCAAGATCAGAGAGAGAGGAGGAGGAGGAGGAGGAGGAGGAGGAGGAGAGGGAGGCGTGGGGGGATGGCAGTGGGCACAAGTCTTTGCTCTTATCTCTCAGCATACTTTTATCTAGCCTTGCTGTGGTAGTGCACATGGGCAATCCCAGCACCCAGGAGACAGGCAGGGGCATTTCCAGTTCAAGGCCAGCCTGTGCTACATAGCAAGGCCATGTTTTGATGGGGCTTAAATTTCCCCCGCTCTCCCCACATCTGCAGAATCTCCACGAGAAATGAGCCGGGGGTAATCACTAGAGAATGAGCTAGAAGGTCGTGAGGAGAAGATACGTGGAAGATAAGCGGATGCTTGGTCTCTAGGTTGGTTCCAGACGTGCAAGACGGGTACATTCAGAAGGGGAGATTTTAAAGTTATATTCGGGAGTCTCTTCCCAGTCCGTCAGCCCCTCTCTTTTCACACGACCAAAGCCTAAGTGTTGTCTCCCAGCATTACTAGATACTTCCCTTTCTGGACAAACAGCTCAGGGCCCCTCCTCACAGGCTCACAGAGGCCTTCAGAGTCACCAAAGCAGCCCCAATGTTCGAGGGAGAGAGCATTGAAGAACCCCCGTTGCACTTACTTGATGCCAGTGACACCCTTCGCCTGACAGGCACAAGAGAGGAAAGATGCCTCGGGGTTGCTATGTCTACCAAAGTGTTCATCTCAGTGATAGCCTAAAGAGCTAAGGGATCTCTGCAGAAGCCCCCTTTGCCTTCACTCTTTAATCTCTACCGCCATCCCGTGGCTATCCTTGGTATTGCATTTGAATGACTATGTTCACATCAAACAGCCCTCTAAATATGCTATTTCCTTTCTTTTAATAAGTACTTCTCAGGCCCTAATACTGCAAACACATGCAATTAAAAAGCAAGGTGATAAAATTAAACACCAAGAAAATCTTCTGGTCCTTACTGCAGCTACAGCACTTCAAACCTAAAACGTCAGATGTCCCATTGGCTGCATCCAGAGGTTTCAAGTATTTGCACCATTCACTGGTCCTTCTGCCTGGTCATGCTGTCACCCCAAAGTTCACTCCATGGATAGATGGGTCATGCTGTATGACGATTGGCTCATCTCTGACCTCCGATACACCTGAGAAACAACGCAGCATGCTTCAAACTACATCAGTCCTAAGTGTCCCCATATAAAGAAACAGAAAAAGTAAGGTTATATTTAAGACTGTGGCATGGTATAACTATTTTCATTAAACTTCCCATATGCCATCTTTCACACTTTAGTACATAGATGTTAAAAGATAACACAGGATGGGTGCTGTTTTCAACCTAATTTTTAAGCGTGTTGTTGTCCCCTTACTGTTCGTGCCATATTCTGACAGCCTACACCACTGTTTGGCACACGAGACATTCTTATAAATGTATGTGAGCAGATCAATCTGCACAATTACCTGCAATAACAATAATATTTTATTCAGAGTAAACTGTATATGTTTCCTAATTGGGATTTGATTGCAAAACCTCCTTCTGTAGGTTTGTAGGTTTGGAGATTTAGCCTCCAGCAGGTGGCGCTGTGCTTGGGCGGGGAGTATGAAACTTTGAGGAGGAGGAGGAGGAAGTGAGTCACTGGGGGCAGGACTCAGATTGGACTTCCTGTCCACTCTCTGCTTCCAGCTCCACCAAGATACGGAGTGAGAAGTCCTAGCTACACGTCCTTTGTGCCGTCTTCTGCCGTGCCTTCCTCTCCACGGTAGATTGTGTCCCCTCAAACTGTGAGCCAAAGTAAGCCTTTCCTCCATTAAGCCGCTTTTTGTCAAGCGTTCCACAGTGAGAGTGGTAACTATACACTAATCTCTTACCTGCTACTAATGCTGTTTGTGGTTTTGTAGGAAAAGCTTTAATAAGGCAAGAAGTAGATTGTCTGGGTTTTACTACATGGTCATGGCCACCCTAGTTTACAGTGACCTAAAATAATGACAACAGCTGCCTTCTCCATCCCTAAAGCTCTGTCATGCTCCTCAACTTGTACCTGTCAAAATACAGCCAGAGTGACATCATCCTCATCAGAAGTTTTAATCTAACATCCCCAAGCCTCTCCAAATTAGGATTTCTGGGTGAATTAAGGGCCAAGGATGCCTGGCTCCCATATCCCAAAGACACCAGCTTAACAGATCTAGGTGTGTCCTGCCAATGGCAACTGCCCACAGCTATATAGTGCTGTAGCCTCCCTGTATCCCTGGGCTTTGCTTTCAATGGTTTACATAGCCAGAGCCAACTATGGCCAAAAATATTAAATGGAAATTTCCATAAATAGACAGCTTTTAGATTGTGTACTTTTATGAATAGTGAGATGAAGCCACTTTATCCTAAAAGATATTTGAGCTATCTCTCTGACCAGTGTATCCACACTGTATATGCTGCCCATCAGTCACTCGGCAGCCATCTTGGTAATCAGGAAGCAGAGGGAGAAAGGTGCTGGAGCTTGGTTCACTTTCTCTTTTTTCCTTTTTATTCAGTCCAGGCCCCTCAGCTCACTGGATGGAGCCACCCACATTCAGGGTGGGTCACCCACCTCACCTAAGCCTCTCTGAAAGCATCCTCAGAGGCATGCCCAGAGGTGTGTCTCCTAGGTGACTCCAAGTTCATCAACTTGTCGGTGGGAACTAACAATCAATGTTAGAAAGTAGCGCATTGAATATTTGCCACTATCTGCGCCTGCAGCGGTCACTACAGGCACAAACGAGGAAGCTGACTGTGATTCTAACGTGAAGCTAAGGCTGAGAATCTGATTATTCACAAGACTCATGGCAAGGAGATCTCACTAGTGTTCCCTGCATAGCTCAAGATGAACACACATGACCAAGTGCACCACAGCATCTCAGAGCAGGGCTGGAGTTTCTGTATCCTGGTGCAGCTCTAAAATCATGTTGATTTTAGAGAATTAACTGCAGAATCCCTGTAAGTACCACTAATTTATCAGATGCCATGCAACACCGCCTGTATCAGCTAAAACCCCCAGTTTGGGAGATACAACAACTTCTTGATGTTGGCAGGCACCAACTGTATCCCTCAACAACAGCATATACTGAGACTTCAATTGTAGGGTAGATGTGAGTTGTGTCTTGATTTAGAGTCTTCAGAAATGCAAACCACGTGTTCCTTGGACAGTTGACTTAGCGTGGCTGCTGTACATCCTTGTGTTTACCAGACTTCCAATAATGAGGCGCACAGATCACTCATCCGTTCCTAGCCCCAAGGTACAAATTAAATGCTTTACAAGGGACCAAAATGCCAGACAGCCCCCACAAGGTGGAAAAGGAGATAGGAGTCTTGGGTGTGACCCCAGTTCCTGAGAGTTTGTGGTTAAAAATAAAAGTCAACCACAGAAAGCCACTTGCTCTTCAGTGACCAAAACACTTCTGGATGATTTCTTGGGGAACTAAAATATCTCTTTAAAAAAATAAAATGAGACACCACAAAGCAACAGTTCCTTATGTTTTTCTTCCCACACAGCTGATTTTGATCTGTACAGTCCTCAGTCCTCTTATCTTGTAAGTGGTGTTTCTGTATGCTCCATTTATCCATTTATGTATTTTGAGGATTGGCAGATCTTTCCGGAGAAGGGGAAGGTCAGTTCTCCATCCCCAGAGCATTAACAATGCTGGTGTTTCCATGGTACCTTCTTGGTGGTGAAGTTAAAGATCCCAACACCCCTTTGCGGTGGTTTGAATGAAATGCCCCCGCCCCTAGTCCCACAGGGAGTGGCACTACTAGGAGGTGGGGCCTTGTTGGAGGAAGTGTGTCACAGGGAGCAGACTTTAAGCTTTCAGATGCTCAATCCAATCCTTGTGTCATTCTTTCTCCCTGCTGCGTGCTGATCCAGGTGCAGAACACTCAGCTCCTTCTCCAGCACCATCTCTGCCTGTGTGCTGCCATGCCCTCCCACTGTGATGATAAGGGACTGAACCTCTGAACTTGTAGGCCAGCCCCCAAATAAATGTTTTCCTTTACAAGAGTTGCTGTGGCCGTGCTGTCTCTTCACAGCAATAGACACCCTAAGACACCGTCCTTAAGCAGTTCATGCAGCACTCTTCCTAAATCCACGGGTGGACCTGGAAACGCTCCCCAGGCAAGATGGTGACGTATATTCGCTCTGAAAAGTCATTTCTGAAAATGATGGAACTGGATCATAAACGCAAGGCTTTGATCTTGATTTCTGAGTCTCCACTTTACAGAATGGACTTGAAAACATTTGCAAGCCTCATTTCTAGCTTTCACCGATCCCTGTGTGGGGAGCTTTAGTGATGTCTGCATCCTGAAAATGGTGCCAAGGAATCTACGCACTCCTGCTGTGCAAGGGTTGCTCCTTCTACTGAAAGTTAACCCTGTCTGGTTAGACTACACACTCCACTGTCCTGCCTCAGCCGGTGGCTGTCACCTTCCCTTGATAGCTCTCTCTCTGCTGTACTCTAGCCCACGCACATCCTGTCCGTAGTAACAGTCAGTCACTCTAACTTGCCTGTCAGACAGACTCTATCATCTGTGTGTGTGTGTGTGTGTGTGTGTGTGTGTGTGTGTGTGTGTATAATCTATTTATTATCTATCTAGCTCTTTATCATCTAGCTATCATCTATCTACCTATCTCTCAAATGCACACACGCACACGCACACGCACACGCACACACACACACACACACACACACACACACACACTTCATTTAGCTTTCTGTCCCTTTCTTCCTCACTTCCACTTATATCTTCAGCCTTCCTTTCACCCCTGTTACTCCACTAAGTGGCTACCCCAAAATGGCCTACGCTGTTGTTCCAAACTGCACTGGGCATGTGTAAATCTTTGTTCTATAAAACGGGGGGAAGGGGGGAAGGAAAGGGAGCAGCACTCAGGACTTGGACCCCTCTCTTTATTTTTTTTTCTTTGACTGCAGGCCACGCCCTTCTCTTGCTTCTTGTCCTCCCTTCTGCTTCACTGCAGCTTTCAGTTCCACTCAGGCTCGCTCTGGAGCCGTGACTCTTCTAGTTCCTGATAGCCCTACGCAGGGAATTCCCCGGTTGCACATCTCTCTCTGGCTGTCAGCTGAGGGTTTGTAAAACTCTGCTTCCACCCCGGTTGGTCTTCCGGTGCTTCCGCTTCCGTCCCCCTCCACTTCCGCTTCCGCCCGGTTCACTGGTATCGCCGCACACTCGTACCACTCCCCCCACCTCCAGGTTGGCACGCCCCTTCAGTTCCTGATCCAGCCTCCGTGCCACATCCACCACAGCCCGACACTCTACACAGCCTGTCTCTCTCCACTGCACACCCTCTTGGCCATAAGGAATGTGCTTTAGTTTCCATGATGCAGACCTCTTAGCATATGTTCTAGGAGGTTCTTTGAGTTGCCTATAAAGCTCCTTTTCAGTCCTTCTTTCCTTCAGTCCAAGCTCCCCTGGCCTTAGACTCTGGACACTGAACTCAGGGCATGCAGTTCCCTCACCTTCCTTGCTGTTCCTCACAACAAGCCCTTTGTGCGTGCATCCTGCATCCTGAAAATGGTGCCAAGGAATCTACGCACTCCTGCTGTGCAAGGGTTGCTCCTTCTACAAGCCCTTTGTGCCCTTTGTGCGTGCTGTGTCCTGGGACAGAAAAGCAAGACCCCAGCATAACCAGCCCATGTGCTTCTTGGCCTGCATCTCCTCCCACACGGAGTTCCTGATAAAGACTCCATCCCCACAGGCGCTACAGTGGCTTCCTGGTATTCCCTGGGCAACATATTGCCTGTTACTTTCATGACTGTAATCTTTCAGCCAATATACTTCCCTTCACTTATCTGAATGAACAAAGCTATCATAAAAACATCTTTATGTAAATAATTGCAAGTATTCATGGGATTCTAACACCATGGAACTAAGCAGTAGCTTGGGTTTCCTACTGCTAAGGTCAATGTGAGTGTGTTTGCGCCCTCTTCTGGACAATTTGGGTATAGCTCAGGATGATAGAGCCGAAGGTATGATTCTGAGATTATATGGACTACAAATGAGTATAGGCAGGTGTACTAGGATGGATGAGCACTTCTGTTTCCCTTCACTGCCCAAATTTGTTGTAGAACAGACTGCCTACCCTGGCCTGGCCTCTAGTCTTCTAAGTGTCCTTTCTGGCAGAGAGAAAGTCTTTTTCACTGTTGGTGGCCTCTGTCCGGGTAGTCAGAAACACCAGAGGAGGCACAGACTCCACCTAGCAGCTCTCTGGAAAGTCTTGCTAGCTTTAGCTACCAAGGCTTAGCCAATACTAGGCAAAAATACTATCCTACCCTGCACCCGGTCATACCCACCGGCTCCCCCCCCCAAAAAAAAACCCCTCGTAGCAACTTCCAGTGACCCACACTGACATACCCACCATAGCAACTTCCTAACCCTCCCCCACCTACCCCACCATGGCAATTTCTAGGAGACTCCTGTCTGTCTGTCTTCACCTTTCCACTCTTTGACTCTTTCCTCTAAAAGACTATCCTTAAATTGCTTCAAAATTAAAATATTTCTCATTAATTTTTCGTTCTCCACATATTACCTTGTTTTACCTGCTATTTTTTTTTCTTGTTTGTTTGTTTCGAGACAGGGATGTCCCTCTCTAGTCCCAGGTGTCCTCAGACTTGCTGCAATTCTCCTGCCTTAACCTCCCGAGTGCTGCGAGTGCATGAGCCGCCAAACCCAGAGCTATACTTCACCTCTTTGTTTAATCCTATTTTTCCCCTGAACTGGGGAACTCTTAGGGTCAAGTTTCAATGTCTCACCCTTGTAGCAGAACTGCTTTCTCAGCCTCATTTGTACTTTGTCTACACTTTACCGATGCTCTCCAGCTCTGGTGCGCTTGATTCGCTTAACATGCTTACTGACTTTTAAAGCCTGTTTTGCATCCCCTCTCTTTTATTGTTCAATAATTTTTATCTTCTGGTGTTACCACTTCTATTGTTAAGTTTCCTTCTTATTTTACAAAGGGCAGTTTAGGAAACCTGGTTAAAAAAAAAAAAGATGAGGGGAACCTTGGGAGAAAGCTGTGTGTGTGTGTGTGTGTGTGTGTGTGTGTGTGTGTGTGTGTGTTCACAATGGGCCCAAGGCCACAAGCATGCTAGGCCAAGACTCTATCACTTAGAAAGTGTGGCTGTCTTCTGGGCCCTAAGGAAGACCACATGAGTAAGGATAAAGGAAGATGCTTGGACGATGGCAAGGCACAAAGCAAGGGGAAACTCCATTAAAGGGAAACTATAACCCGAAGTCATTGGCAAAGAAGTGGGTGTTCTCACAAGTCACACCCTTATCTACATGATTACAAATGTCCCCGACAGATGGTGACCATGGTGAAAGCCTAGTCTACCCAAGAGTAAATACACAGCTAAACAGATTTCACTTCCTCCAGGGGCTACTAGATTGGACTCCACCCTGCTTCCTGTCGGCCATTTCCTCCTTCCTATTTCACTTCCTCCTAGGGTTCTAGATTAGACTCCACCCTGCTTCCTGTCAGCCATTTCCTCCTTCCTATTTCACTTCCTCCTAGGGTACTAGATCAGACTCCACCCTGCTTCCTGTTGGCCATTTCCTCCTTCCTATTTAAGGAGCCCCACGCTGCTATAACTGGCCAAGCTCCCCACTCAGTTGCTTCCTTCGCCTTCTCCTTGGCTTCTGGGGCAGTTTGTAGCCCGCTCCCTAATAACTCTGGATGTAAGTATTATGAAACACAAGCCAAGCGGAACTTAATTACTTTATTAAAGATGTCTAGACTCTTGAGGTCATATAAAATGAAATATTTTTTAAAGTATTGACTGTAGTTACCTTCTCCCAACAGATATATAGATATATAGATATATATACATGTGTGTGTATATATATATAATATTTTAAAAGCCTGAGGTAAAATATGAGAGTTCTGCCATTAACATCCCTAAACTGTTTTAAATGGATCAAGAATTTGGTAGTAAAACTGGTTTCTGATAGTGATAACGTCACTTATCATATAATTTAATGTGTTATTGCTTCTGTTAGAAAATAACAGTCTTAAGGCTTTTAAAACTTGGGTTTCTGAGAGACATTTTGACCTGGAGAGCTCGCTTATCCTTTCAGCAGAACACTCCTCACATCCATAGTACTAGATAGGAGGTGATGAGTGCTCTCTATCTATGGAGTCTACCCCTCCATTCAGCCTCTACAACAAAGACCTTTATCCATGTTTCTCAAATAACCCACATAAGGATGAATCAGAATGAGCTGTATGTAAAATCAGGAAGTAGCCGGGCAGTGGTGGCGCACATCTTTAATCCCAGCACTTGGAAGGTAGAGGCTGGCGGATTTCTGTGAGTTTGAGGCCAGCTGGTCTACAAAGCAAGTCCAGGACAGTCAAGGCTACACGGAGAAACTCTGTCTCGAAAAACAAAACAAAACAAAAACAAAAAACAAAAACAAAAAATAATAATAATAATAAAATGAGGAAATGGGCTCCTCTTGCCTTGTCTCCTAACTAGCAGTGTCTCCTAACTAGCAGTGTCTTGCCTGGTCTCAGGAGCACTTCTGCCTCCTTTTCCTCTCACCATTTTGACCTGGGAAAAGATAAATGACTTGTAACCTAGAGGATGAAGCACTACACACATGCGCGCGCACACGCATACACACACCTATGTCAACGCCACAGGCCTAAGTGCAATGTTGACAGAATTCCCCTGGCCTAATACACAGAACTGAGTGCAGGATTGGGTCTGACTCTGCTACCCTTAATGGGCCTCAGTGCCCTTGCCCTTATGTGTAAAGGGGAAACAAGAAATTCTATTTGGATGATTTCTGTAAACTGCCTAGCAGCCTGAGTGGCAACACCACTGGGAATGCTATTAGTCTAGTATTTCACCAAGCTCATAGAATTAGCAAGGCATTCAGCCCTCCTAAGTAGTGGGAGTTTTGGTTTCCTTAAAAACCCAGTTGTGTTATGTGACTATGTTTTTGTTTTAATCCCAGCACACTTTTGCCTTGTGTAGGCTCTGAGAGATGTTTAATATTCGCCAGCTATGGATAGTTTTATTCTGGGGACTCAGAGAGGGAAGGGGGGCTCAGAGGAAAAAAGGATGCTGCTCCTCCCTCTACTGCTGCTTCCTCCACTGCTCCCCCTGCTGCTCCCTCCACTGCAACCCCTACTGCTCCCTCCACTGCTCCCCCTGCTGCTCCCTCCACTGCAACCCCTACTGATCCCTCCACTGCAACCCCTGCTCCTCCCTCCACTGCTCCCTCCTGCTGCTCCCTCCACTGCTCCCCCTGCTGCTCCCTCCACTGCAACCCCTGCTGCTCCCTCCACTGCAACCCCTGCTGCTCCCTCCACTGCAACCCCTGCTGCTCCCTCCACTGCTCCCCCTGCTGCTTCCTCCACTGCTCCCCCTGCTACTCCCTCCACTGCAACCCCTGCTGCTCCCTCCACTGCTCCCTCCTGCTGCTCCCTCCACTGCAACCCCTGCTCCTCCCTCCACTGCTCCCTCCTGCTGCTCCCTCCACTGCTCCCCCTGCTGCTCCCTCCACTGCTCCCTCCTGCTCCTCCCTCCACTGCTCCCCCTGCTGTTCCCTCCACTACTCCCCCCTACTGCTCCCTCCACTGCTCCCTCCTGCTCCTTCCTCCACTGCAACCCCTGCTCCTCCCCACTGCTCCCTCCTGCTGCTCCCTCCACTGCTCCCCCTGCTGCTCCCTCCACTGCTCCCCCCTGCTGCTCCCTCCACTGCAACCCCTGCTGCTCCCTCCACTGCTCCCTCCTGCTGCTCCCTCCACTGCAACCCCTGCTCCTCCCTCCACTGCTCCCTCCTGCTGCTCCCTCTGCTGCTCCCTCCACTGCTCCCCCCTGCTCCTCCGTCCACTGCTCCCCCCTGCTGCTCCCTCCACTGCTCCTCCCTCCACTGCTGCCCCTGCTGCTCCCTCCACTGCTCCTTCCAGCTCCTCCCTCCACTGCTGCCCCTGCTCCTCCCTCCACTGCTCTGTCCTGTTGCTCCCTCCACTGCTCCCCCCTGCTGCTTCCTCCACTGCTGCTCCCTCCACTGCTCCCTCCTGCTCCTCCGT
This sequence comes from Acomys minous, assembly GCF_964271855.1. NCBI lineage: Eukaryota > Metazoa > Chordata > Mammalia > Rodentia > Muridae > Acomys > Acomys minous. Next base: position 51,532,607 of record NC_140490.1, on the reverse strand, counting down.
CCACTGCTCCCCCCTGCTGCTCCCTCCACTGCTCCCCCTGCTGCTCCCTCCACTGCTGCCCCTGCTGCTCCCTCCACTGCTCCTTCCAGCTCCTCCCTCCACTGCTGCCCCTGCTCCTCCCTCCACTGCTCTGTCCTGCTGCTCCCTCCACTGCTCCCCCCTGCTGCTTCCTCCACTGCTGCTCCCTCCACTGCTCCCTCCTGCTCCTCCGTCCACTGCTCCCCCCTGCTGCTCCCTCCACTGCTCCCCCTGCTGCTCCCTCCACTGCTCCCCCTGCTGCTCCCTCCACTGCTCCCCCCTACTGCTCCCTCCACTGCTCCCCCCTGCTCCTCCGTCCACTGCTCCCCCCTGCTGCTCCCTCCACTGCTCCCCCTGCTGCTCCCTCCACTGCTCCCTCCTGCTCCTCCCTCCACTGCTCCCCCCTGCTCCTCCATCCACTGCTCCCCCCTGCTGCTCCCTCCACTGCTCCTCCGTCCACTGCTCCCCCTGCTGCTCCCTCCACTGCTCCTTCCAGCTCCTCCCTCCACTGCTGCCCCTGCTCCTCCCTCCACTGCTCTGTCCTGCTGCTCCCTCCACTGCTCCCCCCTGCTGCTTCCTCCACTGCTGCTCCCTCCACTGCTCCCTCCTGCTCCTCCCTCCACTGCTCCCCCTGCTGCTCCCTCCACTGCTCCCCCCTGCTCCTCCGTCCACTGCTCCCCCCTGCTGCTCCCTCCACTGCTCCCCCTGCTGCTCCCTCCACTGCTCCCCCTGCTGCTCCCTCCACTGCTCCCCCCTGCTCCTCTGTCCACTGCTCCCCCCTGCTGCTCCCTCCACTGCTCCCCCTGCTGCTCCCTCCACTGCTCCCCCTGCTGCTCCCTCCACTGCTCCCCCTGCTGCTCCCTCCACTGCTCCCCCCTGCTCCTCCATCCACTGCTCCCCCCCTGCTGCTCCCTCCACTGCTCCTCCGTCCACTGCTCCCCCTGCTGCTCCCTCCACTGCTCCTTCCAGCTCCTCCCTCCACTGCTGCCCCTGCTCCTCCATCCACTGCTCTGTCCTGCTGCTCCCTCCACTGCTTCCCCCTGCTGCTTCCTCCACTGCTCCTCCCTCCACTGCTCTGTCCTGCTGCTTCCTCCACTGCTCCCCCCTGCTGCTTCCTCCACTGCTGCTCCCTCCACTGCTCCCTCCTGCTCCTCCCTCCACTGCTCCCTCCTGCTTCTCCCTCCACTGCAACCCTGCTCCTACCTCCACTGCTCCCCCTGCTGCTCCCCCTGCTGCTCTTTCCACTGTTTCCCCCTGCTACTCCCCATTGCTGCTCCTGGTTCCTGTTGGAAAAGTTGGAGATATCCAACTTGCCCCCCAAGGAACCCTATGACCCTAATCGGCAGAAGTAATCCAAAGAGAACTATGTCTGCTCTCCCCATCTTTCTCTCCTACCTGGTGTTAGAAGGGATTGAGTGGAGAAGGGAGGTAGAGGCATAAGGAACACTAATAAAATAAATACAAGTACACACCAGCACCCATGAATTCTGTGTTTTCAACCACTGGTTCAAAGTTATAACTACCTGGAGAATTTTGCAAAACTCTGATATCAAAACTCATCTTCGGGGAACATGACTGAAATAAGGATGTGCTCTCAGTACACAACCCAAGACTGGTAGCAAACAGCCGTCCAAGCCTGTTTTCAAAGTGAAATCTATCTAAACATATGTTTCTATCCTTTAACTTATATGAGTGTGTGTAGGTGCATGCATGTAGGAGGGTGGAGGGGGGAGGGAGTTTTGGAAGAGTAGAGTTTGCCCATCCCATCTGAGAACCAAGAATTTACATTGCTTTGCCTTAAAAAGGCACACTTTAGACACATCAGCGCCTGATGCCCAAACATTTAGAACAGCATTTGGATCACAGAGCTTCAGAATTGCCCTACATGGCAAAGTCTCATGAACTCCCCTTCCTAGGAGGCATGTAAGAGTGTCCTGACAGATAGCATCTGCATGTTTCCATGTTGTTTCTAACGTTCTAGAAGAAAGGTGAAATAAGTTTGCAAACTGCTTCCCTCTCACTTTATTTGTGTCTTCTTGTAACAGATAGATTAAGACAGAATCCATGTCCTTTTCGTTGTTCATAAATGAGACAGAAAGAATAGTTGAGACAGCAGTTATACTGAATTTATTACCATTTCAGTCAATGCTGGTCTATGTTATGAAAAACACATACAAGTAAGTTCTGTGTTTCCTTTCCCCCCCCCCCTCAATTTCCTATCACTGAGCTAACTACTTAAGATCAACTTTTGCCCCTTCCAAAAGCCTCGTGTTTAAAGTCCTCTTGATAATAAGATGCGTGGAATTAGCACTCATTCCTTTGAAATCCAAAGTTAACTAAAACAGGGAAGGGAGAACTGATTGGCTCCGTAGAGTGCCAGTTCATAGAAAGTGAACACGCACACCCTCCACGTTGCCGGCCTTCCTCTGCTGGCTTTCCTCTATAGCATACTTTCTCTCCACAAAGCAGCTGGGTTCTAGCAAGTGAATGGTCCCAAAGTGAAGACTATTCAAGACTGCTGAGTGGGAAGCATCCTAGGTGATGCTTTCAGCCCCCAGGAACCCCTGACTGGTCCTGGTTGGGCTACAATCAGTCTGGACACACACACACACATATATATATATATATATATACATATATATATATATATATATATATATATATATATATATATATATATATATATGTCCCCTGAATGCTGGAACTAAAGGGGTACGCCACCCACACCTGACTGGAAATTATACTTTTACTTTTGAAACTATTATTTTACTTTTATGTGTTTTTGTGAAGGGAGCTATTGTCTTGAGTTTCTACAGTGCTATTGGTTGCATGTTAAAAGGCATTAGTCTCTACCTAAGGAGCCTGGTGCTTCCATAGACTCTAGCAGAGCAGCCTTGAACCTCAGCTTTGAAGATTCAGCCTTCGTGTGTAGATTTTAACAGTTGGCTGAACACCCTGATGACACATCTTCATTAGACTTCCTTGAAACTGTATTTGGATGCTGCTGTGCAAGTCGTGCAGAAACAGCAATCCGTGCTGGCACAATGAAGGAAATGATATGTTCTATTACAAGTCTCTACATACTAGTGATACCCAGAACCATACAGAAACTGATCAGCAGGGCAAAGGGACGTGATAGTTCAACTACCTTCCAAAGTCAAAGCCCACCAGGGCTGGTGAGGTGGCACAGCAGTTAAAGGTGCTGTTGCCAACCTAGACTATGAGTTCAAGCCTTGTGACCTTTAGGGTGGAAAGAGAGAGCTAACTGCCACCAGTTATCCTCTGACCTCCACATACAGGCTGTGGCACTCAAGTACATGTACACACATGCAAGCACATTCATACACACACACAGAGAGAGAGAGAGAGAGAGAGAGAGAGACAGAGACAGAGACAGAGACAGAGACAGAGACAGAGACAGAGACAGAGAGACACAGAGAGACACAGAGAGACACAGAGAGACAGAGACACAGAGACAGAATGTATTTTTTTTTAACCCAAGCAGTCTCAAGCATCCTTACTAGTAGTTCCCAAACATAAGCTTTGATGGGCCATCATATCTAGGGAAGAGTCTGTGGTCTGAGCACAGTACATGGCTAGACTGATAGTGGTGGCACAAAGGGCTCTATGTTCCTAGGTGTGGAGTGTAAAAGGAATATGAACAGCTCCTGGCCGGCAACTGATTAATGATCTAGCAGTTCCGGTGTCTCAGGAAACCTTTATCTGTAAGAAATATCTGCTTAGGAAGTCGTGGACACCATTCCTATTCAGTGGTGTAGCAAAGATCACTCCAAAAGCACGTTTCTCCTTGCTAAGCCTCGTGGGAAGAACCTCACCTAATTTGTAGCCAAAATAGCGTCGCAGGCACATAGCATCACAAGTAACTATATTTCATTTGAAGAGAGTATCTCACAAGTAATTTAATGAGCGAGATGTCCTGTGGACCTTATTTGCATGATTGAAGCCTTCCTTATGAGCTTGTATAGCATAAAAAGGCAACGTGCGTCTTGGCTCATTGAATACTGCTGGAATTTATAAAGAGAGGGAAGATAGCCAAGATGCTTCTAGAGTGGTCTAGCATCTCATTTTTCCTGGCCACACTTCTGCTGCCATAAGAGCCAAGAGGCAGCATAAGCTGATGCGCCCTATGGGATTCTGAATAGTGGGGACTCTTTCTCGCCTGCAGTGAAGTGGGTGGAACCTTGGCTTTTAAATTTCTATTACTCAAACTCTAAGGCTAATTTTCAGCACAAACTGAAGGCTCAAATAAGCATTTGAAAGAATCCAGACCACTTGACTGAAAATTAAAATGGCAACGGTAATCCTGACCCCGACCTTAGTCTCAAGCTTTCAAAGTGGAAGGTTTCGTAGAAATTGCATCATCAAGAATCATGGGCACAGGGGAGGGAAAGTGGCTCAGGGGCTAAGAGCACTGGTTACTCTTCTAGAGGACCCATGTTCAAATCCCAGTACCCACATTGGTCATTCACAGTCGTCTGTGACTCCTGTCCATAGAGATGATCCAACACCTTACACTGACCTTCTTGGGCATATATATATATATATGTATATATATGTATATATATACACACATACATACATACAATACACACCTCTCCAAATGTAAAACAGTTGTTTGCAAAAATCAAAACAATAAACACTAGAATCTGTTATAAGGCTTCCTTGAACAACACCAGACATTTAGTCATTCTCCTGTGAAGGCGATGTTCTTGTATTTAATATTCAGCCATCACTATCAGACATCTGAGTATACTGGTCTAGGTCCTGATAATTTCCTTCATGGCTATTGAGTCCTGGGCAAAGATCTGCTTTATCTCACCTGACTCAGCTTCTTTACACAGCCCCATCCTCTCTTCAGCACTGCACAAAGGCCAGCCAAGGGGAGCAGATTTTCCCTGTACAGCTTTACAGATGAACTCTACAATAAAAGCTAGTAGTCTCAAGTTGTAAGGGTCACCTCTGCATGTACGTCAACAACAATATGGTATATACCTCTGAAACTGATAATGGCCACCCCAGGGTACCTCTGTCTCATGACCCTCGTGTATATAGAGACAGGAATGTAAAAATAATCTTAGGAGAACACCAGGCTGCTGTTAGTTGGTCAACTCTCATGCTAACAAAATGGACATAGTACTTGTTTGGGAAAAAAAAGTGTGGGTGTGGGGAATGTCAGTAATATTGCTTGCCTGGCCAATGCAAACCCTAGGTTTGATCGTAGGTCCACTGAGCTGTTTTCCTCTGAGAAAAAAAAGTCTTCCACTATGTCCTGAATATACCAAAAATACACATAAAACTTATTCTTCTTCCAGTAGGTTGTGAGGAGATAAGCAAACACAATTTCAGCTTCACTCCTGGTGTCCTGAACATACATGGAAAGGCACCTTGTATAAACGTGATGACCACTGCTGCTAGACACCCATTGGGCGGGTATGAGAGGCAGCTCTAGTCCTCCAAATGGTCATGCAAATACACTTCCACTGTGAAGGTGAGAAGGTAAAAGCCCAGGCTGGAACCAGATCAGTTCTGCTCCGCCACACGATAGCTGTTCCCTAGTCAAGGACTGAGAACCTCTCAGGCAGCCTAAACTCAAGGAAGGCAGCTGTTTGCCTCTCTCTATGGTACACAGCCACATGTAGCTGGAATCTCAAGTGTGATAAAGGGGGCTGGCAAGGGAACATAAATTATCTACTTGGATCGAACGTTCAGTTCAGTTCAGATGGAAAGAGAAGCAAGGGGTGGAAAGGAGGGAGATGTGGCTCTGCAGGTATCCAGTCACAACCTAATGGTTTGTAAGCAAATCGTTAACACTTTCACTCCCAGTGGAGACAAGCATCACATGTATGCTGGGGATCCTCAGGGACCCTCGAGCTTCTTACCCCTCAGTATTTTCTCTACCTTCCTCCCCGCACCATGCAGACCAAACGCCAGTGTGGGCATCGTAGCTGTATTTTATCCCTATGCTCTCGATAAGGCCATTTTTACTTTTTATTTCTGTTCCAATCTCTGCAAAAATCATTGTCTGGTGCTTTGTGTAAAACACAAAAGCCGACAAACCAGAAAATATATCATTGTGCTTTGCTTTAAGAAAGACTCCCCAAATGAAAATGTCCTGTTAGGCAAGCAGTGTTTGTCTTCAGTTGGCATGTTCTTCGGCTTCCAGTCAATATAATAATTTTCTGATAACCACTGAGAGAGAAGAAGGTCATTGTGGCCGAGCTTAAGAAGCTCTTGTCCATGATCCTTGATCCTGGTGCTTTGGGCTCATGGGGGACAACAGTACATCATGGTGGGAACTCATGATGGAGTAAGAGAGTGAGAAGGAGTCAGGACCCCACCTCCCTCTTCAAGGGTACATTCCTATGACCTAAAGGCCTCCCATTAGGCACCACTCCTTAAATGCTCACCCCCCCACCACTCCCAAAGGCACCACCTGAGGACCACATCTACAATTCACAGGCCTTTGAGGAACTCTACATCCAACCTGTGGCAGCTGTTAAAAGAAGTCTAGACTTTCAATAAACTTGTCCAGGCATTGGTAAAGAACCACTATTTCAGAATACAATGCTTGCAATATCGAGGCATCTGCTAGAGGGCAACATACATTAAATAATGGAGAAGTTTGTCTGGGAAATAACGCAAGGCTTATTTAATTCAAAAGCAAGACCCAGATACCATAAAACACCCAAACAATTGTTTGCCTTAACAACAATCCAAAATGTCTACCAGTATCCCAGCTATAAAAAAACAAAACAAAACAAAACAAAAAAGACCAGCAGGCTTTTCAGGAGGCTCATCCCAGACACCTTTATGACTGTCTGTCTGTGTCCTCTTTCCAAAGAGCTTCACAAAATCACTTCATTGTGATTTGAGGCTGTTAACCTTCCAAGACATCAGCTATAAAATTCTTGCCTGAATACACCATTAATTAACTTCATGAAAGCAGCAGACAGGAGAGGGCAAAGGCATCACTGAGGACAAAGAGATATTGGACGACCTTGTATTTCCAGCAGCTTCACAACAGCTTGCTTTCAGAGGACCCTGTTTCCAGAGCTAACCAGAGGGCTCCAGTTGGTGGTTGATTTTTCACCGTCTGTCATGTACAGATTGAGTTATACAAAGAGAGAACCAGCTCCCTTGTCTTACAAAGGTTTATTTGGCTGGTAAGCTCTGTGCCTATCTGTACAACCAGGATATGCTCTGGGTAAGAAAGATGTTACCCATGGGAACCAATCCCAGCCACCTACCTCCTCCCAGACAGCGAGCTACTGTAATAAATGGCCTGTTTTAGTCTCCTGTATCTAAGAAACTGGCAATTCAAGCCAGTACCAATATGTGTTGTAGGAGATAGACATCTTACTTGGAAAAGCTTCATCCAAGCTTCTCTCACCACCAAGAAGTATAGGTTAGCATTACCAGCTTATGCATCAAGCTTCCAATAGAAAAATCCAATGGATACACGTGGCCAACAGGTAGAAATTAGACAGCACTGTGTGGTTAGAGCCCCAAAGACACACGGTCCAGAGGCTCATCAGCTGTGTAGTCTGCGAAGCCAGGTTACCTGGCTGTCAGCTCCCACTGTGTCCCAAGAGCACTTAAAATGTCAACACTGATGTAAATTTGAGTACTCAAAGTCCCAGGACCCCCTTGCTGAAAACCCAAAACATCATGGCACGGTCAGGCACTGAGCCGCTCTGAATTAGGTGGAATTGATGAAACGCAAACAGCTTCCCTAGGAGACCACAGCTCCCCAGGAAAGGCCTGAGTGAAGGAGACAGTTCTCAAATCATTCCAGGGTCCCCAGTTGGCTCCAGAAGCCCCTGTGCCCTAATCTAAGAGAACACAGAGTGGCGGGGGGGGGGGTGCTGGCCGGGGAGGGGGTGCAGTGCGTGTACCTATCCCTAACTGAAATTAGAGAGGATCTCAGAGCCTACACTCCTGAGAGACCTGAGTGATTTTCACAAGCCAGAGAAACCAGAACAGAGTTGTGGACCTGCAAGTGTGGCTTACGCTGGAGATAAAGTAGTTATGTACCAAATATTGTTTAGTGACATTCCACTGTTAAAATCTGGAAGGGCTGTATTATATATATGTGCAATCATATAAATGTATATGTAAAAAAAGAGAAAAACTTAAAAGGAAAAAAAAGATTGAGTGAGGAGATGGCCACTCCTCATCAATTCACTCTGTATGAATCTGAACAAGTTAATTAATTTTAAAATGTCTTGAAGGGCACATAGAGGTGACATGACATGTTTATATCTTGATACTTTGGAAGATGTTTCAGATGTTTGGAAGTTCTTCCTGAATGGTCTATGGCATTTTTAGATTTCTTGATGTGTTAGTCAGGTTTTTCATTACTATAAGGAAATTCCCCAGGCAGGCTAGTGTTATAAAGAAAAGAGGTTCTATTTTCAGAATTTTGAAAGTTCCAGGTCATGGAACTGGCCTTGACTCAGAACTGTCATGGCTGCTTCACATCACTGCAGGAGTGTAGCTGTCTATATATGCATATGTGACCCTTCTGGTCTTTTCCTCTCTATCAGGATTCATTGATAGGCACACTATCTTAGTGAACTTATCAACCCTAAACATTTCCAAAAGTCTCTATTGCAATCTGAAAGGACAGCCACAGAACATGTTGTCCATTGTTGACCAAGATATCTTTATGCAGGCTGGAGAGATGGCTCATTGCTTCAGAGCACTGGCTGTTCATCCAAATGTCCTGAGTTCAATTCCCAGAAACCACAAGGTGCCTCACAACCATCTATAATGGAATCAGATGCCCTTGCCTATCTGATGGTCTCTTCTGTCATACAGGCAATAGAGTGTTATATACATATATAAACACATCTTTTTTAAAGTTGTCTTTATGCAACACATGACTTCACAAAATATTATAAAGCTACAAAAGTAAAGTATCTGGAAAGATAAAGTAGACTGGGAAAGGCAGGATGGTCACTGGTGGCCAGGCTAGCCGGGAAAACTACAAGTTCCAGGTTCGATGATAGACGTTGTCCCAGGAAATGAAGTAGAGAGTGATGGGGCAAGGCAGCTGCCATTCTCCTCCATCCTCCAGAAGCATATATGATTAGGTTTCCTCACTGCATATCAGAGCGAGGGGAGAGGGTGGGGCTGAAGGACATGCCTGGAAGTTTGAGACGTTGGCTTTCCAGGGCAGGCAGGCATTCAGATCTCCCTGAAGACGATATGGGTTCAACTCATGGATGCGGGAGCAGTGTGCTGCATTGTCCAGGCTACTGTGAGGGCATTGGTCCTCGAGAACTGACTCTAGAAGAAAATAAGTCCAGGGAAGGACTGAGCTAGGGTCTCAAAGCCTGTGTTTGTGAAGAGAGAGCTACAACAACCGAGTGCTACTCTGAGCCAGAGGAGGGAAAAGACAAGGGGACTTCACACTGAAGATGTGTGGCGGGGTCAAGGAGCTTCTGGGTGTCCCTACATGTCCCTATAGAGATGCTGCTACAGCAAGAAGCAGGACACCTCTCCCAAACCAGGAAGTGCAGCTGTCCTTTTCCAGTACTGTCTCTCTAGTGCCCTCTACTGGCCTCGTGGAGGAGGACCACTTAGTGTCTTCTCCATTACCTCAGAGCAGTCCCTGTAGGGTGAATATGGAGCTGATCAGTAAAACACTCACCATTGCCTGAGTTGCCCAAACTGAACTTCTGCCCCATTTGTCATTTCTGCTTACTGAATCTTTCTAGTGGATTAGATCTGTAGAACTGAATCCATTTTCTCTCCACCTTCTTTCTTCACACTTTTCTTGGCTGACATATATATGGTAGTCTTTAGGCATAGCCTTGTGGCCGGTCTTCAAGCTACCATTAGATTCTGACTTTAGCCCCATCCTAAATTAACAAAATCCTTTGCTTTAAGACCTACAGCAGCTGACTGGCAATTCACAATCTTACCAGAAGAAACGGAATGGGGAGAGAAGATCCTGTGGCACCCTTTACAATGACCTTTACTTTCTGTTACACTGAAAATGTTTAGAACAAAACAAAACAGAGCCTCCCCTGCGATTTCCCTTTGCAAAGCTCCTTACTTTGGCCTCAGGGTGTTCTCAAGCTTCTGCCTCATTTTTCACTTCTCATCAAACTGGGCTAGACTGTAACACAGTTGCAGAGTGCTTGCCTAGCATCTGCAGGGGGCTGGGGTTTAATGCTAGGGCTGGGGAAAAGACCCAGCTCAGGTCTCAGGACTAGGGAGAGAGCTCAGTCAGCAAAGCACTTACCTTTTAAGGGCAAGGACTCAAGTTTAAGCCTAGAACCTAACAAAAGGACAGGTGGGCAGCACATGCTTGTATTTCCAGCACAGGGCAGAGTTGAGGAAATAGGAGGGTCCATGGGGCTTTCTGGTCAACAAGCCTAGTCTTCTTCATGAGTTCTAGGCCAATGAGAGACTGTCTCAAAATTCAGGTGTCTAGCACATGAGGAGTTATATCCGAAGGTGTCCTCTGGCCCTCCATGCACACATGTGTAACACACACACATGAGTCTCCCCCTCACCCCCCACACAATTATTTCTCACTTGAATGAATTTCATATATGATGGCTCTCCCATCTCTTGTGGAGTGCCCCTCCCTTGCTTTATTCCTACCGAAAACTTTCTACCAATCCCTAAGTTCCATCGTACAGGCCAATTTCCCTGAACCCTTTTCAGGCACCCAGTTCTTTCTCTCTGATCTCACTTCTCAATAGACAAGATTTTAAATTACTCATTTCCATGGAACAGTTTTATCGTGTGTTTATGCACCAGAGAAAGGGACTGTTCCTTCGGCAACTATTTATGCCCACACTCAGTATAGTCTCCGGTACAGGGACTCTGCTCATATTCCATGTGGTTATGGAATGGTGTGTTAGTGAATGGTGACATGAGTATTTACAGCCTGAGTGACAAATGTATTGTCATGTTTCTGCAGTCAGAAAGACATTATTATATAAGGTATCAGGATAACTATCTTGCAAGAAAAAAATACAACAAAATGGAAACATTACACCTACCTCTCAATACACCCCTGATATTAAGGGCAAATGAGTAATAACCAATAAATCTCATGAGCACTAGATCCTCCTGAACCTGGGCTCCTGGGCTGTCAAAGTGATGAACGACCAATGTTGTGGTTGTTTTATTTTCAACATAGTGATATCCAGGTATCCTCACCTCAGACTCCACCCAGACTAGCTCAGGAATCCAAAAGGTTTCTGGTTGAAGAGTAGTGTTAGTTACCTTTTTAAAGATTAACTAGAATGTGCACAGCTGGTGTGAGCAATGTGTATACTTTGAATGATAATTCAATGCAAGTAATTAATTAATAAAAGAACTACAAGGCTTCAAGTTCAATGCTGTCCATGGATTAGATCGCTGAAACTCACATTGACTTAACTCCCTTCCCCTGGCTAGGAAATAACAATAGCAGATTTAGAACATGGAATACAATAGTCTATATAAAATTTTTACAATGCTGGTGTATTCTTTTCAAGCCAATGTCTTACTAGTGAGGGTGCTGATAATAGTAAGTTTGTCACAATGAGATCAGAAGCACGGCCTGGGGTTGCTTGTAGCTGCCAGTGTTGGGGCTGACTTTAGATTGACAGTTTTAGGGAGGTTAATTCCAAGAAGGGAATGGGCCGTACAAGATCCGTTCCCAGACACCTGGAGCTTGCTCCCACAAACGAAAAGCAGCCCAAGCCAAGAGGGCGATGTTGCCCCTGGGTCAACACCAGCACTTAGTAAGATGTGTTCAGAATCTCTGGGATTTAGGGAATGGGTAGAAACCTTGAAACCACCATTCTAATGGGACACCAATGAAATCACAGTCCTGACTGCGTTCAGTCAGCAAAAAGAAATACTAAAAAAAGTTACCCTTCCTACCTTGGTGCATTAGCTAATTTGTGTGTGTATGTGTGACAGACTACCTATTAGAAGCAGCTTAGGAGAAGAAGAGTTTATTTTGGTTCATGGTTTTAGAAGATACAGTCCATCCTAAGTGGGAAACTCAAGGCAGGAGATGCAAGAGCGTGCAGCTGAGCTGCCTACAGTGGCCTGAAGGAGATCGTCTCAATGGACTCACATGTTTGAATACTTGGTCCCCAGCTGTCGGAACTGATTGGGAAGGATAAGGAGGTGTGGCCTTGTTGGAGTAAGTGTGCCAATGCCACTGGGGCCAGCTTGGAGGTTTTAAAAGACTTGTGCCATTCCCAGCATGCTCTCTGCCTCCTGCTGTGGATTTGAGATATGAGTTCTGACCTGTTCCTACTAGTCAGGCTTTACTCCACCATCATGGATTCTAACCCTCTGAGACCCTACCTCTAATTAAAGTGTGTGTGTGTGTGTGTGTGTGTGTGTGTGTGTGTGTGTGTGTGTGTGTGTTGCCTTGGTCATGGTGTTTTATTACAGCAACAGAAAATAATTCATTTAGTGCCTCCCTCTTCTGGAGCCGAGAAGCCAGCCAGGCTCTGATCCTCAGGACCTGCCCCCTAGTGACCCACTTCCTTACCTCCCACCCACTAAGGATTTCACAGCCTCTCCAAACAGCGCCAACAGCTGGAGATCAGGGCTTAAAACTGTGGGAGACTTTTTAAATCCGAACCATAACATGTGGAGCCTTAGCAGCATTCGTCACCGGGAAGAAACAGATGTGGGGAGAAATGTGCCAAAGAAATGTCCCAGTGGGTAAAGGCTCTTCTGTATGAGCCTGACTATTTGAGTTTGACCCCAAAGCTCATATAAATGCGGAGAGAGAGAACTAACCCCACAATATTGTCCTCTAATTTCTACTCGCTTGCCTTGGCACATGTGCTCATACACAAATATCACACACGGGAGATATATATCTGTATATATATATGTATGTATGTATGTATATGTATATAGTATCAGGTCCCCCTAGGGTCTTCAATCCCTGCTCTCTTGTTAACTATCAGTTCTGGCCTCATCACCTTTGTCAGTCTAGCACAGCCCCCAACAAGGAGCCATGAATCTCTTTCTGCCTGACAGGGCCTGTTTTCCATAGAGGGCTGGCCAGTGGCCCATCTGCAAATCTTCTCGACACTTTCCTCCTTATCCAAGGACTGCCAGGCAGCTCTGAAGAAATACGGGGCTGACATTTTAAAATCCCCATGATTCCTCCCAACAGCCATAGCCATTGGGATCCCCCCCAACCACATAGTCATACTACCCACTGCAAACAACAGAACTAGTTGTAGACATAATTACATCACTGCTTACTGAAGGGAGCTGAGCTTAAATTTGGGCACTGAACTTATAATTGTGATTGTTGACATGGCATCTGTGATTGTGCATGGAGTCAGCCATCTTTTGTGATAGCTTCGTAACTGCCATTTTACTGGCATATAGCAGTTGTCCAGTTGCATTTTAAAATATACATTAATTTAGCATGATATCATTCTTAGCATAAATTATGCTGTGTATTATAGGAAATTTAGCTCCCTCAGTTTTCCCCCTTGCATAAAATGGCTTGCCAGTACCTAAAACCATGAGGATACATTATTAAATCTAAAGACGCTAACAAAAGACACATAACTCTAGACATAGCCCTGGAAATAAGTGATTGCCTCTTGGGGAATGAGACCATGAATTTTACTTATAGTTAGGGTGGAAAGAGCCTGGTCTCTCAGAGTTTAGCTTAAGCCTTTTAGTGGTGATTAAGAGGAAAGAATTTTGATTTTTTTATTCTAAAATACCATTGTACAACTATATTTTCAGAAATCATATTGTGTAGTTTATTACTAGTATCCCGTTACTTTATAGAGCTCAGTGCTGACTTTGAAGGACTTGGATTAAAATTAGAAAGCCACAAGCATATTGAATATGCACACATATATTATTAAGTTTTAGATACGAAATGTCCTTTGAAAGGTCATGTGTTGAAGGCTGGGTCCCCAGTGTAATGTGTGAAGGCAGAATTTGAAGGAAAAGATCAGTCAGATCAGGAAGCAACTGCTATAGTCAATGGGCCGATCACTGATGGAGTCATAGTTGAACAATTATTGTGAGATCACGATAAAGCAGGTAAGCCAGGAGCTGATTGGAGGAAGGAGGTCACTGAGCTATCCTGAATGGAATTTGAATGGCCTGTCTTGGCCCTGGTGTACCTCTTCTCTCATGTCTCTCTGCTCTCTGGTTGACATGAGGTAACAGCTGCCCTCCCACCATGATGTTCTACCTTGTCATAAGCCTGAAACAAAAGCAGTAGAGATGGCTAGCTGGCCGTGGACTGAGACCTCTGAGACCGTGAGCCAAGACAAAGTGTTCTTTCCTTAGTGCTTTAGATATTTTGTAGTTTCAATGAAAAGTTGACCAATGCAGACTGTAAGATGTATTCCATAATCTAGAAACAGCATTTTAAAATCAAGAAAATTTTAATGAACATTTTACCCAAATATCTTTGGAACTTTGAGTTAACTTCCTTATGCAACAGGTTCTGCCTCACATTCCTCACTGCCATCAATAAGAAATTCAAAATCGGGGGCTGGAGAGAATGACTCAGAGGTTAAGAGCACGGCTTGCTCTTCCAAAGGTCCTGAGTTCAATTCCCAGCAACCACATGGTGGCTCACAACCATCTATAATGAGGTCTGGTGCCCTCTTCTGGTGTACATGCAGGCAAAACACTGTATACTTAATAAATAAATAAATCTTTTAAAAAGAAAGAAAGAAAGAAAGGAAGAAAGAAAGAAAGAAATTCAAAATCCTCAAACTATAATATTACATGTGAAAATTAGATGCAGCATGCTGTTAAGTATATGCCAGTTCTAATCTTCTAAGGAGAGACTCCAATGTCTATTACATCTTTTATTTAACTCCATAGAGTCCAGTCCTATTTTTCAAAAAAAAAAATCCAGAAGTATATCTGGAAAAGCAAGGGTTTGTTGCTATGTGGAACTGTGTTCATTCATAGTCCGTACTCCGTTGCCTACATGACACTGGCAAAGTCACCTTCTGGCCTCAGTTACAGGCAGTTTTCTCATCTTCAAAAACATCACCTTGCAGGATAACGACAGCCAGATCACTAGCACATATTTCCTATAAAAATCCATAATTCATTCAAGAAATGTGGGCAACATTATTACTGATATCATGATTGTTCACAGATGCATATCTGCTCAAATAGTGTCTGGAAGTGTCTTAATGAAGTTAATCAGTATGAGGCAAGGAGGGGAGACGAACAGGATAACTAGTGGGCCTTGGGGCGCAGGCCTGTAGTCGCAGCACTTGGGAGGGGAAGCGGGGAGAACCAGAAGCCCACTCTTACACACAGTGAGTTAGGTGCAACCCTAAACCACATTTAACTCTGTCTCAAATAGAGGGGGGATAACTAAACTGGTTGCTGTTCTACCCCCAAATTTACAGGACAATGAGTATACAGAAGCATAAAATGTTTGCTCTCAGGAGTGGGTAAAAAAAAATAATCCCCAGTAAATTATAGAAAGTTCTGAATCCCTGTTCTAGAGTCACCTTGAACATTTCACACCACTTGCACTCATTATTAAAGCTCCGCCTCTTCCATCCTCCGTTTCAGTCACACATCGGGTTAAGAGAGCAGATTAAGAACTTTTCCAAAGCCGTGAGTGCCAGAAAATCTGATTTACAAAGATGCAAATGAATGGTTTTCATTATCTTTTAATTAATGGTAATCCATTCATTATCAAGCTTTTGCTTATGTTCCTGTTTCTATTTTCCCTGCCAGAGACCTTTAAGGATGGAGGCAGAATGCAATGGTAAAGTCAATTTTTATCTATATATTAATACGTTGCAGACTCAATGAAAGCAAATGGTCTATCATTGTCAAACTGCCAAACTCTCAAACAAGGCCAAGTGCAGGTGAAGCAGGAGCATCACTAAGGAGGGGCGGGAGGTGGGTTTCCATAAGGAGGTGTGTGTTACTGTTCTTTACAAATTTTGGGGCTCAGAAAACATTCACTGAGCCCAGATGCCTCACTATTGGGTGAAGCTTGGGAAGCAGCAAACTTGTAGCTGGAATCTGAGGGTTCCAGTTTCTGGCTTTGTGTCTCCTTGGCGTATGACTTCACAGAAGACTCTCCCTCCTGTAAAGATCTGGTCTACGTTTACTGAATGAGAAAATTAGAATAGAGATGGCTGTAGATCTTCATAACTGTGCAATTGAACTACTGAGGAAAATGCTGTGTACATTTTGCAGAATTACTTGTGGCGCTGTCTTATTGTACAAAGACAGCAACACATTCGATAATATTGGCTTCCAAGTCTTGCAAATTTGTATTAATGGTGCCCATTAAGGCCAATAAGTGAAAATGTTACTGAGTGTTGCCTGAGCACAGGAAAAGCACTGAAAACACTCACTTACTTGAGACATATATATGGAGTACCATATGCTAGAACACATAAAGCCAGGCCTGGTGGTGTGAACCAGCTCTGTGGAAAAAGGCGGAGATGGGAGGAGTTTAAATTCAGAGACAGCTGGGCAACTTAGTTCAAGGTAAAATGCTTGCCTAGCATATGTAAGGTCTTAGATTCAGTCTCCAACCTCCAAACTGGTGCGTGTGTGTGTGTGTGTGTGTGTGTGTGTGTGTGTGTGTGTGTGTGTGTGTGTGTGTCTATATCTGTGTATTCGTATCTGTCTGTGTGTGTCTGTGTCGGTATGTGTGTATCAAACCTATAGCTTCAGAACCTAAGGTGTTTGTCCTTCCTGCTTCACCATGTTGTCTTCAGAGGCAAACATTAAGAGTCTTTGGAGTAAATGGTGCTGCAGCCCAGGGAACATGAAGCCAGGATGTGGGAATTAGCCCAGGCAGGGCCATCGTCACTCCTAGAGAGTAAAGCAAAGCTCACAGGAGTCATCTAAAAGCACAGTTTGAGTGTTCGGAGAGCAAGGGGTGGTACTGAAGAGGCAGGTCCACACATAGAGGGCAACATCAAGTGTTTCTCCCAGTCCATGTGTTGTCTTCAGGGGTCTCAGCTCTGATTGCCCTTTACTCATAATATAGCCTTTGTGCCTTGAGTGCCCCCAAACAAAACAGCCCTGATCCCTGCGTGGTAACAGGAAATACAGCCAAGCACAAGCAATCCAAAGTCAAGATGCTCACTAATCCCGTGATGGGCCTGTGTGTGGCTCTGAGGAACTCTACCATCTCCACTGAGGGCAAAAAGTACAAACCCAGGCATCACCTCTGAAGCCCACAGGACGTGAAGACCCACACAAATGTGCTTGTCCTGGTACAAAGACATTCACCATGACCCAAAGAGTCATCTTCTATAGCGTTTTTGCCTTCAGTGGCATCTTCATTGAGCCCGGTTTAGGTACTTCTTTCCACTGATTACAGACTGATCTAGAAGGAGGCATGGTTAATGAGCTGATTGTGAGATCTCTGTACTAACAGACTGAAAACCCACATCCTTGATGCATCCTCAGGCTGGTCCTGCCAGGCCAAGCCTTGGAAGTCACCAAGCTTTCTCGTGCTTCTGTTCCTTTCTTATTTCTTATCCCACCAAGCTCTGCTGAATCTAGCCACAGTTTACAATCTGGATCATAGGCATCCTCTCTATAAAAATGCAATGACTTTTCTAGAACCCAAATGCCATCGTCACAGTGTTGTCAATGCTGCTGGCATGACTTGTGTCACAGACGGTCATTATGCAGGGTTGTTAATTAAGACTGTTCACTCAGCAAAGACTCCTCACCCAGAAGACAAGGATCTAACTCCAGGCTAGAAAGCATCTAGTTTTCTAACAGGTATAAGGTGCAATGTGGAGTTAATGGTGATTCAGAATCCAAGGGACTTCCGTTCAGAACATCTGCCTTTCTAGACCATGAAGGCTGGGTAACCAGATCTCTCTATCTTTACACCTTTAAGGCCTAAGGGAGTCCCTTATACAAGCTTGCAAAAGCTGTACCTTCTGGAAGCTTCATAGTACAAAGAACAATCTCAACATGTTTAATCGTTTACGTTGCGTGTTTTGCATGAATAACCTCACTTAGGGGACATGAGTCTATATATAGAAAAGATGCCAGTACTTTTCCATTGTATAGAAGGGGAACTTGCAGCTCACTTATTTGCTTAAATTCACACAGTCAGGATTTGAAGTGTAACTGTGAGCACACACAGGCACCTTTCTAGCCACCTGGAAAAAGGTATCTTTTCCTGTGCAGACAGTAAACTCCCCTCCTGTCCCCTTAATATTGCCGAAGGACTTCGAACGGCATTCCTCAGCCTGTGGGTCGTGAGTCTTTTGGAGTCATACAACCTTCACAGGGGTCACCTAAGGCCATACTGCATATCAGATATTTACATTATAATTCGTAACAGCAGCAAAATTACAGTTATGGGGTACCAACAAAATAATTTTATGGTTAGGGTCATCACAGCATGAGGGTCTGTATTTGGCATAGAACAAATGGCCCTCCCTGCAGGTCAGTATCACACAGATTTCAGAGGACAAAGTTTCCCTCTGCTACATGCGGGCATCTCTTGTTCTGCCTCTTGCCACCAGCATCATCTTCCTTATACCGGACTTGAACCCCGGCCAAGTTGCTGGTGCATGCAGTCTATTTCCAGTCACCGCAGGCTCTGTGTCAGCTCTCAAGCCCCTGTTGACTCAGACGAAGAAGAACAATTGAGCTATCCATCAGTTCAGGATAATGTGCCAGTCACATGCCTTTTCCTTTCACCCCTGGGGTTCATGCACACCCTGAGCAAGAGACAACCAGACTTCCTCAGAGAGCAAGCCTGTTGATGAATAAGCGCCTTCCGTCCACCATGCAAGCAGGGAAGGCATTCCTCAAAGCTGTCTTTACTATGTGCGCTAAAACAACACTTAGTCCTTCTGTGAGGTTGCCTAAAGGAGCCCCTGAACATTCAAAGGCTCATCAGCATCTATCTCACTCTCTACTAGCAAAATGGGCTTAAAATGAAGCTCAAGATCCCTCATCCTTCTAAAAGCTAGAGCAGTCTTGTTTTTTAAGTTCTGAATCCTTTAACTTTCAGGTTCCCCTACCTCCTGTTCCATCCAGCCCTGATAGACTGTTTCCTTTTCTGAGTTCAGGAGCCTGGACAACTCATTTGATAAGCCCCCGCTCCATCCATCCTTTTATCCATCGGTTCACTCAGTCACGCATACCATGAACGCTGAGGTTGTCCTACGTGCTGGGCAGTGTGGTGGGAGCTGGGATGAAGTTCTGCCCACATCTACACAAAGAGCCAGACAGCTCCAGAGGGTGATCAATGTAGCACTCTAGACCTTAGGGAGCCAATGCTGCTTGAAAGGAGTAAAAGAGAAGAGGGAGACGTCAGGAGATTCATGCAAAGCTGCCTCCTCCAGTTGAAATGTCTGGATGTCAGGGCAAGGCAACAGTGGTTCTTAGAGACTTACAGATGACTCCAGTGTGCAGCCAGGTTTGAGCACATCTCTGGAAACCACCTAGAAATCTATGTCTCATCCCACCACTATGGTGGCTTGCCGCTGGTGAATGGACTGGCCTAGAAGGACAAACAGCAGACGTGAAAGGTGGGGGGTCCAACTCATTCATCAGTCTCCCCAGCTGGTCAGGAGGAGGCTCGGTCCCAGCTAACCTCACTTATTGCTGAGTGCCCCTTCTGCCCACCTCCGCCTCCAGAGAGCGCTCATGCACTAAGCCAGACAACCTGAGGCTCTCCCACTCTCTGCTGAGCAACACCTCACTCCACAGACCCTAGGCACTCAAACACCTGCAGGCATAACATTCTCCAAGCAGAGGAAACACACACTTTAGGATGCCAATCCTCAGGGGGTTCGTGGACCCTCTCTGGGAAAGGCTCAGGAAGAAGTTGCCTTAACCGAAGACCCCAAGGTAACAGTGATTCTCAGACTTAACACAAATCTCAAGAATGAATGACTCATTGCCGTCCGGTCACCCCACCTACACAGCTGTCGCTCTCGCTCCTTTTGAGGACTGTTTATGCATAGCCAACCCGAATACCCTCCCGGCTTGGGCTTGGTCATCTTGGCTTCATTTAAAACATCCAGGTTTCTTGTGATATTCCTGAATAGTTTCTAATGTTTTAGAAACTTGTTTTTAACTTGTTCCTTCTTTCTAGCTTTTCAAAAACAATCATTTTAATTTTCTGTAAATGCCTTTGTGGCACTTCTTGGCTGAGCACTCATTTTGTAAGATAGTGGTACACATAACAGTGTCTTTTGAGTCATCGACATAGCTATTGTCTTCCTTAAATTTTGTTTGCATTCCCATTTTGTAGATAAAATATTTTATCTCCCGGGCACTGCAAATGAATGGCCTTCAACCTGTTGAATAAATAGCCAAACCCTCCCTTTGGATGAGTCGTGTGTGTGTGTGTGTGTGTGTGTGTGTGTGTGTGTGTGTGTGTGTGTTGCACCTCTGTTGGGAATAGATGGACAGAAAAGAAATGCCACAGAGCCCCAGAATAGGTCCTCAAACAATTGCACGAGTATTCAGTAATAGTTGTTTTGATTTGTGTCACTCTGACAGCAGTTGTATCTGCAATGCTAACCATATGTGTCCTTTAATAGCTACTTCTTCCCCGTTCTCTATCCCAGGAAATGAATCATTAAAGAGAACACAAGAGCCAGACAGGGACTCTGAGGACTGTTTGGATGAGTAGAAACAAATATCACTTCAAGGCCACATAGCAAGTACAGTCAGCCTTCTCTATCCACGTGTTCTGCAGCCATGAACCAACTAGCTCTGCAGTGATAGTATCCCTGGGAAACAGCCTACCTGACTTGCACGCACTTGTCTTCATATGTTTCTCCTCATTATTCCCTAATCCTACACTAGAACAATTGTTTACATGGCATTTCTCTTGTCATAAGTGGTCTAGGTGATGCAGAGATGACTCGGAGTGTACGCCAGGGCATAGATGAATGGTACGCCACTCTATGGAAGGACTTGAGCATCCATGAATTTGGCCCCCCACAGAGTGTTTCTGGAACCAGTCCCCTGCAGAAAGGGAGAGAAGGAGAGGAGAGAGAGGAGAGAGGATTGTCAGTGCTGTGACAATAGAAGGTCATGCTGAAGCTTGACTCTTGAGTTCACAAAGGTAACAAATGGTGGGGAAGGGCTGTAGCTCAGTGGATGTGGTACTTGCCTAGCATGCATGGAATCCTGGGTTCCACCACCCGCCCCCCCAAGCATGGCATAAAACCATCTCTAAACAAAATAATAGTAAAACAAAAAATTTAAAAGCAAACACAGCCAAGAACAGGCTTAACTTTTTGGACAAAAGCCCCTCAACTACACTGTTTCAGGAAACGGGGTCTCTCTATGTATCCCATGCTGGCCTCTCTACCTTGCCATCCTCCTGCCTCCATCTCCCAAGTGCTAGGATTATGGAGCATCTCACCCTGCTGTGCAAGCCCCTCCCCCCCTTAAAGAAGAACAACAGAAATGTGTTGTTCTCGCACATGACTAAGTAAAGGGACTTTCCGACCACATGTGGCTCAGAGGATTTCTCCAGCTGCTGTTACTTCTCAGCAAGCAGGAAGGAGAAAAGGACCCTGGAGAAGGCATCTGTCTCTTCAGAGTCAATAATGGCAAAGCCACTCCTGTTATTTTTGATTCATCTTATTGGGAATCTTAACACAATTATTCTGAAGCTCCGTAACCTCAACCAAATTATTTTAATACACTGAACTTCAGTCTTCCCACGTGCAAAACTGAACAAAGCAGCAACTGCACGGATCAGTGAGAAAACACACCTGAGGGCGCAGCAAGCCACCTGTGTCCCTCATAATTAAAATAGGCCATTATTAGCAGGGCCTGTTGGGGCACTCCGGTATCCACATCTAGAAGATGGAGGCGAGAAGACTGTGAATGTAAGACCATTCTTGGCTACATAGAGAGATTATGTAAAAATGTAAAAAGAAGGAAAGGAGGAAGGAAGAAAATATATGTCATTATATTATTTAAGGACATAGAATTATCTAGCTTAAACAAGGTTATTATTATTTGGTAGCTGACTATACAAACAATAACTAGAATTGCCTAAATTTGAGGATCTCTTGGAAAGATTATGACAAATAAATGAGTTGCCATCATGATAAGGAGAGGTTTATCGTATATAACATCTCTCCATGCTAATCAAAACCAGAACTAGATAACAAGGACCATATGAGTTCTTTACTGGGAGATATTTGGGGATTATGTTGGCCACAATTGCCATCTTGGATATGTTGCATATTTACCACTATAGAGATAGGCGGGTGAATAAAAGAGTGTTTTGAGATTCCTTTCTAGACTAGGATTCCAGGAGCTTGTGAAGTCCAAGCAAAGCCAGGGGATATCTAATAAGCATCATTGTTTCTCTCTGAAGACACGAATAGTGATGGCCTTAGGGACATACAGGAGAAAGAGGCCATCGACAGAGTCAGTGCAACAGGGGCCATGTCTGTGGTACCCTGCCTGCAGCAGGTTACATTGGATAATGAAAAAAAAAAAGCTTATAAATGTTATCAACTGTTGTTACTATGCTCAGAAAGCCACAATCCAAAGTGTGAACAAAGTATAGTGGATAAAGGGAAGGGAGTGTCTCAGGTGTGGCATGTATGTGCGGGAGTGTGAATCTGGGTTCACAGGTACCATGGCAAAGAGTGTTTTTCGTGAGGCAGATAAACAAACGCTAAGGCCCTTCCTACCTCACTTTCTGTCTCAGCCCCTCATTCTTGCAGAGCCCCAGGGCCTCACTAAGCTGGATGCTTGGTCTGCACTGGATGTGCACATCTTCCTTGTAGATCTGTGTCCTGAGCTGGGAGGTCACCGTGGCAGTGATGTGTGCCTGGAATCTAATAATGTTCTCACAATCTTCTCAAACCTTTAACACCCCTACGAGTCGGTGATCCTAGGCCTTGCCTTGTGACTTCAGATGGAATGAAAAAAAAAAAAAAAAGAACAGAAAAGAAACCAAGACTAGCCCTTGAAGAAACCTGCACAGTTGCAACAAAGAGCCAGAGTCAGGGCATTGAGACAAATTCTATTAAAACCTATTTGTCTCCATGAGTCAGTTTTGCATCACCAGGAACTCCAACTCAGGGATGCCAGCGTTAATAACACTATGTCTCCAGCACCACACCACCCTCCGCACAGAGGAATGATGGAGGTGACGAAGTCATTTGTTGGTTCAGCAATGAATCAACAGCTGTCAAGTGGCTTTGCTATTACAATGAACCAATCGAGGGCCTTCTAGGCTAGTGGAGGGACACAGGTTAAACAGGTTAAATGGATAATGTCATGTCAAACAGTAGTGGTAGGCCGTGAGTCCTGTAAATAGGAAAGGGGTGATTCGTAAAGACTGCTACCAGGGAAATGCTCCCACATGGGACACCGAGAAGAAACATAAAAGCTGGTATGAGTCATATCATTGTCCCTTAAATAAATGAGAGTGAGTGAATTTGACCTGTGTGGGAACAAAATTCAGTGCAAAAGGGAGCATGAGACCCTTTCTCTGGTCCTGAGGACGCTGTAACAGAGGTTCATTTAATTTTTTAATCTTCATAGCAGTTTCATGAGATAGCTCACCAGAGTATACACAGCTTGTACAGGGTGATACCGAGTTTTAATTCTTCTGATTTATTTTTATTATATGCTTGAAATGGCTGCATATCATAAACAGTATATATTTGCAGTACACGATTTTAGACTTCCTGATGTATGTAAAAAGTCTATGGGAGTCATCACCCTCGAGAAAATAAACATAGCTTCCATCCCCCAAAAGAATTTCCATGCCTCCTCTAATCCATCCCTCTGCTCTCCTCCCATCCCCAGCTCCACGTGACCATGGCTCTTTTTTCTGTTACTATAAATGAGCCTGTTCTATGAGAATATACAGGGGGAGGTAATCCCCCTCAGGAACAGTCATAGGGGAGGGGACTAAAGGGAAAAGAGGAGGGAGGGAAGAATGGGAGGATACAAGGGATGGGATAACCATTGAGATGTAACAAGAATAAATTAATAAAGGAAAAAAATAAAAAAATAAAAATAATAAAAATAAATAAAGTTTGGAAGCACAGGGATTTGAACCCAGGGCTTTTCCCATATTAAGTATATCCCCAGGCTTCATTTAAAATTTTAATTTGACATAGGCTCTCTCTGAGTTGCCCAGGCTGACCCAAATCCAAACAGGGCCTTGAACTTGTGATCTTCTTGCCTCAGGCCCCTGAGGAGCTGGGATCATAGACTTGCACCACCAAGCCCAACAATGTTCTATAGGGTGTGTGCTTTTGTAGGGAGGGTTCTGGGTCCTGCCGCTCTGCAGGGTTACTTTCTGCTTGCTCCATGTTGTTTCTGAGAAGACAACTTCATTTCCGTCACTGGGTGGTGCTGCAGTGTCCACTGTTGTCAATTGTCCACTTAACCTGTTAGTAGACAGTGGGGCTGTTTCCAGCTTTAACTGTTAAAAATCAAGCTGCTCGGACTACTCCTATGTCTGTATCGGATCCATATATTTATCCTTAGGTAATAAAGACGGGACTAGAATGCGTAGACACTTCTTTGGGTGGCAAAATCGAACTGGAACAGAGCCAAGCCTACCAGATTTTAAGATCTACACTAAGGATAACGAGTAGCCACCTAAGACTGTAGTCAGGGAGCCTGTAATTCAGACGTCACCCAGTTCCTCTGTCATCTCAGGAGAGATTGCCTTAGATAACCCAGCATGGGAAGGCTGGCTTTGCACTCTCTCCCACAGTGATTCGTGGTCTGATAGCAGCAGGGCCCAATCCTTTCTACTGTCCTTTCCTCAGTGGTCAAATCCCAGGCAAGTCCAAGGCTGAGTGAGACTTCTTGGCTCATGACAAGGGGAGGAAAGCAGCGGCTTACTGGTTTCCAATGTATCCCACTCCTCCATGTCACCTCACATCAAGCAAAAGCACATCTCAGAGAGAGCCGTGTGGGCTGAGATAACATTCCTGGAGGAAGTGGCTTCATATAAAGACCTGAGGAGTGATGGGAGGTGGTAGATGGAAATCAAGAGCAGAAAGGGAAAGTGGTACAGGCAGCATCCGCAGCTGCTGCTAAGGAACTGAAAACAGAGCATGGGACTGTCCCAGGGACATTTAGAAGTCCTGTGCCACTGGGTAGCAGAACTCTTCCCTTACAGCCATGGTCCTCAACCTTCCTAAGGCTGTGACCCTTTAACACAGTTCCTCGTGTTGCAGTGACCCCTACTCCTAAAATTATTTTCGTTGCTACTTTATAAGTTTGCAGCTATGAGCCATAATGTAAATAGCTGTGTTTTTGGATGGTCTTAGGCAACCCATGTGAAAAGGTCGTTTGACACGCCCCCTAAAGGGTCACGACCCACAGGCTGAGAACTGCTGCCTTAGGAATTTCGGGCACTGTGAACCAAAGCAGCCCCTCCCAGCAAGCTGTCAATGGCAACGGTGGGTCTGAGTCCAGCTCTCCTAACCTCTAGTCTGGATCTTCTCCTCACACATAGAGCTGCTTCCTGTTGACAGTGCAAGTTTCAAAAAATCGAGTGAAGGGAGGAACTGCCTTCCACTTTACACAGTAATCACCTGCCTTGTACCGTTCACTATGCTATTTGTGATCAAGTTCCATCATTCTTTTCCTGGGGACCCAGAGTAACACCTCACCCGCTGGGCAGATGCTTTAAGAAAGGAACTGCTGGGGGACGGGGTAGGGTGGGGGGACGTGTACAGAAAGAAATAAAGGGGGATAGTCAATGACTCATTTCCCCTGCCGTTAGTTTAAGTTATAATTAACCAAAGTTTTAAAATAAAACCTAAACGGCACCTGCTCCACCACGCAACCGCAGAAGCACACCCCACTAATCAGCTCCGACCTCACATCAACAACCCACTGCAGAAGCAATTAGGGGGTGATTCTTGCCATGTGGATTCCTTTCCTGGTTAAATAACCCACGGTCCAGCATGGGAGCACGGAAACCGCAAAGCTGCCGTGCGTCCGTCTTTCAATGTTAAAGGGCGAGCATTTTATGTTATGCAGTTGTATGGAGGAGATTTGTTTTGAGCTCGGGCACGCCCCCCTGTACTGCTTTACAGTGACAGTCCCCTAGATGGCTTCAGTGGCCGAACAGGCTGAACAAGCTGAAGGACTCAGGGAAGATAAAACCCACTGAACGGAGTCGAGCTGGAATTCACAGTACATGGACAGCCTGGGCCAGCAAGAGCAGTTGGTCACTCAGCAACCCCGGGAGGCCAAGCGGCTGAACTGCGCTTATGCGCATGTTCCTGGGTCAGCCGCTGGAGGGGAATTATGGGCAGTTGGAGAAATGAACCCTTAAAATAATCTACCCAAGCTGTGGTGAAGATGCTCAAACACAGAGAGCTCAAACACACTTTCTCTGACTCAGGCTTTCCCTCCCAACCACTTTCTACCTCTAGCAGGGTCCTGGTGATATTTAATGAATTAAACACAGGCAGCAATTCCACTCCTCAGAGAACCAAGAGACTTAAAATCAGGCATTCATAGCAGCACATTCACAATAGCCAAAAGGTGGGAGCACCCTAAATGTCTATCACATTGTCAGAATTGTGTGAAATCTAGCAACAACAATCACCCCTTTCCTTTCCCCCAGCTTGAGCCTCCTGAGGAAATGTTAATTTCTTAGGGCCCATTGCTGGTAGCTGGAGGAGAAGCACCCACAGGTGTCTCTCCTTAGAAGACCTCTGCTCCTATCAAGACAGTGACAGAGCTTGTGTAGAACCAGAAATGTATGGGATGGCATTGATCTATATGGCTTACCCGCTGCAGCTGAAAATATGTGTTCTTTATCACAAGCAAGCACACTCACCCTAGGGTAAGATCTTCAGTGTGACATCACTAGGGTCTCCTAGATCTGTAAGATAGTCCTTGTGAAAGGATTTTGAAATGCACCAATAAGGAAATTAAAGTGTGCAGCTTATTTCCACGGGTGTGAAGGTGACCCCACATTGGTGACAACTAGTATATCCAAGACAATAACTACTACACCGGTGGTTACATGGACAGCTTTCAAGATGTGAAGATTCGCAGAGGCTGTAAAACATCTGGAAATTGATATGGTCTGTGTAGTCCAGGTGAGTCGCTCTTCTGTTTGAGGTTAGAGTTAAGAGTTTGTGCTGCTGTGACTGTGGAGACCCTTCTCCCAAACTTGCTGTCCAGTGTCTCACTAGTTCTAGAACCACAGAGGGGAAAACGATGAATAAAGGATGAAAGTTCTGCATATTTAGCTCCCAGGTCATTATATGGATTATTAACTTTTCCCAACTCCTTTGTGGGATTAATTGGAAACAATTGCAGTGTTCACACCACTTCCCTACATTAATTAAGAGGCATTACATGCCCTCCCCCCTACCCCCATTCTACTGGTAACAAAAGGGACAAGGGAGGCTCCTCAATTACCAGACAGCAGCCACGGAAGGAAAGGGCTGGGGAAACTGTGTCTGAGAAGGAAGGGGACCACAGCCCAGTGTCTGCAGAGAGAGACCCTGAGCCCACTGCTGAGCGACCAGGGACACTGGATTCTAAGCCTCTAGCTCAATCCCCAGGTCTTTATTTACTACTTGACAAAATCTCCCTAAGAATGGAAAACATGTTAAGGAGCATTAAGTAACACCCTGGCTTGTTGAAAAAAACAAAAACAAAACCAAAAACCAACCCTCTCCGTTCATGATTGCATGTCTATGTTTTCGATTCTTCCACTCAAAAATAAATTCAAAAGAAAATTAAAACAATACCTACAATAGAAACATCTCGAATGGTAAAGCTCTTTAAAAATACACGCATTTATTCTGTCTTTGTCAAGAAAGCTAGAAATGCAAGTGGGTGGTTCTGCGTTTCAAAAGACCCCCTCACCTTCCTAAGACAATGTGTCTGATGAGACTGCTATTGTGTCCAGAGAGGTATTGTACATCCACTTTGCAAGCGAGGTGGGACAGAGAAGGGAAGAAAAGAGGAGGAACAAGATAGATAAAGAAGGCAACATCCCAGAAAATCTCACTCAGTTTGTTTAAAGTAGGACTTCTCAGAACATTTGGAATGTGCCTGCCTGAAATCTCTAAGGCAGCGGTTCCCAAACTGTGGGTTCTGACCTCTTTGGGGGTTAAATGACTCTTTCACAGCGGTCACCTAAGACCATCAGAAACACTGATATTTACACTATGGTTCATAACAGTAGCAAAATTACAGTTATGAAATAGCAATGAAAATAATTTTATGCATGGGGGTCAGCACAACATGAGGAACTGTATTAAAGGGTCACAGTGTCAGGAAGGTTGAGGACCACCATGGCTGTAAGGGAAGAGATCTGCTACCCAATGGCACAGGACTTCTAAATGTCCCTGGGACAGTCCCATGCTCTGTTTTCAGTTCCTTAGCAGCAGCTGCCAATGCTGCCTGTACCACTTTCCCTTTCTGCTCTTGACTTCCATCTACCACCTCACATCACTCCCCAGGTCTCTATATGAAGCTGCTTCCTCCAGGAAGGCACAAGTGCACGCGCGCGCATGCACACACACACACACACACACACACACACACACACACACACACACATATCAATCTCTCTGCACTGTGTCACTCACTGCAAGTCAACTTGTCTGCTATTGAGCTAAAACTGGAGATTCTGTTATAGTAAAGTCCGTGTTTATCTTGTTTTAGATGAGAATATTTTCTCAGTCTAGGTGCTAAGTAAATGTTTGTCAAGCCAATGAATAATGAGCAAATGATCTGGGACGTATGAATGAAAAAGATTTGGATAGATTAATATTTCTTAATGTGGATGTTGGACTCTGAGGTTCTAAGAAAATGGGGAGGGGGTGCTCTAGGGTTTAGGAAACACTGGACTCAGCAGTGTTGACCTAGCTCAGTTGTTCAGGAGTTCTCAGAGCATTTGAACTGCTGAAGTGTTGTGAAATCTCCATGGGGAGGTGGGAAGCTGGCATGCCCAATGACATCACCCAGAATCGGTGGTCAGAGATTCCATTTCTTCAACAAAGCATCTTATAAGACCAGAGCATGCATTGGGTGAAGCCACCAAAGAAAACAAATAGGAGAAGGCAGATGGAGAGAGCATTAACACTGTATAAAATGCTAAGTAGACTGTAATAGCAGAAAAGTTGGTACCAAGCACAGATGCAATTAGAGATGAGCACGGAAAGAGTGCAGGCTCAGGCAGAGCCATCAGTGTCATACTGAACGACTTAAATGTTATGCTGCACCAAAGGAGTACAGCTGTAGGAAGGACGTCACACTCTAGCTTGATTTTAGTAAGATGGTTCTGTTTCCATCGTGGAAAATAAATATGAGTGTTTTGCAAATAGAAAGCCAGTGCAATTCTTGTGATGGTTCTAGTGGGAGGGGCTAAGGATGTAGACCAGAGAAATGGCAACTGGTATAGAAGAGGAAACTAGACAGATGCATTTGAAGGTCAGAGGCTCCTACAGAAAGGACTAAAAGCAAGGGAGAGCTCCAGACACAAGCCAATGCTCATTGGGAAGTAAGTTAATAGGGGAGGGAAAGGAAGAGGGCACCCCCACAAGTCTGGCAGCTTACAACCACCTGTAACTCCAGCTCCGATGCTTCTGATGAACTTGTCTAACCTCCGTAGCACCTGCACACATGTACACACAGACATACACCAACTCATACACAAATACATGTACATGCACCCAAACATACACAAACACACACATTCACACATACACACCAACACATACATACACACCAACTCATGCACACATACACACACAAAACATGATAGATGTCTTGGAAGGAAGGAGGGAAGGAAGGAAGGAAGGATAGCAGAGCTATGTGATGGCATGACACCACTCTAAAAACTTTTTGAGAACAGAAACCATATCCATTTTATTCATGTCTGTATGTCCAGTGTCTGCTGCATATACGTGGCAGTTGATTATAACTGGTGGCTAACTGAATAAATGAACAAACATTTAAATATATGAGTGAACAATTAAACGCAGTGCTGTTTTCAATGGCTCCAATCATTTCCCAAGTTAGCATTGTCCTCTGTGGACCCACTGAGATACTGAGCTGACTGGCTGAGAGATCGCAGAACTGGCTGGTTCTCTATCTTTAGTGAGAAGGGACTTCCTACCCTAAAACAGCTTGGCCAGTCTGAGATAATGACTCAGACAGTCAAGAACGACCGGAAGTAGATGAGCTGGACCAAGCAGGTCAGATTTATTGTACTCTTTAACACAATCCCTCATGATTGTGGCATTTACAAGAAGAGTGAGAAATGTAGTAATCTGAGGCATCATTGAGGAGAGAGTGTCAGAATGGAAGGAAACACCATGAAGACCCTGGTAGCAAAACAAAAGGCATCTTGGTGACTGGAGTAGGATGTGGGAGAGCTGCTGATGAGACAGACAGTACCCAAGATGCGTGGTTCCTAGCCCACCCACCCACCCCCCTTTCTCATTGTTAAGATGCCGCTGTTTGGCATAGTGATCCATTTACCTTGGTGATGATCCTAAACCTAGCCATTATCTATCATCCTCCTTGGGCACGTAAGCCTGTCAGAGGCCACACAGCTGAGGTGTAAGTGCTGGCCCTACATGGTTCCCAGGCTTGGACATTAGACCCCGTGTTGATTACCCCAGGAAGGCACAGATAGGGGGGGGGGGCGATTGTATTTCCACTCCAGTTAGGTTCATCATCTCTGTTTCCTTAGCTTGTACGTGTGGCTCTCGGCCTGTGATATACTTGAATATGGCCTAACTAGGATTATAGTTAAATTTTGTTTCTGAGAGGTTTTCACCTGGTTCCACATCGGCATGCTAAAACCCCAACCCCTCTGAGATGAAACAGAACAGACATGTGTGAGGACTAGAGCAGAGCTCTGAGGTAGCTGGGTGGCAGGTATTGCTTCAAGCATGAGCTTAAGAAAATACAAACCATAATCCCCATTTCCAAACCCTAAACCAAAGAATGAAACAACCATGAGCACCATGCAAAAAAATCTATCACCTTCAAGCGAGTGTATCCTAAGGGCAGTATCTCCCAGAATTGGCACTGTTCTCCTAACATGGGTGCTCAATGGAAAGGGGGAGCAAGTAATAGCCCAAAGTACTGTAGTTGTCCGGGGAGGCTTCCTGGAGGAGGCAAGCCTTGGGTAATACCTCTAAAGACAGGCTAGCTACAAAGTAGCCCCAAGGGCACCTTGGGTGTAGAAGATGTGCGACCAGGAAGCAGTCTGGATATAGTGACTATGATACTATTTTTTAAAGATAAGTTTAAAGATTATTTAAATGCTAATACATTCACATACAACTTTTTTTTTAAAGACTGTTTAATATTAATGTCTTTTTAAACCAAAGTGGTTTGGTTTGACAAGTGTGTTAGTGCTTTTCCTCTGTGCTATGACAAAATAGCTGACAGAAAGAAGGGAGGAAGGCTTATTCTGGCTCGCCTTTTGAGGGTATGGTCCATCCTTGCAGAGAAGGTTGCAGAGGCAAGATAAAGACGCCACTGCTCACTTCTCAATAGCCCAGGAGGCAGAGAGACAACAGCAAGCCCAAATGGGCTATAAAAGTCCAAAGCCCACTTCCCAGAAAGCCACTTTCTCCAGCTAGGCCTCATTTCCCAAATCCCTTACAACAGTATCATAAGCTGTGGACTAGTATATGAGCCCACGGAGAACATTTCACATTCAACCAGATATGGTAATTTGAGATTTAGTGTAAAGATAGATGGTGTCTGTGCTCAGAAAACCTCATTAATCAAGCTGGATTGTTGACTAGGTTACACACACACACTGGACATGACAGGACCACTGTAATCATGAATGCCCAGCAGTTGTGATTGCCTGCATAGACCAAGCTCATCAACATTCTTCATATACTTTATGAAGAATGAGGGGTTCACAACCCCCCACTTCTTTCTCACTGAGGAGGTATGGTCAATTGGTGGTACCTGGGGAAGGGAGAGTCAGCTTTCATGACATTGCCCTTTATAGTGAAGCCTCTTCGGTCCCTAGAATTAACCACCTGAAATGATGCCAAGGAAGCTCCAAGCCCGTTTAGATTCAGAGGGAGAATCAGATTCTGTCACTCAGTGGGAAAACATCCAGCTTCTAGAATATATGGAATGATGGACATCCCATCCACCTTTAGAAAACATGATCAATAACATGAAAACTTGCTAGAAGACCCTCACATGATATTTATTGTTTACTGGGGACCTCAGTCAATTCCCACCAAATCACTCTACAAAAGGAGTCTTGTCTGCATTTCAGAAACAAGAAAAAGGAGGCTCGGAGCCATGTTGGCTAGGAGCAGTCACCACCTGCTGTATGCCATGCCCTAGAGATGGTTTATAAGCATCCAGCCAGATTTTCTCTTTGGTTCACTAAAACTAGGCTAAATGACCTGCATGTTCATGTGGAATGGCTCGAATCCAAGCCCAGGTCTGTCAAGTCTGCTCTAGTAGCCATTTGTGACACAACTCACATTCTGCTAGCATCTCACTCCTGTCTCAGTCCTATTTGGACCCAAGTCATGACATCAATCCCATATGGTGCTTTGGAGAGAATTAAAGGGAGCAACAAAAACAGCCTCACCCTGTGGGAAACTGCCTTTTCTCGTTGCTCACCCCAAGTGACGCTGCCACTCACATTGTGCTGAGATGACTGAAAGCAGTATGAAAAATGGCTTCTGAGATTGGCAGTGGCACCTCCTTGGCAGGGAACAAGGTAATAACCACTGTGTTATGGATTAGTCTGGAGCCCTCAGACCTTTTCCTGTCAGGCTCTGCCTTCCTTTCTGGGAAGCCTTAAGAAACAGCCCCCTATTCTCCAAACGAGAATCCTTTGGCCTCATACGTCTCTTGTTTATGGAATTGCAGACCTCCCACAATGAAGCAGAACTAAACGAAGTTTAGAAGCCAGATAAGCTTAATATGGCACTGGCCGGAAGACCTCCAGGCAGAGCATC
Organism: Acomys minous; assembly: GCF_964271855.1. Lineage (NCBI taxonomy): Eukaryota > Metazoa > Chordata > Mammalia > Rodentia > Muridae > Acomys > Acomys minous. The sequence continues at coordinate 51,499,623 of NC_140490.1, read as the reverse complement.
ATATAGAGTTGGGCAAGGATACCTCGGCTCAAACACACTAAACTCATAATAAATGGGAAGAGGGAAGAAAAAAAAGAAAAGAAAAGGATGGGCAGAGAGAGGAGGAAAAATGATGTCAGAGGAGAGAAAGAAAAGGAGGAAGGGAAAGAGACAGGCGGTGGACAGCAGTCAGTTTACCACTTGCACAGGTGCCACAGGGAGAGGAGCAGAAATAAGATGGGAGGACACAGAAGAAGAGACGCTCTTACCACTCCGCCACCCAGCAGACTCCCTGACTCAGCCTCTGAGGCTTCCTGATGACCTGGCGGCTCTTAGTTTTAAGAAGAAAACATTTTCCACGCAATGACACTGTAGTTACTATCCTACCAAGGGCTCACGGACCCTCCCTCTCCTCTCAAGAATCTACTGTGTCTTCACTTCCTCAGCAGAGCCGTATGTCCAAGTCTGAGCCGGTCCCAGACTCCAGAATTCCCAGAAATCCCACTGACACGTTCTTGTGTTGGTTTCAAGCCTGTTGCCCTGTCTGTGTAGGTCGAGCTTACGTGTGTTTACTCTGTGACGCAAGTGTATTCTCTACTCATTTCATCTCTGTGAGGACTTGTTAAGCCTTCAGCCATGCACTGCCATTCAAGGGTTTTAGTTCCATGTCGTGGAAACAAAGGACAGAAAAAGAGAAAATAGTTGAGTAACAGACATGTAGGAGGGAAACGACTTAGAGAATATACCGGAGCCCACTGAGTAAAACGCTAGGCTCCTGGCAGCGCAACATTCTAAGCTCTGGCTTTGTTTGTTTTGAGAGAGGGTTTCTCTGTGTAGCCTTGGCTGTCCTGGACTCCCTTTGTAGACTGGGCTGGCCTTGAACTCACAGAGGTCCACCTGTCTCTGCCTCCCCTAGTGCTGGGATTATAGGCATTCACCACCATGCCTGGCTTAAGATCCCTGCTTTTAAAATAGACTTAAAAAAAAAGAAAGAAAGAAAGAAACAGTTTCGAGCGGGGCGTAGTGGTGCACACCTTTAATCCCAGCACTCGGGAGGCAGAGGCAGGTGGATCTCTGTGAGTGTGAGGCCAGCCTGGTCTACAAGTAAGTCCAGGACAACCAAGGCTACACAGAGAAACCCTGTCTCGAAAAAACAAACAAACAAACAGTTTCGGATTAACAATAAAACTGAAAGAAAGGTGTAATATTTTTCCATATCCCAAACACATAGCCTTTCCCACTGTGAGCATTTGAAAGCTGTATTCATTCTAACAGATTATGTTTCACTGCCACACCCTTGTTCATTGTTTATATTAGGGGTCATGCTTGGTGCTACATGTTCAATGGGCTTCTGCAATTACATCTGACAGCAGCTAATGAGAATTCTCTTTGCATGTGGTATCAGTCGTTCTCCGGTTAAAGGGCCAAGAGACTAGAGTGGCAGTTCTCAGCGTGTGGGTCGTGACCCCTTTGGCAAGCCTTTATCACCAAAAATATTTACATGACGAGTCACAACAGTAGTAAAATTACAGTTACGAAGTAGCAACAAGAACAGTTTTATAGTTGAGGGGTCACCACAACACGAGGAGCTGTATTAAAGGGTCGCAGCATTAGGAAGGTTGGGGACCACTGGACTGGGGTGTGAAGAAACTGAAGAGCCAGAATAAAGAAAAACCAAACCAAACAAACAGACTGAACAATAAAGCTAAGTGCCACGCCACGGGCCACCATTTCTTATCCCACGTAAACCACTATCAGAGTGTGTCTTCTTTGCCCCAGCCCAGCTGTCTAAGAATTTGAGGCCTTAAGAAAAGCTAGAAACGCTGAAAAGATAGATCCCACAAGCATTTACACGTTTAAAAAATGTAATATTTTACCAATTAACACTAAGCAGTGTTCATAAGAATGACCTTAATATGCTTGTTCAAAGAAAAGGACTGAATTCAAGCTGCCTCATCTATTAAAAATTGGGTGTAACTCACCACCTTATTGATTTGTTGTTGTTGGAATTGAGGGAAATGTGCAAAATGCCTAAGACAGTGTCTGATACTAAACGCTAAAAGCATTGGTGTGTGTAACATGTGTAACAATGAGGACAGTGACGGCAGTGGAGCTAATGTGTCAGGCGGTTAGGGCCAGAAATGGGAAGGAAGATATTTGACCCCCTCAGGTACTTATCAATCCCCCCCCCAGGTATTTATCAATCACGTCATTCATGAAGACAATCTCATGTTCCAAGGTGAATCCAAAGGTAAATGGTACATGATTCCTAGGCCCGAAGAGGTCATTAGCACATGATTATGGGAGACTGAGGCAAGTGTTATAATGCATCTTTTTTCTTTAGGCTGGGTTTTACTGTGGATCACCGACTGACCTCAAGCTTGTAATCCCCCTGTCTCCTCCCCCTGAGTGCTGGAATTATACACATCATCATGTGTGGCTGTACTATATCAATGTATAGAAAGGGTGTGGTGACAAAGATGAGAGAACAGTAGGAGTAACGAGCTACAGTCAATAGCTGAGCATCCCCTAGAAGTGTATGGTATTTGGTCAGGAGTAGGCATTTTAAAGATGGATATTCTGGGCAAAGAAATATGGCTACTAACAAAACCACAGTGTCGTGGAGACTATGTCGCAGTAAAAGAAATAGACAAAACAGAACCAAGCAATTGAAGCAATGAGGCAAGGAGGAAAAAAATCCCTGAAGCCAGTTTATAATAAATCTCCAGTGTATCACACCAGGCAGGAGGGATTTTACTCAAAAGGGAATAGTTTTCTATTAAAGTCTTTAAGTTGGGAGGTTGTATGACGTAATGCCTGACTTTGACCCATATGCACAGTGAAGGCGGGGTGGGAAATGAATCTGAGGGGCAGGAGACAGAGGCTTGGAGACCAGGCATGAGTTCTGGAGGCAGCTTGGGTGATATAGCCTAGCCCCTGTGGCTTAGGAAGGTGGCCGCTGATTTGACAAGATTGGATGGTTTATTTCAGGGGTTTCATGAAATGAGCAGCGAGGAGACAGGTATACAAGAAGACATAGGGCAACGTGCGACACCAAGGACTCTAACTTGAGCAGTACAGATGATCCAAAGGAGAAACTTTCTACACACCCAAGGTCTATTTGTTGTATTCTTCACACCTCCCTGGTAGCGCAAATGAAACTAAATCTTTGGTATTATCTAAATTCCTATTTTATTCATTATTTTCCTGTTCTACTTAGGAAGATACGATGTGGGTGACGCTGGAACCAAGTGAATACAGAATCCTTTTCTGTCCACTTGCTTTACTATTGCAATTATTTATTACATTTTATTATTATGTAGGTGCACGTGCCAGGGCACATGTGCGAGGGCTGGAAGACGATTCGGGGAGAGTCACTTTTCTCCTTCCACCATGTGGGTCCCAGAGATCAAACTCAGGGTGTCAGGCAACAGCAAGCACACCTTTACCCCACTGAGTCATCCTGCCAGCCCGCAGAGTCTTCTCAAGTTTCCAGGCAGTAAAGAAAAATATGTTATCAAAGACTAACTGTAACCATACAATGGCTAATTATAGTCCAGGGCTAGGCTACCTAGTGTGTAACCACTGTATGTGACCACTGAAGACTGACTATTCCTGAGGAGTGATCCAAGTGGAAAATACAAATTAGAAGTCAGAAATGGAAAAATTAATACATAATACATCATCTATTAATGTTTACATTAATTACATGTTGGAATGATATTCTAAAAATAATTCCACTAGTTTTTTAATGTGGATACTATGAGTTTAAAGATTATGTATATGATCCCTATTATATTTCTTTTGGTGAGGACTGACCTATGAAATTCAAGTTATTCAGACAATTGATGTATGTTTTCCCATTATTGTTCCTTGACCTTTACTAAGGTCCAATTACCTGATATTTTCTAATATCTCCCAATGTGTCCTCATTCCTATTGAGAAAGTAGTTACTGAGGCAACTGTCACAACAGGTTGTGTGATATTCACGCCATCTGTAGGGTGAGACATAAACACCCTTCTGTCATCCCATACATAATCTGAATCTCTGCAAGTCAAAGCAGGGAAGACCTGTCTGCTGATTCCTGCCTGGGTCACTGGCTTCTCGGGAGTCTAAAAAGGGGGGTAGCAGCTCCTGCCCTCTCACCTCAGAGGGCTGTAGGGGTAGTTAGCACGGCATTTCAAAGACAGCTCTGAGGCTATGCCATCCATCTGCCGATCATCTCATTAATGGTGGTCATGGGACCAGTTTCCCTTGGTAGACGTGCACAAAGAGTAAAGAAGGGAAACAGAGGAGACTGAAGGTAGTGTCCATTCCCAAAGATGGCAATGGTCCTTTCCAAGTCCACCCCAGATCTTACAGCACAGCCCGGCTAACTTGGAGTCTGGAGGGACCAGAGCCCACTGTGCGTGCAAATCATTGTGGCATCATGTGAACCCGACCCACAGTCTAGGGTTTTATTAATCTCACCATCATGATATACTCATGCAATTAATTTCATCCCCATTTCTCAAAGAGCCTCTTTGTTCTCCGTGACCCCTCAGCGGGCATCATTTGGCAAGAGAAAGTGTAGGTGGACCAGGTACACTGGGACAGAATGAAACGAGTCCCTTCGTCCAGGAGTGTGGTGGTTTCAAAAATATGTCGTTTGGCCTTGGAGATTGTGAGATGGTGGGGCAGAGATGAAGGATTCACTCCCTATACCAAGCCAACAGCTTTTACTTAGCTTCCTGTATCTTCTAGGTGGTTGAGGGAGGGCGTGCACAGATCAGGTTCCGGGTGGGGCCGGGTGTGTGTGTGGCTAACGGCCCTACAGCTTTGACTCCTAGAAATGTGACAAAAGTAATAAACACCTCGGAGTTCAGAGTTTGTGCATGTGTTAAAAAGCTTTCTGAGGCTTTTCAACTTTGGGCTGAGACATGGATCGGAAACCATCCAGTGCCTAATCTCAAGAAAGCTGCTGTGGTTTGTGAGAAGTACCTGCCTGCCCAGCAGGACGGTCAGGAGGTTCTGTAACCAAGAATCAAAACAAAGGAGAATATATGCAGAGCGCCGAAAGGCAGCGCCAAAACGAAAATTCTAGCAAGGTTGATTGTTATTGTTTGATCTTTTGAGTGTCTTCCTACTCTGGGGGTATAGATGCTGCCTGGGGTTTGGGCTAGGGACTTAAGTTGGGAGAGTGTCGCTGCTACATCCCTTTAAATTATAATGGAGTCTGGGTAATGGGGTTGTTAATTTCCTTTAGAAGGAGACAAACTGCGTATTAAAAAGCTCAACAAATACTTAAAAAAAAAAAAAGCAGCTAAGGCGGTGGCTGTGGCTTTGAGTTCCAGACTTCTCTATGGCTGAGTCCTTGGGATCCTCCCAAGCTGAGCCAGTGGAGCTGAGCTGCTGCGGGCTGAGTCGGAAGACTCACAGAGCTTGGGGGCGGTCAAGTGCAGGACCAGGGTCTGGGTTGGATCCCCAGGCTACTTTCTGTTTCACTTCGAAATGTCCCTTGCTTCCAAAACCGGTGGCCTCCCAATTCGAGTGAGACGCTGGACTCCTTGGAGACCTAGGGCTCTGTGAAGGTAAGAGGTGACTGTATTCCTCCTGGGGGGCGGGGGGCGGGGGAGGAGGGGCACCGCCGCCCTGCAGGGTCTGGGTGGTCCCGCCCAAGGAGGTGAGCGGTCTGCCTGGTGTTCTGGGAATCTCATGAGGCTCCGGTAGGGGGTGAGGGAGAGTATCTGAGCTCTGAAAACGGATACAATGGCCCCCTGCTGCCGAGATGCATGGCCCCTTTCTGAGGGGTGAGTTAGTGAGTTGGCTCTGTCCCCCAACTTCTCCATGAGGGAGCTGATCTGCGGCCAAGCTTGGCAACATCGGGAAGGGGACCGAAGGGGCTGCCTGGCACCGCAAGGCTGTGTGTGTGTGGCATGTGTGTTTGCAGAGCCCAGCCCCCGGGGGAGACTGTGGCTCACTCTGAGAAAGCACAGCTGTTGAAGAGCCAGAGACCAGATCCTGTGTGGATGTGTGTGTGTGAGCCCAGCGATCTGGGCGGTCTTTAAGGTAGGCACAGGAGTCTGAAATCATTTTTGGTGCTTTTGTGGGTTTCTTAGGTGCATCTTGTATTGGCTTTTCACTTTGCATGATTTAGAGGCTTTTTCCCTTTAGGGAACTGCCAGCATCGATTGGTTTGGTTTTTAAAATCTTCGAGCCTGGTTCCTCGGATGTCCCTGATTTGTCATGTAGTCTATCCTTGAGGACCCCGTCTTGAGATGGTGATGTTTTGTAGACCCAGGATATCCTTTGCTGACTTCACTGCAGTGGAGGCACCGGGAGCCCTGCATACCTGCTGAAGCCGGCTCCTCGGAGCCTTGGGAAGTTTCTGACTTAAAGACACAGGAAAGGAAAAACCTGAGATTAGAAGCTGTTCTTCGCGGGGGTGTGGGGGGGGGGTGCGGCGGATGGACTTGGGGGAAGGGGGCGAAGCTGTAGACACAAATGAAAGATGACTTGAAAACTGGAAGGTAAAAACAAGGACTGGGTCTGGTGGGATGGGCGGGCCAGCGTTGTAAGGCGTGCTGCAAGGAGAGGCAAATCAACAAGAGACCTTTTCACTGGCTTTAGAAGACCATGTGGGCCCAGGCTCCTAAAAAAAGCAGATACAAGGACTAGACATACTTTACAAGAGTTGGTTTCTAATTGTTACTCTTTTCTGGTCACATGAGGTCCACTAAATAAGTTAGGGTGATGCTAAAAGCAGAAGGTGAAATGCCCTTAAGAATACTGACTATAAAGAGATATTCAAGTTTTTTTTTTATACTATCTTTCTCACCTTACTTCCAGATTTGGGCAAATTGTGTGAGGTGAATATGTAGAATTTAAACAATTCTTTAAAATGGTACAGTGACTACGTGGCACTGTTCAAATAGAAACGTCTTATCAGCAGCTTTTACATCTCCAGGACCACATGCCATATTTGAAAATTCAAAAGCCTTGTCATGGATTTCCGTCATTTTCTCTTTCCTGGGTACCTGGCACCGCATTTATTCTGATACCCAACAGATAAAACTAAAGGACAAAGCCAGAAGATATTCTGAGGTTTTAAATTAAAACCTACACTTGATATGTAGGGACAATAATATCTAAATTATTTATGTTAAATACAAGAGCAGCTCAGGGGCCACCTTGTAAAGGCCACAGTGGTCCCTGGGGAAAACCTTGTTTAAACAATTGAGTTTCCTCTGTCTGGATTTCTACCAGATGAAATGTGCCAGGGACCCTGTTTCTGCACTGCGATTATGTGCAGAAGACTGGGATTCTTACAGATGGCCTCCAGACACTGCCAATGATGATGGGGCTTTTCTGAGCCACTTAGCTTTGAGTACATTGCTTTGCACTCAAATTTGATGATATGCCTATGTCTAGGTGCCCACATTTTCTATGCCAAGAACTCGGGCTTACAGTTTGACAGAAGACTTCTGTGTTCCTTTCTGTACAAGGGACACTCTGGGAAATGCCTTGAAGATGCCGGGGTTTGTCCCTTACCAGGGGGTATTTCATTATTTTGTAGGACAAGAAATCAGAAGGTATAACACAGAACAGATTTTTGAAGATCCGGTTCTTCCGGCAATACAGGCCCTTTGGTTAAATTAGTAGGTTCTGAAGTCAGGTTGAGCTGTGTTCCTGTTCCATTCCTTCCACCAGTTTAATGAGCGAACGGTAGGCAGGCTCGTGGCCTTTCTACGACTTAGTTTCCTCATCTATGGAACTGGATGACAGCAAGTTGTACTGAAAGTGGGAAGTGAGGTATGGATAAAGCAGCATGGCTAGCACCTTAAACTGTAAGTACCTGCTGTCGTCAGACAATAAAAAGTATGTATGGACCTTTATCCTAGTATCTGTGGTCCTGGGCGTGCTTTGGAATTAATTCACTAACTTGTCTATTCCTGTGTATAAGGAGGCATCTTTGGCCCCAAGCTTTGGACATGTTTTGGTTTAAACCACACAGGGTATCAACGGCAGCAGCAGGTGAGCAGTGCTGGTCTCCAGATGGCCCTGAGCACTACTCCCTGGGGAATACCACATTGCTGATCCAACAGCTAGCGTGGCCCAACATAGGCAGCCCTTGTCTGTGGAAGTCCAACACCCCATCCAGGCGATGCTGCTTGGTGCAGCCTGTTTGGTTTTCCTCTCCCTTTGTCTTAGCCTGAATCTGCTGGGCTTAGGGCTCCTGGGGGATTTTCATCCCGCCAGGACAGAAGGGCCCATGGTGATCTGTGACTACATTCCCAAGGTTCTGAGAGCACAGTGTGATTAACCTGAAGGTGCTCAAAACCCTCTTTTTTGCATTCCTTGAGTGTTTAACATGCTGCGAAGTTCAGAATCCACAGCTTCAGGCTAAGAGGCAAAAGCATGCAGAAGCCTAGCTTCCAGCTTCCAAGGAAGTAATTAAGTAGATAGAATTTCCTCCTGGGGGTCGGCATGAGGAAGGGACAGTGAAGAACTGCACAGGGCATCCTTTCTTAGGAAACCCACAAGATAATCCAAAATTTAAAAGGAACAGGACAAACAACCTAACCAAACTAGGAAAGACGAGATAAAAACTTCTAGAAAACAAAAGTACATGTTGATAATAAAAAACACCCCAGGCAACAGGCAAAGGGGCCACATGTGGAAAAAAGCAGTGCAGGACATGAGGGGACTAGGAACAAGCTCAGCTTGAGCACCCTGAATAAATCATTTAGTTGAATTCTAATTTCCTCAGTTACAAAATGATAAGTAGCAATTTCTACCTTTCCCTCGAGGTGCCCAAGAGAAGTAAATGAAAGTCTGTGTCAAAACTGAAAGGATGGGCTAGGGCCAGGTTCAGCCAGTAAAGTGGTTACTGTGCAAATGTGAAGACCAGGGTTCTGATCCCAAGAACACAAAGCCAGGTGGGCGTAGCCTACCTGCAACCCCAGAGCTATGGAGGAGATAGGAAATCCCTGGAGTAACCTTGCTAGCCAGACTAGCTAAAACAGTGAACTGCAGACTCAACCAGAGGCCTTACCTCCCTATAAGGTGGAGAGTCATCAAGGAAGATGTGCAACATCAATATTGCCCCCTCCCCCCCCCCCACACACACATGCCTTTATAAGACTGCACTGCATTTTCAAAAAGGTCAGTCTGTCTGCTATAGGGGAAGCTTAGCATGGAACCAAATGTTGTTTTCAAGTTTATAATATCGGAGCATCTATAAATATATATGTCTGTAATGAAAGAAAATTTACTTGTACATGCATCCACATATATGTGCAACCACATACATGAGAACACACACACAGATACCACACATATACATATGTGAAACAAACATGAAAAAATAGCCTAAAGAGACAGAAACCTCAGTAATTCTTGTGAATCTAGTCAAGAGGAATTAAAAACTATTTGGCATAAAATAATGTCAAGAAAAAAAGGTTGCTGTGGACCGTCAGTGACACTTAGAATCAAACAACACCTCTGTGTTTGTTTTCTGTTTGTCACTCACCAATCTTTGTCCACCGACACTTTGAGAACTCCCGACCCAAGGACCGATACCCAACTGAGACGGTCTGCGACAGGTTGTAAAAACATACATTTTTTTTTTTACTGAAAATAAAGATGATAGTAATTTCATATAATCTGTCACTAGCAAATAACCAACAGGTATTATGTTAGTGGCCTAGGGCTGTCTGCCATAAGAAAACACTGGCTGGGGAGCTTTGACAAAAGGAATGATCCTCTCACAGCTCTGTAGACTAGGAAGGCCAAGATCAAGGGGTTGGCAAGGTTTCTTTTGAGGCCTCTGTTCTTGAGTTACAGGTCTTTTCACTGTGGATTTGTGTGCTCACGCTTTGGTCTATGTACTGTTTGTGTGCTAAGATCCTCTTCTGAGGACCCCATCAGATGAAGGCTTCCCTTTTAGCTTGCATCTTCCGTGAACCATTTCTTCTATGGTCTACTCTCCAAATGGGGTCACTGATTCTGGAGGTCAGTGTCTTCGTGTGAAGTGACAGCCTTTTAAATGTAGCATCCTTATTTCTAGAGCTGAGGAGATCAGTAAAGGAGCCTAGCATTTCCTTAAAGGAATATGGTCCCTTCTTCAGTTGGTCACAGGCTGGCCTTCAGATGCCACCTCAGGTCACCTGGACCAAGCAAGCTTGAAGAAAAGCTTGACTTCCTGGGGTATTTGCAGTATTTGGGAAAGCAAGGGTCTTTTTTAAAAATTGACTCCCACTAGATGTTCTGTCAAAGAACTAAATGTGTTGCCCTGACCAAGGCTGTATCTCAGCTTGAGCAGGTCTCTAGGAGGTAAGATGTCATTTTGATCAGATGCTCTCTTGAGGTCCAAAGGATTTGGGCACTTCTCAAGACAGCTTCCCACTTCCTTTCACTCCTCTGCCTCACAAAGGAAGTTGAAAATTGATGCTTTCATGTGGCTTCCTACCACAGTTTATGTGACCATGTATGCGCACACTATTCCTGCAGTCAGCCCTCAGCCCTCTCTGTTTTCGTTCTTCATGAATGGTGACAGTCAGTGACATAGCTCCTGGAAACAGACGCACGTATTCTCATGCATACTCACATGCGCACTTCGCACAGAAACAGAATTTGAGAGTGGAGAGAGTGAAATGATTTTCACGTGCTATTTGAAAATCATTTCCTCTCTCGAGTTCATCTCTCTGATTTTACAGAAGTTGATCAAGTTTCCCCAGTGTGATCGTAATCAGGGGAAGTGACCACTGTTGCAAATGTGCAGAGACAAAAGGCACAAACCAGAAAACAGTAATTGATGCAACCTGGGGGGTTTAGGTGTGCACAGGTGAGGGTGAGCGTACACACACTTCCTCTCTACCTCCCACCAGGAGAGAGGATACTGTACCTTTAGCAGGACCGTTTGTACACACATGAGGTGGGACATACCACAGTTCCCAGTTGCAGGGTGAATGCTATATCCAAACAAGAAAATTCAAGCTAAAGTATGTATGGGCGTTGTGGCTAGATTACCCAAACAAGACATGCACTGATTGTTTTAGTTTGCTGTTGGTGGTGCTGCTGCTGAGAAATTATATTAAGAGCAAAGGAGTCCATATTTAGTGCTATATAACACATTCCATCATTCCCTTTTCATTAAAAATTATGTTTACATGGGAGTGGAGAAAGGCGAGTTGCTAAAGTATTTTCCATACAAGCTTGAGGACCTGAGTTTAATCCCCAGAACCCATGTAAAACTCAAATGTGGTGATATGTACTTGAAATCCCAGAACTGAGAACACAGAGACAAGAAGATACCCAGGGCTTGCCAGCTGGTCATCCTAGCCTTTTCAGTAAGCTCCAGGCCAGTGGGGAAAAAAAACCCCTATCTCAAAAGACAACGTAGATGGCACCTAGGGAATGCCAGTCACACACACACACACACACACACACACACACACACACACACACACGTACACATTTGCTCATGTCCCTGCATATATGTGCACCCACACAAACACATATCTACCCCATAAAGGCACACACAAAAGGTGTCCTCCAACACTCTAGATAGGAAGGTCATTACAATCATGCCTGGTACCCAGAAAGTCAAGCACACACTGCATCATTAGTAGACATCCTCATGCCAGGCTCTTTTCTCTAGGCTCCTCTGCAGAGGCAGGTAATGCATTATGGCTGCACATCAGTTTGCCCCAAGCTCCAAGCAAGTTGGAAGCAAGTCAATTGAAAATACCAACTGCTCCTTTTGATTATGACAATGAGATTGTTGGAAGAAACTGATGTAATTTAGAATAGGTTGCTGCCTGAATTATTTAACCCTGATTTTAAGGTTCATACCTTGCCCCAAAATAGGGCCCTGGCTCTGAAATAATAAGAATATGCATGTGGGAGCAAGTCACCCAGGCTTTACCAACCCAGTGTGGGCTCTCAGGCTTTTGTAATAAACTGGAAACACCTCTGGGTTGTTGTTGTTTTTTAGGGGGAGGAGGGGTTCATATGAAGATTTTCTCAAATCAAAATGTGCTTTATAAATGTCGTGTCTTTTTCAGTAAAGGGAGTGCTAAGCGCTGTGCAGGGGGGTTGTTGTTGTTATGGTGTTTAATCAGCAAGCATTTATCATCTACTGTACTGAGGGCAAGGCACTGTGCTAAGAGTTTTGCAGTGCATGAAAGATGAATCACATCAACCCATACCTTTTCAGAGGATGAAAACATGTTTTAACAAAATGCAGAGAATGACAGCTTCCATGAGAGCAGAAAAATGTGGTTATTGAAGGGGAGAAGAGAGAGAGAGAGGAATTCTAGCTAGAAAAGGCCGTGGGGTTGTTTTTAACAGAAGCATCTAGAGGCGGGGGGGGGGGGTTCTATTTCCATATAGGGAGAAGAAGCAAGTGAGGAAGGATGGGGCATTCCCAACAAATGGTGGGAGAGACAGAGACAGAGACAGAGACAGAGAGAGACAGAGACAGAGACAGAGAGAGAGAGAGAGCAGATTCCTAGGGGAGATTCACCTAGGGGTGCATGAGGCAAAGTGGTGGCGAGATGGGGGCAGGTAGATAGAAAGTAACCTCTTGTTAGATGCCTTGGAAAAACTTGGATGGCAAGGCCAGAAATGACATGGTGGTGTCTTAAAGCTATTTGTAGGGTGGCATAAATAGCAAGGCCAGAGGTGACATGGCGATCTCTTAAAGCTATTTGCGTGGCATGAATAGAGCAACAGAGATAGTCATTAACAATAGAAAGCACTGATAGGTTTCGTTGCGCAGTAGCTGCTGAGCTCTCTGGTTTAAACTGCCTCGAACACACCTGGTATGACCAAGGCAGCCAGTACTGATTTTCCATGGGTTCTGTTTGTGCAATGTTCACCTACTTTTTAGAATGCCATGTTTATAAACCAAATCAATTCTCCAGGCACCTTCACATCTTATTCATGAGAGTGTGCTGGGCAGTGAAGCACCAAGCTGGAGTTGAGCGAGGTGACACTCCGTCTCCTTGTTTTGGCTCCCATCCTGTCAGTGTCCATTTTGAGGTGAACTAATGGGCACATGTTGGGTGATGTTGCTGTTTGGAATGGCCTCTGCACGAAATGTCACGCTGCAGCGCAGAGCTTCCTGACCACAGACAGTAGCACCGTGCTTTGTTTAACACACACCTGCACTCATAAGTGCCGTTCAAGCCATGAATTACAGAGCTGTGGCTGTGAGTTCAATGTTGACAAATGGACAATGTGTGTTGAATATGCATTTAAACAGAAACACACATAAGACATACCTATGTATTAAGGGGTTCAAGAGCATGTGCTAGCATAGAACATGTCACTGCATGTCCTTAAGAGTTATGCTTCAGTATTCACTAAATAGCATCCACAGCGGCTCATAGACCTGAACTGTGAATGACAAAAGTCCACTGGTAATTTCTTTCCACGGGGAACTAATGTAAGGGAGCTAAGGAAGTGGTAAATTACTTGGACTTAGACCTCAGATTGATTCCAAACCTTGTGTTAAAAAGCCAGCAGGGGGCTGGAGGGTTGACTCAGTTGTTAAGAACATTTGTTGCTCTTATAGAGGAGCCAGGTTTGGTCCATCTTCATCTCCAGTTCCAGGGCTCCAACACCCTCTTCTGACCTCCACAGGCACCAGGCATGCATACTGGAATGCATAAATCTTAAAACAACACCAAAAAGCCAGCACAGTGCTGCACACTTGTAATACCAATGCTGGGGAGCTGGAGATAAGCAAATCCTTGGGATTTCCTAGCCAGCTGGTCCAGCCTACTGGGTTAGTTCCACGTCAATGAGACATCCTGTATTTGAGGAAAAAAAAATGGTTGTAGCTGAAGGACTGGAACTTATGGTTGTCTTCTGTCATCTGTCTTTCACACGTACACACAGCAGTTTAAGGCTAGGAGAGATGAAGAAATCTCCCAGGGCTACATCGGTAACATGAACCCAATCTGCCACACCAAAGCGCCATGATGGGATGGCATACATTAGTAAAGACGAGATAAAAGACCTGATTGGGAAATGACAGTGAAGAGCAGGGAGAAGACAGATTCTGAGTGGTTTAGGACGCAGGCTTAACAGGGCGTGGCCACTGGTGGCATAGGAGACAAAGAGGAGAAGGGAGTTCCAGACAACCCTCTAAGTGGGTTCTGTTAGCACCCAGGGAGTCTGAAGGATTCCTCCAGCAGGCCAAAGAGCTCAGGTTTGAGAGTAAGAAGGCCAGGCATTGGTTCATGAGCTGCGGGCTCCTTTGAATGATCGCGTTTGATCCTGACGCTCACCTCCCAAGTCAGGAACTACTGTTCCCCGTTTTGCAGAGGAGAGACTTCTGTCGAAGAAATACAACCACATGTCAACAGATACCTCCCACAAGTGACTCCCAGAGCAGAGCTTGCGACCTTGGGCCCACTAGCCAGGGAAGTTATCATCGCATGGTGACATTCTGGAGCTTGAAGGAAGTGCAGATGATGCTGAATACCTCCTGCCTTGCTCTCCAATCTCTTGTTTGCAGTTGGGCTTTTCCCAGCATTTTCCTCCCTCCACACTTACTACATGTCTCTCTGCTTACCTGCTGTCTTCATTCAGATGTCTCTCTCCCGCAGGGATGTTGCTTTTCTACCCTTTAGATTTCTTCCTCTTCTTTCTCTTCCTTTTTATCCTCTTTCTTCTTCTCCCTGTCTGCGCTACAAAGAGGTTGTTAAAATTATTCGGGAGTTGCAGCAGCTGGGCACTGCTGAGTCATGTGGGTTCTTATATTGATTAAAATAGTTAACATGCAGCATTTCCCAGACTATAACACATGTTTTTGAGAATTATTCTTTAAGCTCTTCGTAGGTTCATGTTCGTAGAGGTGCAGTTTCCCTAGAAATGTGCTCACTAAGAGGGAGGGAGTGAAGTGTATCTGTGCTGTTTGTCCATTAGATTTGGGAAACGTGAAGTCATGATTCCCATTAACACTTCACCTCAGACATCAATGATCTCCGACTTCTAAGATAGCAGTCTTTCTGTAGGGGTCCCAAGTCTCTATTGCTGAGCCTCATTTGCCAATTTTCTGAGACAATAAGAGATATGATACTCCCCAACACTTGTTAGTCTCACAGCACTCTTCCTGCCTGAGGATAAAACAGCTCCGCAACAATACACACAGTGTTCCGTGGGAGCGCCTCAGAGACGTCTATAAGCCTCAAAGGCAAGTTTATACATAATGGAGATTGAAGCCAGAGTTGTGGGCTTCTTTCTTTCTGAAGTGCTCCTTGAAGATGTACAAGAAGGCGGCCATTCTTTCTGGCCACATGGAAGTGCTGTCTCCCAAGCTGTGGCACTCCTTCAAATACTCCCCAGAGCTCAAGGCCCGGAGCCTTAGGGAGGGCACCCATCTAGAATTGCTGTAGGTAAGTACAAAAGACTTCACCCAAGGGAACGTCCAATCTTTGAAATAACCCATGTGAAGCCCTTTAAAAAAAAAAAAGAAGAAACCTCTTGAAGGACACTAACCCTGAAGAGGGCGGGGCAATGTAGTAGATGTTTCTACGAGTAGTAAATAGTAGCTTTTCAGTGAATCCATCCTCCATGAATGTAGAGATCTGGTAGCGTAGGAACAAAGGCTGTGACATCTCTGCCTTCTTACTTGGCCACAGCCTGAGAGGGAGCTGGGAAAGTGAAGCTTCGTTTGATCCAACAAACACTAGAAACCACTTTCAAGTATCCCGGACAGAACTGAGTCCAAAATGTGCTTTGCCAAACCCAAGAGAAATTCACTGCATATGCTTCTGATTCATTTATAGTTCAATCATCAAAACATTGCTTCTCGAGGACTAGTTGAGGCCAAGAAACTCTTTATGAACCATTCTTGAAACATTATCTTAAAAACAGGAAGCCTTCGTGTGCCAGGAGCCCACAGATGCCTGGGCAGAGGAAGCCTGGATATTGAGCTTTCCTAACCCTGGTAGAGCGACCCCCCCCATCCTGTCAGGAAACCTGTTCTGATTATCTAAATTTTCTTCGCCCTTCACCACATTCCATCTGCTAAATGATACCTCAGGAGGTAACTCTTTGTCTGCATCCATAATGTTAGTGCACAGCCATTAGAAAGCTAAAGCAGAGGAATAGCCCCAGTGGTGCAGTGCCCACCGAAAGTACAGGAAGCCTCGGTTAGATTCCCAGTACCATAGAAGACGCAGTATGATGGTACAGTTCGGTACCCCCATTGCTCAGGAGACAAGGCAGAAGTATCAGAAGTTCAAGGTCATCTTAGACTACAGAGTGAACTCAAAGCTAATTGATGAGGCATGAGGCACCATTGGTCTTTGTTTTGTTTTAGGGTGTTGTTTTGTTTTGTTTTGTTTTTAAGTATACTTCTATAAAGGGGCCTGGAAAGCACTGAATTCCAAAGAGGCATGCACTCCAAAAAATAAAAATGTTAAAGTTGGCATCTTAGCCAATTTAAGTGTACAGTTCAATGGTATTATGCAAACATCCCCACCTTCTTTCTCTAGCATCCTTCCTAAGTTTTGTATGTTAAGTGGTAGCAACCGTTCCCCCCCCCTTCCATTTCCCATCTTTCCAGCGTCTACCAACCACCATTGCACTATCCTATTAAAAAGTAACTTTATTCATCTGGTTCCATGAGCTTCCTCTTTTAGTGTGTGTATGCTGTGTGAGGAACCCTGGGCATAGTATACGAAGATGTCTTGACAAGGACTGTGTAATTATCAGAGCTACATAGTGAGACCCTTTCTCAAAAAAAAAAAAAAAAGCAATCAACACCAATGACTAGGTCCACCTCTCAGGCATGTCATGAAATTAGAGTTCAGTGAAGATGTGATGATCAAAAATACAAAGAAATGTCTGAAAGACCTTCTAAAAAGACAAGCAGGTCTTACATTAGAATCACATTAAACTCTCCCAGGGACCATGTTAATATTCCTCAGATCTGGAATGGCATTTGAGCTTTCCCACTCCTAGCCTTCCAGTGATGCTGCTGTGGTTTCTTTTTGAACCACAGTTTGTAAAAGAAGGTTCTGAAAGACTAGTGCATGACGCTAGGGAGCCTTTAACATTTTAAGTCAAATATTTTGGGTGGTGTTAGGCACTGGAATTTTTAGGTGCCCTGGAGCTGGTATGGAAAACCTCTGACTTGGAAATGTAGTTCATATTTCCACTGTGTCTCCCGAAATCAAATGGTTCGTGTGAGCCCCTGGTGAGTACTTAACTGTAGTGAATTCATATGTCTCTAATATGAGCCCAAGCAGCTATTTCTATGTTGCTGATAAGAGGCGCCAAATGCTTTAGGTTCCTAACGTGTTGGCTGCATAGATGACATTCAGATAGAAAAAAATATAGCAACCTTGTATTCTCACCTGTGCAGAGGTCATCCTGCATATTCAGGAAGCTTCATGGAAAAGTATGAACAGAACTAACACAAGTTCTCAAACATTAAAAAAAAAAAAAGAATAGTTAATATGCACAAATGCTTAGACTCGTATCGAGAACTCAGAGCCCTATATTGAAAGCACCAAAAGAAATTCTTGCATTACAAATGTTTGGAATGTTTACTATCAACCTGTCTACATTGTAAAATAAATGTAATATTGCTTCTGTGGGACACAGGCTGCCGCTTATAACTACACACTGATGGATCTTCTTGAATGAGGCCCTCAAGAAGCTGAGAGTTCCATCTCCGCTTGGTATAATTAACATCATGCACTGAAATATTGAGGAGTGCCCGCAAGATACAGTTGCTTCCACTTTAGGCTAATTGAGTCTGAATTTCTCTTTCTCACAATGCTGCTGCTTCTTTAGTTGCTCCTAACTTTCAATGACAGAAAGTATTGTGGGCCAGTAAGATGGCTCAGCAGGGAAGGGCACTTGTCACCAGGCCTTTTGCTCCCTGAGGATGCGTGGTGAAAGGACAAAAACCAATTTCCACAACTTGTCCTCTGGCCTCCACCCTCACACTATAGCATATAAGCATGCTCACAGACACACACCACACACACAAATTACTGTAGCATGGTGTTATGGTAGGTGGATGCCCAGTCAACTTAACCAAAAAAAGGGGGGACTTTAGCTGTGAAATGTTACTTTACAGCCAAAATTTAACCCACTTAGAAACCACTCTTAGCTATTCTTACTTTTACATTGGTGGTGGCAGGCTCTAAAGAATTATAAGTCTTGCCATCACATATATCTTCCATTGTGTGCTGTGGGTAGTTCATGTGCGTAAATCAAAAACTGAGAAAAACAATCATGCTGAAAGACTTTGTCATTTCCTTCCAAGAGCTGAAATTGTATTGTGATGAGCAGAAATAGAAGACTGACCACTAATAGATCAGACATGACCAGGACAGCCGTGAAGAGATTTTGTGTGTGTGTGTATGTGTGTGTGTGTGTGTGTGTATGTGTGTGTGTGTGTGTGTGTGTGTGTGTGTGTGTGTGTGTGTGTGTAGGCTTACCCACACTTGTGCATGAGTACAATGTCAGGTGTCTTCCTCAATCATTCTTCTTCTTAGTTTTTTAGGCATGGTCTCTCCCAGAACCTGGAGTGTTTGGGCTCAGTATTTGGGCTAGCCTGGGCTAGTGAGCCCCCCAGAGTCCACCTGTCTCATGCCCATTCCATCAGTGCTAGGCTGCAGACACACAGCATTGTGCCCCTGCTTTTATGTAGTTTCTGGCATCTGTATTCTGGGCTTCTTGCTTGCATAGCAAGGACTTTGTCCACTGAGCCATCTCTCCAGAAACAGAGATAATTTTTTTGTTACAAAACACTATATTGAGCACAGTGTATGGCCAGTGGATGGAGGAAATCACTCAGGATCCCTCTTGTTCATTTTTTTTTCTGACCCCCACCTCCACCCATCGTGAGTCCTAGAACCTACAATTCATTCCTGGGCCATTTTCTCCACTGTCATTACCTGTGATGTAGTGAGTTCTAAGTCAGTCCTGCCTATCCAATGGGACTGGTTCCAGGTTCCTCCTCAGATACCCAAATCTACAGGGACTCAAGTCTCTTACATAAAATTGCACAGTATTTTCATATAGCCTATACTCATCTCCATGTTATTACAAGTCACCTCCAGGTCACCTATAGCACTCAAGAGAATGCAAACTCTATGTAAATAACGTGTTCTGTATTATTGACAAGCAATGATTAGGAGAAGGTTTAGCGCTGATGCCTTTTTTTTTTTTTCCTTAAATATTTTCATTCCTGGATGGTTGAACCATGCTGTGGAATTTATGGGTCCAAAGGTTGACAGTATTCTTTTGAAATTGTGATTTGAAAATAAATCCTTTAAATTCCAGTTCCCTGTTACTGGAAACTCAAATAACTCAAGTCTCTTTGGGGATATTTTCAGATAGACTCGATTTTTCATTTTTGAAGAAAAGAATCTCTGTTATATAATCTGAACTGATAGCCGATGAGCTCATAGACATCAGCTCGCTGAGACAATGTAGTTCCCTTCTCGCAGCAGCACGATTCACATTTCCATTCTATCTAAACTTTAGAAAAAAGGCCTGAGATCCCATCCGGTGATCTCTGGCATAGGTCCTTAATTCTCACAGCCAGAGACGGCAGTTTCTGGTGATGGATTAGCTGCATCAAAAGAGATGTGCTTCCAATGAGAAAGTAACCTAAAAATAAGAGTGGAGAATTGTTTTTCAACCCTACAAACAAATAATAGAGGCCAGGCCGATGAAGATCCAAGCAGAAACAATATAAAGAAAGAAGGCAAATAAGATGATAAGAAATGAGAAAACAAAGAAACAGAAGGTCATCTCCAGATCCTTAAAAAAAAAAATTGTAAGACTGGTAGCAGAGAGATGACTCCATAATTAAGAAGAGTACTTGCTGCTCCTGCAGAGAGAGAGGACCAGGGTTCTGTTTCTAACCCCTAGGCGGGGTGGCTTGCAACTGCCTGTAGCCTGTAACTCCAGTTCTGGGAATTGAGAGTCGCAGACCACTATGGGCTGGGTATCAAGATTGGGGTTGGCACACAGGGTGGGGGTGTGGTGCGGGGGAGGGGAGCAGACAAAGAGGAAAAGACAGAGGGAGGCAGCTTTTCCAGATGATTCTCATTTGACAGTTCCAAACCAACAACCGGTTCATTTTGAAGCAACCGGCTGAAAATCTCTAGACATCTTGCACAGAGATAGAAATGTCACACGCACAAGCCTTGACGTGTCAAATGCGTGAATGGAATAGCTCTATCTGGAAGTTTCCTGGGAGGGGATAATCTTCAACCACACAGTCCAAGTGCCACACACAGGCCAAGTGTTGCCAGTGAGCCCTTGATGTGTGCATAGGGGGAACTGTGGTAGCGTGTGTTGACATGCGATATTGAAGAGGCAGCATGAAAAGACACATAGAACATCTGTTGATTATCTTTACGGTGTTACATGGTGAGATGGTACTTTGGCTATCTTTGGGGGGAAATGGGACATGCAAGCCCTGCTGAAGACGTGGAGGCAGAAATACAACGTGCAGGGGTTGGTACTCTTCTTCCTTCCATGTTGCTTCCAAGGACTGAACTCAAGTCATCAGATTTGGCAGCAAGTGTCTTTACCCTCTGAGCCATATTGACAGACAGACCTTAGGAAATAATTAGACCCGGCTGGAGAGATGGCTCAGCAGTTAAGAGCACTGACTGCTCTTCCAAAGGTCCTGAGTTCAATTCCCAGCAACCACATGGAAGCTCACAATCATCTACAATGTGATCTGATGCCCCCTTCTGACCTGTGGGTATATATGCAGGCAGAGCACTGTATTCATAATAATAAATAAATCTTAAAAAAAAAAACGAAATAATTAAACCAATTTTTGGACCCTCTTAGTACGGATGCTAGGAGTTTTTGTTGCTCTTGCTTGAGACCTAACCCGGGGCCTATCATCTGCTTCAGAGCTACATCCAAAACATTAGAACACATTAGACTGTGTGGTGGTCCATACTGTCCTGGGCAGCCAGCACAGAGCCTGCACACAGGTAAGACCACAAAGGCCTGTGGTCTTAAATACAAGCAGTAACAGAAAGCCACAGGAGGAAGAATTTTTTAATCTTAATTTATTGAGTTAGAGATTTAAAATGTGACTTAAAATTAATTCCATATTGTTGGGTGGCACTGGGGCCTGCATCCAGTGTCTTTCACACAGAAGGTTAAGGCTCTACTACTGGGCCACTCCCAGCCTGATTTCACCTTCAAGCATGTAACCTCCTTCTACTTTCTTAGGTAGCTTGTGTACAAAGGCTAAGATGGTAGTCAGCAGAGACTTGGGGGGGGAGGGGGAGGAAAGAAAGGTCCTAGAATACCTCCCTGAAAATGCCTCTCAAATTAAGCCAGATATGGCTATGCAAATCACTTAGACGCATTTCCCCCAGAAATTGGTGAAAAATGCTATGTAAGAAATGTCTTAAATATTCTGATTGGTCTATATGTTTTCCCTCCCCCATCAAGTATCCAATAGTAATATGTGTGTGACAAAGAACAAGAGATACAACTCTGAAGCCTCGGCTTGCAATTAGCTTCCCTGAGTTTACAAGAAGAAAAGGCTGGGACTTGTTAAAATTGCGCACATTTTTCATCCTTTCTATTAATAAATGTCTGGAGGTAGTAAGTAGGCCCCATGCAAGGTACAGCACGCACAGTGTGCTGCGCTGAGGAAGAGACAGAGCCCCTGCTTTCTCCAGGGTTACAGGAGACAAACAGGCAATTACTGCATACCATAATAGCGTATACTATAAGGAGCTACAAAAGCATGTTGCAAAGGAATCCAATAAAGACATAGCTGGAGAAAAAGAGACTCCAGTTTAAGACCTGCAGGTTGTGGGTGCTGTTCCAGACACGTGGACATGAGCACACGCAGGGGTGGAGACAGGGGAGCATCAGCTGTAGGAACTCAGAGAACTAAAACCCATCTCATTTTGCTGTCATCTGGGAGGCAGGAAGGGGGAAAAGGTAAGCTTGGAGAGGTGACAATGGTCCAGGATAGAGCCTGCATAGTCTATGGTTCCGTTTATGTGAAGTGTCGAAAATGACCAGTCTGTGGAGGCGGGACATAGATTAGTGGCCACCTGGATTTAGGATGGAAGTAGGAGGATTTGACAGTAAAGTGTAGGTTGGTTTCTTTGGGAAGTGATGTCAATGTTCTAATAATAGATTTTAGTGATGGCAATTCTGTAATCCATAGTAAGACACTAAATATATTAAAGTTCATGGGATTGTGGTAAGGTGCATACTTAGAACACGTAGAGTAAGGCTTTTAAGGGCTGAGGGTACAAGTTAATAATAGTGTTTGCCTAGCATGGACAGGGTCCTGGGTTCAACCCCTAGCTGAACAAAAAGACTGATAATAATAACTGAGGGGATAGAGAGATTGCTCAGGGGCTAAAAGCAGTGGCTGTTCTTCCAGTGACCCCCAGATTCAGTTCCCAGTACGTATGTGATGATCTACAACCATCCAGTTCCAGGGGATCTGCCACCCTCTTCTGGCCTCTATGGGCACTGCACACACATGGTGCACAGGCACACATTTTGGCAAAATATTCACATAAAAGAATAGGTTTTTTTTTTAATTTGATAAATCCATTCAAATATAAGACATTCCATATTAAGGACTCTGGCAACTGCCGCCCCCATGAATGATGCAGATCCATGCACTTGCCTTTTGATGGACTTTGACTAGTACATAACTTCTGCATGCAAGCTTGGAGGGAAGCAAAGCGAACCAAGGTCCATTGAGTCCCTAATGTCTAAGAAACAGCTGCAAGGATGCCTCACGCACATCATCACATTTCAACTTCACCATGGTGTACTGATACCCTTTGCAACACGTATGGGTCATTGTTGTGGCAATGGGAGCCGTTACTCTAACTGGTCAGAAAGAGAAGCAACCGCCACTTCATCTGTGAGACAGTCATGGCTCTGGAGGGGTGAGGCACCTTGCCCAAAGCTTTGCACAAGGTTAGAATATAAGGGACATGTGACCTAAAGGTTTTCAGCTTTGCTCTAACATGGAGGGAAGAAAAGTGCATAGCGTGAGGCTGAGTTGCTTGGCAGAGTGACGGGCAACAACACGTAAAGTGTCCCTGGTCCGTCCATTTCCTGTTCCTCTTGGAACAAATTGCCACAAATGTTGCGGCTTAAAGCAGCACAAACCTATCCTTTCATAGTTCTGGAGGTCAGAAGGTCAAAGCCAACCCCACCTAGATCAAGTCAGGATGTAGGAGGAACTGCTTCCCGCTGAAGAATGGTGGGAAACTCCAGTGTTTCATCTTCTCTGGCTTCTCTGAGGCACCCGCCTTCTGAGCCTAGGTGCCCCTCCCTGTGATAGAGAACATCCCTTCCACTCCATCCCCCACCCACCCTGTCACTTTTCTTGCTTACAAGGATTTTGGCCCACTGGAATGTTTGAGAATTCTTTCCCCTTCTCAAGTTTCCTAATTTAATCACATCTGTTCTATAATAATAATAATAACAACAAGAACATCTGGCACATCAGCTAATCAACAAATTTGGGGATGATGGGGCCATCATTCTGCCTATTACACCCCAGCTCTAGAAAACTGTTTGGTTTGAGCCTGAGAGTATAAGCATGGCCAGTGTTTTGACCTTGAACATGAGCCTAAAGCCTTTTGTCTAATGATAACAGCCAAGTCAAGACTAGAATAAAATAATACTCTAACTTATTTATATCTCATTTTAAATGCCCTCCGCTTGAAACATTAGAGGAAGAAAATAAATAAAAATGTGATCATGTGCAGTTAAGGATATTATTTTTATCTGGAAATGTTATTATTAGTCATTGATAGATCCCAGAATAATGTCAACATGTCAAGTCCTCAGAGAGATCCTGTGCCAAAGAAATGTGGAAGTTTGGACAAATGAGCACAAACACACAAAAGAATAATATTTATATTGCATCATAACCTGTTTTGAGACATACTTTGTCTTCTACAGTTTCACTTAAAACAAACATAAGCTTCATAAGGCATGGTTTAAATAGGCCAGGTTTTTGTTTTTGGTTTTGTTTTTTAAAGGTTTTGTGATAGCGACTTTGCTCTGGGTTGACCGCCTGCTGCCACGGCTATGAAGTATCAACATCTAGGCACAAAACACAGGGTGGTTCAATAGAAGATGAAGAGGAAAGCCAGAGGCCATGAGACAGCTGGGAATCTTGACAAAAGGCACAGTTAGAAAACAGTGCTTGTCTAGTATGGTGCAGAGCTACTAGGTGCCATGAGCTTGTCACTCCAAAGGCAAGAGACTTCATGGAGTGTGAAGAGCTTGATGCTTCAGGCAGGACAGTGAATCGTAGATACTTAGGAGGCTGAGGCCAGAGGATGGCAAGGAAGTTCAAGGGCTGCTGGGGCCACAGAGAAGGTCCAAGGGCAGGCTAGACAACACACCACCAAGATGCTGTCTAGGAATAAAAAGTAGACAAATAAATCAGAGAGTTCAGTGTCTCAGTAGTAGAGTACCTGCCTAGCTATATGCAACCACCAGCACCACAAAGCATTGCATATATATATATACATGTATATATATATATACACTAATTATATCAAATTTAAATATTACGCATACTCAAAATACAGAAGAGTGAGAGTTCAGGGTTGAAGACTGGGATATTCCTCCAGCTGGCATTCACTTTGCCTAAACTTTCCTCACCTCTCTTTGACTAACCAACGTACTTTCCTTTTAGCTGTGTCCTCCTTGCAATGCATCGCCCTGCTCTTGGCCTTTTGTTCTCTTACACTCAGCATATTGTCACAGACTGTATTTGCTTCAGTCCAAATCACATGACAGGCTTCTGTGCTAAGTGACGTGTCAGTTTCAAAGTGTCCTGGGACCGCGAATCAGAGTCTCCTTTTAGAAATGGCCCCTGGAGGGGAGAGCAGGCTCATCCATTACTTAGGTGACCTTGAAGCCAGTCTGTTTGGAGTATCTGACTCCCTGAGGTTGTCAAATACGTCTACGGCAGTGCTTTTCAGTTCCGGTATCTCATTGTCTCAGCAATCTTGGCGGATGCTACAGTGGCTTTGCAGGCTTAGTGTGGGATTTCCACAAGGCAGAGCCAGGCATGAGATTCCTGAGTGCAGTTTTCTATGTCAGAGAGCTTCACTCAGCAATACCAGGCAAGGTTTTAGGAAATGAGAAGGAAAAGAGAAAGAAGGCAGGAAAGAGTGTATCTTCAAACCAGCTACGTGTGAACAACACGCCACTGGGCTATCGCCAATGTATTGCTGTGGAAGTGGGGTGGGTGTTCATGGCTTTCTTCACGGCCGGCTGAGCACAGCTTTGGTAAGCATTGTGTGCCTGGCACTTACTCTCCATTGCTCCTACAGTGAGGAAACAAAGCCCACTATAGAGTTGCAGGTGTCCCCATCCCAGTAAGCTTTCTAATTATGGAAGCTGGTGCTGTTGAGTTCTGTGGGATGCTGGCAACATCTGCTGCAGCAAGCGAGCGAGTGAGCGTGAGAGGTGTGGGGGGAAGTACGGGGAGTGAATGGTCAGTTACGAAATGAGACTGTAGTGGTCTCCTAAGCTTGCTACGAATGTTCCAGAAATTGCAAGCTCTGGTTCTTCGTTGCTTACTTAGAAACATGTGCATACGTGCTCCCACCCTTGGGAGACATGGACAAAAACATTAACCTTTAGCTAGAGACTGAAAGGGAGTTCATTGAAGTCCTGAACAGAGAAATAAGATTTTAGTCTCAATCAACTATGGATCCTATATATTATTTATATGGAGGTAGTCTAGAATGCACTGCTCTTTAAAAATCTGTAATGGAACTTTCTCTTTCTACTTACTCTTCAGAAATAATATTAACATCATACAGTTGTGGCATTTAAAAATATGTTCATTGCCAATTGCATGGTGTTTCTAGAAGGCTCACTTTGGCCAAGAGTGTACTTTGGATCCTTCCTGTGTTGCGCAGCAGGTATATTATCTTTCCAATAGGCCAGTTAATTCTGTTATCATCAATTTTTAAAGTTTGGCACTTAGATATGCTATTGAAAATATATGCAGTGGGAAGATTGGGATAATTCGACTCATGAGCTTTGTTTCTGAGAAGCCAGCATCTGTGACACACAGAAGAGGCGTAGAATTCAATCCCAGTGCAGGGCAGGGTACTATTGGAAGAGGAGCCAGTTCTAAACTTCAACCACTGCACTTCAGAGCAAGAAAGTAGGGCTTCTGACTCCCACACTGCCTTAAGAGGTGCCGTGGATAGCATATATTCCAATGACGTCCACTGACTGAACTCCTTCAGGAATTGCTCCTGGAGGCAGTGAGTCTTCTCGGGTGAAATCTAAACATGACTTGCATGCACCTCAGAACGTTAACCAGAAGGGCTTTAGACAACATCTAAACCCAACCTTCTCATTTAGCACTGGAGGAAATCAATGCCTGAAAATTTCCCTCAGAATACAAGGCCGTCTGGCACAGATGCACTCTTGGGTAGACACTACTTACAGCCTCATCTTCTCCCTTCACTCATTCCCTACTGGCTTCCCAGTGACATGCTCAGGGTCTCATCACAGGACCTTGGGCAAATTCCCCCTAACTCTTCTTGACCTTAAATGCATCCATAGCCCACTGGGGGGAACCAGTCCCGCCCCTTCGATATTTGTCCTCCTTTAGCCTTTGGGGTCATCTCCACACCACTCTCCCCATGACATCTGCCCTGCCCAAGAAGCTTGGGCCTCTCCTATTTTCCATTTCCAATGTTCCACTAGCTCAGAGTTCCCCAACAAAGATGAGCTCTCCTCCCCTCAGTGCACACACTCTTACACACCTGCATCACTTCCTTGCTTTGTGGGACTTCTTCATTTTCAAATCTCAAAAGCGGTTCTAGATGCCTTTGTGCTAGAGCAGTGCTGGCACGTACGTGATGAGAAATACGTGTAGGGTGAGGTCAGCTTCATACTAATTCCTAATCCCTATAGCAACCTGAGTCTCAAGAGAAAGATGTGTGTACCAAACTCACAAAATAGACATAAAGTACTAACAAGATCTGAAGCTCAAAATGACTCCATTTGTGCTACATCCGCACCAGAATCACCTGGCCAGGCCAACCCTTGTAAGGATCTATGTTGATGGGTAAGGCTATCCATCTAAAAGGGGGTGGGGCCACTCTTAGCCTTGTTTTGCCTTTAACATGCTTGAAAAGACTGTTGATTTAAAAAACCCATTCACTACAGGAGACTGAGAGTGTCCTAAGACCTCTCTCAATCAGCTGTCCAGACGCTGAGCAGAACAGGGACTGTGACAGTCAGGTTGTGTGTGTGTGTGTGTGTGTGTGTGTGTGTGTGTGTGTGTGTGTGTGTGTGTGTTGTGTGTGTGTGTGTGTTACCCACAGAGGATCCCCTGGAACTGGAGTTACAGAAGATTGTGTGCTGTCACGTGGGTGCTGGGACCCATACTCAAATCCTCTACAAGAACAACTGAGCCGTCTTTCCGGTTCCCAGTTTTCTCTTTTTGATACTTGGAAGAATTCAACCAGGCTTCCGTGTTCCCCCGTTAGAGTCATCCCTTCTAGTCATTATAATCGCTGAACATGTCTCAACCCACCAAGTCCTCGTGAAGAATGCTAGGCAGTGAATGAAAGACGCAGACCTGCCAGCAGGACTTGCCTCTAGGAGTTCAGAGTGCAGATATTGTTAAGGGAGAGGTCTGAACGGCCCAGATCTCTGTTGTGCAGCTGGTAGTGCCCCCTCAGTGGTCAGAAATCTGCATAACCCTGCCCCACCCCCATGCCTTGGAGGGATGACTAACCCAGCTGTACCTGCCTACCTTCATTGTGTGGTTCCCAACTGCCTGGATAGCCCTATAAGCCTGCACAGGAGCACATCATGTAGAAATACACTCCTTTTCTATTTTTGAACATGGTTGGTGAGATCAATAGAGTGAGTTTTCTTTTGAAAACAAATGACCCTCCCTAGGAGAAGACCTTGCACATAACACATGCACACAAGAAATTTTGCACTGTATCCTGGGAATTCTGTAAACAGTAGGATTCTCCAAGTACTAAAGACCCCTCTCATCATTTAGCTGTTGGCTATTTGTTGGCTAACATAGCTTCTTTGTACCGATGTTCGGAAGAGCTCTTCCGGTTCAGGTGGTGGCTATCAGCATTGGTGGTTTCTGTTCATGTGGACATGAAGTCACTGTCACAATTAGGACTCGTTAGCCAAGAGCAGAGAGCGTCTCCGTGACAATATGTAGATACATTTGATCTCCTGATTGGAAAGCAGTAAATGTTAAGTGTAATTGGGACATCCTGGTCAAATGAAGGAGAGCTGTTCTGTGCCATAACAGAGGGCGGCTCAGATTAGTCATCACGGCAGCCTAATTTATTACTTAGCAATGCGAAAA
This sequence comes from Acomys minous, assembly GCF_964271855.1. Lineage (NCBI taxonomy): Eukaryota > Metazoa > Chordata > Mammalia > Rodentia > Muridae > Acomys > Acomys minous. The sequence continues at coordinate 51,471,271 of NC_140490.1, read as the reverse complement.
TGCCAGTTATTCTACAAAACCTACAGAAAATACAATTGTAAGTTGCATGTGCATGTGACAAGTGACAGATGCTAAAAGCTTCACTGCCTGACCCATTTCACCCTTCTTGCTCCCACATGTCTATCTTCTCAGTGGCCTCAAAGGGACCAGGATGAGAGAAGGATTCATTATCTCTCAGCTGTCACCTTCCCAGACCCAGCCCTTCAGGCAGCAGGGACCAGGATGTCAGGCAGTGACCATTCAGGGCAGCTACATGCTCCCTAAAATGGGATGTGCTGGCACTCAATGACCTCTTTAGTTTTGTTTATCCTTTTCTCCGTAGGGAGACTTTCTCTTTGCCTCCTTTCCACCTCTGCCTGCATGAGTCTACGTGTGGTCACCAGCGACACGTTGCAGTCTACCTTTCTTTTTCTTTTTCTTCTTTTTCTTTTTCAATATTTATGTTTTTCTAGGCTCAATATTTTTCTTTTCTTTTCTTTAATTTATAGTTAATTCAGGATATACCTGGATTGTTATCCCCTCACTTGTATCTGTCCATTTCCCCTCCCTCCCTCTTTCACCCTATTCCCCTTCCCTAGACCAGTGACAGAAGGGGACCTCCACCCCCACCATGTGATCACAGCCTATCAGGTCTCATCTGGACAGCCTGCTTCCCCTTCCTCTGAGTGCCCCCAGGCTTCCCCACCAAGAACAAGTGGTCAAATAGAGGCCACCAGACTTCATGTCAGAGGCAGTCCCTACTCTCCCCACAACTGTGGGGAATGAGATATCCATTAGCTAGAGCTGAATAAAGGGTCTAGGTTTACCGCATCTATTGTCCTTGGTTGGTACAGCAGTTTGTGCCCCCGGCCAGGGTCCACATCTGCCATCCTTGATAGTCTTCTTGTGGGGTTCCTTGACCCTCTGGGTCCTTCTATCTCCCCATTCTTCCATACCACTCTCACCTGGGGTCCACTAGTGAGTTCCAGCATCTGTCCCGATCCCCCACTGAGTGAAGACTCTCAGAGGACACCCATGGTGGGCTAATATCCAATTATAAGTGAGTAGATACCATGTATGTCTTTCTGGGTCTGGGTTATCTCACTTGTGACTAGGCCTTTGAGACACCAGGATGAGAGACTCGAAAAGGAAACAGGCTCAGAAAGGTGGGTCTCCAGCCTGAGACCAGTATGGCACTGCTGTTCCTCAGAGTAGCATCCTACCTTTCTTACATGCTTCATTCTTTGCATTTCCATTATTCTGGCATTTATAATCCTGTACAATTCTCAAGGGAATGAGAGCCCTCCATGGTCCTTGGCAGCAACATAGCACCTTGACTTGCACTTAACCTCCAAGAGGCCAGTGAACAGTAGATTGACTGCAGAGGAGAGCTAAGGGTTAAAACTGCAGAGTTTAGACTTACCAAAATAACAAACAAATGACTGTGAATGTAGCCAGCAGAGGAGGAGAGAGTGGGCAGTTTAAGAAAGAAAAAAAAAAAAAAGCAAGCATATCTATGAAAACTATTTGAGGCTGTTTGTTTTAAATATAAATACCTATAAATCCCGTGCCGCTGAGACTCATCTCAGTCTTACAGAATTTCTTTTCAGTCTGTCCCAGAGATGCTGATGCAGAGCAAAGGCAACTCAGAAGAAAGACATGTGCCTGAAACCTTTCCATGGTCCAATCTTCATTTTCCAGGGATCCCCACACATGGTGGAATCCGCCTACCCAGTTACTTTAAAATTAAACTCCTGCATTGGTTCCCATGGGTCCACCTACCCTTCCTCCCTTTTTTTTTTTTTTTTTTTTTTTTTTTTTTTGTAGCCAGGCATACAGGTTATACAGACGTCTTGGGACGTGCTTCCATTTGGCTTGACATAAACTTGGCCAGCATCCCTTGGGTTTACTGGTAGAGGCTCTCAAGCCACAGGACCACAGTTCTGAAGGCCTCACGCACGAAGCCTGCAGCAGACAACTTAACCCCGAATCAATATGATCCACCTGTCTCCCTGCCTTCCTCAGCTGCTGCTTAGCCCAACCTTTGAAATGGGCTGATGGGACTGGTTTTGGAAGTGTCTATAAAATAGCACCGGGGGCTGAGGGGTGGGGAGGTGGGGAAAAGAACCCAAAAGGATGATTAAAGAGAAAAATAAAACAAAATCATTCCTCATCCCCGCCTTTCTTGCAGAGCAACGTGTGTTGTTTAGCTAAATATCTTTATGATCGTATTGTGACTAGGCACATCTGGGTTCCAACGACAGATCGAGAAAACCGACCTTGACACCAGGAGAAAGAGGGCATCTCCCTCCCCACTCGAGTTAGACACGAACTGAGTGAGGAAACCTTCCACTGCTACAATATCTACAATGGTTGGAAAGGGAATATTCCAGAAGTTATCCTTAAAAACAGGCATTTCTCTTCATGTAGTGTGTCAGTGTTTAGGCCTTTTCCCCCCTGGATAAGGAGTTAGTTTTCCTTAGGAGCCTTGCCTTGTGGCCACACTACTGCTCATTATTCATTTTCTATTGTCAGACAGACCATATGTATCAATGAATTGCCCGAATTTCAGAGTATAAACGTATAGACAGTCTATAGTGGATAGCCTAATAATACGCCTCAATTATCATACCTCACATATAATATTGTATGCTTCACTTTCTCATTCACAAAATCTAGATCAGGTCAAAACGAGTTCAGAAATGGCTTGAGTCCCATCATATCCTTTGTATTCCCAGAATCCACTTGGGCTTTCTTCCAAAGCTCCTACTTCCCCAGCCTGACTTCCTGTATCTGGTTTGTCTCCTCTCCCTTCTCAAGTCCAGTAAGCCCCTTTACCTAACGATACGGGAGGAGACTGCTTGCTGGAATGGGAACTGAGTTAAGTTGTGAACTCACCTTTCACCGGAGTCCCAGGCTCTGACCTGGCCATTCTTCAGGCTCCACCTAACCTGACTTCTCCCAGGTGACCAACATCTCCTTCCAGCTTTGCAAGGCACCATGACCCCAAACAGCCCTGCACCTGGAACTCCCCAGGTTTGAGTCCCCAAAGCTGCTTCTTGCAGCCTGCAGCTTCCTGCAGTGGCTGTTCTACTGTCTGCCCGTCATTTGCCCATTTGCCATCTCTCGAGCTCTCCCAGCAGGCTTGTTCTTAAGAGTCAGTTCTTGCTGGGCGTGGTGGCGCACGCCTTTAAGCCAGCACTTGGGAGGCAGAGGCAGGCGGATCTCTGTGAGTTCGAGGCCAGCCTGATCTACAAAGTAAGTCCAGGGCAGCCAAGGCTACACAGAGAAACCCTGTCTCAAAAAAAAAAAAAAAAAAAGTCACAAAGTGACTCAGAGGAAAATAAGAGATCAAACTCCAGCTTGTATCAATTGTAGAGACTGATTTCCCACCTGAAAGACTCTTCTTTCCTGGCCACAGTTAATGCAATGCACATTCATGATAGCTATGGAACGTAAATGGGGAAGGGGGTGTATCAATTTCTTCTTTCATTCTTAAGACTAGGATCCCTAAAGATGAGAAGACTAATATAGCGGTTTTATATATAAGGAAAGTGGTATGCTAAGATGCCACAGAAAGATTACAGCAAAGCTGTGCCCGAGGCTTCATTAGGTGCATTCATTTTGTTGGCGGGTTCCCTAAAAAGGATGCTTAACTTGCAGACAAATAACTTCAAATTAATTCAGTGCTTATTGCAAGGCATTGTGGGTAATCTCAGAAAATACTGAAAGAAAACCTGGCTGTCCAAAAACTCATAAGCACACAGAGAAGAAAATTATGTCACCAACTTATTATAGGTTTAGCACCCTTAATCCAAAAAAATGTGAAATTTGGCATACTTTAAAATCAGAAAAAATTGAACATTGGCACAGTATCACAAGTGAGAAATTCTAAATCATGAAACTTTGATTCATGTACAAAAATTTTTAAATGTATAAAAACACCTTCAGGATATATATATATTACATTATATATATTATATCATTGATCATATAAACATAAGTGATCTAGCCTTTGGGTCTTAGCCCTGAGACATCTCATTTTCAATTTTTTCAAAGTTCAGATGTTCCAAAGTCCATAAAAAAAAAAGAAAAATTCAAAACCTGAAATAGTTTAGTGCCATGCATTATAAAAGGTGACATTCCTCTAGTAAGACAAGATAAATTCTCCATTTTTCTAGTTCAAAGAGCAGGTGAGCATTTGGCCCCAGCCTTGAGGGGCATGAGAATGTTGGATATGTAGAGAAGTGGGAGACAGAATGTTCCAGAAAAGACAACTCATAAAAAAGTAAAACCAACGTCATGGAAATGTGCAGCCGAGAGATGAAATATAGAGGAGGCGATGTGATACAAAATGGAGTAAAGAATGGCTAAGGGGGTGTGTTTACAGTTAGATTAAAGACAGAAATGATATGTGCCCACACATAGTTTGGACCCTTTTAATTTTACACCAGTGGCTCCCTGCAGGTATCTGCAATGTCTGGAGAGGTGAGACCATTTAAGTTCCTAAGGAAGCAGTCCCTTCTACTGATGACGGCTAAGAGGAAGTAGAAAGGAAGGCAACCACAAAAGGTGGGATTCAGGACGTGCTGCTGGTTCTATAAGCCCTCCAAGTTAGAAGTCAACTGCATCAGCAACTCTGGCCTTAGGGATTTCAATCATTGCTCTCTTGGAAACTTTCCAAAAGGAGTGCGCATCAGTATGACCCCTGTACTTGAGTCATCTCCTGGATGCTAATTTAGACCATTTAATAAAGAAGATTGCCAAAATTCATCTCTAAATATTTTTTTGTAATTTTTTCTGAGGAAAGATACAGCTCCCCCAACTCAACAGCTTGTTTCATAAGAATGAGGTGACTCTTCTCATAGTGGAGCTGTAAGAGAGGAGTGTCCTTCAGTGATAGGTTCAGAATGTGTTGTCAGTACTAACCAGACAACCCATGGGATTTGTGTGGCGCAATCACAGAAACAGAAGGGCCAGGTCTGGCCAAGACAAAATAAAAAGCATAGTCTAACCAATGAAGCCTGGCCATGGACCCCTGTCATCATCTGGTAGGGTCTGTCTCAGAGGACTCAGTTTATGTGTGGCCTTTCTATTCTATATATGTTAAGAGTTCTGTAGAAGTAAAAGAGTATTTATGATAATGTTCCATATTCATAATCAGGAATTTTAGTTTTAAATGCATGTACTTTGGAATATCCTGATTACGTAACCTATAATCTATAGTGTTAGATTAAGGGTAAGAAAGGTTTAGAAAGACCTGACACACTACAGATTTTTATCTTATTCTATAGATGAATGAGATACCACAAAGCCCTTTGCACAGCAGAACAACATTGTCAATTCAAACCGTTGGGAGAGGATTTTGTGCAGGATTTGACTTGACTCCAAAACATGTTCCCCCAACATATGGAAAAAGTCAGAAAGTAAAAGTAGCATTGGGAACCAGAATATTAATGTGTTACCAATGGTGGAGGAGAGATTCATATTTTCTGTGTGTGTGTGTGTGTGTGTGTGTGTGTGTGTGTGTGTGTGTGTGTGTCTGTCTCTCTCTGTCTCTCTCTCTCTCCCAGGGATGGAACCCAGAGTCTCAGGCACGCTAGCCATAGGCGTATGCCCTACTACTGAGCTCTATTCTCCAAGATCTGAACTGTTCTATAGCGTAAAGCAGGGAGAGAACATGTTACGTGAATCGGCACTTTATCAAACACAGAATAACTGAAATGTTTCTGTCAGAAGTAAGGAAGTCGGGGTGCGGGGAAGGGGGCACCTGGATGACAAGAGTGCAGGTTAAGATGGCTTCTAGATGTAGAAGGAAGGCTTTGAACTTGACCATGTGAAAGCCAGCAGAGGTTTTTTTTTTTCAAGCAGGAGAACATAAGATTAAACATGGCTTTTGAACAAATGAAGCTCATTAGCCATTTTCCAGGAGATGAAATGGCATTCCATTGCATTCTCACTCATGTGGGGGGGACTAGCAGGTGACAGCAGTAGTAGAGCAACAGGGGGCCCACTGCAGAACTTAAAAAGCAACAGGATGTGTACAGGTCACCTAGATACTGTAGGCGAGAAAGGCTTTCAGTGCGCACCTACCATAGGAAAGAGTCTGAAGTCTTGAAGAGAAGAACAAAATGCCAGAGCATCCAATCATATGGAAACAGCATCACCAATGCCCAGAGTAAGGATAGAAAGGGTATGAGTCTTTTCAGGAGTTAGGTTGGATGAGACAAGCCACTCTCTCTCCTTGTGAAGACCCCTCAATATGGTCCCTCATGCCAGGATCAATCATCTTGTGGCTGTGAAGCCAGAAAACCCAACCAATTATGCAAGTGGGAGTTCAGCTCCTCTCAACTGCATCATGTGGCATTCAACTAAGGCAATCCCTGAGAACTGATAATGGAAATTAAACGCTTTGAGGTCCATTTGCAGTACATTTTATTTGGCCAAAGACATAGAGGAATACAGATACCATTTCTTGAAGAGCCTTCTCAAAGCATTGAGCAGTTGTCATAAGCAATTATAAATTAAATAGCCTTCATCCAGACTGATTGCTGCAGATGACCCAGAAATCATCTCCAAGTATTGTCTGGCACGTAGCCACATCACGCTGATCACCAATTTCCATGGGTAGTAGCGACAGGGTGGGAGAAAAGTGCTTGGATGTCCTGTTAAATATTCATAGGGAAGTATGAAAGCTAAAGGTTTGCCTCTGCTCCTTGGCTACAGAATTATCATTGGTGCCAGCCAACAGTGATGCATTATGAATGAAGATATATGTCCATCAATCATGCAAAACCACCAAGATACAAAATGAAGATGTTTGCAGCTTATCTGAGCAGCTTCTTAATTCTGCAATCTTATCTCCTCCTGTGCGGACAATATTACTCCTCTTTCAAGATAAGAAAATCGAAGCTGGCAGGCTAAGCAATTTGACCAGCATCGTGGTGGCAAATGCAAGAAAAGGTAAAGCCTGGTAAATCAAGAGTCATGGCTGACTTTTGGCATCATCCTGTTAAGTGGGACCAGGATGACCTAGGCATCGCCTAGCCAGTCTGTCTTGCTGGCTTCTGTGAAATGGCAGTGACAACAAGAATCTACCCATTTCCGTGCAGTCTTTTTAAGAGTATCAAAGTGACAGTGGGGATAGGACTCAAGTGTAGCTGGAATACTGAGCTCCAAGAGAATTCCTAAACTTGGCAGAATCCTCTGAGAACGGGGATCTAGGACAATGTGCTCCTTGTTCAGCCTGCCGACACAACAAAATTCAAAAAGGAAAAGCACTGTCTTTATTCAATAGTGTGACTATTTCCCTCTTCATACAGCCTTCTCAGAACTTCACATCCTTACACATCCTATATGTAGTAGAGAAAAATCTGTCTATGAAATACTATGTGTAAGGTGACTTCTGGGTAGACAAGCCATTCTTCGCTCATTTTCTAAACATCGCCGATGTATGTCATGTGGCCAGGTCCTGAAGGCAACAGAGACACAAGACTCTACTTCCTATAGAGAGTCCAATTCTCTGGGGAGAGGCAGACGTATAAACACAGACTCATTTAGCCAAAGGAGGGACAAGGCCTAAAGAAGCCGCTCTAAGGGCACAGCAGAGAAGCAAGAATAACTCTGCTGAGGTCATCACAAGAGCCTTGTCCAGGTGATGATGCCTGACCTCTGGTCCACTGCACAGGGCCAGGTGGAGAGGGTGGTTAGGTCAGTGCAACCACAGCATGTTTTACTTGGCTCTAGACCTCAGGATGCCCTTTCTCATCCTCTCTAGGAAAGTGTTTTTAAGGTCTCATCAGATGCCCGAGATAGCAGAGCAGCAGCAGCCTGCCCTGGAAGCCGTAATCGCAGCGTGAACCAGTACAATCCTTGGATTTGTGTTTCCCCTTGTTGATGAAATCCTCCACTTTCATCCCACCCCTCCCCTTCCCTAACACACAGCATCAATCCATTATCCCAAGTGTCAGACCAACCAAAGGCTCCAACCTATGGTTGATGGAAGACCCTGAGCCTAGTCTCTTGCTATACGAGGGTACCCACCTGAGAGGATTGTGCCTGCTCACTCAGATGCCATTTTCTTGGTCAATCAGGGTGGCATATGTTGTTTCTATAGTAAAGGACCCTGGTGTTTTAGGAAGGCAGGGTAGGAAATCAGTAAGCTTTTAACCTGATCTTAACCAGGACTGCCTGAAGCTGGGAAATTTTCCACTTGCAGAGCTCTCCAGCAGATCAGCATTCAGGAATTAACAGTTCAATCCATTACAGTAGGAGCACCTGTCCAGCATAGTGCTTTCTGGAGATGCCAAGCATGCAGAAAGGTACCCATCTACAGTTCCCCTGATTCCATTAGAAAATATTCCCTCCTGTCCCTTGGTTTATTCTTGTCTGACAGAATTCCTGCCCTACATCTTTTCTTTCCAAAAAAAAAAAAATCTATCCTAAAACTGAAGAACTCAAACTCCCTCATCAGCATTTTGTTAGCGTCTGGAGCTGGCTGGCCTCCGAGGAATTAGTTGAGAGTTGGATGGAGAGGTGCATTACTGGGAGGCCAGCACTCTCATAGTGGACTCGGTTTAATTAGATTAAGTTATAATAACTTTGTCTTAGGGGGTGGGTGGAAAATCACAAGCACAATATTGCCTTGTGCACTTTAAAGCCTGGCCAAGCTTTCAAATACTGAGAATAGCAAGCACTCAGTGTGGTGATCTTTAAAAATTCCAATGAAAATATATGACCATAATTGTGACATTGACATAACTATGTCATGTGTCTTCTTATTTATTATGACACACCCTTCAAAATCTTAATTAGTGTCTGTCTTTCTATCTCCTTCCTTCCCTCCCTCCTTCCCTTCTCTTCTCTTCTCTCTCTCTCTCTCTCTCTCTCTCTCTCTCTCTCTCTCTCTCTCTCTCTAACTCTGATAGAACTCTACCACAGGCTCTGTGCATGAGTTCCATGCTCAACCTCACTCGTGTCCACCTGCTTGCTTGTGGTCCTGGGTATGAGAATGAGGACTTTTTATATGTTGGACAGGCACTCTGTCCTTGAGCTACACACCCAAGTCCTGGTATCTTCTGTTTTCTCATATTCCAAATCCACTCACATGCATCATAATTCACTATGTTTGGAAAGAAACAAAACTGAAGTAAAGTAGCCATAGGGAAAGGAAGACTTTCAGGTTAATTAAAGACCAGGTCCTTCCTTCTTTCCCATTCCTCTGGCCCTTCCCCCAAGATCCTCCAGTGACAGGAGCTGAACAAAAACTCAGGGCACCTTTCTCTTGTACTATAAGAAAATTGAAAACGAAAGAAAATTGAAAATGTGTTGGTTGTGAAATCAAAGATCTAGAAATACACTAATTAAACTGTCAAAAAGCGTCTTGCTTCCTTGCCTTGGTTCAGTGTACTGCATAAGCAGGTAGCCAGAAGCTATAGTTAGCATAAGAGTGCTATTCTTGGGACTTGATATGGTTTTAATTATTAAATTTAAACAATCTTTCAAACCGTGCGGAAGAAAATTAGCTGACGAGGTCAAAGGAATTCAGTATCCTAGACTCCTCCAGGCATCTCTCTCCAGCCCTTGCTACCTCTCAGGCATCTCTTACCTATCTCTGACTTGGGCACAGTCTGTATCACACTGCAAAGAACGAGCTGTTGTAACCTTTCAGTAGATATCGAACCCATCAGAATTAAACCCACCCATCCATTAACTATTTACCAAGCTCCTGTTTACAACCTGCCAGTTATGAAGGAAGAGGCGGGGAAACGGAGCAGAGAAACGATGAAAAGTTCATCAGTCCCTGCTCTCTCAGGAGACTGGAGAGAAACATGCAAAGACGTCATCAGACCTTCCAGCCACAGGGAAGACCGCGGTGTCTCTCCTGTGCGCTATATGACTTGTATTCCAAAGCACATTGAGGGTTGCATCCTCAATGCCTGCTTCAAGGATGAGAGGCTCTGGGCTAAGCTAGTTCCCAAGGGAACTCTCAGGGATCCACCCATTGATAAATGAGTAGATTTGGAAGAACGTTTACTCGGAGGTCTTGGTAGTAGCAAGGGTTTTGGAACTAGGGATTTGGGTAGAGGGAGATAGTGCCTGGGTATATTGGAAACCGGAAGCCTATGGGGACTCAGGTAGTGCCCCTATGACTTACAAATCCCAAGAATATTTCTTAAACCTCCCACCCCCTTGAGATCACTGAAATAGTGATAGAAGCAAATGTAAACATGTTGTGCAGTAGGACTGGAGAAGTGGCTCGGTGGTTAAGAGCACTTGATACTCTTACAGAGGACCCAGGTTAGGTACCCTTCCCCCCCCCCCAATAGCTACTTGGTGGCTCACCATTATCCATAACTCCAGTTTATGGGGATCTGGCTCCCTCTTCTGGCCTCCACAAGCACTAGGCATGCGTGCATGCGTGTGCGCGCACACACACACACAGAGTGCACACAGGGAGGCAAACCACTCATACATATAAATAAAAATAAATTTTAAAAATTAAATAAAATATGTTATGTAGGGACTGAAAAGCACCTGACTGAGTATAAACTTACAATGGAAAAACCCAGTCCACATAAAGGAATGAACAGCAGATCAAGGCCAGGAAAAGAGCTTACAATGGAGAGAGCTTACAACCTGCCAGGTATGATCAAATAGGTGTAACTTCTATTCAGAGGAAGGTCAAAAATAAAGAAATAAAATTGTGGCCATCAGAGATGAAAAGGAGGAAAGGAAAATAGGAAAATAATATAATGCAATACAATATAATTAATATAATATAATATAATATTGTCCCAGCCTTTATACAAAAACTAAATCTTCCTTTTCAATCAATGGGGAAATGATGCTCCAATAGCTCATAAATGAGCATTAGCCAAAGTAGTACCAGTGAACCAATATTGCTGTCAAGTCAAGTAACTTTAAAGATAATAGCATCATTAAAGGTAATGAAAATCATTCCATAATGAAAACAATTAATACTTAATGTTAAATGGTTAATACTTAATGATTATCATTAATCTTAATGATAAAGTATCTCATAGGGAGATATAAAAGCCTAATAAAATTACTGCTTAAATATAGCACAAAGAAATGATCAAAATTACACAGAAAAATTGTTTATCTAAAAAAGTAAGTGAATATTTTATTTTAAAACATTTTTTCAGTAACTGATAGACTGGTTCGACTTCAATAAGTATGATAAAGATTTCAATGACTCAACTAACAAGCTTTGTTTAATGTATATATTCAACAAAAGACTACATGTTATCTTAATATATGCACTTTTAAAAGATTAATTACAATCCAGATCACAATAGTCAATAAATTCTAAACTATGAATGCCATACAAAGCAAATTTCTAAAATTCAATAAAGCTATAAATCAATTATAAAAGATTGCTGGAATCATATTTGGAATTAAATACCTAAAAGATTCATGTAGCAAAAATAAACCAAAATCTAATTGATCGGTGTTTGGAACTTAACAAAAGTTTGGGGGTTTTTTGTTTGTTTGTTTGTTTGTTTTGGTTTTGGTTTTGGTTTTTTGTTTTTTTTTTTGTTTTTTTTTTTTTGGTTTTTGTTTTTGATTTTTGAGATAGGGTTTCTCTGTATAGCCTTGCCTGTCCTGGACTGGCTTTGTAGACCAGGCTGGCCTCAAACTCACAACAATCCACCTGCCTCTGGCTCCCGAGTGCTGGGATTAAAGGGATGTTCCATGACGCCTGGCAACAAAGGTTTTTAATATTTTCAAAATGTATTGAATTTACAAATAGTGCTTGGATGTAGAAGTGTATTTAAATTGGTATGCATTATACGCAGGAAGAAATAGCACTTGAAGGATCCACAGGATTGGCTCGAGAAATAATGAAAACTACAACAATGCTAACATAAGAGCTGCAGAGTTTAGAAATTAAGAGGTTAATGGAGAGGAAATTAAACAAAGATAGGAGTGAAATATGTCAACACACAAAGCTCATAAAAATTATTAGAAGTAAAAGGAGTTTAAATAAGCTGGTGAAAAATAGGGGAACCCTAAAATATGAAGAAGTGATTCGTAAAATTCTCACTACCTGACGGGTAACAGGGACAGAGCAATTAAACCCCTAGCACCAAAGCCAATTAAAGTGTTGATAAATATGACGACATTGAAGATACAGGAAGGAAACTTCATTTGCTGTTGTTGAGTGATAACTGCTAAGTGGCTTTCAGAGCTGTGTCTATTCTGTGACCCAGCTGCTCCAATTGTTATCTTCCTTGGAGCAGCTAATGGGAACAAGCGGCCAAGTTTATCGGGATGGTGGCCAGGGCGAGGGTGTCTGTAATGGCCCATCTAGCTAACCTTGAATCGGTGCTGTAAGGCAAGGGATGGTCCAGTCAGACATTGAAATGCTAATACCGTGAGTGAACTGGGGTTACATGGGTCAACATACAATAATAAATGTACGGTGTTGAAATAAGTGCAGACTGTTGCAAAATGTAAAATTGCAATAGGCCTGGTCTGGGGCCTTGTAGCTTGCTGAAGGAACCCTTGCTAGCGTGCTTGATGCCCTGTGCTCGATCTCCAGCACCAAACAAAAGCAGATGTGGCTGCACACATCTGTAACCCCAGCCCTCAGGACATGGAGGCTACTAGAGTCATCTGCAACTACCCAGCAAGCGCAAGGCCAGCTCGGACTACATGAGACCCTATCTCCAGAAAACAAGCAAATAGGAACACCACTCATGGTGCATTTAAAACCCACAAATAAATAGTCAAAATTTGAAACTGCATAATACTTAATGGTAAAGGTACAAAAATACGGGTGGGCCAACCAACATCAGCTTCAGGAGAAGAGGCACCATTGGGAAACTAGTGGGGAAGGAAGAATTGACGGTCATTCTTTTTAAAGTGCTGAAACAAATAATCTGCCACATAGATGCTTAAAAACTGTGAGTAGGGTTGCACTCACTGCCTTCTTCTTTGCTTTAAACCGCAGCATGGTAGCAGCCATGGTAGATTTTGTGACAGCTGTAGATCGAGGTTCAATATCCTAGAAAACCCCACCTTGTTGAGAGTCATTTCCATCCTCAGACACCATCAATTCCCGATGTGTCTTTCTTTCTCCAGACACACTTCAAATGCTTGCAATGTCATCTATTACAATAAAAGAATAGCATTTTCAGAAAGGCCACCCTGCTTACTACTCGCCTGACCCATCTCCTTATTAACTGAAGCCTATTTTGGCACTTTGAGGGCAACCCTTCTGAAAGTTTTCATCTTTGCCATCCAACTTAAACTTGGGTTGGCTTTCCAGAAGACTGGGTCCCTCAGGAAGGCTTAGCAGGGAATCAGGAGTTGCATCAAGGGACAGTTAGTTGTTTCTTGAAGGAAAAAATTCACCAGCGTCATAGTGCAATGCTTACAGGCAGGTGTTTAATGCATTATAAACAGCGTTGATGGATTTTTAATTATAAAAATTAATAACGAAGTCTCCCGAATTCATGTTCCTGAAGACTGAGATGAGAGTACGCTCCCGTTCCTTCACTGCCTTGGAGACTTTTTCAACATACATGGTGCAGGGCAGAGGAGTAAATAACCTAGGTACTGAGAGCAGAAGACGAAAAAGCAAGAACCATGGGCCATACAGAGGCTCACGCCCACAGGACTTGGGGCAGGGGAGGTGACTGCGGAGGACAGTTTATCCTTGGAGAATGGTGGTTGGGGACTGGCCATTGATTTTCATGCTCCACGTCTTCACATTCTGTGTTCCAAATCCAGTGGGATAATTTCTTTCCCACCACCACCTGCAGCAGCTGATGAACATAATCAAGTCCTTCTCAAAGCTTCTCTGCGATGCTCCGAAATAATTTCCTCCATAAAAAGAAATTCTCTCTTTACACGCGGGTTCAACAGGAACCAGCCTAAAAAGTGAACTCCGGGCTAGAGGGGTAGATCACTACTAGAGCATCTCCCAGCATCCCTGGGTTTGGTCCAAGCCCTGAAAAACGAAACACAACAAAATTGAAACCCAGAAATGGGTGCCTCCCACTTTGGGGGAGGACGCCTTTATTTCCACTCGTAGCCTTTGTATTTTTCATTCTCCGCTCCACGCTCCAGCTGTGGGTGGATTAGAATGTCCGGCAAGAATTTCCCTAATTTGTAAGACTGACACCATCCCACCATCTCAGTCTGGGTGGCAGTGACAGCTGATGAGTGTGAACTATGTAAGGGTAGATGTATCGGTCCGGATTCAAATCCACCTCAGTCATCAGCGGAGTGCGTAGTCAAACAGGTGCTGGTCTCACCCATCAGCTCCCGGAGGGTTTCTCTAGCTCCAGCTGGGTAGAAACAGTGTGTAGGTGAGGAGATTTCCAAATGCTGGTTTTCCTCAGCATTTAACAGCAGTGAGCAGGTGGACACAGCAGGAGTGTCAGCCTCTATAATTAATGTCCCTGTGTCTGCCTTAGGAATCAGGACCCTTTGCACTACCAGTGCTGCTGTCCCCGTGTCCCAGTATTGGGACTCTTGTCTCCTGGCAAGAGCCAGCGTTTTAACTCCCAGGCTGGGGTTTGAGACCTTGCCCCTGAAGACAGCTGTCTGAAAGTGTTCTAGCCAACCACACCTCCCTGAGTTCTCATCGTGGTTTCTTTATAGGCCTGCATCAGCTCTCTAGTCACCTCTGCATCTGCTCCCCTTCTTCCCTGCATGTACTGGGGATGATCAGCTGCTCCCTCAGGTGTGGTCATACTGGGTACCAGAGCATCTGGGAAGGTCATTTAGGAACCAAGGACGATATAACCAGCACCACACAGACACAGACATCCCTTTTCCCCAGGGGTAGGATCCAGGGGAATGATAGGCTTCTCCTGGCCACTGCCTCTCCTGCAGTCAAGAAACTGGTTGTTGGGGCTCAGGCTAGAGAACCAGGGGGCTGTTGGAAGCAGGGCTCCTTGGGAGCCTGGCCCTCAGCAACTGGTGCAGCTTCGGGAACCACCTCTGAAGGCCTTCGGGATGAATGCCATGGCCCTCCTCAGCCTGAATTACTGAAAGGAGGCAGGAAAAGACCACACTAGAAAAGCCTTAACTGGTCCTGATGTCACAACAGGAGCACTTACTGGGGGGGGGGGGGTGGCAGGGAGGGGAGGGGCGTGAGCATAGGAATAGACTTCCCAGGTGACTAGCTGGGGGCGGGGTATCTGGACAGATAACAGCCTTTTGAATGACTAGTCATAGCCTTGCCTCTAGCACAAATTCGTTGCCAAGGCTTGTGTTTTGGGTCTCTCTCGGCCTTGTCCTTAGTTACAGTGGAGTCCCTACACCCAGGAAGTGTGCCCCCTCAGGCCAGGAGGAAACGGTTCTTCCAGGCTTGTGGCTTCATACAGCTCTGGCAGGGGCTGCACCTTTAAAAGCCAGGACACGTGTTTTTGTTTGCTTGCTTGCTTGTTTTATTTGTTTGTTTGTTTGTTTGTTTTTCGAGACAGAGTTTCTCTGCATAGCCTTGGCTGTCCTGGACTCGCTTTGTAGACCAGGCTGGCCTCAAACTCACATTGGTCCGCCTCCCTCTGCCTCCCAAAGTGCTAGGATTAAAGGTGTGCGCCACCATGCCTGGCCTAATATCTTTCACATAGTTCTCCCAAGATCCCAGGCATAGAAAGCATGCATAGGGGTGGTTCGAGGGCGTAGAGTGATTCAGTTGGCTACTTGATTGATAATTAGGAAGTCAAATTACCCAATGCAGAGTGTTTGTGCTTATTTACAAGAAAAATGGACTTCAAAAATAATGCTTACAGCTTACAATGTAAGCATAAAGCACTCATTAACAGTATCATTTACACTGCAGCTTTAACTGAACCCAATAGCATTTTTAACAGTGCTTTAGTTCTGCCTGATACCTAGGAGAAGTGGGTCCCACCCCTCACCCCAGGGGTGTAACATTGAATTACACATTTGCAGGGAATGAACCTTTTCCAGCCTGGGTCAACCATCTTTTCCCTCCTCCAGGAAGTTTGAACCCAGTTCACTTTGGAGAACATTACACCTCAATACTCGCCTTTTTTTTTTTTCTTCAAACAGTACAATATTCTAGGAAAACACAAAAATGTTGCATCAGATGCTTAGTCACTACATTTATCTCATGGACTGGCAATATGCCACCATGTGCTACAAAACAGTAAAGGCAGCTGCACGTTCTCCTGTGCACTAGCAGTTACACATATTTATTCTCAGCTAAAATAGTTGTACGTCTTTTCCATGTGGAGAGATCTGTAGCTCCCGTCGTGAAGACCCTTGAATAAAACTCAAGGAAAACTGTAAGCAAACAGCATTCCCTGTATCCACCAGTGTCTCCTGTTATCCTCCTCTTGATTTAAAAGCAATGTGAAGCGCAGAGCCTGATTCCCCTGAAAACCAAATGAAACTCAAGGCCAAATCAGCATCGGCTATGGCATGGTCCCGTGCTGCTTCCGGGCACCAAAGCCGGCCTGGAGAGTTCACTCTCGGCGAGTGGAATGATGGGTAAAGGTTCCCAAAGTCTGTATAAAATGCTCTAAACAGCCTGCAGCTGACATCATGCAGCCTCTGCTGCCCAAGCCTGCTGCTGTAGACTCAGGAACTGATTCGCCCCATGCTTGAATGGGGTGCCAGCCCGTCCCTACAGCATGGCCCCTACAGCATGGCCCCTACAGCATGGCAGAGGAGACCTTGAACTTTCACTAACCAGGTTCAACACCCACCCCTCCCCCCTTCTCTTGCTTTCAGATTAGGACTTAGATATAAGGTTAATTTTCGAGTTTCTTTGCTATTTAAATAAACAGATTAGGTGGGATAAACTAACCTGGAAAAGGTACGGCTGTCTTCTTAAAACGAGGGACCTTAACTCAAGTACTCTCAGTCTCCCTAAATGTCACCAATTTTGAAACCAGTGGAGAAAGGAGACTGATAAAAAGGGAGGCAAGGAAAGGGCTTCACAGAATTACAGTTTTGTGAAAGTTCCTTTACAGAGTTTCAGTCACTAGACTATAAATCAGCTGTAAATCTTTGTAGCGTGATTGTTATATAAAGCCTAGTTCAAATGTATTGCATATACTTTAATTATTAAATATATGTTATAAACAAATATATTCAATATTTTCATTAATAAATAACCCAACAGTTTCTCAAATGCACTAGAAGCTCCACAAATCCCTCCCATCTCTCTGCCTCCACTACAATGGCCTTTCTTCTTCCTGTAAGCACATCACTGTGACCCTAAGGGAGATTTTAAAGTTCTCCCTCCCTCTTTTCCTTCCTCTCTTCTTGTATGTATGTGTACATATATGTGTAATATTAGATAATGTATGTATATAGTATCTAAATACACTTAAATTCCAATAGCATGTTCTATTGTAATCTCTTTAGACTTCATTTAGCTTTTTAACTCATTGTCTCTCATCCATGGACATTTCTTATATGAGAAATGGCTACAAAGTATTTTTAATATATTTTATTAATTTATTCATATTACATCTCAATTGTTATCTCATCCTTTGTATCCTCCCATTCCTCCCTCCCTCCTATTTTCCCCCTACTTCCCTCCCCTATGACTGTGACTGAGGGGGACTTCCTCCCCCTGTATATGCTCATAGGGTATCAAGTCTCTTCTTGGTAGCCTGCTATCCTTCCTCTGAGTGCCACCATGAGTGCATCGTGGAGGAAACTGTTGAAATATAACGAGTAAAATCCAGCATCCTCTCTTTTTGGCCTGGCTTCTCCCCTGTAGAAAATTGTTTGGAAGTTCACCTGATCCCAGGGTACCGGAGCGTTGGAAAGAGGATACAGCCTGGCTCAGTCAGACACTTGACAAGCCTTAGAGTATATTTCAATGCCTTCCTTGGAGAATTAGGGCACCGTGTTGGAGAGAGTCATTTTCATGTCACATGCCTGTGCACCTGTGATAAAATCGAAAGCCTCTCCATGGCTGGCTACCCTGGGATGCCCACACACACACAGCTCCATTTCATGTATAAGGAACATTATCACACTTAACAAAGAGAGGCACTCTGCTCCCTGCCAATGTTGCTTTATCCCATGAGCTCAGTTCCCCACACCAGTCTGTACAAACAACTGTGAAGGCCAGTTATGATCAGCTAATTATACATGAAACAGCCCCGAGGGATCCAGCATACCCAAAGAAACAATGTCAGCCCTGAAAAGACCACTCAGGGAGTAGCCAACTGGGGTCTGTTTTACTGAGTCAAAGGGGAGATGGTAGAGAAGAAATTGCACTTCCTATTTTTACTCCTGTCCCCTTTACCACCAGCAGTTCTGCCCTGCACGACAGCCAAGGTTTCTGTGTCCTGTGCCTGCAGTCTGATAACCTCTCTTGGTTCTGTTTTATGATGCCATATGCTTCTTTCTTAAAATAGTGTGAGGGTCCTCTGATGCAAAGCTGCCAATCAGCTTGCTCCCCGAATGTCAGTGGGATGTTCGGGGGGGGGAAGGAGTATGTACTTCGCTGTTAAACATATTTTGGCTCAAATTTCTACTTGGTGAAAAATGCTAATTTGGAGAAACTTGGAGATGTATTTAATCTCATTGATTTTTTCCCTTGTTTCTTGAGGTGTAAAATGAAAATAATAGATCCATCTTAAAGCGGTGTTGGTGTAATGATTACAAAGGCGATTGCCATGCACAAGAATGTCTCTGCTGTCTTCCTCTTGACAGACTAGATTACCCAGCAGTGAAAAAGCACCAACGTTTCAGTAAACTGAAACAATGTGCATATGCTTCTCTTATTACAGACATCCTCACAATTTATGTTTCAGTCAGCCTTGTATCACTGGGACAAAAGTTGGGCATAATTAACTTAAAAAGAGGAGAGAAAAATCGTCTCTAGACTCAGGCTTTCAAGTATTTGAATCCCCAGTCTCCTGGCCGCATCCCATTCGATTCTAATGGTGCAGTAAGGTCATGGCAGGAGCTTTCGTGGTAAAGAGCCAGCTCACCTCATGGTGCCTGGGAAGCAAAGGTGAGGAGAGGGAAGGGGCCAGGCTCCCAATTTCCTCTCAAGGGCAAATTCAAATTACCCAACTCCCTCCCACCATGTCCTTTCTCTTCAAAGTTCTCTCTCCCTGCCTCCCCCAGTAGTGTCACAGGGTGGGGACCAGGCCTGCAGTAGCCCTTGGGGAGGGACCTTTGGGTTTGTAGCTACTGGCCTTCGGTTCCTCGTGCACATCTCCAGACTGAGTGCTCACCCAGCCCTGCTTGCTCAGGGGATCTTTTAGTCACATGGGCTGACATGCCACCATGCACCTGAGGATTCAGAAATATTTGGAGAACAAGGCTAATGTCTATAATATCTGCTTTATAAACAATGAGGTTTGTGGTATGGTCAACTTTCCTGAGCTTTAACTTTGTTCATTTAACAATGTTTTATGACACCGAGCATGGTGACATATACCTAAACACACCAGCATTGGCTGGCCAGGGCAGGGGGCTGTGAATTAAAGGTCAGCCTGGGCTGCAAGATGTGTGTGTGTGTGTGTGTGTGTGTGTGTGTGTGTGTGTGTGTGTGTGTGTGTTTCTTTAAAAGGTCATGCATATATATATATATATACATATATGGATATATAAAATACATATATGGATTTCTGGAGATACAAGTCTCATGTCAACTTGTTTGTGTCACCTTTATTTTTTTTTAACACATTTCAACACATATGTTGTCATTTCTCTGTTGATAGACTCTCCCATTCATTCTTTTATTGTGATATAAAGCAGTATCACTTCTGTGTTCTGGGGCCTTTATTTCTAGAAGATAAATAGCTACATGTAACCGAAATACGTCCCCAAAGAAGCCTGATTCTAAAAGGAACATAAAATTATATATGTTGTATATAAGGCATAAGCATGTACATATCTAATTTTAAATAGAATTCATAATTTGGAAGAAAATGTAACGACTCTTTAGCATGACAAGTCCCATATATTAACACTTGACAGCTCTCAGCCCCAGCCAACATCTAATGACTGATGTTTAGGCCAGGCTGCAAGCCTTCCATGAGTCTTACCAATACCACCTTTAAAGATGTCGGCTCCTGGAGGAAACCCTTGCTGGGTTTCCTACCAGATCTGACTTTTCTTCTGCCGGTCACTAAAGTGGCACTCTCTCAAACAACATGGCTGCTAGGGGAAAAGCCTACTGGGCTCAGGAGCTGCACCAGGACAGTCCTCTTCCCACCTGGGCTACTTCAGAAAAATAAGAAGCCTTTCCAGACCCATCACAGTAGCCTCACAGGCCTGTAATTCAAACACTAGGGAAGCTGCGGCAGCAGGATCAGGGGCTCAGGGCCACACACAGCAGCCTGTGGGAATCCAGCGGGAAACCACGACCTACAGAAGCCCCCCAAGACAGTGCTGCGAACAGGACCGTGCAGAGACCACTTCCCCAAGGTCCTTCCTCCCTCCATTGCCTGATTTGTTTCAATGACTTCAATCACTTCTCTTCATATTACTGTCTGCTGTTTTCAGGAGAATTTTCACAGAACAATCTGTTAGTAAGCATAATTATCATAAGCCTGGAGGAAAAAAAAATTGCTTTCTACTCAGCGTTTTCGGGCAGGGGGAGGGGGGGAATTCCCTTAGCAAAAACAAACAGAAGTCAAAAATACAAAAACAATCTTGCTCACACCATTTCGATGTCTCAAGTGTGTTTTTAAGAAGTCCAACTCCAGTTCTAAAATCAGACAGATTTTATAACCCTTCTCATGCACAGATATCTCCCTGAATTCCACACCAAAACCCGGCAGGGTTGGATTACAAAACAATAAGGTGAGAATCTCAGACTGAGTGACTGTTGTCACAGGCCAAAGAATTCAGTCTGAAGAATCTGTAATAGGCAAACACCACTCCTGGGAAGATAAAACACTGTGGCTTGTGTAGCTGCTTTCTAATCTCGGTCTGCAGGAATGGTTAAAATACCTAATGATCCCACAGGAAGGAGTCAGGAAGCATATTTAACTTATTATCACAGAGGCCAGCTGTAGCTAGTCCACACATCAGGACCAGTTCATGAGGGCTGAGTATGACTTCACTTCCACATCACCCAGTTGCCTACAGGACTTGGCCTCCCACATCAAGTGCCCGTCACCTCTTCACGCACAGAATATAGATGTGTTGGGCCGTGGCTCCTTATCTGTGGCTTTGCCTTCCCCTGTCTCAGTTACCCAGGACCAACCACTGTCCAGAAATACTAAATGGAAAATTCCATAAACAATTCATACATTTTTCAACTGAATATCATTCTAAACAGTTAGGTGAACCCTTGGTGTGTATATGTGTGTATGTGTGTGTGTGCGTGTGTGTGTCTGTGTGTGTGTGTGTGTGTGTGTGTGTGTGTGTGTGTGTATGTGTGTGTGTGTGTGCACAGGTGGGTATGTGCATATGGAAGACAAAAGCTGACACTGGGATCTCTTCCTCTGCTGTGCTACAGAGGCTGGGTCTCTTCACTGAACCTTTCTAAGCCAGAGTGCTATTCAGCAAGCCCCAGGATCCTTCTGTGTCCACCCATCCAGCAGACTCCCTCTGCTGCGGTCACATGCTTGTGCCACTGTGCCCAGCTGTCACATGAGTGTTGGAGATCTAAACCCAGGTCCCCATATTTGTACAACAAGCACTTTGCACACTGAGCCATCTCTCCAGCCAGAGTCTCCCCCTTGCCAGTGCTCCACATGGTACCCACTCTTAACTCATTTAGTAGCTAGTTCAGTTATCAGCTCAGCTGCCCGGGTATGATAGTGTCTTGTTCAAGTATGGTGCCCAAGAGAAGCTGTGAATTGCTTCCTTTAAATGAAAAGGAAAGGATCTCTATTTATAAAGACAGGGGGGAAAAAAATCAAATGTTGAATTATCTAGGGAAAACAGTGTACATAGCCATGCTGTTACTGGCTTCAGACATCCAATAGGCGTCCTGGAGCACTCTAGTAAATCTGAAAATACCTGAAAGCTGTGTGCCCTCTAACCCCAGTCCTATTCAATTTCACCTGCACATCTATCCTAGCTCCTGCCCCCACCACCACCACCACCACAACAACAAAAACCACCCACCAAGCACTACGCGCACACACACACACACACACACACACACACACACACAGGTCAATAGCCAACACTGTAGCACTCTTCTGTGTTTGTGAACAAATTGGAATTTTTCACCTTGGTTTAATCTTCAGCTTGTACTGTACATTTAGACCGAATGTTTTTTTAAAAAGCCAGATCTGAAAAAGACTTTCTTATTTTGTGATTAATGACATGTTAATATTTAATAAGTATACTAGTTTTGTCTTGGGCTGATGTAACAGTGACAACAGAGCTATGGCTTAAAATAACAGGTTTTTTAGCATGTCAAAGACCTTGGACCAGAAATCCAAGTTTAAGTTGAGCTATGATCCCCATCAATCTTTGGAAGATTTCATCTTTCTCTTTTTCCAGCTCTCATGTCAGCTTTCCCATCTCAGAACCATCTTCATGTTGCTTGCTCTTTTTGTATGACCCTCCCATGTGTCTTTTAAAGAAAGGATTTATTGTTAATTTTTATTTAGCGTGTATGTGTCTGGCTGTGTGGGAGTACGAACAACTGAGTGCAGGTGCCCACAGAGGCCAGAAGAGGGCGATAGATCCCTGGATCTGGAGTTGCAGGCGGTTGTGAGCCACCTGATGTGGGTGCTGGGAACCAAACTTGAATCCTCTATCAGTGCACACCCTTAACCACTGAGCAGCCTCTCCAGCATGTCCTGTGGGTCTTTTATAAGAATACTTGGCTATTGGGCCCACCAACATAACTTAGGATGATCACTTCATCTCACGGTCTTTGGTTATATCTGAAAAGGTCCAATAAAACCACATCCGTTATATTTCAGACAGAGACACAGTTTACAGGGGTGGACACCATTCAACTCACTGGTGTTGGCCTTAATGTGGCTTTATTTCCACTGCATCTTTTCTCTAAGAGTTAAGGAAGGTCTTAAGCCTTATGGCTTGGATGCTCAATGCTTGGTCTTAGACAATGGCACTGTGTGGGAGAGATTGTGGAACCTTCTGGACAGAAAGCCTAGCTGATGGACTTACATACTGCTACCAGGCTCGCCCGGAAGGTTACAGATGGGCCTTGCCTCTGATCTAGATTCTGCTCATAGGCCACCGAGTGAGAAATTACAGTAGTATATTCCCTTCTCCACAGGCTGGGCTGCCGTCATGCCTCTCGCACCTTGATGTGCTAATACCTTTCCAAGTACAAGTGAAAACAAATCCTCCCTCCCTTCAGCCACCTTTGCCAGGAATTCTACCACATCCACAAGAAAAGTAGCTAATACCAAGAGCATCCCCCAATGCTCTTCCCTTAACTCTGCCCATCCCTGTTCCTAAACCATTGGGTTTGGAACAGAGTGCTCCCAGCTTCTGACTCTTAGAGTGGCAGCATTCCAAGGGCCTCTGATGCTGCCATAATTGTGCGTTTATCTAAAAAAGCCCAGTTTCCAGTTACTGCCTTGCTGGCTTATGGACACCTCCAAGTCCCAACACAACTTCCTTGCATCTGCAAGCTTGCAATCTCCACACCTTGCCACCCCCTGCCCCAGTTGCTGTGTATCAACCTTCCTTGGACACTTCTCTCAACACAGCTCCACCTTGTCCATGTAAATCTTTGCAGAATTCCATCCAGGTGTGCTCCAAGCCCAGATAGTAAACACATTGTCCTCCATGGCTGCTCCTGGTTCCTGATGTTTCCATTCAGTGCACTTTGTTCTTACCGATGTCTGTTCTTTCGCCAAGTGCCTCCTCCTCCCCCACTAAAACTTTAAACTCCGTGACACCAGAAGTCCCACCTTTTTGCTTTTGAGCTAAAATATGCATTCTTCCCATAGACAATTAATGGCATCATCAGGCTGACTCCCCGCAGGGGCGTCTCAGGCCTTACTGTGCATCCAGGTCACTTCAAGACCTTGTTAAAATGCAGATTTGGAGACAGAGCCTGGGATCTGCAGTTGTAATAAGCTCCCTGAAGCTGCAGGTCCTCGGGATGGCATTTTGAGTAGCGGAGTCTCTGGACACCAAACCAATTTAAGAACGGGCTCTTCAAGTCAAGTGTTGGATGGGAAAAGGTTGCTAGCCAAATAAGTGACAGCGAGACTGACTGCCAGGGTTCCTTCCTATTTAGATTATCTGGGTGAAAATCTCAGGAAAGCAGCGTAGGCCTGGTGAGTAGGAGCCCTGTTCTAAGTGACTGAATGTGTGGGGCTGTCTTTCACTTCAGTAAATTCTCTCTTGCTTTGGAAAGTGAAGAAAAGTCCCACCATTTTTTTTTCATTGAATGCTTTAGGGTGGCCGGCTTTTGTGGTGTGTGTGTGTGTGTGTGTGTGTGTGTGTGTGTGTGTGTGTGATGTAAGGGAAGGCGAGCTACCAACAGCAACAACTGAGTTAAGCCAGCACAGGCTAATCGTTAAGCATGAGTTTTCCGTGGGTGGAGACAAGCACAGGCCGTGTAAAAGGCATCACTTGGCACCAAGAGCTATCTGTTAGCATGTTTTCACAACAGACACCAGAAGCCAGCTTCACTGAGGAGGTACACAGTGCACAGAAGAAGGGAAAGAGCGAACACAGGAAATATGTTCCTGTAGCCCCGCTGCTTGCTGAAGTAAAGTGGTTCCAGAAGCCTCCAGATACCACCAGAACTACACATGTTGTCTTCTTGTCCTCTTTACCCACCTTCTGTTGTAGCAATAGATGACACTTCCGTCCTTTGCACATCCTCTAGAAACATCATGTGAGGGTGGAAATGCTCTGCCAGGCTCCCTGTTGAATGCCGCAGCCGCTGGCCACATATAGTTGCTATCATCTTACATTGTGGCTAGTACAACTGAGAAGCTGGCTCTTCGCTGCATCGTAATTTATGAAAATGTAAATAGCTTCATATCACAAGCAGGTACCATTGGGCATCATTGGTTAGCAGGTGCCAACTCAGGGAAGACAGCTAGGAAGAGGGAGCACCAAACAAGTAGCCGTTCAAGGTGAGCCAATGCCTCTTGCACATAGCTCTTGAACAATGAGCCCCCCCCCCACCTTCAGGGGCTTCTTTGATATGTGAGCTTCTGCTAATGGGTATGTCCAAGTTTGCTATGCTACAATCACAATGATATTTGGCCAATTAAGATCAGGAGGCACAGCCTCGGGTGAGGCTTAGTATTCCGGGAGTGAATAAAAGATTGCTTCCAGCCTAGTTGTTTTAATAAGGTCAGATGGGGTTCGTGAAGGTCTTCTTATTCTGACCTGTGGGGCACAAAGTGAAGTTGGAAAAGATGGTAATGTTCAAAACACAGTTCTGAAAAGATGAACGTGCTCCGAACACACGCTCTCTCTTCTCGGCAGAGCTACAGAGAAAACATAGGATGAAGGCAAGTCCTAAGCATTAGAAAATGTGTTTGCCCATGACATAATGAGATTCATCCCTTTAGGCATCCAAACAGTATTACAAATGCATCTTTGTCATCTCCCAGATACAGGGTATAACGAGCTGGGGACCCAGTGATACTTCATCTGACAGGAGCATACACAGTGACATTTACCTATGGCTGGTCTGGCTGATGATCTGGGTGAGAAGGGAGATGTTACTAACGCCCTTGATGGACACTTGTAGAAAGGGGGAATGGAGTTAAATAGAGCACCTCTCCAACATCTGCCCCCTAACCCTGTCGCTGACATCTCCTCCAGGGCAGAGGGTGGCAGCGGGACACTGACTTAACAATGATAAAATAAAAGTGAAACTGGCTGTGTCAGTTTGGGTTGAATCGTTGCAGATGAGAAATGGGACAAATGATAAGAGGGAGAAGAAGTGTGCCTAGAAACATCTCAAGGATGACTCTCACTGAGAAAGAACCCTTCATGCCAAACCTGTCTGGTTAGGGGAGCGACCCATCTTTTTCTGTAGGTCAGTTTCTTGGAACATTTTGACATTAGCACTGAGAAAGTTCTTGGTAACACCAGAAGTGACTGTGCATTCTTTCATTGACACTATTTTGGTAGGCTCGAAAAGGGGGGGAGGGGAAGGGCAAAGTTGGGGCTCAGAGGGGATGGGACATGTGGAAACAAGATGGGCTTTGGAATCTGACACACCTGGCTGTAAACAATTGTTTCTCTCTTCATGCTTCGTCAATATCACCTGGGGAGCTTACTAACCGCTACAGAACCCCCTCCCCCCACCCACACCCCCGACTCTACAGTGACCTACCAAACCAGACTCTCCCTGCCTCAAAGTCTTTTTTTTTTCCTTTAAATAAACATTGAAGATGTTTGGAAAGTGTAGCTTCTCAAAGCCTAGATTCCCTGAAAGGTGCCCTAGGACTAGTCTGAGGATGTCCTGTGAACGAGGAAGTGGGTTTTAAACACAATGTGACTTTTACAAGTCACAGAACAATCAAGACTCAACAAATAAGACTGTGGGTTCTCCTTCTTTCGGAAATCTCCATAATATCACTTGCCTTGCTGGGCAGGAAATCACAGAGTGATGGCTCGATTAGCTAGGATGCCTTAATTGGCATAATTGAGAATGGCTGGGTAACAGGTTTTCCCCCTTTGACTGCAACTAAGGACTCTGGAGTAAAGGCCCCTTCATCTCGGGGAAGGTTTTCCACTGGACGCGAAAACCTCAAGAATGCTGTAACAGGTTGTCTAGTCCTGGGATGTGGTTGGACCTACCCGAGAATTATAATTTGTTTTGGCCTCGATTCCACCCTACGCTTGGGACAGCTGCCTCCTGTAGTACATCTTGCTTGCATTTGGCAGCAAGAGTCTTGGAAAGGGGTGCCATCCTGGCCTGAGTTTCCAGAGTAAAGGTGGCCACAAACCCCTGCTGGCTAGGAGCTGCGGGTGCTGAGATTCACTGAGGGGTGGGGCTGCCCCGGGAGACCGTGCCCTGTAGACCCACAGCGTCGCTGGTAGAAGAGCGAGTTCAGCACTCCAATGCCCTTCCCAGCCCCGCCCCGCCCGGGGTCTCAGGGTTCGCCTGGGCTGGAAGAGGTCAAGACCTCGAGCGCGCCATCCCGCCCCGCCCCGCCCTGCCGTGGCGCTAGTGTGGCGTGGGGGCATGCGGGCGCGGCCGGGGGACGCGACTGGCAGTGCGCGGGGTGGTGGTGATCAGCGACCGGCCCCGGACGCCCGCGGAGCGGATGGCGGAGCCCACACGCGCCGCGAAGCCGCGCTGCAGGCAAGGCGCCGCGCCAGGCGCGGGCGCCGCCGTGAAGCCCAAAAAGAAAGCTTTTTATTTGCTGAGCATGAAGCCCCCGAAGGACCCCGCCCCCAACAACAATAATAACGTGTCGTTTGTGATCCACTGTCAACTGGGCAAGGAGATCAAGCACATTTGCAGCAACTGCAGCCGGGGGGAGGACGGTCGCGACGGTGAGTGCCAGGCGCGTCGGGAGGTAGCGGGAAGGTGGCTCTGCCGGTCCACGGTCTCCGGTGCGGGCAGAGTGTGCCACCCGGACAACTGCGGGGACCTCCGTTCCCCCTACCCTGGCCCTGCACTTTGCAGAATATCACTCAGAGCCAGTGGGCTTACAGCAGCGCCCAGAGAAGCAACTGATTTGAGAAGATGGGGGGTCTTAGGAGATCTGTCCACAGCAGCAACAAAAGCTTTTTAAAAAGATGTTACGCCTGCTCCTCCCCCCCCCCCCATGGCTCACCCTCACCCCTTCTCCGCGGGCTCCTTAACTGTAGCATTTGCCGGGTTACAGTACAAGATAGTAGGCTTCCTTCAGATGGGTTCTCTTAGAAGAGGTCATTGCCCTTGACCTCTGCGGGGGCCCAGTTCACTGAGCATTTGTAGAGTCGTCTGGAAAGGTGTCCCTTTAGAGTAAAATATGGCTGTCATTTTGTTTGTTTGTTTGTTTGTTGAGTATTGTTGCGGATCCCTCTTCGAAGGGTATCTAGTGACCAGTGTTGGGGAGGTGCAGGCAGCAGCCCCGGTAGAAAGAGCCAAGGGTCAGGGACAGTTGGCCCTGGAGCAGGCAGAAGCCTCTGCCCCTGGATGCCTCCGTGGGGGTGGTGCCTTCCTAAGAGCCTCCACCGGGCCATCCCCCCAGCAGCTGGCTGTGTGGACTCAGGAGGGCCATCAGGAGGGCCACTGAAGGTCGCGGGAAAGTTTTAAGCAGTCAGATCTGACAGAAGGAGTATTAGCTGTGGGCCTGCCCTGAGCTCACCACCTAGCTCCAGTACACCTGCTTGAGCAGGCAGCCTTCTTGCCATGTTCCCTTTGGAAGAACAGATATTACTGAGAATCCCTCCAGTTCTCTGCTGGCCTCTGAAGTGCTGGGTAATGAAGTGACTGCGGATGGCCTAATGTCTTTTCGAAATTAGAGTCCTGCTAGCGTAATTATAGTTTTCTTTGATTAAAATGTGAGAGAGGCTGTGTGGTGTGGAGCCAGTCACCCAAGTGCAAACTGGGACAGTACTGGAGGTGGAGGACAGGAGCTATGCTCCTCCTGTTGGCTTTAAAAGAAGATAATGGTTTTTTTTTTCCAGAAGCACACGTTGACGTGTGTTTGTTTCTTATGCTGACTGTAAACTGGAGACACTAAAAAAAAATGCAGGCAGATTAATTGGACTCCAAACTAGACCTTTCCCATATAGTATAATGGAGAATGGGACGCAAGCCAAGCTACTTATTAAATGCTGCTCACCCTGTTGACTGAATGGTATCCCAAAAGGGCTGCTTCCCCATTCGTGGGAGTTTGTTTAAATTAGTGTCTCTGTGCACTGCTATAATAAGGAAAGGGTGTTTCTATACTCAAGGACGTATGCTTATGTATGTAATTATGAGCTCCATCACTGGTAACATGTGCCATGTGCTGTTCAAGGCAGGGGTGTATTTTAATCTGCAGGCTGCCTCCCTCTTAGACACACATTTTCTCTATAGCCTCAGATCTCAGAATGCCCTCAGGAGTATTTACACAAGGACGTTCTTGTATCACTTAGCAGAATACACGCATGTAATAGCAGGAGACAGGGCCTATATAAGGAGGGCTAAGGTTGCAGCATCTGATTTTTACCTAATTCGGTACCACTATACTGAGTGTGTGGCACTCTCATTTGTTGAGGGAAATAGAGTGTAGTACAGTTGGATTCATTCTTTTTCTCTATGGCAGGCATGCGCGCACACACATACGCACTCGAGCACATCTGTGCCACGTCACCCATATGGAGGTCAGAGAAGAATAATTTCCAGGAGTTAGTTTTTTCCTTCCCCCATGTGGGTCTCAGGAATCAAACTCAGGTCATCGGTGTCTGTGCCAAGTGCTTTAACCTGCTCAGCATTTCACTGAGCGATGGCTCTTTTAAAGAAAATGTATGCTCAGGCTTTTAAGGCTACAGACTTCTCCCAGTGCATGTGTTTGGTAAGGCTCGACAAAAAAAGACCTCCCTCCCTCCCTCCCTCCCTCCCTCCCTTCTTCCCTCCCTTCCTTCCCTCCTTCTTGCCTTCCCATGCTTTTTCTTTGTAGTGCTGGGAACTAGAACCCAAGACCTTAGACATGTCAGGTGAGCACTCTCAAACTGAGTCACAGATGGAGAAAGATGATGCTTATAGTGGGTCTTACTTGTGCACCAACTCACTCTCTAGCTGAATCTAGTTCCTTATCCATCCTTAAAGAGGCCACTTAGCTATATCAATAGAAAATTCTGGCCCGTATAAGAAATCTTCCCTTAAAATGACAATTATTGTAACCATTTAAAGCATATTTTAATAATTTTGTCATCTAAAAATCCCCATAACCAAATGTCTTTAGCTGATATATAGTAAATTTTAAAAGAAAAAATATTCTTGACTAGCCATTAACTTTTAAAAATTACATTTATTTATTTATGTGTGTGTGTGTGTGTGTGTGTGTGTGTGTGTGTGTGTGTGTTCACAGCTATGAATTTGTCATGTACATTTGCTGTCTTGATAAACTAAGCTTATTGGAGCCAAACATGAGGAGAAATAGCAGAAGTTTCTGGTACTTCTGTTTCAAAAACTCTCCTTTATCTGTAAGACAGACTGACTGGTAGAAAGAGAGAGAAAATTTATACCTAAATAAAGTAGAAATGATGTACACTATGAAGCTATAAGAAATGATTACATTTCCACTAAAAGTT
Source organism: Acomys minous (assembly GCF_964271855.1). NCBI lineage: Eukaryota > Metazoa > Chordata > Mammalia > Rodentia > Muridae > Acomys > Acomys minous. The sequence continues at coordinate 51,441,151 of NC_140490.1, read as the reverse complement.
TATATTGGCAGTAAATAGGAAAATACTATTTGATTTATAAATGATTGAAAAGTAAGTTTACGGAAAAATCCAAAACAGAAGCAAAATATTTCTGTGTATAATTTCATGAACATTTTCTATTCTTATTTTAATTCCCTTTGAGTCTTAATTGTGGTGAGTTATTTTGGGGAAGCAGTCTCGGTGATGATAACCAAGGTGTGGGTGGAACTGTAGCTCAGTGGTAGAATGTGTGTTCAGCTTGTGTGAGGCTCTGGGTTCTATCCACAGCATCACACGCAAACAAAACCATCCCCGGGAGATGTCATTTTATTAGAAAGAAAATATTCTAACAGTTTTGAGAAATACTTGGGAGGGTCAGTCTTGTTTTTGCAGTGATATTTAAAAAAGCAACAAAATGGCAATTAGAAAAAGAGGCATTATCAGCTATTAATCAATGGGTCAGCCTGTCTTGTTGGACTTAGCAGACACCCCTGTCTCTGGATTCTCTCATGCCAGCTCATTAATTCACTGACTTGCTGGATGGGCCTCCTCCAAGTTTCATTTTAGGAGATAAGAATATTAATCATGTTTCTTAGTCAACTCCTCTATGATTTTTTAAAAAATTTGTTATTCTTTTTGAGACAGGATAGCTCAGGCTGGCCCCAAATGCCAGGAATTCTCCTGGCTTGTCCTCCTACGTGCAGGAATCAGGGGTGTGCACCACTATGCCTAACTTTACTGTGGGAGTGCTGAAAGGAGAATTATCCTGGATCTTTGTTAAGTGGACTGTGGACTCTTCAGCAAGACAACCCTTTAAGGGAACATGCCCTGTGAGTTTCTATGGACCAAATCCCTGCCTTTTACAGAGAAAGCGAAGGGCACGTAGAGTAGCCAGTCCTTCCAGGTGAAGCTACCCCTTGATGCCTGGGCTGCTAACGCGAGGGTTCAGAAAGAAAGATGCAGCCTCCAGCGGCGGTCCACAGCTAGATCCTGGAACTTCCCTGTCTGCTGGCAAATAAAGCTAGCCGGGTAGGATATTACAGTATTATTTACTGCATGGAATTGCGGGGATTAAATGAGATAATTGGTATAAAGCACTTAGCGTGGTGCCTGGCAAAAAGAACATGCTTGAGAAATATTAGCTGTGATTACTAGCATTTGTCTGGTTACCACCAAGTCTGATTTTGCCTTGGGTTTTTCCCCTTCTCCTGTATTAGGTTGTATTGCCTCTTCTGCAGTTAAATTTCTTGGCCTGTGTCCAAGATTAAAACATTCATTCTTCTCCATAGCTCATGGTGAAAACGTATGTTTTTATATCCTAAGTAAAAGAGCGTATTGTGTACCTAAATTTATAAGCCCTTCTACAATCAACTCTACAATCGAATTAGGTGGATTGAGACGGATCCACTTACTTCTCAGAGTAAGGGGGCACAGAGGAGAGAGAGGAAGAGGACATAGGCCTGAGGGTGTAGTTTGGTGAGCGAGCACTTGCCTAAGTGTGGGCATACCCTGGGTGGAGGAAGACCAGCAAGAAAAGTGAAATTGGGCTTAGAGGGAAATTAGGATGCATGTATAGAGCCAGGAAATTCTAATGAAAGTGGACTTTCAGCTTCTTTTCAGGAGTCAAGTCCTCAAGGAGCTGAGATTCTCCTGACTTTCCTACAGTGTTTGTGAATTCAGGTTGTTTGTGCAGGACCCTGTACACCAAGAAGGACCACATTCCAGCTATTGCCTTTGAAAAGCTTGAAAAGGCAACTGTCGTACCACTTAAGGACACTGTGAGGAAAGCAGGCAAGCTTCCCCAAGGAGGGGACATTTGGACTAGGGAACAGGGAGAGTTTTCCAGGTAAAGAGAGGGAGCATTTCAGTGAGGGTCAGGGGGAGTAGGGGGATTGAAACTGGGAAAAAGCACTGTGTATCCAGGAAAGAGAGTTTGCAGGTAGGGATGTGTGGAACATGGCAGAAAATGGCATGAGCCAACAGAAGTCTAAGAGCACGGTGGCCAGTCTTTTCCACCCAGTTATTTGACGTGTATGTGAAGCACTTGGAAGATAGAAATGAAAACTATAAATACAGGAGACTAGCGAGAGAGGTGAAGCTAGGCACGTGGGTCCACTGAAGGTTGACGTGTCGAAGAGGGAAAGTTTTGGTTTTCCAGGAGCAGAAATGGTGGTACGCCTCTCTTGGAGCAAGAGAGGTGACAAAACGCCTAAGGAGCTTCTTGACAGAGTTCCAATGTTGTCTACTAAGCAGCATGGCTTTTTAGGCACAAATGACCTCACCAAGTTACCTTTAGAAACAATCTTATGAAAAACTATACAAAAGGATCCAGACAGGACACACATCAGCATGAACACTCCCTAGTGATTCTGAAGTATGTCGGGGGGGGGGGTTGGGGGGGGGCAGGGCGGGTTTTGGTTTTAGTTTTTAACTATTGCATTACTAGTAGTAACTGGGAAAAGTCAGACGAAGGAATGGGTTTAGCCAGCATGGCCATTCACAGCTCAGGAAAGAGTGTGTTCATGACATCACAGGAGGAGATCCTGAAAGTCTGGTGTGCACTCAAAATGCGCTCTGTATACTTTAAATACTCGCAATTCAAAATCATTACCTAAGTTTGTTTTTTAGCATAGTATTCTTTCTTCGTTTCCCTCTCTAATATATTTATGTACTTATTTGTTTATTGCTGTACTGAAGGTTGAGCTCAGGGACTTGCCCACAGTAGGCAAGGGCCCCATTTATCAGTTGTAAACCCCCAGTCCTCTTTTTGATTTGAGACAAGAGCTGAAGAGACAAAAGCCAAGGAGGTTTTAAACTTGTCACCCTCCTGCCTCTCCCTCTGAATAGCTGGGATTACAATCCTCACCACCAGGCCTGACTTTAGCATAGCATTCCATTCATGTACACTTGCCAAAAAATTCCTCTTTTTACATATCTTTCTGACACTCAACATGTCTGCTTGCATTTGCTTTGTTTAGAATAGGTCTCTAAATATTTGTGAAATTTTGTAGCTTAAAGTAGAGTCCTGTGTGTAAAGGTGATGAATCCAATCAAAAGATTGGTGGCCAGCATCTGTGTATGCCACTTTATGAGGTGGCTTAGAGGGGTCTCTATCTTTTCTCTAGCCCCAAATGCTCTGTCTGTGGTTTACCCATCAAAAGAGACGGAAAGAACTTCCTGGACTTGATTGGACATGTGAGGCTTCAAGAAGCATCTCAGAACTTGGAGCAGGCCATAGCTCTGGAGTACGGCATTCACCTGGCATCTGTGAGGCCCTGGGTTCAATTCCCTAGCATTGAAAAAGAAAAAAAAGTGTCAAAATGCCAATCTAAAGGGAGGGGGCGCCTTGACCAATTGGGAACTGCCACTGGCTGTGTATAATGTACTATTTCTGGCTGGAGATTTGATGAAAGCAAGGACATGAATAGGGCCCAGCTGTAGGCTAGCAAGCCAGGGTTAGGGAAAGAGGTGACCCTCCCTTCAATCCTCATGTTGTTGGGATGAAAAGAGGAGCCTGGGTCTAACCTGGATCTAAGCAAGGGAACAGATGTTAAATTGGAAACAGAAGGGATGAACTGTAGTGATTATTAGCACAGCACAGACATCATGTAACATGTTAACAGCAGACTGTATGAGGACTGATATCATGGGGCTTCCTTAGCATTGCACTGTCTCTATACCTAAGGCCAGAGGGAGGGTGGAACACGGCCATTGGTCAATTCACCTCTCAGATATTGATACTGCCGTGAACTTGGTATAAGGAAAGAAAGGAGTCTGAATTCCTGCCCTGAGGAGAAGGATATCTATGGCAGAGATAGTCCTTAGATATTAGAAGCCAAAGATAGAGATACTCTCCTCTTTGGGAGGCAGAAAGCTACCTAGGTCTTGTGGGAGGATTGCATGGGATAGATAGGACGAGGCTAACAAAGGGTCACTTGGGGACAGGATGAAGAGCAAGTGTAGAGAAAAGTTGCAAGGTCAAGGGTAGAGCCTTCTTAGCCAGAATCTTTCCATGACTCCCCTTTGGTGTTTTCTTTCTAGTATCTTGAATAGTGAGTGCATGGATATTAGGTGTGTGGAACAGAATGTGTTCAGTATGTGAATATGTGTGTCAGTGCATGAGTTACCCATCAGCCAGCTGATAAGTACAAATCCAGTCATTAGAGTGACTTCAGGGACAAAGGCTTGCTGTCCCTGGGGGACGTACTCAGGAGCTGGGGTGTGGTGAGATTTGAATGGAGGCCATACTTGAAGGCTCTAAATCTCCATGCTGAGCAGTTAGGATTTGCCTCTGGCTGGGAGTGGAGGGTGGGTTGGGGAATTTTTTTTTTTAGCAGCTTTATTAAGATACAATTCACACACCATACCTAATTCACCAACTTAAAGCGTATAAGTGGTTTGGGTATATTCACAGTCTTATATTCATCACTAGAGGTGGTTGCAAGGCATTTTGTTATTCTGTGCGCCATCTAATCCTTCCAGTCAATCTGTCTGATCATCCTATAGCTCCCATCTCAGGCAAACACGGATCTACTTGTGGCGTCTGTACACTTCCCCCTGCTCCGGAAATGTCATATAAGTGGGATCCTGTCCTGTGTAGCCCCTTGTGTCTGGCGTCCCTGCACTACACATAACGTACTTAAGGCTTATCCATACTGTAGAGCAACGATCATGCCCTCCTTTATGGCTATGTATGCTCTATTGTGTGTATACTGCATTTATTCAGCCACCCATCAGTTGGGTGCATGGGTTGTTTCCACACGGGCTATCGTGAATATCCCATTGTGAACATTCCTGGGCAAACTTGGGTGTAGACACAGGTCTTCATTTCTCCTCAGTTTGTACCTAGAGGTTGCATTGCTGTGTCCTGCAGGAAGCCATGGGTTAATCACTTGAGGAATTCCAGACTGCGTTCTGAAGTAGCCATCCAATTTCTTTGTGTTCTCACGGCTGTGTATTTGTGAAAGGCTAATTTGTCTACCTCCTTTCTGACACTTGTTGTCTGTGACTTGGATTGTAGCCACTTTGGAGAGCGTTTGAGACAGAATGAGAAGGTTCTGAGGTATGTTGGTCAAGAAAAAGTAAATTCAGACCATTTAAGAAAACTATAGAATCCAGACAGAGGCTGGCTATAAGTGTGTGTGTGTGTGTGTGTGTGTGTGTGTGTGTGTGTGATCTTCTAGTCCATGTATCTTATTTCCTTGCAGGCACTTGAACAGACTTTTAAGGTGGTAGTTAGCACTCTGAACACTTTATAGAGAACAGCCAGGGCCCCCAGAGCTGCTACAGTGCCCTCATGACACCTGCTAATGCTGCCACAGATGGGCTGTCTTCCCTCTCGCCTCCTCAGCCATGGCCAGCTACCTGAGAATCACCCTTCACCAAGCCTCTGAGATAGGGTAGCTTAGACAGAGAAGTTTCACTTCTTTTTTTTTTTTCTCCTTTGTTAATTTATTCTTGTTACATCTCAATGGTTATCCCATCCCTTGTATCCTCCCATTCTTCCCTCCCTCCCATTTTCTCCTTATTCCCCTCCCCTATGACTGTTCCTGAGGAGGATTACCTCCTCCTGTATATGTTCATAGGGTATCAAGTCTCTTCTTGGTAACCTGCTGTCCTTCCTCTGAGTGCCACCAGGTCAGAAGTTTCACTTCTTAAATTGAAGAATTAAAGAGGGGAAAGAAATGATTTTTTAAAAATTAGGACAAGAATCGACCTCTCAAAGCAAACCATTCACCTGAGATTATCAGAGGGAGGGGGTGTTTATTTCAGGTGTGGAGGCCCTGGGGACCACTAATATCTTCTCCCTACCCTCTAGTCACTTCTGTCCCCAGTTTCTCCCACATGGAAAATGCAGTAGGCTGGCTGAGGTACCTAATCCCCAGAGGGGCTGTTTAACTCTGGCCCTGGGGCTCCCCACCTGGGCTTGTCAGTTGAGAAAGTTTGTCTCAACTTGGGAGTGTTTGAAAAATAACCATCAGATAATATTGCATGACACAAGACATACAGACCTCACCTGTTGGCGTCCGCCTATACATGTTTACTGGCTCGGGGCTTCCCACACTTGTTACACACTGTAATAGTTCATAAGCTGCAACGCAGCCCAGAAAAGCCAAAGATGCTCACAGGCCTGTTCTTGACAAAAAGTATTGGCTTGGCCCTAACTACTGCAGAGGGCCTACAATTAGAAAATAGCATTCATTTCTAAGAAATGTATTGCCATAGTTGATCTTTGAAATGAAAAGGATCCTAACAATTATCCAGCCCTGTGAGTGTGTGTGTGTGTGTGTGTGTGTGTGTGTGTGTGTGTGTGTGTGTGTGTGTGTATGTGTGTGTGTGTCGAACAGAGTACCATGGGTGACTAATATTAGAAGAGTCGGGGACCACAGGTACATCCCTCATTCCTGGCTCAAGTCTTGGTCCTTCTACGAGTCCATTAGATTACCTAGAAAATTCAAAACAGGTTCAAAGTGAAAAGCAACCTAAGAGGAAAGGGCCTATCCTCTAAACTTGGTTTGAGTCGTTCCAGCTTCCCCACATCCACCATGACCTTTCTGTGGGCCTCGGGCTGGCACTTTTTTAACAAGGGGGATGGCTTTTTCCTGTCTCTACCTAGAAGCTAACCGTCTTGACTCTCTTATTGTTTGGCTGTGCAGTTTAGAACAATTGCCTGCGCTATTTCAGCACTTGAAGATGTGCTTACACCATAATTATTTTGCAACCCACAAAAGTAATTATAAAATCAAAGAATTATCTTCTAAACAAGCTGTAACCCCAGCTCTGGTTTTGGGGGGACATGGTGGGGTTATTCTTCTGTGTGTCTCACTTTTAAAGCTTTGACATCCAGCTTTCTGTGAACCCCTCACCTCAGTTGTGTTATTATTTCAATGGCATTGGTAGTTCTACTGAGCCACAGCACAGGGGTAGAAAGAGAAAAAGGTGGGGAAGGCGTGGCTAGATGGACCAACCAGCTGTGGCTGTCACTTAGTGGTAGGGTGGCTTGCAGGCATGAGTCCCCAGGTCCAGTCCCTAATGCTGCCAAGAGGAAGGAGAGAGGGAGGGTAAGGGAGAAAATACAAAATAAGTGGAGTTATTCTGGAGATGGCAATTGTAAAAAGAAAATCAGACATTAAAAAACAAAGCCAGAAGAAAACCTCAGCCTGCCAGAGTCTAATACCAGTTGCTGGTTGGTCTTATCAAGAGGCTCACAATAGCCAGACCTCTGGATCATAGAGTCTGCTGCACAGTTGGCAGCCACCCTTCTCGGCAAGTGAGGCATATAGCAGAGCTAGGCTCTCTTTGAGGGACTTAAAAGCTGTTGATGGAAAATGTTGGTTTGATGGATGCTGCAGAGTCTGTAAATAGCACTTAATTCACATCGGGAACCTTATCATCCGGTAGTAGAGCTCTTCAACACAGCGAAAGGATGGACCAGAAAGGATGCCTTGGCAACAGGCAGTACCAAGGATCTACCACACATTCAAGAAGCAAGCTCTGCACATTTCAGCACTCACTGATGTATGAGTCTTGTCACCAGCCATTGCAAATGAAGCCCGCCACAAGGCATGAGCGCCTCATTCCCCAAATAAGCACACAGTGCATGGGTTTGACTGTCCAAAGCCCTCCTGAATTCCTCTCTAGAACAAACAGTATGCAACACTTTTCTCCCAGCCTTAGTATGGATTATTCATGCACTGTTAAACAGCCTGTGGCCACCATGCAGACTCAAACTCAACACAGAAAAGACACTCAAATATCCAAAACTGAAAAAGCCCCTTACAGTGGGAGAAGTAATGGATGACAGGCCCATGGACCTCTCCCACCTTGCCCTGGGCCTTTGAGGTTAAACCTGTGCACAGAATCAGATTGGTCTTGCTATGGCTCTAAGAGGTGGCTTGGGGTAACTGGTGAGCCTTGGACTGTGAGCCTTGTTTTTTCTTTTCTTACGTTATGCTAGGAGACAAAAGGAAATGGGGATGATATGTTCAAAATGGAATATCTTATGCAAGGAATAAAAAGAACAACAAGAACCTTACAGTGGAAAATCTATTCTCTGGCAGACGGAAAGTACAGGCATCTTGGAAGATGTTTGCATGTAAGCCAGAGGGAAGGAGACGCCCTGCTGGAGCTCGGGTTGGTGGGGTCTGCCTGACAGAGTGTCAGAGTGTTCTCCACTCTAGCTACTTGGGTGATAATGCATTAAACAGTGTGTGTGTGTGTGTGTGTGTGTGTGTGTGTGTGTGTGTGTGTGTGTTTAGAATATGAACAGGCCCCTGTTATGAGCAACATCATAGCCTTGGTTTAATTTTATGGGGGGAAGGGTAATAAGATATCTAATAGGGCAGCTATAACATGTAAGGTTGGGTGACGTAAGTTCTGGAAGACAGGGGAATCTGTGTGCCGCATCCCAGGCAAAGTTGGTTTTGGGAAAAAAAAAAAACCAACATATCACAAATATGTTAGCTAAAGACTTATATCACACAATGTATGTATGAAAATGCAACACTTTTGAATTGAGATTGTCAAGAACAATGCTTCTTCTTGTGCCAACATTAATACTCTCTTCCAATAAGAAAGAAGCATGATATAATATGCATGAAAATGTCAGAATAAAACTTACCATTTCTTATGCTAAGTTAAAAAAAAATCCACTTAAAAATAGTAGAACGGGGTCTACTTGGGAAGAGCAAAGGGACTAGTGGGAGAGGAGGGAGGGGGAAGGTGTGTAATAAGTGAAAGAACATGATTAAAGCATCAACACGAATATCCAGCCTGTTGTCCCTGGGCCTCCTACTTCCCAGGACAGCTATGCATATGACCCAGCACATTCGTAGATGACAGTGTCCTATTGCCAAGTCAAACGGCTGGACCCACGGTTATACATTGTGCATGTGTAAAAATGTCATAAGCCTTTTGTACAATCAATAGGCTAATAAAATTTTTAATTAAAAAATTATAGCCTTCTTTTGAAAGCCACCAGCTTAAAATAAAGTTAGATCAAGAATCGATTGTGTCTGTTCCCCTCTCGGCAGTGCTAAGGGCTCTGGAATTCCCCCTTTTGAATTCGTAAACAAATATAAAGGGCCCAACAGGAGTAGCATACATCATATAAGTGCGTGGCAGATGGGCCAGTGTTCATTCTGGCCCCTATCCCATAATTAGCTGTAACTTAAAGAGTAAAAATTGACTTGGAAAATACCTAGTCTTAAATCCCAGCAAGGTTCAGCCAAGAGGATTTATCTCATCATCATTTCAGAAAACAGGCAGGGCTTATTCTTTTTTTCTTGCATAATCCTAAGAGTGCAATTCCTGGCAATGTTTACCACAGAGAAGGAATTAGCAGCCTCCGGGGATGAGGGAGCCAGCGCTAGGCTCCTGCTGTCTTGCCAGACAACACCTGTACCCCACCCCCACCACCACTTCTGTTCCCCCGTTTCTTGTGAAATGGGGTGCAGGAAAGGAGAAGCAGGCTTGTTTCCAGAGTCCTGGGAGAATCTAGAAAGCAGGCATCTGGGAGTCTTTCATGGAGTCAAACACATGGGTTTTGTGGTGGTTTTATATACTAGGCACTGGCGGACAGACAGACTTCTCTTTTTCTCCTGAGACTTTCCTCTTCGGTCGAGATGCACAGGGATGGGGATGCTGAACAGGTCCTGTGACTCACAGGGCCTGAAGGTGAAGGCACAGAGCTGGAGGGACAGATGCCACACTGTCCCTGCAGCCTGCCTTGTGATTTTCCTCATCCTGTGCCTGGCGGAGCCTTGTTCAGCCTAAGCGAGTCACAGGGCAGTGCCTGCTTCTTAAGAGCAGTCTCTGGAGGCTGCTGTACACCCTGGTGGCATGCCGCCCCCATGGCTGATGGCCCTTTCTCTGCAGAAAGATCAAAGGTGTTTAGGCTTAGGGTGCTGGAGGAAGTGCAGCCCCTCTTTAGAGTTCACAGCCCTCTGCTTTTTCTGCCATTGTTAGACAGCCCCAGCTCTCACAGACCTTTCACAATGAGCCGCTTGGGCTTGGGATGAGATTTAGAAGTAAAGGACACTGAGGAAGATTAGGGACTATAGTAGTTGAGTGTTAATGGAGGTAACTGAACTGAGGACCTTCTGTTGTGTCTAAGAGACATTTTTTCCTTTAGTTTAGTTTAGTTTTTTTTTTTATTAATTTATTATTATTACATCTCAATGGTTATCCCATCCCTTGTATCCTCCCATTCCTCCCTCCCTCCCATTTTCCCCTTACTCCCCTCCCCTATGACTGTGACTGAGGGGGACCTCCTCCCCCTTTATATACCCATAGGGTATCAAGTCTCTTCTTGGTAGCCTGCTATCCTTCCTCTGAGTTCCACCAGGTCTCCCCATCCAGGGGACGTGGTCAAATATGAGGCAACAGAGCACATGTGAAAGTCCGTTAGTTTTGTAGTTATGCAGAAGTAATAATATTCTGCTTAGGATCTGACTGTAATTGAACTTAATATTGCTTTTTGCTTTCTTTTTTTCTTTCTTTCTTTTCAGTTGCTAAGGTGGCAATGACAAATTCATCCTTTGGTTTTTTTTTTTTTTTTAATGCTGATGGACTGGTCAAAATGCTAACACAGAGACCAGCATTAGTAATGCTCTTCCTGCCTTGTCTTCTGAAGTAGGGGTCTGGGGGAGTGTGCCACATTCCTATTTAGTGTCCCTCCCCCCAAACCTTACTGATTGCAGTGTTAAAAAAAAAAACATAATTATGGACGTCAATGTTGACGTTTTGCCAACTTTAATGAAATGTTTTCCAAAATGTGTTCTCCTGACACCTGCTTCATGGGATGGAAATGGATGTGGCATTTTCAAGACCAAACTAGTAAGGCAAACTGAGCTAGCTATGTTAGACAGATGGCTTTAATCTGCAGCTCAGGCTCTGCCTGTGAGCTTCATAAGTCTCCTGAGGTTATGAGTGTGTGTGCTTCTTTCTCCAAATTTATCTTGTTGCACTCCTTCTTTTATTTATTTGACTGACTGGCTTTTGGGTTTGTGGCAATTGTGTCTGTGTGTGTGCACACACAGCTGTGTGTGTGTGTGTGTGTGCGCGTGCATAGCCATGTGGAGGTGAGGGATCGGCGTCAGGTGTCTTCCTTAATCACCCTTCATCTTATTTTTAATTTTGCAGCAAGCTTTTCATACACGCAGGCCCATGTATTTTGATCATGTCCTCCCCAACCCAACTCCTCCCTGCTCCAAACCCCTACACCACAGCCACGCTCTCTGAGCCTGATGCTCATCAGTTCAACTAAGCTGGGCAGCCAGTGAGCTCCAGGGAGCCTCCTGTGCCCCCTCCCGCACCCAGCAGTGTGACTGCTCACCTAGATTTTTTTTTTTTACGTGGGTTCTAGAGATTGAACTCACATTCTTGTTCTTGCACGGCAAGCGCTTTACTGACTGAGCTCTCTGTCCGGGCCCCCAAACTGAGATCCACCTGCCTCAGCCTGCCCAGGGCTGGGGTTACAGATGTACACATTACACCTGGAACTTCTCCTGTATTTTTTTTTTTGTTGTTGTTGTTGGTTGGTTGAGTTTATTGTTTGTTTTGTTTTCTGTTTTGAGACAGGGTCTCACCAGGTTAAGCCTCTTCTCGCCCCTCCCCCCACCCCTCCCCCCACCCCTCCCCTCCACCCCTCCACCCCCCACCCCCACCCCCACCCGCCCCAAGCCCCTGCTGAGTGCAGGCTCAGGCCATCCTATTCCCTCACCCCTGGAGTAGCCTGGACTATATGCAGGCAGCACTGCACCGGACACTCTTGTTTGGTTGCTTTGGAAGTTTTGGTCAAAGTATCATGGGTAGCCAATGCCCTGTAGGAAAGTTAATGTGCCACTCCAGATTTCTCTCATGGAAAGTAAGACACAGTGGGCTGTGTGTGCCCCCACCATGAGAGACTGAGCAACATGCCACTGAGGGTCCTGCGTGAGTTCTTTCCTGGCAAGTGCTGAGCTCACCCTGTATCACTGAAACCGAGAAGAAATAGCTGAACTTATCTATTCAGTGACTTCTAGTTATCAGAGTAGTGGGATGCTAATTAAACCATTGAATTGATTGTAAGTTTGTTTCAATTGGTCCAGGAGGGAATGGCTTCATCTTTCCTATAACCAGACTATATGTCCCTACCCTGTACCAGGCTAGCTTTCAGAGACCTTATGACATCAGTGCCTGGAACCATTTGGATCAGGGTGTCTTAGGTATTTATTCCAGTAAATTCTTCATTTCAGAGGGCAGCATCCTACCCACTGTTCAGTACTTGGCAGCATCCTAGCCTCAAACACATGGATGTCATGAGCATCCTCCCCCCCCCCCCCCACTGTAACAGACAAAGTTATCTCCAGATACTGCCTGTTGTCCTTCAGATGATACCATTGCCTCAAGGTGGGGATCACAGGCCAGGTGGATTGTGCTTCAGGAACTCACCACAGCATGGGATCCATGTGGGTTTATTCTCACGGGAGGCTTTTATTGTAAGAAGACTGGCCTGGACAGAGAAAAATTAGGAGGAAGGGAATCCTTAGTTAGTGAATACTAAGATACAAGTAAAGGGAGAGGGGAAGAGCCACTCCCTCGGTGTTTTGGACCACAGACAAGATCTCTTACCCACTTTCCTCTGCCAAACCCACTGCCAGTTAATAGGAATTATCAGCAACCTTCCCAGGATAGAAGAGAGACACTCTTTGTTTCAATGTAGTAGAAAATGAACCGTGGTTTGGAACAATTAAACAATTTGCCTTGGTTTCCTCAATAGTAAGTGTTGTGGTTATGGTTCCAAAGTCGATCTTATACTGCGAGACAGTATTTAAGTGATACGAACTAGAAATAATGTCAGGAAGCTTAAAGGATGGCAAACCATATCGAGACTTATCTGGCCTTAAGGGGGTGTAGCCCAGAAAACAGCAGCAGTTCTTCCCCCAGAGAAGGTAGAATGGCAAGGTTGTGTTGGAGTCTTGTCGCTGTGCAGAAGGACAGGGATTGACACGGGTAGGTGGAGTAGCATGGGAGCTGGAGAAGCTACAGACAGAGAGGTGACGATCGGTGGACATTAGCCAAAGGCACTCATGGCAAGGTCAGGGGAGGGCAACAGGCTACACAGAAGCTTCCAGGGGAGTGGGCATGGTATTTGTTCTGGTCAGTTGAAAGAGTACCTCAGTCCCATTGGCCCTTAGATGAGCCTGTAGAACAGTTTCTTGATTAGTGGCTGATGTGGAAGGGCCCAGCCCACTGTGAATGGTGCCACCCTTGGGCAGGTGGTCCTGGGCGGCATAACAAAGCAGGCTGAGCAAGCTGTGAGGAGCAAGCCAGTAAGCAGGATCCCTCCGTGGCCTCTGCATCAGCTCCTGCCTCCAGGTTCCTGTGTGACTTCCCGCTGTGACTTCCCATGATAATAGACACCTAACCTAAATAAACTCTTTCCTCTCCAAGTTGCTTTTGGTCATGGTGTTCAACACAGCAATGGAACGCAAACTAAGACAGTGGCACATACCTGTAATTCCAGCACTGGATAGCCTGAGGCAGGAGGATGGTATGTTCACTGTTAGCCTGAGCTGGGTAGTAAGTTCTAGGCCAGCCTATGTCACACAGTGAAGCCTCGTCTCAAACAAGCAAGCAAGCAAGCAAGCAGGCAAAGAAACAGAAGAGAAATAAACGCTTAGAGATTGGATGAATGAGAAATTCCTACTACCTTACCATGAAAAGGCACGAGGTGGCCAGTAGGCTGACTGGACCTCAGTGTATAGGAGTTGGTCAGTCTGGTTCTATTTCTCATCAGTGCCTTAAAAATAACGTGGTGCTAAACTAGGCAAGCTATCCACCTCTGACCTATACCCCAAGGACCCTGTGGCATATTTCTAATTGTTTAATAGCAAACGCTCATGTATACCCTCTTTGGAAGCAGCCAGTGCCCTGCAATATTTATTCTCTATTCTTTACTCATTACTCACAAAAGCCCCTGACTAGGTGCCTCGTTTTTTAGATGTGGAAACTGAGGCTCAGCAGGTCCAATAACCTGGAGGCCTCTGGCTCTTCAGCCCTCTACCCAGCTACCTCTTGAGCAATCTGCTTTCTCTCGAGTGACTGCTTTCTCTTCTGTTTGGAGACACGAAGAGTCTCTCGGTTTTCAGGCCCGAGTTTCTGAATCCCTTTAGGCTCTGTCTTTATGTTTCATGAATAATAAATTTTTCTTGCTGGACAAATCGGACATGATTCAGTTGCTTAGCTCAGTATAGTGAAGACTTTTTTCTTTTAGAAGGAAATGGGTTTTCAACATTTCTTCCTACTGGGAAACTCGGCTATCTCTCCTCCCTGAGGTCTTTGCAGGACTGAGCGGAGGGCATAGGAAGTCGCCTGCTCATCTGTGCCTTCCCTGGAGTTATAACTGTGTCCATTAACTTAAAATTTATATTACTGTCATGGCGTGTGATGCTGCATGTGACTAGAGGCACACAGGTGCCACAATGCAGCCCTGGAGGTCAGAGGTCAGCTTTCAAGAGTCAGTTCTCTCCTGACTTGGATCAAGCTCAGGTCATCCAGCTTGCATGGCAAGCACCTTTACCCACTGAGCTATTTTACACCCCCTGTTTTCTTCATTAAAAAAAAGTAATAATTAAATAAATAAAAAATCTGGCGTGCAACTTGTTGTGAAGAGGCTGCTTGTTGGTTTCGCTTGTTTCGTTTTGTTCAATTCGTTTCCACAGTGAGGAAATCAGATCTCCTAAGTTCATTTGTAGATTATTTTCATAATTCACCTAAACAGAGAAGAAAAAGAAGAAGGCAGCGGCTTGCTTCCTGCAGGCTGGGGAGGGAGAAGGGCAATCACTGGGTGGGGAACTCTGGCCAGTTGAAGTAGAACATTCTGGTGTCCCAGTGGGCAGCGTGAGGATCATATAGAACAGCTGTGCAGTGGTTTTGAAGAACCAGAAGGAAGAAACTTCCACTATAAAGAAATAGTAACAACAGGTAGAAATGGGTAGCCTAATTTAAATACTGGGATGGAACATATATGTGTGTGTGTGTATATATATATATTGCATAATACCTTGCTACTGTATAAATTTTATATTTTTGTGTATCAGTTAAAAAAATTTCAATTTAAATGTTCATAAAACTGGTTCCTCAAGATAGATACCAATAAGGAATAGCAGTGTTCGGCATACTGATGAATCGAAGCTGTTTAGGCGCATAGTGTCAAATTGATGTTACTCCTGATTGAAGAGTTTAGGCAGATGCTGGAAAGCCTTTTCTTTAGAGACAAGCAGATAGTAAAAGTTTTACACTCTCACCGTATGGTCTCTGACTCGTAAAGCAAATTCAGCTGTGAGCCATATATAAACAAATGAACATGGCTAGGTGTCAATAAAACTTTATTTACAAAGAGCAGCAAACAGACCAGATTTGAAAAGAGGGCCATAGGTTGTCCAGCCCACCTATTCTCCAAGGTATGATAATACAGGCAGAAATCCCAGATATTTCACTTGGAGCTATGTGACCTTCATTGTGACATTCAGTTTCCACATCTGTAATATGGCGAGTCTGCTGGCATCTGCATGTAGGGTTGATGTTAAGATTAAATTAGATTATAATATCCAGGAATGGGCATATAGTAAATGTTCAGTAAATAGAGGATATTATTATTATTATAAATGTTTCTTCTTTTCATGCTCTTTTTATTCCCTGCTTTTCATTGTGTTAAGTGAATTGACATTGACCCCTTGCTTGTGGGTGCTATCATCAAAGGCTCATTTGCCCTCACCTGTCAGGCTCCCCAGATTTCTTCAGTTCTAAGGATAATGTATGTGTTGGTGGCTTCTACCAGCTTGTGAGCGTAAACTCCCCAGGCACTTTACACACGGGGTCTGGCACGTAGCCCAACATGCTGTGCTGATGTAGCTGACAGGAGGAGGGGGAGGAAGCGTGAAGAATTACAAGACGAAGAATGCGGGAAAGAATGAACTAATGCCTTGGAAATCTTGTGGAATTTCAATTAAATAGGAATTCTGATGGGGGAGATTTTAGCATTATGTGAGCATAAATAGCTCAGTTTTTTTTTTCCACATGTGGAATCAATTAGCCACTTGGCTCTGTTAATTAGGGATTCCCTGAAGTGGAATCCATCGCTCATAAACTAGGAACATTAAAACCCGTCAAAGCGCTTGCTTTCCAAACAATCTATTTATGTTATAGCTGAACCAAGAAGGATAAATCACACATGCAAAACAGCTGTCTCCTGGCGTGAAGAGCTTTCTCCCTTCTACGGATTGAGGAGACTTGTTTGGAACAGTCCTTCCCGTGCTGAGTCAGCGAGCATCTCATACTGCGAGGCTGAGGCGGAGGAGGAACTTCCTCACAGGCTCTAGCTTCTAGCTTGGCGTGTTCTCAGGTAGAGAGAGAGCTAGACCCCACAGCTCTAATGCTGACGCTTAAGTCTTTAAGCTACAGGTGGTTGCTAGTTGCCCTATGTAGGTGCTGCGAAGCAAACTTGGGTTCTCTTCAATAGCAATATGTGCTGTTAGCCACTGGAGCCATCTTTCCAGCCCCAGGACGAAATATTGTGATTAATATGATTTTCCCATATCAGTGGTAAAAAGGGTAATCCTTCATGGTAGAGATACATATGGTACAATCATCATTTGTGTTAGTAATGTGTCAGATATGGTATGGACAAGGAGAGGTGGCTGTTTGAATGAGTCTTGTTCTGTCTCTCTACCTAGATGCCTTTCACGTAACCTGTTTATAATGTTATAATGTTAGGGCGCATTTCATTTACTAAAATAAGAGTAGTACTTTATGATTTTGAAACAGGTATCAGAAAAATGACCATTTTGTAAAAAATTAGTTTTGCCAACAATTAAAAATATGAAATCAAGGTTTGCCCTTTTTCTTAGTCTTAGTGCAGGCAGTGCCCAGAAGTGTGACTCTTTAATCTGTAAAAAGAAAGCCAGGCTGCAGAGAAAGGTGAAAGGTTAGCGTTCCCAACAGGTCTCAAAGATACTTATTATTATGTGCATGTAGATTTCCACATCACTATCTATGAGGCTTACAGAATTTACTAGTTAATAGAATATCACATTTTCACTGTCAGGGAAGCAATGGTGTAGAATAGTCATGGTGACGTTTTGATACTCTATAGCTGTGGAGGTATCTTGGCAAATCGTTTCTGAGCCTATTCTTATATTTACCATTCATTACAGAGAGATTTGCACTGAGCGTGAGTACTTTGAGATTTTACTGTGGCCCGTAATATTTTAAATCTGAGCACTTATAGAATATACTTATCTCTGGGCTTGCCATATTTGCCTCCTGTGTCTATGGAGTGTATGAACTATACATACACACACATGTGTGTATACAGAGGGACCTGGTGCTGCCACCTGCGCCTTTTTGACTAGAAGGAACTGTGAGAAGTAGATGACAAAGCGATCCCTTATTTATCAGCTCTCTGTCCTTGTGAAGCCACTGCTGGGCAGGAGAATAAATCCTATTGCTGCTGTGTTGACAGCAGTGTTTTCCTGATTCTTCTTTTCACGTGTACAGGATGTCTGTGGTGCCTTTGCTTATGAAACACTATGTTGTAATTTGTGTGTTGTCTCAAACTACAGAAGCTAAGTTTGAACTTTGCTGTTAGAGTTTTTGTTGTTATCTTGGAGTTCGGGTCAACATTTGTAGTTAAAGAAAAATCTCAACTTAAAAAAAAAAAAAGCAATTGGATGCGGTGGTGCCTTCCTGTAATACTAGCACCCGTAATCAGAAGCTGAGGCGGGAAGGTTGAGAGCTCAGGGCCAGCCTGTGCTACATAGTGAGACCTTGTTTCAAACACTAAGACAAAACTGTCACTTTGAAGCTGGTGGCACAGCTCTGTGGCAGAGTGTTTGCCTGGCATTCATGAAGCCTGTGGTTCATAAACCAGCATCACGCTGGTCACAGTGGCGCATGCCTGAAATCCCAGCACTCGGGAGGCAGAGGCAGGTGGATCTCTGTGAGTTCAAGGCCAGCCTGGTCTACAAAGTGAGGCCAGGACAGCTAAGGCTACACAGAGAAACCCTGTCTCAAAAACCAAAAAATAAAATAAAAAAGTAAACAATAAATATATTCAGAATTGATACCAGAAGACTCCACAGATAGAGCCAGCAGGACCATGTATGTCAGTGGTCCCCTGGCCCCAGACTCCAAAATATTAAGAACAACACAGAATCACTGGCCAACACTCAACCATTAGAAGTGAAGCGACCAGAACAGCTGCACCACTACTTTTTAGCAAGGTCCTGACTTGGTAAAATAAAGAATATTTTGATTCTGCCTCCCATCCCCGTCCCAACTACACCACAGCTGAAACTCTGGTTTCCTTTTGAGCTCGCTGTGCGGCAACTGCATACCCTTGCCATATCCCAGCTAATGTTGTCATGAGAATACAGCACAGCAAAGTATAATCACCAATTTTATGAACAAATTTTTCCTAATGGGCCATCTGCTGCTAAAAGGCCTCATCAAAGTCCTGGGTCCTTTGACAGAAAGCTGTAGGTAGCTTCCACCGGGAATTATTTTTACAACAGTTGTATAATGCTGTTTGTTTGTGCTGTTTACCTAAGTGGGCTAGCCTCGGAACAGTGGACTCGGTCTGTCAGAATATGACTGTCATCCCACAGAGCGCCAGAGCGTTACAGAAGAGCTTCGGCAGCTGGCGGGACATCCTCCTGTCCTTCCGAGTGCCCGAAACAAAAAGTCACTTTAGAGTTTTTAATAAAATGCTCTACAATTTATACCAGATATAATAGAGAAAAAAAATGGCCCCCAAGAAATAGTTCTTCTAAAATCCCTGTGTCATCTTCAAAAATAATCTGAAAATTGGTTTCTATATATCTGTCTGACCAGTGGATTGGTATTCTCCCCAGCCACACACACACAATTGTGCATTGAACTGGATTCATAAAAGTCAGGTATTGCTCTGTTGGACAGAACACCTTTTGATAAAGTACTTAATATAGATTTTTTCTTCTCCAACAACTTCCTGCCATACTGCGCTTTATCTTAGAAGTTCAGTTACCTTCTGCCTGTGAGCAGAGGCCCTCTCCTCAGTGGGTGTGGCTGAGGGTATGGTTCGGGGTCGAGGTCTTTCCTGTGACTTACACAGGGGACTTTTTTTTTTTTCAAACTGACATGTTCTAATGGCGCAGACTTCTCCATTTCTCAAGAGGGGATCTTTAATCTGGCTTGCTTGCCCTCCTGAGTTGACTCTTTCTCAAATCAGCAGAATTCTGTAAGTCCCCTAACTTTTTATTACTGTCAGAGGGAATGATTACATTTGCATTAGAGCCAGTATAAATGAACACACACACACACACACACACACACACACACACACACACACACACATACACACACACGAGTAGTAAGAAAAAGGCAGGAATTAGCAATTAGATTCCAATTTTCCTGAGGGATTGTTCAACATATCTCAAAGGTAGTTAGAAGATCTGTGAAAACACTGGCTTCCTGTCACCCAGTTTTCTTCGGCTTGGTGTCTCTGTTCCAGATCTCAAGCCATTTCCATTTAAATAAATTCTTCAGGTATCATTGGTGTTTGTCTGCCTCGCTGCACGGTTGTGAATGTGCTTGAATTACTCTTGGCCTTTCCGGTTGATATAGCTGTAAGATTAAAACCCAGATTATTTTATTTTACCCAAAAAAAACCCAATTATTTATAGCTATGCTTTATTAGAGGAGCCAGTGTGCTCTGCTGCTGTCATTTGTCTATAAATACTATTTTCCCATTCTTCATTAGAGTGCCGTGTCCATGTACGTTAAATGATAAAGGGTGAAGATAGATTTAGCATCCAGTTGAAGCTTGGATTTGTTGTTTAAATCCAACATACCATTTTAGAGCATTTTAACTTCCTGCTTAAATCATTCCTACAACTATATTTTAGAGATTAAAAAAAAACCTCTCTAGTTATAGCTAGTAGAATACCAATGCAAGATCTATTATACTAAATATATGAATTTATGTGAATTTTACTACCAGCTTAAAATAATTGTTAGTCTCTTAACCTTGCCTATAGGTGGGCTTGTATAATACACAACCTTGTAAGTAACACGTATTATTCTCATGTTAAAATAAACAAATTTGCCTTTATTCATAGGTCTCATATTTGGCAACTCCAGGACTAGGTTTATCAGTTTCCATGAATGCTAGTCATGTGTGAACCTTCTCCAAGCAGATATGAAGACCCTAAATTTTCTCATAAGAACAGAGAGAATCCAGTGACTCCTCAATCCAAATTCATTATAAATATCCTTAGCTGCTATGTGAATACGTAGGAACAAACTGTAATAGCCAAAGCAGTTGTGATATAGCTAACTAGTCTACCAAAGGAGGGAAACAGAGAGTGAGAGAATTAGGACATAAAAGCCATCCATTTCTGACAATCTGTAAAAATATTGAGTTTGGTAGAAGTAAGGGGGAAACTGGCATTGAGAAAAGCCAAGGCATTTCTCTTTGAGCAGTTAGGCGACAAGCATTGATAAGATGAGAAAAATGATTAAGACCGAAATCATTCACTTGAGGCAATCAGTTCACATATCACTCGTGTAAGCCTTTTATTCATGTGAAATACTCTCCCATTCTCCCCCATGCTGTTATCATCTCCGTTTTATGAATGTGATAAAGATCAGAGAGGAAACTTGACTGGACTCACACAGCTAGCACTGTGTCAATTAAGCGAACCTTCTAAGCTAGAGGTATGAACTTAGAAATACTCAGACTATCCATGTTAGTTAAAGCCATGGGAGTGAATAAAGGACCAGAGAGAGAGTTAGCCCTTGGAGAGTCCATGATTTAAATCAAGTCTACATAGAAGGAGCAGTGCTGTTCAGGGTCGGGTGTGTGTGTGTGTGTGTGTGTGTGTGTGTGTGTGTGTGTGTGTGTGCGCGCGCGCGCGCGCGCGCGCGCGCATGCACATTTCATTTTATAAATAGGCTTCCTTTAAGTGAATATTCAAGTATTAGAATGAAAGTCACGAAGGGATTTGGATTCATTACAGATTAAGAAACAGCTTATGAAAGTTTATGATATTCTGCCAGAGAAAAGAAAGACTTGAACATGTCAACACCCCATATATACTGAAGCAGGTTAGGTAAAATGGCCTGCGACATGTTACTCAGTCACTCTCTTCATAACTATGAAATGATGCCTGCCCTCCCAAATGCCTGCCATGTACCGGGCATTACATCTCTGCTGTAGGAACCTTAAGGAAAAAGGAGACTGATGAAAACCCTTCAGTGACTTACATCTCATTGATCAAAGGTTGATCAAGGTAGGCCACACCTGAAGTTAGAGGAGGCTAGGAAACAGTCTTCGAATGGGCAAACATTGATTTTGTGTTCACTAAAAAGGAAGGAAAAAAAGAATTTGATAGGCCTGCAAAGTTGTTCTTTGGTAAGGAGAGTGTGCTGTCCTGTGAGAAATAGGTCTGAGGACTCAAAAAATTACCATACAATCTAAGGTATTTTGTTAAATCAAAAAGTTTTACTTCTACGGAAGGGTGTAAAGCCCCACAGAAATCAAGCAAGGACACCCGGTGGGAGTACCCACTCTGTTTTTTTTATTTCTAACAATAAACAGAACCCCTTTGGCTTACTCAGAGTGGTCTGAGTTTGGCCTCACACTCCTACATAATCAGCTGACTTAAAACGATACAATTGATAAGCAGAATGCTGTTCTCGGCACCAAGTGCAACCTTGAGAATATAGTTTGATTTCAATAAGTGCTATCCTGGAGGACTTTGAATTTCTGTCAAGTGGCTTTTTGGCAATTTTTGTTTTAATGAAGTTCTGTCTTACTTAGCCTTTTGATGGTTTCTTTTGTACTTTCCAAACATTCTCACTCGCAGCTTTTGTTGGTTTATCATAAGGAGGCTCTCAGGGTACCATGACTATGTAAGTGCTTAGCAGTGACGAAACATTATTCCAATAGCTACTGTCAGCTGTCTGTTGACTCTCTTGTTTACTATAGGCACTTAAGTACGTTTTCAGTGAGAAGATCTTGACAGAAATTAATACATCTCACCCAGCAGTAGGGTCAAAGGTGGTAGCTATGGGTTGTTGGGATTGCTCTAGCACAGGTCTTGCATTCCAGAGATAGGGCCTGATTTTTCCGTAGCAATTTCCCAGTAGCTGGCAGGGCCACCATTTGATAAGCTCAATAGGACGCCTTCCCACTGAGTGAGCACCTGTTCTCTGTTGAGCTCTGTACCTTATAAAGACTCTTTCCCAGTAGAAACCTCATGAGAAAAGACAGCTGTGCATGTCATTAGCCCAGCTGGCTCGCATTGTCTTGTGTGGCTAGGAGAATAACAAGGATGTCAGGCCAAACCAGACTGACATAGCTCATAGAGGCTGCATGAAGGGAAGGACTCCGCCACTCAGTAGCTCAGGGACTCCTGGAGTGGATGCAGTTTCAGTGAAGGAGTTTCAGTCCTGGGATTTGCATATTGCTTGCACATTCCCAAGCATAAGCCTGAATCAATGAGTTTGGTTGGTTGCTTGCTTGCTTGCTTGCTTGGTTGATGTAAAAGGGCATAGTATTTCAAAGAGCCTACACATGGTCTCTTAAATGAGCTAAATCATTTCTAGGTGGCTTACTATACAAGATATGATGTCATTGATGTGTACACAGTCATCATATTGAATTACCTATGGAATAATGGCAAGGAAAAGTGTGTTCAGTAAAGGCCAAAGCCCTTTTTAATGCTTTCCATGTTAGTTGACTCCATAGGTAGATGCAGAAAGCCAAGTCTACTTCCCTCAAAAGATCCAGAAGGGACAGCTATGAGGGCAAGAATAGTGACATTCAGCCTGTTCTTGCAATGTCCCTGCTTTCTTTTCTAGAGCCTATCTCCTACCCTTCAGTACTCAGGCATCTTAGAAAGAAGAGATGGGAGTCGGCCTAGTGATACAACATTTGCCTAGCATGCATGAAATCCTGAATTCCACCCAAGCACCACAAGGAGAAGTTAAATAGTCAATAGTAAACTTTGGAAAGGGAGGGGCCTTACAAGCTCAATTGGAACTAATTGAGTTACAACAAGTCTCATTAAGGAACCTAGAGGAGAACCGCAAAGATGCTATATCAATTAAAATACCATATTGCAAGGAAATAGGAAAAGGTGGTTGACAGATTGGAAGCCCAAATTCTAGCAAAATTCCCCTTGAGCAACTTGTGGAGGAGTCTCGGGTGAGACTGCGGTTCAATTACTTGCACTGATTCTCTGCAGAGAAGAATGGTTCCATTTCATAGTCATTAACTGTGCTTTCTGATGCCCTCCAGCTAAGACAGAGAAGCTCCTCCAATGCAAGCCCAGAGGCTCAGGTGAAACCCCAAGTGACTATGGATAGAGCAGTCGGCCTAAGCAATCAATAACCAAAATATGTAGCCGGAAAATGTTTAATGATCACATACTAAGTAAGTGACATTTGCAGCTTTTACATGCTAACATAATGATGATGCATATAATCAGCATAATAAAGGCCATTATTCCAATTTTGAAGTTAAGGAAATACAGTGCTGAAGGGTTAATTTGCATAAAGTCTCAGCACTAAGTGTTGATGGGTACTTACAGCTTTAAATGTTCAGAGTCCAAATTCAGAAATCCGTGTATTGGCTCATAAGAATTTAAAAACATGAAAAATAAGCACTAGGCTGAAAAATGATTTCAATATTTTTTTTTTACTTTATGTGTATGAGTGTTTTGCGTGCATGCATGTATGTGCATGCATTGCATACATGCATGGAGATGCAGAGACCGGAAGAGGATGAACTTGAGTTATAGCTGGTTATAAACTGCCACGTGGGGGCTGGGAACCAAGCCTGGGTCCTCTGCAATAGGAGCAAGTGCTCTTAACTGTTGAGCCATTTCTCCAGCTGCTCTAAACTTCTTATAGGGCCAAATTAACCAGTGACTTAACCTGTTGTTAGTGTTAAAATTCTGACGTCTTCCATGCAGAGTATAACTAAAGGTCACTAGAGAAGGAACTGATAGGACACTAAGGAAGAGACAGTTGGCTCTGAAGACTACCTAATAGAACTCACTGTCTTGCTGTGGTTGATTTAGAAGTACGGCCTAAAAAACTGATTATTATTAGGCTAATTATTATTATTACGGCGGTATTTTCTAACCTGCTAGCAATCAATGAAACACAGACACCTGGTGTAGAGTAGGCCTCCACCTGGGCAAGGCAGCGCTAACCTCCTAAGCCATTCTCCTCTCTTTCCCGGTCTCCATCCCATTCCTTCTGCTTGTAATAATTTCTATTGGGCTACCTCCTATCCATTTCCTAAAATACTTGCAAGTGTTCTCCATCTCTTTCCACGAGGAACTTCAGAATTCCTCCTCTGCGGCCGTGTGGCCCTTTTCCTATCCCATGGCCATTCTCCTCCTCCTTCTTCCTCCTTCCCATCTCTCTCAAGCTTCCTCTGTCTCCAAAAGCCCATGAATCTTAGCCACACCTGTCCCACTTGCCTGCCCAGGTGTATCAGCTTTTTATTGGTCAAACAGGAATAACTTTTTTAGGCAAAGTTACACAGCAATATTTGGGTTACGTTAAAAGACAGCAAGAAGTAATTAGCATCAACATATATCAGACCAACTTCCAACACTATCTATATGTGTTCTGAGACAAGGCAAATAGAAAATTCTTTGTAAGATTCTCAGGAAACACGCAAACGAGGTTTCTTAACTTCTGAGACAAGCCCAGTTAGAGCTATTGATAGCGACCAAAATACATATACCTGGAAAGGGAAGAAAGAAAATAAGGCTACTTTACCAAGAACCAATATCCTCGCAAAAATATCCTTCCCAGAAATCTTGCTTAGGTTTCACATAAATTCACTACACAAATGATAAATGGCACTGAAAAACTGCTTTGGGAGCTCATGGGAGCCACATAATGAAACTGTCATGTCATTGGAGAAAGGAAATGAGAACTCAGAACTTAAGAGGAAATAGACAAAACAAATGGCTCTTAAATGGAATGCATGCTCTCATAGGATTCTCTGGCATCTTGCCCTCCATAGACAGGCCAATATCAGGAGGTGTTGGGACAAGCTCCAGGATGCTATAACGCCTAGGAGTATATAAACCTTGACAGAATCAATGGGAAGAAAGTCTGTTTGCAAAGGGCTCACATAGCCAGGCCTTGAGCATCTTCAAGCCACTTCCATAACACAACGTGTGAGCCATGGTGAACAATTTCTAGACTCAGGAGTCCTTTGTATTCTTTTCATTACCTCCGTGTGTGTGTGTGTGTGTGTGTGTGTGTGTGTGTGTGTGTGTGTGTCCACATGCCTCACCTATTATGTGATGGTCACAGGGAAATCTGTGGTCAGTTATTTTCTTCTACTATGTGGGTACCTGGAACCAAATTCCAATCATCGGGCTTGGCAGTAAGCATCTCCACCCACTGAGCCATCTCATCAGTCCAGACAGGAATCTTAACTCCCCGTATAAGTTAGTACATTCTAGGCAGATCTCTTGGGCTCCTTTTTGTCTTCTTTCTTGCAACTGTATAATGCAACAAACAAAACGTAAGTGCATCATTTGTCATACAAGGGCCTGTAAGACCTTCATAATGTCCCACAGGGAAATACCAATCAGTAATATCTGCAATTGACTCTGAGTACAAAGGGTTAAAGATAGCTTAAGAGATTTATAACAGACATTCTTGGAGCATTTAAAAGGCTAATTTATAATGTGATATAATTTATGTTAGTCATAACTAGAGGGAAACAAAGTTAGGAAAATGTATTCCTATAAGACAGAGATTTTTTGAGAAAGAATGAGAATCTAATACTTAAACTAAGTCACCACATTGGGGGTTTTTAAAGAATTTCCAGTGGTCTGAAGGGTCAGGGCCAAATGTCACCTGAGCTCCTTCTTAGACACTCATGTTCCCTGTTCAGCACTTGTAACACAGAAGAGTAATCAAGTGTTTTGGCCAGTTGACAGTCTTATGTGCTATCAAGTTTGAGGTCTACTGGTTAGGAAGCTCTAGGCACAGTTGAGACTATGCAAAATCTATGTCAGTCCCCAAGACACATGCAAGTGAAGGGATAGGAAATGCCATCCCTAGAGGAGCTGCTATTGGCCCTGTTGTCTGCTTGGCATCAGAGGAGCCTCTTTATGTTTAGATGGCCCCTCCTGAGGACACACTTTCTAGCACCAAATGAACTTTCTGGATATGTCTACTGTGTTGATGTACCAACGTACTTGAGAAAAACAATCTTAACGAAAGAATGACTTATTTTGTCTCCAAGTGTCAAAGGCTTTGGTCCATGGTCACTAGCTCTGTTATTGGAGTAATGCTACTTACCTCATGCTGACCAGGAATCCCAGAGAGGGGGGAAGGAGGAAGGGGTAGGATCTTAACCCCCCTCCACAAGCCATGGCCCCAATGATCTAACTTCCTCCTATTAGGCCTTAGTTCCTGATGATTTCATCGCATTCCTGCAGGACCATTGGCTGACACTGTACCTTAAACATGGTCAAGGGGAACCTTATGATCCAGGTCAAAACACCTGCTAATCCTTCTAAGTTGCTATTATCCCTACTTCGCAGAGAGGACGCTGGTGGGTCTTTCTCAAGATTACACAGTGAATTTGGTTTGTGCAGTAAGCTTTGGGATTTGCTGGTTAGGGGACTCTCAGGACAGCTGAGACCATGTACACTTTTAAAAATGCATGTCCTTCCCTTTGGTTTCCAAGTAAGAGAGAGCCCTAACCCAGTCCAACCTAACTGAAAGATGGAGCTATTGGCTCATGAGGGTAAAGTGCCCAGGGTTTGAATGATTTCAAGTACTACTAGATCCAAGGCTCCATTCGACATTGTCACCTTTGCTCTCTTCTCCTGTCCTGACTCAATTCTAAGGCAGCCTCTTCCCTCGAAGTGGCAGGAAGGTCACCTGCATCTCTGAGCTACAGAAAAATTATGGCCCTGAGGACCAGCTGCTCATCTTTATAAATGAAGTTGTATTAGAACACTAAGTTGCTCTTTTGTATAGGTTGGCCTGTCACTGCCTTCATAGGACAGTATCAGAGATGAACATTTACAATGGAGACTGTCTGGTCCATGAGCCCTACAGCGTTTACTGTCTGGCTTAACAGAAAGAACCCACTGATCTCTGTAGGAGAAATCAGGCTTAGCTGAGGTTTGACTTGATTGTGGAAGGCACAAATTATTTTATTGAAAGAACATTTAGACCAGATAAACAAAGAGTCCACACTATTTAAAGATTGCCTATGGATTAACATGGCCTTTACACGTTCATTCA
Source organism: Acomys minous (assembly GCF_964271855.1). Lineage (NCBI taxonomy): Eukaryota > Metazoa > Chordata > Mammalia > Rodentia > Muridae > Acomys > Acomys minous. Next base: position 51,413,848 of record NC_140490.1, on the reverse strand, counting down.
CAAGCTAAACAGACACGTTCTGTTCCTAGGTCACATACATTCTATGGATCAAATGAGTGAGAGCCTGTTTGCTAAGAATCTGTAGTCACTACATGTCAGTGGTTGAAGATTAAATTCCTGGAGTTGAAACAGGACTTTTGCGTTGAGCGTCTCAGGAGGAACTTTGCTGATAACATCTAGTATCTTGGTACTTGTAGCACCACGTCTGTGTAATTGTAGGTTTAAATGGGGCATACATATCTGGCCTGTTAGCCAAGCTCTGCATTCCTTGACTGCCTGTGGTCATGGACTAGAAATAGCCTTGTCATTTCCGGGCCATGCCTATGAAATGGAAAGCAGGATCATGTCTTCTCATCTTGTGAGATGTTTTTGTGACTTAGAGATTCAGTCACTATTACCCAAGGCCGGATAAAGACTTTTCAGTTTGCAGCTCTAATATTGACTATGGCGGTAGCACGTATGGTCTGTTACCCCACATGAATCCTAGCATGTCAGTAAGAGTCCCAACAAGATCCAGAATTGAGTCTCGCTGCTTGGTCTCATCCTTGAGTGGGCCACTGCGGGTAGAAGGTAATTGGCCATCACAGGGCCACATGGCTACCACTGGTGTAGCCCCCTGGAAGGAAGCCCCTGATGGACGCTTAAAAACTCAGACCCATCAGAATCTACCGGGGGTAAATATGGACTCACACTGTCTTGGCTTCAAAATTAACATTCTTTTCACTGTATATGACGTATAGCATTTTCTAAGAAGCGAGTTCAAGCTTATTCCAGTCTTAACTGGTACCTGCTGGTCTTCTGACCATAGTTCATAGTCCCAGTGTGGACATCCTCCGTAGCAGCTAGAGGCAGGTATGCATAGGGTACATTTTTAGGGTAAGATTACACTTTTTACCTCACGCTCAGCTCAAATCTGTTCATACCAGCATCTGTTTTGTAACCTTTTCATGTACAGAAGATCATGGCTTCTCTCATCCCTGAAGCCCTCCTACGGCTCAGTCAGTGAGACAAATTTGAAGAGCCAGACCTTCACACAGTGGGGAGATGTTTTAAAAATAAGCATGTCTTAATTAAAAAACACATGTGTCTTTGCTTCTGGGCAAAGTCATTGCTTCCCATTAATCAGCCCCTCCTCAGCTGTCCCAGTTGTATAGTGGGGACACCATATAACACAGCCTTCGAAAGCAGGGTGAGAGTCTCAAAAGGTGATGTAATACAGGTGCTTATCTTGGGGCTGGCCCGGATGCAGTGGCTAAGAAATGGCAGCTGTCATCAATACTGTTATTGTCATCATTCCTGGCATCATTGTCATTTTGTTAAGTTTTCTATCACTGTGGGAAATACTTAAACTAATTTACAAGGAGGAAAAGGTTTGTTTTGATTTGATTTAACAATTTTATGTACATATACCATTGAATTTGATCAGATCTACTACTAACTAGTCGATTTTACCCCCTTCCCTCTCCTCTTGAATGCTCTTTAATTTTCCAACGTCTACTTTCATGTCTCTTTGGGGGACCCTCTAAGTCTAGTGAGAGCTGCTTGCATGAGCATGGATAAGGACTATATAGTGGAGAACAAGCAACCTTCCGGTGCCTCTGCCACCAAGGAGGGTGACTCCCACTGCCCCAGCAACCATTAGCTGCCCAGACCTTCTCAAGGAGGAGCAGAGCCCCCTGTAAGCCCACCCCATCCCTAGCTCAGGCTTCCCTCTGCCTGCAGGCTCTGATAGCTCAGCTGCCTGGCTTCCCATCTATTGTGTGGATGTTCTCCTTCCTAGCCTTGGATTCTGGAGTTGATTCATGTGTACGTGAGCACCCTTCCCCTCCAGGCTGCCAGGGAAAAACTACCTTTGAGACCAGAGGGCTTAAGGAAAGCAGCCTTGCTTCTGCTCTGTTGTTTAAAAGAGGCTGGTTTCAAAAACACTCTGGCCCACACCTCTCCCCTTTATCCCATTATTTCTCACATCCCCGTGTCAGGAGAGTACTTGATTCCAAGCTGTTTTGTTTTGGTTTTTTTCTGGCTTTTTAAACTGTATTCACAAGCTGGCCTTGTGCCTTCCAGTTCTGTTATCTGGTGGTAGAGCAGCCAGGTTGAGAGGTAGCCTCCATCGTCAGATGAATTGGAAAAATGTAATACGAATTATTAAAATATGAATCAATTAAACCTAATTGGCTTAGCAATCCTCTGCATTTAAGGACTAAGTACCTTGAATTTAATAATACTCCTATCGAGATTTCATTTAACTAAACTTATAATTACTCCTTTATATTCCTTGCCACTCTGGGCTTACAAAAAAACACTCTTAATTGATTATAGTTATTTTAATACTACAATTTCAGAATCATTTTTATCCATTGCTTAAAGATATAGCTGAGAATAGCTTTGGCCACCATCTTGTTACTGTGATAAGACACTGCAACCTAAAGCAACTTGGGAAGGAGAGAGTTTATTTCAGCTTATGGTTCCACATCACAGTTCATCCATGACTGAGGGAAGTCAGGGCAAGAACTCAAACTCAGCAGGAATCTGGAGGCAGGAGCTGATGCAGAGGACATCAAGGAGTGCTGCACACTGCCTTGCTCCTCATGGCTTGCCTGGCCTGCTTTCTTACAGCACCCAGGACCACTAAGCCAGGTAGCGAAACAGCCCACGGCGAAGTAGGTCCTCCCACATCAATCATCAGTCAAGAAGCTGCACCACAGTCTACCTACAGCGCAATCTTGTGAGGGCGTCTTCTCAATTGAGGTTCCCGCTTCTAAAAGTCAGCATGTGCCAAGTTGACCTAAAGCCGGCCAGCATAGTCGTGGTGGTTAATATTTTTTTTTACATTCCAGTAATATTTATCTTCATACTTCTCAACGTGAGTCGAATGAAAAACAACCATTCTTTTGCTTATTTTAATAAATTGTGACTTAGTAAGAACTCCAAGAAGCATATTCCTGTTTTCAGGTGCTTTTGTTATTTTTCTTGGGGTACTGGGAATTCATCCTGGGGCTTATTTATCCTAGGCAAGGGCTGGCCCACTGAGCCACATGCCCTGTTTCTGGGTCCAGATCTAAACTGTAACAGTGATTCAACCCACTGCAGAAGTAGCAACTCGAGCAGCTGGTACTGTCTAAAGAAAAGGAGGTCCACATTCACTGTTGCACCACAGCCTATTTGCCCACTCTAGTTGGCATCCTTTTCAATTTTTATTATAGCCTGTTTTTAATTTCTTTTTTTTTTTTATTTTAATGCCCTTCTTGGCTATCCACAATGCACGCTTATTGAAAACCTCCTGAATTTTCATCTTCGTCCCTCAGCCTCCAGTCTGCCTGCCCCAGTGCTGCCTTCTGCCCACGTCTGATTTGACCCAACAGCACAGCATACAGACTAGTGACACCAAGTGAGCGATTACTGCTGTGTGTGCTCCTCCTCTCTTCTCTCCTGTCTTCCTAGAAACCCCATTCCATAACCTTCCTCACCCTCTTCTCAGTCTCTCCAGCCCCCACCCCACCCCCAATTTCCCGGATCCTGCAATGTGCCCTGCAGACTAGCTTGTTTCTCCACTCCCACCTAAAAAACGTTTTTTAAAACGCTTCCCCGAGATCTTGGCCTATAAAATCCAACCTCCGCAAAGAGGTCACATTATCTGGGCCCAAAGTCCTTGACTTTGAGCTGCCCGTGTGTTCTGCTTCTTCCTTTTCTCATCAGTCTTCTATTTAAAGACATCAACATTGGAATCATGAAATCCCCAAACTTTAGTCATCCTTCCTTGTGCCCTTCATTGCATCACAGCTGTGATGCTGGCCTTACCTGGGTACCAAAGAACACGAGTGCGGCCGCTTCTGATTATTCTCTTTGACACTTGTTTCCTTCTATCCCATCGCACCTGCCTTTGACTACCACGGTGATAGTCCTAAGAAACATCCGGTTGCTATTGCGCAACTACCACACCCTAACAGTGTTAGGCTTTGTGCTGTTGTAGCAAACACCTAAGAGAAACTTTTGGGTTTTGGTTTTGGTTTTTTTTTTAATGTGTTTTACTTGTAGTTTGGAGACTTTGGTCCCTGGTCAGCTGCCTGTGTTGCTTTGGTCTCACAGGAAGACCGAATACCCAGGGAGGAGCAGAGCAGCTCACTTCTTGACAGCCAGGAAGCACAGAGACAGAGGGTGAGAGGTAGGAGAGGCTGGAGATACAGTCTGTCTGAGGACACGCTCTCAGTGACTGCTTCCTTCAGTTAGGCTTCCTAATTTCCACCATTTCCCTTTGATGCCTTCAGATTAGGAACTTGTCAGTAGACAAGTTGATGAAGTTAGAGGCCTTATGACTTATTCATCAAAAGTCCCACCTATAAGAACCCGCTGAATCAAGCATTCTGCACCAGAGACTTTTAAGGGGCACTGCTCATGGAAACGCTGCTCACAGTGTCTTCTCAAACAAGACAGCCTTTACCTGCCAATCAAAATGAAGCCCCTCCTCCAAGGACTCTTGATCTCCTTTACTAGGTTGCACTCATTCTTTGAGCTCTCCATCCCAAAGCTTGTATTTTCTGGCATCTTCTATATCTCAGTCTCCATGTTTATTGTCTACCCTGTGTCCCGATATAACCTTACCAGTCAGTGTGTTCTTCTGTTTTGGAACTGACATAGCCTCAGTCTCTAGTAAAAGGTAAGCATTTGATACACATTTGTTAGATATAGTACTGTCGTATATCCTTTTAAGTTTTTTTACATGTTGCCTTCTGATTCTGAGATAAAAACCCAAATGTATAGTAAAGCCCTGCTGGGAGTTCAGGTGAGCGGCCTCCAGACTCCTCCAGTAATCATTCTCCAAGGACGACACCACTGGGTTCAGTCCCTTGACCTGCCAAGATGGGCCATGTTCTCAGCCCTCTTGGGAGTGTTTCTCCTACCAGGCATCTACCTCTCTCTCTTTTTTTCCCATCGGAGAAAATCTCTTTTCTCTATCAAAACCTAGAAACACAAGCTCTCTCCAGGGTCTTCCCCAGTACTGAGAATCAGCACTACTCCCTTTGTCTTAGGCTGAGTGCCCCTGTTGCAGTGCTGGCCACATTGACCCATGCCTGCTCTGCTCCTCACACCTGCTCTTACGATTACATCTAGTTCATCTTTCTTGTCTCCCCACAAGTGGCCACAGGGTCTACAGCAGTATTAAATGGTCAGTTGATTAAGTGATGGGAAAGAGATGTCTGTGTGTTGCATCATGTACATGTGGCCCACATTTGTACAAGGTTAGACTTTTGATCTTTCAACTTTATGGCAGTGTGAAGGTGATATGTGGGGTAGAAACTGTGCTTTGAGAATTTTGAATTCACATCTTTTCCTTGGCTGGTGGTGCTGGGTCACATCTTCTCTGGCAATACTCACAGCATCAGGGGCCAATCTCTAATAAGTCAGTTTCAAGGGAGAAATAGCAGTGTTTTGCAGTTTTCTGTATGGCTAAGGAGTAATACCTAGTAGGTCACATGCAGTCAGTGAATCTAGTGTTTAATGGCATTTTAATTAGTGACAGCTTATCAGGATGTAACCCCATCCGCAGTCTAAGAGCACCTGTAGTTGAGGGTCTAAGTGCCCTCTTTGTGTGTGTGTGTGTGTGTGTGTGTGTGTGTGTGTGTGTGTGTGTGTGTGTTCAAATCATTGCTGTCCTCACCCCCAAAACCGTGCCTCTCCACTGTGTTCCTCGTGTTAATAATGCAGGTTCCATTCTGCTGACCTGAGTCTGGGAGTTAGGAATGCTCTCTTTCCTGAAGGTCGCTCAGGCAGTCACATGACCTATCGGTCAACTTTGTTTCCTATATACCTTCCTGGTGCATTGACGGCCCTTAAATCCTGCTACCCAGAAACTGCCATCTAGTCATCTGTCACCAGTATGACTGCCACAGGACATCACCTGGCACGAAGTTGCTACCACCTGCATTTGTGGGGGAAGGGAATGGCCTATGTCAAAAACCATGGTGAAAGCCTGACAGGAAAACTCTCCAGATTCACAGGCAAGCTATCAGGGCTGTGTCTGATGCAGGGGAGGCCAGGGATCATTTTTATGAAGGCATTGTTGGAAGACATATACCATGGTTTGAATTCACCACAGTTTTAGATGTAATTCTGCTTTCTGGGAAGTTGATTTCTTTTCGCTGCTCAGGAAGTTAACTTATCACTCTTATCTTGGACATTTAAGCTGGAACATACTTTGGTTGCTGAAATATGTAAACTTGGAAGAGATCACTTTACTCTATAGTAAAAGAAGGTGGGTGGTTGTGGCCTTTAAGGGAGGTCCATAACCCTTCTTTATGAGGGACTGGCAGTCTCAATAGCCTGTGTCAGTTAGCCTTCCGCTATTATAACTAAACACCTGGAACAATCAGCTTATAAAGAGGAACATTTTATTTTGGAGGTTCCAGGCCATGGCCCACTGCTCCTATTGTTTGGAGGCTGCAAGAAGGTAGCAAGTCATGGATCTGATGGTGGCTGAAAGCTGCCAACCACCTGCCTGCTCAGGAAGCAAAGAGACAGAAGGAAGGTCGGCAGTCCCGAGGTCCTGTTCAAGGGCAACCCTAGAACTTCCTTCCAGTGGACCCCACCTTCTAAAGATAGCACTAAGCTTAATGCATCAGACTTCGGGAGAACACTCCAAATCCAAACTATAGCAATGCGGTTATTGGTATCGGTCTAAGTGTTTCCTAAAAAGTCTCCCAGTGCTCATGGCTAAGAAACATTTTAAAGCAGGACTCCAGGATAAAAGAAAGTGGGGGAAATTATAAAAATCTAGTGAAAGTGTGAGTGATTTTAATATTGCCCATTTACCACAGGAAGGGGCCACTCCCTGCCCAGATCTCAGTGCTTCGAGGGTCTGAATATGGCAGCAGGGCACTAGGAAGTGTCAGGCAGTGGGTAGTAGAGACAGGGCACCAGAACAGACAGCAGATGGATGTTTCCTTCCTCCCTTTTTTCTCAACAAACGATTCTTTGGAGGTTACGTCTGCCGTATATTGATTGAGAAATTATCACATTGACAGTTGTTCCAACTCTTGTGTGAGTTTTCAGTCGGTCTTTTGGGGGGAATTCTGTCACCTGCCAAGTGAGCCCCTGAAATATTCATCTCCCTTCCCTGCCAGCTTATCAAAGGCTGCACAAATTTGATTGGGGGGGTGGGAATAGTGCCTATAATCTTACCTACTCAGGAGGCTGAGGCAGGAGCATTGCTTGAGACTTGGAGGTTGGGGCCAGTCTACATGTCACAGAGGGAGCCTATCTCTTTCAATATAAGCAAATTTGGTAAAGGTGTCCTAGAGCTCTAGGGTTTGGCTGACTGTCCCCAAGCTTCCAGAACACATTGGTATGACTTCCATTCCAAAAGGCAAACGGAGCTCAAGTCACGTGGTTTGTATTATCTGTCACCATGGATATTGCAGGCCATCTGTGAGGCTCCCATTTTAACATTTTCTCCCCCTTCTCTTTATTTCTATCACTTTCTTGGGGAAAACAAGCTGAGGAAGTGGAGAGGCTGGCAGCGATGCGTTCCGACTCCCTGGTCCCGGGTACACACACCCCGCCCATCCGGAGGAGGAGTAAGTTTGCCAACCTGGGAAGGATTTTCAAGCCTTGGAAATGGAGGAAGAAGAAAAGTGAGAAATTCAAACACACATCAGCAGGTAAGGTGGCTGCTGGCCTTGTTTCTCATGGGATGTTTATTGAGTTAACCTCGGCATCTTAATTTGTAGGGTTTTGATTACCACCAGCTGTCTGATGCAAAGCAGAAATGCCAGCCTTGGAATTGCTCTCACCTTTAATAATTCCTGATATGATAAGGAATTGCTTTTAAGTTTCAGCTGCTTTCCTGTCTCTCACAAGGGTTTTTCTTTTCTCTTCTTGGCTATTTTTTTTTTTAATTAAAAAAAAAAGACTGCTTTTGTTTGATCTATAAATAATCTGAACTTGGAATTCCACCTTTTCTATAATTGAATACTTTCACTCCAGCCTTGACAATCCATTTCTTATTATTCACCCTGGTTTTCAGTGCTCCAGTAAAAGTCAACACACAGCAGAAAATGACTTATGTCTGGTCGTTGGTAGATAAGATCGAGTTATTTCATGGAGGAAGAGTCATGAATAAATTATTCTTGGACAAGGCAGAAAAACAAAGAATGGATGTGGATCCCATTGCTGTGTGAAGCTAAGCATGTGTTTCGTAGCTCTGTGGCCAGCTGGGAAATGCTGGGGGAGAGAAGCTCAAGGGCAAGCTGCCACTCCTGGAGCCAGACTGCCTGGGTTCAAGTCCAGCCTCTGACACTTGCTGGTTATAGGAGCATGCTTAGTTTATTTCCCTGTACCTCAGCCTTCTTATTAATAGGACACCAGGGTAAGAATCAGTACTTCACACGAATTTTTGTTTATGGAGACTTGATAAGCAAAGCAGCTAGCTGTTTTTAAGTACGTGGAGATGTGGAGAGAAAACTGCGTAGAGAGTAGCAAGGTGTTTTTAGAGGAAATGGTGGGAAATCTGTGTAGATTAGATTCGGTTTTGTTGTAGTCTTGGGTTGGTATATCAAAATACTACCCACTAGGTGGCTTAAACAAGAGAAGTTTATTTCTCACAGTCACAGATGCTGGAAGTCACACATAAAGTCACAAGCCATGTTGGTTTCCCTTGGAGACCCCCTGGTAGGCTGGTCAGTGGTCCCCGTCTTGCTACGCACTCATGGACCTTCTTCCTTCTATGTGCGCACAGAGCAAATGCTGTCTGGGTGGGTGTCATCTGAGGGGGAGCTTATCAGAGGCCCCATAACCTTAACCTCACCTAAATCTAGCCAGTCTCCAAAGGCCCACATCTCCACCTGCATGCTCACTGGGGCTTAAGGCTTCCAGATAGGACCTTGAGAATAAAACAAGTTAGTCTGTCACCCATTGTTTCCTCTTATAGATCCCATCACTCCCTGGGCTCTCTTCCAGGCTTTTGTTTTCTTGCCCCCTTTTCTAAAACCTCATCTTGTTCTATCTCTTCTCCACCATTCCCTCCTCTCTGTGCAATGGTTGGCAGTTACTGTAGAAACACAGAGGTCAAGGTGCAGAGAATCGGTGTTGGCAGGATGCTTAACCGTAAGGGTTCATCTATATCACACCTCCCAAGCCTCAGGGACCATCACAGAGGAGGGGGCGGATAGATTGTGAGAGCCAGAGGTCAGCGAGCCTCTGTACTTGACAGGGCCACTATATGCATACATGAGACCACAGTAGCTGTGGTTGCCCATAAAACACCTTCACAAGATCTGTTGACACAAAATCACAAGACTGTTGGCTCCCAGCATGGAGCAGGGAAGGGCTTGTGTCCATTTTAAAGAAGGAAAATAAGTGGAGAGGAAATCTAAGTGAAATGTATTCTGTAGGCAACATCAGGTAGAAGACACCAGAACAGAAAAGGAAATGGAAGAGTCCTCTGAAGACCTATTGATAGTTGGTAGCTGATGAGGAAGTTGGTTATCTTTGAGGTTGTGGCCCCTGGCCCCCCTGCTCCGGGGGATGGCTCCATACCCATGTGTGTATGAGCAGTACTAACTGAACTCAGTGAAAAAGAGAGAGAACATGAAGTTAGGGTTGAAGGGTACAAGGATTGAAGGATAAACCTAGAAGAAGTTAGGAGGAGACAGGGTACGTGGATATGGTCAATATACATTGTGGGCATGAAAGAAGTTCTCCAGGAATTAATAAGAATATTAATTAAAAAAATAAAAGACATGGTTCTTAGATTAGAAAGTAGAGGATGCACTATGGGGCATCTTTTTACCATGATAGATAGATGAGCACACCCCTACTGAAGCTATTCTAGTTTATTTTAAATCCCATGTTTCACCTGGTACCATCCTTTCTCCTTCATTGGATTTCAGATTGTTATTTATTACTTTTTCAGAGGAAAAACCTTGTGGGCTAGTCCTTAGCCCAAAGGGATAATTTGACAACATAGGGATAATGAATGCAATTATATATTGATATAAAATTGAAAATATTAACTTTCCTATGTTTAGATAAGTCATAAATACAAAAAAATATACAAGAGTATTCCTGGGTTATGAGAATGCGAGCTGGTCAGCCATTTTCTGCAGGTGTGCATTTATTTGTCTTGTATGTGTATGCTGCTAAAGAAAATTGCACTTATGGACGCTGGTGAAGACAGGCTCCTTCAGAACTCTCACAGTAGGTAGACAGCCTTTGCTGTGGCGTCCTTCAGTCAGAGAGAGAGTTCGGTTTTCACTCTGATGTTTCATACATCCTGGGATGCTGTATGAGGCTGAGATGAGAAGTGGGTGGGTAATGACTAAGAGAAAACATCTTCGGGAGCAGGAGAAATCCTGGCTTAATCAACCGAAGCTTATTTTTTTCTGATAACAGGACTGGATGATCAGTTATCACTGAAAAGAGGTATAGTATAAGATAAGGAACCCCATTGGAGACCAACATTGCTCATGTATTAAAGATGGAAGATTCTGGTTAAAACTGAATGATGCAGAGAGAAACACGGAAGCCCCAGACCTTTCCCAGTCCCCTCCATTGCTTCCTGATCAGTAGAGATGGGAACAGGAATCTGCTGTATGTTCCTGTTGCCATGGAGCCCCTGCCATCCTCCCCACCACACTTCCTCTCCTGCTGCCAGCCTAAGTTGTTTCTCATCAGGTGTTTGGTCCCAGCAGCTAGAAAAGTAACTAATACGACACTGATGACATTTTCATTAGCTTTGACTGTCCATCCTGGCTATGGACAAAACTGTGGGATCCACCCTGGGTTGGAATTTAGCCAGATGAGTAAAAAGAGCAAAAGGAAAGGAAAACAGAGTATTTGTATTCATGTCCAAGAGTTTCGTAACCAGTTACCGTAAATTCGGTGGTATAAAGCCACACAAATGTGTTGACTCACAGTTCGGAAGACCAAGATCTACCATCAAGGTACTAGTAGAATTGGCTCCTCCTGGCACTCTGAAAGGGAAATTCTGTCCCTCCTGCTGCTGACCATGCCAGCCCTGTGCTTTGTTTCTGCCTGTGTCTTCACCTGTTTCCCTTATGTCTCCCTGGGTCTCAGATCCTTTCCTTTCCCCTATAAGGACATTGGATTTAGGAATAATATTTAGGAATGACCCCATTCAAAGATACTTCTGAGCCAGGCATGGTGCCTCACTCCTGTCAGCACAGTGCTAGAAAGACCTGTTACATACTGAGTTCCAGATCAACTCAGCCTACACAGACAGACCCCATTTCAAGGCAACAGCATCAACAATTAGCTTATTTTCAAGCAGGTTTTCACTCATGGTCACTAGGAACTCTCATGAGTCCTTTGGAAGGTAACAAAAGTTAAAATAGGCATATAGGTTAGAAGAGAACACTCCAGTAGACTGGCAGGAATTAGAAAAGCCAATAGATTTCAAGTCCCAAAGAGGTCAAAAGAACTTCTGACTGTCAGCGAGGTTGGCAGCCAAAGCAACTGGAAGGACAGGTGCACGTGGAGACAGAACCCATGTCCTCAAGTAAAGGGTCCTCAAGATGCTACTACGTGGAAACAAGGCACACACCGAGACTATGGTGTAGGCTCAGATACCTGCATATCTTATTTGTAAAATGTCACTCTGATTTACATGACTTATCAATCACGGAAGACAAGAAACTTTCATAGTCAACTACTACAGGACTAGCAACTTCTCTTGACAATGCTCCACTGTTTTCCCAACCTGGGATGTTTTAGTCCACCATCTTTCCCAGTGACTGAAGCACTACTGTTTAATTGAGTCATAGACATCAAGAGTTGCTTCCCAGTCCTTTTCTCCTTCTATTAGCAGACACTCCTGATTCAAGCAGTGGTTATACTTGGACAGCAACTCCCAGAGAGTAGTCACTGCCTGGCTGTTTCCCTCCCACCTGTGAGTCATGCTGGTGCTCAGCCATACCCAGACTACAGCACTATGACTGAGCCAGAAACAGCAGCACTCCATTGGTGGGACCCAGAGACAATCCACTTGCTTCTGCACATGGCTTTTCTGTGCCAGATGATACATACAAGGACAGGATTTGAGGACAGGATATCATAGGAACTCCCATAAGCTGAGAACAGTAGCTTCTCCTTGGGCTCCTGAGCCTAACATTTGTTCTGCTGAAAGTGTTTCGTATCCTAAAAGCCTCCAGTGCAGCAGCAGCCAGCCCTTAACCTTGGCCTGGGAGGCAGTGGTCTCATCTTGCTGCTGAATGCCCTCTTCCCACAGGGCCAGATCCCTTCCAGCAAGCGTATATCTTTAGATCAAACTCCTCAGATAGAGAAGACAGTCTATAATGGCATGTTAGGTTATGCCTTTGAACCTGGTACTATATACTATATACAGACTTCTGGGCTCTTCTGGAAGTCTGTTGCTGATGCTCAGGGTGGCAAGCCCCTGTGCTAATCTCAGATCACTAATTCTGCTTTACTAGGAATTCCTAGCAAGCCACATGATTTAGGGAAATACGTTTGCAATTCTTTGCGGACAAAGAAATTAAACCTAAGATCACATGAAGGCATGTCTTGGCCTCCCTTTGTTGTGTAGCGTGGCAGCCCATAGGTAGTAGATGGATGTACCATCCTTTTCCATAAAGGCAAGACCTGCCTGCCATGCAGGCAAGCTCTGAGGACCATCACTGGCATGAGCCTTAGCCACCCTTGTTTTAGAGTTCCTAAGTCTCTTGGTTTTCCTAACAAAGTAACAGTGTCCCTCCTTCCTAAGACCTAGGTTTTTAGACTTCCACAAACCACAGAAACATTTAAAAGGACCCCAGCTTAGCAGACTTCTTTTGTTGATGTGCAGGCCATTGTCCATGAAATTTGAACAGTGAGGACAAGCATGATTAGGACACCTCCCTCTTCTAAAGGTCATGGTCCTGAGGGAAGAGCAGATAGTTGGCCTAGAAGGTGTGCGAATGTACATGTGACATGTGAGAAAATGCACAGACCCCCTGAGCATCTGAGCCAAGGACACAGACCAGGTGGTTACAACTCACCAGGAGAGTTTACTGGAGAATAAGTTGGTTAACCAAGGAGTAAGATGATAAAGACAATCAAGTCTTCCCTCCTGGCAAGCAGAACAGAGTAGCACAAAGTCCAGAAAAGAGAGAAGTTTAAACTCTGCAGCCTCCAAAACAGGTTATAGTTTGAAAGGAGTTGTTGGCTTAAAGAGGGTTTGGGGGGAGAGAATGGGATTTGAAGAGATGGATAAGGGACCATGTTGAACACTCTGATGAGGGTATGTTAAAGCCTGGACTTTATCCTAAGGTAATAAAAATCTTTGAGAGCTTGGAGAGATAGATCAGCAGTAAAGTGATTGTTATGCAAGCATAAGGACCTGGGTTTATTATAATCACAGATAATCACAGTAGGCAGATCTCTGAGGCTTGGTAGCCAGCCATTCTGGCTAAATTGGAAAGCTCCAGGACAGTGAGAGTCCCTGTCTTAAAAAAAGCAAGGTGAGTAGCATCCAAAAAATGGTACCCAAGATTGACTTCTGGCCTACACGTGTGTGTGCACACGCGCGCGCGCACACACACACACACACACACACACACACACACATACACACATACACACTTTGAGAAGACTGCACTGCATTTTTAAAAATGTCAGTCTCTACACTATGGGGAAAGCTTGGCATGGAACCAAATGTGGTTTTCAAGTTTATAATATCACACCATTTACATATCTGTTTGTAATGAAAGAAAACGTACTTGGGATAGAAGTAAGATGACACCTCATTATTGCCACATTAAATTGTCTTATTAATTGTTTCTATTGATTCTGGTAGCAAGCAAACCAGTTAGCAGGTGGTTTATTATACTGTTGGGGAGAAAAGAAGACAGACTAGACTAAAATAGTGACAACAGCAGCTGATGACTATGAACAAGCCAAGAGATATTTAGGAACCAAAGTGAGCAATATTGATTACAGATCAAATATGGAAGAAGGGAAGAGTGAACTCCCCTTGCACTCCTTGCTCAGCAGCTAGATGGCAGGCTGTTCCCTGGGTCAGAGATGCCCAAGAGAAGGCCTCTAGGTAAAATGATCTATTTGGTGAAGTGCTGACTTCCACGTGTTTTCAGGACATCAGATGGAAGGGACACTGGAGAGAGACACTGGGAACACAAAGATCTGGTTGAATGTCTATCAGAAGTCATTGAAAATGTCTATCAGAAGTCATGGGTGCCTGGGCTATCCTTGAAGCCATGATATATAAACTGGAAAGTTACTTGGAAAGCAGAAGGAGGTTGGAGCTGTACTTGAGGAGCCTGGCCTAGAAGCCAAGGGTAGGGACCAGGAAGGCAGGCAAGGCTTGGTAGGTAAAAGAGAAGGCCAGGAGGAGCTGGTGATGTCACCAAGCCAGAGCATGAGAGCTGAAGGAAAGAGAAGGTAAACCTGTGAGTCCTGACACTAGCTTGGGTAGTTTCTTGAATTTTCACTGACAACTCACCATTTATGGTCTTTGAAATAACCATGCTCAGGAAGCTATTTGGCTGGAACTCACTTAGCATACAATTGACAATAAGCACACAGAGAGGAAGTGGATTTTAAAGGTTCACTCAAGCCAAACGAAAAGAAAGAGGACAAGCATTGGAAGGCATCTTTGTTTAAGGTTGGTCAGAGTGTAAAGCGGCCTTGTTTGCTTTAATGTGGTGTAAAGCGGCCTTGTTTGCTTTAATGTGGTGTTCATGCATCGAGGGAAACTGAAACGTCCATGGAGTGATTGTGACACCAAGGAAATGCCATTTCACACCTCTTCAGGTCTCATGCTTAAGAAAAACAAACACACAAGTGTCGCCATCTAGTTCCAGTAAGAAGGCATCGCATCAAGTCCCGTAACCTTCAGCATCTGGCTGGGTCACACATCCCCTGTGGTTGCTTGTTGGGAGTGCACCATCTGGTTTGATCCTGAGCGCTAAAAATAGGCAGAAATAAAAAGAGGTCAAGCATGGACAGGCCAAAAATGTTCTTCCTTGTGTGCCCCATCTGTGACCCACAAAGGGAGTGTCTAGGGTTTACAAGGTAAAGTGGACCTTTGGGGGGGGTTGTAGGGGGGCAGCAAGGCTGTGGAAATCAGTGCCTTTCGGTACTGGCTTATGAAAGATACAACCATTGCCTCTCAGTGTGACGTTTATCCACTGTTTTTGCTTATAATCCCAAAACTATAAAATGCCATGTTTCCCTTACTGTCCCAACAAGAAGCAGAGAATGTAAGTGCGAAATACACGTATTTTGAACCGAAAGTCGGTCATGTCAGACAGTTTTGTGTTTATAATTTCTTAGTTAAAAAAAAAAGAAAGGAGAAGAAGGTAGTTAATGAAGCAAAGAAAGGTCATGGTCTTTGAAGAATTTGGCATCATTCATAATTGCTCTGCTTATCAGCTTTTTGTAGATCGGGCTACATGACAGCGCAAGCTGAAACTCAGTTTGTTTGAACAGCATTGGGTTGTCAATCTCTGTGTACCAATATATCCAAAAATTATTGCCGCAAAACAGCAACTGGCACCATTCCTCGTGGCCAAGAGATTGACCAGGCTCAGCTAGCAGGCTCTTCTGCTAGTCTGTTAGGAAATCTCCTACACATTTGGAAGCAGATGGACTTGGAGTCATTTGGGGCACACAGGGACATGAGCAGAGCTAGGACTACTCCCTGTCCATGTAGCCCTAGGGGCTTCCTAGGTAGTCTTGTCTTTTGGCCTCTCCAGCAGACAGATTTAAGACATAGATCCAGAAAGCTGGTAAGATGGCTCTGGGGTTAAAAGGGTCTCCTGCTTTCAGAGGGGACCTGTAAACCTGGCTCTAGCAGGTCCAATGCCTTCTTCCGGCCTCCATGGGCACTCACGGATCTCTGTCTCTCTGTGTCTCTGTTTCTGTCTCTCTGTGTGTCTCTGTCTCTGTCTGTCTGTCCATCTCTCTCTCTCTCTCTCTCTCTCTCTCTCTCTCTCTCTCTCTCTCTCACACACACACACACACACACACACACACACACACACACACCTAAATCTTTTCTTTAAAGACAGATTCAGAACTGATGGAGATTCATAGCCATGGTGTGCTCATGGTTAAAGTATGTCACAGGGCCAACCTAGAATCACCACTGGAGCAGAATCAACAAGAGTTTGGATACCAGGGCTGTCTTTGGAGGCCCACTCTTGTTTAAGGTGTAACACACAACAGCTGCCCTTGTGTTCTTCCCCTCAAAAACAAAAACAAAAAACAAAACAAAACAAAAAAACCCTGTGCCCCCACTAGGATGTTGGCAACAGCAGTAGCTCTGTTGTGTTTCCTGTGTCATGTAAAACAAGCACAACTCTGCCCTGGCCTGGTGGACATTAATCTTAAGGCAGACACATGTGATGTTATCTTTATTGCTAGCACTGGGGCCTCAAGCGTGCTAGTCAAGAGCTCTGTGACTGTGACTGAGCTACACCTCCCTGCTCTTCACATGGTACCATGAACCACACTTGACAGCTAGGGAAACCTGGCGCTCAGTGATCCCCAGTTAAAAATTGCAAAGCAGGCATTTGTCTTGACTTCTATAGCCTCACAAACTAGATTATATTTCAGACGCGTGAGTTTAGGAATTTATAAATCACATGATTCTTAAAGACTTAATTCACTGCACTTAGTAGTGGAGTTTCACTGTTTTCCTTTTCTGACATATTTTTATAAAGCTGAAAGGTGAAGGAAGAGAAACGTACTCATGGACACAGACACTAAAAGAAACAAAGGGGATCTTTTGTAAGTGGGCTTAAAGGCAATTTAAAGGGTAGCCAGAATGTGGTTGCCCAGTTCTGTAATCCCAGCACTGGGAAGGTTGAGACAGGAGGATTATTGGTTCAAAGCCAGCCTAGGTTGGTTATGTAGTAAAATCTTATCTTTTTTTTTTTTTTTTTTTTTTTTTTGGCTTTTTGAGGCAGGATTTCTCTTGTAGTCCTGGCCATCCTGGACTCACTTTATAGGCCAGGATAGCCTTTAACTCACAGAGATCTGCCTGCCTCTGTCTCCCTGAGTGCTGGGATTGCAGATGTGTTCCACTGTGACGAGCTGTAAAATTTTATCTTAAAGAAAATTAAGAATAATAAAGGCATATGGTAACATCTTACATGTTTTAGAATGTAGCCCATAATGTCTACTTCAAAGGCCTACACATGATAGGGGATCTAGATTTGTTGAATGGCTTAGAAATAATAAGTTAATTGAATATTCCTAATTGGAAAATCCAAAAATCTCCAGTGCTTTACAAGATTTTTAGTTGAATAGTCTAATATCTGAAAACTTGATTAATGCACAGAATTAAAAATATATAATATTGCTTTATTATTTATTATATGTAGAAAATATATATGAAACCTAAGTATGTTTACATTTGTGCTCCAGTCCCCAAGATACCTACTTCATTATGTATATACAAATATTCCAAAATTTAAACCACTTCTGGTCCTGAGCATTTGGGGAAAGGGATACTTCATTTATACCATACCATACCTAGTCTCATAAAAGGCCACTGCCTTTATGTTTGTGTTGGAATGTCACCTTATTCTTCTGTGTGGTACATAAGACTGGTGGGCTGGGTAAACAGGAGCTTATGGAGTGGTCACTAAATAGGGGGCTAGGAACTCACAGAACTAATACTTTCTTTAAAATTTGTTTCATGCATATGAGTGCTTTGCCTGCATGTGTTTATGTGTACTGTGTGTGACTAGTACCCAAGGAAGTGAGAAGAGGCTGTGAGACATCCCAGAACTGGAGTTATGGATGGTTCTTGAAACCAAGCCCCATTCCTCTGCAAGAGTAGCAAGTGCTCTTAACCTCTGAGCCACTTTTCCAGCCCCCATAGAACTAACACCAAAAATGGGGACAAAGAGTTTGTCATTCATCCTAAGATGTTTGGTTGACTATGGACTTCCAAGAGTAGAAGCTGTGTATCAGGAGGTGATCCTGAACAACAGACAGAGGGGGCACATGGTAGTAGAACCCAACTGTTGCGTTACCCAGGGCGGGCCACACTTGATATGGTGGGGTTATCTTGTCTTTGATATATGGATAAAACCGGTACATCGTAAGGTTGTTGTGAGGATTAAAAAAGGAGACTCTAAGAGTACCTTAAGCAAGGAACGTTTTGTTTTCCATTCTTTTTCTTGTAAAAGTGTGCATTCGGAAAGCCCAACCCCCGGAACAAGGAAGGGCTTCCTTGTTGAGATGCTGCTCACACTCTTAGGTCTTTGTAATGAATGGAGCAAGCACAGTGGTCCAGAGGAAGTGTGCCTTCCTGTGTCTCGGTTGGTGCTTCACAGACACAAACACAAATGACAGAAGATGCTGTAGGAGGTGGGCTTGGCCCCAGTCTCCTTTTGAAACTCTATGGCAAGCCAGAAGGCTCAGAAAGAGATAGTACATACGCAAAGCGACTATTTGCCTACTTTCCAAACCTGGACAGTTGATTTGGAAGTAAATCGGTTTACAACTAAGTCCGGAATGAGAATTACAACCCAAGCCTGGTTAGGAGACGATGGGAGTGTGATCCCATAAGCATACATGCTGCCAAGTCTGAGGCCAGTAAAGAAGTACACTCAAGAGAAGATCAAAGGTTTGATGAGGACTGATGCCAGGATATTAGAGTAGCCCACCATTGCCCGCCCCCTTTTCAGGGAAATGAATTCAGGACAGTGAGGGTCCTTTGCTTCATTACAGAATGCAATGTGATTGCAGCATTCATCTCACATTTCCCCCTCTCCCTCTGAAGCACTTCTGCAGAAGGTCTTGCCTGGGGAGTCCCTCCCAGTGTCCCCTTGCTCCAGCAACATGTCTTCCACTCCCAGAATTCTTAGTTGCTGTTGGCTTCAGTGCCATCAGAAAGTCCCAGTGACATTGTCCCACCCTCCTCTCCATGGCTATATCCTCCAAGGCGCATGACAAATGCCTCTCACCCTCTGTGGTTTCAGCCTAGGATTTTCCTGGAGTGTTTCTAGGATGGATGGATACATTGTTTCTGTTTGTTTTTTTAGCGAAGGTCTTCTGTAGCCCGAGCTGGCCTCAAATCTACTGTGTAGCCAGGGACAACCTTGAATTCCCGAACCCCCTGCCTCCAACTCCCAAACGCTGGGATTACAGATAAGCACACCCACTGACAAGGCTGATTATTGCAGGATGGAACCCAGGGTTTTGCCTGTGCTAGGCAGTCACTTCGCCAGCTGAGCTACATCCCCAACACAAACGCCAGTCTGCAGCCCTGTGTTTCGTGATGGCACTTCAGAGATGGTCTCATGAGATTTCATCTTCCAATGGTGGTCATTGGCATTTCTATCTCTGTCAGTATCTTCTGTAGTGTTTTCCTAACGTGGTTATTCCACGACACAATCCTCAGAAGGCATGTGTTTCCTTTTAAAGGAGGCTTGGCTTGGTTCGCCTCCATCATCCTTCCTCACCTGCCTCCTCCATTGTTGAAATTCAAAGTTTAGATTTGAATCCTTTTGCAGATACCACCTCTGCTTGGAGACCAGGCTCCTGCAGGGTACCAGATGAGCCACTCCTCATCTATTGTCTGTTGCTGATGCTGTGGACTAATTGAATTACACAGAAAAGAGATTAATTTTCTCCTATGGTTCCGGACCAAGAACAAAGGCCGTTTCTGGTGACAGCCTTCTTGCCGGCAGTCCTGAGGAGGCAGAAAGGACCATGGGATCACGGGATGATGGGACAGGTGCCCCCCAATGGCTTTCATTGAATACCCTGTCTGAAGATGATGTTTTAACCCATTAAGCTATTAAACTATTAACTGCGTAAATGGATTCTTCCATTTACTGTGGCAGAGCTCTCATTGTCTCCTAGAGGTCTCACCTGGTCTGCCCTCTTATTGTGATACACTAAATTTCAATGTTTCAAAGAGAAGTAAGTTTGTAGATGTTAAAATGCCTCCTTTGAATCCTCACAGGCTTCCCTCCCAGGGCCATCTTGATTCCATAAAGTGAGTCATTCTTACTTTGGGGACATCTGTGGTGAATCAAGTCTCAATTTTATTTTCACATCCAGGCTAATTACTGACATGCACTTTCCTTTCTTGCCTCTCATTTAATCCATATATTTATCTGGGTTTCTTGCATTTCTCTGGTGATTTCCTCTTGAATTCTATTCACTGACTCTAAAGAATTTCATTGTTATTAAACCCTAGTTGTACCAGCAGTAAGACTGATGGCTAATAGTTGTGTGTCCCCTGTATGACAAATACTTAACCAGCTGTGGTGTAGCTTTCCTTGTGGTCTGTGGAATCAATTACTCCTATTATCTGTTTCATAGACTAAGATAATGAGGCTCAGGAAAGGTCAGTAGCTTGCTGAGGATCACCCAGCTGGAGAATGGTAAAACCTCAGGGGATTCCGATGCAAGCCCAGCTCACCTCTGGGTCTTTTGGGCTTTCCCTGGGAAGAGCTCTGTGGCATGGGACTTGAAAACGTGAGAAACGGAAAGGTCAAGACTCTGAGTATCTGGATAAGTTGGTTTAAAATATACGTAAATCCAGGAATCTGATCCTGATAATTAGGAAAAAGAAATCAGTATTATAAGCAAGACTTGCCAATGCCAAGGTTTCTGAGGCAGAGATAACTGCGGTTACCTAACGCTTATCAATTTGTAGTGACAGGGTGTTTGGGGGTAGATTTTGCTGGTTCCCTTGTCAACTTGTAGGAGACAACAGGAATGACATTTGACAACGAGTCGATAGTGATCTGGGCTTGTTCCACTCAAACAAATATTTAGTAACCTTAGCATAGAGGAAAGTGGACCACGAGGCCTCAGAGGAATCAGGGTTCTTACAAGGAGTTCTAAAGGTCTGCCTTCTTGACACTATCCCAGGGGAGCTGGGGCCTTGATGTGGAAATGTACATCTGTAAGGAATGAAGGAAGAAATCTGTGCTTAAAGAGCCTGTGTGTCTGATGTGGGAGAAAAGGATGTGGGTGATCATTGCATCAGCTGCTCCTCCCTCACCCCGCCCTCTGCAAAATTTTCCTACTTAACACAAGTGGTATTCCAAGTGGAATTCCAAGGCCCCCTAGTGATACTCAGAGGTCAGGTGCAAATCTGGGCACCAAAGACTACTGTGGTATTCAGGCTGGTTTTTCAACTTGATCCAGTGTCAGTTCATAAGAAATGACTGTCTCTTCTCTGCAATGCCAGCCGGTCTACATCCTCAATAAAACTGCTTATTCTAGGTCACCAAGAAGAGACTTGATACCCTATGAGCATATACAGGGGGCAGAGGTCCCCTTCAGTCACAGACATAGGGGAGGGGAGTAGGGGGGAAGCGGGAGGGAGGGAGGAATGGGAAGATACAAGGGATGGGCTAACAATTGAGATGTAATATGAATAAATTAATAAAATATTAACTTAAAAACCTGCTCATTCTATAACACCAGGGTCTGTTCTCTCCTTTGTGTGAGGAACCAGCAGCGTACAGAAGCTGATACCCAGTCCTTAGTATCATTGTCAAGACAGGAACTGTCAATGCTTTCCACCACACAGGAAGTGGTCATTGAACATCATGCTAATTACATTCCCAGGTGTTTCTATGGAGATTGTGAAAACAGCTAGAAACTCAACTGTGCAGCCACGTTTTGCAGGAACATATTCCCATGCAGGAGAGAATGCTGCAGCTTCTCAGTTGTAGCTCAAAAGTCTATTTCATGCATGGATGGCTGGAAAGATTCGTTACCAGGAAGTCTGCCAATCATAGTGACGGTGATCTTTGCCTGCCTGGTAAATGGCTGAAGCATCCTGCGAGCAATCTGGGCCAGATGCTTACAGGGAGATAGGGTAGTGCATCTTCCTCCCATGGCTTTCCTGTATGGTGCCTTCCAGTAATGGATGGATAACTAAATATTACGACGATCTACCCGTCCTGTTCATCACTATCTGCATGTTCACCCCTGCCATAATTTTGCATTTAAATTCCAAACAAAAAATTTGGGACTTCTTTTTTAAGTTAGCAGACAAAGCGATGGGTTTCGTTATGGCACCTCACACACACATGCCATGATTTTTCATGACTCCCCTCTTTTCTTATAAACAAAAGTGATAACGGACTGGCAACATGGCTCAGAGAGCAAAGGTACTTGCTGCCAAGCACAATGACCTGAATTTAGCCCCTGGGACCCATATGGCAGAAGGAGAAAGCAAACTCCTGGAAACTATCCTTGGACCTCCATTTGCCTGCTCTAGCATATAGGTGCACACAGAACTGGAGAGAGATACAGAGAAATAAATGTTAAAAATTTTGATAAATTCCATTAAAGCTTGAAAATAGAAAAGAAATGCATCCTTAAAAGTAACACTCTCACAAAATTCTAGCATTTTGCCAGCACGTAAGTAAGTGTACCACAGGCATACAGTCCCACTGGGAGTGGCCTCCTGGCTTGTAAATGGTGGCTTGAGCAGACTTGTGGGTGCTGGGAAGCTTACTCAGGTCCTCTGCAAGAGCAGCAAATGCTCTTAGCCACTTAGTCATCTCTTCACCCCCTAATTTTTTTTTAATCTTTAGTTTTTGACATTATGTTGTAACAGAAATACACATTACATGATATGTTTCTACTACAGGCTGACTAAATTGTTGATTGTCAACAATCTCCACCGTAAATACAGAATATTCCCTCAATGTGAATGATTATAAATAACCCTGCCACTGTCATCTGCGTATAGCATTGATTTCTTTAGACATTTTTTTTCTCTTGGAGATGGAAATAGAAGCCAGGTTCATGGCTTCCTTGCTGTGTGAATAGCTTCATGGCCTTCCTTGCCATAAAGGTTGCAGTAATTCTCATCCTTGCTGTGTGGACAGTAATGACTTCACACTCAGCAGGGTGGGAATACAGCGATGCGAGGTGGTGTGAAGTGAATGCGGTTAGTGAGAAATCAAGTACAGGAGATGAAAATGTTTCCCTGGACCTTTCAGCTTTCCATAGCTGTCCAGAGAGTCCTCAGGGAAGGTGGGCTTGCTAATCTCCATTTGGATTCATTTCTTCTTTTGTATTTTATTTGAGCCTCCTCCATGTGTGTTGCATAGGACAACCACTGTTTTCTTACATAACTGGGTACTGCCCACAAGAACTGCAGCTCAGAAAGCGAGAGGTTTCTCAAGTGTGTATGGGGGGGAGGAGGCAGGAGTCGGCGGGGGGGGGGGGGGGCAAATACTGGCTATCCACGCCAGTATAAACAACAACAGAAGTGAAAGGGACAGTATGTAAATCATCTCTGAAATGTTTACTTTTCTCCTTACTGTGGCAAAACAGCTGACAAACGCCACTCAAGGAAGGAAAGGTTTGTTTTTCCTTGCAGTTAGAAGGTGTGCCTCATGATGGAAGGGAAGGTGTGGCGACAAAACCTTGAAGCAACAGGTCATATTGCCTCTGTAGCCAAAAACAGGGAGAGATAGATCAATGCTTGGGCTCGGTTGGCTTTCAGGCCAGCACACCAGTCTATGGGGTGGAGCCTGCCGCCCTCCCCCCCCCTCGCGCCCCCCCCCCACCACTAGGTCCAGTAGGGGTCCCGTTTTCCTACTTCCTCTCTGAAAACCCCCTCACAGCCGTGTGTCTGCTAGCCTTTAAGTTGACAATGTAGTTTAACCATCATGGCTTCTGATGATAGTATTAACAAGAAAAGGAATACTGGAGGAGACAAACTGATTCCTAACAACCCCTGTTTTAAGGTGAAGGTACATGAAAAGTCTGATTCCTTCAACCAATCACCAAGCAGTGTATAAACAAGGTATGGCAGGGCTGGGACCCCTGGGAGCCTGGCTTTGCTGTGACACCACATTTAAGGCAGAAGGGGACCACAGAGCGAAGCATAGAAAGGACTACATCAGGCCTCTTCCTAGCACATGAGGGATTCCAGACTTTACAGATCACTGTGAGAGGGTTTAAATAGAGCATTAGAGAGAGCTTGTGTTTTCACTTCAAGACAGATTGTCTGGGCAAAGAACCCAAGTTAGCAAGTCAAAGAAAAATGCAGCTATCCCATAAATATAAAGAAAGGCTCGCTCTCGTTTATAATTAAAGAAACACAAATTGACGCTAGTGCCACACCGGTTTTTACTTATGACTTTGGAAAAAATAAAGGCGGTATGCCAGGAGCCCTGGAGTCTCTGCAGGCTGCTGCTGGCAGGAGGGATCCACCCGAGTACAATGTAGCGAGTGTGAACAGTGTTGTCAGTGTGCTTCTCTTTGACCTTGAGGTTTATCAGCCTAGCAAAGGAGGAGGATCAAGCCAGGAAGAACATTCTAGACACAGGACAATCAGTGCCGCGAAGTTCCAGATTTGGGGAAGGTTGCGTCCAAATGGAATTATAAACTGCCAGGAATTTAACCTACTTGTGTGCTTGCAGAAATGGATTCTCAAGGTTGTTCATTGCAGATCATTTATAATAGAAAAATGTAGGAAATAAGATACATGCTATAAGTGGAGGGCTGTTATATAAATCAAGATCCTGGGCTGGGGGAGCAGCGTTATAGTCGAATAGTTGCCTAAACCATGGTATTTCTGCACAACAGATTAGCATCAAGCTACAAAAAACATCCAAAGAAGATTTGTATCTTTGGGAATGAAGAACACTACACAAGACTCTCTGTTAAGTGGGAAAAACAAGATGAGATACAGAACAGCACTGTGCTATGGTGCTGTTTGTATTGATTTTAAAGAGTAGATTACAGACATATATACAGATCCATTTTTAAATAAATGTTTTTCTAAAAATATGGGAGGAACATTCTAGAGTATAATGGTATGGGGGACTAGAGATAGGTAAATCAGATGATAGGAAATGGAATTATCGTCATGAATGTAAGTTACCACTATAAACAATAGCAAATGGCACATTATCATTGAATTCTCCCCACTTATCACCTTTGCCTGACTCAGTCTTGGTCATCAACATATGCATTTTTAAGTGGCCTTGGTACCCTTCGATGATCTACACTTATCAACTCACATGAATTATCACAAACCCTTATGAGCATGAGCTGTTTTTACTCCCATCTTGCAGATGAAGCAAGTGAGGCCCAGGATTGTTAAGCACTTTGCGTGGAGTCACAAAACTCCCAAAGAGCAGAGGGAAGATGGCCACGGTAGTGCACCCCTGAAGTAGCCCACCTGAGAGGGCTATGAGAGTCTTGCTACCCTTCCATCCCTTTTTGCTTCCCAGCCACCACGAGATAAGCAGCTCCTTCTGCCATTTGCTCCTACCATGGAGTGCCGCCTCCCCCACAGTCCCAAAAGCAGTAGGGCCCATGAAACAAAACTAAACCCATCCTGTTCCTTAGCTGGTTCATCTCAGGTGTTTTGTCACCTGTGGAGAGCTAACCTGGGCCCCTGGGAGCCCCTCCCCCTCCTTCTTAAACGCTGGGTTTTCTTTCTAAAAAGAAAACAGAATTAGTCCTTTCAGCTACGCTGTGAGCCCTGAAACCAGCTATGGGCCAGGACATGTTCACAGCTCTTGTCCCTATCATCTGAGACAGTCATGGCTGTCAGAACACCTCACACTGCAGAGTTCCTTGGTGCTCGAGGGCCTATGCCAAGGGAGCTCTCCAGCCTATGATTCATTGTACCAAGCCTGGGTGCAAGGGGTAGAGGGAGAACCCCACTGCAAGTCAAGCAGGACCTAAGGCCAGGGAGAGTAGATAAACGCATCTCAGCATTGTCCTCTTTTTAGAATCGTCTCCCGGAAACGACAATAGCTCCTTCTTAGCAACGAATTGTGGGGGGAAACGCAAGGGAGCAACTTTCTCCCCTTCCCTTTACCCCTTCTTTCGTCCACATTGCCCCATTATTCAGTCCACCTTTCTCCTACAAAGTCCTTTGTTCAACAAACACTTGCCCAAGATCTCTGAAATGCCAGACACAGAAAGTGGAGAGGAAAATACAGAGCCACCCACACTGCACACTCTTCTGGAAGAAGTAAAATGGCAACCAGTAATTACAAGGCTGCAGAGTAAAGAGATCATGAGGTACATTCACCATGCTTCAGACGCTCAAAGGAAGAGCTTCAGCTCCTGAGTTGCGTTGAAGTAGTCCTACTTGGTAATTCCTGTCCAGGGAAGTGACCTGCTGTCTACTTATTTTAGCCGTTGCCTATTTACTTATATATACAAGAAAAACAAAAACCTCACAATTCCCCACAATGTAGGCACAGGTAGAACATGAAGAGAATTTTGTATCTCCAGCCTATCCAAGTGTTGATACTCCTCCAGTGTTCAGTATTTGGCTCCTGTTTATTTTGAGACTTCATTTTGCATGGCCGAGAAGCCCAGGGCTAGGCAGTTGAACACAGAGTGGCAAAACACAGTTCCTTCCTTGGGGAGGATTGCATATGGTGTAGTTAGTGCAGAAGTAGAGGTGGTGACTGAGGGCCAAGAGGCAGTGGAAACAGAGTGAAGTTCTAAGCGGACATCGGAATGGGTAGTCAAGGTTGTTGATAAGAGAAGAGAGGCCTTCTAGATATAAGAAGAAGTGTTGCAGTGTCATGGAAGTCATGTCCACGAGAGAACTAAAAGGAACTTAATTTAAGAGTGTGTGGGCTGGAGAGATGGCTCAGCAGTTAAGAGCACTGTCTGCTCTTCCAGAGGTCCTGAGTTCAATTCCCAGCAACCACATGGAGGCTCACAACCATCTATAATGAGATCTAATGCCCTCTTCTGGTCTGCAGGTGCACATATAAGCAGAACACTGTGTATGTAATAAATAAATAAATAAATCTTAAAAAAAAAAAAAAGAGTGTGATGGCACAGGCCTATAATTCCAGCACTGAGAGGTAGAGGCAGGGGATCAGCAGTGCTAGCCTCATCTAAATAGCAAGCTTGAGCCCAGCCTAGAATTTTGAGACCCTGTCTCAAATAATAAAGCTGATGATTATGATGATTATGATGGTGCTGGTGATGGTGATGATGGTGATGATGATGGTGATGGTGATGGTGGTGATGATGATGATGGTGATGATGGTGATGGTGATGATTGTGATAATGGTGGTGATGGTGGTGGTGATGATGATGGTGATGATGGTGATGGTGATGATGGTGATGGTGATGGTGGTGATGATGGTGATGATGGTGATGGCTGAGGAAACAGGTCAATGGGCTAGGCACTTGCTTTACAAGTTTGAGCTCCTGAGTTCATGTCCCCAGGATTCACATAAATCAGGACACAGTGTGTGTATCTGTAACCCCAACAATCCGGGGGTGAGATGGGAGGCAGAGATGGGAAAATCCTGGAAGTCCAAGGCTCAGCTGGTTTAACATATGCAATGGTGAACAAGAGACCTTGTCTCAAGGTGAAGGGTAAGGAGAGACACCCAAGGGTGTCCTCTGAAACACACACACACACACACACACACACACACTTTTTTTTTCATGGAGTTCTGCTGGCCCTCCTGCCCACAAAGATCCATGTGTTGAAGGCTTGGTCCCCAGCCTGTTGTGCTATTACAAAATGATGGAACCTTCAAGAAATGGAGCCTAGGGAAAGGAAGTGAAGTGGGTAGGAGGGTATACTCTTGAAGAGAGTGCTAGTATCCTGGCCCCTTCTCTTCTGTCCTTGCATCCTGGCTATCATGAAGTCAACAGGTCTTCACCCACTGCCAGTCACTTCCGCTGTCCCTAGTACATAATGACTGAGAACAGGACACCAGGACCAAATTCTGGACCTGACTCAGAAAGGAAGGGAGAGGCCTTTACTGAGAGCAATTGACTGAGCCCAGGCTATGAGAGAGTCTTTTCTGTACCTGGCCTCTAGTGTTTGCTAACTTGCTGGCTGTTTCGTGCTTTTAGGCATATCATGCTATTCCTGCCTTCATCTCCCTGCGATGCCCTCACTGCATGGACATCTGTTCCATGCCTTCCCTTGCAAGGACATTCCCCAAGGACACACAGTCAGATCACATTGGCAGCATATGTCATTCCTTGTGGCCTTTCCCCAGTCTAACTAGTAGCATTTTTAACAACTTTATTTTGAAACTGGGTCACTTTCAGAGATCCTTAGGATTGGGAATTTGGGGGAACTTGGAGTCAGACCCTAGCATCTGTGAAGGAGATGAAGGCTGGTGGCTCTCAATAGAGCGCCACGTTACTGCTGTCCTGAGGCAATTCTTAGGGATTTATAAGCAAATTATCATTGGCTTTAAAATATCATCGCATCCAATGGTCTGTTAGCAAACATTCTTATGGAGACAAAGAAAGCCGAGACTTGAGTTATTCCTATGATAGGCACGTCCTGGCTGAGTCCCAGTTCCAGAGCAAGATGAACTCTTTCCCCTAAAAGTATTTTCCAGAAGAAGTAGATCTCTTGCCAGGAACACATGCCTGATGGCTAAAGGGCTCTCTCTTGAAAATAAACTGCTTGAGAGAAAGAAAAAGTGACAGTCAGAACTCAATCCAGAGCACCCCAGAAGCTCAGGTGCAAATGGCACCCACATTCAGTGCCCATCACTGTCACTCAAGTCTGGGCATCTAGCTTTGCCCAGCAAAGAGCAGAGAAGTGGTTTTGCTTGTTCGTTTTTGTTTTGTTTTGTTTTCAAGGCAGAGCCTCAATAGGGAGCCAAAGCTGGCCTCATATTAGGAGCTGTACTCCTTCCTCGGCTCCCCAAATATTGGGATCAAAAGCAGGAACCACCCCACCTGGCTAGCTTACAGTTTTTAAATAAAACCCAGGTTTTCCTTCTTGGAAAATGAGTGGCAGCTCCTCCTCAATAAAAGAGAAACACGTGTCCACGTTCATTTTTATCCCCATAAGGGGTGTGTGTGTGTGTGTGTGTGTGTGTGTGTGTGTGTGTGTGTGTGTGTGTATCTGTTGTGGCCAGACAGAGGGAGAGGAAAACATTTGGACTCAAGGTACAGGTAGCTTCTCTCTTAAAAAGAAAAAACAAAAAGCATCAATTTAGGAAAGCATGCTATAGATGAGATAACTGGCAGTCCAAGTCCCACAAAGATAGCCAGGCGGCCATGAATGATGCCGGAGTCCTTCTCTGGGCATTTGTAATTCAGAGCTAGGCCTTCCCTAAACAGTTCCTTCATGATATTGTATTTTGGGGTGTGTGGTTTATATGTATTCACACCCTGCTTATATGATTTGCCAGGCTTGAGGCTGCTATCACAAAACCTGTCCCTTCACTCCAGTCTCCGCTGCTCTCCCAATCTTCGAAGCCATAAAAAAAAATGAGCTTTCCTGAGCTCCTCATTAATTTTGCACTCCTCTCACTGCGGGAGACACGCAGATATGCGGCGCCAGGTTCACAGGCCAGAGAATACTCTGCAAGCCACCACCACATCCAGCAATAAACTTCAGAGGCATCCCTCTGGGGTTTTGACAGGGAAGACGGTCAGTCCCTGCAGGCACTCTAATTATGAAGTTCCCATGAGACATTGGGAAAAGTTATATGATGCCCCAGCACCCAGATATGAAGTGAGTCAATCTTGATCTTTCTTTTTCAGTTGGATGTTAACTTAAGAATAGCAATGTCATCCGGGTGTGGTCCACATCTTTAATCTCAGCATTGGGGAGGCAGAGATAAGAGGGTTTCTTTATGAGTTCAAGGCTAGCCTGATCTACGTTGTGAGTTCCAGGACAACCAGGGCTATGAAGAGACTTTGTCTTAAAAAAAAAAAAAGTAAACAAACAAACAAACAAAAAGGATAGCAGTGCGATTCTGATTATGCAACATGGGCCTGTGGATGTAACTCAGTTGACAGGGTATGTGTCAGTATGCTTAAAGGCCTGAGGTCAGTTCCCAGCCTTGTATGTGCCAGGCATGGTGGTAAACTCCAGCACTTTGGAGGTGACAGGAGAAAGAACAGAAAACCCCTGTTATGCTCAGCTGAATAACAAGTTCAAGGCCAGCCTGAGCTACATGAAACAGTGTTTCAGAAAAGGAAACAGGACTCAAGGGAATCTTAAAGAAGCCCTTTGTCCAGCTTGACCTTGGATGCTGTCTTCTGACTTTGGGTGCTGTAGCCCCTGCTTTGCACCTGACTCAACTATTCCCCCCCGAACTTCATCCCCCCAATTCAGAAACTCAAATGTGTTTCTTCAGGGACCTTTAAATCAGTGACTTCAAAATGCCACAATCTGGGTTGTTTGTTTGTTTTAGGACAGGGCAGTGCAAACACATGGGTAAGAAAGCTGCTGTCTCAGTTGTTAACTTCTTCACCCCATCAGAGTTTTCTCCCTGGCTTGTTTAACTGGACGTGGCCTCCAGACAGGGTCAGGATGGAAAGGGCTTACGTTGATTTTTGTCCACTGACAACCAAACCAGTGCTGCGTAGAATTTCTTTCTGCAGAGTCTTATAAAATGGGACCATCTTCTGAATGGAGAGTCCTCTAGGAACCAGTGAATTAAATTTTAGTGAACTAAACAGGAGAAAAACTGGCTCCCTCCTTGGGACCACCTGTATCTACTGTCTAGCAGTAAGATCACAGGATGATCTCTTGAGCTCAAGAGCAGAAATGAGTTCTCTCTCTCTCTCTCTCTCTCTCTCTCTCTCTCTCTCTCTCTCTCTCTCTCTGTGTGTGTGTGTGTGTGTGTGTGTCCCTCCCTCCCTCTGTGTGTGTGTCCCTCCTTCCCTCCTGTGTGTGTGTGTGTGTGTGTGTCCCTCCCTCCCTCCCTCCTTATTCCCCCAAGAAAAAAATTAAGAACCAACCTTCTATTGTCCTTGAGAATAATAAACAATGGCTTAAGAAAGAAAAGATAGTAAGAAAACCCAGGCGTCTGGAAGTGGGTCCAGGGGTGAAGTGCTCGCTGTACAGCATGAGGACCTGAGTCCAGACTGCTAGCACCCAATATAAAAGCCAGATGTGACCGTGTACACCTGCGATCCAGCACTGGAAGATGGAGACAGGAGGCTCCTGGGGACTTGCTAGTTACCTGTTCTACCAGAGTCAGCGTGCTCCAGCTTGGGGTTTAGTGAGGACTCTGTCTCAAAAAAAAAAAAAAAAAAAAAAAAGAAGAAGAAGAAGAAGAAATAGAGAAAACACATGACAGTAACAGGTCTCTAACCTGTACACATGAATACACAGGTACACACATGCACTCACACACTTAATATGATTGAAAAAAATTTTAAAGTCAGTAGACATTAGGTAGTAAGTAGCACAAGGGTGGAGTTTCCCCCTGCCTGAAGTTTACATCCTCCTTGCTTGGTATTTTTAATGAAAAAAGCTTCTAATAGCTTGCTTCCATGACTGATAGAAAATCAGAAGTATCTTAGAGTAAGCTAAAAATAATGTTTTTAGGAAAACGAAAGGTAGCAGGTACCTGGAATACAGACAGTTACATCAATGAGACAGTATGGATGACCAATGCATCGTTCATGGGGTGGAGAGTTTCCGAGAGATGCTGGGTATAACAATCCCAAGACTGGAAGATAAACCAATGAGTTAAAGCAACAATGACTATGGACAGAGCTCTGCTCGAATCTGAAGCCCTTGGGGAAACCCTGTTGTGCTTCTGGAGCCAGATTTTACTTGTAGATGAACGGATGGATGCCCTTGGAGCGTGCTTGCCTCCCTCCTGCATGAAGTGAAGAGTTTGGCACAGACACTCTCAGAGGATTCTGTCAGCCAAAATATTCTTTGGTTTTTCTATGAGCGCATTTAGGGGAAATGTGTCAAGTTTTATTAAGTGCTTTTTTAGTTGGATTCAAATAGGGTAACAGGAAAAAAAAAAGTGACCAAAATATATTAACCTTCTGTAATCAAAATATCCTTCTGTCCAGCTCCTCATTGCCTGTTTCTGGTTCTGTTGAAAATATTGAAAATGTTACCCTGGGGCTTATTTAAATAAATGTGGATGTGTAGCTTTACCCTTTAATGGAAAAGCTATAGCAACCGAGGCTGGGGAGATGGTTCAGTGGATAAAGTGTTTACTGTGCAAGCATAAAGAGCTGAGTTCAGATCCCCAGAACCCATTAAAAAAAAAAAGTCAGGCAGTGGCATTGCCCTGTCACCCCAGCACTGGATAGAGCAGAAAACAGGCAGATCCTGGGGTCTGCTGGCCAGACACTCTAGCCATTCAGTAAGCATAGGGTTTAGGGGAAAGCCCTTTGTCACTATAAATGGAGAATGACAGAGGAAGACAGCCAATGTAGATCACTGGTTCAGACACATATACCCTTGTGTGCACATGTACATGCACATGCTCACACACACACACACACACACACACACACACACACACACACACATGCGCACATGTGCATGCATACATGGCCTAGGCTATGCTAGCTGACAAATGATGTGCCCCTCGACATCGCTAGTTTCTTTCCTAGATTAACAGCTCACAGAGAACACATGCCACACTTCCTCTACTTAATGGAAAAGAGCAACCACAAGCCTTGCAAGATACACAGCTCTCAGCGCAGGCTTGCAGAAATTTCCCTGGTGGGCCCCTCTTCCACCCTGCAGTATTTTATGCCCTGCCTCTGCTCCTCACAGCTCTTTCCTCTTTTTTTTTTCTTTATTTACAGATGTCCGTTCCTGACTTTCTGTGTTCCTTCTCTTTTATCACTGTGTCACCAACAAGAGACCCAATCAAACACAACAGCCCAGTGAGCAGGGTGGTGATCATTTCCCATGAGGGCTCCGTCTTCTCATGCGGTCTCTCCAAGAGAGACTCAGTCCTCCTGTACTCTCTGACTTCTTGACAGTATCTCTAGCCAGGTGGCTCTGTCCTTTTGTTATGTCTGCCTTGGCCTTGTGTCTCCTCAACCCATTGCTCTGTCTCTTCGCTCCATCCCATGCTCACTGCTAAAGGGACAAGCCACACTTACACACTCATTTAAATAAGCGTTGGGGTAGCATTTTAAGGACTTTCAAATAGTTAGAAGCAGAAGCAGTCATTGAGGAGCCGGACAAAGAGAAAGTCAGTATCATTTCTGTCTTTCTTGAGGTTGCCGTTCTTGTCCAGCCTCACCTTGATTGTGTGGTTACTATGCATCAGACACTTCCTGCCTGGCTCCTGCTTAACATGTTAGCTTCTTTCCAATCTGGAAAAAAGCCCTGTTCCACACTGTCCCAGAGTCCTCACCAAAGCCCCTCTAAACAAAGGTCAGACGTTTTGACCCCCAGTGTCCATTAGTCTATGACTAGATCTAGCTTATCTGTCCAGCTTTGATTCTGACTTTTGGTACTGGTGTATAGTCATCCCTTCTTTGGTCCATGTCCACACTCAATGACTCTTCTATGCAGGAAGACCAAGACCCCAGCTCAGTGCACAGTTACACATTTCCTCCACCCAAGAGCAGGGATGCCCTGCTATACAGCTGTGCTGGACAGTTCTATGTCAACTGGACACAAGCTGAGGGAACCTCCATTGAGAAATCACCTCCATAAGATCTGGGTGTGGAGCATTCTCTTAACTACTTATTGAATGAGGAGGGCCCAGCCCTTTGTGGGCAGGGACATGGGTGGGTTGATAGTCCTGGGTTCTATTAGAAAGCAGGCTGGCCAAGCCAGTAAGCAGCACCCCTCCATTGCCTCTGTGTCAGCTCCTGCCTCCAGTTCCTGTCCTGCTTGAGTCCCTGTCCTGACTTTCTCTAGTGATGAACAGTGATGTGGGACGTGAGAGCCAAATAAACCCTTTCCTCCCCAACTCGCTTATGGTCATGGTGTCGCATCTCATAATAGCAACCAACTTTCTGTCCTTGGAGCCTAACAGGGTCTTGCAAAAAGAGGGTGCCAGTTATATTTGAAATACGGAGCTTCAAAAGGCTTCCCAAGAGCTGGTTGGAGGGACTACTTCATCTCCTCCATCCCCGTTCCCTTCTACGTCACTGTGTTTGAGTATAAAGGGATCCTGTGTGGACAAATACAGCCCCCATCTCGTTAGCTCTTGACTATTCTTTCTTCTCCCACGAAGGGCCCATCACCCTCCTGCTCCACTGCACAACCCTCATCCCAACAGAGAACGCCATCCCGACAGGGAACCCAGATGCCCAGAACGTGGTTTAAAGGGACATGCAGACTTCAGGCATCTACACCCTTGGTTCATTACACTTCATCCCAGAACTGCAGGGAGTCGATCGCAGGAACTCAGCTCAGGGGATGCCTTCTAGGGGATGCTTTCTTGAGTGCAACCGCACATCCAGGCATGTGTGAACTCGGTGCTTGGAAAATTCTCACTCTTCTTCTGTCACTCAGGCCACTTTGGAGTGAGGTTCTGAGTGGTCACAGTAGCACAGGGAGTAGTAAGTAAACCTGCCCTCTTTTCTTCTGCTTTCACTGTGCCCTAGTTTCTATTTTAACCAAGAGTGGGGATAAGAGAAGGGGAAGATGGAAGTGGGAGGCGAGGGGTGGGGGGGGGAGGAGAATGCAAAAGGAAGAGAAGGCAAGAAAATAATTTTTTTTAAAAAAACTGTACATTCTAAAATGTACAGGGCCGGCCTACTGTCCTGTGGTGTTCCTGTTGAGGACTAGGCAGGCTGAGAAGTGAGTGGCCGTAGCAGAAGACCATCCAAGGACTTAAGGGAATGCAGGACTGCAGTGAAGAGTGGAGGAAGGACGTGACCTTGAGCTTAGAACTGCACTTGACGCTACCTCTTAATTCAGGTGCAGTGTTTGAAGTTTTCTGGTAGAACAAAGGCTCCCGAAGGCCCCTGGGGGACCTAGCGAGAGGCAGAACTGGGCTTTGATCCTCAGCCTTTCCCCTGGCATATGAGAGTTAACCCCGGTGAGCGCGAGCAGGTACGTAGGAACAGTTGTGGCTTCTGAGACAGAAGGTAGCAGGGAGGTCCTTTGATCAGCGTGCCGCTTCTTCTCACTGTGGACTTGCCGCGTGGTACAGTGAAAGGAGTTCAGCTGCGAGGGGCGCCACCTCCTCTTGCTGTGTGGTTTTATTTAAATGATCACATTTGAGTTTTCACATTACTCTATAGCCAGTGTATTCAGATAGATATGAGGAGAAGGTTGCAGCCCACACTCTCCCCACCCTGCTCTTTGTATCAACATACACCTGATGGAAATCAAGTTGGTAAGGGAAGAACAAGAGCTGTGTCTTCCCCGCCCCCCAACACACACACACACACACACACACACACACACACACACACACACACACACACACACACACACACAGACCTTGTTCTTAATCCTGGTGTCCTAGGAACCAAACAGAGTTGGCTTATCCACTAGACTCTGAATGTGAAAGGGCAATTCCTCTTCTGTTAGAGAACCTTCAAGGTCATTGGCTAATTGGAAAAAGCCCTAAGGTGCAAAGCCTGCAAGGGGGGAGGGGTTGGGGGGGGATGGGCTTCCTGCCTGTGCATCTTTTTTTTTTTTTTTTACTTTTCAAACAGGGAGATATACTTAGGAAGCTTCTGGGGGAAGCAGACTGAACCTTGGTAACAGTGGTACAGTTTTATAGTAGTCACTGAATTTGAAAGGCATTCCAAAGAGATGTCACTATGTGCAGCAGAGGTAATATTGCAAATGGCCTCAACTAGAGCTTAAGAATCGAACCAGGTGCAGTGGCCAACATCTGTAAGTCCAGCACACCAGAAACAGAGACAGAGGATCAGGAATACAAGGCTATCCTCCCTTACCTACATAGAGAATTTAATAGAAGCCAATCTGTGTTACCTGAGGCCCTGTCTTAAACAAAAACAAAGAAGATGGAATAGACAGATGCACAGTTGGTGGAGTGCTCAGTACACAAGCACTGTTAAACTCTGAGTTTATCCCTGGAAGCCCATGAGAGAGAGAGAGAGAGAGAGAGAGAGAGAGAGAGAGAGAGAGAGAGAGAGAGAGAGAGAGAGAGAGAGTCCAAAGTCAATGCAAAAGCAAAGGAATTTATTAAGCCGACATGTTGGAGTTCACCAAGTTCTGTGGAGCTGGGAGACCTCGTTCTGCAATGCTGGCGGCGGGTCTACTTACTCTCACAGAAGCAGAACTTAACAACCGTGGTTAGTTATCACATGGATAGGCTAACAATAGATGACCTTTTAGGTGAATAGGGGCTGAGATAGTAAATTCTAAGCAGGGGGAAGTAGCTTTCAGGTACTTGGGGGTCTGAGGTAGTAAATTCTGGGGGCAGGGTTGAGGTAGAGGCTAGTGGAGAATCTTTAACTCGTTCTCGTCTATTTGTTCTTGTTATCAGCCTACAATTCTCAACTTGTTTGCTCAGCTGGCAAACGCTAGGTCCAAATCTTCTGAAATCATATATATATCACTGCTGAGCCCAGGCCCATCTAGCTAGAAATGTCATTGATGAACTCAGGCCATCTAGAATCTCACAGCATGAGGACCTGAGTTCAATCCCCAGAACCCATGATTTCTTTAATTAAAAGGAGGGAAAGCCAAGCACGGTGGTATACAGCTGTAATCCCAGCCGTTGGCAGGTAGAGACAAGTAGATCCCTGAAGCTCACCAGCCAGCCAGCTCAGCCGAATCAGCGGGTTCCAGGTTCATGAAAGACCCTGTCTCGAGAAAAGCTAGGTCAACACCCAAGGTTGATATTGTGTACATACAGTTGGCCACACAAATGAACCACATTCATACACTTGCACATACATACATGTACACATACATGCACAAGGAATTGAAGCTTGTGAAGAAACCATGGCAGCCTTAGTTTTCCACTTGCCTTTTAAACATTCCTATTTTAGAATTCAAGTCAGTGTCACAGCTAATTGGTTTGTAAAACATGGTTTTTCCAAGCATTCTTTTTAGGGAAGATCCTTGTGTACAGAAGTGCTGGGGAGAAAAGAAAAAACAGGTATCAGGATCTATGTAGAGTGGGTTTGAGGAGGTGGGTGGCTCTGCTCTGATCTCAGCCATGACCTCTGAGGTGTCAAAAGGTCTTCTATTCCACTTGTACACTATAGAGGAAAGGAAAAGGCTGGTGTGAAAATGAAAGCTACTGAAGGCTTTCTTGTTCTTTTGTTTTGTTTTGTTAGTTGGTGGTGGAGACTGATGCCCAAGCTAAGTTCATGCTTTGCACAATCTGCCACAGAACTGCACTCCCGCCCTAAGACATTAAAAAGTCTTAATGCTTAGAGAACTAATCCATTATTGAAAAGGAGAAAGACAAGACTCAAGTCCCTTTTACTATGTACACAGTTAGAAGAGAAGTGGTTTAGAACCTGAGTTTTCCATGAATGTAAATTCAGATACATCAAACTTTACATTTCACTCCAGAAAAAGGTTAACTCCTTATAGCCCACAGAGCTCCACTTTTTCATTATGAACTTCTGAGGGGCTCTGGTCCTCAGGCTGGAAAGACTGCCTCAACATTTCCACACGGTCTCCAGCATCTTTATATTTTCTATGGAAAATGGAAAGCACCATACCTATTAAACATAGATTTGTTTCTAAGAAAACATTAGCCATGTTCACTCATATCAATCCACATCCGGGCCTCCTTAGTTTCAAGCCTTGCGGGAGCCCCTATCTGTCCTGCAGTGCCACTGGCCACATTACAGAGGACTGACTGCCCTCTAGAATCATTCATTGGGGTGATTTATTTTTATTTTTGTGTACCACAATGAGTTATTTGCGTAGCATTCTGAGACCTTTTATTTTCTGGTTTATTAGAGCAAAGAAAAAGTTACTGGGCTTTTGAGCCTTACAAAATCCTTTCGCTTTATACAAGGCAGCAGACTCAAAGGCACAATCATGCCCTCTGCCCTGGATAGGTGCCCAGAACTGGAACTGAACAGTTACTATCCAGATCTCATTCAGGCATGGCAGATGGCCGGACTGTAAACCCAGTGGTATCAGTAGGCCTTGGAGCCGGCTCTGGCCACCCTGTGTTTCTTGGGAGTGTTTCATTTCCTACTGTTCCCAGAACTCCTTTCAGGATTCCCATCCCCCAACACCCTCACAAGCCTTTCTTCTTATCAGCCATAGGATTTCATCCTATGAACCTAACTCATGCCCTAGCGGCCTCAGACAGAAATGCCCCAACTTCCCCCCCTCCTGACCCGTCCCCCCCTCTCCCACCACCTCCTCCCCACCCCTGTCCACTGGCTCTCTGTAACAGTCATCCTGTTAGAAAGGACGATGGGTCCTTCCACTCTCTAAAGAGCAGTCTGAGTGCTAGTCCCCCCTGCATCCCAACCCCCACTTCATGGCGCCATGCTCCTAAATCTCAGACTCCACCCTGTCTGCAGTTTCCCTCTCCATCAGCCTTGCTGTCTGTCGTCCCTCCCATCTCAGAAAGCCCAGGCTTGCTTTAACTTCCCCCAGCTGCTGTGGTTTGTATCTCGGGGCTGCAGTTTCCAAGCCTCTTGCTGCTTTGCTGAGGCTGCTCCCGTGGGACCCCCATGCTCTCCGTGTTGCTACCTTGGAGATTTGTCACCATTAACAGTGAGGTTATATGGGCCGGGTACCCAGTTCCTGTCTCCTTTTCAATATCTTCCTCTCCTAATGCTGTTCGGAGCTTTCTCTTGCTTTTCTTTCCCTCTCTGGCCAGTGCGCCACCTGTGAAGAATCTCCACAGGCTTTGTCTCTCGGGCCCCTCCCCTTCCCCGTCTCAAGAGAGCTCCCATCTTACATCTAGTTCCAGGCGTCATCCACCTGCTGCTGGTACTTCAGTTTCTGTTTCTACCCAGATTCCTTCTCCAGTGTTGGGCTCACGCCTAGTTCTCTCTGCTTTATCTCAGGAGAAGTTCAAGTGCAGTACGGCAAGATCCAAATTCCTCATGTACACCTTACATAAAATCCTTCCTTCGTGATCCCCCACCTTCACGCGGAGCTTTTCATCTACTGTCACCAAAGGGAGGGAAGCAAACACGGATTGCAAACCCCCTATGTGTCTCCTACTTTCCCTGTCCGTCTCTGAATCCTGTTGATCTAATTTAATTACTCACGGAGTGCCTTCAATCTTCTCTAGTTCCTGTGGCATCTTCCTAGGTCAAGCACTCTTGTCTGGACCATCCCAATAACCTCCCATTGTCTGCCTCTATCGTCTTGGGCAACCTTTGATAAGTGTCATCCCTGTATCCATGGTGATGGGTCCCGACTGGAGACCCACAGTCATTTCCGTACTTGTACCCGTGTAAGGCACAAACTTACAAACTTGTCAAGTGCAAACCGTAGGTGCTCCTTTGGGCTGTGCACAAGCTGCTTGTATCTCCCAGCTAGCAAACATACCTGCCCTTCAGGGGATCAGCCACTTTAGCCGTAAGATGCACTTCATGCTTTCTCCCTCCACAGCCTGGAGGCTCTCAGTACCATGCTCATCATGCCCCTTTGTTTCCCAAGAACTTTCCTCAGTAGAGCGAAGCTTATCTCATCTGGCGATGCAGTATTTGTCCATGAATGTTAGCCTTTTGTTCTGCATGAGTAAGTGAGCGTCACACACAGGCCTTTTCAGCTTACATAACAGGTTCTTTCTCCGTATCCAGAGAAAAGGCATTTGGGTAAGATTTTTGAGCCTTGAGCTAACCTGGACACATTTCCCACAGAACACCATTCTTACTTGAAAGAAAGAATTACAACAAACTACAATTACTCATACTTGAAGCATTGCTCTCTTTTCCTCTCTGTTGCTGTGATAAAACACAAAGGTCACAATCCATCACTGAGGGAAGTCAGGGCAGAGCCTGAAGCAGAAACCATGGAGGAGTGACTTTTTCTTGATGACTTGCTCCCTTGCGGACTCATACCCAGCTAGCATTCCTGCCTGGGAACGGTGCCACAACTCCCCACAGACATTCCCATAGGCCAATGTGACCTGGTCGTCCATCAACAGAGGCTCCCTTCTCCAATGACTGGAGCCTGTGTCAAGGTAGCAGTTGAAACTAACTGGGACAGTTACTGAGGAAAGATTTTCTCTAAAGGGAAAATAGTAGAACCTGTAACTTTACATCAGTGGTAGGATTTACTGCCAACGATAAAATTGAGCTTATAAGCAAACATTAGAATTGTAAAATCTGTATCCACCCCCAGGAGGCTGGCTCTGTCTCAATACCTATACTTGTCTAAAGGAATTGGTAGGATAGTAAATGAATTTTTTGATGCTGCAAAGTGAAATACATCAACATCTGGGAGATCTGCAAAACTCAGTGAACTGTTATTTTCCGAGTGATTAATTCATGATAGCATAGCATTCTGCATGTATAAACATTCATTCGAAATGAGAGACAGAACAACATGGCCTTGTGTATTAAAGTAAGACAAGTACATTCCTCTGGTTCCAAATTCCACCTTATACGTAGTCTTAAAAATCTAGCACTTCTATAGTTTGGGGACAGTAAAAAAAAAAAAAGATCCACAGTTATCCAAAGGGACTATTAAAATGTCGCCCGCTTTGACGATTGTGCATGGTTGTGTTATACTTCAGCCAAACTGTGTCCCTCAATAGACTGAGCTTGAAAGTAGAGATCTAAGCCAGAAGTAAAAGATAAGCCTAAACAAGGCTGGCTCTCCCACCGCACACCGTGACACTTATTAAAACAATTAATTTTGCAAAAGAGAGTTGACCCATGATGAAGAGGATGGCCCTCGTCTCAAAGCTCTCTGAGGACAGAATTTTAGAGTATGTGGAATTAAAAGGCAGTGTTATCTAAAGTATGGGGAAAGCGAAGGGAGTAAGAAAAGGCAGTCATCTTCCCACACATGCATAATCACACTTCATGACATCGTAGGTAACGAGTAGAGAAAGTGGTGGCATGAGGGTCAGAGGATGTCACCCATCAGACACTGTCACATACCCAAGTGATGGGATGGATAATGGCTTCAGTGGGGTTGTGATAAAAGCTACGTCCAATTCCCTACCAAACAACTTGAACAGCTTTTATTATCATATGATCTGTAGGTCAGAGGCTTCTGTGCATCTCTCTGGTACATGGCCTCTAAATTTCATTTAAAGTCAAGAGGCCAAGAGCAAATGAAGCAGAAAGACTTATTCAGCCCCACCCCCACTTCAAAGAGACTTTGCAAAAATATTGACACCAGTGCTACTCTTTGGAAGGATGGAAATGCCCTTTTTTGCTTTTAATCAAATTGCGTTTTTTAATGGGGGAACAGCAGGACAGCTGAGAAGATACAGATGGGTCCTTAATTAGGGAACTCCGAGTTGTATGGTCAGATGGAGGTGGATGTAGCAAGCAGTAAGATTGGTGGCCTGTGTGTCGGCAGTGCAGCACACAGTCTAGTCATGCAAAAATGTAGGAACCATGTTCTGAGTTGCAGAAAGTACGTGGAGACCCACCCTGCCTCCGTGGGTAAAGTCAGGTGCTTATTAGAATGCTGGATGTCCTGGGATGGTCTTGCTACCTGCAGGTTAATAGTCACACAGGTCTTGCTGGACATCCACTCTCTAGACAACCCAGCAGGTGTCTGCAAAGGTCTTCCCCACCAGTGAGTGGACACTTGTTAAAATTTGCCTTAAATGCTGTCAGAAAAGGTCCCTCCTGACAAAGATCTATAGATGGTATTAACTAATAGTTGCTAGGAGGAGGGAGAGACATTTTTCTTCAGTGGTGTAACTACTGCTTACATACCCCCGCCTCAACCCCTTATATATGCTCCTGTAAGTTACTCTAATGAAACCCATTGGATATCCCTCATATCTCTCTGTGTCTCTGTGTCTCTGTGTCTCTGTCTCTGTCTCTCTCCCTCTCTCTCTTCCTCTCTC
Source organism: Acomys minous (assembly GCF_964271855.1). NCBI lineage: Eukaryota > Metazoa > Chordata > Mammalia > Rodentia > Muridae > Acomys > Acomys minous. The sequence goes on along the minus strand of NC_140490.1, from coordinate 51,372,221 downwards.
TCTCTCTCTCTCTCTCTCTCTCATACACACACACACACACACACTCACACACACAGGGGGTCACTGAGAGAAGGAGGGACAAGAAAGGGTGATGGGGTGACAATTATCAAAAAAATATCAAATGTCATAATGAAACCCATTTTTATGTATAATTAACATATGCTAATCAAAAACCTAAAAAAAAAAAAAAAAAAAGAATTTTGCCTAACCGAAAACACTCTTGAATTGCTTATTGACCCAAGGCTTCACCTCTGCAATTAAAAGCACTCCCCTGTTTTCCCTGCAGGGCAGAGCAGATGCCAAGTGTTTAGCAATGAGCCTCTAACAAGCCCCATCTGAGGAACTATTGATCGGGCTGGAGGAAAAACAAGTACAATTAAGTTTTAGACCTTGCTTCAGAATTCAGCATTGACCAAGGTGGCTCTAGGATTCATTAAAACCCACTCCTGAGCTTTGAGCAAAGGAGCTTTTGGATTTGAAGAGGTCATGGGCAGCATGAAAAAGCACGGTTTTGCAACTTGGAATATTCTTGAGGGACAAAAATACAATGAAAATGTTTTTCTTTTTCTTTTTTTTTTTAAGGAAAACCATCTTTTTTTAAATTAATTTATTCATATTGCACCTCAATTGTTAGCCCATCCCTTGTATCCTCCCATTCCTCCCTCCCTCCTGCTTCCCCCCTACTCCCCTCCCCTATGTCTGTGACTGAGGGGGACCTCCTCCCCCTGTATATGCTCATAGGGTATCCAGTCTCTTCTTGGTGACCTGTTATCCTTCCTCTGAGTGCCACCAGGCCACCCCATCAAGGGGACATGGTCAGAAATGGGGCACCAGAATTTGTATGAAAGTCAGACCTCACTCTCCACTCAACAGTGGAGAATGCCCTGTCCATCGGCTAGGTCTGAGTAGGGGTTTGAAGTTTACTGCCTATATTTTCCTTGGCTGGTGCCATAGTTTGAGCAGGACCCCAGGACCCAGATCCACCCATCATAATGTTCTTCTTGTAGGTGTCCAGGACCCTCTGGATCCCTCTATTTCCCCATTCTCCCATGCTTCTCTCACCTAACGTCCCAATAGGTTCTTTTTTATAAAACATTAGGGAGTAGGTATTCCTTTATAAGCTTTTGTAAACCAATGGAGATGCTCTGAATTTCTCTCCAATGCAACTGAGTTTGCTTTTATTTTCTGTTTCTTTAGTGTTTGGCAATACATTTGAATGAAATGTGCTTCATACTTTAAGGAATGTTAGTCATTTCCACACACCCCCATTCATCTCTTTCCCCCTTCTGGTGGGACATTTCTTCTCAACATGTGCCCCCCCCCAACCTTCATGTCCTCTTTTTTGTGTACAAGCCATTGAGCCCAAAGTTGGGGTTCATGTCTGAACAAGGGTGGGAGGTTACTTATTGCTGTGAAGTCAACTCACCAGTGGCTGTTCCAATGGAGAAAATGACACTTCCTACTCCACAAAATGCCAGTTGTTTCCCAAAGAGCTATGGGGTCCCGTGGAACCCTTTCACACCCATAATGAACTGAAAACAGTCCCAATTTTGAGCAAATGAATACAGCTGCAGTAAGTTCATGAGTACAGTGGCCATATCATGTCCAAAGACATCTTTGGTTGGTTGGTTGGTTTGTTTGTTTGTTTTTTGAGAGGGTTGGTTTTTGTTTGTTTGTTTGTTTCCGCATATCTCTTTATCCTCTAGCTCTTACATTCTTCTCTGAGCTTTTGAATGAATTATATAGCTATCCCACTTACGGCTGTAAACTCTCCGCCATCACTTGACTCTTTGATCTGACCATTTAACAAAAACAACAACAAATAGTTGACCAGGCTCCCGACCAGGTATATAGAATCAGATATGAGTTCCCTCCTGTGGATCAGGCCTTAACACCACCCAGAAAACAATTGATTACACCACCACCACCACCACCACCCCCCCGCCCAATGACAGTTATGCCATTATTACAGGTTCCATTTTGTCTGGCAGGTAATTATTGTAGCTCACATAATTCACAGATGAGCAAAACTATTGATAATTTTTCTCCTCCATTATCCTGCATAGTATCTCCTGGCACTATGAAGGCTAGCTGATATGAAGGAAGCTTCCATGTCTTGTGACCAATATTTACATTGTCTTCAGCAACAGAGTCTTGTCATCAGATTCCGGAGAGCAACTATGAAAAATGACAATAGCTTGTATTGTTTTAGGAGCCAATGATCCATAAAGATATTTCCTGCACCTGGATACTTGGTTTTCCCCTCAATAAAACACAACTTCTAGAAGGAGCATTGTTCATCCAGGGAGGGTGACTCCATTCAAATTCTGTTCTTAGATTATTTTCTTTAATAAGATTATAAAATATGTTTATATGGCTTTCTAGCATTTACCAATACTCACTGTTAAACACATTACTCCAAAATTTCATACATATGTTCTTATATGTCATAGTTAGCTCCTGAGGTCAACTTGACATTGACATAAATCTAGAATCATTCAGGAGGAGGGACCCTCAACTGAGGAACTTCTCAGATCAGATTGGCCGGTGGCCGTGTATCTGTGGGGCTTTCTTGCTAGTTGAAATGGGAGAGTCCAGTTCACTGTGGGCAGTACTATCCCCTGGGAAGGTGGTCCCGGACTGTATTTAAAAAGAAAACCAAAACAAACAAAAATAAGATAAGCAGAGAACAAGCCACTAAGCAGCATTTCTTGACAGCCTCTGCTTTGATTCCTCCTTGAATGCCTGCCCTGGGTTCCCAAAGTTAGACTCTAACCTGTGAGCTAAAGTAAACCCTTTCTCCTCAACTCACTTTTGGTCGGCATGCTTTATCATAGCAACAAAGAAGCAAATTGGAACAGTATGGCATTTTTCTCTCTAGACCTGAATTATCTCAGTAAGTGTAATATTTTCCATATCCATTTGACCTCCAGTTTCCACCATTTCATTTTTATTTACCACTGAAGAAAAGCTCGTTCTGTATAGGGCCCGTGTTTGCGTTCATTATATTCATCCATTGATGGACATCTAAAGTGGTTTTAGTTTCTCAGTGTTGTGGTTAGCACAGTAGTGAACTTAGATGCACAGATGTCTCTGTTGTAAAGGCACAGAGTTCTTTCTATATATGCCCAGGGATGGTATAGCTGAGTCCTTTGGCCGTTCCTTGCTTAGCCTTTTTGGCAGTCTCCATGCAGGTTTCCACTGTGGCAGCACCAGTGAACATTCTGGCCAACAGCAAATTTGGTTCCTATTTCCCTGCATCCTTTCCCACATTTGTCGTGGTCTGTTTTCTTGTTCCAGCCATTCCGAGTGGAGTAAGATGAAATCTCTAAGACTTTTAGTTTGCATTTCCCTATGACTGAATATGCTGAGCACTTTCAAAAGTATTGACTAGTCACTTTTATTTCTTCTTTTAAGAACTCTCTGATCTGTCCCACGTCGCCGTTTTTGTTTGTTTTAAATTGAGTTGTTTGCTTTCCTGATGTTTAGTCTTTAGGCTCTTTGTATATGCTAGATACTAATCCTGAATCAGATGTTTAGCTGGCAAGGATTTCCTCCTTTCTGTGGGCTGCCTCTTTAGGCAATGAGCAGTCTCCTTTCAGTACAGATGTTTTTAATTTCATGAGGTCTCATTTATTGATTATTGACATTTCCTGAGTGAATGGATTCTATTCAGTAAGCAAAATTTGTAAGTCCTTACAGTAGGTCTGTATTTAGAAAAGAAAGGCAAGCAAAAATCCCGCTTAACAGCATAGTCTGTTTGCTCATGGCAATTACATTATGAATTATGTGTGTTTTTTAGTCCAAGCTCCCCCAAACAGAGAGAGAGAGAGAGAGAGAGAGAGAGAGAGAGAGAGAGAGAGAGAGAGAGAGAGAGATATTTTGGGGAGGTTTTGGTTGGTTGGCTTTTTTTTTTTTTTTTGGTTGTTGTTGTTTTTTGGAATTGGGAGCATAGAGGAGCAACCCAAGCTGTGCTAAATCTGTTGTAGGTGCCTGAGGTGTTAAAGGATGTACAAAACCACCTTGGAAGACAACAGTTTCCAAGTCTGCATCTTTACTCAGCAGGAAAATGGTTGTTATTTTAAAGGGCTGGTAGTATACGCTACCTTGAAAACTCAGTTGATATTACAATAGGTATCTATATGCAAATCATGCCTTGTTTTAGTCGTCTACAAAGCGCAGACAGACAGACCCCTATTCCTCCCTGTAGTGTAAAAGGAACTCCTGACTTCCCTGCTCGGTGGTTAAGGCAGTCTGAGCTGGATCGGTTTGCCTCATGCCACTTAGGAGGCTCAGCCAGCCTGGCTCTAATGTGATCAGAGTTCATTTTATGATGCTATCAAAACAAAAGAGATAAATTTCTACTTATTTCCACCTATTAAAGTTTGTCACAAATATGGCTTGGAATCATTCTAAATAAATTACTTTGGCCTGTTGGAGAAAAAAAAAAGTGCCATGCTGTTAATTTTATTACTTTCCTGGCAAGCATATTGGTGTGAAGCCGTAGATATAATTGGAGGCATATTATAAATTAGACATGAAGGCTGCTAAGCACAAGATCTATACCAGCTTCAGATATAGACATCCGACTACTTTCCCAAGGAGAAACAAGAAAGATGCTGTCAAGGTGCCAGGAGAGGTTTGTTATTGTGAGAATTTGCAAAGACTTGGCAGCAGGACGTTTCAGTGGCAATTGTGCTGCTTTCACAATTAAGAAACTAGACTAAAAATAACAGGTGTTGGGACCCTGACATTCCATACCTGCAAGAACATCTTCAAGTGGACTGCTTTTTTTTTTTTCAAAAAATAAACGGCACTTTTAAAAGAATGTGAAAATGTTTACATGGAATAAAAATGTTCCTTTGTTCTCCACTTTAATGTTGAACTAATTTTAGACTTGGAAAAATGTGAAAATGGAGCATAGCATCCTTAGAACTCCCCATGTAATAGTGAAATTAGAAGTTTTTGGTTTTGAAGTTATCAACTGGCTTTTTTTTTTTTTAATTCTAGATAGTTGTAGCCCAGTGCTAAGTTCAAACTGTCAAACCTTTCCTTGACCTGGATCTGAGAAGGGGAGGATTCCATCTTTTCCTCGTGATGTACTATGTTAGCTGCAAGTTAGATGTCAGTACTGTTTAATAAGGAACTTGCCTTCCATTACTGGTTTTCTTTAAAAATCACGAGAGGACACCTAATACTATGAAAGTCTTTTTCATCTTTGACAAGGTTAGTTGATGTTTCTATCTTGTTAATAAAGTGAGGGTGCAAATGAGTAACTAACTTTTAATGTCTCCCTAAACTTACATCCCCAGAGTGAGCATAATTCCGGATAAATGCATTAATATTTTGTTAAATATTTCCATGTTTATGTTCACAAGAGATCTCCATCTGTCGTTTTCCTATAAATGACTTTGATTTTACCAGGCTGAAGCCAACATAATAAAATATATCATACAAGGTCTTTTTCTCTTCTTTTTCCCTAAGCAAGTTTGAGTCGATTTTGTTCATCTTTCTTTTTTAAGTATAGAATTCTACAATAGACCTATCTGGGCCTGAAGTGTCCTATGTGAGATGGGTTTAGATTTCAGAGTCATTGTCTTATACAGATTATATATAGATTTGGGAATTTTCATTTCATTTCTGTCTGCACCAGTTTAATAGTTTATGCCTCTCAAGCATTCTGTCCATTTCACGTGAGTTGTGGAACTTGCTGGTACACATTTGCTTGCAGTTGCCTCTCTTGTTTTGATGTCTGTGGCTCCTGTACTAACATCTCCCAAATTTTCTTTATGATCCTAACACTGATAACTTTTTAGTTGTTTCTTCTAGTCATAATCAGCCTATATAGGAGTGATTAATTCTACTGAACCAGCTTTCTGTGATTTTTTTCCATGTTGACTCTTCCTCGTTAATTTCTGCTCTCTATTTTTCATTAATTAATTTATTTATTTATTTTTACATCCCAATAGAAAGTTCCCCTCTGTCCTCTCTTCCCAGTCCCTTCCTCTCCCCACCCCCTTCTCCTCTTAGTCCTTCCCTCCCACCTCACCTCTCTTCACCATGCCCCCTTTTCATGAGTATCAACCTACTTTGGCATGTCAAGCAGGATTGGCCACACCTTCTTCTATTGAGGCTAGGTAAGGCTGTCCAGTTAGGGGAAAGGAATCCAAAGGCAGGCAACAGAGTCAGAGGCAGCTTCTGCTCCTGCTGTTAGAGGTCCCATATAAGGACCAAGCTGTACGTCTGTTACATGTGTGTGGTGGGGCAGTGGTGGCTAGAACCATCCCAGGGATGCTCTCTGGTCAGTGGTTTAGTCTCTGGGCCCCTATGGGTCCAGGTTAGATGATTTTGTAAGTTTTCTTGTGGTGTCCTTGACCTCTCTGGCTCTTTCAATCCATCCTCTCCCTCCTCCATGAGATTCCCCTAACTGTGCCTAATGTTTGGCTGTGTGTCTCTGCATCTGTTTTCATCAGCTGCTGGGTGAAGCGACTCAGATGGCTTGTTCCCGTCCCTCAACTCACATTGAGTTCAATTTAATTTTACTTCTTCACTTCCACTGAAGGAGGAAGCTTACATCACTGATTTTTCCATAACATAAGCATAGAGCTTTATGATTTCTTTTTCTTTTTCCTTGGTACTGGCTTGTGTTATTACATTGAACATGTGCCATACCACTGAGCTACACCCCTAAATCCGACCTCCACAAACTTAGTAAGTTTCATTTCTATTGTTAGCCACTTACAGCAATTTAAATTCCAATTTGATTTTAATTACCATGATTTCTTCATGGACCCATTATTCATATTTACCATAACAGTTGATTCATTATTTATAACTATTTTCAAATATTTTTATTTTGACTTCTAATTAAATTGTACTCATAGAACATAGCATATACGCTTTGAGCCATTTTAAGTCTAATAGAACTTGCTTTAGTCACATGTGAAATAACTCAGTGAACATTCCACAAGTCCTTGAAAAGAATGCATATTTTGCAGTTTGGGGTAAAGGATCCTTTAAATGATTTAGGTCAACCTGGTTGAGAGCATTATTTCTGAGTCTGTGTTCTGGTTTTGTAATTTCTCAAGCAATGTCTACAGATTTGACAGTGTGATTATGGGCTTGCCTCTTTCTTTTTTATTGATGAATGTATTTCTGCAGCTGTGTTGTTCGGGACTGTTGGATAGTATTTTCAGAAATTGCCCCATTGTTGTGTCATTCTTTAGAGATGACAGGTTTTTTTTTTGTCTGATACTAATGCAGCATTTCAACTTCCTACTACATGTGTCTGAAAAGCAGACATTTAAAGTGGGTTTTTTGTTTGTTTGTAGTAGACAGCATAGAGTAGGTCGCTGTATTTCAACTGGCATTTCACTTTAATGTGACTATCAATATGTTTAGGTTTTTATGGACCATTTTTGCTACCTAGTTCCCATTTCTCCACTTACTCTTTGATTTTCCCCCTCTGTGATATCAGTGTGTGTGTGTGTGTGTGTGTATCTTTGTATGTGGTACACATGTTGTCTTTGTGTTGACTCTAACATTTATTTTATTCTTTTAAATGTCCTGAGGTTTTGTTTTGTTGTTTTGTTTTGGGGGTTTTGTTGTTTGTTGTTGTTGTTTTTCATTTGGGGTTTTGTTTTGTTTTGTTAGTAGTTAATTCCATAATCCTTCTTAAGCCTGTTTTAAACTATTCGAGGTGGCTCTCTCCTCTTGGCTAATTCATCTTCTTAAGGCCTGTTTAGGTGTCTACAGACTGCTATGGGTCCAGTAGGTTTTCTCCTACAGGATAGAATTTAAATTATTCTGCTTCTCCATAGTTTTAAGTTACCAAAATAGCTTTAAGTCTCTGCTAAAAGCTCAGGAGGTTTTTCGGGCACCCTTTCACAGGCCTTCCATCTCTACCACTCTCTTCTCTCTTGAGTGGCCTCAGTCTCCCTATGAACCTGCCTGATGCCCTGATGCTGTGCTACAGTCTAGAAGAGACTCCAGGTAGAAATGGATGCAATCAAAGGCCACTTCCTGTTGCCTCCTCAGATTACAGGCCTATTTAAACTATCTGAAAGCTATTTTTTTACATTTTGTTTTTAAGATTTCTTAGTTTTTACAAACAAAAGTCAGCTCTGGTTAGCCTAGATGCTAAAACCAAAAATTCTGCCCTTCCCGTGGAATGACAAGGGGCCGGGATGGGAGCAGAGGGAGCTATGGTTGGTTTTGTTGTTACTTTTTTTTGTCATTATTATGTTTTCCATGCTGGGAATCAAACTCATGGCCTCATTCACATTAGGTGAGAATGTTACCACCACTGAGCTGTTCTTAGATCCTCAGCTTTGTATCCTGTTTTATTTTTTTCTTTTTTTCTCTTTATATTTTTAAATCTTTTCTATTAAGCTTTAGTAATTCTCCTTTTTAATTCCCAGAGAACACCCCTCTGAATGGACATACCATAATATACCTGAGAGTCTTTCATAAATTAAATGAAACATGGACTCCAATTGATGTACATTAATATTTATATGTTTCATTATCTCTTTGGGACAAAAGGAAATTGCTGTATCAAAACTAGACAATTGATTGTTACCTGACACAAATTACATATTACTGTCCCAAAAGATGGTTTCACTTTAAATTCCTCATAACTGTATGAAAGTACGAATGCTGCCATGACCTTGGGAGCACTGGTTATTAAAATATATTTTAATCTTCAATTTAAGTAAAATAGCTGACTGACTTATGGGAGCATCATTTAGAGCCTCATCAATTATCATCATCAATTACCATGCTTGAATTTGCATAATGTCTTCTGGGCATTTGCATATTTAAATTCTACCATGTTACATATGTATATGTTTTAAAATACCAAATAGTACAGTGAGCACAACCCTTTCCTCTTTAGTGCCCTGTTATTTTAGTACCGCTGATCCAAGCAAATGAATTTTAAACTCCTTTGAATTTCCAAGTGAGGATATCATACCCTGTTGCTAGTTCAGTTATTAAGCCTCAGACATAGGTATCATTTGCTCCCTACTCTTTTAGATGACTCTTACCCATGCCCTCTGCCTCCCTCCCCACACCTCTTAATATAGTGCATGGTTAAATTGAGTCAGTAGACTATTGGCAGTGCCCTGGCTGGGTAACGCTGTCCTGCAAGGCCCACACCACATCATCACAATTCTCTTGATGTACAGCTTTCACGGTCCTTTTGCTTCCTATGTAATTTATTTATTTTCTTATTTCCAAAATACCTTCACTGTGATCCTTTTGTTTTATCCCACTATATTTATTAATGCCTACATTTTATTCTTCGTCATCAAGTCACTCACCCATACATTCATCCCCACACTTGGCTGTTTTTCATCAGGAGACCTTGGTTCTTAATGCGTACAACCCTAGACTCCTGGCCCCTGAATTCACACTGATTATCTACGGTTTTATTGACCCTGCCTTGTCTGATTGGAATATAGAATTCTAGATTTTAAATAATTTTGTGACTATTTGAGGATATCACTGTCCTCTAGAATTGGATAGTTTTGAGAAGTCAGATGAGTTCTGGTTGCCCTTAATTCAGTTAGTCTTTTCTATAGTACACTTTCCTTAGTTTACAAATTCTCTGTATCCTTAATGTTCTGGAAGGCCATGGTGATTAGCCTTAACAGTCATTGTGTTTGGCAACTAGTTGACATTTTCCATCTAAAGGCCTGTTTCTTTGGCTGTGTAAAACTTTATTTACTTTCATATTTTACTTGCTTTGGTTTCCTCTCTTTTGTTCTGGAATTTTCATCAGTCAGATCCAATGAGTGAGCCCAGCTGGTCTTTATTTTCCTATTTCCGTCTTTTGTCCTGGTTTCTTGATTGTGATTTGTAGATCACTCTCTTGATTCTTCCTATACACATAATACTTTATTTATTTTTGAGAATCACTTTTTTACTTTCAACAGTTATTCTTCCCTCTTCCTTTTTCATACCATGCAGTTCACCTTCATTTAAATAGAGGTTTGATGTGTGGACATTGATGCTCTCTGCCTTGTCTGTTTCTATTGAAACAACTTTTCATTTTCCTTGTCGTCTATTGATCTTTTGTATAAGAGTTTTCTCTCTGATTCCAGGTGGCATTTGGTTGTGGCTTATGTTTGAAAATAGGGCCCGAGGCTTGCATCTCCAACATTAATTTGAACTAAATTCTCTGAAGGACCCTCTTATGACAAAGGAGTTTGATCTTGGAAAGGCATATTTTAGTATATTGATGAGTTTTAGGGAAGTGTTTTTAAAATTAAGCTCTCTTCTCAGCATAAAAAAGCCATTGAAATAAAAAGGAAAAATCAAACACTTTGAACTTACACCCTAGTTCGACTTGTTTAGCAAAAAGAAAAAACTGAAGGGAATTATCCTCAAAGAAATGCTGATTAAAGATGTCAACAAATTGCGTTATATGCACAGCTTAAGGCTTGCACTTAAGGCTCATTGGCAAAGGGATAAATTATAATAAAATTAGAATATGCAGAGAAATTTGATTAAAAGAAAACATACTATTATTGTGGGAAGCAGGGAAATTCACAGCCTCAGCAATGTTCATATATGAAAAGAACTAAGGTCAAAACCTCCAATTTCAGAAACCGCATGAAAGAACAGAAGAACAAGTTCAGGAAAGAAGTAGCGAAGACATGGAACAGAGTCGTGAGCCAGAAAGTTCTGTTCTAGAAGTCAACAAGTAGAGTCACTAAAGGAATCAGGATGAAGAAGTCAAGGGGCACAAAAATATGTAATAAGTGAAAGCACTTTAGAAAAGTATAACCTGTAACTTTGTACTAACTTCATGTTTTTAAAGGAAATAGGATTCTAGAAAAGGGTACCCAAATGGATCTAAGAATCCTAAAGAAGCCTGCAAATTTTAAATAAACTGAATCAATATGTAAAAACCATTCATAGATGCTGTGGTTTAGGTGTAAAATGAGCTCACAGGCTCCCAAGGCAAAGGGCGGGGTCCTTGGTTGGTGGAAGTTTTGGCCATTCGGATGCTGACCTCATCAATGGGCTAGCTCATTGGTGGGTTCAGAGCTGAATGGAATTATAGGAAATGGGGCCTGGTGAGAGGACTAGGCGGCTTTAGGACACCTTGAAACTCATATCTGATCCCAGTCTCTTCCTCCTGTCCACCATGAAGTGAGCACTTTGGTCTTTTACATCATCCCCTCTATGATGCTGTGCCTCACATGGGCACAGCAGCAGTGAAGCCAAGTGACCAGGCACTGAAATGAGGAGCCCACGTAATCCTTCCCTCATGCTGTTTTCCTAAAAGACTCTTGTCAGTATTGAACCCTTCCTAACACACAGCAATGCCTCTCCTCTTAGGCAGAAAAGCAGCCGTCGCCAAACTCTTAAGAAACGGAAACGTTATCTTTTTAACCAGTTCACTCCAGAGGAGGGAGAAGCAATGGTCCATCCAACCTCACTCCTTTAGACTTGGCTATTACTACTCACTAACAAAATAAGAGGAGAAAATATACGTGGTCACTCCAGCAGACTCAGAAAAAATTAGATTACAAAATTTAGCATGCCAGCACTGGAGAATGGCCCAGTGGTTAAGAGTAATCACCTGTCTAGCTGAGGACCCAGGTTCCCTTCCCAGCTCCCTCATCACGCCAATCACAACCTCCTCCTCTTACCCCATTCCAGGGCGGTTAACACTCTCTGACCTCTCTGGGCACCTGCATGCACATGGTGCTTATAAACTGATGCATGCATACACACACATTGATATAAAATAAATCTTTTTATAAAAATTAGGAGCTGGAGAGATGGCTCAATGGTTAAGAGCACACACTGTTCTCACAAAGGACCCCAAGTTCAGTCCCCAGTACCCGCATCAGAAAGCTCACAAACACCTGTAACTCCAGCTCCATGGGATCAAATATCTTCTTCTGGCCTCTGTGAGCACCTACAGACCTAGGCACATACTTACATGGTTACACAGACACGCAGACTCACATGCACACGGACTGACACACATACATATCATTATAAAGAAAATTAAAAAATTTTAAACATTAACGTGCCCATAGCCAACAAATCAGAACACTAGAAATAGAATACAACTTTCTTAATAAAGGCTACCAATGAGAACAAAGCAAATAAAGATGGTTCAGGTATTCTGCGTAAAAAAACAATACCAAACACACTCGCGCCCACGCATACGCACGCATAAACCAGGCTGTGATTTTACCCTGACGTCATGGAACATATTAAAATTACAAGGACTGGAAAGGCAGAAGCAAGCATTCATTCTTTGTAAATATCTGATAGTTTAGGACCCATGACTCGTGGGTCCTGTAAGTAAGCATCAAGTAAGAACACCTACAAGTATCAAAAACTAGGTTCCAGACAGACAGAAAGCAATGAAACTATATTAATTTTGGAGAAACAGAACACTAGGAAAGTTGACCAAAAAACAAACAAACAAACACCTACCAAAACAACAACAAACAAACCTGTTGCCCACAGCACCACAGAGCACCAGTTTCTGCTGCTTGAAGAAGCCAAGTTCTGGGCTGGCAGCTCTTCTCCTCTTCAAGGAACAACTCTGACTTCTTGGCTCAAGATCAAAATAATAGTTCTTTTCTTTCCAGACCCTCCACATCCCTGAGACTTCTCAGAGTTTGGGCCACAATGGTCCATATCCACCCTCAGAGCACTTCCTTGTGGCAAGGGTGAAGGCAGATGTCTCTTCAGGTGCCCTGGAGTACACAGAAAAGCAGCCCCACCCCTAGGAAATGTTCTTCTGTTACACGGACATGTTAAGACACCAGAACGTGGGGCTGGAGAGATGGTTCAGAGTGTAAAGCTGCTTGCTGCCAAGCTTGATGACCAGAGTTCAATCCCCAGGGCTGACATGGTAGAAAAAGAGATAACTTATTCCTGAAAGTGTCCTTGTCACTTTGCATATGTACCTTGGCATACATGGAAATGAACGCACACGCACGTGCACACACACATATACACACACATGCACACACAGGTGGGCAGGCAGAGGGGAGCATGCAAGTAAATGTATAAACTAATTTTAAGGAAACAGTATAAGACAGGCATAACAGAACAGCGTACCCTCTAGTCTTAGCACTCAGGAGACCACAGCAAAGAAAATTTGTGAGCTAGAGGGCAGTCTGGGCTGTATAGAAAAACCCTATCTAAAAAATAAATAATAAGCTGAATATAAGCTCACAAACATATGTAAGTATGTGCAAAGATGGGAGGGTACATTGTATCATGTAATAAATTCTAAATCAAGCATCAACAGGATTTGGGGCTGGAAAGTTGCAAAGAACCTGGGTTTGTTTCCCACAGGGCAGCTAGCATCCATCATTAACTCTAGTTCCAAGGGATCCAGTGCCCTCTTCTGTTTTTAATGTGTACCAGCCATGCATGTGGGACGCATGCAAACATGCATGCAAAATACTCAGACACATAAAATAAAAACAATAACTTTTTTAAAAGAATGAATGGTTTATAGTTAGAACTAGTTTCTCTAGCACAGAGGTCCTAAATCTGAGCATTTCATCCCACCCCAAGATGCCGCTGAGCATCACAACGGGGACATGAGACAGTGGTTTGTTCAGGGAGTGATCACAGAAAGCAAGAATGAGGCAAAACTGGGGAGGAGGAAAATCCATACTAAAGGTACGCTAAGTCACAGTCACTACAATTGCCGAGGCTCCTCTTCCTGTCACTTTAAACCCATGCATGTCCAGGCGGCACTTGTCTTTGGGCCATGTGTAAAGGGAGTTGGAGAAGATGGTGTGAAAGCTAAAGATTAGCCCGGGGAGGGATGTCAAGTCTGTGCTCCTGTCTATCACAGCCCCTGCTGGCTTTAAAGTTAGACCTGAGGATGAGCCACCATTTCTTTCTTGGGAATGGTTCTGCATAGGCACCGACAATGCACAGCTGCTGCAAATGGTGCCTCAGAGAAGCCATGCTTATTCTGCTTTGTATTAGCTCATTTTGTCCTCATGACATGCCGTGAAGCCAGTGACAATATTTATATCTCAATTGCCGGGTGACGAAACTGTTGCACCCAGAGGCTAAATGTCTTGTCCCCGGTCACTCTGCTGAGAGCTGGGAGGCTTTTATACATGAATATCATAATTCTCCTCTTTAACTGAACAAAATTCATGTCTATGCTGCCGCTGAAAGTGAGGTTCTCCAGGGCCTCTCGTTCTGTGGTGTTGGCTCAGTCACCCACAGACTGAGCCTTAGACGCCCCCAGCCTTGAAGCCTCGATGTATTAAGCCCAACTGAACTGTGGGGAAAAGTTGGTCCCTGGCGTTTTTTCTGTAGAAACCTGCCACTTCCCACCAGTCCTTGGGTTTCCCTTTCAATTAAAAGTCAATGGTTATTTGTAGCAGCAGGTGTAAGGTGCCGCTTGCTTGCCCTGGCTTCGATGGGCTCTGTGCAGGTGAGAGCCATGTTGAGGGTTGGTTCCAGTGGGTGTCCTTTATGTCTTGTGTTACGTTCAGGTGGGTTTTGAATCTTAGGCTCCTCTTTCATATTTATGTCCTTTGTGTGTGTATGGAAAAAAATGGCTGTCTGTTCAGAATCTCAGGGAGCTATTAATACAGGGTATTAAATATCAAATTTTAAATATCCTTAGTCTTTAAAGGCTAAATTTTGAATTTAAGTCACCATCTGACTTAAGTCAATCAAACAAGGTTTTGTTTGGCACCTGTCTGTGGCCAGCTAATGGAAGTAAGTTTCACAGAAATGGGACCTTTGTGAACAAGAGTGTATTTTAAATCGCACTGAGCCGGGCTTTGGAAATGTCATGTGACACAATTTTCAGTAATTCACCTTGTGTTTTCAGTCCACACAGACCTTAGAGTCTTCCTCCCGCACGGCTGTCATTTGTGGTGGCGGCGCCAGATTCACACCACACCGTTTTAGCATCTCCTTTCTTAGCCACCTCCTTTTCCATAGCTGTTGATTAATTACCTCTATCATACCTAGAACAGGGCTGTGCGCTGGTGAGCTCTGCACAGACGCCCTGTGTGAACAAGTAGGGACCATTGGGAGCTGAGCCCCTTGATGACTGCTGCACTGTACTGCTCTTGCATGGGCCCTGAGTTCGATTCCCAGTGCCCATGTTCCAGGGGATCAGATAGATGCCCATGCTCTCTGAGGACACTTGTGCTCACATGCACACCCCACACAAAGATACATACACATTCCGTTATTTTAAAAATAAAAACAACCCTTTAAAAATGAAGTGAATCCTAATAGATGACGGGAGAAGACTCAAATTTAAGTCACTGTCTTCTAAGTGGGGAGCACAGATGGAATAAAGAGGAAGGGAAGAGAAAGCCAGCTGGTGCAGGTACCTTCTTACCTGCTTCCTGGCTGCCAGGAGATCAACAGCCAGCTGCCGTGATGGACTGAAAACCTCGGAAACTGTGAGCCAAAATAACTGTGTGCTCCCGTAAGTTGGACTTTTTTTTCTTGGTGTTTGCTCAGCAGTGGAAACTTCTCATTAGTACAAAACTGCTCTGACATAAGAAGTTGGCTCCCACAACCAACTGGCTTTTGTAAACTTTTTTTTTTTCTTCCAATTTTTCAAGACAGGGTTTCTCTGTGTAGCCTTGGATGTCCTGGACTCACTTTGGAGACCAGACTGGCCTCAAACTCACAGAGATATCCACCTGCTTCTGCCTCACAGATAAACTTTATTCCAATGCTCAAAATTCTGATTTTTCTCTTTCTTCTTTCAACCACTTTCTGCTATGTAACAACAACAACAACAACAGAATTTTTTTTGACCACCCAAATTATTTTCTCACAAGAAAACATTTTGGTGCTTACAGCATCTATATGTTATGTGGATGCACACGTACTATTTTCATTCTCCTCTGTTTCCCTCCTTGGATTTCCATTTAAGTTATCTGCAAATTTTCTGAATTTAGGAATAAGTAAGATGGTTTTAATTCTTAATTATAACTTTATTTTTAATCACCTTGCTTCTTAATAAGAAAGCAAATCTTTAAAAAATAGTTTATAATTTTTAAAGTGTGTATGTGTGTGTGTGTGTGTGAGAGAGACAGACAGACAGACAGACAGACAGACAGACAGAAGACAACGTCGTACAGTTCTTCTCCACTCTCACCTTTATATAAATTCTGGGAATGGGAACTTAAGTTTCTGGCTTATATGGCAAGTACCTTTACCCAGAAACTATCTTGCTGTCCCAGAAAAAAAATGTCAGATTGTTCCTATGCCAACTATTTATGAAAACACACTTATTTATAGGCCCATATATGCTATTTTTTTTATAAAATTTAAGAAGGCAAAAGTCCTTAGGTTTATATTTGGAAATTGACATTTTAATGTTCTGGTTTACTTAGAGATATCTCAGATGTTTACCTCAGAACTTTCGCATGACAAGCATGCTTAGAATCATGTATCCTGTTAGCATTTACCTAGTTTATTTGTTGTTGATCCTGGCTTTCCCATGGAAACTGAGACGTCAGACAAATACAGCTTCCATTTCAAGCTGTGTCTTTGCTAAAGAAGTACCCTAATATTGCTGCACTTGAGATGTGAAAAGTGTGGACATAGTAGAACTCTCTCAGGAGAGCAGGTATTATAGTAACGTAAGCTTACCAGTTTATAAAAAGGCAATTGAGTCCAATCGCATCTCTGGAAAGTAGTGGAAGTGGCTACTGCCATCCCAGCACTTTCATCTGCAGTGTTCTTGGACCAAGCTTAGGAGACGCAGTTCTCATGGCAGCTCAAACAGAAAAAGCGTGAAACCTTTACCACAAGACAACCCCTCTGCCTTTTATTCTTTATCTGAGCATCAGGTGGGTTGCAGGGGTTGTTATTAGATGCCTGCGGTCTGGCTTAGACTGGCTAAAATGAAAACATCCAAGAGACCTTGAATAACACAGTTATCTTACTATATATAAACAGAAGTCCAAAGGCGTTCAACTCTATATGTGCTGGAAAACCTTCTGTGTTATCTATACAGGTAGCTCTGAAGGCACTTTGAAGGTATTTACAAGGAAAAATAAATAAATTAAGTAGATGGCCAAACAAAGAATTAACCAAGACATTCAGATCCAAAGGCTAATTTACCAGGAAGGGGGCAAAGATAGGACATAAAATATTATCATAGCTCAATAGGTCTACTCAGTTTCAGTACCCATCCCCCACATACACACGTTACTTGTGTAGTAAATTCTATCACAACACACCATTATGCCTCTTTATATCAGTCCTGGTATATGTCTTAGTCCATTTTCTAGAGATGAATAATTTATAAAGAATATACGTTTATTTAACTCATGTTTCCTGAAGCCAGAAATCTGAGGAACATGCTTCTCAGGCCTATTGGGCATCTGGGGCCATCCCTCTTCCAGTGCCATGGTATCACGGAGAGATCACATGGCCAAAGACAGCAAGAACCTTAGCTCAGATCTCTCTTCTTTCTTATGAAGTCACTTATTCCCTCATGACCTTATCCAACCCTGACAACCTCCAAATACTATAGAAAGGTGAGAGTTTGAGGGTTCGGTTTTTAACTCATGAACTTCAGGGGGCCACACTCAAACTCTAGCAATGTATGACACAATACCAACGTGAGATCTGACAGCGTGTGTAATAGACAAAACATGAGTTAAGTAATACCACATAGTATATGATTGTGGCTATTATCATTTGAGGTTCTATGGCCGAGGATATCATGTATGAATTTGGTGTCTATAAATGTATTCTGTAAACAAGACTGCATGAAAGGTATTCAAGGTCATTTTATATGATGTAATATGATTTCCAAAAGTACCTCAGGTAGCTGTGAGAAAGCTAGATGGGGACCCGTGGGAAGGGCACCCTGGAGACACAAGATGCTTTGTTTTGTCCAGGTGGGGCTTCATTCATGGCTTCAGCAGTTTGCCTGGAAAGCAGGGTGTGAAGTGTCAATCAAAGAGCAAAACAGAAAAGGAGGGCCTTATTGGTTTCAAAATCTTTATCTTGAAGCATGGAGTTCATATCTCACTAGGCTTTATGTGAATGTGTGTGTGTGTGTGTGTGTGTGTGTGTGTGTGTGTGTGTGTGTGTGTGTGAACATATGTACATTCTTGGAAGAAATAAGCAGTACTGTGGCCAGCACATATTAATGCCATAACAGTGCATTTGAGCATGAGAATGGAGCAGTCTTGTTCTGAGACTTGCAGGCACCACTCTTCAAAACAGACCCATCCTTTGTGCCAATATTTTCCAAGAGGTAACCAAGCCAGCGCAAATTGAAATTGGTTTTTAAAAGCCACCTTTAAGAGTTTTCATATGAAGGACTTTGTGCTCCATAACTCTGTGCCTTATGTTTTCCAAAGTTATTTTTAATTAGGGTTGCATAACCTGCTAGTGGTGAGACCTGCAAATATGCAGGCAGTTTGTGTCTGTAATTAGATGAGGTTGAACTCTCCCACAGGAAGGGAAGGTAGGGCGAGCTTCCACCACATCTGATCTCAGGAGAACTCCGGAGCCGCCTATAAGAAGGGAAGCTCTCAAAACACATATGAACTGGGACACCAAGATTGCTCAGCAGGTAAAGGCACTTGCTGCAAAGTCTGGCAATTCAAGCTTGGTCCTTGGTACCCACGTGGCAGATGAAGAGAACCAGCTCCCAACAGCTGTCCTCTGACAGCCACATGCATACTGTGGTGTGCGTGCATGTTTTCACACCCATAAACACACACAATAAATAGATGTAATAACAAAACACAATACATGTGACTATCAGTCTGACACCTGAAGTTTAAGAAACTGCCTGAGAGTCGGGACACCCTGACATGGCCAACCTCTTGACACATTCTTGCCCCAGTGTAGGACTTTCCTGCAAAAGACATAGTAACTTATTTATCAGAACGCATAATAATCGTGGTCACGGTTATAGAAAATAGAGCCCTAGTTAATTGAGTGGGTTATTGTACTAATCTCCCTATTTTTAAATACTTAGCTTTCTCCTGGCTTGGAAGTTTTAAAGTAGAATTAAACTTTTAAAAGCTGGAGGATACAAGTAGAAGCCATTCCCTGAAGAGTATGTCTGGGGCCTGATCTCCCAAAGCTATACTGACTGCAGCAGTCTGATGTCACCATCCTAGGTTCTTACAAAAATGAGCAGCAGTAACTGTCAGTGATGGCAAGGTCCCCCAGACATACCTCAGAGGACAGTGCATGCTTCATGGCATTTGAGTGTTGATTCTTAGGCACCAAGGAGCCAGTGTCCCAGGGTTAGCTCACAAGACGGCTGTGGAAATAACAATAAACTTCTTAAGGACAGCAGGTGCCAGAACATGGAGGACAGAACAGTCTCCCCCCACCAAAAAAAAAAAAAAAAAAAAAAAAAGTGAGGACAGAAGTGCTAACTTGTCTGTTAAAGACAATTATTTCAGCTGGGCGTGGTGGTGCATACCTTTAATCCTAGCACTAGGGAGGGCAATCGGATTGCTGTGAGTTCGAGGCCAGCCTGGTCTACAAAGCAAGTCCAGGACAGCCAAGGCTACACAGGGAAACCCTGTCTCGAAAAACTAAAACTAAAGACAAATGTTTCTTTTTCTCATTTTCCCTCCTGGCAGCAGCCAGCTGAGACTATATGCAGCTCCTAGTGTCGGGAGCATCTAGAGGAGATCCCATTGTCTGCCTCCTGAGTGGACAGATTACAGCTGAGCTCCCTGGGAGAGCAGATTTCAGAGTGGGAACATTGTGAAAGACTTTTGGAAGAAATTCAAATCTGCATGTTCTTACCGTAACAGCAGGGCTCTTCCACAGCCTGGTGAATCTCATTAGACACTAAAAGGCTAATGATGGGTGAGTCTCTTAAGATGAGAACCCCAGAAGACCTCTTAAACCCAGGTCCTACAGCCAGCTCTGATGAGGAAGCATGAAAGGCATTACTAATAGATAACCCATTCTTGCTGACTATGGATGGAATGCCTTGTTGGAAATCTCTGAAAGTTTGACAGTAACACCAGTGTCTATAACCATTTCTCTAAAGACAGAGAAAACAATGACAAGTTGAAATCAAGATGAATTGAGTTTGTGTGTGTGTGGCTACTGATACTAGAGTTTCCTGTCACATCCCTTCAATCTTCTGTGTCCCCTGCAGAGAAGGAGTCTCCTGTATTTATCTCCTCATATAATGTGAGGCACGGGCTAGAGGCCAGCCAAGCATGAGGTGCATGTGCTAGTCAGCTTTCTATCACTGTAACAAATGACCTCAGGCTATCAACTTATGAAAAAAGAAGGTTCACATTGGCTCACAGTTTGGAGGGGGGGTCCCAATCCATCCTTATTCAGGAGTGCATGACAATGAACCATTTACCTCACAAGCTAAGGAGTGAACAAAGGACGAAATGTTTGCAATGCCATTTCATTCAGGAAGATATTCTTAAATATTGTCATTTGCTTTTTCTGTCTATAGTTGGAACTACAGTTGGGGGAGTAATGATTACTAACTATTCATATGCATATATTTGACAGTGTTTCTGAAGAATCACATGGATATTAGCTGTAGAAATAAATCAGTTGACTTGAGTAGTTTTTAGGTTTTGGTAGCTATTAACTGCTGCAAAGTCCCTTTCTCCTTTCCCCTTTTTTCACACAACACCCTTCAATGAAGGGTCCAAATTGAAATGCCTCTGGTCAATTTGAGGGAATGAGTGTACCCAAGGGGTAAACACTCAAAGTAAGACAAATCTATGAGCCCAGTGTTCATATACAGTTACCATTGGTGGGGTTGATTCTTCTGTAGCTACTTTTGACCTGACACATCCTGGACTAAGTGTTAATCTGGGCATCCCCAAAGACCTCCCCAGCAACCTTCTTAGAAAGTTAGAATTGTTAAGTTTGACTTCTCATCCTTCCATATAAGATATTTTATTTTACATATTTCTTATTGGCAGTACCCAGAGACCACACTGCAATAGCATATACAGCACACAGTGTACAAGAATGAACCTAAAATAAAGATATGCACACATGAATCTCTAATGTAGTGTGTATAGGTGATCTATTATGCTTCCGTGTTTGGTTTGGCTTTTTGGCTTGAGGTGGACTTGTTTATTTGCTTGGTTGGTTATTTTAAACTAATTTTTACCCTATTTTTGATTGAAGGGCTAATATAAAACTATGGCTTAATTGAATTCATGTTTATATTCTCTTATGTTTGACCTGAAAAGGTATTAGTTAGGTTCTAAGAACCACATGGAACTTCCAAAGTGTCCTCTTACACTTCAAGCGGTCAGTTGCTTGGTGGGAGCTACAAAAAGCTTACGAGCCGCTGGCCCCTAGTAATCTAAATTTGAATAAAGCAGACTTAAACAACTCAGGGTGGAATTAGAGCTATGTTCTGGTTTCAACACTTTGAAAAAATTATTCTGAGCCTCAGAAAATGTGGGCCAAAATTAGTCCTTGGGAAAGAAACATCGACAAGCCTTTTCTGCTTGGTTGGCTTCCTGGTTTAATTGCTTGTGCAGTGTTGTACAGTGTGTAATCATGTCTCCACGTGGCTTGTGTTGAGTTGCATCATTATGGAAATATGATGCTCCATTAAGCATTAGGAAAATAATTGTTGTTTTTACAAAAACAAAACACAGCCCTTCCTCTGTTCGGTGCCATAAATTAATCACCAACAAACATGTCTTTAAGACATATGCACTCCCATTTCTTCTTAAATGTAATTGCAGGCTCCTTTTTAAAACCCTCGTTACTGTATCTCGCCCTGGATAGTGGTGCTCACATGGGTGACCAAATGGGTGATTTTAGTCTTCCTAGCTTTACGTCCCTTCCCTCCTCCCCTTCTGCAGGTGCCAGCCTCCTGATTTCTATTGTACATTTCTAGCAGGGTATGGGTTAGAACGCCAAATGAAGAGAAAACCAAACTAAGTTGTGACATAAAGAGCTAGAGTGATCTCTATGTGTTCAAGGCCAGCTTGGTCCACATAATGAGTTCCAGGCTGCACAGTGAGACCGTGTCTCAAAACTACAAAATGAAAGTAAGCTACCATAGGTGACACACGCCTTTAATCCCATGACTCAGGAGGCAGAGGCAGCTGGTCCTTTATGAGTTAAACTGCTCTACACAGGGAGATGTATGCCTCAAAAATAAAAAAGTTAACAGCAACAAAACAACAACAACAACAATAATAAAAGTGAGTCTTGGGAGCACCCTCCTACCCCCATGAGATTTCAGAGAGTGAATTTTAACACATGGATTTGTGACACTCTTTCTGTGGCTTCCTTCTCACTAAAAACTTGACTGATGTGTACTTAAAAACTGTACTTTAAACTCCAGAGAGAAATCTGAAGGGACTTAAATGATTTGTGTATTCATAGAGAGGAATGCATTTTGTCAAGTCTGCTTCACACCACTAATAAGAGGTGAAATTTTTCTAATTTTTAAAGATATTTTTATTATTTTAAGTGTGTGTGACTGTGTGTCTCTCTCTGTGCATCTATATGTGTATGTCTGTGTGTTTGTGTCTGTGTGCGTGTGTCTGTCTGTGTGTTGTATTTGTGCAGGTGCAGGCCGAGACCAGGCCAGAGGTGTCAGGTCCTCCTAGTGGTGGAGTGACAGGCACTTGTAAGCTACTTGCCATGGGTATTTCCTGAACTCGGAATATACTCTTAATCTTTGAACCATCCCCTCAGGCCACTAATATTATTTGATTTTTTTTCATTTATGTACATAGGTATATACATGCATGAGTTTATGTGCAACATGTACACGGAAGAGGCATCAAATACTTTGGAACAGGAATTACAGGCAGTCATGTGCCACCATGCCAGATACTGGAAACACAGCCCAGGTCCTCTGCACATGCATCAAATTCTCTTAATCACTGAGCCATCTCTCTAGCATCGTAATTTTTTAAACAGAACAGTATAAAAAATGCCAATTGAATGTCAGCATCAGCATCAGCTTCTAGTTAATCAAATCACACATTATTCCAGTGGTTTCTTGAAGTGAGATTTTTTTTAAATGACAAGAAATAGCAGACTTTTTTTTTTCACTTAGCTTCAGCTACAGTCTGGAGGATATTAAATTCTTTTTTTTTTTTTATTCTAAGTAACAACAGCCTGTGAAAATTAACATTTTAGCTGAACTTTCTCATAAGCCCATAGTGCAAGGCTTGAAAGTCACTTAATAACCTCATTAGCAAATTAATACAACCTGTGATTTTGCTCAGGCGCAGTTTTAAAGCACCTTTTAGGTGCACTCACAGTGAATGAAGCCTGGTGCAATCTGCAGCGAATTCTGTAGAAGTCCCACCTTAATGTGTAAACTCTAACCTTTTTTTTTCTTCTACAAATCTACTTCTTCTGTTTGGAAGATTGTAAATAGAATAAAATTGTGTATTTTCTCTATATCAGCATAAATAAGTTGTTGACAGTTTTCACAAATGGAATCTTCATATACGTTTTTAAATGAGTAACTGCCTTATCTGTGTGCGTTTTCCCAGTATTTTTAATAGATAGCAATTAGAAAGTGAGGATATCTTTTAAAATATAAAATTATACTTTACTGGTGACAGAGTAAATCCCAGTAAAGGTATTGTTCAATGTCATAGGTCTCACATGAAGTAGTCTAGCAATATTTTATAGAATATACTAGAATATGTTTGCTATGGTCTGAAAGTGAAATGCCCCCCACAGACTCATGTGTATGACACTTGGTCTCTAGGTCTCTCCTGTTTAGAGGATATTATGGAACTTTGGGGAAATGAGTCCTCTCCACGGTTGTAGTTGTGGGTCTTATGACTTATAGTTACACTCCGGTTCTGGCCAAGATCTCTAGCACATCACCAGTACTCCAACCACACTGACAGGAGCCACTCCCACAGCCATGAGTGCCACCATGCCTTCTCCACCATGAAACTATGAGACAAAACAAAATTTTCTTCCTTTCCCAAGTTGATTCTGTTAAAGTGCAAAAGTGCAAAAAAAAAAAAAAGTCACCAATACCTTGGGTATCTACTGTGACTCATCCTGGGTGTCTTTCTTCAGGCCTAGTTGTCATTTGCTGTCTCTTACTTTCCTATTACTGTGATAAAAACAATATGACCAACTTACAGAAGGAAGAGACTGAAGCTTAGGGTTCCAGAGAGATGAGTCCATCATCATCACCACCATCACCATCACCATCATCACCATCACCACCACCACCACCACCATCACCATCACCACCATTACCATCACCACCATTACCATCATCACCACCACCACCATCACCATCATCACCACCATCACTACCATCACCATCACCATCATCACCATCACCATCACCACCATCACCATCACCATCACCACCATCACCATCACCATCATCACCATCATCACCATCACCATCACCACCATCACCACCACCATCATCACCATCATCACCATCACCATCACCACCACCACCATCACCATCACCACCATTACCATCATCACCACCACCACCACCACAACTATCATCACCATCACTGTAACCACCATCACCACCACCATCACCACCATCACAATAAGGAGTACAGCAGCAGGTAGGTAAGCATAGTGCTGGAGCAACAGCTGAGAGCTCATATCTAGATCCATAAACAGGAAGCAGAGAGAGTACTAGGGCTGGCAGGAAGCTGTTAAAACCTCAAGCCTGCCCCCAACAACAACATACCTCCAAGAAGAGCATACCTCCTAATCCTTCCCAATCAGTCCCGCCAACTGGGGACCAAGAATTCAAATGCCTGAGACTTATAGGAGACATCTCACTTAAACCATCACAGGCTGCCCTAGTCTTTTCTTATTTTTTTTTATTTGATTTCACTTCTTTGAGAATCCCATCCCCTCCCTTGAAACTGTACCAAATCCTTATTGTCTACTTGCTTCTGACTTCTTGTCATTGTGCCGTTGTATTCAGTTTCCATAAGACACTTTCATGTGGATTTAGCCCAACCTGCTCCAAAGGAACTAGTGCCTCCTACATCTCACCCTTAGTCCAAAGACTTCCCACCATGGGTGGAGGATCACTCAAGTGTGTTGCAAAGGATATTGTATTGCAACAATTAGCTACAGGATTGTAGGAGTGGGGGAAAAAATCTTGAAAGTTTTATGCACGCAAGCAAGAGTGTAGGTAGGTGGGCCATTGGAGGTGGAGGGCCACACAGCAGAGACCTTCATTTGATTTGATAATGTGCAATATTCCTCTTTGAGAATAATAGAGCATTTCAAAGGCTGCCTCAGGCTGCCTGGGTAGACCAGTTAAATTTTCAAGGAAGCGTAATAGAGATTAGCTGCCCTTCAAAAGCAAGCATACCCCGCCTCCAGTCCTCTCCTGTTCTTAACTTTCACAAAGTCAGAAGTATAGAAGCATCTAGAACTCCAACACCACCTGGAATGTGACCTTGCTGACATTTCCCAATCCTTGCTTCTAATGTCCACTCAATAAGATATTATGAGTAAAATAGGGCCCAGCACCTCCCTCCCCATGGAAGGTAACTTAGACGCTTCTTACCACATGCGAGAACAATGTGACGCTTTGAGGATGCACTCACATCCCAGCAGTGACTTCACCTACTGACACACTCAAAAGAATCTCCTGGAGTTAGCAATGCGCACAGGGATGTAACGACTCCATGGGGAAGCTGAGTGAGATTCCCTCTTCCAGTCGGATGTTCTACTGTGGGTTGTGTCTTAGTCAGGGTTTATATAATTGTGATAAAATAGCATGATTAAAAGCAGCTTGGGGAGGAAAGGGTGTATTTAGATTACACTCTCTTATCACTGTTCATCACTGAAGGAAGTCAGCACAGGAACTGAAACAAGGCAGGAACTTGGCATCAGGAGCTGATACAGAGGCCATGGAGGGGGGCTGCATACTGGATTGTTCCGAGTGCTTTGCTCAGCCTGCTTTCTTATAGAACCCAGGACCACCCGCCCACAAATGGCACCACCCACAATGGACTGGGCTCTCCCACATTGATCTCTAATTAAGAAAGTGCTCTACAGGCTTGCCTACAGCCTGATCTTATGGAAGCATTTACTCAATCCCAGATAACTACAGCCTGTGTAGAGTTAACATAACGTTAGCCAGCACTGGAGCTGGCTAATGCCTTCAATCCCAGCACTTGGGAGGCGGAGGCAGGCAGATCTCTGCAAGTTTGCGGTCAGCCTGGTCTGAGTCCAGGACAGCCAAGAAAACCTATCTCCAAAAACAAAAAAAAAAAAAAAACAAAGAACAAAAAACCAAAACAAAGCAAAAGTTAGCCAACAGGTTGTCAAAGAGTCAAGTTCTGCCTTTCCTACCACTGCCAGCCTGAGGTCCACATAGAAGCACCCAAATCTATCACAACCTCTTCTTTCCCCATTTTCCCATCCCTGAGCCTGTAGCTTATCAACCTTCTGAATGGGCCTTCATTAATACAAGTACCCAAGGCCATCTCCAACCCGCTGTGAAGCAGACATCTGTTCAGGACTGTGTGCTGAATTCACAGCAAGCATGATTACTGTGCGGTTTATTATGGAGGCTTAGCTGCATTCGTGAGGAAGGGGGCCATTAAGCTGCTGAATCAAGCATACAAGTTATTTTTAAAGACTGGAAACAAGGGGCGTTAGAGTCAGCTGCTTGGTTCTGTTCCTTTTTCCTTTTTATTTATAAGTGCCAAAGAAAAGCAGGAGTCAATTGTCCAGATATACCTTGAAACTGATTTATTACAATGCACCTGTTACTCAAAGCCCCTCAGTGCCTGCCCGGAAGATCCTTGAATAAATAAGTAACAGAAGTAGTAAGTTAGCCTGGGACACAAATCAGTCTGACCTCTCAGATTCGTCATGAAAATTAGGACCCGTTTGAAAGTTACCTCATTAATGAGTTTAAACTAAGTGAGTTAACTTTTCTAGATACCTGTTTGCATAATCTCCTGTCTTCTTCTTCTTCTTCTTCTTCTTCTTCTTCTTCTTCTTCTTCTTCTTCTTCTTCTTCTCTTTCTTAAGATTCAGGTTTGTGAGCTCAGTAATCTGTGCTGTTTGAAATGTGAGCTCTCGCTTCATACTGAGACATGACCACACAGCTTGGGAACTTTGTGCACTGATGCATTTGGAGTGAGGAAGAGACATCATTTGCCTAGAAAGAGAGAATCACGCTCCAGAAATGCAAACCCAAGAGGGTCAGCTCCAAGTGGAGCAGGAAAATACTAATCTCCTGGGCTCGCTGGTGAAAGAGCTAGTGAAAGACTCTTTGAGGGCCTCCTGGTCAGGAAGCTAGCATGTGTCAGGACACGCTGAGGACAATGGCCGGGGATTGGGGGGGGGGTGGAGGGGAGGGCACAGATTTGGACCCTTTTGGTTCTGTGTGTGTGCATGCGTGTGCACGCGCGTGCACATGCGTGCACACACACACATACTTCATACTCATACATGTGCCTCATGCATGTGAAGGTACCTGAAGAGGCCAAAAGAGGGGGTCTGATCCTCAGGAGCCTGAGTTACCAGAATTTATGCACCACCTCATATGAGTGCTAGGAACCAAACTCAAGTCCTCTGGAAGCGTAGCAAGCAGTCTTAACTGCTGAGTCATACTTCCAACCCCAAACATTAAAGATGGAACAGTGCTCCCTGAAGGCAGCATGTGGCAGCATCACTCATAGAGGAAGCAAGCCAGACAACAGTAGGAAATGGAAGCTAAACAGATTTTATTCAATACTGTTGCTGTTGAGAGACCAGTGCTAGACTGAAATTCAGCTCCATGGAAGCAAAAGAGGTCTTTTAAACATTGGGGTGTGCCAAGAGGACCTGATGGATGTGACTGAGCCATCTATGTCTGCTAACTGATAACCTACAGAGTCAGACTCCGAAACTCCTATGAGATGGAGACAGAGGCCCCACCCCTGATGTTTGCATTTCCCAGGGATGGTGTTGTGTGTCCATCCCTGTTCCCTCCCCCCTCACCTCTCCTCAGGGTCCTGGAGATACAAATCAAAGACAGCAAGGGGCCTTGGAGGCCTTGACTTTCCTTAGGTAAATTTGCTCCAGGCAAAGGCAGCTTAGGGATCTATCATCAGCTGTTGGTGGCTTTGTACTTTCTCAGGGAGGCATTTTAAGAGATCTTGCTAGTTTCCCTTTTCTGGAGACAAAGCTTGGAGCATCTGGAAGTGTTCTGCCTGTGTTTATTCAAGCCCATCGGTGTGGGAGGCAGACAGCTTTATTGGTGCTGAAAGTTACATTTCTTCAGGCCAAGGTCAAGGCACTGTGAGAAGAGTGCCCTGGAGAACAGATGAGAGCTTCATTGGGGATTTCCATCCAAGGGGAGGTGGGTGAGACGGATGTCATAGGACCTTGGCTCTGAGCACCAGGGCTGTGCTTCCAACACTGGCCATGGAGCCTCCAGTGATAATGAGGAAAGAACATCTAGCCAAGCATTTGTTGAGTGAGTTGCTTTTCTGCTGTTTCATGACAATGCTGCTGTATCAGGGTTTACTAAGCAAGAGTTCTGCCTCTGAGCTGTGGCTCCAGCAGTGACGTAGTCTACGGATGCAATGTCTGCCCATCACATCAGATTTTTTTTCTTTGTGAGATCAAGCATTGTCATGAGGAGTTGAGATTTTGGGGCTACCTAGCCAACAATTTCTTGATCTTTATCGACCTTGAGTTTCACTGCATCAAGGATCAAAAGTTGTTATATACGTATATTTTTACATGAAAGCCAGTTTTCTTTCTTGGGAGGAAGAGGAAGAAGTTGAAACTATGTAGCACAGGCTGGCCTCAAACACACTAAATAGCCAAGGATAACCTTGTCAACCTGCCACGTGCTGGCATTACAGGTGTGCACCATCAAGTCCTGCCACAGCCACAGTTTTAATACTTAGGCCAATTGATCTATCCTCTACCAACATCTACTTATATTCATCCATTGGTCTTTTTACCTTAGGTCTGTGTGTTTTCCAGAATCTCAGTACATAATCCAACCTAACCTTAAACTTAGATCCTCAGGTCTCAGCCTCCCAGGTGTGAGATTACAGGTGTGTGTATACCATGATGCCTAGCTTATACCTAATTTTTAAAAGAAATAACATTGAGGACTTGTGCCTCCATTTGTCATCTCCTCCTCCTCCTCTTCTTCCTCTTCTTCCTCCTCTTTTTCATTAAAAAATCCTATTTTTCAGGAGTTACAAAATCATGACAAGTCAACCAGCCCCACCTTATGACCTTTTGACAAATAAAGTTCTGTTGTCACTCAGCCATATACATGCATTTATGGGCCACCTGTCCCGGGCCGCTCTGGCTGAGTTGAGCTACACAGACAATAGGGCCTGAAAAGGCAGAAGTGCTGGCTAGAGGGCCCTCTTCCAAAATTGGTCACTGGTACCTCCTTCAAGTGTCTACTGACCAAGTCTTTTTTTTTTCACTAAATTTATCTTTCCTGTCTCCTTGGATCATAAAGCTAGAATTCGTAAAGAATTTATATTATTTCCTCTGTATCTACTCCCCAAGAAACCTTTCATTCAACCTGAAAAAAGTACCAATTTTTAGCTCCCATGAAGCCTTGAAGAAATAAATCAGAGCTATCAGCTACCCAAGTTTATATACATAATATTAATGTAAGAAATGATCAGGTTTATCATAATATATATCATTATTATACCTAACAAAGCTGTTGTCCATTAATTTTTTTAAAAACCAGGAGATAAGTCCTAATTTTGTTAATAAAAACAATAATAAAGTAATTCTTTCTCTGGAAAAAGTAGCCATTTTATTTTATTGATTTTTCAGGGTTTCTCTGTATAACAGAGCCCTGGCTGTCCTGGACTCACTTTATAAACCACGCTGGCCTTGAACTCCCAGAGATCCACCCATTTCTGCCTCCTGAGTGCTGGGATTGCAGGCCTGTGCCACCATGTCTGGCTGCCTTTTATCTATTGACTTGTCCTTTCCATGAGGCCTGTCCCTGCTTTCCCTCACCAAATAAATCAAAGTTCTTATCCCAAAGGATAAAAAATAGGCCTTTAGTTCGTGAAATTATGACTGTGGTGCCCCGGGGTGAAGAAATGGCAACTTTTCAGAGCATTTAAGCTCACAGGCAAATGTTAGTGCTCTAACCTGTGCTGGCTTTCCTCTTCCCCAAAGTTCAATATATTAAACTATGTCAGTCACCTCATAGCCCTTAAGAGTGTTCTAACAGTAACAACAGGAGGAGGAGGGAGGGGTAGTGTTGGTGAGGATGTAGAGACATCTGAGGTACTGTGTGCTCTCGGTGGAATATGAAGCCGGGCAGCTGCTGTGGAAAACAACATAGTGCTCCTCAAAAATAGAACTCTAGAACTCCCATGTGATCCAACAGTTCCACTCTGTACATGTACCAAATACCAAAAAAAATAAAAACCCTGAAAGCAGGTCCACAAGAACATATGTGTGTTCACACAAGTACTATGCACATACACCAAGAGGTGGAGGTGCTGAGTGTCTACCCACGGGCGGGACGGCAGCACACACCTGTAGTCCCAGACCCAGGGAAGCGGAAGCAGGTGGATCGCTGGCTTAAAGCCAGTCTGGTCTATAAAGTGAATCCAGGACAGCCAAGGCTACACAGAGAATCCCTGTCTCAAAAAAATGAGAGAGAGAGAGAGAGAGAGAGAGAGAGAGAGAGAGAGAGAGAGAGAGGGAGAGGGAGAGAATGAAACATGTCATGTAATAGTGGACTGCCACTCAGCCTTCCCAAGGAAGGAAATTGTGACACACTGTACACCTTGAGAACATTATGCTAAGTGAAATAATACAGACACACATACACACATACACACACACACACACACAAACCTGCATTGTTATATACCTGGAATAGTTGAGTTCCAGAGACAAGGGTGACCCGTAACTGATGAGGAGGGTAATGTTGTTGTTGAGTGGATGTGGAATTTCAGTGTCGCAGGGTGTAAGGGTGCTGGAGATGCTTGCACAGCCATGAGAATGTATTTAACAGCACTGATCGCACCATGAACACTAAGGGAGAGGCTGGAAAGATGCCTGGGTAGTTAAGAGTGCTTGTTGCTCTCATAGAGGGCCTGGGTTCAGTTTCCTGCACCTACCTGTCAGTTCACAACTGCCTGTAACACCAGGCCCAAGGGTGGACTCTCTCTTCTAGCTGCAAAGTGCTCCCACATGCACAAAGTACACATAACCTCATGTGTAACTTGTACCACGTACATAAATCTAGAGTAAATAAATCTTTAGAAATGTTAAGATGAGCAATTTGTGTTTCATGTATTTAAATCACAGCTCTAAGATCTCTGCAGACGGTGTCGCTGAGCTGACCACTCTGATGCGTTTGACAGTCTAGGCAGAGTCCTATACAGTCCTGTCTTCAGGGTTTCAGAGCAGCTCGACTATCTGCCTGATGGAATGACAGGACGCTCTACTGAAGGGGAATTGAGGAGGTGGTAGACTCCTGTTGCTTGCTCCTGTGCTATTGTGTAGCCAGAGCCATAGGCAAGATTTCGTGTTGACCCAACGATGCAAACCAGCACAGATCCTTTGATGGGTTTTCTTCCAGCAGAGTAGAATAGGGAGAGAGAGTTTAAGTTTGCTTTTGCACAGGACAGAAGTCAGGTAGATGACCAGCCGAGCGCGTTCATTCAATCCCTCACTCAATCCAGCCAAGACTGTGCCAAGAATCAGAATTTGAATTCTAAATCACCAACTTGGTTCAGGCCTTCCCCAGATCAATGCGGAGTCCACCATCAGAACCTGAAGACCATCAGACGGTATTAGAGAATCTAGGACCGCTCCATCATGTTTTTAAATGACAGTCAAAGCAAATGTAACAAAATGGTCTGTCTGGTTTTCATTTGTGAATTCTGCTGGGTTCCACTGTGCATGCCGCATTGACTTCAGAAGCAGTGCCCGAATGCCCATCAGAAAGCCCCCGACATGACTTTTCTTTTTCTTTTATGATAGATGTACCTCAGTATGAGTGGAGATTGTTTCTGGGACTTCGAGATGTTGCACACTCAGATAAATGGAGAGATGTTTGTATACCCACGCATACATCTTAAGTCATCTCCAGATTATTTATATATAACACTATGTAAACAGTTGTTTGCTGTTTAAAAAACAATGAGAAAAAAAATAACCTGTCTGTTTCAGTAGAAATATGGGGTTTTTTTTTTCTTTAAAATTTTTTATTCACACTTGGTTGAATTCATTAATATGAAACCCATAGATAAGAGAAGTCATTTATGGTGTGTGCAAAAACCTTGTTAAACTCATCTTTTTATGTTATTCATCAGATTTTATTGTAGCTTCTAGATATTATATGATTGTGACTCTGAAGTTAATAAATAAGGGCTTCGTTTATCACACTTAATCTTTAAATGTCTTACGTTTGTTCTATTTTAGCTTGGTCTAGGTCCTCTCATGCCTCCTCATTCTTGAGGTCTCAGGAGAAATCTTTAAATGCTTTACAGTTAATTCTTCTATCTGCTGTGGGGTTTATTTCCTTATTTATTTCTTGTTAGCTACTGATCTCAACAACTTAGCAGTTCCTTCCTATTTCTGCTTTGCTTACGGCCTAAGTGAATGTTGAATTTCATTAAATATTTATCTGTATCTATGAGCTGACTGTGAGGCATTCTCTTTCTTCTGTTGGTAGTCTTAATAGTACTGATTTTGAACAGTCCCAAGACCAAGCCAAAGTAATAGTGACAAAGTTCCTTTAAAAATATATTAATGGATTGTTTCTGAATATTACATAAAAATTCTATGTTTATAGAAAGAGAGATACTAGCCCATAATTTTCTTATCTTTAGCATGTTATTATACAAAGCTAGCCTTTTACGTTTTGCAGATTTATTTATCTGTGTGTGTGTGTGTGTGTGTGTGTGTGTGTGTGTGTGTGTGTGTGTGCGCACATGCATGTGGGTGCCTCTAGAGGCCAGTAGAGGGCATTGGTTCTCCTGGAGCTAGAGTTAAAGCATTGGTGAGCCATCCAACATGGTTACTAGGAATCTACCTCAGGTCCTCTGCAAGAACAGTAAACACTCTTTACTGCTGATCTATCTCTACAGTTCTTCAAGGTAGTCTTTAAAACAAGATGAGAAATCTATTATCAATTATTACTATTAAGAGGAGGAAGAGGAGGAGGAGGAACTAGAGGAGAATTTGGGTAATACTACTATTATACATTTTTCAAATATTTGAAAAATAGTAATTAGGGAAGCCAAGTGAGCCTATCATTCTCTTTGGGGGAAGAATGAAATTTTTTTTGGTGGAGGGAATGTTGATTTATTTTTTGTTTTTGCTTGACAACCTGATTTGTTTAACAAATGTAGTAATTTAAATTTCTTTTTTAAAATGTTTAAAACCATATTCAAGTTCCTTCCCAAATTTAGAAAAAAATCCAGATAACGTAGCAATATTCCCTCCTATTCTGCACACAGAACATGTGATACTTTCCTCTTACTTTCTCCCTTTGTAGGACAAGATGCTTTATGACAGGGACATGGGGCGGGGCTTGTGTATAGCCTCACTTATGCATTCATCAGCTCGTAATACAAACAGTAGGGGCAAACACTCATTTCCTTCAAGTGAGAGAAGTGAATTATTAATGTGCACTAGAGGGAAATTGACCTTTGCATATTGTCTTAGTTAAGATTTCTATTCCTGTGATAAAGCACTATGATCAAATGCAGCTTGTAGAGAAAAGGGTTCATTTCATCTTACAACACTCAGATCACACTTAAGTAGTGAGAGAAGTTGGGACAGGAACTTGGGGCAGGGACCTGGAGGCCTGAAGCAGAGGCCATGAAGGAATGCTGCTTACTGCCTTGCTCCTCCATTGCCCAGTTTGCTTTCTTACAGACCATCTGTCCAGGAATTGCATTGCCCACACAGAGTCGGACCCTTTCACATCAATTATCAATCAAGAAAATCCACCAGAGGCTTACCAACAGATCAATATTATGATGACACTTTCTTAATTGAGGCTCCCTTCTCAGAGGACCATAACCCATGTCAAGTTGACAAAAACAAAACAAAACAATTGGGACACTTGTCATTTCCTGGAAAAAGAAAAATCCCTACTTACTTGCAACACTTACTGGAATATAATTTGTAAAATACCATTTATAATAACATCAACAAATGAAGACATGGACCATATTCCTAGACTAGAAGGCTCAATATTGTAAAGATGTTTCAGTGCAGTTTCAATCAAAATTCATATAGGATTTTTTAATGGAAATGCGTGAGTTCGTTCTAATTGTAGGCATACATTCAAAGATAAAGAATAGCAAAGGCAATTGAACAGGTAGGTTGAATGCCAAGAGAAACCATGAGGCCACATGGATTTGGAATGGTACAGGGTAGAAGAAAGCAGTAGGCTTATGTCCACACACATAACCAGCCAACAGAAGTCAGAATCAACAAAGACTGAAAGATTGATTCCCAGTTGATTAACTTTTTTCAAAGCAGCTTTGCATTCTCTCCTTGGGAGCCTTTCTTTTGTGCTATGGTATAAAAGTCAGTGTAGCTTAGAATATCATGCCAGGCATCAGAAACAAAAGCACAATGCAGGGTTCTCACCACCCACAGTGCCGGCTGGGAAAGGCTAGAACAGGTGTTTGCCTTCCTAACTATGGGTGTGTGTGTGTGTGTGTGTGTGTGTGTGTGTGTGAGAGAGAGAGAGAGAGAGAGAGAGAGAGAGAGAGAGAGAGAGAGACAGAGAGAGAGACAGAGAGAGAGAGAGAGAGACAGAGAGAGACAGAGAGAGACAGAGACAGAGAGAGAGACAGAGAGACAGAGAGACAGAGAGACAGACAGAGACAGAGAGAGAGAGAGATACAGAGAGAGAGAGACAGAGAGAGAGGGGGAGAGAGAGAAGAGAGAGGAGAGAGAAAAGAGAGAGAGAAGGGGGTGGGGATGCTTTATTTCCTTTGGACAGTTGGACTTCTTACTAAAATAGAATAACAGTAAAATATAAGTCAAGCACCCTGAACCTAAAAATCCAAAATCAGAAACATTTCAAGATTCTAAACTTTAGTGTGCCAACATTATGCAGTACGTGAACAATTCCGCACCCGACCTCAAAAGATGAGTTACATCCGAATGAAGCTGCAGTAAAAGAGACTGCTTGAAATTACCTTGAAGCTGTATGTGCAGGGTGGAAGTGAAGCATAACCGAGCATGTAGAGTTGAGCCTCAACCCCGAGATAGCTCACTATGTGTATGTAAGCATTTCAGACTCCATCCAAATCAAAATCTTGAACACTTCTGGGCCCCAGCATTTCAAATGCAGAGTCCTCAACCCATGTTCATAGTTCTGGATTGGTCACTAATACGTGCCAGTCGAGTTGGTCTTCAAGTGCAAACTCCAGCTCAGAAACAATTACCTGCAGTTAAGAAGTGGCCATAGTTTACACATGACTGGATTGGTCACCTCAAGTCATTACGGTGGATCCCTAACCCACGTGTGATGTATGAAAGGGAAGTTAAATGAAATCATAAGTGTGTGGTCCTAGTCCTCTAGGCTGAGAGGCATCTGGACTCCAGAAGTCTGAGAAAAATAAATTATACTGTTTAAGGTAAACAGTCCATGGTATCTTGTCATGACAATCCAAGTAGACTAATATACCATACACAAACTCTATCTTAAGACAGAGGAATCAACTGCCAAGTTAGGGACAGCCTATACAGTGTGTTCACTTGCAGAAAGGCTTGACAGACTATGGCATATTCCCACCCTGTAAAGGCTCAGGTCAGGAGGGTGCCGCGCATTGGTAATTGTGTACAGGAATTACACAACCTGAGTTCAAGTCCAGCTTTACACTTAACACCACCTTCATCTGCCAGGTGGAGATAATGAAACCGAGGCCCTGGGGTTATTGTGCGATGTATATAATTACATGGTGAGCACAGAGCCCTTGGTCAACATGGGGCAAAGTCCAGAGAGGAACAGGCAGTCAGAGAAATGTCTTTTTTTAGTCAAAATGTCTCTTGAAATAGAAATATGGCATAGCTATGTTTAGTTATGATTGATTCACAGTTATTAGCCAACTTCAGTCCTGGCAGTAGAGAAGAAGAGATCCTACCCAGTCTGCTGGAAGGTGTGGCTCAGCAGTAGGGCACATGCTGAGCACGCACAAAGCCCTCGGTTCCATCCGCAGCATCAAAGAAGCAAGCAACCAGACACTGCCATCCTTTCCTGCCTTTAAAGGGTTGGAGAAATAAAAACTTGAAAGCACCTCTCCATGTTTACATTGTATTCTTGACCTCACTGCAGCAGAGCCAGTCTGATCATGACACTCTGAAAAGGCAAGTCACGAAACCGGCATGAACAAGGGCTCTGTCATCCTTTGGGTAACAGGTGGTAGCTACAGTATTAAACTATTCTGGGTAAAATGTCAGATTTCTACTCTTGGCTGCTTGAGGTTATATGCTCCTGTCACAGAGTAGCCAATAATAATTAGGAATTTATAGTAAAAACACAGTGGCACATTGTACATGTTGTATCTGGAAGGCTAAGTTCACTTAACTAGCCCTAAATCTACAAAGCTGTTTTTTCTTCCTGGGCAGGGCAAACTGTTAGAGGCAGCAGAGAACAGAGATATGGATTTGAAGAACTCCACAATCATGAAGGAAAATCAGACATTCCCACTCTTTCAAGCACCAGAAGCCAGCCCCCAAAGCCGCTAGCCTTTGTGTCTAATACCAACACTCATGTCACTGTATCTGCTGTCACTGCAAGGGTTAACACTTGACAGGCAGCGTGTCCTTATAGAAGTCATGAATAGAGCTTTGTGTACATCTGTTTTTATGTCACTATGTCTGCTGTCACTGTAAGGATTAGGTCTTCACATTCAGTGAAAAGCATTTGCCGTCACAGAGGTCATGAACAGAGCTTCATGTGCATTTGTTTTCAGATCTTTTATTAAATCGCACCCTACACCCAGCTGCAATGGAGACTTGCATGACATTGGGCCCTCCCACTTTCCATCCTGGACATGGGTGGGTGTGCATGAGGCCCCCATCCCTTCCTAAGGAGCTGATATTTGCTAGAGGAGGGGATTTTTGTCTTCTAATGATGCAGTCTGGTGTGAACTAGGGGAAAAAGGAGGGAAGAATCCCAGAGGGTAATGAGGGCAGTGTGAGCGTATATGTACGAAACTGTCAAAAAGAAAAAAAAAACATAATGTTCTACTGTGCTCCTATACTAGGGAGCCAGTGGATGATGGTGATGGTGGTAGTGGTGGTGGTGGTGATGACGGTGGTGGTGGTGATGATGATGATGATGATGATGATGGTGGTGGTGGTGGTGATGATGGTGATGATGATGATGGTGGTGGTGGTGGTAGTGATGATGATGATGTTGGTGTTGATGATGTGGTGGTGATGATGATGATGATGATGGTGGTGGTGGTGGTGGTGGTGGTGGTGATGATGTATCTGATCTCAGAAGAGACAGTCATGCTCTTCCTGGTAGAATTTGGTGAAGAGCTCCCTGTGCTGCTTAACTTAAAGATAGAAAGTAGGAGATGCAAATTATGGAGTGAGGGTCTCTGTTGCCCTCACCATATCATTCCTTGTGGAACTATCTCCTCTCAGTTGGTTTGTTCTTTTAATGGTGGGCCCCAAGAATAGTTCATTCTGTTTTCCAAATCCTCAGTCTTTCCTTCTGTAAAATTACTTAAGTTCTGAAACTTTCTGCTTGGATTTTAACCCACTGGTGCAGGCTCCATGGGGCTCCCTGGAGCCTTGGGAAAAACTAAGTGAACATTAAGAGGTACCCTGCTGTGCACATGGTTGGGCCTTATTGAGGGAATAGCCAAGAAAAGGCACATTGTGGCATTTATTCCTTCATTACAGGAGGCAGTCTGCTGGACAACTATGCTTTTGTCATGTGTTGGCTGAGCCCTTTATTCCCTTTTGGAGATTATTGCAAAGTTACAAAGAGAAGCAGAGTTAGTGAGAGCATCCTTTGAATGTTTTTGTTTGGGGAAATAAAACATGCATTGAGTAAGTGCGTGAAGCACCCATATGGAATGCATGAGAAGGCTATAAAGCAAACACTGTGTAACTGCATTCCAAGAGGTAAAAGACTGCTGACCCTTGGAAGCCTTTCAGTGCACCTTTCTGATGTCAGTTTCCCTCCTCATGAGTGGTGGACGCTGTCCTGACTTTATCACTAAAGCATTTCCTTGCATTTCTAGGTAGTTATACGAGCTTAGATCTGTGGCCGAATCACATCTGTAGCTTTTGACACGCTTTTGAATTTCATAGAACTGGAATCATAATGAGTGTTCTTCGTCTCACTTTCTTCGCTCACTGTTTCTTGTAAGATCTACTTGTGTGTTTGCTTCTTATTTTGAAACTGGCCAAACACATGAGAAGGTGAGAGAGATGGTTTTATAACTAGTCTTTGGTGGTGTATGATACTTGTTTTCTGAAGTAGTATGTGCATATGTGTGTTGTGTGTGCATATATGTGTGTGCAGGTGTGGAAGCCAGAGGAAGACATTGAGTACACTACTTTGTCACTCTCCACCTTGTTGCCTGTGTCTGTCTGAACTGATTAGGCTGGCTTCCAGCAAGCCTTAGCAACCTTCCTGTCTCAATTCATCACAGCTTGGAGGTCATAGGTGCTCATGTTTTTTACATGGATGCAAGTGACTTGAACCCAGGTCCTCATTCCTGCTCCACGTGTACTCTTACCAACTAAGCCATATCTCCAGCCCTGTTCTTCGGTATTTGAAAATAAATCACACACCTCTCATTATGCATCTCTAAAAATATGAGAAATTTGTCCTATGCATAGAAGGGGCCATTTCCATATGTAGCAAAGACAAGAATAACCTCTAATGAGCTCCAATACCCTTCTAGAACTGTATTTGCCTAGTTAGCTCCCAAATGCTTTTCCAGATGGCTCATACCAACTCGTGGATACACTTAAAATCTCTGAATAACATATTCTCAAGCACATCGCTTGCAACGTAGCTGTGTCCATTCCCTTTCCACATATGCATGCATGAGACCCAGCTGGGAGGCCCTTTTCCTGTAGCAAAGAGAAAAACAGACCTGTTAGTGGCATCGTCAAGTCTCATACCTTGTCACTCCAGATACAACTCAGATACTATCTGAATTATCGTCAAGAGGCATGCTCAGTCTCGGTGACAGCCAAACCAGAATTGTTAATGGGCACGTGCTCTGTGATATTAGGATTCATTCTTGAAGTTAAAGGACTCTACACTTTCACATATTGAGGAAAGCCTCAGAGCTGAATTCATGGTGAGCATCCAGCCTAGAGCACTCACTGCAGCACAGGAATCCACTAACTCAGGCTGCCAGCACAGCCGCAGGCATACATGGAGATAGATACTTGGTCACCTTCATCGTTAGGATCTTCCAGTTAAGTCTAGAAGGAAGAGCGTGACCCACTCCTATGTGGTCACAGTCACCTCTTGGCACCCTTGGGGCATGGTTCCAGAATCCAAAGATGCCAAAGTCTAGTCTCTTACATTCTACAGAATGCTTTCATAGAACACGTAAGTTTCTTACTGTGCCCTTGACTCCACTGCTGGATGGCATGCAATACTGACTGCAATGGAAATGCTGGGTAACAGTGGCTATAGGGTATTGTAGAGTGAGTGGTGATCAGACTGAAGAAGATCTGTCTTCTTTACAGAAGGGGATGTAAGCAGGCTGGGAAGAAGAGTGTCAGTGGTCAGCGGAATGAGAAAAATGGGAGATGAAAATGCATCCTAATCTGCAGATGTCAGGCAAAGAGAAAGCCTGGGCCTGCTGTGGGCTTTTGAAAGCCCAAAACCACACACTTCCTCCAACAAGACCATGCCTACTCTAACAAGACCACACCTCCTAGTCCTTCTAATCCTTTTAGACAGTCCTACTCCCTGGTAACTAAGGATTCAAATATACAAGCCTATGAGAATCGTTCTTATTCAAACTACCACGATGGGACTGTTGGATCCCTGTACCCATGTACTGGGGATTCTGCTGAAGTTGCTATCATAAAGCTAAGGCAAGGGCTGTGAGACCACACTGGCAGAGCAGAAACTGGGACCTGGACCTATTATGTGACAAGAACACTTACTCCTCATTCTCTGTATTGGATTTCTACATGGATTTAGCTTTCTGTTGCTTTGACTAGACACTTGATAAAAATCAACTAAAAATCAGGCAAGACTTGTTTTAGCTCCCAGATTCAGAGTTTCTCAGTTCAAGAGTCCTTAACTCAATCAGGACTGTGGCAGAGCATCACTTTATCACAGGCAATGTGCCATGGCTCAAAGCTGATTTTATCATGACAGTTAGCAAACAAATATAAAGAGGGGGGATTGGCATCCCAATGTCCCCTTCATAGGTACACCCCAACCACCCAACCAGCTTCCACCCCCTCCATACAGCACGTGAGCCTGTGAGGAACTTTATGATCTACCTGTGACATAAAAAGGTTCCCCACTAGGCATGCTCATTCTGAGGACCACTTGGTCCAAGCTGACAAGTACAGGAGATCCTTCCTCAAACAAGGAGGGCAAGGACTGATACCTGAGGTTATCTAAGCACTCCCTCCCTCCATGCCCCACCCCCCATACCCCTGCCCTCCTCCCTACCCCCTCTCATGCACAAGAGTCTAAAGAGAACCTTGTCTTCCCTTGCTAAAGCCTTACTGTTTTCATGCACCATATAATTAATTATCTTCTTGACGTTATTATGATCTGGAGAGAAGACAGAAAGGTTGGGTCTCTGCTCTTCCACTTGTGTGGTCTGTCCCTGAGCAGTTCAGGCTTGGCAGGCCTCAGGCACCCCATCTATGGAGCAGGAGTGATGAACACTCTCTGCATCATGGTAAGGACTGAGTTAATGGCATTAACTTTTTACCCTTCTCAAATGCTGTGTGCATGGTCCTTGTAAGCACAGCGTTCTGAGCCAGCAAACGAACAGAGCCACAGAATAAATAAGCCAACGCTTTCTGGGGTGTCACCTTAACTTGGGAATTGGTGGTGGCTGGAGAAAGGATATTTTCTCATTTGGAGTATATATATTATGAAGTCTCTACATTAAGTTTTCTTTATAGTGTCAGGGATTGAAACCAGAGCACTTCACACACTAAAGAAATGTCTTACCAAAATATAGTATCAGAGCGTGTGAGCCTACCTATGCCTGATAACGACCCAGTGAGCTGTTTATCAAAATCAAGGTGCCCTGGCCCTACCTGGCTTGTGAAGTCAGAACATCTGGGGTGAGGCATCTGTTTTCCCAGACCAGCCAAGATTTGACTGATTTGCCAGAGATCACAGGCTCCCATCAGGGCTTCACTCCTTGTCCACTGTTTCTTAGTTCTTATTCTAAATTCTGCTGAAGTGTGTCCGAGTGTGTGCCTAACTAGTCTGCTCATGGCTTTGCACAACAGAGCGCCTCTGTTCTGTCACTAGCATGTTCTCCTATAAGTAGCTACGCTCCCAAAGGATGTGGAAATGCTCAGGCTCACACAAGCCACGAAATAGCTCCTCCTCCCTCCCCCATACGTGTTTACCAGAGACTAAATCGCAGGTGCTGAAGGGACTTCTTTCCCTCCACAGGCTCCCAGCATCCCTCCTATGGGCCTTTAGTGTCTATTTCTTCATCATTGACCTCATTACACCTACTTCCCATGGGAAATCTCCCTCCCCAGCCACACCTACCACACAGCTGGCTCAGCTGGAGGAGCACCTGGCTTGGGAACAGTTCTCTCCTCATGTGGCTTCTCCACGTGGAGCTACACGGAGAGGTGGAGCAGAGACCTTCCTCTGAAGTTTCCCATCATCCCTCAGATAGTCCCCTGGAGGTTCTGGGGACTATGCCAACACAGAGTGCTTTTCAAGAGATAGATATCCAAACGTATACCTCAAGAAGTCACGAGTCAAATCCAATAAGTATACCCGCCTTAGAGGTAACTGAAAGAGTATTTTGAAGAGTTAGTTAAAAAAGATAATAATCTGGTTAAATCTCTTTTCAGAATGTTAAAATATTAACTGGTGTGTCATTAGCTTACCATTACCAAAACATAAATCCTAGGCTTTCATTAGATCACAGTGTCTGTTAACATGGGGATCTTTCGTGGGTGAGGAGAAAGACGATTGCTACCATTCACACCTGTTCTCTGTCACTTGCTTACAGCTCTGGAAAGGAAGATATCGATGAGGCAGAGCAGAGAAGAGCTGATCAAGCGAGGGGTCTTGAAGGAAATCTATGATAAAGGTAAGAGCCTGTCTCCTGTCCACAGGCCCAGGACCCAGCAAGGTATACAGATTCATTTTGGGGTTCGCATCTTGCTTTGTGCATTGCTTTATCAAGATCTGAACATGTAAAACCTGCTGATTCTAGAGGGAAGAGAGCAGAGGGCAGAGGGCACTACAGTGCTGGGTGAGACGCGAGAGTATGGTGCTTCCCAAATCAACCACACACACACACACACACACACACACACACACACACACACACACACGTAGGCCCTGGAACTGAGACAAATGTAATTGCCCATGTATGTGTGAGCTCTAGGAGTTCCCAAAAGAAATATTTAAAAGTCATAATCCAATAGGATTGTCTTAGCAGATTTTTTCTCTCTCTTGGAACCTTGAAGTCCCTCTCCACAATAGGAAGAACTGTGAAATGGAAAGTTTATAACCAAGCATAGGAGCTGAATGTTCACACAGTAACAGGCCTTCATTCCTGTTCCCCAATAGTTCTGACATTCAACGTTGAGCCTGCTGGCTTAGAGTTCTCCCCCCTTCCCTCTTGTCTTTCCTTTCTTCTGCTCTCTATTTCTCCCCCCCCTCCTTGTCTTTCCCCCACTCTGATGACACAGTTACTCCCAGTGTTGTATGTGAGACAGCCAGCCGCTGCTTGTGGGCTTGTTCAGTTCTTCTGCAGCAGTCTGAGTCTGGTCTGCACATTATTCTAATCGGTATTATTGGAGAGGCCAGATCACAAAATATTTGACTTCATGACAGTCAAATGCTTCTGGGAGTGGAGTGCTGCTGTTGCCATGATTTTTAGGGTCTTCTCCAAGCCCTGTGGGTTCCAGGGTGTAAAGCCAGCTTGTGTTTCTGAGGTCTGGTATACCTCTCTGATTCCACTGTTCTAGTTTTCTTTCTTCATGGGGCCTTACTTCTTGTCTTAGTTTGGGTTGCTGCTGCTGTGATCAAACTCCAAAACCCAAGAGACTGAGGAGGGGGAAAGGGTTTCCTTGGATTGTACTCTCATATCACTGTTCACCATCTAAGGAAGTGAGGACAGGAACTCAAA
The DNA here is from genome assembly GCF_964271855.1 of Acomys minous. Classification (NCBI taxonomy): domain Eukaryota; kingdom Metazoa; phylum Chordata; class Mammalia; order Rodentia; family Muridae; genus Acomys; species Acomys minous. Next base: position 51,328,926 of record NC_140490.1, on the reverse strand, counting down.
CAGGGCAGGAACCTGGAGGCAGGAGCTGATGCAGAGGCCATAGAGGGTGCTGCCTACTGGCTTGCTCCTCATGACTTCCTCAGCCTGCTTTCTTAGAGAACCCAGAACCACCCACCCAGGAATGAATCCACCCACAATGACATGTGACCTCCTCAATCAATCGCTAATTAAGAAAATGCCTTCCAGGCTTGCCTGCAGCCTGATCTTGTGGAAGCATTTTTCTCAGTTGAGGTCTTCCTCCTCTCAGAGGACTCTAGCTTGTGTCAAGTTGACACAAAACTATCCAACAAACTCCTCCGTGGCATGTCACCTCATCCATTGTCATTACAGGCCTTCTCAGCAGTATATTTGAAAGCTTTTTATTGTAGCACAAATTGCTCGTCTCAAATGCAAGTAGCAAATGACACGCACACCCTACCCGCTGCCCTGGTGACAAGAAACACAAGAGAGATGTGACACCGCACTCTTTCAAACTAGGCTAAGTACCTGCGCTTCCTGGGGCCCTGAGTCCCTAAAGTGAGGCACATTATCCACTTCTACCTGGAGGAGGCTAAACAGCCGAACACATCTTCTCCCTAGGAGTGAAGATCCTTCATTTTTGTCACTTTCCTCTGAAGTCTCACTTTCCATACAGTCCCCAAACGCTGCCCGATATTAACCTTCCTCAGCACACTTCACCACCAGCTCTTCTCCACGTTCATCCCCCAGGAGAGGCGGCAGAGGCCTGACTGCAGGTGCGATGTAAAATAATAAGCAAGAGAATGCTTAAACACTGTGCTCCCGGCCCAGGCCGCCTCCAGTGCAGAGAAACAGCTCTGCTTGCCTCCTTCCCTCCTGTCTCCTGCAACCTTCACACCTCTGTCTGTAAAGCCTCGGGGAGGCACTGAAGCCCAGAACACTTCCCACTGTAGCACTGATTATGGATCAAGTGGAGTATTGCCTACGTGGCTTCCAGACTTTGTCAAAGGAACTGCAGATTGTTGAAGCAGAAATTGTGCTTTGTAAGGAAAGAAGCAGAAGGCTGTGGGGATAGGGTCTCTGCCAGGGTGACACCGGCGGTCAGGGGTCAAGAGTGAGGGATGCCAGCATCATAGCTGTGTCTCCATGAGCAGATACAGGGTGACATATGATGTGCACTCAGTAAGTAGCTGGCTTAGAAAGGATCAAGTCTAGTTCTGTGTCACTGGGCACAAGAGCTTTGCTTCAGCTTCCTCTTTGCAGTTAGCACTGTCTTCTCATCCAGCTTGTTGACCTAATTTCCGCACTGGCTGTAAACTCCTGGACAGCCGGAGCTTCAGAAGGCCAGTGTCAGAGCCTCCAAACAATGTCAGATGGAGAAGACACTCTCCCAAATGGTCATGGTTATTACTTCTGTGATGGTAGAGAGATAGAAACAAACAGACAGTTTACAGGCAGAGAGAGACACACACACAGAGAGACAGAAAGAGAAAGAGACAGAGAGGGGGGAAGGAGGGGGAGAGGGAGAAGGAGAGGGAGGGAGAGAGGGAGAGGGAGGGGGGGATGAGAATTAAAAGTTAAAAGTCTGGCTACAATGTAAACATGTACACTCAAATGCACATGTTCAAATATTCTAGCTGGGCATGGTGAAGGTGACACAAGCCCATAAACCCAGCACTTGGGAGATAGAGGCAGGAAGATTAGGAGTTGAAGGCCAGCTTTGCTTAGAGAAAATCCACCCTAATTTACATAAGACCTTATCTCGATGATGAAGATGCTGATGATGATGAAGAAAGAAGAAGAGGAGGAGGAGGAGGAGGAGGAGGAGGAGGAGGAGGAGGAGGAGAAGAAGAAGAAGAAGAAGAAGAAGAAGAAGAAGAAGAAGAAGAAGAAGAAGAAAATTTAAACTCCATTAAACACATAGTAGTATATAGATTTGTGTTTCTTGTGGTCCATTCTGATTTGTCTTATTGATTTATGACATGATTATATAGCATCACATTAACAGTAGGAGTGTGAGTCCTAATCTACGTTATTTGGCTTCAGCTCTGATTCCAGCTAGGTGTGTACTGGTGTATACCTGGACTCCAAGCACTTGAGAGGAAGAGTCAGAGGCAGGCACATCTGTGCAAGTCTGAGGCCAGTCAGGATGCCATAGTGAGATCCTGACTCACCCACCCCACAAAACCAACTGCAACTCCACACTAGGCTGGCTACCTTAGTGACTTTAGCCAAGTTTCTTAACTTCCAAGAGCTTCTAATTTTTTAATCTCCAAGTGTGGATAATATTGTTCAAGTACTGATCGAAGGAGATAATATGAATTAGAACCATGGTAAATATACAAATCCTCAGGAGATGTTAGCATGCTCTCATTACTGTCTGCCCATCACCATATCTTACATTGTTTCAAGCCATTCATACCTTTACAAAACTGACTATTGTGTGATATTTTTACTAGTGACACACAACACACACGTCTTCTCACCTACATTGGGAAGCCACAACTGGCCACAGTAACGATGACAAGTCTAACTTAATGAATGGATAAGGTTTTTGGAATTCTTCACAGGAGTATGGATGAGAGGATACTTACAGGGATGACTCCGAAGCAGTTGCATCACTGAAAAGTGCCCCCTTGTATGGATGATGACTTACAAAATCTGCATCTCTGAACCATCTAAACAACTTTCAGGCAGCTGGAAAGTTCAGAGACCTTCTCCAGGCAGCTTTTCCGAGGAGTCTCCACACTCTTTCCATAATCTTGATGTGTTTACTGCTTTCACAACTTTGAGGAGGGATGCCTATGAATCTTGTTGGTTACTTTCTGAGTCTTGTGGATGTCCTACCTCCTTCCTGCAGGGAGTATTTCAATTCAAGGGAAATGGCTATAGAACACCAATACTGTCACTAGACCCAAGAACCAGGAAGGCAGGCATCTCAAGGGCTGGAAGGCGGTTCAGAACTCCTGCTGTGCAAGCACAAGGACCTGAGTTCAGATTCCCCAACAGCCACGTAAAATGTTAGGGAGGGTCTTACACTCCTGGAACCCTAGGCCTGGGAGAAGGGGAGAAACAGGAGAGTCACTGGGCTTACTGGTCAACCAGCCTAGCCAAAAAAGATAAAGAATGGAAGCTTTAGGTTCAGGGAGGGACCCTGCCCTCAAGGGATAAGGAAGAGACTGATAGCACAAGACACTCCCTGTCCTCTTTTAGCCTCCATATGCACATTCTCGGGCATACCCTTTCCTGCAGAAAAGTGGGCAGAGTAGGAATTATTACGTTAACTAGCATAGATCAGATCCAAAAGACAAATGCCGCAAATTGTCTCTTATATGTGGAAGCTAGAATCAAATATAAACATATATGCACATATGCAAACATGTGTAAATACCTAGACTAAGGTTTAGAGTGTTCCTTGGCCTTTTACTAAAAGCAGTAAACACCTCAACCCAAACACACATTCCCACAGAGACACACACATATGCACACACATATACACACATACTCATCTTTTAACAGAAATAGGATTCTCAAATGTTTCTGGAAATCATTTCACAAAATGTGTTGGAAGTGAAGAGTTCAGTTGCCCAATGGCTTACTCTTTTGTTATTGGTTTTCCAATTAATCACATAATTCACCTTTCAAGCAAACTTCAGCTCAGAGATTAAAAAACTACGAGTTCTAGCTAGCTCAAGGCCATCTGTGAAACAAACACAGGAAACTTCATAAAAGGGAACTTTCTGATTCTGTTACTTACACAGGGGTGAGGTTATAAAACTGTAATGTCTTTCACTCTTCACTTTTCAAATTTCCTATGATGTGGCTGTAATCACTTTGGGAAAGCTGCATTGTGAACATTACCATGACCCAGCAACACTCTAAATATTAATCTACTCGCTTCATGATGTACACACACATGTTTGCATGTGTGTCTCTGTAAGTTTATATTTGAATCTAGGTTCCACATATAAAAGACAATTTGCAGCATTTGTCCTTTGGGATCTGACCTATCCTGGTTAACATAGTGATTTCTAGTTCTGCAGGACAGAGGGTGAAGAGGGATAAGGGAACCCAAGTTCCGTTGAAGCAATGGACGGAATATTTGGAAGAAAAGGGACCAGCAGGAAGGGGGCAAAGAGAGCAAGAGTGTCAGTGGGGAGAGGGATGAATTGGGATGGTTTACAACACCACCTCTGTTAAAATGACAGCGTGAATCCCAAAACTTTGAATGCAAACATAAAAATTAATAAAAATGAGTAGTAAGCATGCTAAAGGAGCCAGCAGTGGAAAATAATTTATAGCTTGACATCTTTTTTTTTAATTCCCTACTTTCATGGCTTCTTAATTTAAATGGTAATTGAATTTAAACAAACTAAAGTTTAATAAAATAGTTCTATTAGATTCACTCACTCACTCTCTCACTGATTCAGTCATTTAATCATTTGGCTGGTGGGCGTTTAGCTGTCCGAGGGGTGGGGCTGCAGTGCCAATGGATAAGGCAAAAACCTCACCTTCTCAGGGTTCATACTGACACAGAACAATAAACAATGTGAAGGAAGCTGGGAAGCATAACAAGAAGGCAGCGTGACGGTGGGCATGGTTCTCGAATGAGGCAATCCCAGAGAACCGAACCTGCGACATTTTCCGGAGAGGCCTGGATGAAGCCAGCAAATGGCTGGAAAAGGAGGGCACGGGCACCCTGTTGTAACACCAGACACTGCCAGTGCTTTAAAGGAACTTGGGGCCTAATACACAAGCCTTCCATTTTTTTCATTGACTCTGGGCATTTCTGGTAGATTTGTCCTCTGCTCTGTACCCACCTCAGTGTTCTTCATAATCTGACACACTTAACTATTCAGAGTCCATGGTGGCCCCTTGCTTAACTCAGGGAAGTTCTAATTTCCTGTACAATCTAGAAGCATACCCAATCTGCCCTCTGACCCCTGACATTCATCTCTCTAAATACCTCCCACTAGGTCTCTCCCCCAAACCCCACTTAGATATGCTTGCTAGTCATATAAGTTCCATTGGTCACCCCCTCTTTGAGAACATGCTTCCTTTAGTCCTGTTAGCTCCTCATTTAAGACTTGGATCATCTCAATAAAACTTACTCAAAGACCAAACCCACCTCTTTCCCACGTTCTTAGCCCCATTACCTCACTCAACAGTTTTCATTCTTTCCCGCCTTCTGGTACGTTCTATAACTTGCCTGCTCATCAAGTTAACTTTGTCTTGCCTACCGTTCCTCACTGACAGTGAGTGTGCCTCTAGATAGGATGTCTGGTTTGTTTTGTTTTGTTTTGTTTTGTTTTGTTTTCAGAGATGTAGTCTAAGTGCCTCCCCAACAGTGCCTGGCTCATAGTTGGTGGTCAGTAGACACTTAAAGAACAATAAATATGAACACAGGGCTCCATCTGGAAACACTAGCCCTCCTTATTTATCCTTCTCTTTGGTCCATGAAATGGTATTGCCAGTTATTTAAATAGGTAAACTTGTGCCTGCTGTTGTCTACATGTGGATGCCAGTCCTTACTTGTAGATATTGTCTGTGTCATCGGAGTGAACTATTGAGTGGTAGAGTGTAAAGACGGCCCAGTCTACAAAGTGCTTGCCTTGTATGCATGAGGACTGAGTTTGAGCCCCAGATCCCATATGAAAAAGGAAGGTATGGTGGTACACACTGGTGGTCCCACTCTGAGAAGTCAGAGACAGGGAGCTCCGTAGCCAGTCTAGCCTGTGTGGTGAATTCTAGGCCAGTGAGAGACCCTGTCTCAAAACAAGATAGTGCATGAAAATGACACTCAAGGTTGTCATGTGTCCTCTACATGTACACACACACATATGCATCCACACTCCCATATATATATACCTGCACACACATGAATACACACACACAGAGGCCATTAGTAAAACAGTGACTCTATTCCGCACACTAAGCAAGGCCCTGTGTTAGCTATTAGTCCTGTTTGCACTTGACAGTCCAAGGCAGAGAGGCAAGGCAGCCAAAGCCTAGAGAGGTCATTGGCCTCCCATTGATTCTGTTGTTGTCTCAAATGTTCTCCACAAGTCCGTGTGTGGAAGGCTCAAGTCTGGATGCTGGAGCTATTGGGAGGTGGTAGAGCCTTGGAGATGGGGCGTAGTGGGAGGAAGTAGGGTCATTGAAAGGGTGCCACTAAGGGGTCTGTGGGGTTTGTTTGCTTTAAGGCATGCTCTCTCTGTCTCTCTATCTCTCTCTGTCTCTCTCTGTCTCTCTCTGTCTCTCTCTGTCTCTCTCTGTCTCTCTCTGTCTCTCTCTGTCTCTCTCTCTCTCTCTCTCTCTCTCTCTCTCTCTCTCTCTCTGAAGTGCAGCTTATCCCACCTTAGCCTCCCTAGTGAGGCTAACAGAATACAGGCCCACCATGTCTGCACCCTTGAAGGGCATTTTACAGTTCCAGCCACTTCCCCTGTCTGTGACTGCTCTCTAGTCAGCCTGAGGTGAGCTTCCGTGCCACAAGCCCAAAGCTACACCCGTGGAAGGAAACTCTGAAACTGAGAGCCAAACGTACCTTCCCTCCTTAAAGTTGATCTTCACAAGTAGTTTGTGACAGCAGAAATCTGACTGGCACACCCACTTCACCCCCAGTGAGCACAGAGTCAAAATGGCCTCACCAAGACCATCTGTCACTCACTTGGAACTCACAGGAACTCTGGGAGGCTTTGTGTTTTGGCAAGCACGGGACTTCAAAAATACTGTAGTTAGAAGCCATTTAAATAATGTACATAGTTACTACAGCACGAGATTTGCGTAATGTAAGACACTCAAGCAGCATGATGCTGTGATTTGTCGCTGGAGTTTCCATTACCACTGTGACTAACTTCATGTAGAACGAGCATGTTTGATTCCCAGAAATGTGTTTTTTGTGAGAAGGAAGGAGAGAGAGAGAGAGAGAGAGAGAGAGAGAGAGAGAGAGAGAGAGAGAGAGAGAAAGAGAGAGAGAGGGAAAGAGAAAGAGATGAGGAAGAGAAAAGAATAAGAAAGGGAGAGGAGGGGAAGGATGGAGAGAATCATGCTTCTGAACTATGTGACATCCAATCTGTGCTGCCAGACAGACCTGCCTCTTTCTTGTGGCAGTCTGAAATGACAGAGTTGAGGCTGCCACAGCGCTCTCAGAAGGTTCTGTCATCCCTGAGGATGGAGAATCCTACATGGAAGGGAAAAGGAAATCAAGAGGATGTGTCTGCTTCCAGGAAAGAGTAGAGCTGACGGGATACCTGTGAGCCGGGATACATGGCTTTCCAGAATACTGTAGAATTTAAGGTGACATTTTGCAGCAGTTAATAATAAAAACACATCAGGGTGTGAGTTTAGGGGTTTTGTTGTTGTTTTGTTTTATTGTTCCTGTTCATGTGGGGAAAACCTTTGAAACAGTGGTTTTCAACTTTCCTAATTCTGCGACCCTTTGGCATAGTTCCTCATGTTGTGGTGATCCCCTCCCCCCAGCCATAACATTATCTCGATGCTCCTTCATAACTATAATTTTGCTGCTGTTATGAATCATTATGTAAACATCTGATATGTGACCCCCACCAAAAGGGTCACGACCCATAGGTTGAGAACCACTACTTTGGACATTGGCATTATATGCATGAAAGGAGCTTTCTAATTGAATGCTTCCCACCATGACTCCTGCCTCAAGCCCGATATTTAAATTAAAAGGTCGTCATCTTTTCAAAATGAAAGTAAAAATTCTTCTCTGTATTAGAGGAGACAAATGTTGCCTTTGGCCTTCTCAAATCCCCTTATTTATCCGGCACCCCAGGTGCATGGACTTTTAAAGACTTCAGCGTATGGGCAATGCTTTTCACAACCTTTACCAGGCATTGAGGTTTGTCCCATTTTTAGCTACTGGTGCCGTACCTACAAATAGCATCTACACAGAGCTGTGATCTGGAGTCATTCTGTGAAAAGGTAGAGTGTTTACTTTCAGCAGCTGCAACCTAAAACCAAGTGCAGCCACTCAGGACTTCCTGTAATAAATCTGCGTAGGCTTGTTTGCTGGAGTATGGCAAACAATATCCACCTATAAAGGTGTCACGGGTACTCAGCTGACAAGCATGAGAAGTGGTTTAAATGATAAAGAAGACAAAGAAATTGTAATTAAAAGCTGGATCTGGAGAGGTGGCTTGAGTGGTTCGGGCTGTCCACCGCTCTTCTGAGTTTGTTTCCCAGCACCCAGATGCTCACAGGGGCCTTAAATCCAGCTCCAGGCCAAGAAGAAATACCGCCGGTTTACCCTGACTTCACCTTCTGTGAAGATTAACCACTCCCTGTTCTGATCTCTGCATGCACTAGACACATGCACTCACGCACACACATTAGCAATGAGTGGACTCACGTCCATCGGGGGCCACCTTGTCATGTTGCAGTCATTACTCAAGGATGCAAAAGTACTAGTAAGACATGCCAGGCTAACCCAACTTATAGCCCCAACAGTAGACACAAATGGCTCAGCAGGTACAGTGGGGAAAGTAATTAGCTTTCACACAGTACACAGAAATGTCCCTCCACAGAGTGGGGACTTTTGTAAGGTGCCTTGCAAGGCATGCTCGGGGATGCTGACAGATGACTAGGAATCATCCTAGAGAATATGAGAAGGGGAGAGGATGGCTTAAGATGAAGGCCCAGCACAGCTAGGGGGTACCATGTTGAGAAAATGAAGAAAGAATTAGCACCCTCCATGCCAGACTGGTCAGAAGGTCAGATTGGCATCTTGCCCAATTGTCATCAGAGAGGCTTTACCCAGCAACTGATGGAAACAGATGCAGAGAGCCACAGCCAAACCTTAGGTAGAGCGTGGGGACTCCTGTGGAAGAGGGGGAGGAAGGATTGTAGGAACCAGAGAAGTTGAGGACACCACAAGGAAACCCACAGAATCAACTAATCTGGGCCCATAGGGGCTCACAGAAGCTAAACAGCCAATGAGGGAGCTGGCATGGGACTGACCGAGGCCCTCTGCATATATGTTACATTTCTGTAGCTTGGTCTTCCTGTGGGACTCCCAACAGTGGGAGGAGGAGCTGTCTCTGACGCTGTTGCCTGTCTTGGGGACCCTTTCGTCCTCCTGGGTTGCCTTGCCTAGCCTTAAGAGAAGAGGAGATGCCTAGTCTTACTGCAATTTCATATGCCACGACTGGTCGCTCTCCATCAAGCCAGAGGAGGATTTGATGGGGAGGAGGGGAGGCAGCAGTCACGATATAAAACAAATAAAATTAAAAATAAATTTTAAAAAGCAATGAATGTCCTCCTGTCTACCCACTAAAGAGTTGGGCAGCTTGCACTGTGATCTTTCCATGTCTGTTTCCCTAAGGACATTTGGGAGAGCTTTAGGGGAGCTTTCTAGACAGTCAGATTCGTGGCCTCATGGTCCATCCTGCAGGAGAGGATGACTAGAACAGAGTCCAAGACGTGAGTCAGGGAGGCCAGTCAGCCATAGTCATGGGGACTCAGAAGCCGTGGCAGTGGGTGGAAGGAATAAAAGTCGTAGGCATAAGGGAGGCATCAGATTAGAAAGTTACAAGAGATGAGGTCAGGAGGACCAGTGAACCACCTAGACTTGGGGGAGGGCGAAGGGAGGGGAATAAAAGGGCCTAGGTAACCAACTGGGTGGGTACAGGGACCATTCACAGAGCTGGGAACCAAGTGAGTTTAAAACATACAATATTGTGGTGATTGGCTTCCTTGACTGAGGTATCCAGCTGCCCAAGTAAACTGTCAGACAGACACTAAGCTGCAGGGTGAGGTCTGGCACATATGTATGTATGTATGTATGTATGTATGTATGTATGTATGTATGTATGTTAATATGTATATCCATGATTACTTGTCAAGAGCCTCTTAAGAAAACATTGATTTTGGTTGATGGCTTGAGGGTACACCCATCATGGTGGGAAATACATGACAGCAAGAGTGGCTGTAGTGGCAGAAACATGGAGCTCCTGGTCACGTTGTGTCTGCAGCCAGGAAACAGAGAGGGATAAACACGGCCGCTCATCTGGCTTTCTCCTTTCCCCCTTTTTTTATTCATTCTGGTACTCTGGTTTGTAGAATGGTGCCACCCCTCAGGGTAGGTCTTCCCTGCTCAGTTAAACCTCTCTGGAAGATTTGCACAAACCCACCCAGAGGTCTCCCAGGGGACTCTAAATCCAGACAAGCTGATGATGACGATTAACCATCACAGTTGGAAAGTTGGGGAAATAGGTGGTAGTTTTCCAATGCAGCGTAGAGTTAAGGAGTGAAGACCTTGAAAGAAAACTCCAAGGGCCTCAAACAATGTTTCAGGCGTTAAAAGGTAATCTGAGAGTGGGGAGAACCTTCCTAGGATGAGAAGGTGCCAAAGAACGAAAGTAAACCAGAAATGGGCAGCATTGTGAAAGCCATGGCGGGAGACTGTGGTTTACCTATGGGTGGGGCGATGCTCCAAAAGGCCAATGTGAGAGAGAAAGAGAAAGATCAAAAAGAGTTCTTTCATTATTTCACACTATGTAATTGTAGCTGTGGCTCAGCTACCTGTAGAGCCAATATACAGTCAGCAGGGTGTAAGTTAGGATGTTCTAACTGTAGGCAACAACAACAACAACAAAATGACTCATAAATCCCAAAACAGGAGGTGAATTTGGAGCATTCACAAGGCATTTGTCCTTTATACATTACAAGTTTGTCCTTTAGAGTGCCTCAGGTGCCTTGATCGAGGCTTAGAGTTTGTTGTTGTTGTTTGCTTGATGTTTCCTGCATGTGTGAAAGATTGAAGGGAGGGAGGGAGGAAGGAAGGAAGGAAGGAAGGAAGGAAGGAAGGAAGGAAGGAAGGAAGGAAGATCCAGATCCCAGCACTCAGGGAGGCAGAGGCAGGTGGACCTCTGTGAATTCGAGGCCAGCCTAGTCTACAAAGAGAGTCTAGGACAGCCAAGGCTACACAGAATGGAAAGGAAGGGAAGGGAGGGGAGTTGCCTGTAACTTAGAAAAAATTTCCCTGACTTTTACCTAGGGTCTGTGTAGAGTTAGACAAGCCACTGATACGTTCAGCCTTTCTCCCTATGTGAATATCTACAGGTACCAGTAGTCACATAGGAGACACACCCTAGGCTTCTGGTCTTGGTTCTTCTTTTCCATGTAGAGAAGATACAAAACACCTTTTTCATCTCTTGGAATGTTTTTTAGTTTAATACTAACTCAGAAAGCCCAAATACACCAGCCTTCAGAGTCATTTCCACCGTCAATCCTCATTTGCAACTCTTGGTCCCTAACCTGCTCCATTGAAGCAGCTCGGTGGCCTCCTCATGTCATAGAATAGAGTAGGATAGGATAGGACAGGACAGGACAGGACAGGACAGGACAGGGTAGGGTAGGGTAGGGTAGGATAGGATAGGGTAGGGTAGGGTGGGGTGGGGTAGGGTAGGGTAGGGTAGGGTAGGGTAGGGTAGGGTGGGGTGGGGTAGGGTAGGATAAAATAGAATAGAGTAGTGAACCATTAAACTCTATTCTGGCCCTTGCTTGTTTTTCCATGGAGTTTTTAGTGAATTAAGGGACAGCCCACTTTGAGCTCCCAGGTCCCCACTCACCTAAAGCAGAAGCTAACGCCACGAGCTAAGGTCTCCATCACACATGAACCTTGTCCTACTCTTCACTCTCCTTTGATGTGCTGTGGAGTCCCAGTTCTTCTTCACATACGCCTCGCCAACACACCCAGGAAGAACTGAGATTCCTTATAGGGTTTCAGGAATTCCTCCACCCTGTGTCTGGCCATGTGGTGTCCTGTTGCTCATGGTCTCCACCATCACACAGAGCCCGTCGTCTTCCCAGGGATCCTCGCTTCTCACTGTGGACATATATTCCAAGAGCAGACTGCTCACTGTATTTGTAGACCCGTTTACTAATGCATTTTAACCCTCTCTGGGAAAGCATCACTTATGCCTTAGGCCCATTATTAGGATTTCCAAGTCTACTTCTAAAACTTTGGGCAACAGTAGAAACATCTGCCATGGTACAGTAGCCACTAACCCCATGCAGTGGTAGAATACCTTAAGTATGGCCTTTCTGGCTGGTAAAGAACATTTAAAATGCTAATTACCATGAGTAACCACTGCCCCCTGGATGTCCTGCTTAGGAGCTTAGCTTAAGTTTGTTCATAGTAAGCCCCTGCTGCTGACCTGATACAACTCTAGCCAGTTATAAATCTTAAAACCCGGTCTCAGTTGGGTTACCTAGTAGCAGCAGAAGGCCCTGTGCACTGTGATGATGGAATCCTGTGGGATCCATGCTATCATACTGTACAGGACAGAAACTGTGCCATTCAGTTCGCTCTATATGCACTCACTGTCCTAGTTGCATCTTTGATATCAAAGTGGTCAGCAATAAAGAAATGGCCTCTTCTTTCAGCTGCAAACCTTGGAGCCAGAGTCATTATTTAGAAATAGCGGTCAGAGACATGCTTACTCACTAACATAGATGTCAGACTTAATTCAAAAGCATTGATATTCGAGGCCCAGGGCCAAAGACAGAGGCACCTCTGGAAGGCAAGCATCATGATTCGAGTCCGTGAAGTGATCTGGTCACCAAATGCCAGTATAAGAAAGCAGCCCACATCACATGAGCCTGCATGAAGGAGTCCACCACAGGCAGTGTTATAAATATGGCAGGATCTGCCGCTGCAGCAAGCTACCAATGATGGGTGATCTTCATTGTCTGCTCGCTGGGATTTAGAATCACCTAGTATGCACACTCCTGTACATGTCTGTGAGAATGTTCGCAGAGAAGTTTAACTAAGAGACAAAGGACCAGCATGAGTATGGGTGAATTTTTTTTTAAATGAAAATCAGGTGGGGCTGTAGGTGTCCTATCACACTGCATCTTGACTGTGGGTGCAATGTGACCAGTTTCCTAATACCCTGCCGCCATTCCCTCCACATCAGAATGGGTTACCCCTTCAAACAGTGAGCCAAAATAAAGCCTTCCTTAAGTTGATGTTGTCAGGTATTTTGTTTCGGTAACGAGACAAGTAATTAATGCACTACCCACAGTCAGTGTAATTTGTCGTTTTGTGATTAAAAAAAAAAGTTGTATTAGTTCCTTTTTTGGTGCTATGATGAAACGCCATGAACAACATGACTTTTGGAAGAAAGTGTTTATTTTGGCTTACGGTTTCAGAGGGAGGGAGAGTACATAACGGTGGGGTAGGTGTGGCAGCAGGCAGACGTTCTGGCGGAAAGCTGACAGGTCAGTCTTTAGCCCCACATGGGAAGCAGAAAGAGGAAGTGCGAACCAAGCGTTCAGTCACATGAGCCTATGGAGCACATTTCTCATTCAAACCACCACAGAAGTCATTGTCACTTATATAGTTGATGATTTGGGAGATCACCACTGAGGAAAGGGGGAAGACGGATAAAATCAAAAGATGCTAATAAATTAAAAATATGGGCTTCTTTTTTAAAAAAAAAAAAGTTAAAACAAAAACAATAGATTTACAACAATACAGCAATAAGGAAGAGCCAAGTAACTTGCTAAAACTGAGGTGTGAACCAGTCTACCCTTCATGTCACAATACTAATGAAGTCCTAAGACAAAATGCATCTGCATAGATGCTTGGTTAAAGGGATTTCTGTGAGCCGAAGATGCCTGCAGGAGACAGAAAGGAACCTCCTGGCTCCTAGTAAATCTTCCTGATAAACTGAAGGCTTCAGACTGCAGCTGGAGATGAAAGATAAGCTGATAGTTTCTTCAGTTTGTTGATTCTTAAAATATAGGTCCCCGAGTCCTACAGGATCCTGCAGAGCATGTCTTCAACTCTACTGGTACTCAGACACTTTGAAACAGGCACACACAAGCCATGCACCCACTATACAAGATGGCTTTTCCTCTCTGGGAGTGAAGCCGTTCCCACAAAGCTGCCATCATTTTTTCATTTCTTTGTTCATTTTGTGTTTATCTTAAATAAAACTTTCCCAGCTATACCTGTAGTCCTAGCACTCAGGTAGCTGAGACAGGGGGGCCATGGGCTGGAGGTCACCTGGGCTTCATAGTAAGACCTTGACTGTGATTAATTAGTTAGTTGATTGGTTAAAGGAAATTGAGAGTTTTAAGTTTTTCAATGCTTAAGAACCAAATGACAAAAATTCATTAGTGAGCAGCGTTTCATAAGAATGTAGTACTTTCCATGTTCCGTGCTTAAAACTGTGTGAACTCACTGTAGCATCATTTCATTTAATCAGAAAAATTTAAGGAAACACTTCTTCCAAAGTTGGCATGTGCCAGGGAGCCATTTCCACTTCTGAGGCTTAAAGCTTTAACCCATCAGTGGCATCCTTGGATGACTTGTTTCTTAGTCAGCCGGTGGGTGTCACTGGCTATATAGAGCAGCCAGTGTCTTTGAGGATGACGATTTAGAAGGTCACTAGTATTATCAAACTCTTACACAGCTCTGTGTCTTGTTATTAAATGATACCTTGTGGGCTGCAGAATGGTGGCTCTGGGATGGGGAACTGGCACAGCAGATAAAGTTCTTGGCGTGCACAAGTGAAGACTAAGCTGCAAATCTCCAGCACGCTCATAAATGTTGGGCAGAGCAGGTAGATATGGCTGCTGTATATAATCTCAGCACTTAGTAAATAGAGACGCAAGCACCAGGAGTCCTGGATCAACCAGCCAGTAAGGTAGCTATATTGGCAAGTTCAGCAAGAGGCCCTGCCTCAAATAATAAAGTAAGAGAAGTCAAGAAAGACACCTGGCATCAATTTTATGTCTCATGGCCATAAACATACATACATACACACTCACACATGGGTGCACCCATACACATGTGAGTACTCATAGACACATGTACACCACACACATATGCATGCAAAAAAGAGAGAATAGTTTGTCTCCCCTCTTATTGTGTAGAGGAGGGTTTTCTTGTTTAATAGCAAAAGTGCATTAATTTCAGAAGAAAAAAAATGTGTGCCACGGCGCACTGACATGCGCCCCTACGATGAGGACTAAACCTGTTGCTGGTGCAATTTTCACAGAAATCACCATTCATCAGCCACTTGAAAAGATGCCCTTTTTAGTTAAAAAGTGTTTCTGCGAAGCTGAAATGAGAACCCAGAACAAGCTCAACATTAGCTCTGTCTCTGAGGGAAAAAATAGTTGACAAATTATTGCATCAGCCTCCTCTTACATGTCTTTACAATAATAATTATTCTCTTGAACATAGTGTGGAGTCGTCGTTTTATTTTATAACTGTGGCTCTTAATGATCATCATCAAGTTAAAATCTGTCTGCATTGTCATAAGTGTGAGTGTAAGTGATAACACATATATGTCCCCAAGGAGGGGCAGTTTAGCTAACATTTCAAAGGTTTACAGTCTAAAATTGTCACATGATACTTGAATACTGTCTTTATGAGATGGATAGGTGGATGGATGGATGGATGGTGGATTCTAGGTAGAAAGATAGATGATAGATAGATAGATAGATAGATAGATAGATAGATAGATAGATAATGGATGGATAGATAGATGATGGATGGATAGATAGGTAGATGATTGATGGATAGATAGATAGATGATGGATGGATAGATAGATAGATGATGGATGGATAGATAGGTAGATGATTGATGGATAGATAGATAGATGATGGATGGATAGATAGATGATGGATGGATAGATAGGTAGATGATTGATGGATAGATAGATGATGGATGGATAGATAGATGATGGATGGATAGATAGATGATGGATGGATAGATGATTGATGGATAGATAGGTAGAAGAGAGAAGAGGACAGAGAAGGGAGTAAGAGGGGGAAGAGAACAGAGACAGAAAAGGAGAAGGGAGGGAAGGAAAGGGGGGAAGGAAAGGATCAGAGATAGAAAAAGAGGGGAAGAGTGAGGAGATAACAGAAGAAACACGAAGACAGAGCTGGCACATAGTAAATTTCTGCACTGCTATTTGAAGAGCTCTTATTATTGCCATCATAAATAAAATGTCCAATATAGTACTTGGCATTGAAGATGCAGAAATGTTCGCTCCTCGCCTTGTTTCCTCCCATCTTTCTGCTGTGCTCAGAGGATTTTTATAAAAGGAACAAAAAGCTCTAGATCAACACTGAAACTTTACTGGATTTTTATATAAAAATTAAAACTTTATCTATAATAAGCCAGAAATCCATCTATTTACTGCCCACTTCTTATGTTTTCTATGCGGAGTGAAAGCCTACATGTAAAATGCTTGGCTGTTTTGTTCGTCTGTCCTTTAGGCTAATTTGCAAGCATTAAGAGGTTCTTGCATCTCCCAGCACACCAGGGAAGGAAGATCTGGGAGTTTAATATTATCTAATGTAGTCCATTCATTTAAAGGGACAGAAATTGAGGTCCCCAGAAGTGAAGTAACTTGGAGCAAACTAGTAATGACAAAGATGGCGCAGACTTCCCTATGCTCTAGGGCCAAACTTTTTTTTTAATCTACATGCCACTTCTCTTCCTACCAATATCTTCCAACATATATCTGGAGTTCTCACCAGCACACCTCTGTTTATTAATATACAAACTTCCCAAGAGAGTGTGGTTATGACACAGTTCTTTCTGCTGCCTATCTGTGGCTCCTTCCATTTCCTTTTATCTAATCTAAAAGAAACATCCTCCTTCCAGATTGCTGGGGATGTGGGGGTCCACTGTGGTCACTCTTCTGCATCTCTCTGCCTGTGGACTATTTGAGAGATGGTAGAAATAGAAACTCTAGTCAGGGTCTTATCGTGATGACTGAAACTAGCAGAATTTGAGGCAGTTGCTGACAGGCTTGACACTCTCTTACTCCAGGGCCAAGACACCTCAAATCACTCCGCAAGTGATAAAACATGCTTTGAATTAACACCAGTCTAGAGAACGATGGAAAACATAGCTTGCAGCTGTACCCAAGGGGCCATGACGGGGACCTAGTGGTTGCATTATAGTGATGGGCTAACTCTATGGAGAGTCAGGAACTGAGCGAGAAGTAGGAGCACTTAGGGCAAATTCTTTCTGGCAGGAACCAGAGGATGTATAGAATGGGTTTTTCCTTTTAACAAAAATTGTGTGTGTGTGAGAGGAGTGTTTTATTCTGTTTTTATTTTAGTTTTGCATTTAACTATAAGGCTGTTAATAAGGTTCCATGTGCAGTTTTGTATCTTTTTTTAGATTACAAAAGTGTTTTTTCTTTGACAATTTCATGTATTTAGATCATGTGGACCCCATGTCCCCACTAACTCTTTGTAGGCCACCCACATTCCCCTCCCCTTCGTGTCTTCATTGTCATTGTGTTCTTTCTTCTCCTTCTTCATCTCCTCCTCTTTATCCTCCTTCTTGTTTTGTTTCGTTTCTATAACCCATTGAGTTTAATCAATGTTGCCCATATACTCACATGTGTAACTCTGCCCACTGGAGCATAGGCAACCTACCTTGGGTCACAATCCCCAATGAAAACTGACTCTCCCCCAGCAGCCATCACCTGTCTGCCAATAGCATCAAGAGCCACTCCTGTATCCTTGTTGGAATATTAATAACTCTACATAGGCTGAGAAGACAGCCAAGTCAGCAAGGTGTTTACCAGGAAAGGTGGAGGACCTAAGCTTGAGACCAAGAACCTACATTTAAAAAGCCAAGCACAGCAATACACACTTTTGAGTCCCAGTACCAGGGAGGTAGCAACAGGCAGATCTCTAGGGCTTACTGGCCAGTTAACCTACTCTACTCAGGAGCTCCAGGCCAGTGAAAGACTCTGTTCAAACAACCAAGGTAAGCCAAGCATGGTGGCGCACACCTTTAATCCCAGCATTTAGGAGGCAGAAGCAGGCAGATCTCTGTGAGTTAAAGGCCAGCCTGGTCTACATAGAGTTCCAGGACAGCAAGAGCTACACAGAGAGAAACTCTGTCTCAAAACCCAGAAACAAAAGAAAGAAAGAAAAAAAGAAAGAAAGAAAGAAAGAAAGAAAAGAAAGAAAGAAAAAAGGAAAGAAAGAAAAGTCAGCCAAGGTAGAGAGTGCCTAAGGAATTGACCTCTGACCTCCACATGCACATTACACACCCACACCCACACCCACGTACACATAAATAGTCATTCATATACAGTACAGACAAGCCAAAAAACCCAGCAACATAAGACATCGTTATAGGGGGAAAGTTGCCACTCACTAAACTCTACTTATGTTGTGCCAAGTTGCCCTCAGAACTCCGGCCTCCTACATGCGTCTTTCAATTTCATTTTACTATCACCGACATGTGCACACTGTTCTCTGTTCCTGCACTTGTACTTGGCATCATTCCAAGCACTCTCTCGTGTGTCAGTGTCACCCACATGGTCATTTCAGGCACACTGATCTCACTCCCTGCTGAGTTTCACATTTCCAAAGTATCACCTGGGAACTGGCTTTGATTTACCTGCACAAATACTCAGCCTACTTAGATGACTTTATTCTCTTATCCACATTATTTAGATCATATTTTCTCACTGTTCTGCATCTTTCCTTCTTTTTGCAGAATTCTAGTTTGTACATTAAAAATCAGAAAGTTGTATAAATAAGTCAAACCTATCCATCTGCCATTCCTCTTGTACAGCCGGAATAAATATATATTTTTCTAAGGCTCTATTTTTCTTTTTTTTTATTCATTCTACTTTGATGTTTTATATTTAAAATGTTGATACATATGAAACTTATTGAAGTAGTGGCTCAATATATTTATGTGTGTATGTGTATAAACATAGTGACTCTACTCCATACTCATGTTCAACAGTAATTTATTAAACAACGACTCTTTATTGCCTGTCCTGGGATCCCTTTGCCCTAACAGGGCTGTCTTGTATAGCAACTTGATATGCCAAGATGAGTTGATGTCCATGGGAGGGCTCCCCTTTTCTGAGGAGAAATGGAAGACTGGAAGAGTAGGAGGCAGGGGTGATGAGAAAGAGTGACTAGGAGGAGAGGAGGGAGGGGAAGCTGAAACTGGGACATCAAGTAAATTAATTAATTTTTAAAGGTGGCACTCTTTTTATCTCAAAGTTCAAAGGATCACAAACCCTGTACCTTCTCAAAACAAAAGACCCAGTGTCCAAGTAACTTTGTTAAAAAGTAGAAGCTGTTGGTATGTCAGTGTCCATGAGTACTTGAATTTCTGTCACCCATTCTCCATGGGGACATTCATGTAGAAATAAATTTTCAGTTATCTTTAGCTTTGAACAAGTTAAATTGATCAGAATCCTCCTCCTTCTACAGTCTAAGACCCGAGCCCATGAAACGGTACCTCCCACATTTAGGGTGGATCTTCCCATCCCAGTTAACCTAATCTAAAACTTGATCATAGACATTCAGTCTTTGTTTCCATGGTGATTTCAAGCCCATCGCATTGATGAGATGCCAATATCTTGTCCTTCCATCTCCTCCTGGTCATATTTTACTAGTTCTCCTAGGAAACACATGATTGTAGATCATCATGTGCCATTTTAACCATCCACATAGATGCCTTTAAAAGGTGATATAAAATATTAAATAATTTCTAGTGGCCTGTTCAGTATGTTATCCATGATAAGTGACATAGTGGTGATCAGGATAGGTATAGGCACAAATAACCCAGCTGCTTCATCTTAGTCATGGAGGTGGGATGATTCTTCTTGGGAAAGGGATATCAGGAGAGTTCTCCTAATAGTGCTGATTTTTAAATGCTGGTAAAAGTGCCTGATAATGAGTCCTTGCAAACAGTAAGAAGACATGGAGAACCAAAATAGCATTGGAATTAATCAAACTTAATAGGCATTGAGTTTGTTTAGAGGTGCTAGCAGGGGAGCACAGCTACATGTGAAGGCCAGTCCTTCTCTATTCAGGGAAGGTCATCCTCTCAACAGAGCATACAACTTTAGGAGAGTTAAGCAATGGTGAGAGAGGAAGGGAACACCCACCCAGTCAGCCAGATCAGCTGTATCAACCCAGCTGCATCAATGGAGTGAGAGATGTTACAGCCACAATGCCCACACATCCCGTTAAAAGCATTAGAAGTTCCCAGGCAATTGCTTGGCTTGAAGGTAGTATAATGTATAATGTTGGCTGTACTGTTTCCACTGTGTGTGCTATAAAATGTAATAATGTAAATATTAAATCTTACTTTAAGATATAGCTGCATGATTCTTTTTAATATCTGTTTATTTGTTGTTTGAAAAATCTCATACATTCATACAGTATTTTTTTTTTACCATATTCACTCCTCAAGAAGCATGAATGTCTCCAAATAAAGTAATTCTCACTTTTGTAACTACTCTCCTTGGTCATAAATATGATTGTGGATTTATCCTGTCTATTAAATAGTTTTTGCTTCATATATATGTATATATGTATGTTTGTAAATATGTATATATATATATATGTGTATATATATATGTGTATGTAGATAAACATGCAGATGGGTGGATGGATAGGCGAGTTGATGGAAATAAGGATGATGCTGAGTGAATAGATGGATGGATAGGTAGGTAGATGCTATGTTGAGTAGAGATAGCTCGGCACCTCAGTATATAAACATAGTTAACATTGTTAATATTAAAGAACCTCCCAGAAACTAAGATGAATGTGATCTACAAATTCCTGGTAACTTTAAAATAGAAAACCTTTAGACAACTTCGCAAAAGCCATTTATGTGTCAGTAGACATTAGAACTCTAATTACAGAAAAATCCTTCTCAAAATTGTTTTCGTAATGGTATATGATACAAATATCTTTATTATTACATTTTCTAACACATACTTAAGGGGAAACAGTGCAACCAACGTGATATATTATACTGCCTTCAAGCTAAGCAATTAGCTGGGAATTTTCAATGCTTGGTAGGGATGTGAGGGAGGTAACTAAGTAAACATCTAGTGTAGTTGCTAAGAGAATTGTAGTTGAGATCATAATAGTAAGATAAAAATCATTTTTAAAGTTTTTTATGTGTATTGTTTTGTCTGTATGTTTACCATATGCATACAGTGCCCCCAGACGCCAGAAGAGGGAGTTAGAGCTCCCTACAGTTGGAGTCACAGACCATTTTTAGCCACCATGTGGTTTGTTGGGAATGGAACTTGGGTCCTCTGGAATAGCAAGCAGTGTTCTTAACCACTGAGCCATCTCTCCAGCCCCAACACACAAAATTTTAAAACACAGTAAGATTTCCATCATGAAAAATATTCACAAAAAGAGGATACTGCTTCCAGTAGGTAGGCTGTGGGTGTCATCAACATCTATTTCCATTTCTTAATGGAAATGTGTATTTATCGGTCACAACAATAAAATTCCCAAGACTGATCCTTCTGCAAAGTAGCTTGGGAGTTTGTGGCCTAGAAAAGGTCTTTTTTTCATCATCCATGAGCTACCTTTTGAGGGAGTGAGGACACCCCAAGAGAAGGGAGTCCCTAGCAAGACTATAAACTGGCTTCCTTAAGGAAACCCAGTCACAGGCGTCACCCAGACAAACCCAAACGCAGCTGTATCTGTTGTCCCAGACTTGCTCACGTGGTGATTTCAACTCTTAAATCAGGCAACCGTAATTCAACAGCATCAGTAGTCCACAAAGCAAAACTTGGTGACTACGTTTAGACCTTCCCCTCTTTCAGGTTGTTTTCTCTAGGGCTGTAAATATGCCTGGAGCATCAAGAGGCAGAGTGGCCTCCTGAAGATGAATCCAACTGAATGACAGCTGTGTCATCATCCCACTCACAGGACTTTCAGCAGAGCCACTTCCCATGATACCAGTTTGGACACGATTAACAAAAGCGTGTTGAGAGGACTGGGCTTCTATAAGGTCGCATTAGCACAGCACAGCTCTCCCCGTCCTGCAGATTTGCAGCTCAGCCTTGTAATCTCCACAGCATTGGCCTTAAGGTCCTGCCCTGCTCTTGTATTCTTATTGACAAGCAGTAATCATAGCTTTCATCTCCATGACAATAATATCTACTGCTATTTAGGGTATACGAACTGTTGAATGAAAAGAAGAAAAAAGATCCAACCTTGCCTTCAAAAGCTAGGACTGTGTAGGACTGTCTACTTCAACTGATATATATTTTAAGTTTATAGAAGATCCGGGTCAAACACTATAGGTCCTTGAACCATGTACTTCTTACAGCCTGTCGGTTTCATAAATTACACTAGCAAACATACATTGTGTTAGAGGAAGCTCTAAAGGGGTGGCCTGAAGGGTTTCAGTGCTATCACATATCATAGATGGAAAAAGTCAAAACATAGACAGGAACATAGTTAAAGGGATAATTAATCCCAGATTCATCTCATTCATCTCACTTTTATTTCTCTCTCTCTCTCTCTCTCTCTCTCTCTCTCTCTCTCTCTCTCTCTCTCTCTCTCTCTGGCCATTGCTTTGCAGGGCTCTGTTTCTGACTCTGTCTTGCATCTGGGTGTTTATTCATCTGACTGAAAGAGCTTTAAGTCCTCTTGAAAAATTAATTTGGCTTTAACGTTCAGCTATCTAAGGCTCCCTGGGTGAAGATGAAACCATGCTGTGCGGAGTTTTGATTTAACAAATGACCATTGAATAGGAGTCTTTGATCCTCAATCAGGGGGGTGTCAGCCCTCAACCCTTTGAGGGAGACTGATCTTCAAGCAGATCAAAGTGGACATGGTTGGTGGTTGGCACCAAAAGCATTCTGGGAGTTCCCAGCTGCTTTGGGCTGCCACAGCCTGTTAGGCAGAGATTATAGATTTTCCTAAGTGCTTACTCACCTCAAGAATGGATGAGGACAGAGGTATGCGCACAGATGATCGCCTTCCTTGCACCTGGAATTGAGTGTTCCCACTTCTTTGCTCCCTAATGCTTTTTGTCTGTCTGTTCTGTTGTTGTTATTGTTTTTCTTCTTCTTTTATTGAAAATATATTTTTTTCCATACAACATATTCTGATTATGGTTTCCCTAACCCCTACCCCTCTCAATTCCTCCCCACCTCTGCTCCCATGATCCACATTCTTTCTTGTTAGAAAATAAACATGTACCTAAGGATAATAATAAAATAAAATAAGTCAAAAACAAAAAAAATGGAATATGACAAAACAACCAAACAAGAAAAAGAGCCAAAGAAAAAGCACAATAAATGCACACAGACACAGAGACAATCCCTTTTGCAACATCTTTGAAACAAACCTATTAAAATGCCTAAACCAGAAGCTATAGCATATATGCAAAGGACCTATAAGCAGAAAATTCCCTGACTTAGCATTATGTGACAAGAAACCTCCAAACGCCACAGAGTTGATTTTGTGTTGGCATCTACTACTGGGCATGAGACCTTAAGAGTGGCTTGTTTTCCCCAGGGAGACTCCCTTGGTCAAAACTTAATTTTTCATTTGCAAGTGGCTACCAAGTGGAGATGGTTTCTGTATTCAGACTGGGTGCGTGTTTCCACTTCTCCCTTCAGCTCCAGGACCCCATCTGGTGCAGACCTGTGCGAGCTCCATGCATGCTGCCTCAGTCTATGTGCTCAAATATGTGTCAGTCCTTATGTATTCAGATGGCTTTGATTCCTTGGTACCCTCCAGCCACTCTGGCTCTTATGCTTTTTCTGCCTCCTCTTCCAAAGGGTTCCCTGGGCCCTGCGGAGAAGGATTTGAGGGAAGCATCTCTTTCAGGTCTGAGTGTTCAAAGGTCTCTCATTCTCTGCACATTGTCTGGATGTGCGTCTCTGTATTTGTTCCCACTTGCTGCAGGAAGAATCTTCTCTGATGATGGCTGAGCAAGGCTCTGATCTATACATACAGAAAAAATGTCACTACAAGTCATTTTATTGCTACATTCCTTTATCAGAACAATCGTATCTGGGTTTCCCCCTGGTCACTGTCCTATCTAGTCTCAGGTTCCTGGTCACCCAAGCAGTGCTGGGTATGGGTTCCATCCCATGGAATGGGCCTTTACTCAAATAAGATATTGGTTGGTTACTTCCATAAGTTTTGTGCCACTGCTGCATCGGTCACTACTGTAAATTGAAGGTTTTGTAGCTGGATTAGTATTACCTTTCTCCTTCGGCAAACTGCAGAGTACCTCCCAGTACCATGAATATTAGCTAGTAGGGGTGAAGACTCTAGGTGGGTACCAGCTTGACCTCTCCATGCTCAATGAGTTGTGTAGGTATTGTCTCCAGCAATAGTGCCTTACTATCCACTTGTGGAAGGCCACCAAGAGCCTTTTAATAATGTAGAAATTCTCACTAATGTAGAAATTCTCAGTTCTTGCTCTCCAGGCTCTCTTGCTAACCTTTTAAAAATTAAAAGGAAAATATAATTTCATTCACTTTATTAAGAAAAAAGTAAGCGCTAAGAGCTCCTAATGTCCTTGTAGAGGGTTTGAGCTCAGTTCTCCCACCTACACTGGGCGGCTCACAGCTGCCTCTTACTGCAGCTCCGGTGCCACCCACTAGAGGGCCTCCCTCTTTGATCCACTCTTGTGCCTCTCTTGAAAGAAGCAGAGCAATCCTAAGGGGCCCAGAGATGAATCCTTGCCAACAGATAAGAACGGCTCTTGTCGCGATATCCTGACCTGGCCTCCTAGGACATTTATACTCACATGCACACACCCACACATAGACACAACTACACATCATTAGAAATTCAGTATGTCTTTTAAAAGGAAAAGAAAATTACACGCATAGAGCACAAGATGAAGGAGGATGAGAATGATGGAGAGAAAGCAGACAAGCTGCCGTGGGCGGCTGGAAAGCTTAGCTGGACGCTCTCTAAACGTGCATGTTTTAAAAGCAAAAAGTTGGTGTCAAGTGTGGATACTGGCCTTGATAAAGATGGTTCAGAGCATCTAGACTTTTTAGCATCCTTGAGTGTCGCTGTGAGAACAGACCGTGTCTAATACTACCACCCCCTTCTCTCCCACAGATGGAGAGCTCTCCATATCCAATGAAGATGACTCCCTGGACAATGGGCAGGCCCTGAGCTCCAGCCAACTGTCTTTGCCTGCCCTGTCGGAAATGGAGCCTGTCCCAATGCCCAGGGACCCCTGCTCGTACGAGGTGCTCCAAGCTTCAGACATCATGGATGGACCAGGTAATGACGTGGAAGAGGCCTAGGCTGGGTCCCCAGGATGTCACAGTCTCTTGGCAGGACTTGGGATGCCTATTTTAACCATCCAGAACATGAAGACCCGGAAATGTGGGGGAAACTAATGTCATGGTTGTTTGTACATAACTGAACCTAAGAAAATACAGATGCTATTTTCAGATGGTGTTTTATAGTTTGTAAAAAACAAAAACAAAAAACACTTTTGTGACTTAAATCACCTTAAAGGTGTTATAACTTGTTTTATAATATTGGTGGTTTAAAACATTGTTTGTTTTCTAACATTTGTCTTTGTTAAGATAAATCAAAAGACTCCTGTTCCTCTCTACACCTGTTTAATCCACCTGCTCCAAAGTCCTGGCCACACCATTTAAGTTCCAGTGCCAATATACACGCCAATAATTATGTCAGTTTGGTTAATCTACTGGTACATCCAACTGACATGGTAGTTAAATTGTATACAATGTCCCAGCAAAGCTGGAGGCTGCCTCTGGATGAATTTGGATGCCTTCTGATTATTGCCTCCCTCATTATTTGGCTCACTGTCACCCAAGTGGCCAATTTCCCTGTCTCAGGGGGTGCAGGACCCTCTTAATCAGCCCAGAGACCAGTCCTTACCAACAGAGAGGAGCAGTACACGTCAGGAGATGGGCTGGGCAGGGAGCCTCTGGGACATCCTGGAGCGTGGGCAGAAAGGCCCCTGTCCTGGTACCCTGCATGCAGCATTTACACCCACACTTTGCTCATGTGGGAGGGAGGGAGAGGGGCTGGTTTCCCAAGTTGGTTCCCACGCTTAATTGTGGAACCTGGCCTGCTATTGTTCAGCGCTGAGTAGAACTATGTCCCTTGTGGTGGGGAAAACTCAAGGTGTCCAGTGTTCTTTGCAAAGTTGTGCTGTTATGTAGACATTATTTCCTCCAGGGCAGAAGGAAGGCAAGAAAGGGGAGGAATCCTTCATGAACTGCCTCCTTGTGGCAGCCATGGCAAGCAGGGAGACAGACAATTGAGCTATATTTTGTCCTTTAGAATTTTAAGCAAGAACACTGAATTTTTACATTTCAACCCAACATCCCTTGTACCACTGGTATCTTGCAGTTAGACTGTTTTAGTGAAGTCTACCACCTCGTCAGAGTCACAGAGTTTTACTGTTATTACCCAAGTTGCCAGCACAGTAGGAAGCACCAAGCTATCATCCCATGGCAACTCAGCAAAGAATCAAGCCCAGATGAAGAGATGGAGGAAGAGTTGAAATAAGACAGTGGGAGCCAAGATGTTACTCTGTGGCTGCAGGGCTTGCCTGGAATTCATGGTTCCCTGGGTTCAATCCCTAGTGCCATGTACTTAGTTCTAAGACGGGATGGCACTCACCTTGGAATGCCAGCGCTCAGGAAGTAGAAACAGGAGAATTGGGAGTTCAAGGTCATCCTCTGCAACATAGTGAGTTTGGAACCAGCCTAGAATGTATGAGGCTCTGGGAAGAGGAGCAGGGAGGGGAAGGAAGGAAAAAATAAATAAATAGACAAAAAGTCTGGCAAACCGGAAGTAAAGGGACTGAACCAGTAAAAAAAAAAAAAAAAGGTGTCACGTTTGCACATCCTCTGCCTTGTGAGAATGCATAGGGCCAGGCAGGGCAAGAGACTCCTCAGAGGAGGGAGGGAGTCCTCACTGAGAGCCTGGCTCTCAGTTCTGACAGTTCCAGAGCTTGGAGGAGTAGCTACCAAAGCCTGCTGGCCTGTCAACCTTGTCAGCTGCCACTGATATCCCAGGCCAGAGAGGAAAACTGTGGACAGCACCGTTACTCTCTCCCAGTCTGTGGCGGGTCTCTCTCTTCCCTCAACAGAGGAAGAGCCCAGAGAATCGAAGAAAAATGCTAGCTCTTCTTTGTCCCATTAGGGGACCCAAAAATCCTTGTCCTGCTCATTGTCCTGTTAGTTGTGCCTGTGGGCCCCTGGGTCACATGGTAGAGCCTCTGCATTCTTTGGATGGTACAGGCTCAGTTGAAAGTGGTGACCCTTTTTCATGAGGAAATGCCCTTGCCCCTCCCCCTTCTCCTCCCCTTTCCTCTCTCTTCTCTCTCCCTCTGCCTCCCCTTTCTGCCCCTCCACACCCCACCTGCTTTCTTCCATTTCTCTTGTCCTTGCTTTAGCTCTCCGTGTGCCCATGATGGCCTGCAGCAGGTCGCACTCTGCTGTCTTGTTGGCCTGCCAGTGTCCCTGTCCTGTGTTCCTGGCTGGCCTGCACTGCGTTCGTGTAATGTCTCCTGTGTATCATGTGGTTGTCCCCTCAGTGTCTGAAGAGAGTCCCTCTGCCAGTGAGTCTGGAGTCCTCCTGTCCCAAGATCCTTCAGCCAAACCAGTTCTGTTCCTGCCCCCCAAAAAACCTGCTGCTTTCCCTGGAGACCATGAGGAGACCCCAGTGAAGCAGCTGTCCCTCCTCAAGCAGCCCCCGGCCCTGCCTCCCAAACCCACTGCCCGGATTGCCAACCACTTAGCAGGTAAGTCCAGCGTCTTGTGAGGCGCACAGCCCCTCCCTCCCTTCACGGGATAGTCTCTTTCTCTCTCAGTCTTTTTATCTGAGGCCTGAACAGGCATCTCCGGGAAGATAGCCCCCACGGGGTGTTTGGGTATTTGTATGTGTGTGCTGGTACATGAGGTCATGACCAGGGTTTATGTCTCCATGTCAAGAAGCGTTTGATATGCAATTGCCAGCCATATGCCAAGAACCGTCGGTGTTATCTGTCATATGTGTTTCCGTAAATATGTACATTGTATTTATGTGACTGATTCAAGATTATCACCCATCTGGGTGAATTAGAATCAATGTCAAAATGTTTACACAGATGAAGAAAAGTGCTTTGCTCCGTTCATAATGAGACTGTTAAGGCTTTAAATGTTTGTAAGTTATTGATCTAAAGTCTGGAATATTTATGCAATTAAAACTAATTTAATTCACTTGCTGCCAGTTCCCTTTAAAAAAAAGAAGAAGAAGAAGAAGAAGAAGAAAGAAGCTAGGCATGGTGGTGCATGCCTGTAAGCCCAGCACTTGGGAGGTAGAGGCAGGAGGATCAGGAGGTCAAGAGCATCCTTGGCTACTTAGCAAGTTAGAGGTCAGCATGAGCTATGTGAGACCCTGTCTCAAAAAGCAGCAGCAATAGAATAACCAACCAGGTGTGTGGGAAACAACTTTAGAGGAAGCACAGGCTCAGCAGAATTGCTCTAGGTTTAATTAAAGCCACTGAGAGACAGGGTTCACTGCATAGTGGCCTGCCGAGAATTGCGTTTTATTCCCTAGGAAGTAGCAAGACTTGGGGGGGAGGGGTCGGTATTTTGATGCAATGAGCCTTTAAATTATCTTCCCACATGACAGGCATGGTGCCACCTGTTTTAATCCCAGCAATTGAGAGGCAGAGGCAGGTGGGTCTCTAGGTTTGAGTCTGGCCTAGTCTATATAGGAAGTTTCAGGCCAGCCAAGGCTATGTATTGAGGCCCCATTTTTAAACAGAACAAAACAAACAAACAAACAAAAAACAACTTTTCCCAGGTCACTGTGTAGAATAAACAGAAATAGGAAACAAGTTGAAGACTTGTCATAGATGCCAACAAAGCTACCTGTGGGCTCTGCACTTCAGCATGACTAGTGGCATTGAACACAGTGATCCGAGGCAGAATGGCTTCTCTTGTCATTGCAGTGTAAGCTGGCACGAATCCACTAGCAATGGTAGGGCGTGTAGACCAGTAGATAGTAAAGAATGGCTATAGAATATTTATTTCATAACATACTCTAATTTATTTAGGCATCTAGTAGATGAGAAAACATGGCAACCTCACTATGAGCTCAGGAGCTTAAGTGGGACACCTGCTCACAGGACCCTGTACGTGAGGGACTGAAGACATCTCCAAATGCATCTATGCAATCTATGAGCATTCACACCGTATAACCAGGAGCAAATGCATAAAAATACATTACAACCTTTTCTTGTGTGTGGTTGCCTCTTAAATGTGATAAAGATAAGAGCGGGAAAGATGTTGGTGTCTAGGGGCTGTGGCACTGGAGCTATGCTTTTGAGTCTAAGCTCCATTAGACTTGCTCAATTTTCATAAATGAGCAATCAGTCATAATGAATCTGCATCAGCGTGAAGAGCTCTGCTAACCCCACTCTGGTACTCATTACTCTAGAGGCATCTGGGCCATGTCAGAAGGAATTCATCAGCTAAGAATCCCAGAGCTCTAAATTAAGATTTGTGGGTGACTACTATGTTCTCAATGTTATTGTTCTATCCATGTGTTTAGGGGTGGGGGGCGGGGGGGCTGGGGGTGGGAATGTTGGACAATTGAAAGGCACCAAGCATGATTAAGAGACACGGGTCGTGGCCTGGCAAACCGTGGAGGAAAGAGGAGCCTGACCAGGAGTAGTACCCAACTGCACAGAGAGAGGCACGCAGAACTTTCTCTCTCTCCTTAGGATGCACTTCCACGTTATCAGGAAAACCACAGTGGCCTTGGAGAACGTGTGTCTTACCATTCTTCTCAGCTCTTCAGCCAAGTGGAGAAAGGTCCACATTCTCCCTGTGCTCTTCATGTCCCCTCTTCTTCCTCCTCCTCCTCCTCCTCTTCCTCCTCTTCCTCCTCCTCCTCTTCTTCTCCACCATCAGCAGCACAGGAGCCAGAGCTGGGAATTGCTGGGCATCAGAGTCTTGCCATTCTGGAAGCACAGCTTCCTCCCCACCCCCATCCCTACTCCCACCCCGCCCCCGTAGAGCTGCCTGTGTTGTGGATGGGATCCTAGGTGAAAGAGTCTCAGAGAAATAGGTTCTTACTGGAATGATGGGTGACCCGAGAGGGAAAGTAGGATCTAGCAAAACTGTCTCCTGCCCTTCTAAATCTCCACCAATTGCTTCCCTAAGCATTCTTAGCCAGGAGCTACATGGTAAGCATCACAGGACTAACGCGTGTCTTCTGCACGAGGAGCCTGTGAGGAGCAGGCACCCCATACATGGTAGATGAATGAAGAGTAAAGCATGGCTTCAAAGAAAAATCCTTGGTGCCCTGGCTTCATGGCTTCACGGCTTCATTTGGTAGCAATTGGACAGCTAGCACTGTTTGAGAACTTTAACAGGTACCATTTAGTCCTTGAGGGACATACTATTCTCATCCCTGCCTCTTCCTCACAGAAGAGGACCAACAAAGACAGGAAGATGGTGACTGTGGTTAGACCACTAGTGAGTCACCAGCTTTCTTGATTTCTGAGTTGTGTGTTTTCATCCATTTAGGAACTTGGAAAAACCTGCATTGTAACTATATTAGTCTGTTCAGGCTGCCATGTCAGATAATATGGACTAGATGTCTTATATAGCAAAACTTAATTTTTTTCACGTCTGGAGAGATGGCTCAGTGGTTAAGAGCACTTGTTGCTCTGGCAAAGGACCCATATCCAGTTCTGGGCACCCACACAGTGACTCACAACCATCAACAACTACAATTTCAGAGAATCTAGCACCCACTTCTGACCTCTGAAGGCACCAAACACAAACACGGCATACATACATACATACATGAGACAAAACACTCATACACATAAAATACATTTTTTTAATCTTTTAAAAGAAATTTTATTTTTTCATAGTTTTGAAGACTGAAATTTAAGGTCAAGTAACAATAACAGAAAATAATACAAATATAAACATATAATCTCTGTTGTACTTACAAAACATTCCCAGTGTGTTAGGTACCGTAAGCAGGAGATGTATGCAGACAGTGTGCATGCTAAGCATTTGATGCAAGGAACCCAAGCATCTGCTGCTGTCGCTATAGCAAGAACTCCTAGTACTAATACCCCTCCGACACCGAGAAGTGACTGTAGTCTCAGAAAAATTAAGTGATTGCAAATTTCAGTGTGCCACGGTGTCTGCAACTACAATTTTTGCCTAACAAACATCTGTGTTCTGCCAAACTTCCTAGTGCCAGCACTTAAGCAATTCTAATGAGAATAAATGCCATGGTCATTAAGCTGAAAACAATGTTCCTATTTATAGCGCTCTCTCTCTCTCTCTCTCTCTCTCTCTCTCTCTCTCTCTCTCTCTCTCTCTCTCTCTGATTCCGTGAGCACCTCCATTCTTCCACAGTCATATGTGGATACATAATTTCATTTCGTTGCTCTATTGATCTCAGATTTATAGTCTCACTCGCTCCCCACCCCGTTCTCTGACATTCTACCCACACCTTCCTCCTTCCCCTCTTCAGCCCTGCACTCGTGTGTCCTCATGGCACAGAGGCCACATGTGGAGGAGGGAGGTCTACACTTCCTGGTAGCTGACACTTTGTAAGTATTCTGTGTTCTTTTAGGTCAAGAGTACGCCCAAGTGGAAAGTGAACGCCTATTATCCTTACAGTGCTAGAGGCAGAGGCTGAGAGGAGCCTAGGGGGTGGTTACAAGGCAGAAACTGGAGCAAGGTGGTTCTGCAGAGAGACAGGCAAGGTAAAGTTAACTGCCTGAGTTGGCTAGAGTGAAAAGTCCTAACCTGCCAGGGATAGTTAAAGCAAAGGAATAACACTACCCCCTACAGTGTACATGCCAGGGGGTGGTGATCTGGCGCTTAGGCTACTCCATATAGCATAAGCATTGCCAAAGACAAACTCGGGGTGAGCCTTAAGCATGGCTGGCCCCAACCAGAAAGGTTTCTAATACATCCAAACTCATAACCTATAGAAAGTTCAAAAAGAAAGTGGAGGAAATGCTTAAGTTGCCTGGCTTTACTTCACTATACCAGGGTCTCCATATTGTTCTAATCTCTCTCTCTCTCTCTCTCTCTCTCTCTCTCTCTCTCTCTCTCTCTCTCTCTCTCTCTCTCTCTCTCTCTCTCTCTCTGTGTGTGTGTGTGTGTGTGTGTGTGTGTGTGTTAGGGGAGGGGCACAGGTAGTTTGGAGATCCCATTCATTTATTCATTTAGCACTTCCCACCATGTGCAGGAGGATGTTTTACTAAGCCTTCGTGTAACATTTTAGAAAGATGTTAAGACTATCACCCTTAGGATCAGCAGGCAGCCATACCTATGGGAAATGCTTGGTGTGGAAACTATATGCAAGACAACCTTGAAGAGTACAATCTCGCCAGGTGTGTATCAGATGTGAACAAGAAGCACAGGCCCCAGGAGCATGCGTAGGAGGGGTGTTTGCTCAAGAAATAGCAAGTGGTCCTTTGGGGCAGGAATGCAGGATTCTGGTAGCATAACAATGAAAGTAGGGGCTGAAAAGCAGGCTTGTAGGGAAACCAGGAGCCTTGCGTGCCACAGGGCTTTGCCTTCGTAAGAGGACAGGGGCATCCTTTGTGGGTTCTCAGCAGCAATCACTTGATTTCAGATGAACATATCCATGGAAACCAATAGAGATGAAGTGTACCCTGATGGCATTGGGTGTATGTATATATGTATGTATGATGTATGTATGTATTATGTATGTATGCATGTATTATGTGTGTATGTGTGTATGTATATGGCATATGTTTAGTGTTGAACAAGAGCTAGTAAGTGTGTCAGCTGCTACCCTTGGCTCTCTCTCTCTTTGACGTCTTTTTCCAGCTTTCACTTTATTTGGACTACTATGCTTAAGTTTTGTGGGGAAAGACAACCAAGCAGTTCTGCCCATCTCAGAAAGCTTGCAATCAGCACCAAATATGCGGTAACAAGTAACTAGGGACGGTGACATCCTGCAGTCAAGACTGACAAGGAAGAATGGCTTCTGGTACTACAGTTTCTCTCCAACAAGATTCTAGCACACTGGCCAACATAAGCCATTCTTAGACTGAGCCTTTAGTGCTAGACACAGATTTGGATCTCTTCTTGAAGCTGACAAGTTCAGTGAAATAACTGGGCTTTGTGTGTGTGTGTGTGTGTGTGTGTGTGTGTGTGTGTGTGTGTGTGTGTATAAATTTAAGCCCAAATAAATTTTGAAATCATGCTGTTGATATATTCTCCCCTCAAATTTTACATGGAATACACCTTTTTATGCTAAGGGCTGCACAGATTCCTCTGCATCAATGTGCATGCAGGGGAAGCTAACTGCACCCACATAGTATTCTCCCCACAAACTGCAGTGGGAGGACAGTAGACACTATTTTAAACCGAGAATGGTTCTATCTTGGATTCTCACAACCTCTTGTTCCACAGTTCATGATCAGACCCTGATGCTCCGGTGACAGCGTATGCAAGTAGATTTTTGTTTTCAGTGCAGGAGATCTGGGAAGGATGGACTTATTTATCTCTTATTCTTCAAGAGTTATCAGATGGCACACACTCCTCAAACCTTCACCTTCCCAAGTTAGAGTGCGTTCCAGGATCCTATGACTTCCTGTGGAACTTCGGCTGTCCTCAGCAGCAGCTCATAGATGGTCCCCAGTTTGCCGTTGCAGTCTTTGCAGCCCGCATCTCAAACCACACAGTGGCCAGCAGACACAGTCCCCTCCTGGGCTTCACTGTACTGCAAGTTAAACTACCTTGTTAAAAAGCAACGCCCAACCCGTGGTGCCTGTGAACGGAGCAGGGATGAGTTGTGGGAGGTTGGCAGGGAGCCTGTCACAGTTCACACAGGAAAACAGACAGGGTCCCCTGATATAATCAATGAAGATTCTGCCCCAATTTATTAGTGGGCTTCAACAGGTTCCCAAAACCTACAGCTCTTTGGACGTTTTTTAAAAACTACTTAAGTGATACATCTCATGAGGGTGAGAATTTAGTCTGCTGTGTCCTACTGATGCTCACCTTCGGATAACAAGAAGCCCCTTGTTGCTGAGGCTTTTTTTTTTTTTTTTTTTTTTTTTTTTTGCTGGAGTAGGGATTGTGAGAGATCCGTGTACCGAATCTGAGAATCGAGGCTAGAGATGTCGTCTTCTTTTCCTCCTCCTCCTCCTCCTCTTCCTCCTCCTCCTCATCCACAATGTCCTATTTTGCATCCCTAGTTTGAACTAATTAATACCTTCACCATGCATGCCCACCCTTATAGTAGATCCCTCTACTCTCTTTCTTCTATCAGCTCTAAATTTTGGTCCCCATGACTTCGCTCTCTGGTTCTAGTGTTCTAGGAAGAGAGGGAATATTTTTTGCTCATCCTGATGCCTGTGACTTTCATCAAATCTCCTCTCTGTGTGATTTGTTTGTTTGTTTAAGTTTTGGTTTCAGTTTTTTAGCTTTTCAGGACAGGATTTCCCTGTGTAGCCTTGGCTGTCCTGGACTTGCTTTGTAAACGAGGCTGGCCTTGAACTCACAGAGATCCACCTGCCTTTGCCTCCCCCAAGTGCTGGGATTACAGGCGCGCACCACCACCCTCTCTGTTTCTATCTGTTTCACATATAGTAGCCTTTAGCTGCCCACCATGAAGGGGAACTCCCTTGCTGCCATCTATCTCCAGACTTTTTTCGTAATATTTGCCTGTCCCAGGGAAGGCTTGAAGGCATGACACCTCTATCCAACCCTCCCCAACAACGACCACACTCGTCCACTGTTATAAAAATGAGCGATATCATGTGTTTTCTTTTTTTTTTTTAAATACATTTTTATTAATTTATACATATTACATCTCAGTTGTTAGCCCATCCCATGTATCCTCCCACTCCTCCCTTCCTCCCACTTCCCCCCTACTCCCCTCCCCTCCCCTAAGTCTGTGTCTGAGGGGGACCTCCTCCCCCTGAATATGCTCATACGGTATCAAGTCTCTCCTTGGTGACCTATTATCTTTCCTCTGAGTGCCACCAGGCATCTCCGTCCAAGGGACATGTTCAAATATGGGGCACCAGAGTTTGTGTGAAAGTTAGATCTCCTTCTCCACTCAACAGTGGAGAATGTCCATCGGCTAGTCCGGGTAGGGGTTCAAGGTTTTTACTGCCTATTTTTTCCTTGGCTGTTGCCACAGTTTGCGGAGGGCCCCAGGGCCCAGACTCGCCTGTAGTTTTCCAGGACCCACTGGGTCCTTCCATTTCCTCTTTCTCCCAGGCTTCTCACACCTAAAGTTTCAATAGGATGTCCTCCCCTCTTACCCACTATTCTGGTAGGTACAGTTTTTCATGGGGACGTACACCTTGGACTAGTGTCTCGATATAAGTGAGTATATACCATTTAGCTCTTTTTGCTTCTGTGTGAACTCACTCATTATGACAATTTCTAGTTCAATCCATTTGTCCACAAATTTTGGAAATTCCTTGTTTTTAATAGCTGAGTAGTATTCCATAGTGTAAATGTACCACAGTTTCTTTATCCATTCTTCTATAGAGGGACACGTAGGTTGTTTCCAAGTTCTGGCTATTATGAATAAGGCAGCTATGAACATGGTTGAGCATATGTCCCTGTTGTGTAGTAGTACATCCTCTGGGTATATTCCAAGGAGTGGAATAGCTGGGTCTTGAGGAAGCCCTATTCCCATTTTTCTGAGAAAGCACCAGATAGCTTTCCAAAGTGGTTGTACTAGTTTGCATTCCCACCAGCAATGCAGGAGTGTTCCTCTTTCTCCACACCCTCGCCAGCATGAGGTGTCAGTTGAGTTATTGATCTTAGCCATTCTGATGGGTGTAAGATGGAATCTCATATCATGTGTTTTCATATAGGTGATTTGTAATATCTAGCAAAAGACTCGCACACCTTCTCAGCATGCATTTATTTGCTCTGTTGCAGTGGCCACTCTTGGGGATGAATCACCTGCCTATCACATGTAACTCTAGCACAAAGAACCTAATTGAATTGAACTGACAGGGTGATAGGCCTGAGTGGCTCAGTGGGTGAGTGACCCTCCTCCACTACCCAACAGTTCTTTTCAATGAGCCACAGTCCCCGTTGTCATCCTCTCAATTGGGGAAAGTATATTTAAGAATGAAAGTGTTCACTCATAGATGGGGGGGTTGAACCAAATTCATTTGCTGCTGGTGGTGTCTTCTAGGATAGCCTTCAATTGCAGGACTCTGATGTTTCTGGATGCATTGTTCCCAAAGGCCTGATGCATGCTATAGTTATCACATCCTGGCCTGATGTGGGGCACTGAACACTTCCTCTCACCTCCCTCTGCATCACTGGTCCTAGAAGGGGTCTGTCAGAACATTTTCCTCTTGACCAAAACAAGACTTCAGGCTACCGTGAAGACCCCAGGGTGGTCTCATATGCTCAGGGAATTGCTGATGTCCCTGTTAGCTCCCCCTTTCAGGCAAGGAGGACTCTGACGCAGCACTATGATTTAAGTCCTAAGTATGCATCTTATGGGTCTCTTATATCTTACAGCATCTAACGTACTGCAACCAGGTGACAAATGACTGAGAAAGTCTTCTTTGTGCGGTACCATTCACGAGCACTGCTCATATATTAGTGGTTACACCTAGGCTCCTGTAACAGGTGCCAGTTTAAAAGTCCGTTGGTAGCCTTGAGAAAAGAGGCTGAGTAGATGGCTTGGGGCGTCCTTTCTTTGAAACACTTGGAACCAGAATTGCTCCAGCTTTGGAGATTGGAGATGTTATAATATTTTCATGTGTGTCATGTAGTGAGACATCTTGGTGATAGAACACTTAGAATCACAAAATTCATTTATTCCTTAATGGACCGTGTGTGCATAGCCTGAAGGCAATTGAATGCAGAATCTTCAGTGGACATGCATTTTTTACTTTGATCCATCCCATAAGGTCGGGTGTGGAATATTTCAAGTGTGTGAGCGTCTCAGGTTTTTGAACGAGGGCTACTCTGTGTGGGTTCGTTCAGCCTCCACTGATTCACATGCACGGCTTGCAGTCCTCCATCAAGAGACCTGATGGCAGAAGTAATCTCCCATACTCGTTTCTTTGTCTGAAATCACAAGCCAGAGCTCGTGTGTGTGAGAAGTCTGACCCTCTCAGGTTTTAAGGCTCCATGACACTCACAATTTGGGTTGGTTTCCTCTGTTCCTGGAACTGGTCTTTTTTTTTTTTTTTTTTGCTTCTTCCACTCCATCAGCAGAGGCAGCTTTATGGATATGCTGCATCTCAATCAGTCTGGCTGCAGAAATAAGTGAGCGAGCAAGGCTGCATCTCCTAGCAGCCCCAGATCCGTCATCATAAATGCCAGAGGCAGAGTGTGTCCTCTAGCAAAAAAAAAAAAAAAAAAAAAAAGGATGAATGTCATGTCTTAGTAGATGCAAAGGGTTTGATTGAGTCAGGTGCTATCCAGATGCGAGAAGCAATTTTATCCCTGCATTTTCCCAGCTAATGGGACTGAAGTCCACACTCCTATCTCCTAATTCCGTACCGCTAGCTTTTTATAGCATGAGGTGCAGTGTACATCAGAGCCACACACTGGATCATGGAAAGCGCTGCTTTCTGGTCACCACCAAGACTCTCCCCTGCTTGCTGAAGAGAGAAATGCCAGCACACACTAGACCCTGAGCCCCATTGTCCCACCTCAGGCTGGGAAGCAGCAGCACTGTGGGTTTTCAGAGGCACGACAAGAGTCCCTGAGAATATCGCTGAGAATGACGTGTATTTCCCAGAGAAGGTCATATAGTGTCTGACCTTCAAAGCAAGCTGCAGCAGAGGCAGGGAATGCATTACGGTGTTTATTACAGAGTCAGGTCTCCATGGTGATCTCCTATGGTTACTCCAAGGACTTCACTGGGGGTCTCTTATCATGGACCATCTGCTCACCGGTGTGGAGGCCTTGTAAAATTAGACACAGCTGCTTTATGGAGGATGTTCTCAGCTCTACGCCAGCTCAGGCCTCAGGCTGACCTGTATCCCTCCTGTTCCCTCAGGGCCTAACAGTAAGGCACCATACACTAACCTATTTACTCCTGGCAATAAAACTGTATTATAGGTCATATAGCCTTTCCACAGGTGGGGAGGGGAAACTGAGGCTGCAGAATACAGGCAGAGAGTATTAAATGCCTTGGGCGGGGTTCTTGGTGGTAGAGTTCAGGTCTTCTGAGTGCTCTCCCAGGAGTGATTTCACCAGGTGGCTCCACCCACAGCCTGTAGCAGAAACCTCCAGAAGCCAGCCTGTCCTGTGCTCTGGGAGTAGCAGCAGCTAAGTTTCCTCCTGGGAAGTCTTGGAGGATTCTCACTTCACCTGTGGGGGCGGACAGAATTGGGAAAGAAAGAAAGTGATTTAGAGGGTGTTTCTCAGGCCCACTTAAATATAGATTCCACTTCAATTAGGACCTCATCAGTGGAGAAAAGGCTGGATGCCACGTACCACCTCTCCTCATGACCTTTAGACACAGTAGGAAGATAACCAAAACAATATTAGGCATCTACTATGTGCCAGGCTCAGTTCCTGGTGGTCAGTAAGATGGGTGAGAAAAATGGCCACACTCGTTGTGATTTGATCAACACATCACGGCTACCCACTGCAAACAGTATCTGTAACAAGTCAAGAAAAATGCACTGTGGCAAACTGTTGGGATGGAGGGAGGCCCAGGACCTACCAGGGTCCTAGGCTTAGCCTCGAAAAGAGGTCTTTCCTGTGGGAAATGCTCAGTAGTAATGGTGGTGGTAGCAAGAACTACAGTTATTATCTCCTGGGCACCATGCCACCCAGTTCCTACAGCTTACCTTGTTGAATGTCCCTAAGTCATGTGACAGGTTGATTCGTCCCATCTCATGGACTGAACAACTAAACATTAAGGAGATGATCGTGCAGTTGGCTAAAGCTAGCACAGCTTTGGTGGTGCCCTTCATCTTAACATTTTTAGCTAAGAAATTTGGGTTCTGCTTGTAACACTCTTACAAAGCGTCGCCTCCGTTGGCACAAGTGCTCTCTGGGCACATGTCTACAGGGATGCCCTCAGTGCCTGAGCTGTGAAGGGGAAGCCAAAAAGCGAGCCTCTACCTCTACCAAGCCTCCCAGTGTGGCCAAAGAAACGCAGCTTTGAAAAGCTGGTATCTTGAAAGAAAAACATTTCTAAAAATTTAACGTTTAAGCTGATTTTTTTTCAACATTTGTATGTAAATTACTTTAACCTCAGTCGTTGGCCTTCCGTCCGGGTCTTATTTCATATTTCACTATACCTTGAAAAGGGGCGTTTGCTTCAGTGTATGAAATCAAGACAGCATTCATTCTCGCTCCCTGAGAGTGAACTCCCTTGAGGTCCATCCCATCTCAGGGAAGATGAAGCCTGGGGCAGCAGACACAGCGGAGCTCCAACACAGCAAAGAAAGAGCATGTGTAGCCACTTCACAGCAGGGACCGGGGCAGAGGGAGTGGAGATGTGCTGCCATTTGCTACAACCCCTCCCCAGAAAAATTAATTCCTCCTTTCATTCAGAAAGTCTATTGTCTCATACCTTAAGCAAATATTATTTTGTGCACGAGTCTATGATGTTTGGGAAATGCTCAAGTTGACTGAAAGCTTTCAGGGCTGGCAAAGTGACTCAGTGCATAAAGGCACTTGCCACCTAACCACGCAAGCTTGAAGACCCAACTTTGATCACCAGAATCCACATAATATAGGGAAGGAGAGAACTGACTCTGCAAAGTCATCCTTTGACTGCCACATCTCTGCTTTAGTACACATACCTCCCCTTACACACACATGCACACACACATAATAATAGGAAGGAGAAGGAGAAGAAGAAGAAGGAGGAGGAGGAGGAGGAGAAGGAGAAGAAGAAGAAGGAGAAGAAGAAGAAGAAGAAGAAGAAGAAGAAGAAGAAGAAGAAGAAGAAGAAGGTGGCATAACTTTAAAAAGGGGAGTCAGTAATCTTAACTAACAGCAAAAACTCATGGGAAACTGTTTTGTCCCTTTTGTCATATAAGCAGGACACTAAACAAGACGGTAAGAATGCCATAAGTTACAGCTGTTTGCTGTACAGCTCTGGCCAAGGAGACAGTTACATAAACAGGAAGTGGTGGTTGTTTTGGTTGCTGTATGAAAAGGTGGTATCTGGCATGGGTTAGCAAACTTGGCATAGGTGGAATAGTCCTCATCCAAACGTCCAGAATCTGAGATGATTGAAAATCCAACATTTTTAGTGCAGATGCAAGGGCCATGACTTGACTTCCTGGTGGTTCATTTGCATAGGAATCTTGCTTCATGAGCGATGTTATTTTAAAAATCTCTGAAATTGGGCTCATCAGTTAAAAGAGCACACTGCCCTTGCAGAGTACACAAGATTCCCTGCCCCCACTTCCCGTGTCTCAGAACCACCTGTGACTCCAGCTCCAGAGGGAGCCAATGTCTCTGGCCTCAGCGAGCACCTGTACACACACGCACACAGCCACACGCAGACACACTCATAATCTTAAAATGAGTCTTCATAGAATTTATAAAATTATTTTCCTGCTATGTATATATAAAGACATGTATGAAGCATAAATGAACTTCATGTTTGTACTTAGGCCCCGTCTCCAATACATGTGTGTGTGCATTCATATTCAAAAATTTGGAACAATCTAGAATGTGAGTATTAATGGTCCCAAGCATTTTGGATAAGAGCAGCTTGATCTGAGCTTGGGCTCACATGTCTGGCACTGTGATTGCTGCTGTGATTGTTCATGCCAATTCAACGTATATTTTCTGTGTAGTGGGGACGGCATGGAGCAATGAGCAGAGAAAGTTTGGGAGAGGTTTTTGTATGCTAGATCTGGAAGAGAGAGTAGGAATTGGCCAAAAAGACATAACAGAATATTGCAAACCACACAATATACCAACGTCCAGGATACAGAACCCCCTGGCAGTCAAGGGCAGCAGCAGTTGGAGGGGTTTGCTGAGGTCAGACCACTGGGTTCCAAGGAGAGGAGGGGCGCCATAAGCACTTACTTTCAGTTCCTCAGCAGACAGTGTGCTGCAGGAAAGGAGCCCAGAGGAGGCTGAGGGAGACCTCAGCAGGTGCACAGAGGTCATGGACCTCATCAGGGGCATAGAGTTCATGACTGCGCACAGAAGCCACTTGGCAGCCCTTGCTGTGGGTAGGGACCTGAACTGGTGAGGTCCTAGTGAGGGTGGATATTGGAGGGTACAGATGTGTACCACCGACATAACTCTGCCCAGAGGCTTTCTGGGTACCCTAGGGAGCATGCTTCACCACAAGAGGGGTCAGAACTTAAAGTGTGGAGCCTGAAGACATGAACCAAGCAGCCTAAGGGAGGCCTTGGATGAGTATCAAACTAAGGAGCAACCTAGTCCTGTTTGTGCTGTCACGTGAGCTAGGTGGAGGGACAGAAACAGACAGATGGGGCAGCTCCATAAGTCAGTGAACCATGAAGGCAATGCTTCCCAAGAAAGAGCTCTGGGTGTGACAAGCACGTGCTGCACTCCTCCGAGGCACACCCTGCTAAGCATGACTCTTGTAGACAAGCTTGCAACCTAGACAGGCTCAGCACACCCAACCCTCCTCTCCAGGGCCAGATGAGTTCAGGGAACACTAAGGAGAACTACAAGCTCTCTCCCAGAATGCTCTCTGAGAGCTGGTCTGACCATGACCCCTCCTACTGCGGACCATGTTTAGGAAGCTGTGATGGCTCCATCACAGAACCAAGGGCTTGCTTCCACTTGGTTTTCAGCGCCACCATGATGAGACGAGTGACGCTCTGTTGAGTTTTGTGCTTGTTCGCTATTTGGTTTTGCTGTTCTACACCCAGAGCCAGTGAACCACATCCCTAGCCCTTGGGAGGACAGGGGCTACTGTTGTGTTATTTTGTTTTTTGGTTTTTTTTTGTAAAAATTAGTTTTTGTTAACTAGCATCAGAGTAACAGGTTTAATTAGAGCATTTTCAAATAGACTTTGCTTTTGTTAACCTTTTTCTCTCACTCCCCTCCCTGATTTTCCTGTGCTTCTCTTACTGCTCCCCTTTCTCCCATTGCCGCCCTTTTGTTTTCCCATCATATCTTACATACATTACCTTACCTTTTATGTCTCCCTATCCCCCAAAAGTGTTTTTCCCCTCCCAATGGTCCCCTTTCTTGTTTCATAAAACATGTGCACACACCTATATACACTCACAAATGCACAATCATGCTCATAACACACACCCACACATGCATACACATTCATATACACACTCAGCACATGCACATACATACAGACTCACACACATATATAAAAAGTAAAGTCCGGGCTTCACATACAAGACAAAATACACAGTATGTCTTTCTGAGTCTCCCAAGCTCTTGGTTTTTGAGACAGGATTTTACTCTGTAGCCCAGGACCTTGCAGCCTTCCTGCCTCTGCTTTCGCCAAGTACCCAGATTATAAGCCTGTGCCTAGCCAGATATGTCACTCCCTGGTGGTTTGCTTTGTACAACCTTTTGTCCATGGCCAAAGTTATTGGGGAAAGTTATACCTCAGCTGCATGCGTGAGGTATATGATAAACTACTGTGTGCCCTAAAGGCCCCTCCATCTGCCCAGCCCCATGCAGTGTAACCAGTCATGAGTGGATCCTCCAGCCCAGCAGCAATGGTCACACCCCTGGCCTACTCGGTGTGTACCAAAGTTAGGTTCAGTGACCACTAAGTCTCACAAAGTGGCTCCTCTGTGACAGGTAAGGAATTAAGGTTGGCAGCATGGCCACTTGTAGGGAAGGACTTGAGCATAGTACCAGATTCTGACGCATGTCAGTGTAGGTAAGTTGGGCCCTGTCAGCTGAAAGGATGTGCGACTTTAATAATGGCAAATGTGTGGTCATCGTGGCAGGTCCTGTGAAAAGTTCCTTTATCAGCTCCTGTTTCCATGGCACATGCTTTCCCGATGCCATCCTACCTGGGCTGCCGAGGAGCCTTGTTGAGAATACCCTGGTCAAGAAGCAAGTTAGTAAATGTTTACTGAATAGCGCTCTCACTATGCTGAAGCCTTAAGTTGATGCTCTGTGGGTAGCCAGGAGGCCTAGCTCCACGGCTGTGGTCCCAAGGTGCACACACGCGATGTTCTGAGTTTCACCTAACGTGCCCTGACTCACATCTTCTCACCCTCCTTTCTGCCGCAGATCCTGGCGCCCCTGTGAAATTGCCTTGTCTGCCAGTGAAACTGTCGCCTCCGCTACCTCCAAAGAAAGTCCTGATCTGTATGCCTGTCGGGGGCCCAGAGCTCACCCTGGCATCCTACGCAGCCCAAAAGAGCAGCCAGCAGGCCGTGGCCCAGCACCACCACACTGTCCTGCCGTCCCAGATGCAGCACCAGCTGCAGTATGGCGGCCATGGCCAGCACCTCCCGTCCTCCACCGGCACCTTGCCCATGCACCCCTCGGGCTGCAGGATGATCGACGAGCTGAACAAGACGCTTGCTATGACCATGCAGAGGCTGGAAAGGTAATGGCAACGGGAAGGGGGTTTCCTCAGTGGGGGACAAGCTGGGGGTACAGAGTGAAGCCTCTGTCCTTTCCCTTGAAGGAACATGAAAAGCCTTGAGAGTAAAGTCAGAGCTGAGTATTAAAGGAACATATGAGGAAATAATAGGATTCCATTTTCAAACTAATGAGTGATCACATTTAAAAAAAAAATTTAAAGTGAGGAATGGGTAAGGAATACCCTTGCAAGCATGAGGACCCGAGTTCAATTCCCAGCGACCATGTAAAAAAAAGCCAGGCGTGGTACATGCTTGCAGTCCCAGCAATGAGGAACCAGAGACAAGAGGATTCCCTGGGGCTCCTCACCCAGCCAGCCTAACTCACTTGGCAAGTTTCAGGCCAGTGCCAACCTGTCTTAGAAAACAGTCTGGGAGGTGCCCAAGAAATGACAACCCTGGCCTCCTCACGCACATGTATGTGACCCTGCAAGCACGCATTCATACAAACACACATGCACATGCACATGAGTACCATGTATATATTCATACATACTAGGCCATATTGTTTCCCTAAACCTCCACTTGGAGAAATAATGTGCATATGTGATATTTAACAGTGATCTTCCTGCCCCAATATGGGGAAATAGGGAGAGAATAACTTTATATTCATATTATATATGGCTTACTTTTAATTTTGTGAATATTCTGTGATGTTGAAAACAGTTTAAATGCAACAGGAAGAGAAGAGAGCTGGCAGGAGGGGATGGCATGGCAGGGGTAAGCAGAATAGAAGAGTGGAAAGATTTGCCCTCGTTCCTGCTGAAGGAGGAAGCAAAGCACTGGCGCCTGGTGCTATGCATGTGAGGAGCCACTGGCATAACCCCATCCTTCGCCAGAAACTGTGTCCACATACACTTTTCCTACAAAGAATACTCTCCCCCAGCAAATCTGCAGTCTGACACCCTTTCTGACAGTGGTATGCCAGGACTAGCTGCCCCCCCACCCCACCTCAGGCCTAAGGAATTCTGGGATTTCACAGCATGACTCCAAGGCATACTGCTTGACCTTGAGCTTGCTAAAGACAGGGAGAAAGTGTTTTCCTCTGAGGCGAGGGGGTATATCGCCAAGGGTAGTGATGGCTGCCTACTGAGACACACAGACAGGAAAACTGTTGTCTAGAAGGCTTAGTGGACTACTAGAGTAGAGAGGCAAACACAGGCTTACTGTGAGCCACCTTTCTGCCTTCACTCAGTGTGCATGGAGTGTCTGCATGTATTTGCAGCATGTGCATGCCTGGTACCACAGAGGCCAGAAGAGGGTGCCAAATTCCCTGGCAGTGTGGAGTTTCAAACAGTCGCAAGCAGCCATGTGGGTACTGGGAACCAAACCAAGGTCCTCTGTAAGAG
This sequence comes from Acomys minous, assembly GCF_964271855.1. Taxonomy (NCBI): domain Eukaryota; kingdom Metazoa; phylum Chordata; class Mammalia; order Rodentia; family Muridae; genus Acomys; species Acomys minous. The sequence continues at coordinate 51,284,273 of NC_140490.1, read as the reverse complement.
CACTAAGCTATCACACCAGCTCCTGAAGTAATCAATCTTATTACTTTTTTTTTGTTTCTTTTAATTTTCAGTCTGTCACTAATGGATACATTCATAAAATGCAACGTTCTTTCTTTTAAATGAAGCCTCTTAACGCTCAATGAACAAACAAACAAAAAGATCAGGCAGCAATCTGTCTGATTGCTATGGAAGTGTTGAAAAGTGTGTTCTCAGTTTCTGCAGTGTGGGTGCAGCAAAGTAATGAGAGGTTTGTGAGGCAACCCTTTGAGTAGGTGGCACTGGGGAACCCATCTGACCCTGCCGTATAGTTTATTTACAGTGTGGGCTCACCAGGCGTGGGGGAGGGGCATAGAGCACAGGGACGAGAAACTTCCCGGGTCTGTATTTATCAACAGGCACAAGGGATTTCAGATTTATCCCACCTCACGGGCAAGTGAGCGCGTCCCAGAATCAGGATTTGGATGTCAGACATGCTGCTTATTAGCAGTGGGACCCAAAAGTGTGTCGAATAGCCACAGTGAGCTTTCACTCCTTGTCCATAAAACAAGGATAACACTAACACCAGGGCTCTCTGTGATGATCAAATGATTTATTCAGTCCTAATCAGTCAGTTCATTGCACAACATGCCATAAATGTCCAAGAAATGGCAGTGAGCATTAAGCAAAATTATATAGCGCATAAAACTATTCTTCAAGGTCTCTAAAAGGTACATTGTAAATGGATTTGATCCGACTTATTGGAGGCTCTGTGTGTGTGTGTGTGTGTGTGTGTGTGTGTGGTGTGTGTGTGTGTGTGTGTGTGTGTGTGGTGGGTGTGTATATGTGTGTGTGGTGGGTGGGGTGTATGTGTATGTGTGGTGTATGTGTGTGTGTGGTGTGTGTATGTGGTGTGTGGTGTGTGTGTGTATGTGTGGTGTATGTATGTGTGGTATTTGTGTGTGGGGGGTGTGTGGTATGTGTGTATGTGTGGTATGTGTGGTGTGTGTTTGTGTGTGCAGTATATGGTGTGTGTGTGTGATGTATGTGTGGTGTATGTGCTTTGTGTGTGTGCTATATGTGTGTGCTGTATGTGGCATGTGTGTATGTGTGATATGTATGTGGTATTAGTGTGCTTTGTGTGTGGTATGTATGTGTGTTCTGTGTGTGTGTGTGTGTGTGTGTGTGTGTGTGTATGTAGTAGGGGGATGTGGTGTGTATGTGGTGTGTGTGTGTGGTATGGGAGGGGTAGGGGGAGTGTGGAGGGTGTGCGGTGTGTGGTGTGGGGCAGTGTGGTGTGTGTTCCAGTTTCCTTGAATTGCAAGGCTTTATTTATCTCCATGGATGATCTGCATGTTTTTGAAAACTGATGTTTTTAGCGTTTTAAATATTTTGCAGGGTTTTTTTTTTATCTCTATAGTAAGCTCTGATATGTGATTGGCATCGATTCTAGAACTTGCACTTTTCGATTCCAGCCAGCCACTCACTTTTTCTGAGGTCAGTCTGTTTGGTGATCTCTGTGCTCTCATTTCCTGTGGGCAAAATGAAGTGGGATATGAAGGATTCTAGAAAGATCTTCAAGGGGGCTATGCTTTTAGAGAAGTCTTTTCTTCCTTGATTAAAGGCAGACTCACCCCTGGAGTTACTCACACAGAAGCTAGGGTCAACCATGGGGAAGCCCCACATCTGACTGTCGGCAAATCCCATCCATTCTGCAGTGCGGAGATGCCTGCAGCAGCAGTCTGCCCACTGCTTCTGCCGCTCCGCTCTCCTCTGTCGCCCTCACCTGTGCTGCTATGGTCCTCTCCTGCCCCAGCACTGCTGCCTCACCCCATCCCCAGCACAGTGCTCAAAGAGACAGTGGGGCCCACGGGCGGTCCATGTACATGTTTGCCAGAGGTGCCCTCAGAGTCCCACAGACTGCGCGGCCCAAACAACACCGACATAGTGTCTCCTACCTCCAAAGCTGAAAGCCCAAGATCAACATCCAACAGGGGACGCCTTTCTCTGTCATCTCAAGGTGGAAATGAGGGGTGAGAGCAGTCAAGGGTGAGAAGTGGGGCTGCATCTGCTTTTATAACAAACGTACTCTCATGCTAAGGACCCTACCACCTTGATAATGGCAATCTGCTCATGAAAGCAGAGTCTCCATGATCTAACTATGTCTCAGCAGGCCTGCCCTGGGGGTTAGGTTTCTAATGGATGGATTTGGAGGACATTATTATTATTATTATTATTATTATTATTATTATTATTATTATTATTTCTCTTCTTCCTCCTCTTCTTCTTTCTCCCTCCTCCTCCTCCTCCTCCTTCTTCTTTTGGTTTTTCAAGACAGGGTCTCTCTATGTAGCCTTGGCAGTCCTGGAACTTACTCTTTAGACCAGGCTAGCCTTGAACTCACAGAGATCTGCCTGCCTCTGCCTCCCAAGTGCTAGAATTAAAGCATGTGCCACCGCTGCCCTGTTTTAGGGGAACACATTCTAATCATAGCCTGATCCATCAACAATTCTTCGCTCAATAACTGCTAATGAAACAATGAAGAGGAAGGTCCTCTCAGCAGAGCCTGAGTCCCTGGGAGGTTGGACTGAGTGAGCCTGTCTGGGAAGGATACAGGGTAGGAGCAGCATTTCCAACAGGGTGCTCAGCTGTTTAAGGGGGAAGGCATCTCAGGGTCCATCTTCTCTGACAGATAAAAGAGAAGTATGGCCAGATGGTGGGAAGGGAAGAACATTCTAGTCGTTTCAGAGCAGAGTGTACTGCTACGCTTTCTCCAAATGAGTGAATGAGATTTTTCCGTATGAAAAAGGGCTCAGTTGGCAGTTACACTCCAAGGTTTTAGAAGATTGATCATAGAAAATGAGAGTAAAGGAGTGATAATAGAAAATTGTCGTCCCACATAAGTAAGAGCCTCAGAGCCTTGGTGAGGACACTTGGAGAGCTCTAAGAAAGTTTGGGTAGGAGAGATGGCACATAACCTGGGAATCCCAAACTCTGGAGGCAGAGCAAAAAGATTGCAAGTTCAAGTCCAGCCTTGAAACCTGTCTCAGAAAAAACAAAAAGCGGGGGAGGGAAGGAAGATAAAATATCCTGCCAGCAACAATGCTTCCAGTGTACCTAGTACTGAAGAAAAAAAAAAAAACAGTGAGGTCATGCAATATGCTAAGGGCCTGTTCCAGTCCCTCTGCTCTGCATATGTTGAAGTAGGTTATTAACTCTGGTGTGAAAGTTATTAGAAACAGAACGGCTCTACCTCAACTCAGACGTCAGGGAAACATCTGTTTTAACACAGACAGTCCAGAGTGAACAGGACCAACCTTTCGCAGGAAGGCCTACAATTCCTGGCAACACCTATTGAGCACTGAATGCCACTTACTGTGACAGACACACAGAAGTCAAACAGGGAGTAGGGGTCTAGCTCTGGGTGGAGAGTGCTTGCCTAGCAAAAAACAAACACCCAGGTTCAATCCGCAGCACTACATGAAACTGGGGGCAGTTTGTATTCACAGCCCTCAGAAGTGGAGCCAAGAGTGTCAGGTCAAGGTCATCCTCAGCTTCGCTGCAGGTTCCAGGATACCTCGGGCTATGTGGAAACTTGCCTCAAAAGGCATGGTATTTTGTTTGAGATTTAATAACTATAGGCATATAACACCATTTGTTTATGCAGTCCCTTTTTGTTTTTCCATATTAGCTAGGGATGATATTATTACTTGTTGAGATTAATGAGAAGGGAATCATGTTTAAATTGGACACAAGAAATTGAAATCCACAGCATAGCCCTGTCCACCCCCCACACCCACAAAATTCCTCCAATCTCTACTAATAGCCCTAGAGCAGATCCATTTCACTTCACAGTATTATTTTCCTTCATGTTGTCTCAAGGTCACAGGAAATTCTAAAGACTAATAACTTGGTCCTGAACTTGGTGGTCCCAGGGTTTCTCTCGGCCTTACTAGTATGGCGCATTGACTGCATCAGCTTCCATTTGTGTGTGTATGTTTTTTAAAAGATTTATTTATTTTCGTAATTGTATATATAAGCACTCTATTTGCATGTATGACCACATGACAGAAGAGGGCATCAAATTTCATTATAGGTGGTTGTGAGCCACCGTGTGGTTGCTGGGAATTGAACTCAGGACCTCTGGATGAGCAGCCAGTGCCCTTAACCACTGAGCTAACCCTCCAGCCTCATCTTCCATTTGTAATGTCTTGCCCTCAGATCAGAATGTCGCATGTCAAATAGCAGACATGATTCATTGCCCTAGCCAAATGAAACTCCCAAGGTCTCCGGGTGACTCACTGATGAACTGGCACTGATTTGAAGTTGTATTTTGTTTGTAGCACAGCGAAGGGCACATGTCACTACATGCAATGTGCTTCTTGGGGTGGGGGTGGGGGTATTCTTTGTTATTCAAGAGAGCTTCGAAATCTCATGCACTTATGGCTCAACATTTGCCCCTGCTTCTTGAAAGCCAGATTTATCAATCTCCCATTTCATGTTAGCTCTTAGATCTCAAGGTATTGACTTACCCCCTAAGTGTCTCCTACACAAAGTGTTTTTTCCGCTTTAACTGCTATTCCAAGGGGTGTGATATGGTCTCGGTGCAAGGTGATCTGATGAGCAAGACCTCTCCTGGCTGCACAGTGGGCAAGCCAGCTGGCCTGCAGCACCCTGAAATAAGATAACACCTGTGAGCACAGCGGCATCTCTTCCAGTTGTGAAACTAAAACTCTCTCTGAACAAGATGGCTCTGGGTTGGGAACCACTGACCTGGAGCATCCACGGCGGCTTTCTCAGGGTGGTACTCTGTGAGTCTTTTCAAAAGCAACTTCAGTATTAAGCCCAGGATTTTGCAGTGGACCATGAGTGACAAAGAGTCACTCAGGTCCTATTGTGTGGAGTCTTGATTTGCAGTTTCTCAGACTGGCCTTCTGGAAGCTAAATGTACGCTAATTACTTGGGTTCCACCCTAGATCTTGAGCCTTTCTCACTATGCTGTCCAGATCCATGGTTTTCTCAACAGCTCTATAGTAACCCAAAGCATCACCCCCAGTTCCCAGCATCCTGCTCCTCTCTCTGAGGATGAACGGGTGAAGGACATCAGATCTGTCTTAAACCTTCATTTCAGAACTCTTTGACATTGAACACTTAGTTACTTCTGGGTCAAATAGACATTAGTGCTCAGGGTTTGTATGCACAGGCCCTCTTCCCATTGGCTGAATAACTCTAAAAAGCAGCACAGATAAGCATAAGACACACCATCCTAACCTCCTAGGAGGCCTTTGTGAATTCTTACTGTGCTTTGAAGATATTGATAGAATTTAACACATTTACATGAGCCTATCTGTGCTTTAAAAAAATACCATTAATGGGTAGATAAAATTGTGATTTTTTTTTCCCATTATCAGTAGAAAGCCCACAGTATTTGTCCAGGGTCACAGAACTAGAAAGAAACAAGCATTACTGACTCAGGCAGTAGGATGATAGGGCCTGAAACTCTCAGTTGGGTTTCTAAATCTCATGTGTGGTGTTTAAATAGACACCACAGGCTTTAGTCTCCCACAGGAAAAGGGGGATCTCTACTCCCCATCGTCTGAGGAGCTCCAAAGAGTATAACAAACATAAGTGGGTGGAACATGTTCACATTGCTACTTAAGTCCACTAAGGAGGTGTCCCAAAACAACCTCACAGCTAACGGGCCATCCTCCAAGTGTCTCATGAAAACACGACATCGGTGTTTGAATCTTGTTTCATCTTCCCTCAAACATTCAGACCAGGCCAGTGAGATGACACAGGAGGTAAGGGCACATCCTGCCAAGCCTGAGGACCCGAGTTCAATCCCTGGGACCCACATAGTGGAAGGAGAGAACCAACCCCTGAAAGTGGTCCTCTGACCATACAGGCACAGTGGCATGTGTGGCATATATCCACATAAATAAATAAGTATTTTCAAACCATGCAGTGTTAAGAAAGGTATAGTGACTATCTCCATTTCATAGATGAAGACATAAGATCATTATTAACAATATGAACCTGAGTCTTCTCCCTCCAGGCCTTGATTTTTTTTCCCACTAACCATGTCTCTACCTTCTCCCCAAAAGCTAACAATGCTCATTATTTCCCCTAACACCCAGTCTGAACTCTCTCTTCCACAAGCACGCTGGGTAGGAGATGCAATATACACAACAAATTCACAACAGTGGGCTATAATAATCTTCATAATGAAAAGCAAGGGTAGCAGATGTTCCTACAACCCACCTATCCTTTCGCAATGCAGTTTGCTGCGAGGAGCACCAGGATGAGAGTTTATTAGGAAACATACAGTGGGTTTGAATTCTAGACTTGGGTGGTGTGACTGTTTTTAGGTCATTTGGATGAGTACAGCTCGTGGTTGTGGATGAGTAGCTGTGCAGAGGGGGCAGGCTGAAGATGCAAGAGAGAGGACCAACCATTACCGAGCTGTACGCTCCAGCCTTGGGTGATAAAATATTGTCACCATCATCCGACTACTACCCTAATCTATCTTCTTTCAGGGTCCCATCCCTGCTTTACAGGGTAATTACCTATTGGTTCATCATTTGTTTTCTCACTAACAATTAAGCTCACGAGGACAATGATCTGATTTGTCCTCGGGGTCTCCCTAGAAGCTAGAACAGCCTGAGAGCTTTTGTTTTTGAAAATCAATGGACAAGAGAATTTGACAAAAACGGGAGACCTGATGTTCACAAACTAAATATTAGGTGGAGAGGCATTTGGAAAGCTTGAGCGTAAAACTGTTCTATTTTGGAGAGAGGCCCATGTGCAGAACTCTCTTCATTATATCCTCCTCTCTCAATGGGAAAGTAAAAGCTATATCCGCTCTTCCTTGCCCCACCTCTACCAAGAATATCATTGGAAAATTCAGCTGTCAATCAAGTAGGACACAAGAGATCTTGTCTCAAAAAATAGAGAGAAATTAACATACCTAATGTCAACCTCTGACCTCTTCATATGTGTGTATATGCATCCATGCGCACACACACACATACAGAGAGAGAGAGAGAGAGAGAGAGAGAGAGAGAGAGAGAGAGAGAGAGAGAGAGAGAGAGAGCACCAAAAACACAACAATGACAAATAAGAGAAGAACATACTGGTGCCCCTCAGATATACATTTTCCTACCACTCCAATGGCCACGTGTCTTCAAGAAATCACTCTCTAGTCTCTGAAAATTAAAAGAAGGACCATTCATATTTAGAACTGGAAAGAACTAAGATACTGACACCCCCTCATCTTTAATAATCCATAAAGAAATTAATGCATAGCTATCAGCAAGTAGCTGGGGTCATTCATCAGAATGTCCCCTTTCAAGAGAACTTCCAGACATCACTTTGTCTCCATCGAATGGCAACAGGCTGATGGGTAGAAAGTCCTGTGACCCACAATCCCTGAATGGGAAGTTATTAGTCAACAAACATGTCTACAGCACACATAAAGAATTGTGGGCAAGGTATGAAGTTAAAAATCACTGCCATGGGCTGAGGAGAAAGCTTAGTCAGTCAGGGCTTGCCTAGCAAGCACGAGGACCTGAATGTAAGTGACAAAAAGTAGGGCATAGCCATGCCTATAATTCCAGTACTGGGAATGTGAGTCAGGCAAGTCGCCTGAGCTTGCTCGGAAGTCACTCTAGCCTATTTGGTGAGCACAGGACACTGAGAGACTCCGTCTCAAAACAAAAAAGCAAACTAGATGTCTCCTGAGGAACAGCAAAGACTGTGGCCTCTCCACATCCACGTGCACACACATGTGCCTGCACAAAGATGCGTGCACACACACACACATACACACACCCCACTATCTTTTTGTTTGGTTCTTGGTTTTTCAAGACAGGGTTTCTCTGTGTAGCCTTGGCTATCCTGGACTCACTTTGTAAACTAGGCTGGCCTCAAACTCGCAGCGATCTGCCTGCCTCTGCTTCCCAAGTGGTGGGATTAAAGGCGTGTGCCACCACACCCGGCACACATCACTATCTTAAAGCCTTAATTTCCCTCAAGTTTTTTTTTTTTAGAATAACTGTAACATCAATCCTAAATAAAAACGTGTAATAAAGGGACGTTGCTTTCGGGCATAAATCTGTGGTCAAAATGGGCCAAGAAGACATCTATTTCCCCCCAAAGGATAGAGAAAATGTATTACCCACAAATATGACATAGAAAATGAAATTAAGTTCCAGCAGGAATGAGCTGTAATTTCATCTTCATGCGCTACAAAGAGAGATTTCAGAGCAGTCGGCCCTTTTCCTCTCGGAGATCAAAAACGTGTGAGAAATTATGCTACAAATTGCAGAGCCTGAGGCTGAAAAATGACAAAAATAGCCACTGAAGCCCAAGAAAACAGTTCATCAGCTTCATTTTAAGAAATCGAGTGTGCATTGTACAGTGGCCCCGGATTGGCCCACTAAGATAAGAAGCATACCATTAGAATATTTGTTTTCCCTTGGACTTTAGTCAGCAGGAAGCTGCACTATTGCCTAAATAGGCAAGGGTACTCGGCCTTCCTGAGGAGAGGGGGTATTTTGAGTTCCTTTTTCCAGAAGTTGTAATGGGTTTAAATGAATTCTTTTTTTCCGCCTGTTCTCTATCCTTCTAGGGACCAATGACCCATATTTCTAAAACTGTCTAGGATTTGGTATGTAATGGGTCACTCCATACACGACACACAGGCTGGCCCATAGACCACCTCTTCCCAGTACTCTCCATTGCTGATGGTGACATCAGCAGTGGTATTTGTACCTGACTTTGTGAGCAGCAGAGATGGTGCTAGCAGCCAGGACATGGAGCATGGAAGATTGCTGGCCAGTGAATAACTGGACTCCTACTCTCTGATTCCTCCTCAGTTAAATGGGGAGAGATGCTTTCTGACCTATTGGCTGCTGCAAAGTCAGGGGGAGATGCTGGTGCTTTTCACACATGATGCTGGCAACTGATGTCTTTTCCAGCCATACACAGAAACACCAGCAGGTTATCAAACACTACTCATTGTTATATATCCATTAGCGGTGTGTTAGTGTGGGGGGGTACAGGTGTGTGTGTGTATGTGAGTGTGTTACTTGTGTGTGTGACTGTGTGGTTTTTTTTTTTTTTTTGAGATAATCTCTCTCTCTCTCTCTCTCTCTCTCTCTCTCTCTCTCTCTCTCTCTGTGTGTGTGTGTGTGTGTGTGTGTGTGTGTGTGTGTGTGTGTGTGTATACATACATACATATATATAGTGCTGGGTTTATAGGCATGTACCCACCACACTTGGTTACCTGGAAAATCAAAGAATAACCAATCAAGCATTGGAACAGGGCAGATTCCTACTAGAGCAAGCACAGTAACTCAAGTGCACATTCTCTTTTGGGGGCACAGTTCCTTTCTTATCTTCTTGAGACTCCAAATGATCTAATAGGTAGAGGCCAGAGGCAATACCAGACCTTCTACAAATGCTCAAGGCAGACCCCAATACAAAGATTGTCTTGTTCACGAATGTTATAAAACTTTTAGTGTCTGATTATATGTACTAAAATATATATCATATCTATAAAATCTATTTAATACAATTTAATACATTTAATACAGCACCCCCGTGCTCATATGGCCACACCTTCCTCACTGTAATGGGCTTCATCCTTTCTGAAACTGTGAGCTGTTTGGTCACAGCAGCAAGAACAGGAACTATGATAAGCAGCCATGGCAGTGGCCTGAGGCAAGGCTGAACATCATGGTGTTGTGAACTCTGGGCAGACACTGTTGACCTAACAGCAGCCTGGAGGCAGAGAGAGTGGCAAACAGGAGCCGACTAGGGCAAGATAACCTTCAAAGATGCTCTCCCAGGGCCCCACTTCATCCACATAGACTCCATCTTCCACAGCTCTCCAACCTCCCAATAGTCTGTTCAGACTGTGAATCTACCAGTGACCAGTCCCCCTGATGAAGGCCGAGCCCTCATGAGCCAGTCACTGCCCCCGAAGCCTCACCTCTGAACTCTGCTTGAAACAGTGAGCTTTTAAGGCATGAGCCTGTGGGGGGAGGGGCCCCGTATCTGAACCATAACAGAGGGGAGGAGGAGGGTAAGCAAATAGAGGCTTATAATGTTTTACAACTGAGGGATCTTCTGTGGACATGGGTAAGGTATTACTGGAGACAATGATAAATGGGAATGGAAGAAGTGAAGATGAGCTAGGAGCGTGCTCCAGGCCGAGAGCACTGACGGTGCAGTTGTGGCGAGCTCTGTGTAGACACGTCGGTGACAAGAGGGCGGCGCAGTTAATAACATGGACCTCATTGTGTGGGGTGTGGAGCATCATGGGAGGTTTGAATGACTGTACACATAAGCTAATAGGTTTTACTTCTCTTTGGCGATGAGCATCTTTACTTTAGGCAAATTTGGGGGGGCAACTCTATCATATAAAACAAGAATTACTGAGACCGCCATCCTTCTAGACCTCCTTTACTGCCACATAGGAGAGGGCGTGTACATGCTGCACTTCCTGGATTTGGTTCTTGGCCATAGATGACACAGCTCACACTGTACTATCTGGATTTTTCCATTTGTGTGACTGTTATGCCCAAATCTTGAGAGACTCTCCGAACAGGCCACCCAAGAGCCAAGTCCAAATGCAATGGCAAGGAAGTCTTTATTGCAGGTTCAAACCCGGGCCACCCCTCCCATGCACTGGCACAGCAGATGCAGGGAAGTGGCCTCGAGTCTCAATTGAGAGGGGTTTTTATAGGTTTTAGACAAAGAAATGGGTTTTAAAGTGTATGATTGGATGACATTTGGGCAGAAAAGCTGCAAGCAGGGAGTTACAAGCCTTGGTGTTTCATGGCTGGGTGATAGGTGTAGGAGCAAGTTGACCTATAGAAAAGATTGGTTGAAGCAGTCATGGGGGCATTAGGAACTTTGGCCTGGCTTCTCTTAATTGGTTGTTGCTATGCACCAGACAACCTCCTGGTCAGTTTGACCAGCAGAGAGTATATTTGAACTTTGCCAAGGTGAGTTGATTGTGTTGCTAGGGCATATTTTTCTGTTTAGACTAATTTGTGGTTTTTCTGGAATCTGGGTTCAGCCCTTGGCTAGACTTAACACAAAATGGAGGTTTTCTTCTTTTCAAAATGGAGTTTGTCTGGTCCTTTCACTTTCGAAGACTTGGGAGCCGTTCAAAATTCCCATGAGAAAGGCAACTATCTCTGCTTTTTAGAGTCTTGCCCCCAACATGTGAGGGGGGTAGGCTGATGCTGATAAAACCTTCTGGAAGACCATTCCTGTAACTAAAAGGGCAATATCTCATTGAAGGCCATGTTATCAAGGCCAGGTACCACACCACCCACCACCCACAAAAGGCGTGATTTGCACAATTTTGCATGTGAGGAAGTTGAGACTCAGAGACACTGAATAACTTACCCAATATCAAGAAGAGAGTTAATGGGAAAAACATAGGCTCGAATCTAAGTCGAGATTCCCCCAGCTGGTGCCTCACCGTAACCTTGCTAGCCTCCTTCCCACTTACTTTTTATCTCCTCAGACATTTGTCTTCCTCTCAGCACCTTTCCTAACCTATACTTGGTATTCAATAGTTTATGAAGCCAGAGTTTCACTATGTAGCCCTGACTAGTACGGGGCTCTCAGTCTTCTTGCCTCAGCTTTCCAAGAGATCATCCATACTTGCACACCATAAGCACCAGGTTAGATATTGATTAGTAAAATACGTTCCGACATTTTGATGGATTCACATAGATTCCTGGAAAATAGTATTCCTACTTATACAAACAGAGGCATTCTGGCGTGTGGTAGATTGACACTTCAGGAAGAGGCCAGTGTCAGCCTCCAGCTGTGTTTGTAATGTCCCTACCAGGCAGTTATTAACCACCTATGGGGGTCCCTCTTTTGCAATGCTGGCAGGGGGATGCTTTATGCCTAATCATTGCAGCTAGGTGCCCTCCTGTGGAATTGGTCCTACTCCTCATCTTATACTCATCTTCAAGAGAAAAATCACAGACTCTTCTTTTTCTTTTTTAATCAGGGACCACCTGTCTTAGTTACTTTTTTATAGCTATGAAGAGACACCATGACGATGGCAACTTATAACTTCCCGCCATGATGGTCATAGACTCGAACCCTCTGGAGCTGTAAGCCCAGAGGGTTCGAGTCTATGACCATCATGGAAGGAAGCATGGCAGTGGGCAAGCAGACAAGTGAGCATAGTGCTGGAGCAATAGCTGGGAGCTTATATTGTTATCCACAAGGTGAAGGCAGAGAGAAAGCTAACTGAGAATGCTGTGCCCTTTTAGAACTTCAAAGCCCACCCCCAGGGACACACACACCTCCTCCAACAAGGACACACCTCCTACCAACTAGGGACTAAGTATTTAAATACAGGGCTTATGGGGGCCATCCTCATTCAAACCAGAACACTATCTATAAGGTTGAGTTCCTTATCTCCTTCATGCCTCTCTCTTCTTCCCTTTTGATTCACTCTGGTGATTCCTGCCTTAAGACGTTCTTGTTTTCTAGCTGCCAACATTTCTTCACACCAAACAAGAATAGCTGTTTATCTGCTTCCCATCCCTAACTCCCAGAAGTCTAGTCTAAGCTCTGTGCCTTTTAAGAAACATGTTAATTAGAATATGAAAGTAGAAAGAGGAGAAGGCAACGTTAGGACAAAACACAAGCCATGGAATTTTATATACATGTATATATTTATGTATGTGTATGTATATATGTATACATATTTTTTTTTATCTTCCATATCCCCTACTTTCCATGATACCCAAGAAAGATCCAGGCACATCTAGAATTTAGTAGCTATATTTGCTCCATAGGATGAGCAAAACAGCAAGGTGCCCACTCAGTCCAATTTATGGTTAAACATTGTGTTTGTCACCCTAGAGACCATCAACCAATGTGTTCTACTTACACATTGCTCCGGTTGCTGTGTGTATGCAATTAGGTAGGAAATGGGCCTTCTCAAACCACTAATCTCTACTAAAACACTGCATTTTTGTAAATACATGATTTTATCCTATTCAGTAATTGTTATTTTTAAGTTGATTTAGTTCATTGCCTTGAACAGTATAACTCATATGGTGTTAACTAGATTTCCCATTTGTGTCATTGAAGAGTTATGTGGAAAATACAAAGATGAAAACAACCCATTGGAAACCGTGAAAGGAAGAAAGTTAATTGAATTTAAATTAGACACAGCAATAACTTAAAGTATAATTGAAAGCTCTAACAGAAACATGTGTTTTTATATAGCATGTAGTAAGACTCCTTTAGGATAAAAATTTTCATCTAATGCCTTAATATATAATATACCTTAACAATTCATTTGTTTATAAATGTCAAATACTTTTGATGTAAAAATATATTGAGTTTCCTATGTTCAGAAATCTTTAAATAAGGATATAAGATCTATTTAGATAACTCTGAAAAGGGATACAAATTTTATCTGATCTGGAGCTGTAGGTGAGTGGTAGAGTCCTTGACTAGCAAGCATGAGGCTTTGGCTTCAGTCCCCAACACTGGAGAAAGAGAACAGAGGGATGGAGGAGAGGGAAGGTGGGAGGGAGGGAAGACGGAAGAGAACAATGGCATTTTTCTGGCTTCATATTCCCATTATTATTTTTTAATATTATAATACATTTATTTTTTTTCCTTTTTATTCAGTCTTCTTTCATATATTACATCCCAACTTGCAGTTTCCCCTCTCTCCCCTCACCAACTTCCCCTTTACCCTGGGTCCATCCCACCTTGACCTCCCCCACCCCAGGAAAGATCAAGACACCAACCAAATACAGCATAACAAGCTACAATAAGACCAGGCACATATTTTCACATCGAGGCTGGATGAGACAACTCAGTAGGAGGAAAAGGGTCCCAAAGGCAGGCAAAAGAGTCACAGACACCCCCGCTCCCACTGTTAGGAGTCCCATTAAGAACACTGAGCTACACAGCCATAACACGTATGCAGAGGACCTCGGTCAGACCCATGCAGGCTCCCTGATCTCTGTGGTCACTTGAATCCCAGTCAGTGGATTCTATGGGCAGTGTTCTTGCCCACTGTCCTTGGCTTCATACAGAAGGACTCTATGTTTCTATGAGATCTGCACATAGGCACTATTAGGGAACTGTAATGGTTTGTATTTTCCAATTATCAAATACTGGATGCTTTAAGCATCTTTTTAATTGAAAATATATTAAATCGTATTGGCTTCGAGAGCATCATTCTTACAAAACCAGCCAATAGGGTCAGGCAAGGAGTTAGGTTAATGTTATCCACAACTGCCTGCTGAATCCTGGCCCCATCCTTGGAAGAGAACATTCTCTAGGTAGGTGGTCCATGCATGTCTACCTTGACGTCCAAACACAGGGCTCAGCCTTTCATTCGTCCCATCTCTTCTCTTCCTCCGTATCTCTACCCAGATCATTTGAAACTATCCTCACCCTCAGTTCCTGCCACTGCTCTGCACAGCTTTTGAAAGACAGAATCTCACTCACTAGCCTCTATTAGATCAAGTTAGCAGGCAGGTGGGTTACAGAGGTGCCCCGCCTTAACGGGACCCAGGTGTGCCATCCAGGGGCTACATGTTGTTATGAAACCATGACATCACCATGGTTCTTATGCCTTATTCTGGACCACTGCTTCCACCAGGAAAGTATTGCCCTCAGAGGACAAGCTAAGTATGAGCAATGGATCACATTGCTTAGGGAACTTTGCCTCTGAGAATGGGACAACTGAATTTTAAAGCACCTCCATGGCATGAATAGGACCTGCTGTCCTGGCTAAGGTAAATTTCTTCCTTCTTTTCTCTTTAAACAGCTCTGAGCAACGAGTCCCCTGCTCCACTTCTTACCACAGCTCTGGTTTGCACTCAAGTGACGGTGTCACAAAAGCGGGACCCATGGGCCTTCCGGAAATCAGACAAGTGCCAACTGTTGTGATTGAATGTGATGACAATAAAGAAAATGTGCCTCATGACTCTGACTATGAAGACTCGTCCTGCCTGTATGCACGGGAAGAGGAAGACGAGGAAGAGGATGACGATGATGACGCCTCATTGTACACCAGTACGTGCAGGCCAACTTTCCATGGCTGTGGAAAAGCGTGGCACTGTAGACACAGCACAGAATAGCTAGCTGCCTGAAGATCTGGTTTTAACTGGGCCCTGGGTGACAGGACAGCTCAGGTGGCTTCCCCAGGCTCCACTTCCTTATGCAGCAATAAGAGTAAATATCTATGCGGCTTCATAGCTATACACATCACACTACTATTTCATCACCTCCTACATCTGTCTTGATTACTTTCTTGAGATGTAACCCTCTTTTTCAAACAACAAGGCGTCAGGGTAGGGAGAAATTAAAAGAATGTCTTGCCTGTGTAAACCTAGCTACTGTACATGCAGCATATTCATGCTCAAGTGTGCCTTGTCAGCTTTAAGTGTGGATTTAAATTCTCTGCTGAAGACATTTAACTATATTAAGAAATAGAGAAAGCAAGTTGATAATTTATCGCTGTGGCCATGAACAGCTAGGGTATAATGGTGTGGGGATAGCTATAGCTGACTTGAGGTCAATTGTTTAATACGTGGATTTATCATAACAGCAGCCGTTTGTTGCCTATATAGGATGTTTCCAATGAGATATGATTGTGTTCTCATATCTCTATCGTAAAACCATCTTAGGAAATCAACATGCTCCCATTTGGCCGGTAAATGGAGAAGGGAGAGTGAAAGTGATGTGGCAGAAACCACAGAGCTGCAGTCAGAGGCTGCAGTGACACCGCCCCCCCCCCACCAGAGCGGAAGGGGGCAGCTGCTGAGCCCATTTGTCACGTGGTACTTGAGAACTGACGCCTTTGTGCCAGGGTCTCTCTCCTTTGCACTCTTGACTCTTTGGGCCAGAGCATTCTTTGTTGTAAAGGTGATCCTGAATACTGCCCTGGGATTAACAGCCTCCAGGGCCTCTGCCAGCTAGACGGCAGGACCATCCTCCCAACCCCCACCTAACCTTCAGCCACCAAAATCCCCTCTAGACATCTCTGGCTGCTCGCTAAAGAGCAAAATCAACTCCGGGTGAAGCCACAGACTTATAGCAGCCCTGGATGCTCTGAAACGTGTGTTCAAAAGAAAGCAGTCTCAGAATGTTGCTCATTTCAGGGTCCTCAGCTGTGCCCTCACCCCAAACGGTCCTACCTTAACCACACAGAGTTATTTTGCATGCGCTAAGCTCCAGGTAGCTGCTCTTGTCTGTCTTCTGAGGGTTCCCAGCATCTATGTCACCAATGAACATATGCAGATATGGATCCTCACAGATTACCCCCTCGTCCTGGCAGCAGCCTGTTTCTGTGGAGCCTTTCCCAGCTGCTGAGACCTCTGTCTGCTCCTCTCCCCTCTATGGCACTGCACAGTGGGTCCTGTCCTCCTTTGTGATGTTGCCACATGCTGAGCATTTCTGAAGGGAGAGACCCAGTCACAGGCTCCCCTTCTCTTACCAATATGTCCCACACCGTGTGCGGTGTCTACAAGTGTAGCCATGGCAGCTGCGCTAAGAACTTGGACTTTAGCGTTGTTGGGTAGTAAGCCCTCTGTGTCTGAATCCTTGCCTTTTGCTTTATAACCACGCAAGGCTGGCCTCGTGGGCCTCCAGGCACATAGGTAGGTGTCTCTGGTAACTGACGAACTTGTCCCCTCCTGCAGGCTCTCTGGCCATGAAGGTCTGCAGGAAGGACTCCTTAGCCATCAAACTCAGCAACAGGCCCTCTAAGCGAGAGCTGGAAGAAAAGAACATCCTCCCCAGACAGACCGACGAGGAACGGCTGGAGCTCAGGCAGCAGATTGGCACCAAGCTCACCAGGTAGGAAAGCACCACTGCTGCCTTTCTGACCCCCAGGACTTCTGTGGCTCAACAGAAGTGTACAGTCTCCATCTCCAGCTTAGCTAAGGCTTGGAAATTCCACTTGATTCAAGGGTTAGGAGGTAAAAGTGTGATTTGGTTAACTATGGCGACAGTCAAGCATGCTCTCTGTTACAAAGTCAAGTGTTTGGTAGTGGTGCCTACTGCTACTCTGTATGCTTCTTGAATAGCGTATATATGGTTATTAAAGACATAGGCATAGCTCCGTGTTGTAATACTATCTTAAGCTCTTGTGTAAGTTTGTTATCTAAGTCTCAGTTTACATAGTATCTGGCAGCATTTATTGAACACTTGTTATTTGGGCATGCTTCTAAGCATCCTTACATTATGTAAGTTAAATTATTTCTCTTTTGAATTTTCTATAAGATATGCACGTTGATGCATAATTTACAGTTGAGGACATCTGGATTAGACAACTTTAGTTACAGTCTTAGTTACTTTTCTATTGTTATGCATTACTATCTATGGCTTCTTTCTCATAACTAACTTGGTTTCTTCATGGACGGTGTTGTGGTGATGCTGTGGGGCTGTGTGAAATAGTCAACACTGATATGTTTAGCTTTGTGTGACAGTCTTCAAGTGTGAAGAACAAAAATATCAGAACACACATATATACATTTTCTCATGCATTTGCTGTGTGTGTGTGTGTGTGTGTGTGTGTGTGTGTGTGTGTGTGTGTGTCATAATCTCTATCTACCTCACTGAATTGCAGTGGCGTGGCCACAGTATGGTTATCTGGATTGCCCAGTGATAGTTACAACTTTCTAGAAAGCCCAACCTGTGCTCTCTGCCTTCAACAGCTACTCAAAACAACCCCTCCCCCAATCATCCATGCTTAGAGTGGAGGCAACATCCACCCACTGTCCGACAATGACCTAGGTATCCCCAGATCTATTCTCTCAGACAACATATAGCCATATCTGGGGGTCAGGGTGCATAGTTCTGAACCCACTCCTGACCCAGCATGTTCCAGTATAACCATAGTTCAAATGAAACTATCCTTAGGTGGAGAAGGCCTAGGGAAAAGGAACGGAGCAGATGGTTGGCCCTGATCCTTCCCAGAGTTCAGATCCACCCGTGCATATCTTTTATTATAGATTTTGTTTTCCCTTTGGCTCCCGTTTCCCAAAATTTGCTATAGAACAGACAGAGCCTGCAGCATACAGAGGCTCAGCAAGTGACTTCTCCGTGGGCAGAGTAAGGTGCCAGCACATCTGGCCACTTAATGTAACATTGCAGTGCAAAGTGACAGAAAGAAAAAGTGAGAAATAGGGAAAGGAAGAAATGGAGGATACAGAAAATAGTCCTGCCCTCCTGGTGGTGACTGATAAGTGGAAAAGAACATTTTTGTTCCCTAGCGTTCCTCCCAAAGAGAGAATGCTCCCAGCTTCTCAGGCCAAACGCACAGCCATATCCCGCCCAGCATAACACTCTGGCAGCCGTGGCTAAACTCAGAAGGGGAAGAGACATGGCTGTCCATGTTTGGAAACGTTCTAGGTTCAAACCTGTGTCCAAGAAATCCTTCCTCTTATTATAACCCTTCTCCTTTGCCAACGCATAAATACTTCTCAGAATCCATAAGAGCCACTGAAGATGGACCATGGTGTTTGTCTTGCCCCAGCCATCTTGGTGGCTAGAAGGACACACCAGCGAAGGAGGAGACAGTCGTGGAGACAGTGGTGCTGATGACAGTCAAGGCACTTCATGCTTTCAGCAGGAGTGTTTCTTTCCTATGATATACCTTTGGGAGCTGTGGTCAGGTTCCAGGGCCTGAGTGCAAGGGAGGAACAGCAGGGTTGTACAGTGTTTCATAACTCAGATGGGGAGGCCACATCCGCATTGCATAGTCATCCTTGTAGACACACATTCGCACTGGTTTAATATATTTAATAGTCTCTAATGTTTTAAATTTTTAAAGACTATTCTCTTTAGAATGAAAGGCCGGCTCTGCTCCACCAGCCAGTCATTGATCCTAAAACCAAGGCAGAAAATCTGGGCCAGAGATTGACCAGCTATTCCAGGACAAGATGCGTAGCTTCAGGCTTTAGTTCTCAGCCATCACTGGCGCCACGCCCACTCCCACCCCTACAAACCTCCCAGGCTAAAATTTTGATCGCTGTGTACATACACACTGTGCACTTTGTTATTACAAAAAGTGGAGTAAGAAGAACATAGAAATCTATTAAGCTTGTTGGGCTGTGGCAGCAGAAACACACTGAAACCATCAGCTCTTTAAAACCCTCCAGCTGAGTCTGCAGCCCCTCATGGGGTGAGCAAGAAAGAAAGCTTTACTTTAGCCTGATGGTTTGAATAGCTTAAGGGAGGAAAAGGTGCAACAATCCAAGAATAATCCCAGAGTGGGAGTGAGGACCGGTGAGCCAAGTGCAGTAAGGTCAGTTTGTGCAGAACCTTCCAGAATGGAGGTCGTGTCTCTACCCAAAAGCACAGTTACTGTCTTTTGGCAAGGGTTTGAATGTAAAGTATCCCCTATAGGCGTGAGCGTTTGAACACTTGGTCTCCATATGGTCTTTGGGTTTGGGGGTGAGGGGCTTGCAGAAGCCTTAGAATAGGTGGGGCCTGGCTGGAGGGAACAGGGTGCTGAGGGTCGTAGCTTCTCCTTCCAGCTAGAGCTCTTTGCTTCCTGCTCCACTGAGATGGGAGGAGTCCCACAGATGAGGCCACTCTGGCGTGACTTCAGCCATGTTTCTCTGCCTGTCACTTGGAGCCAACAAAGCCCTTCCTCCCCTTGTTGCTTCTGTAAGGTATCGTGTCCCAGTGCTGAGAAAAGTCATCAGTGCAATTTCTATTAGCATTACCTTGAGGATGCTTTGGAGGAGACATTCCTGACCCTCGGTCAAAAAACCATCAGGATTCTTTGTATAACAAATGACTGCTTCAGTCAGCCATGGCTGGAGAAGTACAGAGTCCTCTAATTAGAGATAGGAACATGGGTGGAGGTCATGCATGTAGCTGCGCCTTACATACCGGATCCCAGAATAGTGCAACAAGCACAGGAGTGAGCGAGCAATTCTGCCCCCTAAGGAGTCAAGCAGAGAGGGCAGAACTTCTATTTTAGTTATTTTCTTCTTTTTAATTTCCTTATTTAGACTTCATTATAATGCGCTTGGCACATCCATGAAGTAGTTCCTACTTGTTTATTAGCCATAAATGAATAGCATGCAGTCGTGCATGGTGATACAGACTGGGAATCCCAGCTCTTAGGAGATTGAGGTATGGAGGCAGGAGGATCAGAAGTTCAAAGTCATCCTTGACTTGACTACACAGCAAGTTCAAAGCCAGCCTATGCCACACTTGACCCTAAGATAATGATGATGATTATGATACATACATACATACGTAAATACATATATACATACAGAGATGCATAGACAGATACATTGATGGGTAGGTAGGTAGATGATAGATACATACATACATACATACATACATACATACATACATACATAGGCAATAGACTGATTGATCATGTTGAGGGCACACTGAGATTCTTGTCGATGAGAATGCTTAGAGTCGCTTGGTCTAAGGGTCCTTATCTGAGCCATGTGAGCAATGCTTTTCTCCCCAGTAGCCTGTAGTCAAGGGAAATATAGAGGCCTCAGGACATGTCCTCACTCACTCCAGGCCCCCACTGTGCACGTCCTTGCTACACCCTCTCTGGGTGTCTTCTCAGGAGCTTTGACTGATCCCTAAGAAGGAATCACCTTGACTCTGGTCTAATTTCCTTCATTTCCTCCCCCCACATGATAGTCCATCCACATGACTCAATTTTTTATTTCCAATCTAACTTAACACTTCAAATAGAAGTGGGGGATGTGGAGCCATGCTTCTCAAAGTTTACAGACAGGATGCCGTGGCGGCGTGGCCTCCTGAGAGAGAAAACATGTTTTCTCCCTTCTATTTTTAGTTTGGGGTGCTGATTTGTTGGTGAAGTAACAGTGTTCAGGACTACTGCAAGTAGGATTCTCAGGGACAAAGGAACTAAAACACTGAAGCATGGCCTCACTGTGGTCACAAAGACCCACCGCCCTCAGGCCCCTGGGGGAGGGCCAGCATTCCAGCTTAGCCAACAGAGGACCCACACACTTAGCCTCTCCCATGGGCCTCTGTTGCCATTTGGAACAGATAAGGAGAAAACACTGGGGAGAGACAAAAAGACAGCAGCTCAGAGTAGCCATGGGACCTTCTCCACAGCCAGCTTGGCAACCGATGAGGGTTAAAGCAGCCTGCCTCCCTCTTCTCTGTTAAAATGCCACCTCCTGGCTGGAGGGATGGCTCAGCATGTAAAGGGGGTTCTCACCAAGTTTGACAGCCTGAGTTCAGTCCAAAGGACCCACATTGTGGAAGGAGAGAGCTGCCTCCTACAAATTGCCTTCTGATCTCCTTATGCATACCATGGCCTTCCCTCCCAACACACACACACACACACACACACACACACACCGGTAACTTTTTTTTCTTCTTTTTTTGTTTTTTGTTTTTTTTTTTTCCGAGACAGGGTTTCTCTGTGTAGCCTTGGCTGTCCTGGACTCGCTTTGTAGATCAGGCTGGCCTCGAACTCACAACAATCCACCTGCCTCTGCCTCCCGAGTGCTGGGATTAAAGGTGTGTGCCACCACACCCGGCACACCTGTAACTTTTAACAACTAAAAATACCACCTCCCACTAAGAGATCAGCTGTCAGCTTCTTTGCCATCACGGTTGACAGGAAGTTTGTCAGCACCTACTGGAGCCATCACAGACAGAGGCTGCACATGCACCTGGATGTAGCCACATCAGAAGCTCTGGGCGGGGGTGGGGGTGGGGGGTGAGCTTGGAAAGAGACTTTCTCCTTGTGGGATCTTTTCCCTACACTGAACATGGCCTTTACCTGTTTCTTTACTTCCCTGTGATCAAAGGAAGAGGCTGACTCACTTTCAGCCTTCTGGGTGGCTTACACAATAGAAACACATTGTCCCACAGCTCTGGAGACTGGCGGTCCGAAAGGAAGATGTTGTCAGACGGACTCCTTCCACAGCTGACTGCAAAGAAAGGCTCTGCAAGCTACACTAATTGTCCCTCCCCAGCCCCACATGCACTGGTTTGCCGAAAACTTGGGGCCCTTCCTTGACTCTGTTTTTACATCCAACTCTGCCTTCCGCTTCGCATGTCGTTCTCCCTAGGTGTGCTCTCCTCCGAGGAAGGACAGCAGCTGTAGAGGCTAGAACCCACTCAGTAACCTAAGTTGGAACCGGTTCCCTCTATAAAGACCCTGGCTCCATTCTCAATGGTTCTGAAGGTTAAGGCTTTGACATATAAGTTGGTAGAATGCAGAATTCATCTCAGGGATACTTAGGGAAGCATAAAATGACTCTAGAAGAGGGACCATGACCTCAAGAGGATGTGAAGACAGAGAGATGTTGTATAGAAGTAAAACAGGCAGCAAGAGTGGAATGAAAAGCCCCTTACATTAAGGAGCCATCGCTGTTGAGATGAAGCCCCCTATTGTTTTGAAGAAATGAATGACCATTTTGTTGTCTCTTCTGGAAAAAAAAAAAAGAAGGGGACTATTAAAATAAAAATTCCAGGTTTTAGTCAGTTTTCCATTACTATTAAAAAAAAGTACCTGAGATAATCAAATGACAAAAAGGAAAAATGAAGGATTTGTTTTAACGCAAAGGTTTAGAGGGGTTTTTTTCAAACTGTGATCAATCAGCCCACGAGCTGTTGGCTCTGTGAGGAGGCAGCACACTGTGGCAGGCAGCACGTCATGCTAGGAAGCACATGGAAAAGCAAAGCTTCTCCCCTCATGGAAGCCATGAGGCAGAGGAAAGAATCATCCCATAATTCCCTCTAAAGGCACACCCTCAATGACCTAAGGACCTCACACCAAGGTCCACCTCTCAGAGGTACCACCACCTCTTGATATTTCCGGTTATATCACTGGGTGGGTACCAAGTCTTTAGCACATGGCCGGTGATAGACATTTATCCAAGCCATGCCTATTTATATACCAAATGATACATTTGTAGACTGAACTTAGCCCAAGGTCCCCATCTCGGTCCCAGACCATCTGGTTGCAATCTTGGATCTGACCACCATAATCTACCCTATTTGCAGAGTATCCATCTGAATGAACTACCATGCTGAGGAGCTAACGACACAGGAACAGTCTATGGGTCGGGGATGCAAGCATGAGCGTGTTCACGTGTGCATCTGTAGCAATTTAGAGTTAACATGTGGAGGCTGCAGACTCCTTGTCAGAAGTGACCCAGGGAATGTCACTCCACATTCCTGAAAACAATATTGTTTCTATCTTGCTGTGCTTCGGGGATTTAGTCAGGCGGGTCTCCGAACAGTGACAGGTGTCAACTAGAGGAGTGTGGATTAGAGAAGCGACTTTGTTGGTTGACAAAGCCGCGTTGCTCTCTGATCCTTACCTCTTGACAGCCTAGGAATTAGGAGCCAGCGCTAAAGCTGCTCCAGGTGGTGACAGCTTAAAGCTCTACTGAAGCCATGGAAACCAGCGCCCAGCACCAAGGGCTGGGCCAGATGTAGCTCCTTGTTTTAAAACGTCCGTTTTTCTCTGCTATCCACATCAGTAGGCTCAATGTCAGAACCCAAAGGACTAACCCCTCTTTGTGTTTGCAAAGGGCCTGGCAAACCAGCCTTGGGAGGCAGGAAAACAGTTGTCTGATCTTCCCAATGAAACCTCACCACTTCTATCTCATTTAAGATCGAACAATATCCTATCTTAAAGGGATCCTAGACCTCTGTTTTATGCTCCAAACAGTCTGCCATATCATCAAAATAAGGAGTATGTAAAATAATATGTTGGTGTGCCTTTAAGTCATGACACAGTATTCAATAGAGGAAAATAACTTGAGATGCATGTTTTATGCTCATAGCCCAGGCGAGAAACTGCAGCAATCCCAACTTCTAATGCAACATTCATAGTGTTTATTGTTTGGCAAGATTGATGCTACAGTCTGACACTCCAGCACCTACCTGCAAAATGGCAAACAACGTGTCCCCTGGGACCTAAGGACAAGTGCTGGGTGTAAGTTGGCATCACCCCAGGCTAGATAATTTCTTCTGCTATGGAAACTCTTTCTAAAAATAGGAATACCAATCAGAGGTTGTATGATTCCTATTTACTTAGTGTCCCTGGGTATGCATCGCTGTGGATCCCGCTTGGGAGGAAGCAGGGAGGACAATAGACTGTTAATTCCTTGTAGACGCCCATCATGCATCATTGCACCCTCTTCATCATCATCATCATCATCATCATCATCATCATCATCATCATCATCATTGTTATGATTATCTTGGCTGTGGAGGCAG
Source organism: Acomys minous (assembly GCF_964271855.1). NCBI lineage: Eukaryota > Metazoa > Chordata > Mammalia > Rodentia > Muridae > Acomys > Acomys minous. Next base: position 51,260,024 of record NC_140490.1, on the reverse strand, counting down.
CATGAAAGAGGACATGCGTTGAGGAGCAAGAGAGGAACGTGGAAGGAGCCAGTCTTTAGATTCACACAGTCTGGGTGGAACTGGGTTGTACTGGGTAGACACTGCCCATGAATTCTGAAGCCTCTTAAGAAATGGAAAAGAGAGGCCAGTCACCAAGCTGACTGTTTGTGAGGGGAGCACGTCAGGATGAGCCTGGCATGAGTGAAGTGTTTTCCTGTGCTGCATTTGCATTAGAAACACTGGGATATAAGCCTGGAGAGATGGCTCAGTGGTAAAGAGCATGGACTACACTTATAGAGGACCAGGCTTCGGTTCCCAACACTCGCATGAGTCTTCACAACCATCTATAACTCCAGTCCCTCTTCTGGCCTCCATGGGTACTGCACGCATGTAGTGCACATACATATATGCAGGCAAAAACACGCAAACACATAAAATAAAAACAAACAAATCTTATAAAAACACACACGGTCTTCCTTTGAGGAGGAAAGATTATTTTAGACCATCCACACTTTCATGAACTCCCTGCACAAAATAGAGAGTTGTTTTTGTAAGCTCCACAAGACAGCTGGCATCGCCTGAAGCATCCTCACATCTCCTGAGGCCACAGCCATGTGTGCCCACTGCTTTCTTCTTACTATTGTTTAACGAAAAGTGAGAAAAACTACCCCTAAATAAATGTGAGAGCAGGGCACTTTGGGAGAGGGCAGTGGGGAGATACACTGGAATACACATTCCAGTATCCTAGTTTTAGCTTTCTTTCCATTGATGTGATAAAACCCTCATCAAAACTAACTTGGGGAGGGAAGAGTTTCTTTCATCTTATACCTCCAGGTATAACAGTGACTCTGGGCAAGAACCTGGAGGCAGGAACTGAAGCAGAGGCCATGAAGGAACACTGCTTACTGGCTTGATCCTCGTGGCTCGCTCAACCTGCCTTCTTACTATAAACCAGGACCACCTACCCAAGGGTGGCACCACCCACAGGACACTGGCCCTTCTCACAGTGATCATTATCAAGAAAATGCACCCCTACAGACATGCCCAGAGGCTGTTCTAATGGAGGCAATTCCTTAATCAAGGTTCCTACTTTCCTAGTAAGTCTGGTTTGTATCAAGTTGACAAAAAAAAAAAAAAAAAAAGCCAGCCCATAGAGGTTCTGGGCACGGAGAGGTGGGTGACTCCCATCCCAGGACCCATGGTGGCTGAACATCTCAAAGCCATGCAGTAGTGCCTGCATCCTCTGTCCCTCTCATGCCAGCTTCTTGCTGAGAATCAGGTAGTAGAGACTGAGCTGGTGATGGCTGTCCGTATGATGGCTTCCTGACTGCCTGTATGTGCATATGCACGGTGCACATATGTTTGCATGTGTGTCTGTGTCTGTATGTCTATATCTCAGTAGAAAGGGAGTCAGTCTGGAAGCCATGTCCAGGATGGTGGGGGGAAAGTCACATCCCTCGCAAACACTGCATCTGTGCCCCACAGCTGCCCCAGAAGCCTATGCATTTTTCAGTGATGTAGTAAGTGCCGGGTTCAGAAGAGCTCTCTCTGGCCAGTGAGAACAAATTGAGCTGTGTTTTAAAATGGCAAGCGGCTTTCAGAAGAAAGGGGCTGTCCATGGAGATTGTGGGTCCTCTGTTTTTCAATTTCATAGCTTTCTTCTTCTTCTTCTTCTTCTTCTTCTTCTTCTTCTTCTTCTTCTTCTTCTTCTTCTTCTTCTTCTTCTTCTTCTTCTCAAGACCAGGTTTCTCTATGTAGCCTTGGCTGTCCTGGACTTGCTTTGTAGACCAGGCTGGCCTCAAACTCGTAGAGATCCACTTACCTCTGACTTCCCAAGTACTGGGATTATAGGCATGTGCCACCACATCTGGCTCATGTCGTATTATTATTATTATTATTATTATTATTATTATTATTATTATTATTATTATTATTATTCCTCTTTAAGGACTGGTTATTCTAGTTACATTTCAAATTTGGGGTATACATGTTGAAGAGTACACAATCCATTGACTATAGAGTAATGAATTGGTAGACTCCTCTGAGCTGCTTTTCTGGTCACTTCTTCGGGGCTTCTCTAGAGTTGGATTAAGGGGAGTCTTCCTCCCCCCACCCATTAGTTCTCAAGTCAATTTTCTCCTCAAAATTGTTGAGCCCATCTTCAGCCACCTTTCCTACTTACTCCTCACCCTGGCACATAACAGGAAAGAAGGTTCTGGCTCTTGAACTGCTTGGCTAAATAAAAGTGGGGTTACCCTGAGCACGTGCAGCGGCAACTCTCGGGGCTGTAGTTCTGGACCTGGGTGGCTTGAAAACCTTTTGCGGTTGGGACATTCCACTCAGTGTGTCCTCTAATCACCCTCGTCACAGCCCCGTGAGATGGCTGACACCAGAACTCTCACATTGTGTGTGAGGAAAGTGAACTAATGGATCTCAGTCACCATCCATGGTGAATAAAAGCACGCCCCCAACCCAGAGTTTCCATGTTTTCTGCATATCTGTTAGGAGACATTGGCAGTTACCTTTTGTTTTTATGTTAAGCAGAATTCCCCTCCCAGACACCTGTGGCTTAGTAGGTGTCCTGTGGGGTGGGATGGCTCAAGAAAGAGGCATAGTGGGCACAGAGCAAAAAGAAATTAGAGGATCTTGTTTCCTAGGGTGCTTCACCAAGCTCTGTAGTGTTTCGAAGACCGCTGTCCTTGGTAAACAAGATGGCCAGGAAGTGGGGGTGGGGTGATGCAGGGCTGGGGGCAGTGGAGGTCAGTTAAGCCATGTGTGCTTGTGTAATGCAGAATGGTGTCCAGTGTTGTGGTCCTTGGGCCAGTGACATCAGCCTTCCCTGAGAACTTGCCAGAAATAGACACTCTCAGGCATACCCCAAAGTTAGAATCAGAAACTCAAAGGAGGGTCAGAAATGTGCATTTCAACCATTGTTAAAGTGTTAGATGAGTCCAGCACATCTTGAAATAGGAGAGAAGCAGTGACTAGTGGGAAGTTGGCAGTTGGGCCCAGCCTTGAACAATCTCTGTTCTCTTGACTAGCGGCACCCTTTTTTGTTTGTTTGTTTTGTTTTGTTTTTTTGGGACAGGGTTTCTCTGTGTATCCTTGGCTGTTCTGGACACCCTTTGTAGACCAGGCTGGCCTCGAACTCACAGAAATCTGCATGCCTCTGCCTCTCAAGTGCTGGGATTAAAGGCGCATGCCACCATGCCCGGCCTGACTAGCTGCACTCTTATCAAAACTAACTCCTCAGGCTGGTGTAGAACTCAAGATCACAATGCCACCACCTCTCAAATGCTGACGTGTACCACAAAGCCCCACCCAGATCAGCTCATTCTGAAAGTTTTGTCTCTGTGAGGCTGTGACTCACTTGTGAATTAGGGGTGACTATTTGTGAATTTCTTTCAGTATCTGATAGGATGACAGCATTTTTAAACTAATGCTTGCTACTGTGTCTAACACCCATCATTTTACAGATAAAACCAAGGCTTATATAGGCCATGCTTCTGACCAAGTTTAAGCAGTAGTAATAGTCTGTGAACAAGGGTCTAAAATCAAGTCCCTAGACTTTATCAAATGCTGTAAATTAATATCCACCAAAGGGGGTGGGGGCTCTAGACATGTAGCCCAGTGGTAGAATGCTCACATAACATAAACACAGGCCTGGGTTCAATCCTCAGCATCCATGAGTGCACACGCAGAAGGGATGTGATGGGGAGAGAGAGGCATCTGCTTCTCACTGGAAGGCCAGTTATGTGCTAGGACACATGAGAAATCACATTTCTCAGTTGCTTTTTTTCAGTGTAAAAAGGAATTAGAAAGCCGATTTCAGGAAACAAAATAAACATCTTAACATAGAAGTTTTGGATTAAATCTTTAAGAAGTATGTCCAAGTCAAGGGTGGTGGCATATGCCTATAATCCCAGCACTTGGGAGGTAGAGGCAAGAGGATCAGAAGTTCAAGGCCAGCCTCAGCTACATAGTGAGTGAGAGGGCAACCTGGGCTACATGAGACCCTATCTCAAAATGGAAGGAAGGAAGGAAAGGAGGCATGGAGGGAGAGAGGGAAGGAGGAAGAAATGAAGGGAGGGAGGATGGAAGGAATAAAGGAAGGAAAAAAGAAATATTTCTAGTAAGCAAATCCCTAAGATTTAAAAAATAAAGCTCAGTATAGTTTGTAGTTCTCCACGGGCGCTTTTACCCTCTTTAATCCCACTTAGCTGAAACGTGTAATTAATTGCATAAGTGAGCAACATCCCCTTGTGTAGACTGCTGGAGGGGTCATCGTAGCTGAGGAAGACATTAACAGCTGTGAAGGAGGAGCCAGATAGGTAACTCAGAGATTAAGTGCACTTGCTGCTCTTTCGGAGAACAGAGTTCAATTCCTAGCACCTACGTTAAACATCTCACAACCACCTGTAGGTGCCCTGGCCTCTTCGGACACTGGCAGTCATGTGCACATACCCTCACAGAGACACATAATTAAAAATAATTTTTAAAAGTACTTGTCGGGGCCAGAGCCAAGTGTTCAGCTTAGTGAGAGAGTGGTTACCTGGCATTCCCAAAGCCCTGGGTTCAATCCCTAAGACTACAGAAAAAAAAAAATAGCATGATAATATCTTTAAAAACTAAGAAAGTCATTAAAAGATTCTTCAGCTAGGGCCTTCATTTGACTTGGCCCATTCTAATGATTCTGTTTCCTAAAGGATAAGTAACAACTAATCATTCATATGTATTAAGAATTCTTGACTGGCCAGACACAGTGGTGGAAGCCTTAAAGCTGGTCTCTGTGAGTTTGAGGCCAGCCTGGTCTACATAGCAAGTTCCAGGACAGCCAAAACTACAGAGTGAGACTTTGTATTCAAAAAAACAAAAAAAAAAAAAAAAAAAAAAAAAAACTAGAATTCTCTCTGCAGGTGTCAGGGAGGGTATTTCATGTCCGCATCATCACTTGCTTTATGCCTCACTCACCAAGCCTGGCTTTATGAGTTTAGTGGGACGTGAGTTTTTCCAGGCTCCAACAACAAAGCTTGCACATAGCCCTGAATGTTTAAGTGGCAGAATTAAATACAACTGAAATTTGGCACCTAAGTTGTTTCTTGTGTAGCCCTGTACATTTTTGTTCCCTGGCAAAAAACCTAAATCTTGCACAAAATGCTAATAGGAGCAATTCATTTTATCTGTCTTCATTATATTCATTTCACTCCTCTTAGAATGCCAGAATTTTTCTAATAACCTCCAAAGTATAGATGCCAAACTAAATAGCAATGTTTAGGAAAAAAAACTATCAAGAAGAGAAAGAGAAAAGCATCCACAGATTAAAATGATGGGAAATTGCTCTCCCCATGAGTCTAAAAAGCAAACCCTTTGAAATCTAAGTGAGCACACTTCTATTTTAGGAAATGTGATCATGAAATTTTGATGATCTGTGCCCACTGAATCATTAAAACAATAGATTTTCACAATGCAAAGGCAATGTAGCTCCTTTGAAAGGAACTGGGCAGGCAGATACATTGTGGGCACTGACAGGTAATCAGTATATGAAAAGAGGCTTGCCTCCCATAAATTCTACCCTTCTTTTGTCTGTTCTAATCTTCCTTGTTTTGCCTGTCTTCATATTGTAAGCCATCAAGTTCCCTCTTAGAAGATGTCAAGATAGTCCACTGCATCTTCGTATGTGTCACAGTGACGTGGTGAGGCACTGCCCTCCTCCAAATGGACTGAACCCATGAATCTGCCACCTGCACATTCTTCCCTGAGAAGCCTGGTTAGTGCCCTGATGCTGTGCTTACGTTACCACCGCCCTTGCTTGGTGGAAATAGAGTAGCAGGTTGGTTCCAATGCCCACCCTGTCAGGGAAGCCCACCCCAGCAGCAGCTCCCGGATGCACCTGTCCCTGCCCTCACTCTGCTTGCTTCCTCAGTTCACAGTCCTTAGTCAGCAGCGCCATCAGGAGCCATTGTCTGTGAGATCTGCCTCTCCTCACACAGCACATAGTTCAGGAGCAGTGTGCTGACCTGTGCCCCTGAGAGTCCCCAGAAGGGAACTGCAAATATGTGTAACTTCATCTGAGCAAAAAATACAATAAGCCTGTTTGTTGAACTCAAGACAAACCAACACTATATAACAACAATAACAAAAAAGTTGGGCTGGAGACATAGCTTAGTAGTTAGGACACCTCCAGAGGACCTGAGTTCAGGTTCCAGCACCCACATCAGGTGGCTCACATCCACCTGGAACTCCAGATCCCAGGAAACTACATCTTCTGGTCTCCTTGGATGCTGGCATTCTTGTGGTATACATTCACACACACACACACACACACACACACACACACATACACACACACATCACATACATTCCCATAGCCATGCACAAAGATAACTTAAGTTTAAGTTTTGGATTGCCTTAGACATTAGCTGAAGTGGACGTAAGAAGAAAACCTGATGACTTTTGTGTGTTTCGCCATCACCTACGTCTCGTCACTAGCAAAGTCCTAAGGCGCACAGCTGCACGAGCTAAGCCATCACTGGAGGGTCAGTTAGTAGAAAGAGCAGCCAATCACAGCTCAAGCCTTAGCTGGCCTGAGTGGAGGAGCTCACAGCTGCAGCCACACCACTATAGCTCTTACTTGACTGCAGAGCTATTAGGTAGCTAATCCTCCTGGGGGCCAGTGTGGAAGCAAGGTACCAAAGACTGAACATCACACTGTGGAAGATGGCGCTCAGCACAGAAAGTGTGAGTGTAAAAATATTCAGTGATCAAAACAGTGTGCAAAGCAAGACTAGTCAGTGCGTGAGAGGCATGCCATCTTCTAGATGTTCTCTCAGTGGGTGATGGCAGAAAAGGGTATGAGCCAAGCTTCCCATCCTGTGTTGTCACCTACAGCGGTAGGACTGGGAAAGGCTTACACTACTGCTGGCCTTTGTCACCTGGGACCCAGCAGAAGGCACCTTTTAATGAGGCTTAGAAATTACCACCATAACTACCAAGCAGTCATATACCTCATTTTTTATTGGGGAACCAAAATAATTGTTATCAAGTAGGCTGTCATGGTTTGTTGTTGTTGTTGTTTTGGGGTATTTTGGTGGTCGTGGTGGTTTTTCGAGATAGGGTTTTCCTCTGTGGTCTTGCTGTCCTGAACTCACTTTGTAGAACAAGCTGGTCTCGAACTCACAGAGATTCACCTGCCTTTGTCTCCCAAAGTGCTGGGATTACAGGTGTGTGCCACTACCACCATGCCTGGCTTGGAAAATGATTGTTTTAGCAATGCAGGTTGTTCTCAAGTCTCTCTCTCTCTCTCTCTCTCTCTCTCTCTCTCTCTCTCTCTCTCTCTCTCTCTCTCTCTCCTCTGTCTCCATCTCTCTCTCTGTCTCTTTCTGTCTCTCTCTCACACACACACACATACACACACACACACACACACACACACACACACACACACGTCTGAGTCAGATATACTAGACCCTGAGGATAGTCTGTAGCTCAAATCTCTAACTTGGTACAAAGTCTCTCCTGTAGATGGTGGCAGCTGGGGAGAGTGGCTTCAGGATGGAGTGGTCATACGTTCCCTGTGTGTAGATTCTGATTGTTTTGTTTTTTGTTTTTTCTGAGACAGGGTTTCTCTGTGTAGCCTTGGCTGTCCTGGACTCACTTTGTAGACCAGGCTGGCCTCGAACTCACAGCGATCCGCCTGCCTCTGCCTCCCGAGTGCTGGGATTAAAGGTATGTGCCACCACGCCCGGCATATTTTCTTTATGAATGAAGCCTATCAGAAAGCTTCCAAAACACTCCTCATGTTTCCTTCTTTGTCTTGTTTTGGTTGGTTTTAGCTCAACGGCAGGTTCCCATGTAGGCCAGACTAGCCTCAAACTCATTGTATAGCCAAAGATGGCCTTCTCATCCTCCTGTGTCTGCCTTCTGAGTGCTGAGATTACAGGCTGCACCAGCATTGCCCAGCCTCATTTTTCCACTCTTTTCCCACATGAACAGGTCCTTTCCAGGTGTGAGTGAGGAAGCCTGTCCCATCATTAGCACTCTGTCTCTCCTGAGCTGCCTAGAATTTAGAAAGCTGTGTTAGTGTGGTCTGGGTTTGAGAAAAGGTCTCACCAGGTAGCCCAAGCAGGCCTTTATCTCATGATTCCTCTGCCTCGTGCTCCCAAGTGCGGCACACAAGCATGTACCACCATGCTTGGCTAAGAAATACATCGTCAAAGGGTGTGGAATATGAATTCAGATTGGTTAGACATTCCTGGAAGCTCTTGTGCTTCCCCGGTGGGGAAATGGGCCCTTCTTCATGACACATATATGTGTTGTGTTTCCTGGAAGACCATCAGGCAGCAAAAAAGCAGTTAAAAGCTCATAACTGTGTTCATTTTGGCCTTTGGAGCAGCAAGGTTATCATTTCGTTAAAAATGAACATTTAAAGTTGGGGATCCAAGGATCTAAGAAGAAGAGAGTAATGAGACTTTCCGTGCTACATTCTAGAAAACAGCAAAATTGTCAAACCCAGACCGTTACAGGAACTGGACCAGGTGTGTCTGCTTCTAAGCCCCTTATCCAAAGAATGGGAGACAAAGGGCAACATAGATGTACCAAAGTGGTAAGGTGACCTCTATAGGAGAAAAGCAGTAGTACAGAGTAGAAAAGGAAGCCCTGTCACAGAGGCCAGGTCACAGCCCCAGGTCACAGCCTGGGTACTCTTCTTAAGTGCCCAGGTGGGTACTCTTCTTAAGAGAAGCAAGCCTGTTACTGAGAGACATAGTTTTTGTGGATCTCCATTTTGGTTAACAGTGCAGGTCATTTTAATTCTGAGCATTTAATTCATTTTAATACTGAGCATGCTCTTCCCATAATGCATCTGCATGCTCAACTACGCATAAGATGCTAAATAGGTGATTCTCCAGTAAAAGTTCATTTAAAGAACACAATATTACTTCTTGAACATGTACTCAAAACTGGTTCAGAATGGATGGACCCTTCTAATCTTCATTCCAGATACCCTGGGAATACATTTAAATAGGAACTGTGCAGGCTTGTTTTTGTTGAGGTAGGGAACCTTATACTCACTGTTGTACAGAGATGGGTGTGCATGTAGCTTGATGCACTATTTAAAGTGTGTGCATGTGCACAGTCCATGCAGGTAAAGGAGCTGGGCTGCCAAGTGTGTTAGTACAAGAGGGGTAGTGTATATAACCAAAACCAAATAGAGTTCTAGGTTACTAAACGCCATCTTGGATGCCTGCCTCAAAACCCTGCTGTTCACACCCCTGAAACCCTTTGGTGTTTGTGTGGTTTGGTACCAGGTTTCTAAACAGCGTAGGACCATCTGAACTTGAGTAGTCATTTTCTCCACACACATGAGCTCAGGAGAATCCCTTGAGGCAGCCATAAGGAAAGTGACAACAGAGCTCCATTGAACGAGCAGGGGGACGGCAGCGACTCTCACTTCCCATCTCCAGTCTTCCCTATGACTTCTTCTTCTCCTCCTCCTCCTCATCTTCCTCCTCCTTCTTCTTCTGAAGTGCTAATGGGACAAAGAGGAGACTTTGGCCTGTTGGATGGGTAACATTACATGAGGATGAGCTACCTCTGTATCCTGAATTTCCTAGGAGAAGCCTAAGACATTTTGGGACCTGTCTCTAATTTTTCACCCTTCCTTAGTCTCTGGAGAATGAGCACAGAGGGTTTTGGCATGTGCTGGGGCCTCAGAAGGCAGGGCTGCTGGCGAGGTCCAGAACCATTGCCTTTTATGAGTAAACTAATTACAACATTCGGGAGAGGGACATTGGTGGGGTGTTTGATTCATTGCTTTCCATTTGGGGAGACAAGGTCTCACTACGTAGCCAAGGCTAGCCTGAGAGTCACAGCTTTCCTGGTTCAGCTTCCAAAGCATGGTCATGATGAGGACTTTTTAAATCATCTGGGCCATACGTACGCACCAGCCCACCGTGATATGACCTGTGAAATCCACCCTCAGCAGCGAACCTCAGAGCTCTGTCTGGTCTGATCCCTTTGCCCTCGTCCTAGTGCTCTGTGCTTGCCAAAAGCACCATAGGAAGGAAGGAAGTTCCAAGACACCTAGGTAAGGCTCCAGTTAAGAGAGGATAGCCTGCGTACTCCACACAGCAAACATTCTTGCTGGTGTCATGTCCTTGGCTCAATGCAGACCGTTGTTGGCACATCTGTGGGGGCACATATTCTGAGTCCATAAGGGGTCTTTCCCTCGGGAGGTCGGCCCCATTGCCATGAACATCTATTTCCTTTCTTTGGATATTAACAATAATTAGGGAGAGTGTCTTGAGGGTCGAAAAGGAGGAGAATGGCCAGTGCCATCTGATACAGGCATGGCCTGCTTTGAGACCCACGTTCCAAACCACCTAGGGACTCCCAGAGAGAACTGGGACAAGATTAAAGCTTGTGTATTTGTATGGCGTGGGGGAAGATTCTGTGTGGCTTACATATTCCTTTCCTTAATCCCCCTGGCTGAAGTGGGGCACCTTATCTAAGCCTCCACCCTTAAGGAGAAATCATTCAAAATAACCCAAGTTCTATGCCCTTCTCTGTCATCCGTCAATCAATGAGATAGGGTGTTACTATTTGACTGTGAAAGCCACTGCCTCCTCCCTCATGCGGTGTGTTCCGTGGCTCGCATGCAAGCACCTTCACCGGAAAGGAGACTCTCAACAGGGCTGACTCCATCCCTGGAGGCTTCAACGGGAAGAGACGGATCACTTCTTCCGAGAACTAGAGGTTTATTTGCAAGAGTACTAATGGCAAAGGTGAGGACAGGTCTCGGGATCCTTCCTGACACAGCTCCAGGCAGCCTTCCTCAACACCTGGGCTTGACAGTGAGAGGAAGCTGTTTTTTCATTTGAGACACACGTTCGCTCTGCTTAGTTCTCTCTTCTGACCTCACCAGGAAAGAAATGGTCTGCTTGTGGGTTTCCATATGAAGACGTTGTAAGCATGTGGCAGATGCTCACATGTGACAGTAAGTTCTGGACTGGGAAAGATCCACCTCCACCCCTCCAGCTCTCCAGCCCTCCACCCCTCCACCCCTCAACCCCTGAAGCCAGGGGGCTAACACATCTGTCACTCCTCATTGTCATCTTCTTCTTAATTCCCAACCATTGAACAACTCCGCCAGAAAGCAATCAACAGACCTCACTTTTAAAGTAATTTTTGAATAAAGTTAAAATACTAAGTATTATGTAAGTGATTTAACATATTGGTCCAAATTATGGCTTCCTGGCCCCTTCAGAAACTTCTTGACTCTCTACGGTGAAAAAACAAATCTCCTTTTCAGCTTAAAGGCTACCACTTTGCTCAATCTCTTTCCTTGCTAATTGCTCATGACTTGCCCCACCACAGTGGAGTCCATGATGACTCAACTTCCATCAGGATATACAAGCTAGCTCCAAATCCTTGGGTGCTTTCTGAACCGCTGACCTACCAGTGGAGCCCTCTGTGTTTTATGCAAAGCAGGCCAGTGCTCTGTAAGAGACCTGAAGCAGGAACCTGGAGGCAACATCTTATGCAGACACCATGAAGGAATGCTGCTTCCTGGCTTGTTCATCGTGGCTTGCTCAGCTTTCTTTCATACATTACCCACTTGCCCACTTGCCCACTTGCCCAGGGGTGGCACCCATCCCACAGTGTGATGGACCCTTTTTATATCAATCATTATTTTTTTTAAAGTATCTTATAGGCTTGCCTACAGGCAATCAGATAGAAGTAATCTCTCAGTTAAGAGAGTCTCTTCCAAATGTCAAGTTGACAAAAATTAAGGCCCTGTGCATCTGTTGGACTCGGGTGCAGCTTATCGGTATCATGTGTGCCCAGGACACACAAGACTCTGGCCCTGCATCCCTAGCATCACACTCATAAAGGAAGATAAATGTCCATACCTGCCTTCTACCCTTGGCCTGTATCTTGGCTGACTGTATGAAGAATGCCTTTGCATTCACAGAAGGATCCACTGGTAGGTCAGTGATTCAGAGAGCACCCAAGGATTTGGAGCTAGCTTGTATATCCTGATGGAAGCTGAGCCATCATGAACTCCACTGTGGTGGGCAGGTCATGAGCAATTAGCAAGGAAAAAGACTGAGCCAGGTGTGGTGGCTCACACTTTTAATCCCAGCACTCAGGAGTCAGAGGTAGGTGAACCTCTGCAAGTTCAAGGCTACCCTGGTCTACACAACAAGTTCCAGGACAGCCAGAGCTACTTAAAGAGACCCTGCCCCACAAACAAAACAAAAGAATAGCCTTGCTTAAATCAGTGTGCTCTCTATGAGTATTAACTAGCTTAATTTCTGTTGTAACGACTCAAATACTCCTCCAGAGTGATACCTGCCTACCTGTTGATATAGGGCTGTGTCCAGTGGCCCCTAATAACACTGGAAGCATCCACTAAGCAGGATGTCAAGCTTTCTTACTGTGATGTTTTGTTTTTCACGGGTTTGAAGCCTAGAAACATGCACAGCTATATTGTTACTCCAGAATGAATTTCCACGCAACACCAGTGGCATTAGTACAGTGTTTCTCCTGGCTATTGACTCGGAGTGCAATAAAAGGCCTCACATCAGGGTCATACTGGGGTCATGGCTCCCAAAACAGAAAGCCAAAAATACTCTCTTAACTGTAACCTATTTAATCTCTTCAAGTGAGGGGGGCTTTTCCTAGTTGCCAAAAATACTTCATACTTTATTCTTGTTTGTTAAAAGAGTCTTTCGCCCTCCCAACGTTCTTCACAGCAGGGAGCCTCCATGTTGCTATGCCACCTGCCTCCGGGAGACACTCAGGTTTGGAAGTATAGTAAAGGCCATTCCTAACTGGCTTGCGCCGCAGCTGATGGTGGTCGGTGGTGGGTGGTGGGAGCAGATCAGGAAGCTTGGTACCTGTCCCCTGTCCATCTTCACGTCTGCCCTCGCTCTCACTGGTAGCCAGGCTAATTGTTCATAGCTTGAGAGAATGACGATGTGAGAGAAAACTGAAAATGACAGGATTGGATGTGGGAAGCTATAGAATTATTGAATTAGTTGAGGCCTTTTTTTTTTTTTTTCTGCCTGCCATAGCTCCCGAACAATTGACACGCACATAGCAGTGGTAGAAAGTTCCTGTGCTAAGCCGGGGAGATGACCCAGTATGTAAAAGCACACACTGTGTAAGCATGACACCCTGACTCAAATCCCCAGAGCCCAGGCTAAGGCTGTCCTCTAACCTGCACCCACGTGCATGGCACGCCCATGCAGCCATACATATATGCCACACATATACTATTGATGATGACAATTAAAGTTAGACGCTCTGCCTTATTGGCTGAGAGACGTGACAAAGGTTCTGAAGTAAACAGAAAAACTACCATCATGTCTTCCCAGAATAACCCTTGTGCCCCGTGAAGGCCTCCACAAAAACCTGGAGTCCACGCTCATCTGAGCTTAGCTATTAATGATTTATATCCTCTTTAGAACTCTGCCGGGCCCTTTCTGTATGCCAGGAGTTACACCAAACGCTGTGATTTCACCATGCAAAGTCCTCCCATAAGCCAGCAGCCCAACAGAGGAACTTGGTGTCCTGGTTGGTGGGTCAGAGACATCTAAGGTTTCCTAACCCTTGGATTTGTGACCAGGTTATCTCATGGTGAATTAGGAAGGGAGGACAGATGGAGTATCGAGGCCACAGTACACTGAGGTTGCAGGGCAGCGCTGGATGGAGTCTCCTTTCAAAGCTTAATGCAGTATCTGTCCCTGGAAGGCTGGTAGCAGAGGAAGGAGCCGCTGTACTCGCTTTCCCCTTGCTCCTCCTCTGCCTGTTCTCAGCACCAATTTTGAGGAAGTCTGATCAAGACCATCAGGGTGCTTTGCTCCATCGCACAGAGAAGGAACAGCAGCTTCTCCGGCCTCCAGCTCTGCTCCTGATAAGTAGGAAACCCAAGTAGCTCACGGGTGTGCACAGCTCTGCCCCTGAAGGAGAAGGTATTATCCTGCCTGCAATCTGGGGAAGAGCAGGAATTAAGAGCTGAAAGAGGAAGGCAGCAGTCTTCTGGAGGCTAGGGAAGAGCTGCACAGGAACCTCTGGTCAGAGGTGTCATGTGATGGGTGGGGAAGCAGGGAAGATATGATCAGATTTGCTTCCTTAGGACCATTACATCTGGGCTAAGGAAGACCAGAGTGAACAGGCTGGCAACAGGAGAAATGCCGGTAGCTGGCTTTCTTACACTGGCAAGATCGGAAGAGAGATGGAGGGTGAAGGGTTGGTGTCTGCCTGGCTACCGTTTTTCATCCAGGTTTTCGTTCCCTCCCAAACTCATGCTAAAACTGAATCCCCAAAGTCATATGCTAGAGGCATTTAGAGATGGCACCTTTGGCAATAATTAAGATTAGATGAGGCCATGAGAGCATGGCTCCCATGAGGGCATAAGTGGCTTCGTAGGAGGAGAAAGACGGAAGTTAGCAGATTGCTTTGTCTGGCCATGTGATGATTTCCCGCACATGAACTTCCCATGATCCAGCAGGAAGAGCCTCACCAGAGGCTGGATAGGAGCTGCTGATGTGATGCCCCAGAACCGGGAGCTAAATAAGCATCCATACAATTAACCGAGCCTGAGATCCAAGCCATAACAACAGTAAACAAGGTGGCCATTGCAGTCAAGGCCCAGAGAAAGTGATTCTGGGTCCTGAATAGGCGGCTCCCTGGGCATGGGATGTAAGACTATTTGGAGAGTAGTTTATCCAGAGAGGGTGGAGGTGAATTAATTATTCCTCAGGGGCCCTTTAAATGTGATGAGCTGTCAAGTGCACAAGAAGACAACTGGAAGAGGTCAAGAACTCTTCGCAACACAGACAGAAAGGCTGGAATTTGGAGTCCCCAGCATATTGATGGAAGTTGAAGTTGGGCATGGTGCACGACATCACGGACTGTGTGGCAACATCAGGATGGGCGGATCTGTGTTCAATAGTTCTTATGAGAGCCAACTGTGTTTGCCATGCTGACTGAGAGACTAGGGAGTTTGTGTTGACCAAGACCCAGCTAGAAATGCCTCAGCCCCCACGAAACCCACAGAGGAAGGAGATGGGATTCAGCACTTTTCCCTGACCCCACTGTGCCATCTCCATGTGCGTAGTTTCCCATTGCTGTGAATGGGATACGACTGCACTCTGTCCCCCCACCCCACCCCCCACCAAAGGTTGGTTTTGTGCTGGAAGCTCCATGTGGCCATGTTGGGTGGTGGTAGGGCTTTTACGAGCTGGAGCCTCCCAGAAGATGATTGGGTCATTAGGATGCAGGCTTAGGGACTAAAGTTCTCCTGGGACCTTAATCAGTCCCCACAAGATTGAGTTCTTTCAAAAAGAGCACTTCGGGTCTTTTAAATTTCTTTAGTTTCCTAACTCCATCTATGATCTAGTCTGCATGTGTTCCCATCACTCCTATGCAATCATGTGACCTGTGCTTTCAGCCTTCAAAACTGCGAGCTAAGTAAACTATTTTTCCTTAATAAAATACGCAGCCTCTGGTATTTTATTATAGCACCAGCATTAGAAAATGCTGTCACTTCTGTCTTAGGAGGGAGGACCTTGTCTCTGTTTGTCTCCTTGGATTCCTCTGCATTCCTTTCCATCTGACTGAAATGTGATGGTTTCCTCTGGTGCTGGGAATTAGACACAGCTTCCAGGATCCAGACCTAAGAATCAAGGCTCCCCCTGCCATAAATGAAGCGCCAGAGTGACCCCCATCCTCAGATATGTAGCCCATTTTCCTAAATGCCCTTCGCCCTAGATTCCTGCCACCCCTCGTCTTTGGAGTCTCCCTAATTGCAGGAAAGGCCAGATGGCCTCCATCAGACAATAGAAAGAGATAGCCCTGCTGCTTCTCCTGGACCTTATGTAAACATCCTGTTACCAGGAAACTATCAAGTCTTTTACTCAGGGAGGGGCCTGTCACTTCAAAGAATGACTGAATGTTTACTTCAAAGAATGATTGAATGCTTAATCCTCTTAATCCTCCCTTGAACACCTGGTTGTAGCTTTTTGCTTTAAAAGAAACTTATCCTTCCCCTTGGGGGCCACAACAGCTCCTGAGCCTATTGCTTTCCTAGCTTGCTAAAAGTCGACATGCCCCCCCCCAACCCACCTCAGTGAATAAAGTCGCTTTTTTATATATTTAGACTTCCGTGGTTCTCTCCTTTTTAATTGCGCATCCCTCAGACCCAACAAAAGCAGCTGCAAGTGCTGGTGAAAAGCTGTAGCCCTGATGGTCTGTTGGCAATGAACCCTCATGAGCTCTGTGCTGCAGAACCCATCCTCTTGGACTCAGACTAGTGAAACCTACAAGGGCAGAGCTGTGACTCAAAAAGATGGTATTCCCTACTCTGTGCATATTTAAAGCATCTGACAGTCAGATCTTCCTGCCATTTGGGGTTATCTTTGTGGGGTGGGAAGTTGGATTTTGTTTTATTTTTGTAGTCTTTTCACACCAACAGGAAAAGATGCATTAATTTGGTTTTTTAAAGATTTATTTATTTTTTTATTATGTATACAGTGCTCTGTCTGCATGTGCACCTGCAGGCCAGATCACATATAGATGGTTATGAGCCACCATGTGGTTGCTGGGAATTGAACTCAGGACCTCTGGAGGAGCAGCCAGTGCTCTTAACCTCTGAGACATCTCTCCAGCCTCTAATGCGTTTTTCTTACAGCCCTTCCTTGATAGCATCTTCAGACTGAAGAAAGACAAGGTATATTTTTAAATTTTGAAAGAAAATAGAAGGCTCACTGTTGTCATCTGATGGCATAAGGACACGTCAGCAGGAACCCGGTTCAGTTTATGGTCAATTTAGCCATGGCCCATGAAACAGTTTTGCAACTCAGAGATATTCACTAAAATAGGGTCACATGCACGGTAATAGCAAAGCTTTTATGTTTAATTAAGAAAATGATAAGATACCGAGTGCCAGATATTAAACTATATGAGATTTATTAAATGAGCATGGGGGGGGGGGAGGAAAGGGGAGAGGAGTACTGGGGGGAGGGGTGGATGGAGACAGAGACAGAGGAAGAGGGGGGAAGAGTAAGAGGTGGAACTGTCTTCTTATATAGACCTAGACAGGGCCACGCCCCTGTGGCAGGTAGGCAAAGACATCACAGGTAGGCAGACT
Organism: Acomys minous; assembly: GCF_964271855.1. Taxonomy (NCBI): domain Eukaryota; kingdom Metazoa; phylum Chordata; class Mammalia; order Rodentia; family Muridae; genus Acomys; species Acomys minous. The sequence goes on along the minus strand of NC_140490.1, from coordinate 51,242,869 downwards.
GAAGCAGAATCCCAACAAAAGCTATTTAAGATCACTCGGAAAGCATACTGTTTACCTTTGAATAATTCACTTCATGTGAGAGTTTAGCTCCGACCATTTCCCTTGCCACATATCACATAAACATCCAGATATAGATAGGGGTTTTTTTTTTTTAATGTAATGTGAGTCTAAATAAGATACAATTAGTTAAATCTACCAGCAAAGTAGGGTTAAAGAAATAACAGTGTTTTCAGAAGAAGTCTTGGAGTTCTCCACCCGAGGCTTGATAATCCTCTTCACCCACAGTCTGACTTTGCATGGCTCCTGTTGCCCAAAGTCAGCCCCAAACCCCACACAACCAAATGAAGCATTTTGAGAAGAGAAGGGTCACATTTCCTGAACATTTGTTGTAGTACATTGTTACAATTGCTCTATTAGCAAGTGTTGTTCATTTCTTAGAGTACCTAATATATGATAGATAGATAGATAGATAGATAGATAGATAGATAGATAGATATGCGCAAGAGAACACAGTGTAGGTCAAGTTCAGACCTAGCTCAGTTTCTACCGTCCACCGGTTGTCTTGGAATGTATCTCCCGTGGCTAAGGAGGGCTGGCTGCATGGGTTACTTGTCTCACTGCTCTGACAAAACCAGTTGAAAGGAGGAAGGGTTCGTTTTGGTTCAGTTTGAGGTGCACTCCATCATGCCTGGGAATTAGCTCATGGAAGCAGGAGTTTCAGGGAGCTGGTCGCATTGCATCTGCAGGCAAGAAGTAGAAAGAGACTGGTCAGCTCTCTTTCTCTTATTTTGTTCCATCCAAGACCCCAGCCCAAAGAGAGGTACCACCCACTATGAAGGTAGATCTTCCTACCTTGTTTAACCTAATTAGCTAATCCCTCACAAGCTAAAGGCTAGTCTAATCTAGATAACCCTTCAGCAGGCCCATCCAGACCTTGCCTCCTAGATGATTCCAGACCATGGCAAATTGACAATCAATAGTTACTGCCACAGCTATATACACAGCACATATTTCTGAGACCCAGTGTTGACAAGAGCAGTATATGCAAGGACAATGGTGTGGTTGTAGGAACCAGGAAGCAGAGTCAAAGAAGAAAGTGCTGAGAAAAAAAGCTATTGTTCCCACTTGTGCTTCCCATGTCTGTCAGGAGTATTGGAGAAATTCAGTCCAAAGCCAGAGGGAATCCCGTCAGGGGCCTCTACTCAATGAAGCTGGTTCTTGTACATATAAGAAAGAATTTCAGGATAAGCCGGGGTACAGTAAAGTCAGTGTGTTCATTAAGTTGAGATTAGAGAGTCTCCCCTACTAAATTTAAGTGTGCATGCTCCTGAGTGTGTGTTTCTGTCTGTCTGTGTCTATGTATCTATGTGGACAGAAAAAGAGAGGAAGGCCATGGGGAGAGGAAAAAAAGAGCAATAATTAGTGAGATCAAGAGAAAGAAAAAAGGAGATGTCTCCAAGGGCTATATACACAATCCTGTGGATTTCCAAAAAGGATATAATTTACAGCCAATTAAAAGATTAATCACAGTTTAGACATTAAGTATAGAAATATAAACTGGTTTTCTTATTTCTTTTTAAGAATTTCCTGTCTGAAATTGAACCTATCAGGTGGTTTTATGAGGTGTGTTGTTCAGGTTTAGGGATGGGAAAGGAATGCTGACAGCCTTAATGCAAAGGTCACAGGCATTTTGGCCCTAAGCAACCACAGTCCATCTATTGTTTTTACCTTTCGTGTTTGAGGTAAGTCTTGAAGAAGAAGATATTTTCTCTATGAGCAATCTTTTTATTACATTTTATTTATTCAGTGTGTGTACTTGGATTTGCTGGAATGGCAGATCCACCATGCTTATATTGACCAGCTTATAATAAGACAAATGGGATACGGGTGAGCAGCTAGATGGGGAGATGGGTAGGGGAAAGGTTAGGCTAGAAGGTTCCTCCAGAGGCTCAGCAACCTGGAAGCTTATCGGATCTCATTGTTCAAGTTTTCATGAGCTTCCACCCTCTGATCACATGGACTTTCTAGTGTCCAGTGTTCCCCCCCTCTCCCCAGAAACTACCAAGGGGTCCTACCCTAGCCCATCTCATTAACTTAAAGTCAAATGTAATCTGAATGGACTCATTTGAAGTGTCGGAAGTCCCAGGGGTTCAGGTACTCTTCGGTAGAAAGCCCCAGGGGTTCAGGTACTCTTCAGTAGGAAGCTCCAGGGGTTCAGGTACTCTTCGGTAGGAAGCCCCAGGGGTTCAGGTACTCTTCGGTAGGAAGTCCCAGGGGTTCAGGTAGGCTGGTAGGAAATAGAATCAAAGAACACATCTCTTTCACAGTATGTTACAAAAATGTTTTAGAGAGAAACAGGAATCATAAATGTGAAAATGTTCTTACAAACTTTAAAACACGTTGGAAGACAGTTTCCAACCGTTGCAAGGTGTTGTCTGTTTACAAATCACAAGACTTGAATTTGAAATTGTTATACTTGGAGGCTTTGTGGGCTTCATATTTTCACTTTTCAACCTAGATACCAATCAGAGTCACCAAACAATGATGTATTTCTTTGGGAATAGCAGAACACTGCAGTGAAAAACGTAGGTGACATGGTAAGCTATGAACATTCAAGGAAACCAAGGCAGGAGAAAGATTTTAAAGGCAAAGTGGGCATTGCTCAATAAACTTTAAAAATAATAAGCTTTAGCTCATATAAGAATACATATCAAGGTTGTCTGATACAACACTGAATACACAGTTGGGCAGATATCCTGATAGATGTATGTGGTACCTCTGTATAAGGTGTGGTTTTTGCAGTCTCCATAGCACCCAGGTTTGATTTAATTGGTTGACTTCTTACTAAGGCATGACCAAAGCAACTCCATCTTGATCCTTAGGACTTCCTCACATTCTCAGGCCTCTCTTTAGACTCCATGCTGTAAATATCTCGCCAACTGCAGACCTCAGTTTCAGGAACTTGGGAAGTGACTGGAGCTGTATGATTTGTGCCTTTCTAGCCATTATGTCCCAGTAGGGGACTCTTGGGAGCCTAGAATCCCTTCTGTAACACTCATCCTGCACACACCTTATCAATACCTCACGGCTGAAGCAGATATGCTGAATAACTGCGGACCTGCTCAGTGATGGCCAAAAGCTTGAAAAAAAAAAAAACAAAACAAAACACAAATGTCCCTGTTTCCAATCAGGTCCATTCGGTGTGGCATCTATCCTCCTGGAACTTTATGTAGGTGTCTAAGCATGCGGTTCTCCCTCTGTGAGCCACTCCCATTGTCTGGGGTAACTTCTGTCATTACCTGTCACTGGCGTCTGTCCCTGTTTCCCCACATGGCACCACCAGAAGCTCCTGCCACTGCTATGCTGCTGCGTTCTCTATGACTTAATTATGCACCCGGTAATAAGAGTCATTTCTGTGCCCGTTCATCTGGCATTCCATGTCTAATAAGGCTCTGGTGGGGATGGGTGGAGCCCGGAAGAAGAGTTAACCATTGTTTTCTGCAGACAGACGCCCTCTCTTGCACATCCTCCAGGCCACCGGCCTCAGTGTTCTGGGTGTACACAAAGGTAGCAAGAAGCCAGCGCTAGCCTGGAGGCAGAGAGAGAAAGGCGAGAGGCCACACAGCCTTTACAGTCAAGAGGCTACGAGGAAAGAAAGGGACTTCTGTGAAGAGGAAAGGCCCAGGCTAAGTTTCGGTCTCCTGGCCTGGGGGCACTGGAGGAGCAGGACTGGGGAGGGGCCAGCTGAGGGAGGGAGGGAGGGAGGGAGGGCAGCTTTTGCGCGACCTGACGCAGGGTGCCCTTCCTGGCCTTAAAATTGAGGAACCGAGGAGGCCCTGGCAGCGAGTCAGTGGCTGCAGAGCACAGGATGGACCGGGGACTCCAGCTGCTGACTCTGCCTGATGTAGCTGCTAGCGCCTTGGAGACCACTGACCCCAGAAGGCTATGACATGGTCCAAAAACTCTTCCTGGATTTTTTTCGTAGGCGGCTGAGCCAGAGACCCACCGCGGAGGAACTGGAGCAAAGGAACATTCTGAAACGTAAGTTGACTAAGCCCAGGGTGGCCAGACACTCGGGGGCACCCTTCCTGGTAGCTCTACAGTAGGGTCCACGGAGCCTCTGAAACCTCTCCTGCAGGAGCCCTCGTAGACACCGAGGATTGCACCCTCTCCCTCTCCGTGGCTGAGCTGACCTGGGCCACTGGCTGCCCAGGTGTAAGTTAGGAACTCCCCAGCTGAAGGCAGAGCTGAGCTAAGAGAAAAGCTGATAACCAAACTGAGGCACTTTCCTGAAAAAGGTGATTTTTTTTTAAAGGAGAACCAGTGTCACCTTTACACCCAAACTGGCTTTAAAACACCAGCTTGCACTTCGGTGGATAGTGTAAGGGAAATTTGAAAGTGTGGGCTGGAAAACAGTTGGCTGCTGTTGGTGGACCACCTCAGCCCCTCAAGTGCCAGCTTTAAAGTGGGAGAAGGCATTGCCCATTGAACATTCATCTTGTCCTCCTGAGGCTGGAGGGACTGGTGGCATGCTTGCATGATGCTCTCATTCAGGGAAAACTGGCTGTGAGGAGGCTGTGGACAGGGGGAAAGGGGCCTCTTGTTCAGCTCAGGACACAGACTGTACCTGAATTTGTACAAAGAATCCACTTGGTACTAAAACAATTAAAGAATACAAACCAACGAAAGAAACCAGCATTCCAGGGTCCCTAGTATGGCTCAGTTTAGCAGTGGGTGTTCAATTTTTATCAATCAAACCACATCCAGTAGAACCCTTGCTGCCTTCCTTACCCAGTTTTCTCAACATAACCAATAAATAAATATTTAGTTTAATATGTGATTCCTTTTTCCTAGCCCCAAAAATCCCTAATTTCTCCCTGGAAGAAAAGAATTAGATATTAGAGCCTATCTTATAGTCACAGGTGCACACACTCGGGCACGTGCACACACACACACACACACACACACACACACACACACACACACACACACACGCAGACTTTGCTGCTCTGGATGACTGGCTATTTCCTCTTAAATCATTTGGTTTCTGGCTGCACTTTCTACCCCTCCTCCCAATGGTCTTGTGACCTGCCAGTGTTCAGTGATGTGCTGAGAGAGGATGTTTGCCTTTTGCCTGGGGAGGCTGTGACAGGCTCTGCAGCCCACTGGGTGCGCATCTGCTTGCCTGTCTCAGAGTCCTTCATCCTTTCTCCAAGGCAACCATTACCCTCCCAAGCTCAGAGCAGGCTATTCTCAGGACCAGTTTTCCTGGGTCCAGGGCATGTCTTATAGAACAGAGAGGTGTCTGGGGATCCGGGTGTAGATTTTTTTTTTAATTGATTGGTGGGGAGGGCATATGCCACAGCACTCATGGGAAGGTCAGAGGACAACTTTCAGGAGTCATTCTTGCCTTCCACCGAGTGAGTCCAGGGCATCAAACTGGGTTGTCAGGCTTAGTGACAAGCAGGTTTATCCACTGAACCATCTCAGCAGCCCTAATTTATTTTTTTAAATATTTATTTACTTATTATTTATACATACTCTGCCCGCATGTGTGCCTGCCCACCAGAAGAAGGCACCAGATCTCACTGTAGATGGGTTGTGAGCCAGCATGTGGTTGCTGGGAATTGAACTCAAGATCTTTGGAAGAACAGATAGTGCTCTTAACCTCTGAGCCATCTCTCCAGCCCCCCCCCTAATTTATTTTTAAACCAGTGAGTGCCCTTCAAAGGTCCTAAATTTGCCAGAGCACAGTGGCACATACCTGTAATCCTGTCATTCAAAGACTGTGAGGAAAGGAGGCATACCGTGAGGTCTAGTCAGCCTAGGCTACATAGCAAGACTTTCTCAGAACAAAAGTTTCTAAACGTATTCTGCTATGAGGTAAATGGCATAGAACTCTGTTAGAGACTGCTACCCTTGGGGAAGTCTTGGCTTTTAGGATGTTTCCTTTTTGTCCCATGCAGACAGCTGGTCCATTATAAAGTTGCCATTGTTGGTGAGAACTAAAAAGTAGAAACGGAAGTCTGATTCCTCAAATCAGAAATCTGATAAGCGCGCTTCCTCCACCCCTCCACTGCTCTGAGCACTTCCTCCATCGCTCTGGCCACCTGAGCCGCTGCTGCAAGCAGGCTGCTGCCTCTTGCTTGGGTTTCTGTAAATACTGTTTCCCTCAGAAGCAGTGAGGCATAGGGAGCGAGGATCCCCCAGCTCACATCTGGCTCCCACCTACAGTTGGCCCAGATGCCAGAAGAGCAAAGCCAGCTGATGCCTGGCACTCTTTGTTTGATACTTTTGTTTTTACTGTTGATTGCTTGAGTCTAACCAGCCCAGGGAGACTAAAGGGAAATTTGCGTGATCGGATTATCAAATATCTTCAGCCTTTCCCTCATGGAGAAGCTAATTCAGACCCTGCCTAACCAAATCGAAACAGATTGACCCTCTCTCCATTTCAGAACCTTCCAGAGATGTACTTGTTCTCCCTGCGCTCTGGGCTTCTGTCTTTCTAAATTGGTTTTCTGTGTTTATTATTTAATCTACTTGTGTGGAATTTTGTTGGTCCTGTTCTTACTTAGGAGAGAGTTGTTTCATTTTTTTGTTCTTGGTTTTGGTTTTCTGTTTGTTTCCTGTAGCCCAGGCTGGGCCTTAAACTTGGTATGTGTATATATGGATATATATATATCCAAGGATGACTTTGAACCTCCCAGCCCCCTGCCTCTACCTCCCAGGTGCTGTGACTGCATATGTCACCATACCCTGCAACTACTTAGTTCTTACATAAGACCTCTCAAGAGATATTTGCAAACATCCCCCCAAATATTCGGTTCTAAAACTTAGCTTCTGGCCTTTAAACTGGGAGAGGAGCTAGGAGACTTGGGGAGGCAGAGGCCAGGTTTGGTCCACAGCCCCACCCAGCCCAGCCTCTTAAGCAAGTCCTCTCTTTGTTCAGTAGCCAATGAGGCCCCGTGTGCATCTGAGCACATAATGAACTCTGGGAGTGGGCACCGTGACGATGACATCACCGGCCTTTCCTGGTCTTTCTTCTCAGTTGCCTAGTACGATTGCCTTGGTATCCTCTGCCTGAGAATCCATGACACTGGGTTTGTAAATGGCTTTGAGCTAACATTATGGACACCATAGGTGGTAGTTTATGACCCGCCCCTCTAAGGGGCCTAAGAACCTACTTAGGAGATGAAGGCCCTCACACTGTGTCATCTCTGGCACCCAACATCCACCCTCATGGCTCGGAAGGGGCCTGTAGGTCAGGAGTAAGGTCAGACCCAGTAATGAGAAGGAGGACCAGCCTAAAGCAAGTTGGGACAGCAGGAAAAAGCAGAGGTCTGAACTGTTTGACTGGTGAGCCGAGTCAGGTGTGGCTGGTGGCTTCGTTCCCTAGGGTCTTTCATGACTTCATTTGGAAGCCGAGAGTGGTAGCCTATGTGGTCTCTTAAGTTTCAACATGGCACCCTCAATCTACCTCTGGGACAGACTGCAAGGTTCCCTTCCTTCCCACCCTGCTACAAATATAGCTAGCTGCCTGGGGTCTGCCTTCAAGTTGAGTCTCCAATAGACTGATTAATACTAAGATGTTAATGGCTGTCTAGTTTCCTAGATTTTAATATGGTAATGTACTTTTTTTTTTTAATGCCAGTCTTTGGGTTTCCCGTCTTCTACGTCTTGCAATCTGCTTCCCAATTGGTCTGTGATAGGTTAGTTCATACTGAGATGGTGACGTTATAAGAGGTGTTTAGCTGAGATAGTGTGTGTGTGTGTGTGTGTGTGTGTGTGTGTGTGTGTGTGTGTGTGTTTTAAGGGAAGATCTGGGAAGGAAATAGGTACTGGCATTGTGGAGTCTCTCGTGGCCCGTTCCACAAGAAGAGTGGGTATTTACTGTGCTGCCCATACAAGGTCCTGATCCCCACAGGCAAGCAGGGACACCAAATCATACCCCTGGGGGGTGTCACTCATGGTCCTAAGTCCCGCTCTGACTTTGCTACTGTTTTGTTGCCAGAAAAGTCGCTGCCACCTTGGTTACAACTGGCTATGTCTGTTGCTGACATCCTAGGGTGGCAAGAGGGGAAAGTAGGGGGGTCAGTCATGTACTCCCCACCTCAATTTCTATGCACTGAAATTTCATTAAGAAATTTCGCCCTATACTGAGAGCTTTAGAAGCCACAGCAGAATTATCGTGGTGTGCCACTTCAACAAAATAACAGAGCTGCAGAACCCACCATGACAAAATGAGAACGCAGGTATCCCACGCAAGCTTAATGGGTACTGTGCCCAAATGAACAAATGAACCCATCCTTTACTTTTGCTGATGCTCTCCTAACCCCCCATGGCCGAGGACCTTGCACCTTAAGTGACACTAGTTGGCGTTCATGGTATTTTTCACATCAGATGGTACCATGTTGATGACTGTGCCTTCACAGAGACCAAGGAACCCTTCCAAGGCCCAGAAGGTAAATGTTCTGCTTCTGCCCATTCAGTTAGCTCAGACAGGGAAAAAAAAAAAAGGCCCAAATCCTCTCGTCCTTCCTCCTATTCCCTTCCGGGGACCCTCACTATGGCTCTTCAACCTCAGGCAAGCCAGGTGCCTGTATATTAATCCAGGAACGCTTGGTCTCTGAAGTGTGATCCTAAGACACCGCTTCCAAATCCAAACGAAGGCAAATATAGTCCACACTCTGGCCTCACACATGTTTCTGTGGACTTCTGGGAAGACTTAAAGAAGTAATGGGATCAGGGCTTGTGCACGGTGAGAGTTCTGAAGTGAGTACAAACAGCCTTTTCAGGTTGCAGCTGCCTCTGCCCCATGTCATTCCCGCAGCAGGCCGAGGCGTGTCCTCTCTCCTGCCCTATGGGGCTCTGGGCTCTAGGGCCATCCTCAATGAGGCCCTTTTAGTCTCTTAGAGGTTCTAAGGGGCCTGAGGTGTACACCTTCCTCAAAGAAGGTGTCCTTGATTCTCCCCAAAGGTTTGTCACTGCCAACAGTGTTCCCACATTTCTTAAAGACACCTCCTTGGCTTCTAGTCACATTGCTCATCCCAGCATCCCTACCTGGGCCCCAGCCCCTGGAGACATCCAAAGAACAATAATGGAAAACAAAAAGTTAGTCAGCGTGCTCCCAGCTCCCTGGCCACTCCCCCACCCACTGCCTGTCCCCACCTCCAATCTGAAAGGCTGCAGGAAGATGGAGACAGCCCTCACACAGAAGCACAGCTAGGGAATGGGCCCTGAGTGCTTGGGCTAGAGCTTGTGAAGGTCAGAGGTTACAGCCGGGGTGTGAGTGCCGCCGTGCACTGTCATCAGGGGCATCTTCCGTATATTTTCAGCTCGGAATGAACAAGAGGAACAGGAGGAGAAGCGGGAAATCAAGAGAAGGCTGACTCGCAAGGTAAGACAGTTGGCCAGGCCCAAAGCTGCTCAGCCTCGCTTGGCTTCCAGCAGCCTTGAGGACTCTGAGGCGCTCTGGCCCACTGTACTCAGACTCGCTAACACTTTTCTTGGGGAACAATGATCAACTCAGCCATGACTCGGTTCCAGGGAATCCGACTCTTTAGATATCTGTGGGTACCAGAAACACTCATGATATACAGACATATCTGCAAACAAAGCACCCACATGCAGAAAAATAAATGAGTAAAAAAAAAAAACACGTTAAAAATAGATTTGTGTATTTTAACCTTACCATACCACTGGAAGCTCATTATAAAAATTAGTAGTTCCACAAAACAAAAGATTCCCAGGCATAGAGGTGCACACCTTTAATCCCAGCACTTGGGAGGCAGAAGCAGGTGAGTTTTGTGAGTTCGAGGCCAGCCTGGTCTACAGGGTGAGCTCCAGGTCAGCCAGAGATACATAGAGAGACCCTACCTCAAAAAAAAAAAAAAACAACAACAACAACAACAATAATTCAATATGAACATGATGGCTCACGCCTGTAATCTCAACACTCAGAAGAAGGCTGAGATCACCTCAAGTTCAAGGCACCAAAACAAACAAACAAAAATGTTTGAAATAGTAGCTTAAATATAATGCTGTCTTTTGCTATGGTCATAGGACATCATGATTTTTCTTCATTCTTCCATTACTACCTGTTGAATTTTAAGAACTATTTGACTTTCTTCTGCCAAGTTCAATTGGAATTATTGGATCAGAAAAATACCAACAGTGCCGATCCATTTAGTGAAGATGCTTGAAAAAAAAAAACACTTAAAACTCATACAGCTGGAATTTTGCTACATTTTTCACCCCCCAAATAGAGGATATTGCCATGCTGTATAGACTCACAGATCTTCCGAAACATGAGTGGCCTCTTGAGGGGAAAAAAAAAGCCTTGAATAATAAACTTGGAACTATTCTTGGGCTCTTTTGAAAGTTTAATTAATTGATGGTACACAGGATATAATGCTCCCTCCATGGCCTGAAGTGTTTTCAATCAGCCCCCTGCAGTGGCCATCTTGAAAAGGGGGTACTCAGTCTAAAAGACGGTGAAGAGCCCCATTAAAATTAATTCTAAAGATGTTCATTAGTGACTTTCTCTCCCCGGAAACATTACATGCAGGACGTGATTATTCAGAGGTCCTGAGAGGCCACGCCACTTATTCAGAAGGCAATTTGTGTTTCTCAACACTCTCTCTCCCAAAAGCCACCTCAAACACTGGTAGCAAGCCAAATGCCAAACTAATTCAAGGAAATAAGATAAACAAGGGCCTGGATGGCAAGGTGGCTGGCTGGCACAGTAGCTGGTTGGCATCACACCAAGGGGGACAAAAACAGGAGCTGAGTGGCCTGGCTTTGGTTTCCACCAACCCCCAGTCTTTGATGGAAAAATGCATTCACTAATGAGACTAGGTGGGGGGTGGGGGCGCCGGGGGTGGGGGTGATAGATTCATTTGTTCTCAGTGTGTCCTTGAAATGACAGCAAATGAAAAGGAGACAAACCCCTCATTTCTGATACGGAAAATCAAAGACGGTTAGAAAACAGTTCAAATACAGTTTCTCATCAAGTTCATTGGAACTGACAGCTGAAACCCCTGGATTTTCTAAAAATGTAAGATCGCTTGCTAAAAGGTGGTAATGGGAAATTACTTAGACATCAGCTGGGCACGATGGCCCATGCCTCTTCTCCCCGCACTCTGGAAATTGGAGGCAAGGGCATTGCTGTGAGTTTGAGGCCAGCCTGGGGTACAATAACAAGTTCCAGACCAACCTGGGTGGGCAGCATAGTAAGATCCTGTCTCGGAGAAAGAAAGAAAGAAAGAAAGAAAGAAAGAAAGAAAGAAAGAAAGAAAGGGAAAAGAGGGAGGAAAGGGGGGAAGGAATGAAGGAAGAAAGGAAGAAGAAAAAGAGAAAGAGAGGAAGGAAGGATTGTGTAGACATCGATCCAGTTCTTATCTCTTAAGAAAAGATCTTATGGGGCTGGAGAGATGGCTCAGTGGTTAAGAGCACTGCCTGCTCTTCCAAAGGACCCAGGTTCAATTCCCAGCACCCACATGGCAGCTCACAAGATCTGTAACGCCAAGATCTGACACCCTCACACCAACACACACAAATTAAAAAAATTAAATAAAAGTTTTTTTAAAAAAAAGTTGTAGTTGAAGAAACTAAAAATTTAAAAAAAGAAAAGATCTTATGTTCCTACAGACAGAACTTTTACTATAACTGCATAATGCAGGGGTGAAGGAGGCAAGAGTTTGGCTTCCTACACCCTGTCCCACAGGATGATGACACTAGCAGCCTTACCCACAAACAGCCCCTAGATTTTGCAGTTACCGTCACTGTCTCCCCCAACACACCCCCACCTCACCCTGCCCTCCCCACCCCCACCCCCTAGCCAGGGGAATGGCCTTGCAATCTTAATTCCAGCATTTCCAGTCCCCTGAGGCTTCCATGGGAAGTTAAAATAGTGACTTTGAGAGCAGGAATGAATGTTCTGGAAGGAGACTGAAGGATGTGGAAGCTGGAAGTTGCTTTCATATTTCTCTGGGTCTGCGTGCGGAGCACTGTGGTGCCCACCAGCAGGTGGGAAATACACAGCCTACCCTGGCTCTGGGCAAGTGCTTTTCCCTTGAGCCTTTATCATACCAAAAACCAGATGCCAGAGCTGGTGACTGTTTATAGCCTCAGCCCTCAGTTTTTCCTTAATAAAATTCTATTGAATTTTAATATACTAGTGAAAAAATAAAAAATAAAACCCAGGGGCTGGTGTTGATACCAACAGACCAAATCATTTTCTGTAACTAAATTGGAAACATAAAAATTATATGCTAAAAATAAATGCCTGTCTCCCCTCTCAAAAATAAAAAATAGAATTGAGACTTGGAGATGTAGCTCAGTGACAGAGCGCTCATCTCCCGTGTGCAGGGCCCTGGAATCCATCCCCACCACAAACCCCAAGAAAGGGCAGCTCACTGATTGAGAGCGTACATGTACACATGAGGGGAGGAAGAAAAGGGGTGTATACTTGGGTTGGGTTTCTGTGGAATTTGGGTTTCAATTCATTGGCTCTGGTTTTTTGTTTTGTTTTGTTTTTCAAGTTTTTGGCTACACACGATACTGCTGGCACAGACGAACACAAAGGGCACTCCTTCTTATCCCAGTCTAACCTCCTCAGATAACCGATTGTCTCCTCAGTACCTGGGCAGGACCTCCGGGTTGGGGCATGAGGGCTAGGTACACAGCTTCTGAGACCACGCCCATCGAAGAGAGCTCTGGAAGTCTGGCTAGTGTCGGGGCCACATTCCACTCAAGACCCCCACAAGATGACAATCTGTGCTGTCCCCTCCCAGAACATGAGCACAGTATCATGTTGATTTGATTTAAAGTGATAGCGGCGTAGCATTGGGGCAAGAAAAGCAACACACACACACACACACACACACACACACACACACACACACAGGTCCCTGAGCTCTTTTGTCACTGAGACTTCTGTTCTCTCAGATTCTACTGTTAGACAAGCAACTGCTGCGATCCAGGTCCAGTTTATTTATTCAGTTACTTTTTTGAGGTGGAGTCAGGGGAGTGGGGGCAGATAGACTCTCTCTAGGGTAGCACAAACTAGCCCTGAATTCACCATGCAGCCAGGCTGGCCTCGGACTCCACATCCTCTTACCTTAGCCTCCTGGGTACTGAGATTGAAGGTATGAAACACTAAACTCAGCTAGTGCAGTCTGTGGTTTCCAGGAAGATAAATTCAAAAGTCACGGCTTAGGAACCTTGCCCGGGTTGTAGCAAACATCAAAAATTGAGATATTGGGATTGAGGAACACAAACTAGAGAGTGACTGTTTATCTGGTGTGAATATGGCAAAAATTAAATTCTATCAGCTCTCATATTTCTTTTTTTTTTTTAAGATTTATTTATTATTATGTGTACAGTGCTGTGCCTGCAGGTATACGTGCAAGCCAGAAGAGGGCATTAGATTACATTATAGATGGTTGTGAGCCACCATGTGCTTGCTGGGAATTGAACTCAGCACCTCTGGAAGAGCTGACAGTGCTCTTAACCTCTGAGCCATCTCTCCAGCCCCAGCTCTCATATTTCAAAGAGAACATTTTGATGCCAGAATGACTGCCATTTTAATATCTAGCAATCTTGGCCACACAGCATAAGAAACTATTTTTCCCCATGATTAGGAACAAGGATGCCAGAGTGTCCATCCCTCAGACAACCCCTGGTACCTCAGGACAGACTTTAAAAAAATGCTACCAGGGTCTAGGCATGGGCCAGTTCCATCATCACTAGGCCTCTGACCCTTGGAGCAGCCATTAGGCCTGCTCAGCTCTACCCTTGCTCTCCCCTACCAGGCTCCTCTCTGTTTAATGGCACCAGGATGTCATCTCACTGTACCATGGTAGCAGCACGCTGGAACATTCCAGCTCCAGCCAAGGGCATCAGGCAGATAGCTGCATGGCAGTCAACACAGCCAGAGTAATTTGGATTTGTTGTTTGTTTTATAGGCCAGAGCCATAAGACTTTATCCGACTGCCTCTTCTATTAATAGCAGTCAACAGTCTAGGGCTCCAAGGAAAATTTGTTTTTAAATAACGCTGGTTGAACAAGCGTTGACAGTGTTGTAAAGGGAGCGATTGGGTTGCTCCAGGAGAAATAAGCCTGTGACAGGGAAAGATAATAGAAATGTCAGCTTTGTGTTGTTAAAGGACAGAGGAAGGGTGCTCAGGGAGAATACCAGGAGATGGCTAAATAAATGTGACTTCATTCCTTCCTCTTCACAAAACTTCTTCTCCGTGGCACAAGTGCAGCCTTGCTCAGTCTGCAGTGGCTTACTAACCTTACAATTGACCTTCTGGAAGAAACTAAAAACTCCTAAATCAACATATCCCATCCCCTCAGACTCCAGAGGCTGCTACCATTTGCAAGTGCTTTTCTGTGTACCTAAAACACCCAGGCATATATGCATCTGTAGACACACGTGGGCATGTGCACACACACACACACATACACACAATGTGTGTCACAAACCCATTCTGCAGAGCACACAAAATTTAAGACAGAGACGTATGCTCACCAATCCAAGTTTAGACAGAATCATTGCTTAAGGCGCCTGCCTCTCCCTGGGTGAAGGACAGAGAAAATCCACGGCAGGCACTCATGGCTACACCGATAGCCAGACTTCCTAGCAGGCCAAGACAGCAGCACGATAATAAAGAACAGGCTATTGTCACCGTACAAGCCTGAGAAGTTGAATGGGACAATAAAGCTATCAGAATCCCAGAGCTCCGGGTTCTTCTCCCTGCTCCACCTGTATAACATGTCAGTTGTCTTCCTGGACTCATTTTCCACACCTACAAATTCCCACATGGAACCCGAGGTCTAAAGCCCTCTGTTGACTGGGTCCCACCTTTCTCCCTCCCTGCAGCTCAGTCAAAGGCCCACTGTGGAAGAACTCCGGGAGAGGAAGATCCTCATCCGCTTCAGTGACTACGTGGAGGTGGCAGATGCCCAGGACTATGACCGCAGGGCAGACAAGCCATGGACTCGCCTCACCGCTGCTGACAAAGTAAGCAGAGGGGGTGAGAAGGGGGGAGGTGAGCAGGCGTTATATAAGGAGAGCAGGAGCCCTGCCTCAGCCCCACCCCTAAAGTGCTGCATCCTTAATGATGCTCGCTCCTCACTGCACTCCAGGTGACCGGTGGGGTGGGGGGGTGGGGGGGACTTCTCTTTCTGCTCTTCACTTGGAGAGCACAAAACAGACACGATACTGTGCCCACTTCCCAGGAAGAGGAAGGACGGTATCCTGGTCCATTTGCTGCTTCCGTAGCAGAACATTTGAGGCTTCGTGATTTTATACAGGAAGGTTATTTAACGCTTCTGGACTCCAGAAAGCCGGAGGTCAAGCAGCCTCATCTAGTGAGAACTCCACTGTTGCTCCATAATGGGGCATAAGTCAGGGAGATGAACACACGCCAGGCAGAGAACATAGGAAGTAGACTTACTTCTGTAAGGGCCGCTCCTCCTTTAACTGATCCCATCCCCTGATAAAGGCATTGTCTCCTCTTAACAACCAGTTCCCCTGACAAGGGCCCCACCACCACTCAGGAGAGTAACACTGAGAAATAGAGTTCTGACACAAGATCCTTCAGTTCACCCCAGAGCATGCTGGGAGACTATGCCACTGGACTAGGTACAGAGCCCTTCTCAACATGAGCCTACAGGTTTATCACTGGCTCTATATATCAAGACACCTCCCCGGGCCCCAGATAGGATAATTGCAAAGGGGAGGTGAAGTCAAACTCACTACCTGTGCCATCTGTAACCCCAAGGGAGGCATGGGGTGCAGGGACCTCATAAAATATGACCAGCTCCATTAGACCCTCATGATATCTCCAAAGAAGGGAGGTTCTGGAGGGTTCTAAAGAATACGCCAGGTGACTTTTTTTCCCCCTCCCTGTAGACAAAATTTTTGTATCCACTATATAGTTGTTTGGAAGAACAAAAGTGTTGTTAGACATGTCAAACAGGGAGGCCAGCCCACCTCTTCAGCGTGCTGACCAGCTACTCTCCCTCCAGGCTGCCATTCGAAAGGAACTTAACGAGTTTAAAAGCACCGAAATGGAAGTCCACGAGTTAAGTAGACACTTAACAAGGTTAGTATTGATGGGGTCCGGCTTGTGTGTTCCACCACGATGTTACTTTATTTTGTTTTAGACACAGCTGACTTAGTTCTCTCACTACATAGCCCAGACAGGCTAGGAACGTACAGCAATCCTCCTGCCTCAGCCTCCTGAGTGCTAGCTAGCTTTGCAGGTGTGTACTGGCACACTCAGCTCTGTCAGTATTTACTTTCAAGCAAATAGTCTTTTGTCCTGGGTTACCAAGTTACTTTGTGGGTGAGATGGGACAGAGGTCAGCATCAAGTTCTGCCTTTAAGTTGATAAAACAAGAGCAGGGAGGCTGTGTATGGTGGCATACGCTGTTAGTCCCAGCATTAGGGAGGCAGAGGCAGATGGATCTCAGTTGAGTTTGAGACCAGCCTGGTCTACATAGGGAGTCACAGGCCAATGAGGGCTCCAGAGTGAGACTCTGTATCATAACAAAAACAAACAACAAAAAAAAATGGTTTGGAAAACAAAACCTTAGGCAACGGATGTTAAAATGTTAAGCAGCCAGGAAAAAAAAAACACCCTCAGCTTTTTAATTAACTCAAATGAGAACTAAGTGTTGGGCAACCCCAAAGAGAGTTTTTATAAAAACTGAAGCTGGGGAGGGAAGTATATTGCCAACATATATAGTCAGCAGAGGCCAAACCTGGGCAGAACTCCAAAATACCACACAGGACCACGAAAGAGCGTGCTGTGCTGTGCTCTTCTGCCACACGGTCCTGACGGATATCGCTTGGGGAAAATGAGACACAGAAAGAATTAGCAGCGTAAGGATGTGTGCATGGCTAGTTAGTAACTAAGCTGCTGGCTTTTCTAATCTCTCCTCTGGAGAGCAGGTGGGAAAGCAGGCCTTACCAATGTACCTACCGCCTGACTCAGGCACACAGTTAGGACCGCCATCTTGGCTGCCCTGCAGAAGTCCTGGTGGAACCTCCAAAGACTCCACATTAAACTTTCTCAGGTCCATAGGTCTGTGGTGTTCAAGTATGTGGGGTGCCCTTCCATGTTTGTGTCATGGGTGGGAGGTCACACAGGCGTGCGGCTGTCACAGCCAAGCTATCTCGGGATGGGAAGATGCTGTTGTGGGAATCTGGGCCTCAGCCTTGATGGAGTTCCTTCTTTTCCAGGTTTCATCGACCTTAACAGTGGGATTACTCTTGAGTGCTCTGCTGTCTTCAAAACATAAATTTATAAGAACCATAAGTGCTGGCATTTGTCCACTTCCCTGTTACGATGTAAATCTGAACTGCCTTTTTTTAAAAAAAAAAAATAATATGAAAGAGACAAAAGAAAAAAAGAAGAAGACGACGAAACAAAAGGAACCACAATCAGGACTCTGTGCAGGAACACCATGGTGACCACTCCTTGGAGCTGCTGGCACCATTTCTGCTATGGAAAGGTGTCCAAGCCCCCAGCAGGGACCTGCCTGAGGACTGTCCAGGGGCTGCCTCATCCCCTTCATCCAGACCCAGCAGGCACCACATTGGTTCAGTCTTTGGTGAACCTCTTCCTCACAAGGGACAGTTGCCTGAGTCCAAAGAAGCCAAGGGCAGTAGGTTTAGCAAGGGAGTGGCTAGATGAAAGTCATAGTCCAGCTGGCCTTCTAGACTTGGTTAGACACACAGGCTCCAGATGGGGCTTCTACCTTGGGGGCCCTTGAGAGGGGGAGAGATGCTGGAAAGGGGGATGACCTATCACAGTCCCCCCACCCCTCCCTCCCTCCCTCTCTCTCTCTCTCTCTCTCTCTCTCTCTCTCTCTCTCTCTCTCTCTCTCTCCTGTGGAGCCTAGGCTGGCACTTTGATGGGAAGCATGTGTGCTGTGGCCATACATAGGAGGCTAGAACTGAGCATCTACTTTGACCTCCTGCCAAACACTGGCTGCCTGCTCAGTTCATATTCACTGACCAGCTTATG
Source organism: Acomys minous (assembly GCF_964271855.1). Classification (NCBI taxonomy): domain Eukaryota; kingdom Metazoa; phylum Chordata; class Mammalia; order Rodentia; family Muridae; genus Acomys; species Acomys minous. The sequence goes on along the minus strand of NC_140490.1, from coordinate 51,224,825 downwards.
TTTGGACAGCCCAGGGCTTTGGGTGATCCACGCATAAATGCCATTGCTAAGGTTCCCTTCGGTATTCATGAGTATAAGCTGACCAGGGGCTGGCATCAGAAACTCCATGGCCCACATTTTTTCTTTGGCCTTGTACCACACCTGGGACAGTGATGATGTAGCTTGGCAGCTAATAGCTTCTGAGTATCAATGCATGGAGACCAGCGCGGGGGACCAGTGTCCCACTGCCTCTCCAGAGCCTGCCTCTCCAGAGCCTTCTACTCTTCTGGCTTTGCACTGAAGAGTCTCTGCAGAGAACTCCATCTCAGCAAGGCTAGCCCTAGGCAAAACTTTGCCAGCCATGACTGTCTGTGTTCTCTCTCTCTCTCTCTCTCTCCCTCCCTCCCTCCCTCCCCCCTCCCCCTCTCTTTAGGATTGTGCCTCCAGCTGCCCTATTGACAGGGTCCCCAAGGGTTGGGTGTGCACTGAGGGAAGGACACCCCAGACCCTAAGGAGGTCTTCTGCAGCACTGTTTTCCTTCCTAACCCAGCTCACAAACCCTTGGGTGCTGAGCTTTCAGAGTTACCATGGCTTCTCTAAGTGATGGCTTACTCCGCAACGCACCTGGGATTTAGGAAGATGCCTGCTGGCCAGCCTAGCTAACCACAAAAGAGTTAGTTAGCTGTCCTCTTGTCAAACCAGTTGGGATCAGGTTACTCATAGCACCCCTCAGTGAGTACAAGTCTCTGGAGCATGGAGGGCCCCATGGCCAGTTGCTAACCCACGAACCAGAGTTAAAAGAAAAGCTTAGATCAGCCCCTACAGCAGCCCACACAGCTCCTGCTCTCCTGGCACTGTCTGGATGGGGCACACACCTCTGGCCAGTCCAAAAACACCACCATCACTGGGTCTTTCTGTTACTATTACTTGAATGTCCAGAGAGGTATTCAGGGAAAATGTGGCAGGAACTTTAGCGTGGCTGTAAACACAGTCTTCCCGGAATGCTTACTGACTTTTGAATGTGCACATGGTAGGAGGAAAGATGCAGAAATCTTTCCTTGAACTTCCCTAGGGTGGAGGGTAGGCACATGTCCGGGGTGGAGGGCCCTGCCCAGCCGGGCCTGAGGTCTGCACTTCCTCTAAGCAGCAGCTGCGCTTCAGGCTGCTGTGGTGGCCTAGCTGGATGGGCCTTCCCCAGCCAGGAAGAGTCCTAAGGAACTCCTCCCACAAAGGCCCATGGCTTCCCTGCTGGCCACGGTTCTAGGGCCCTTCTGATTGCCTGGGAACAAATGTCCCAATTCATCAATCTCCCCGCTGCCAGCCAGCAGCCTCCAGTGTTCCCTTCAGCGTGCCCAGGGTTGCCCTTCTCTTTGTACACGGAAGAAACTGGACAGAATGTCCACATCACTTCCTGCACGGTACCCTTTGGCCAAAGTCACTTGCTCAGAGTTAGGGGTGCACCTCGCATGATCCTGAAAGGTCACCTCCTTTGGGGATCAGCTATTTCAAGGCCAGGCTCAGCAACCTCCCCAGCTGTCGGAATGGCACCTGCACTCTCCTTCTGAAAACCTGCAGTCTTTGGTGAGCTGAACCATGTTCCCCCCCCCCCCACTTTGTTCGGACAACTGAAGTGGTTCGAATTGTTTCCGAAGGTGACAGCTTGACATTAATTAGGGGGTAGTAAAAGGCAAGCTGGATGGCTTAAAACATCCCTTTCTGAGAAAGCTGCAGTTTTCAAGTGAGTTCATCTTCAGCCTGTACATTTTCACCTGAGCACTGTGGAGTTCGGGTTAGCAAGGAAGGAGAAAAGGACACTCATCAGACCTTACGTTTTTCTCTCAAAATGAGGCATTGCTGAACCCTTTCCCAGCTCCACTTTCCTGACAGAAGAGCCTGCCACTGACAAACTGGCTTTCCCAAAATCCCGGTCACTTCATTCGCTAGATGCCCTCCAAGCCCTGCCAGGTTTTAAGAACGTGAGCCTTTCTGCCAGATAGAGAAACCAAACCACGCAATGGTCAGTGTGAGGAGACGCTCCGGGTTTCTTTTCTCCTGCTTATATGAACATGTGTTTGTACTTTTGGAATGAGCATCGTGGTGTGTCGCTTCTATGAATGGGATCCCAGGCTCTCCCTGTGCACAGCCAGTGGGCAGGGGTCACCTCTGATGACTTCTTCCTCCCATGAGTCTGTTCCTCCCCCAAGCAGGTTGCTTTCTCCAGTTGCTTCCTGGTGTCTGTATATAGTTCGTCTTTGTATAGGAGTGAGTGAGTGTGGTGACCGTCGATGCCGTGCCCTCCCGGGCTCTAACTTAACAGATGACGGCTGTATGAGGAAGATGCTGTACATAAAATATAAATTAAACTGGATCTCTGTGGCCTAGGTTTTGTACATACAGAAACTGCATGGTATTTAAATTATTGTTTCTCTCTGATGATGTATGCAGTTTCTTTAAAAACAAACCAAAAAAAAAAAGTTTAAAAAAACAAAAACAAAAAACCAGCTTTGACTGATGTGTTGTTTTATCACCTGCCAGTAGGAGCCACCAAAAATAGTTGGGCTGGGGAAGGGTTGGCAAAGGGGAAGGGAAGGAGGTCACCAGTTACTGGAGAGACCAGCAAGCTCATGTTCCTGGCAGCATTCGGGCATGGGGGCAGCATTGCTGCACATAGATGAACTTTCTAGAACGTTTGTAGCCTCCACCATTTTTGACATTTGAAAAAAAAAATCTCCCAAACCTGTATCCCTGAACAGTCTGGGGAGCGAATATAAATTAGCCTTTAGGTAAGTCACTCAGGCATCTTGCTGGTTTAGGTATTAGACAGCTTGATAGCCTGAGGGTCTTTGGGGTGCCTCTGTAGCCAAAAAAAAATTTATTTGCCTTTTGAGAACAGTGGACTCTTTATCTGAGGGTTCAACTACCTTTGGATCAAAAATATAAGGCAGACTGCATGGGTACTGAAGCATTGCCTGGCCACTGTTTCCTAAACCATACACTATGGTGCCTTCTCTCTCTCTCTTTCTCTCTCTCTCTCTCTCTCTCTCTCTCTCTCTCTCTCTCTCTCTCTCACACACACACACACACACACACACACACACACACACACACACACACACACACAAATACATTGCATGAGGTCCTAATATATCATGTCAAGCATACGGGAGGATGTCCAGAAATCACAGGTAAATACCGTACTGTTTTATACCAGGGAATTGACTATTTTATTCATACAGATTTGCAATAGGAATGGTCCTGGAATTCCACAAACAGACAAAACGACAGACCACTGTATATGCACCAGCTTCTTGAGGTCTTGAGTGTCCCTTGAGCAAAGCAAGCATCCTCTCACATCACCTTCTGGTTTTGCTAGGCTGCCCTTCTGAGGGCACTAGAGAAGCCGAGGGCTGCCATCTAGGTGGAGGAGGCTGCTGGGTCTCATACACTGGAGCCAGCCATATGAGAAAGCAGCTTCCGGAGGGAAGGCCAGCAAGGGACTGGCCTGCATTAAGCCTTGTAGCGGAATCACCTGGGATTCTCTTTGAGGACTCAGTAAGTCTGGCTGCAAGTGGATCCTGCACTGGGCACGCTCCCAGGTCCTGTGCTACAGCTGGGCTGGGAACCACACTTAAGGCACAGGCTTCAGAGAACAGGTCACTTGCTGGGACTGGGATACATACACACTCACCCCGCCCCCACTTCCCACCCCCCACCACCAGTGGCTACATGAATGGAACTGGGCTGCTGGAGACAGAAGTAAAGCTCCAGGCTCCCTGTCTCCCCAGGAAGGCTGAGAAGCACACAACAGGAGTGGCTCCGGAGCAACACAGAGTGTGTGGTGTATAAGGATCTCGCCTTCTACTCAAGTATGTACCTCATGCCACCCTTCCCGTCTCCCAGAGCTCTCTGGGTTTTGATAAGTCTCACCTGAAGAACCTGGATGCAATTTCCTGTGGGCATAAAGGGCTGGGAAGAAAAAGATTTTTAAAGAGCTCCAAAGAAAGGGAATAAAGGGTCTAGTTGTGTAGTCTCACCAAGCAGAGGCAGCCTGGTGCCTCCATCCCTGTATCTGTTTGCATTTCCCTAAGTGGTAGTAGTGCTGGCCCATGTCACCTAATTTCTCCACACTTTTGTTTCCTCATCCTCAAAGTGAGGTCTTTGAATTAGGTGTTCTTTTTTAGTGTGTGTGTGTGTGTGTGTGTGTGTGTGTGTGTGTGTGTGTGTATACAATGAGTGTGAGTGGAGGTCATGGGGTCAGAGGTCAGAGGTCAACATTTGGTGTCAGTCCTCACATTCCAACTTTGTTGAGCTTGGCTTTGTTGTTGGCTGCCGCACAGGCCCTGGATGCTTACGGGGATTCTCCTGTCTCCACATCCCATCTCACTGTAGAACTGCTGGGATTACTGGCACCATGCCTGGCTTTATGTGGGTTCTAAAGCTCCAAACTCAGGTCCTCATGTGTGCGCAGCAAGCACTTTACCCCCTGAGCAGTCTCCCCAGCCTACATAGCATGTTCTCAAACATCCTTAGAGAGTCAGAGACAGGCGTGGTTTGAGGTTTTTGAAGGGTATTTTGTTTGAGACATGGTCTTAATCTATAACCCAGGATGGCCCAGCTACATGGCCCAGCTAATCCTCCTGTTTCAGTCTCTCGAACCATCATGCCCAGCAATATGATAGGGGTTTTTGGTTGGTTGGTTTTTTGGGGTTTTTGTTTGATTGTTTATTGGTTGGTTGTTTTTGTTTGATTGTTTATTTGGTTGTTTTGGGGGTTTTGGGGGTTTGTTGTGGTTTTTGAGACAGGGTTTCTCTGTGTAGCCTTGGCTGTTCTGGACTCGCTTTGTAGACCAGGCTGGCCTCGAACTCACAGAGATCCTCCTGCCTCTGCCTCTGCCTCCTAGAGTGCTAGGATTGCAGGTGTGTACCACCGTGACCAGCAATATGATAGTTTTTAAAACACTAAACTGAGTCCTGAGAAGAAAAGACCTCTTACCGGGTCCTTTGGGGAGGCTCACCCCTCAGGTCACTTGCAAGTACCAGCCTCTCAGTGAATCTTCTGTCCCTGTCTGCCATGGATGGGCCTGGACAGCTATCCTCTTAGGATGTCGTCCTCCTCAAGTACTCATTGGATGCCTAAGACATGCCCTCCCCTCACAGCAATGAGGTAACTTCAGCCCCGCTGTTCACCCAGAGTATACTGTCTCCTGGCTCGGTCTCCACAGATGCCGGGTACTGGGTCCAGAGCAGTCCCTCTGTGCAGCTATAGCTAAACACCAGGGACTAGGAAAGATAAGTCCCCTCAGCCCCATCCTGACCCTGCCTAAAACTGAGATGAGGCTCTTGTCCATGGAGATGTCTTACAGGACTTGACAGCCAGGTGATATTTATGACCTGCAAATAAAGTAATGCTGAACAAGGTCCTGGTGCTGCCTGAGTCTCCAGCCAAGACAGGAAGAGAGCAGCAAGCTGCTGGGTGACTGGAAGAGATCTTAATCAAGCCGGCTGGAAAGGCAGAAGTTGCCACCATGCACACAATCAGGACAAGCAGATTCTTCTCCCTCAGCATCCCTAGAGCCAGTTCCCAGAACCCTGGGAGGCCAGCTGTGCCTGGCAGGCAAGTACATTTGGGCCTTTCAATGCGGCACCAGAAACTTCTAGAAGGCTCAGAGGCTCACAACCACTCCCAGTGTGCTGCCTATGCACACCTTAGGATTCAAACAGCACAAGCCAGGGCAGGAAGCTGTCCCTGGGCCAGCTGTGTGCTGCCTTTGGGGCTAAGTGGTAGGGACTCCCCTTCCAAGCCACTCTTCTGTTTGTTTTTGAGATAGGATTTTTCTACCCATCCTTGGCTGACCTGGAACCCACTGTCCAGACCCAAGCTGGCCTCAAACTCATAGCGATCCACTTGTCTCTATCTCTGAGTGCTGCAATTAAAGGTATGTACCTGGCTCCAAGGTAGTCTTAAAATACCAGCTATCATTTTTGCCAGACCCAGGCCCTGCCCTCACCCGGTGGCTCCCCATCCATACTTTCCTGGCATCAAGTGTCCCTTGTGTTAATTTAGCACTCCTCACTTCTGTCTTCCTGGCTTGGTGACAGGCACAGAGCCAGCAGGGCAGACCCCTTCGTTTTCTGTAGAAAAGCATACTCAATAAAATGCTTGCTTTGGGATTACAGAAGTTGGCTCTAACGAAAAGAACGGGGACAAAGAGCAGGGAAGACTTAGCCAATCACTGCAGAACCTCCTATATGGTGGGTGGCCTTTCCTCCCCATTATGCCCTGCTATTCCACGCCTCTTTCCCTTAAGAAATGAGGAGCCTGAAGGAAAGGAATCGCAAGTCAAGGCCTGACTGGGCTACAGAGTGAGTTCACGGCTAGCCTGGATGACTTCCTGAGACCCTGTTCCCAGATGAAAGGTAAAAAACAGACTGGGGAATAGAGCTCAGCAGTAGAGGGCTTTGCCTAACATGTGAGTGGCTCTGGGTTCCAGCTTTAGTGCTACAAACAAAACAAAACAAAAACAAACAAACAAAAAACCAAACAGACCAGCGGGTGCACATCACACTCATTTCCATTTTTAGGGCAGCAAGTGGACAAGGAAGCTGACTGGAGGTCTTTGTGCCCACACTGGTGTGACTTCAGTCATATCACAATTTAAAATCCAAGCCCAGGCCACAGTGAGGAATGCAAGCAGGCTTCAGGCCACACAGCAGCTGTTCTAAGCAGGGACAACCCCCCCCACCCCCCCCACCCCCCTCCATCCCTCCCACCAGACACTGTGAGGTTTTCATGTCACCAGCCCTCTGTCAGGAAGTGCAGCCCTTTTGTTTCTCCCTTGAGACAGGGTCTCATGCAGCCCTACACGATGTTCTGGGACATTGTGCTGGACGCCTCTATCCCTTGCCACCATTTCACAGGCTAGGGGACTCAGGCTGACAGAACACAGGACAGCAGAGCTACATGAATTCCAGCCTCTTGGCCTGGTCCAGTTCGCTGGCTCCCAGACCTGCAAAGGACAATTAGGAAGGTGACAGTTGGAGACATGCTTTTTTTATTCAGTGTTGGGCTTAAACATAGGTCCTTTTAATCAGTGTTGAGGACTGAACCTGGATCCTTCTCTGTAGTACTGGGGGGTTGAATCTAAGGCCGTTGACTCAGTATTGAGGATTGATCCTAGGGAAGTACTCTACCACTGAGCCACAAGACCAGCACTTCTTTTTACTGTTTAAGACTGGAGTTTAGGCCAGGTGGTGCTGGGGCATGCCTTCAATCCCAGCACTCAGGAGGCAGAGGCAGGTGCATATCTTGAGTTCGAGGCCAGCCTGGTCTACAGAGTGAGTTCCAGGACAGGCAGGGCTGCATAGAGAAACCCTGTCTCGAAACAAAACAAAGATAGGAGGAATTCAGTAACCCAAGCTGTCCTGAACTCACTCTATAGGCCAGGCAGGCCTCAAGCTTGCAGGTCTTCTGTCTCAGCCTCAGCCTCTGACACCATACCTGGCTTAGACAGTTTCAGCCATCTGCCCTGATAAACTGCATCCGCTCTGCTGAGTCACTTCAGCAGTAGCTGGAAGATCACCTAACATTAACTAAGACCAAGTGAGGTCTGTTTTTAATGTCTAAGAAGTCTAGAGGTAGGCTGGGAAGGGCTAGTATGATGGTTTCCTGACAATCTGCATCACAGATCCATTTTTCTGCCCTACCTAGCCCTTATTATGTGACTTTTATCCTTAAGGTTACCTCACAGTCCAAGATGACTTCTAAAGTTCCAGCCACTATTTATGGGTTCTAGCTTAGAACTAAGAGGCAAGCTCAACTGCCATCTGGGTAAATCTTCCAAGCACCTGTGAGAGAGGGTGTGGGAGCATACATGCATGGTGCATCTTAGCGTCAGAGTGCCATGCTTTCATCCTTTATTTGAGACAGGTCACTCACTCACCGGCACTTTGTTTGCTGCCTTCCATGGATGCACCTGTCTCTGCCTCCCATTTTGCCTTCACTAAGATTATAGGCACATACCACTATGCCCCACTTTTTCCATAGGTTCTGGGGACCCAAACTCAGGTCCCCAGGCTTGGGAGACAAGCAGTTTACCAACTGAACCATCTCTCCAAACTAATAAAAGTCTTTTACAAATTATTCTGAAAGACCTGCTATCACCTTCTATCCTTCTCAACAAAAGAAAGTCTTGTAAACAGATCTGCTTATTAAGAAAAAAGGGGAAGATGGTTACTGGTTAAAGGGCAGTAAAGTGGTGGGTCAGTTCCCAATAGCAATCCTTGGTGATGAGATCTGTGATAGGTTATCAGAAACCACTTCCTGTGACCTGGTAGGGAGAAAGAAGTCTAAAAAGAACATCGCTCCTCCGCGGTGCTGAACTTCTCTTCCTAGTCTGAGGTCCTTCATATGCCTTTAGGAATGAGGTCAGGCTGGTCATATATATCTCTGTCTTTCTATCATCTGTCTGTCTGTCTGTCTGTCTGTCTGACAGGATCTCACATAAACCAGGCTAGCCTTAAACTATGTACCTGGTGACGCCCTTGAATTCCTGATCTTCCTGCTTCTATCTGCTAGGATTTGAGGCATGCACCGCCACACGTAGCCTAGTCATATAAAGTGAGAAAACAGCTCTGGCAGGTGCTTCTCTGAATAAATTCTTTAGCCAGCAGGGTTAAGTCTCCCATTAGCTAAAAATCTGCATGCCCGGCAGTCCTTGCTATACATATGGTGGCTCCCAAGAACAGCAGCCTTGGCAGGAATCTTTGTGGAGGCACAGATTGTGGACCCCTGGGCCCCATCCAGGCCTGTGATGTGAGCTCAGAATCAGCAAAGTCCATCCATGCCCAAACTGGAGACCCCAGTTGTTAGGGTTTGGATGGCGGAAGGAGCACCACACAATCACACCATGCAACAGACTTATGGAGGATGCGAGGGTGCCTCGGAGAGGGGACAAGATGGGGCAAAGAGAGGCAGATATGATAGACAGAGTCAGTGTGTGTGTGTGTGTGTGTGTGTGTGTGTGTGTGTGTGTGAGAGAGAGAGAGAGAGAGAGAGAGAGACAGAGAGAGACAGAGAGAGACAGAGAGCGCGAGAGAGAGCAGGCTGTGATGGTGGGGACCTTTCAAAGGGTACTCATGTCGCATTTGGTGGCTGGAGATGGCATGGCTCTGGTGCTGAGTAGCTGAAGGCAGACTGGGGAGCACCTGGTTCTGGAATGTGGGTAGTCCTAACACCTCTTTCAGTAAAGCATCTTCAGAGTGTAGGATGGATCTGTTTGCCTAAGTGTGCTTTTCACCCCGGATGAACAGATAAGGGCAGGGTCACAGGTGGCCCCTAGGCTACTGATTGGTCCATGGCTGAACCAGACCCACAGACTTAAGAATCAAGCCAAGAGCCTGGCTTAGAGGTTGTACAGTCACCACATAAAGGATTTTTAAGCTCAGGGAAAGAGAGGTAGTGAACATCTTCTAGCCAGGAAGCAGGACCACCTGGCCTGACCTACTTATCAGTGACCTCTCTCACCCGCTGTGCACCCGGAACTTCCCTTCTCTTATCTCCTTGCTGGCTGGTCAGCAGGCTTCCTTTGCAGGCTTCCCTGGGTTCTGACATTCCTCAGGCCTAGACTTGCCTTCTCTGCAATCCTGTGATCTGTCACCCTTAGCAGCCACAACTCTAATTGCTTCGACTCGGGTTTATTCAACTGTCATATGGTCTGGCAACCTCAGTTTGGGTCCAGGTACTCTGGAAAGCCACGCCCTAACCCCCCTGCCCCACCCCCATGCAATCAGACACACACACACACACACACACACACACACACACACACACACACAAAATTGCTGCCTGCTGCTGGCCTCTAACCTCCCACCTCCCAGCTTTCAGCCGACTTCTTATGAATGTTCACAGGGCAGACCCAGCCATGAAAATGGTTTGCCAGGGTCGCAGTGTGATACTTCCCTCTTTACGTCCTCTCCCACCAGCTCCCACCCCAGAAAGGGCTGGCTGGCCAGCTACAGTAGTTGGCGGAAATTATAAGTAAATGGTGCAGAACAAGCCACTCAGACACAGCTGAGCAGGAGTCCTGATCCCTCAGCCCTGCAAAGCAGGTTATCTGATGAGCGGGCATGCTGAACAGAGTGCAAAGCTTTTGAGGTGTCCTCCTTGCCACAAGGAACACTCCCCACTTGTGCAGATGCAGGCTCACCGGTGGCCTGGAGGCTACTGATTGGCCCCTGGCTAAATCAGAACCACAGATTTAAGAACCAAGGCAAGAGAGCGGCTCCAGAAGCCATGTATGCACCACAGAAATGTGCTGTCTTAGACCCAGAGACAGAAGCTTTTAGCTCACCCACCCAACACCTGAACAATGCCCACCCTTTGGGGGGTGAGGGGGGGTGCATGGCTCTAGACAAAGGCATTATGTCCAAGGTAGGCATCAGGGAGGGACCACTGGGATGCCAGGCATAGCCCTGGCTTGAAGCAGCTTGGTCCTGGGAAACATGGAAAGTTTAATCACACCAAGTGAGTAAGGGCAGCTATTAGTACCAGGGTGCCATTGAGTAAGAGGGGCTTGCTTCTGAGGTTCTACAGCACAACAAGATAATTGTAACCCACAGCTAAACATCCTAGGGCAACAGAGGGAATTTTCAATGCTCCCAACATAGAGAAATGATCAATGGCTTACGGTAATGAATATGCCAATGACTCTCATACAGTTGTCCCACACTTTAGGCATATAGTGAGTTGTTCCATCACACCTCACAGACATGCATGAGCTGTTTGTGCGGTGTCGATTTACAGATATCTGTAAGGAACTGGGCAGGTGGCTTAGTGGGTAGAGCGCTTGCAAGCATGAACTCCTCCTGAGTTCAGATTCCCAGAAGCCATGTAAACTGGACACAATAATGTGTCAGGCAGGAGACACTCCAGGAGCTTGAGGGCTCTCCACCTTGTGTACAGTGTGACAAACAAGAGTCTCTGACTGTCCCAAACAAGCTGCAAGGAAAGGACCAACACCCGAGGTTGCTCTCTGACCTCCACCTGTATGCACACATACACCTCCAAACACACACACACACACACACACACACACACACACACACACACACACGCGCGCACACACACAGGATTTTAAGTGTATATGTTTCTTTATGTTTAAGGGTAGGAATTAGTGACCCAGCATTTGCTCACCATGCACAAGGCCCTGGCTTGATAGCCCAAGCCAGTCCTTCAAAAATAGATGATGTCTTAGACGCTAGAAGCACAGAGGAAGTAGAGTGTGCTTTCGGTCCAGAAGTTCACGAGGGTCTCTTCTGGGATAGACAGGCTGCAACAGACCTAGACGGGTAAAGTGGCTCAGCAGACAGGATCTAGGCACACTCTCCCTACCTAACTGTAGGTGTAGGTACTCACATTCCAGGGTGCTCTGGGCCTTTCGCTTTCCTTTTTATGTTTGCCATGAGAAGGGTCTCATCTAGCCCAGGCTGGCCCTGAACTCATTATCCTCCCCTCCAGAGAGTTGGGAGTGGAGCTGTGAACCACCACACCTAGATGTGACCTGGTGTTCTCGGTGCCCATGTGTGATGCGCACCAACATGTACACAATAGGCTGTGGAGAAGAGTCCAAGCGTGAGGTTGAGGAAAACTAAGCTGAGTGACGGGCTCAGAACCAGGGGAGAGCACAGAGGCTCCCGCCCCGCTCCTTACCGGAAGCCTATGCTGACACCTCTTCCACTGCTAGCTTGCATCCCAGAGTCAGTGTATCCTTCCCTTGCGTGCCAGCTCAGGAGGTGAAAGGTACTCTCGGCTGCTAGAAGGAAACAGACTCGGTTACTGCTTATATTCCAGTCTGTCATCGGCTCCCAGAGGGCAGGCCCCAGGCATCTGCTCCAGAAACCTAGCGCTCGCTCGGTGCTGCTCATAAAGGAGCGAGTTCACACTGACGTCACGATAAAGGGAAGTAAGGAAGCAGACACCAAGTGGCTGGGACAGGGCAGATGGAGGGGCAACATTTAGAAGCAGATCATCCGAAGTCTCTGCACCGCGCTGCCTCCCTCAAAGTACCAACTGTCATGAGGGAAAAGCCACACATGTTCCAACACACACGCAGACCCCCACATACACACGGCATACTTACACACCAAAATTGTACATCTACCCTACATTCCACATGTACATATACCCAACACACATACACACGCCACATGCTTCATCCCACACACTCTACACATATACACCAGCCCCCCTTGACATATACACTCACAAATACACATTCCACATACACACCTACCCCCCACACATACCACATAGACATCAGCCCCATTCCACATACATACTGACTCACACATATACCACATATATACTCTCTCATTCCATACACCACACATACATTCCATATATATATATACAACTACCCACATATATATACCACATTTATATCAGCTCCCTCCACATATACACTACACAAGCACACACACACACAAACCAAATACACCAGCTTCCCCAACATACACACCCAAACACACATCCCTTTTCCTTTATGTCTTCAGTTCTAGTGGGTTTTGAGCTTCTGTCATTGTGTTTAAAGATTCTAGAGGAGACAGAACAGAACCAAGTTTGTCATGGTAAATCCCAGCTTTGCAAAGACGACGGAGAATCCCCCATTATAGCTCTAACCCCGGCTGTGTCGAGCACCCTGGCCTTTAATGTGGAGCCAACAGTCCCCTCAAAGCCACCAAAGGATCCATGAACGGTGACCACTATGTGACAGAACGTGGCCCAAGGATCACCAGCTACTAGCCCTAACCTGTCACCCCTCCTAACCCTGTGGTAGCAGAGGGTTCTGGGAAGTCCACCTGACATTCAGTGATTTGTTAGAAAACACCAAGAAACCCACTAATACCAAGCGAGTGCTCTCTCCTACAAGGCAAATGCAGAAGAGTTTTATTTAATAAAAGCTTCATGACAGTAACCCCAGCACTCAGGAGGCTGAGGCAGGGGGACTGCCAGGAGTTCAGGGCCAGCTACATACTGAGTTACAGAAAGCGAGGTATAGAAAAGACTTCATGCTAGTTGGCACAAAGAGCATGGAACATGTAAGAAAACGCAAAGACCATTTTTAAGCCACTTTAGCAAGAGACGGCAATCAGCACACATTACACACACTCTAGGTCAACAGAAGGCAAAAGCCAAATCCAAGATGTCAAGAAAAGGAAGCTGTTCTTTTTCCAGAAACAGGCCTTTCTAAGTAGCTAACACATGCTTGGTGCTCATTAGAGGGGGCAGCGCTTCACTTGTGCATCCATGAGCATTACCCAGGCTGCACCTAAACTGAGCCGTGTACGACCAGAAGGCACTTCCTAATCACCCCCTTACGACACAACCCCAGAGATGCACGTCAGTGTCCCCAAGATATGCAGATTTTTCCAACATGGCTACACCAGGCATTCTGATTAAATTATTTTACTGGGTGGGGTGAGGGTGAGGAGGTTGCATTTTGAGCACCACAGCAAGATGACTATTTCTACCCAGTTAGTAGACCAAGTGACGTGGACAAAGTACACAGGGAGGGCCTGCAGACAGCCCATGAAGTCACGGGCTGTCAGGACGAATGCACCGGGGTCCCACAGTGTTTGTGCCACAAGTCGATGGCCTTGCTCACAATGGCGTCTGAGCTGTCCTGAGGAATCTGTGAAGAACAAATGAGTCCAAGTGAAATTCCCGTGTTTGTTTCTTCTCTCATCCTCTGTCGCAGACCTGTTTCCATAAGAGCTTCCTGTTTTTGGAGGTTGACCGCAGATGTGAAGTGATTTAATGCTCCTAGGGACACACTGAGTAACCCTGGTGCCAGGCAGCCCTGCCCACTCACACTTAGCCCTGGACAAGTACTCAGCTGCCTACGGTTCAGCACTGATCTCTAGTCAGGGAACAATGGCCCAAACTCACAGAGCTGTTCCCAGGGTGACAGAAGATAGCCCTCACTTGGCACATATCTGGCACTGTTGGCCTCTAATTAATATAATGACAATGATTCACTTAATGAACACATACACATCCCCTTAGCTCTTATTATTTACTGGGACACACTTGACATGTTAGAGCTGGGTAATTGGGGTTGGGGGGGGCATGGATTCTGAGTCTGCTCCACAGTGTACTCACTCTATGCAGGCTCAGTCTCTTTACTGTTTCCCAGGGAGAGGAAGGAGGAGCTGAGCCACTGAGGCCTTCCCAGGACACACCAGTACTCAGGCACATTAACCAATCCAGCTAGGATCACACTAAAGGCAGTTAGGGCAGGGAAAGCCTAAGGAACCCCAATGGTGCTCACATGCCTCAGGTTCCTGCTGGGCTCCCTGGGGATGAGACTCCACCCTCAGGAGGCATGCTGCAGGCAGAGGGCTTGCCATGCAGACCAACAGCCTCCCAAGAGAAAAAGAAAAAGAACTGTTAAGGAAAAAGAACTATTTCTTCTTGCCAGGAGTGGGGTGCTTGGCTATAATCCCAGCACCCTGGAGGCTGAGGCAGGGGGATTATTGAGAACTGGAAGCCAACATGGGGTATATAGAGATTGCCAGGCCAGTGTGGGTTATAGCATAAGTCACCAGCTCAAACCAACCACAACAAAATGCTTCAGGAGAGTAACAATACACAATAGGACAGTTGGCTTGCCAAGCTGCCTTCATTTCCAGAACCCAAGTCTAAGGAGACCAAGTACTCACGTTTTCCAGAAACTTTGTTATCTTCTCTGCACTGTTTAGTGCCATGACCTTTATCTTAAAGGTCAATAATATTTCTACCGCTACAAAAACTAGGATCTTACAGGATCCGCTTATAACTTTATCCCAGACCCTACAAAACAGAGAGATCACCAAATTAGAGGACTTTAGAGCTGATGTTACCTAGACATCTCAGATTATAAAATAAAACCAAATTACACTCATTTTAAGTGCATGTTTCAAAGAATAACTCTGAAATAATCAGTACGAACAACATGACAAATAAACCTCTGAGCAGATTCTAGATAGAATAGTGTTACATTTACCTCTAACGCTTCCTATATGCTGACTTCCTTTCTTCAAAACAACATCACAAAGACCTGGAGTTGTGGACTCAGACTGAGAAATACTCTTAACCTAGTGGTTCTCAACCTTCCTAATGCTGCGACAGTTCCTCATGTTGTGACCAAACCATAAGATTATTTTTGTTGCTACTACATAACTGTAATTTTGCTACTGTTATGAATCATAATGTAATAGCTATGTTTCTGATGGTCTTAGGGGACCCCTGGGAAAGGGTTGTTTGACCCCAAAGCAGTTGAGATCCACACGTTGAGAACCACTGTCTTAGCATGTGTCTCAAAGTGAATGGAGAAGCAAAGTTTGTCTCTGGTGACCTTCAGCTCATTTGAGGCTATCATGAAAAGTCTAAGAAACGCAAAGGTGTCCGTCCGTTAGGATCCAACACCTGTCTGGAACGGAACCACTCAGGCTGCTGCACACTGTTTCAGACACAACTCCTGAGGCCCACAGTCTTCATAGGCATGTATTCAACAATAAGGAGACCACATTTCAGTTACAGAAACTGCTAGGAAACGTAGCTTTGAATCGCTTTCTTGTTCTGAAGCCAACTCCAACTTTGAGGGGTGATCACATGAGGGGCCAGGATCTCCTTCCGACTCCACACTGCCGGTATGCAGTGGGGGACACGTACCTCTGTAAACTGGACTCGGGCAGGCATCCCGCGAAGCACCTTTTGAACCAGAGATCATAAGGAAGTTTGGACACTGCAGAACACGTCTTCAGGTGACTCAGCAGCCTACTGTCTTCCAGATTCAAGTACTGTTCGAAAGCCTTGGGCTAAAGATTACATAGCAAGTGATTACTTGTTTCCTGTAACAGAATGTCAGGTGTCATGCTACAACCTATGATGAAAAAAATGTACATGCTGAGTAAAAGAAAGTGCTAGAAAACGCGAGGGGTCAGTCATAGCACAACAGTTTGGGGTCAGTGGTGACAGTTCTGGAACTGAGGGCTTTCTCAGGACGTGCAACTCTTTCTGTGCTCAGCCCATAAGACAATTACCAGACAAAATGGAACGACTGTCACCCTGCTAGCGCCCTAACCAGATCCGACAGCAAAAGCCGAGTCCAAAGCAAGAGTCAGTTACAATGGACACCTACGAAAGGCGCGTGGCGATACTGGTGATCTGAAGCAGCCAATCATACAGAGAGATGGAAAGGGGAAAGCTGGGTGTGGTGGCGCAAACCGCTAATCTCAGCATTTAAAACTGTGTGACAATGACGGAGTCTGAGGCCGGCCTGGGCTACATCGGAGGGCCTGTCTCCAGAAGCCAAAAGTTACGAGCTAGAAAAACTGCCCCTCTGAGATTAAGAGTACTTGCTGCACAATCAGGGGACTGGAGTTCAGATCCCAGCACCCATATAACAAGGTAAGCATCCTGCATTCCTGTAACCCTGGCTCCCAAGAGAAGCAGAGACAGGAGGATCTCAGGGGCTTGCTGGCTTCCAGCCTAGCCGAGAAAACACAAGCCTTTGTCCAGGTGGAGAAAGATAGGGGACTCTCAACCCCCTCTAATGGTCTACACCCACTGCCCCCCCATGCACACGTGCACACACACGGGCACGCAAACATGAGGATGTCTATATATATGTCTGTGCACCATGTGAGTGCCTAGTACAAACAAAAACCATAAGAGGGTATTGGAATTCCTGGACCTGGAGTTCTAGATGGGTGTGAGCTGTCATCTGGGTGCTGGGAATCAAATGTAGGTCCTCTGCAAGAGTAACATGTGCTCTTAACCACTGAGCCATCTCTCCAGTCCTGCCCCCAACTCTAAATTCTTCACGAAGTAAATAAAGGCTTCTACGCTCCCTCGCAGCAAAAGACACGGTCATACATGCATACACTCATGCAAAAAGCAAGGGTGTGTTTGCTGTTGGGGTGGGGCTACTAGACATAATTACAGCAAACTCATAAGAGGAACACTGAGTAAATTATGGAGGAAAGGTGATTTTTCAATGAGAGACTGTCAATCTGAGTTACAATCAGAACCGCCTAAGGATCTGAAACATTATAATTCTAGGCCCCACACCTATTTAGACTCTGATTTAATTGAGAAAAGGTAAGGAGAAGTTTTTAAAATCTCACGAGTACTAATGGGAAGTGACCAGTTTATCTGAATGAATCAAGAAGTTCTGCAAATACTGAGCTACAGACACACAAACAACAAGGCAGGCCCTTGTTGTGAGTAATGTACTTCATGTGTTCCTATGTGTGTGAGTGTACATATGTTCAAGCTGGAACAAGATGACAGGAGCCCTGAGGTCCACCAGGTCTGGCTGCTCCAACTCCGGACCGGAGGTTACGTGGAAGAGGCAAGCTTCTGCCTCTAGGCCTTCCACACAAGTGGGCGGACAGAAGCCCTAGCTAACTCAGAGGGACCGTCCTAGATAAGCCAGTGGTTCTGGACCAGGATCGGGACTACTCCGAGCAGGTGAGTCCACATGGAGACCCCACAGTCTCCTTTATGCCCTAAAAGCAGACCTTACAAAGGAGACACGGGCCCATTCCATGGGAAACACTTCCTGGCCTTCTGCAGAAAACATTTGCCAGCAGCCACTGCTCAGAGTCTGCTCATCACAGCAACACCAACCAGAGGAAGAGTACTTCTGACACTGCTTAGTCCTCAATAGAAAACAACAACAACAACAACAACAACAACAACAACAACCCCAAAACCTCACCAGCTGAGGTAAAGAATCCCGGTACTTGTGATTTAACTGTTTCATGAAGCATCGAGTGATCCAGTAACAGTCGACGCTGTCTTCCACCATCTCCTCCATGGCGTTAGCAATGGCAAGAAAGACTTCATCCTCCGGCTCCTGGAAGATTAATAATGAATCTCAAGAGGCAGGCAGCAGAAGGGAAGACATATTTCTTTACTGCCCCCTGCATCCTCAAGAGGCCACACTAATAAGTCAGTGCGGGATCAGATGGCAGAGTGTGTCAGTGAGGAGATTCATGGGAGTCAGCACGGCTGAGCAACAGCTGGCTTTTGTGTGGAGTCTGCTGCAAACACAGGCAAGGCAGGGTCTCTCTCCACCCAGCCAGGCCCCATGCTAGATCAGGGTTCCTTCAAGGGGTGTGATGACAAAAACCATTTTGGAATGTGTCAGTACAGAGGGACTCCAAATGGGCTCACAAAACATCTGATTTATGTCAAAGCTTCTACACATACTTTTAGAATCCTGTTCTACTTAAGTTTAAACATCATAGAATCAGAATTTTAGGAGAAGAATGACATTTATCAAATCTGTTAATATTCAGACATGAAAATAAGCCCTTGAGTAATTTTCAACGGAGGAATATTATAAAACAAACTCTATTTCAAAAATTATTTTGTTTTCAAACATTGCCATTAACACTAAAAACAAACAAACAAACCAAAAGAAACCTTACATTTTTGCCTGGGATTTCATAGGTTAAAGGAAATTAAGACATACCCTTCTATTCCCCCTGAGAAGCCCCAAGTTAAACGAAAATTCCTCTTTTAACAAAAAGCAGCCCATGCTTAGGCTTTTCTTCAGCTTGTTGATATCCATAAAACGTAAGGAGTTGCAGAGTTAGCACTACTAGGAATGTATTTCTCTCAACAGTTTACCACAATATTGCAGCACACAGAAGGAGAAAGGAGGAAAGGAAGTCTCCTCTCCAGGCCTAGGCCTGGCCTAGTGACTCTGCAGGTTGCATGTCACTGCCTGCTCCCGATCCGTCTGCCGAGGCAAGGGAAGACTAATGTCCTTCACCCAGCTGTGCTCCAGCTAAGAACTCACAAGCTCGTTCTAGCAGATAATAGCAAAAGAGGGGGCTGGGTGCGCCGGCACCGTGTTCAGACAGCAAGCGCCCCTGACACTGCAGGGAAGGTGTCTGGGCTCAGAGCACGGCCCGGTGGGCAGGGATGAGATGGGAGTCATGCCAGTAACTTAGATTTAGATTCCTTATACTACCAGAATAGCTAACCTTACCCAGCACGTAATTCAAGAACTCACAGCCCTTCTAGTGCCTCAGGCCTGCAGGTTCAGCTGCTGGGGAAGCTAAGGGAGGAGGACGGCGACTGGGCAGCTTAGTAAAGGTGAGACAGGGACAGCAGGTGGGCTAGAGATGTGGCACCCAGGAGGCCACGGATTCAGTCCCAGAACCACAGAGCCCATGTGGCACTATCAGTGTCACAGTGCTGCCTCTGAGTGACAGGAAAATGAGCCTGTCCTAAGAGCCACTTAACATTTGGACTTTTGGCCCGCTTCATAAATGTAACCGTAAGAGTGAACGGATGGCCTTTATTAGCACTAATTTGTCACAGGCACTCTATCATTAGCTTCCTACATCTATAAAGATACGTAATAAGTCAGATGTAAAGTAGGTCCCCTGTGTTTTGAGGCAGGGTCTCACTACGTAGCTGGTCGCAAGCTCCAGACCCTCCCTTCTCAGCCTCTAAGGACTGGGGTTAGAGGTGGTGACACCACACCTCGTTCAAAGCTCCATCTTCACTAAAAACAAGTTCTGTAGATAATCAAAGATTGCAAGTAAATCCTTGCCTAAAAAATTCACTCTGCTTTAGCCAAACAGAGAAAAGCCTTCGTTAAACTACCTAGACACCTGCAGGAAAGCAGCTAGAGGTGGCTGGCACCATCGGCACAGACAGGAAAATAAGCCAGAAGCGAATGCCTTAGGACAGTGGGAACTTTTTAATATCAGCAACTGTCAGAGGGAAGGCTCAAGTGAACTTGTAATATGGGGTAGAAATTGAACTTATCATTGCGAACCCAGGATTGTATTATTATATAGAAAGATGTACACTAATGTACAGAGGATGGTGTGTAACTCAGCAGAAGAGTACCTGTCTGCCGTGTGATGCTCTGGGTTTCAGCACAGCAGCACAGTGTCTATGTTTTCCTATATAAATGCATACATACACATACACACACACACAAACACTATGTATACATATACATATGTGGGTGTGTAGTGTGTATGTGTATATAAAAGAATGAGAAACAAATTGGCTGGATGAATATGTATAGATGTATATACATACTCATAGGAAATATATATATATATATTTCCTACTTCTGTCTACTAAGAGAGCCTCAAAGCAAACAGCCCAGGAGAACAGAAACAAAGGCTCAGGCCAGAGCTGCAGCAGAGGAAACAAAAGCTGATCCTGGGGCATCTTTTTGGGCCAAAGTCTCAGGAAACACTTGAAGCAATGAATGTATCAGACAGACACAGGTGTCAGATGAAAAGGGCTCTACTAGCCAAAGCTAGAGCATTCAACATTAAAAAAAAAATGGCAGTGAAAGATTGTAGGCCATTAACAGACATCCACACTGACATCAATTAAAAAAAATGGAAAGGGAAACTCTTACAGATGGAGCCAACTAACAGAGCAGGAAGAATTCAGAAATTTGAGAATCACCATTTGGCGATCAGAGCAGTAAAAACATTTTAGGCAACAACAACAACAGGATGGGTATTTATATGCCCCAAAATTCCATGTGGGTGGTACCTTTAATCCCAGCACTCAGGAAGCAGAGGCAGATGGAGCTGTGTGGGTTCAAGACCAAACCAGCCTGGTCTAAGTCACAAGTTCCTGGCCAGCCAGGTTGACAGAGTGAGCCTTTGCCTCAAATTTTCTAATTAATTAATTACATAGTAAAGGTAATATATAAATTGTATATAAATAATTGTATATAACCAATAAATATGTGCTGTTTAATGTATTTATATGTATAACATATTTACATATTATTTCACATAATTATTATTTATATTTATACTGTAAATAATATATGACATATAAATCATATGTACATAAATTTACATATAAATAGTATATAAATTATATAACATAATTTAATGTTTCCATATATATATTTGTGATAAGCCATGTGGGTGCTGGGATTTGAACCTGGGTCCTCTAGAAGAGTAGTCAGTGCCCTTAACCACTGAGCCATCTGTCCAGCCCCACTGAAAGTTTCTAAGACAAAACATTACATAATGGAAGCTAGCAAAAATAAAGTCTTAGAGGCATGGCTCAGTGATAAGAGCTCTTGCTTAGCATTCATGAGGACCTAGGTTCAAGCCACACCTCTGCAAACACATTAACAGACAAAATCAAAAGTAATTTTTCTTTGGTTTGATTTTTTTGGTTTTTCGATGTAGGTTTTCTCTATGTAACAGCTCTGGCTGTCCTTGAACTTGCTCTGTAATCCTGGCTGGCCTCGAACTCATGGAGATCCACCTGCCTCTGCCTCCCAAGTGCTGGGATTAAAGGTGAGCACCACCACCTCCCGGCAAATGGCTCAGCCGTTAAAGGCTAAGCTCACAACCACAGGTAATTTTAGAAAAGGGGTTGAGTTAAATGTCAAGGGAGAATGACCACTCACCAGCGGAAAAGAGGGACTTCGAGGCAGCTTCCCAGACTCAAGCTGGTACATGCGAAGATACACCTCAGCCTGAGGGGTGGCATCACTGATGAAGCGAACTACTGTGAGGGCATGAAGAACATCGGAGTACTGATCTTTGCGATAGGCCATCACCTGAGCATGAGAGTCGTGATGGGGAGGCAAGATCCCTACACAGAAAGACAGGACAGGAAAGGGGCAAATGCTGAGACACCCACCCAAATCCCTCCTTTAGCCGAAAGAATCCTGTGAGAAGCGGCCCCCACAGCTGAGACTCACACAAATAACGATCATGTAAATTCCCTTTCAAAAAGTCACACTCTAACAATCTTGTGTGTTCAGAGCTTTGCGAGCTGGTACATCATTGATATTAGAGAGAAACGAGACGGCACCACAAAAGCCTTTAAGCAAGCATGTGACATAATTTCAAGACAATAACCACATCAACCGTAATGATGGCTTGACTCCACTCATGGACCGCAGCCGAGAGCATCTTTAGCTCCTCAGGCCCTCTCCATTTCTAGCACTTGGCCTCCACATCTCAGAACAGCTTATTGAACCCCTTTCTCAGGGAAAACTCATGCACAGGATACCCCATCACTGGGGCAAAGCAGGTCCGTGGTCTTCGTCAATAAGGATATCCTCCATTTCTTTGATACTTTATAGTCATGACTTAAGTATGTTGCCTGCTCATTAGGCTTTAGAATGAGTGTGTGTGTGTGTGTGTGTGTGTGTGTGTGTGTGTGTAGGTGTGTGTGTAGGTGTGTAGGACGACTTTGAGGGATCAGTTCTCACCTAACTTTGTGTGTGTGTGTGTGTGTGTGTGTGTGTGTAGGTGTGTAGGATGACTTTGAGGGGTCAGTTCTCCCTGACTCTGTGTATGTGTGTGTATGTGTGTGTGTGTGTGTGTGTGTGTAGGTGTGTAGGATGACTTTAAGGGGTCAGTTCTCACCTGACTCTGTGTGTGTGTGTGTGTGTGTGTGTATACTTTGAGGGGTCAGTTCTCACCTGACTTTGTGTGTGTGTGTGTGTAGGTGTGTAGGATGACTTTAAGGGGTCAGTTCTCACCTAACTTTGTGTGTGTGTGTGTGTGTGTGTGTGTGTAGGTGTGTAGGATGACTTTAAGGAGTCAGTTCTCACCTGACTCTGTGTGTGTGTGTGTGTGTGTGTACACTTTGAGGGGTCAGTTCTCACCTGACTCTGTGTGTGTGTGTGTGTGTGTGTGTGTGTGTGTGTGTGTGTGTGTATACTTTGAGGGGTCAGTTCTCACCTAACTCTGTGTGTGTGTGTGTGTGTGTGTACACTTTGAGGGGTCAGTTCTCACCTGACTGTGTGTGTTTGTGTGTGTCTGTGTGTCTGTGTGTGTATATACTTTGAGGGGTCAGTTCTCACCCGACTCTGTGTGTGTGTGTGTGTGTGTGTGTGTGTGTGTGTGTGTGTGTGTATGTGTGTGCACACTTTGAGGAGTCAGTTCTCACCCAACTCTGTGTGTGTGTGTGTGTGTGTGTGTGTGTGTGTGTGTGTGTGTGTGTAGGACGATTTTGAGGGATCAGCTCTCACCTTCCACCTTTAGGTGGGTTCTGGGGAATGAACTCAGGCTGCCAAGCTCGCACAGCAAGCACTTTTACTCACTGTCATCCCACTGGCCTCCCTTCTTTATTTTTAATAAGTAAATGGCATCGTGACAACAATGGGAAGACCGCTGGCCATGTCTTCAGTGGCGCTGGGCTCCAGTCTCAGGTCAGCTAATCCCAGGACTTCCCAGTGTTTCAGTCTATCACAACAATGTGGGCATTTGTGTCCTCATCTAGCAGAGGCAGGAAATGGGACAGAGAAGCCCAACACCGAATGTTCCCTGGAGAATCAGAGCCCCAAGCACTGTCCTAAGAAAATGGACTGTCGAGTGGTACCAATGCATTGTTAAGGCTCATCTTGATGTAAGCAATTTTTTTCACTTTATTTCTTCCAGCCCCATTAACCTAATGAGGATGTACAAATCAGAGACTCTGGAGTCAGGACTCCTGGGTTTGAGGTCTAACCACAGTTCACTGACTTGAAGATCTTCAGAAATTCCCCCTGTCTCCTATGCCTCAGCTTCTCCCCATCTGAAAATCAGAGATAATAATACCTAAGTCCACAAGCTGCTGGGATGACGAGACAAACTCATAAAGTGCTCAGATGAGTGTCTGACACATGCATGTCATGCAAGTTCACTTGACTGTGACTCCCTTTGGCACAAAACCCCACAGACCAATTATTCTAAAGAATGTTCTGGGAAGCAGCAGCTAGACAAACTCAACAGTCTTCAGCCATAATACATGCCCAAGGGCCCTTCCCTGATGTAAACCTGATGTTACCCCACTGACAGTAAAGACAGTTCTCCCTTCTCCAAGCCCAGTGTTCTTGCCAGATGGCATGGCCACCTAAAGTGTATGCTTGAGCGGAACTGATTTTGATGGCCACAAAATTTCCATGTAAGATTTAAGAAAGAGAAAAAAAATATTTAAGAAAGAAAAATGCTATGGGGAAAACTACAATAGTTGCCATTGCTTTTGCAGGTAGTGACCACAGAGACCCACCAGACACCTGAGCGCACAAAGGCTTCAGTTCAGGAACAAATACGATCTTCTCTACTGCCACCAATAAGCAGACACTCCAAGAATAATCAATAATATATTTCTGCCGAAGTCACCAACCTAAAGGCTTTTTACAGTGAGCAGTAATTGGCCCTCCTGGGAAAGACCCAACAGTCAGCAAAGAAGCTAAGCAAATCCTCCTTTTGAGACTGTAAGATGACAAAGGATCCCACTCAATACATGTGAAATTAAATCCCTCACCGCCTGGGTCTCATACCTAGAAGCACCTTCCAGACCAAAGCGCGATACATGGATGGGAGAGGGAACCTCTGGCTAAACGTGCAAAGCTTCTCGATGTCTGAAGAGAGAGAAAGAACAATTAGAAACATCTCGTGGCCTCACAGCACCTGATAGTGCAGGCCCATTTCTTAAAACTGCAAGTCTAGCTCAGACACGCCTTGAGGAGAAAGGCATCACATGATGAGCAAACTTAGGAACGGTCTCATTCCTAAGCGGGTCTTCTACAATCAAGTTATCCACAAGAGCACTTTTGCAGCACCGAAATGCACTTTGCATATATTGCTACATCCCCTCTATGTTAACATTACTTACTAAATATAGGCCTGGGTGGGGATACATGCTGCTCGGTGGTAGAGCACATCTTAGCACGTGCTAGGCCCCAAGTTCCATCCCAGCTCTGCCAACAATAAGAAGCGCCTGTTTGTTTTTATGCTATGGTTCTGTTTTACTGTGAGTCACAATAGCCTTTATTGTTGTTGGCTTAAGATGTGTAGTAAAGGATTATCTTCCACAAAAGAAAATCACACCCAGGGTTCTTGTAGGGTTTACCTAGAAACCATGGTGATACATCTAGAAATTGAGAGGAAATATATAGGCTTAATTTCTTAAAAATAGTATTGACTTCTTTTTAAGGGTAAGGATGTCTTATGTATCCCCTGGCTGCCTGGAACTCTCCATGTAGACCAGGCTGCCCTTGGACTCAAAGAGCCACCTGCCTCTGCCTCCTGAGTGCCAGAAAGTTTTGCATCACCATACTCAGCAGTGTCAGTTTATAAGACGTTTTGCAAAACCTTCTGCCCCAGTGAATTTGAAAAACCTTCAACTCTTCTCAAATTACACCACTCTGATGTGTCCATTTCACTTTAAAAAAAATATGTGTGTATACACACACACACACACACACACACACACACACACACACACACATATATATATATATACATATATATGTATATATATCAATCAAATGATAAGCGCTGCTTTGAGTCCTTTAAGGTAATGTTCCCGGTAACTGTAAACCAATAAGGTTGTGTAAGTGAGACGAACCCAAACGGTCATCTTTCAGGAGGATTTCCAGTGATTTCTTTTCTTCAACTCCTCGAAACCCGACTTTCTCATAGTAGACTGAACGAAAGTTCCTCTGAGAGTCGTCAGTCATGTTTCATTCTTAGAGGGTTTTTTTTTCTTTTAGTGTGCCTAAAACCAAAGAAAAAAGAATTTGAAAGACATTAAGTGATTTTTCTCTGCCTTTTGAATAAATAAATCACCTATCCCTAAGCAAGGAGCATTAAATCTTTAAATCCACACAACCCTAATCCCACCTTCTTATGTACCTTGGTCAAAGACAAGATATAAGTACGCTGTTCTCCAAGCTACTGAAACAGATGGCACAGAATGAAGGTGCTAGGGTTCTTTCCTTATGAGAGCTCCTAGCATGATGTAGCCACTGTAAATGTTCAAATAAAAAAGATGAAATGGAAAACCAGGCAAGTTATGTCATGTCAACAGGGGGTTAGGTAAGCAATGGTATCTACAATGATTCTGCCTCCAGTTTTACAACTAGTCTCACTAAGTGGCTCAGGCTGGCCTCGAACTCTTCCTGGGTGCTGGGATAAAAGGTGTGGACCACCACTCCTCGTCCAAGATACACATTATTATTTTTCTAATAAGAGGAAACCCAAAATGTTAACAACAGTTATCTTGAGTTATTAGGATTCTAGGTGTCTTTAATGTCCTTTGTTTTGCTTAGCTGTGCTTTCTAAAATGGGCAATAGGTCCTGCCCTTATTTTTCTTCTACTGTAAACACAATTCTTCCAAATATAATTATCAAAACATGAAACCTCCAACAGATAAACTACATTAACGTATAACCAGAAGACGGTTAGGAATGTAGACAGATGACCAGATGACAAGTGTGACACCACATTAAACCCGCATGAGCGCTCAGAGCATATCAGAGGCCCCACCATTCGTTCAGAACAACTCTCATGATTCTACTGGTGAACCCGGAAAAGATCAAAATAGGTTAGTGAAGAAAGCACTAAAAATGCAAATATTCTTCCAAAGAATAAAGTTCTCAGCTACTAAAAGCCCCCCACCAAGGTAGGCGGATTACTTGGGGATGTGGGTGGGGGTGGGGGGGTCATCTGAACAGATTCTGTCACAGGGAAAATTAGAATTCACTTTTGAAAAAACGATTTAGAATTTAGTGTTGCTTTTAAATTTAAATGCTTTCTTAATAGCTGTTTTTAAAAATCCAAAGCATTAAAATGCAAAGTCTGGAATTTTTGGGTTTTCTTTTCTGTAATAGCAAAGACATCGCCCCGAAGGACTTGCTGTCAATTCCTGACAAAGTGCCTTCCACCTGCAGGAAAGGTGCCGGCACCCGGTGAAGCCCCAGGCCCCGATCTCCCGACTATGTACGCTTCACCTCTAGCAGTGCAAACGCGCCCGGGTTCAGACTAAGAGATCCGGGGAGGCATCGGAGAGCAGACCGGGCACGCGGAGCCACCGGCAGGCAGGCGGAACGAGAAGTGTCGGGCCGAGTGAGCGAGGGGAGCAATGCCACCGGACACCGCGCCGGACTTCCCCGCCGCTGCAGCACGCCCTGCGTCGCCACTAAGCCGTCACCGGACGTGACGTTGCACAGAATACTCGTGCGCAGAAGGCATGGGCAGGAAGCTCCTCCCACACTCCGGCGCTTAAGCTGTAAAGCCCGGAAGAGCTGAGCGGTCTTTGCGCGCTGGTGCTTCAGTGTCTGCCCCTCATCAACAGCCGTTTACTCTTGATCCTGAGACCCTGATGATCGTCTGCCCTTCTTTGAGGCCGTGCATGTTTAGAGTGCTCTTCTCCGGCCGCCTTGGCCCTGACCAGTTGGGACCGGTATACCCCCAGCCAGTGTTTTTTCCACTTCGCTGGGTGAAGATTATCCTTGGTTTATTGATTACACCTCACTGCTTCTCTCAAACGTTCAAAGTGTCCACGAGAAAACAAAAAAACAGTAAGGCCCCAGCTATTAAGAATTCAGTGACGGACAGGAGAGATGGCGGTTAAGAGCACTTACTACTGTTGCAGAGAACTCTGGTTCAAGTCCCAGCACTCACGCGGTAGCTCACAACCATTGGAACCCTAGTTCCAGGAAATCCAAAGTCCTCTTCTGATTCCTACCAGTACTGGGTGCACGCATGGTGCACAAGCACGCAGACAATTTTATACACATAAATATTTTTAAACTTAGCGGTCTTCCAATGGTTAAGGAAAGATAAGCAAAGCTGTTTGTTCAGAGTTTACTCAGAGTTTACAGTGCGAGAGCGGTAGTTGCTAACACTTACCTTTTGGCAGCAACTCAGTCAAACCTAGTAGACGGCCAGGTGCGCAGCCAATAGAGGCTGCTTGCCTAGGGAAGCTGAGCTGCTGGACAAAACTGGGACATCCTGTGTGATTTGTCATGGAATGCATATTCTTTGGCGTTGGCACTGAGTTGGAAGCAGGTACTAAATTAGGGAACTATTGGGAAGATGTAACTGTTTAGGATAGACTGCTGCTTGGCGTCTTGGATGGTTAGTCACAGTCTGGCTTCCCACAATGTTTCAGAAAAGGAGCTACTTTTCTATGCAAGTTGTTGAGTCACAGTCTACGTTATGCATGGCCAGGCCATTGTCGTTGTGTCATCAGCTCAGTTAAAATATAAAAATGAGAGGTGGAGAAATGGCAAAATGGTTAGGAGCACTGGCTGCTCTTCCCGAGGACCTGGGTTCAGTTCCCAGCATCCTCATGGCAGCTCACAACTCTCTGTAACTCTAGCTCCAGATGATGGATGTGCACTCATGTGGTGCACAATGCACATGCAGGCAAAACGCCCATACAAATGTCTAAAATGTATGTGTGTGTGTGTGTGTGTGTGTGCGTGCGTGCGTGTGTATGTATGTAATGAAGTTAAAAATACCATAGTACAAACTTGACCTCATTGTTAGATTTAACAGATAGAGTGCTCGTTAAACATTAAAATGAACCCTTTCAGTTTCTGCGTTTATTTCATAGGTCCATGGGCTCAAGAGTACAGCAATGCCTGGGAAGGTTTAAGCCACTGTGGTTTAAAAGCAACCTTCCACAGAAACCGTGGTTCGGGGATGTGCTTGCCCTTAAGAGCCCAAAACGTAACAGACTCTTATGACACCGGCTCAAATTGGAAAGTTAGACATCACAGATAGATGAATAAGGCACACCGTGTGTAAGATGGGTGCAGAATTCCAAAATGGAGAGTGTGTGACGATTGGATTCACACATCTGTGCCGCTTCCAGCCTTGCCTGCCGCCACCATCTTCGCTTCCTCAATACTGGGGTACTCGGCCTTGCTTAAGGAGCCCGTTAGGGGTGGCTTACTCCAGCTGTATTTACCTCAGCTGATCCGAGGGCAAGTCATAACGTATGCAGTCTCCTTTTTGCCTCTGACGAAGAGCTATGACCGTATCGGAAGGATTCGTCAGCGAGGTGGCACAAAACGGATATATACAGTGGCAGCAAAGCGAGGGCGTCTAACAGCCTATCACTGTCGGTTTGTTGATGAGCTGCTGACCTGGGTATTTGGAAGCCTCTAGAAGAGATGAACTTCTTTGAAACTGTCTTCTATTTTCACAAGATGACCTCTTAAAAAATGCCTTGTATCACCTCTCCACCTTCTCCTCAAACACCCAAACCCTCACATAGCGGCACCTGACCCTTTTCCTGGCCGGCCCTTTTGTTACTAGTGGTCCTGCCTTGGGGCCTTCTCATGTTATTTCCTCCGTCCCAGCCAATTTCAAAGGCCCACTGTCCGCCTCATCCCTCAGTCTTCTCTGGCTATTCCCCAGCCTGAGGCCCGCTCCCTAAACCTGCTCTCCTAATCCGAGTGTCCATCCTCCTGTTCCCTGGCCTCAGTTTTCCTCCTTGGTTCTCATTGTCTTCTAACACTATGCTTAATTTATTAGGCTGTGTCCTCCCACCAGAATAAGAGTCCCACAAGGTTATTGCTTTGCTATGGAAGGTATCCTGTGGACAGTAACTGGCGCACCATGTGCTGACTGTGGATGCTTAGCAACTGAAGGGGATGGCACACAATGAATGGATGCTCACTATTAAAGTCACCTGTTTGGGCCATGAGCTGTTAAAGGCCATTGCTAGTCGTCTTACTCCTGTTACAACACAGTCCTTCAGAGATGGCTTACGTGAGCTGTCTTTACTTCATCTAAACCTATGTGTATGGTTTATACGTCATTAGGGAAGCTGTACAACAGTGGACGTCATAATACGTGAAAGAGACAAATAGCCTTCAATATCATGACAGGTAAAGCAGACAGGCAATGCATTTTGTGGAATTTAATTGGAACAAAAATAACTTTTTGAGTAGCAAGTAAAATTAATACAGTAAAATATTACCAAAGCATGAAGATTGCTATTGTAGTTTAAATCAACGTTGCTCTCTGAATATCGGTGCGTTAAAGACTTGGTTCCCTTCTTGCTGCTATTGGAAGATGCTGGAAACTTTTAAAGGCTGGATCTAACAGGAGGTTTTCTGTTAGTGAGGGTGTCTCCTCCATGGTGCCTGGGACCCAAAAGTAACATATCCTGTGTGCCTTGCCCAACTCATCATGACTCGTCATGATGGTTAACCTTGTCGAATCGACAGGGTCCAGATCATCTTGGAGACTAACTCCTGGCTCTTTCTGCAAGACTTTCTACATGGGCTGGGGAGCTGGGTCAGAGGTTAAGAGCACTGGCTGCTCCTCCAGAGGCCCTGAGTTCAATTCCCAGAAACCACATGGTGGCTCACAATTATCTATAATGAGATCTGGTGCCCTCTTCTGGCATGTAGGCATACATGCAGGCAGAAGACTGTGTGTGTGTGTGTGTGTGTGTGTGTGTGTGTGTGTGTGTGTGTGTGTGTGTGTGTGTGTGTGTAATCTTAAAAAAAAAAAAAAAAACCTACCCTAACTAACTCTATGGGCCAGTGTTCCAGATTGAAGCAGTGATTTAAATGTGAAGTACCCCTCCCCAGTTCATCTATTTGAATATTTGGTCCGCAGCTAAAGCTGCTGTTTGGGAAGGCTCTGAAACCCTTAAAGAGGTGGAACATTGCTGGAGGAAGTGCGTTCCTGGGGGCAGGTGTTGGGTTCCTGTTTACACTCCTCCCCTGACTATGGATCCAGTGTGCTCAGCCATGTTTCTCCTAGCGTGATGCCAAATAAGGTCTTCCTCCCTTGGGATCTCGTCAGGCATTTCTATCACAGTAGCAAGGCAGGGACCTAGCACGGCTTCAGCGAGGCGCTGTCTCCTTAAGTGATGGGAAAGGTACTCGAGAGAAAGCTGTAATTGGGATGGATAGTAAAGGATTTCTTATTTTGGCGCGGGTGGGGGTGGGTGGGGGGATGGGGAGGAGCTCGAGGCAGAGTTTCTCTGTGTAGCCTTCGCTGTCCTGGACTCGC
Source organism: Acomys minous (assembly GCF_964271855.1). Lineage (NCBI taxonomy): Eukaryota > Metazoa > Chordata > Mammalia > Rodentia > Muridae > Acomys > Acomys minous. Next base: position 51,194,027 of record NC_140490.1, on the reverse strand, counting down.
TTTGTAAACCAGGCTGGCCTCGAACTCACATCAATCAGCCTGCCTCTGCCTCCCGAGTGCTGGGATTAAAGACGTGCGTGCAGGCGTGAAGCATTCTTAAAACCGAGTGAGTGCAGCTCGGTGCTGAAATCACACACTGTGCTGGATATTTTTTGTTGTTGGTTTTTTTTTTGTTTGTTTGTTTTCGAGACAGGGTTTCTCTGTGTATCCTTGACCGTCCTGGACTGGCTTTGTACACCAGGTTGGCTTCGAACTTACAGCAATCCTCCTGCCTCTGCCTCCCAAGTGCTGGGATTAAAGGTGTGCGCCACCACAGCCCGGCTCGTGATGGATAATTTTAACGTCAACTTGACACAACCTAGAGCTATCTAAAAGGAGAGAACCTCAACTCAGGAGAACCCTCCATAAAATGCAGCTGTAAGGCATTTTCTTAATTAGTGATGGGGGGCGGGGGAGTCCAGCCCACTGTGGGTGGTGCTACGCCTGGGCCTGCACTGGTGGTCCTGTGTTTCATAAGAAAGCAGGCTGAGTCGTAGGGAGCAAGCCAGTAAGCAGCACCCCTCTACAGTCTCTGCATCAGCTCCTGCCTCTAGGATCCTGCCCTGTTTGAGTTTCTGCCCTGATTTCCTTCCGTGATCAACAGTGCTGTTGAAGTGACGGTAAATAAACCCTTCCCTCTCCAACTTGCTTTTTAGTCATGATGTTCCATCGCAGGAATAGAAACCCTAACTAGGCCTGGCGTGGCAGCACACTCCTTTAATCCCAGCACTCGGGAGGCAGAGGCAGACAGATCGATGTCAGTTTAAGGCCAGCGTGGTCTACAAAGTGAGTCCAGGCCAGCCAAGACTACACAGAGAAATCCTGTCTCAAAAACCAAAATTTTAGAATGCTTAATCAAATCTTGAAGCAAAGCGCACACCAGGAATCCCCTCCACAAAGGTGGCAGTTTACCAGCTCGGCAGTCCCAGGAATTTAGCTCCCTGTAATTCTCAGTGGAAGCAGCAGAGGGCAGCAGTGAGTTCAGATAGCATGCACGCTGCCCTGTAAAGGGAAAAACTTCCTTGCCGAGGCAGGCTAGGGATTTTGTCCCCACCAACCAGCATTGGATGTTTCCAGGTGCTGAGAAAAAGACCGGCCTTACGGCCTTACGTGCCCAGTAGGCCACGGGGCCATCTTCAGGTCCCTGAACAAAGCAAAAAGGACACATACTGTTCCCGTTAAAGGTGAAATGTCCCCGACAGGCTCCTGTGTTTGGATGATTACTCCTCTGTCGGTGGAATGGTTTAGGGGAGGTTTCAGACCTTCAAGGTGGAGCCTTTTGTGCAGAGAGGACATTTGCTACTTTTTTGAGATCTGAGGTAGGGCAAAGACAGGTGTTTGATCTTTTAAGCTGAAATACTGTAAGATTTAGTCTGCATTGCTCTACTGGAGCACATCCTGAGGAATGCCTCAGTAGGCATTTTGAAGTTGGGAAAATATAGAGCATACTAAACAGAAGAAGATAATTAAGATGTCACTGGGCCATATGATCTTTTTTTTTCTAAGTATCTTACTATGTAGATAAGGCTGGCCTCAAACTTGTGGTCATCCTGTCTCCGCCTTCCAAGTGCATGTACCACCACACATATAATCTCACGGGACCATTGTCATGTGTGCTGTCCATCATCGACCTGACAATCACATAGTGCAAGACTGCTTTTATTGCTGACGAGCCAGCTCCGTGGTATTTAAAACGTGGTCCATGCACTAGTGCTGGTCCCTGAACTTGGTTTCCCGACAGTCTGTGAGGCAAGCATGGCCTTTCAGTGCAAGCACAGAGGTCCTTTATAGCAACTGGACGGTTATTTTATGTCTATTGAATCTGATAACCAAAATTGGAAGTTTATGTTTTATATGTCTCTTATTTATTTCAGTTTTCTAGTAATTGGTGGCTCACAATTGGGCACAGGATCAGACAAAAAAAAAAAACACTGTTATATAGACTGTATAGCACAGAAGTAATTCATGGGAGATGCACATGCGCGCACGTGCGCGCAGGAGAAAATTAAACGCCATCACGATTGGTTGGTTGATTTTTTTCAGTGCTGGAATCCAAGGCCTGGCGCCTGCAAGCCAAGTGCTCTGCCATGGGTTTCACCTACAGCCCAGCACATTCTCACAAACATGGAAGAGCTGCTTAATCGACTCAAAATAAAATGCAGTCAGAGGAGATCAGCAGCAGTCCAGAGGCAAGCAACAGAGTCCCCACAGGCAGCCTTGCCCACACAGGGAGTTCCAGGTAAGACCGTTTTTCTGGTTTGTTTGTTTGCTTGTTTTGTTTTGTTTTTAAAGAAGTTGTCATTTAGGGATTATGGACTGGAGGTCTAGAAATATCACATTTATAAAGACGCAGGAGCAGCGGTTTTGCAGGGGAGACATAGGTAGGACAGAGGATTACACCATTGTTGGTTTACTTGCAGGGAAGTCAGCTGGAAAGTGAACAGCTGTTGTGAGTCTCAAGCGAGCAGTAAGGTATCCAGCCAGGTAACGCCTTTGGCCCAGAGGTGCCTCGTGTTCCATCTCCCTCCTCCTCTGCTCCACATCTGTATGCAAGGCCACTTCCCTAACACAAGATTCTCTCCACTAATAAAAAACAAGGGGTCCCGGAAAGATCAGTGCACTCAGCCATTTTGATCAAATGCAGATCCCTCTCAGAGAACATGATTTGATGGAAAGGGTAGAATCGGCTGGAGGGGACTGCAAATATCCATTCCTTCTTCCGCAAATGTCAAGTACCAGATGAGGATGCACACCCTTACCCCAGGGAGCTCAGAGCATGCAGATGGAAACCGCAGCTGCTGTGGTTTGAATGTCCTCAGAAAAATCATGTTAACATCTTACCACTTCTGTGAGGGTGGGAATTAACTGGGTAAGATTTTTACAGGTGGGACCTTTGGGAGAAAATTAAAGGTAAAGGAAGCAGCAAAGGTGGGGCGCTCATCTAAAAGGTGGGGTGCTGATCTAATAGGACTGTGGCTTTATAAAAGGGGAGAGCGGAGCAGGGACACTCAGTCCTTTTCACCACACAAGGCCCCAAAGCACCTCAGAGCTCTGCGGAGCCCCCAGCAACAAGGAAGTACATCCCCCCGAAGCCACCATCCGTGTTTGAACTTTCTGGGCTTCAGAACCATGACCAAACCAACCTTTCCTTGTGGGTTTCTCCATTTGTAGTATTCCGATAGCCCCACCGGAAATAGGCTAAGACCAAGTGTAAGGACAGGTGCTTCTCTCAGGTCAGGAGACTCCTGGCAGCGGGCAGGGTCCTAGAAAATGCAGAAGCCAATTTACTGCTAATTTACTGAGTTTAAGAGGAGCCTATTTTGAGAGCAATGGGAGGCCACTGAAAGTTGGTGTCATGAGGTAGCATGCTGGTATAGCCATGGGGATGCTGCACCCGGGGCCTGGGGCGGTGACCAGGAATCCCAGGATGCTGCCATGCCATTCAGATTCAGTTCCCCTGTGAGCCCGTTAAGCCCAATTAACGGTAATTTACTTTCCAAAGGTCACATTTTGACTTCTACTCCTCTGTGATTTGGCTCAAACTCAACTTCAAATTTAAGTTCACGTTAGGTTTAGCTGTCTCCAAGCGATTCACTGCCATTTTCATGGTATAAAGCTGCCTCTGGCAACACCTTCTCAAGGTGCCGGTTAGGCAAAGCATGTCTCATTCGGCTCCCCTGTAAAATGGGGTGTGGGGAGCTGTATGCCACGTGGGTTTATCGTGGGGAGAAGAAACGCGTGAAGCTAGTGGGGCAGTGGTGGCGCACATCTTTAATCCCAGCACTTGGGAAGCAGAGGCAGGTGGATCTCTGTGAGTTCGAGGCCAGCCTGGTCTACAGAGCAAGTTCCAGGGCAGCTAGAGCTGTTACATGGAGAAACCCTGTTTCGAAAAGCCAAAGCCAAACCAAAAAAAAAACCAAAACAAAACCAAAAAACGAAGAAGAAACACATGAAGCTCTTATGGGCATTGTCATTGCTAAACTATGACACCAGCATCAGTAGTTTGTGGACAAGGCCGCATGGGCAAGGGCCCTCTTTGTCATCTATGCGAGGTTAGAACTAAGACCTGGCATGTGTGCACCTACATAGTACTCCGAAAGAAGTGGGAGCCACGGCACAGGGTTGCTCCTCATATGAGAGAGAGAGATGGGCTGGGGGTGGGGCGTGGCGGGGCGGAGACTTGGTTACTCTTCTGCTGCTGCTGCTGCTGCTGCTGTGAAGAGACAGCATGACCAAATCAACCCTTGTAAAAGATAGCATTTAACTGGGAGCTTGCTTGCAGTTTTAGAGGATTAGTCCATTATCCTCAGGGCAGGGAGCAGATGAGGCATTGTGCTGGAGCAGCAGCTGAGAGCTTTACATCCTGATCTGCAGGCAACAGGGGAGAGGGAGAGAGAGGGGGGAGGGAAGGAGAGGGAGGAAGAGAGAGGGAGAGGTATGGGCTTTTGAAACCTCAAGGCCCCTCCCCCCAGTGACACACCTCCTCCAACAAGGCCACACCTCCTAATCCTTCCTAAACAGTTCAGCAACTGGGATAAACAAGCAAAGCTATGAGCCTATGAGAGCCGTTCTCATCCTCCACCACAGAGACGTAGAGAATGTGTGTGCGTGGTGTGTGTGGTATGCTGAGGGCTTGACCCTGGGTCTCTCACAGGCCAAACAAGTGCTCTCAAACTGCTGACTGAGCCACGTCTCCATCTTTTAAGCACAAGCTTTTGACAAGAAGAAAAGGGTTCTTTCTGATGGCTGTGTGGGAAACGGTCACAAGACAGCACCTGCCACTGAGGGCAAACCAGGTCGTCAACGAGTGTTTATTTAGCTCCCACACTCTCCTGGGGACTCTTCCTCATCGCTTCAAGTATCTGGCACAAAACAACTTAAGGGAGGGTGTGTTTCTTTCGGCTCATGGTGAAGTCGTGGCAGTGAGAGTGTGCCGCCTCTGGATCTCATTGTGTGCACAGTCAGGAAACGTAAAGAGATGAGTACTGGGGTTCAGCTGGATCCTTCCTCCTTTTACATTGTATTCATTCTTGGTGTCCAGCCCATGGAATGGCGCCATCTATATTCAGGGTGGATCTTCAGTCCCGCTGACAATAAAGATTAGCCATCTCAGAGTATGTCCAAATACATAACTATATAAAAAAATAAAATAAGATATCCTTGCCTTATGAGGTAATACGTTGTAGCATACAGGTAATAAACAAGACACACAACAAATGAGTACATTTGTTTTTCAGAAAGAAAAGGCAGGCAAGGAGAATCTTGATTGAGCCCACCTTGTCCGCCTACAGTCATAGAGCAGGCTACTATAAAGCTAGCGTGGTATCCTAGTTTCTTAGCCAAATGCATTGGAGACACAGACACAGCAAGAGGGGACTATACTCCCATAAACGTTTCCTGGCAGGCCCCTGCAGTATAGTGTGCGCAGTGCACAGTGCCTGCAGAGGATGACAGCACGCCCTTGTAGGTAGCTTTCTCAAGTCCCCTTGTGTAATTTTGTACGAGTTGTCAAGTGAAGCATCAACAAATAGTTTTCCCCAGTGCCCAAAGGGAGCATTCTCCCTGAGTCAAGGCAGTGGCTCAGCAAACACCATCCTATGGGCGACAGTTGCCCTCTCGACCGAGCCTGGAACCCAGCCCTGGGGTGAGAAGAGAGGCACCTGCTTCCATGTCTCTCATGCTTGCTCCATCTCCACCCTAGCGGGGAGGCGGCTTCCTCAGTCCGCCATTTCTGTATGCATTGGTGCTTATCCACCAGCCCTCTACCACTCCATCCGCATAAGAACTACATTCAGCTGTCCCTGTGAGGTACGTCTCCTGGTCAGATCTTGACTCGTGAGAGGTTCGGCACAGAGATCCAGGAAGCATGCTAGACCATCGAGAGCTGCCCAGCAGATTAACGCCTGCTTAGAGCCACATGGTAACAACCATGGGAGCGGACCCAGAGACCCCAGAGTTAAAAGGTCAAAGAGAGATGCACAGATGCAAAGAAAGTTTGCACAGAAGTCAAGGAGTAATAGCAAGGTAGGGTGGAAAGAAAGGGTTTCCTGGAAGTCGAGATTGAGAAGTTTACGGGGTAGGAGTAGTCACTGGTGTCAAATACTGCTTGATGGCGTCTGCAGAGTTCATTCTGGGTGATGCTTAAAACTCTGGCTTGCCATTCAAGCCGTCTCAATGTGGCTGGAGTGAGAGCAGCTGATGCAGCCAGCCTGGAGCCGGAATGGGGATTCTGTTTGTTTGTTTGTTTGTTTGTTTGTTTGTAGATACAGGGTTTCTTTGACTGTCCTGGACTCACCTCTGCCTTCCGAGTGCTGGGATTAAAGGCGTGCCCCACCACCCAGCTTGGAATGGGGAGTCTTAATTCGGATGAGGTGGAAGGCAAACAGAAGGGACAGATTGAGTAGCAGGCCCTAGATACAGCTGGAGGCCTTCTGAGGCCCCAGCCAATGTGTCAGTTGCTGTTTGTTGGGTGGGGGTGGGGCTGAGGATGAGTATTATCCATCACACTCCCTGTGCTGCTGGCCTCCGTGGCTCCTGGTGCCACATGGGCAGCCTCCAATTACACGTGACTCATCCCTAAAGACTTTTGGTACCACAGGGCCCACTGGAGTGTGGAGGTAGAAAAGAAGGTGTTTCCGGTTGAAGCATGTGAGCAAAGTGGTTACAGAGCACACAGCTCGTTTGTGGAGGGTGTGCTGTGTCTCAGTGGCCTGTGGCAGGACAAGGTGGCCAGCCCGTGGCTCAGGAAGTAAAAGCCAAAATTGAGCATGGATTGTTTTGTTTTGTTTTGTTTTGTGTTTTCTTCCAAAAACAGGGTTTCTCTCTATAGCCTTGGCTGTCCTGGAACTCACTCTGTATACCAGGCCAGCCTTGAACTCAGAGACCCAGCGGCCTCTGCCTCCCAGAGGACTAGGATTACATGTGTGTGCCACTAGCACACACCCAGCTCCTGAGCATGGATTTTATGTATTTCTGTCACTGAAAGTAAAAGGCTCTTTGTATACATGTGTAGACCACTCGTCGAGTGTAGATGGGAACACATCAGGGGAGTGGGTGAGCGGCGCAGCACAGAGAAGTCAGAGGACAACGTCAAGGAGTCGGTCGCCTCTTCCACCACACAGGTTCTGAGGATCAAACTCAGGTCATCAAGCTTGGTAGCGCACACCTGGACCCACTGAACCAGCTTCTAGAGAACAGTTCTGAAACAGCTGTAGGTGGTCTATGATCAGCCTCCTGGCAAGCGGCAACCGCAGCACAACCTTTCTAAACCTCTCTAAAGCACAGCAGGAGCTTCAGAGCTGTTTCTACCTCTGCAGAGCTTGGCCTGGATGCTGTCTCTAACCCGACAGGTACGTGAGGCTGCAGATGCAGCGTGGGAATGGGATATTGACAATGAACTGAAAGCGTGGGGCATGGGGTGGCCCACAGTCTCTGAGTATCACAACTAGGGCTCACCATAACTGCCTTCCACGTCTCCAAGATGATGTCTGCAGAGGCCCAGAGTAGCCAGGTGCCTCACAGATGGGTAAATTAGAGAAGAGCTGGTGGTGTAGCTCAGCCCATAGAGTATCTGCCTTGTGTGCACAAAGCCGTAAGTTCGAGTCCCAGCACCGCACAAACTGAGTGTGGTAGCAAGGGCCTATAATCTCAGCAACTCGGGAGGTAGAGGCAGGAGGATTTGGAATGTTAAGGTCACCTTTAGCTACATAGTGAATTTGAGGCTAGCCTGTGGTAAATGAGACTATCGAAGGAAGAGGTGTGGGGGGAGGGAAAAGAAAAAATTCCACTACAGGGGAAGGTGGAATAGGAGTGTGTGGTGTGTGTGTAGATAACGCTGTTATCCGCTCAGACCGTCTCGAAGTGGCTGTTAGCATGAGCCTGGAACATAGGAAGGAGAATGTTAAGTCTAAGTGAAATTCATAAGGTCAGAGCCATGTGTCAGCGAACCTCAGAGTACTTCCCTGAAATGTCGCGATGCTGTGGTTATGTAGAGGCCAACGCCCCAGGTTGCCAATAAAGTCATTTCACCAGCAGGGCCCTACTGACCCCACAGAGAGAAGCCTCTCCTCAGGCTTAGGTGACTCCTTGACAGACTGGTAGAATTTCTGGGTGTTGCAGTTCACTAAAGCCCTCTTGGCAAATGTGCCATCTGGGGTCCCCTCTCTCGCCGTAACCTGGGCAATACCTGCAGCGCAGTTCCTGTGAGCTGGGTAACCTGGGGCCTGAGACAACCTGCCTGGGGGTGGATTCCAGCCATGAGTTCTGAACCAGCCGTTCCTTCCCTCCACCCTGACCCGCTCCTGAGTCTGTGGGTCAGTAGCAACGCTCCACTGAACTGAACAGAGCAGCGCGCAGTGCGTAGTCGCAGGGGATTTAAACTTATCTGAACACATCGCTTGTGAAAGGTCTCTTTGTAAGCCCTTTATCTGGGTCAAGGATGCTGAATCACTGGTAAAGAAAGTACAAGGAGGCTCTTCACAGACAGGGGAACAAGGTTTCCTCGCAGACTCGGCGGCTGCCCAGGCTTGAAGGGCTCCACAGGCCCTGGCCTCGTTTCTGCAGCTTTCAACGTGGAGGATGAAAGGCGGCCCAGAGCTGGAAAAAGGGCCTGCCCTGGAGTTCCCAGCCGGCAGTGCTAATGAGCTGTCTGCAGACCTCTGCCAGGCTTGGACGGAGCCTTTCATGTACTACACCTGTGTTAACAGCCGCTGTGCAAAGGAGGATTTGTTGCCCTAAAGAATTACAAATGGCCTTTTTGCTTTGAGGTTCTCCAGGGTAAGAGGGTTCACAATGGTGGCAGAAGAAACAAACAAAAAAAGACTATGCATTCCTAAAATGTTAGGCTGGCTTTCCGGGCCATGGCCAGGAGGGGGCGCTGTGGTTCAACTTCCGAGCTGCTTTCACATTTGTCTTTCTTTTAGTGCCGTAAAATATGCATAACAAAAGTTAGCATTTTAATTATGTTTAGGCGTATAGTTCAGTATCTCTTACTAATTCGTTCTGCTGTGCAGCCATGGCTCAAATATCTTCAGAACTTCATGGGGTTTTGTGTGTCCGTGTGTCCGTGTGTGTGTGTGTGTGTGTATCTTGGCTGTCCTGGACTTGCTCTGTAGACCAGGCTGGCCTTGAACTCACAGCGATCCACCTGCCTCTGCCTCCTGAGTGCTAGGATTAAAGGTGTACACCACCACTGCCAGGGTCAGAACTTTGGTTTTTTGTTGTTGTTGTTGTTTTGTTTTTCAAGACAGGGTTTCCTCTGTGTTATCTTGGCCATCCTGGACTCTCTTTGTAGACTAGGCTGGCCTCGAACTCACAGCGATCCGCCTGCCTCTGCCTCCTCTGCTGGGATTAAAAGTGTGTGCCCAGAACTTTGTTTTTTATTTTTTATTAATTTATTCATATTACATCTCAGTTGTTAACCTATCCCTTGTATCCTCCCATTCCTCCCTTCCTCCCACTTCCCCCCTACTCCCCTCCCGTATGTCTGTGTCTGAGGGGGACCTCCTCCCCCTGTATATGTTCATAGGGTATCAAGTCTCTCCTTGGTGACCTATTATCCTTCCTCTGAGTGCCACCAGGCGTCTCCATCCAAGGGACATGGTCAAATATGGGGCACCAGAGTTTGTGTGAAAGTCTGATTTCCTTCTCCACTCAACAGTGGAGAATGTCCTGTACATCGGCTAGTCCGGGTAGGGGTTCGAGGTTTACTGCCTATATTTTCCTTGGCTGTTGCCATAGTTTGCGGAGGACCCCAGGGCCCAGACTCGCCTGTAGTTTTCCAGGACCCGCTGGATCCTTCTATTTCCTCATTCTCCCAGGCTTCTCACACCTAAAGTCTCAATAGGATGTCCTCCCCTCTTACCACTTTCCTGGTAGGTACAGTTTTTCATGGGGACGTACACCTTGGACTAGTGTCTCGATATAAGTGAGTATATACCATTTAGCTCTTTTTGCTTCTGTGTGAACTCACTCATTATGACAATTTCTACAGAACTTTGTTTTTTAGTGAGGCTATTTTGTTGTTAACTTTTGCACTTGAAGTGCACTTTGGTAATTACCTTGGCTTGAGATTCTTTGCCATAGATTGGCCTTAAGCACTACACTGCCGCAAACAGCCACATCAAGGCAGGTCATTTTGCAGAGGACAAAGTTCTCCTAGTTTCTTGGTGTCATCGCCACCTTGATCAGGTTGATTTAGTACTCTGCCCAACCGGCTTTCACCAAACTGACACACAAGCTCATCCCACAAAGGTGGGCTCAGCAGCTTCGAGAGTTCCACATGCTAGGCCATTGTGCCTAAGGCATCCTCCCACTTGTCCCGTAAAACAGTTAGCACAAGCTACACATCCCCAGCAGCAGTGCCTTTCTTGCCTAGGGCAGCAGGATATAGGAAAAGCTTAATTCTCAACAAGCACCCAAGCCTGCAGGTTTGCTCCACTTAGGATCGGCATGTAGAGCAGTATTGTATTATTTTACTCTTTCTATTTTATGTGTATGAGTGCTTTGCCTGCACCTATGCCTGCATACCACATAGAAGCCCTGTCCTCAGGGGCCAGAAGAGGGCAATGGATCAGTTAGGAGCCGGGGGTGCTTTGGATAAGAATGGCCCACATAGGCTCATATATTTGAATGCTTAGTCACCAGGAAATGGCACTGTTTGAAAGGATTAGGAGGTGTGACCTTGTTGGAGGAATTACATCACTGGGAGTGGGCTTTGAGGAGCCAAAAGCCCAAGCCAGGCCTGGGGGGTGTGTGTGCAGGGGGTGAGGGTTGGGGGGTGAGGGGGGGTTCTATCTTCCTGCTGCCTTCAAATCTGGATGTAGAACTCTCAGCTGTCATGTTTGCACCCCACCACGCCCCCACCATGAGGATAATGGACTAGACCTCTGAAACTGTAAGCCAGCCCCAATCAAATGCTTTCTTTTTATGAGAGTTGCTGTGGTCATATATATATATATATATATATATATATATATATATATATATATATATATATATATATAAATTATCTGTATTACCTGTAGGCCTGGCTAGCAATCAGTCAAGACACAGACACTTGTTATATTTTAAGATAGCCTTAGTTAACCTGGGGCAGGGCAGATAACAATCCTCTAAATTACCTCCCATAGTGGGGCAGGCATGGGATCTCTGTCTCAATCCCATGCCATCTGCTTCTAATAACTTCTGTCAAGCTACCTCCCATCAATATTCCCAGATACTTGTTAATGTTCTTCATCTGGGCTGGATTCTCCATCCACGCCGGCCATGCGCTTCTCCTCCAGCTAACCCATGGCGGCCTTCCTCTCTTCCCTTCAGGTCTCCCTCCTCTTGGCAGTCCTTCTTTCTTCTTCCCAGAATTCCTCCCTCTCCCAGCCCCACCTGTCTCCTGCCCTGCCCAGGTGAGATGGCTTTTTATTAAACAAAAGGTGGGTCCCAGACAGCAAGCAGTAATTAGCATCGAAATACATCAGACCATCCCCCAACAATAATGTGGGTGCTGGGAACTGAACTGCAAGCCCTCTGGAAGAGCAGTCTGTGCTCTTAACTACTGAGTCATCTCTCCAGAGCCAGTATTTTTATTTTTAATAAAATTTTTAATAAATTGTGTGAGTGTGTAAAGGTGAGGTGATGACTGTATCATATTTGTCATTCTTTTGTGTTTGAAACCTTAAAAACCATCTGTTTTGAAATGCTTGGTTAAACACTCTCCCCTCCCCCACATACACACACATTAAGTTGAAATAAGTCAAGCCCTAAAATGAGAAGAGGGGCAGAGAGCAGATGGTTCACTTCATATAATGCCTTCCAGTTTCAGCCATGTTGTCTCGTATGATAGACTCTCGCTCTCTTTAAGGCTAAATAATACTCTGTTAGGTATGAAAGCAACCTATTCTCTGTCTACCTTGATGGATTTCTGGGTTCATTGCGTCTTGTCTATTGCAAATGGTGCAGCCGTGGATATACGAGGAGATGATTCTTCGACATACTCATTGAAATAGTTTGGATTTACAGTGTCTCCCCACGGACTGTTCACCCCTTTGTAAACTTGTCACCTCGGGCATTTGTCATGATTTTAGAAGGCTGGAGCACTGACTTCATCTCCTTAGATATCTACCCAACGATCAAACAGCAGTTCTATTCTGCTTTCCTGCAGAACCCACTGTGTTCTCTATGGCAACTGTGCTAATTTACATGCCCACACAGCCTGGAAGACTTTGCCTCATTACTTCATTGCCATCTGTAGTCATTCTAAGTGGGGAGAGGTGACTCAGGGTGAATTTTGCATTGTCTTGATAATAAGCAGTACTCAGTATTTTGTCAGGTATCCGCCTGTTGGCTTTTTCTATATCTTCTGTTAACAAATGTCTATTCAAGTCATTTGTTCATTTTAAAAATCAGATTGGTAGGGGTTTTTTGTTGTTGTTTTGTTTTTGTTGTTTTGCTCAGATTAAAGTCATGCACTACTTCTGCCCAGCTTGAGTCAAGTTTTGAATGAGAGATACCAGTCTAGTTTCTTCTGTGTGCGGATATCTATTTAACTGAGAAATCGTTCTTCCTCTGGCGCATGTTCTTTCCGACTTGCTCAGAACTGTAAACATGTGGGGCTGTGTCTACGTTCTCTGGTCCCTCTGCTCGGGTGTGTGTGTGTGTGTGTGTGTGTGTGTGTGTGTGTGTGTGTGTGTGTGTGTGTGTGTGTAACCCTGAGTCTCTGGTTGACACGACTGGCAGTTTGTTTTGAGGACTGCCATGTTTTCTGCGTAGACTCTAGATTTACAATTATATGTGTTGGTATTTGTGTGTGTGTGTCACTGTAGTGCCTCCCCATTTGTTCCTTTTGCTGAGAATTGCTTCGGTTGGTCTGAATCTTCTGTCATTCCATACAAATTCTAAGACCGTTTTTTCTCTTTCTGTAGAAGTTTGGTAGAAGTCACCTAGAGTCCACAGACGTAAGGACATCTTACTTTTTTTTTTTAGGTTAGCATATGGTGCATTGGTTTCATTATAGCATCTTCATACATCAGTGTCTTTGTTTCCTGTGTCATTTGTTCCCTACTCTCATGTCCTCCTCCCCACTCCAGCTGGTTTCCTGTCTTCCGCCAATTAGTTTTTCCTTCTTTCTTTCTTTTTTTCTTTTTCTTTTTTTCCGAGACAGGGTTTCTCTGTGTAACCCTAGCAGTCCTGGACTCGATTGGTAGACCAACCTGGCCTCGAACTCACAGCGATCCGCCTGCCTCTGCCTCTCTAGCGCTGGGATTAAAGGTCTGTGCCACCATGCCCGGCTCAGCTCTGCTTTCTTATTACATGTATTTCACTATCCTCTGCATTCCCCACCTCTTTCACGTTCTCTTCCTGGAAAGATGGCCTAAGCAGTAGAGAGCACTGGCTGCTCTTTGAGAGGACCCCAGGTTGGATTTCCAGCACCTACATGGTAGCTCACTAGCTTTAAAATTCCAGTCTCAGGAGATTCAACGCCTTCATCTGTCCCCTGCGGGCACTGCATGCATATGGTGCATGGACAGGCATATAGGCAAAACACCCATACACATAAACAAGAAGTCTCAAGTTCCAAAAGAAATATTATTAAAGATCTTTTCCTCCCATTTTATGATCCTTGCTAGATTTGTGACCTACACACACACACACACACACACACACACACACACACACAAATACCAACACATATAATTGTAAATCTAGAGTCTACCAAGAAAAGAAAACATGGCATCTGTCTTTGTGAGCTTCTTTTAAAATACTGATTTCCCATTTCCACCCATTTTCCTGCAGATGCTATGATTACAGTTTTCTTTATGGCTATATAAAATTCCGCTGTGCATGAGTACCATGACATTTATCCAAACATCTAATGGCTGACACCTAGGTTGGTCCTACTTCCTGACTATTGGGAGCAGCACGGAAGTTAACATGGATGAGCAAGTATCCCTGTGCTGTGCTGACTTGGCGTCCTCTGGGGATACAGCCAACAGTGGTACAGGCAGGTCCTGTGGTGGTTCTCTTTCCACAATGACTGCACATGGTTCCATCCCACCAGCAGTGAGTACGAGTCCCTCTCCCCTGTGTCCTCATCAGCATTTGTTGTCATTTGTTGTCATTCTGACCGGGCTGAGATGGAATCTCAGCGTGGTGGTCAGATTTTTCATTTCCCTGATAGTTGAGGGTGTTTACACCTTGAAAAGTATCTATTGACCACGCTAGTTCTTTTCTGGTGAGCTTCGGTCTTGGTTCATTAGTCCATTTATTGGCCAGGTGACTTGGTGTTTTCAGTGTTTGACTTTTGCAGGTTTTTTTTAAAAAAATATATCCTAGGTATTAATTGCTTGTCTGGTGTGTATTTGGCAAAGATCTTCTTCCATTCTGTAGGCTTTCTCTTCTGGAAGTTTCCTCTAATCTGTAAAAAGCCTTTTAACTTCAGAAATGCCATTTGTTAATTCTTGGTACTGTTTCCTTTCCTTCCTTTCTTCCCATTTTTGTTTTTGTTTTTTGCTTCATTGGTCATGGCTATTTGAGTGGGAGGAAGCGGGAGGAGTAGTTGGCACGGATACCAGCCCGTCCTTGCTTCACAGGCTTTGTAGGTGATGGAGAACTCGCCCAGGTTGTGGCCGATCTTCTCTGGCTTGATCTCCACCTGGTTGAAAGTCTTGCCATTGTACACACCCACCATGCTGCCCACCATCTCCAGGAGGATGATCGTGTCCCTCGCTGGGTCTTCACCACCTCCAGCTTCTCTATGAATGGAGCCTCCTTCTTGGCTTTTCTCAAGCACTTGAAAGTGAGTGCTGCTCCCGCTGCTGGCCCCCCACGGTTCAGTCTGAACAACTGCATCAGCTGCTCCTAGGACATGCCCAGTTATTTTACTCCCCTAGCAGTAATCTTACAGAGGTCTTACATTAAGGCCTTTGATCAATTGTGAATGGATTTGTAAGCATCATGTTGTCTTAGTTAGGGTTTCATTGCTGTGAAGAGGCCCCATGACCATGGCAGCTCTTAGAAAACATTTAATTGGGGCTGGCTTACAGTTCAGAGGTTTAGTCCGTTACCATCATGGCGGGAAGCATGGCGGCCTGCTGGCAGACATGGTGCTGGAGAAGGAGCTGAGAGTTCTACATCTGGATCTGTAAGCAGCAACAGGAGACTGTGTGCCACACTGAGCATAGTTTGAGCATATACAAGACCTCAAAGCCGGTTTCCATAGCAACACACTTCCTCTAACAAGGCCACACCTACTCTAGTATGGCCACACCTCCTAAGAGTGCCACTCCCTATGGCCAAGCATTTGAACACATGAGTCTATGGGCGCATACCTGTTCAAACCATATGTATGATTTCATATTTTGACATTTGACTATCCATTTTCCTAGTGCCATTTGTTAAAGAGGCCCTTTTTGGTTTTGAAAAATGTTTACATTTATTAACTTATTTTATGGGTGTATGTGTGTGGGTGTGTCCGCCACAGCATGCATGTAGGGGTCAGAAGACAACGTGCAGGAAGGGAGAAGCTGGTTTTCCCCTTCAACCACTTGGGTTCCATGGATAAAATTCAGGGGGTCCATCTTGGTGGTCCTCCAATGTATGCTTTTTTTTTTTTTTTTTTTTGGTTTTTCGAGACAGGGTCTCTTTGTGTTAGCCTTGGCTGTCCTGGACTCACTTTGTAGACCAAGCTGGCCTCGAACTCACAGAGATCCGCCCGCCTCTGCCTCCCAAGTGCTGGGATTAAAGGCGTGCGCCACCACACCCAGCCTCCAATGTATGCTTTTGACAGCTTTGCCCATACTTTGATGGCTGCAATGGTGTGAATTTATTTCTGGGTACTCGATTGTGTTCCATTGGTCTGAATGTCTGTGTTGTTTCTGTGTCTCTGTGATGTAATTTGAGAATCAGATACTGTGATGCCTCCAGAGCTATGCCCCCCCCCCCTTTTTGTTTTTCTGAGACAAGGTTTCTCCGTGTAGCTTTGCCTGTCCTGGACTTGCTTTGTAGGCCAGGCTGGCCTCAAACTCACAGCGATCCGCCTGCCTCTGCCTCCTGAGTGCTTGGGAGTAAAGGCGTGCGCCAACACTATTCTTTCTACTCAGAGTTATGTTAGCTAGCCAAGGTGGCTTGTACTTCCATATGAACTTTAGGATTATTGTTTTTTCTAGTTCTGTGAAGAATATCATTAAAATTTTCATGGCAACTACTTTTAGAAATAAAATAATTTTTACAATATTATTTCTGCCAAATCCATGGGCATGTAAAATTTTCTGAATCTTTTAGTCTCTTCTCCAATATTTTTTATTCAGTGTCTTTTTTTTTTTTTTTTTTTTTAATCTTCAGTGTCTTTTAAATTCTCAATACAAAAGTCTTTTGCATCCAGGGCTGGGAGGTGGCTCAGCAATTTGGAGAACTTCCAGAGGACCAGGGTTCAATCCCCAGCACCCGCGTGTTTGGCTAACAGTCAACTGCAGTTCTAGTTCCAAGGGACCCAACGCCCTCTTCCAGTCTCAGCAGGCACCAGGCACAGCATTGCAGACACACATGCAGGCAAAACACCGGGACACAGAACATTTTTAAAGTTTTTTGTCTTTGCTCAGGCTTATTCCTAGGGGTTTGGATGGTTTTGTATGTTTGGTTTTAGGGTGTTTGTTTGTTTGTTTGTTTGTTTAAGCTATTGTGAATGGATTTCCCCCCAAATTTCTTTCTTAGCAAGTGATGTGGAAAAACTGCTTTCCTTGCATGTCGATTTTATGTCTCACCACCCAGCTGAAAGTGTTTATCATATTTCACTAGTTTGATAATGGAATCTTTGGAGTTTTTGAAATATAAGAACCATGTGGCCTGCAAATAGAGATAATCTGAGTTCTTTTCCCATTTGTATCCATTTTATTTCTTGTAATATCACTCTAATGCTTTGGGTGCTGTATTTAATTGGAGAGACCTTGGGGCTGGAGAGATGGCTCAGAGGTTAAGAGCACTGACTGCTCTTCCAGAGGTCCTGAGTTCAATTCCCAGCAACCACATGGTGGCTCACGGCCATCTATAACATGATCTGATGCCCTCTTCTGGCCTGCAGGTGTACATGCAGGCAGAGCACTGTATAAAAATAATAAATCTTAAAAAAAGATTGGTGAGACTGAGTCCCTTGTTTTATCCAGCTTTTAGAGGACCTGCTCTACTTTTACCATTAGTGTTGGCTATAGCTTTGTCATATATGACCTTTTTATGCCAAGATATGTTTCTTTGGTGCCTAGTTTCTTGAAGCCACTTTTAATTTTTATTTTTATGTATATGTGTATATGTCTGTGCATCATATGCATGCAGTGCTCATGAAGTCCACAACGAGGGCGTTAGATCCCTGGGACTGGGACACTGTGTTGGTGCTGGGGAACCTTGTGTCCCCTAGAAGAGCAGCCCGTGCTCTTAACTCCTGTGCCATCTCTCTGGCCCTCTGGAGGCCTTTTATTATGAAGAGCTGTTGAACTTTGAGATGATCAGGTGATTTCCATCCTTAAACCTATTTACGTGCTGGGTTTCATTCGCCAATTTGTGTGTGTTGAATCAAACTTGCATCTCTGGACAACACCACCTTGTTTACAGGGCATGGTCTGCATGTATCACTGCATCTGGCTTGCAGGAATTTTATTGAGAATTTCTGCATCTTCATTCATTGGAGAAATTGGCAGTTTTCTTTCTCCCTTGTGTCCTTATCCGTTTTACTAAGGATGGGTTTGATGGTATCCTTTCTCTGGTTTTATGAAACAGTTGGGTGAACATTGGTTGGATTAGCTTTTTTGTTTGTTTTGTTTTTTGAGACAGTGTTTCTCTGTGTAACAGCCCTGACTGTCCTGGACTCACTTTGTAGAGCAGGCTGGCCTTGAACTCACAGGGATCCTCTGCCTCTGCCTCCCGAGTGCTGGGATTAAAGGCATGCGCCACCACGCCCAATCATTGTCAGTTTTGATTGAATGCTTTTTCTGCATCTATTGAGATAACACTATGTCAACACAGTGTATCCTTGCATCTCAGTGTTCAATCTTTTCAATGCATGGTTGCTAGTATTTTGCAAAGTATTTATTAATGTAGTTGATATGAGTGTATATATGTGTGAGCATGTGCATGCTACTATTGTCCTGTGAAGGTCAGAGGAACAGCACACAACTCACTGAGGAGGGTTACCTGTAGAAAATAGAATGTAGTGCTGGAGAGATGGCTCAGAGGTTCAGATCACTGGCTGCTCCTCCAAGGACCATAGTTTGGCTCCCAGCATCCATGTACTGGCTTACAACTACCTGTAACTCTAGCTCCAAGGTATCTGATGTCCTCTTCTGGCCTCTATAGGCATATCTGCCCACAGGCACTTAACTACCTACAAACATATATATCTATTTAATTAAAAATAACATAAAAATAATCGTTTTAAAAAAGAAAATAGGAACATAGTTCTGGGATAGAAAAGACTTTAACTTTAGTGTGTGTATGCGTGCGTGCACACTGTTTAAGTTATTTACTAGATCCTTGTGATATCTGCATTTGAAAATTTTAACTCTTGCATAATTTAAAATTTTTTATTTATAATTTACATATTTACTTTGCTTCCCAATCGTGCCTCCTTTCTTCTCCTGGTTCCTCCCTCCCGCCATCTTCCTCCTATCTGCCCTCTCCTTGCCCTCATAAGAGGGGAGCCCCCCTCCAACCAACCCACCCCAGCACATCAAGTCGCGTCAGGACTGAGCTCCTCATCCACTGAGGCCAGGCAAGGCAGCCTAATTAGGACAAAGTGATTGAAAGCAGGCAACAGAATCCATGTCCTAAACAGTGTACACTCAACTTATTAGGGAACCCACATATGAAGATCAAGCTGCCCATATGTTACATGTATGTAGGGGGCCTATGTCCAGTCCGTCCACGCTCTTTGGATGGTGCTTGTTTCTGTAGGCCCCCATGGGTCTAGGTCAGTTGATCCTGTTGGTCTTCTTGCAGGGTTCTTGTCCCCTCCGGGTCCTTCTATCCTTCCCTCCCACTCTTCCACAGGACTCCCTGAGCTTTGCCTAGTGATTGGCTGTGAGTCTCAGCATCTGATTTGATCAGCTGCTGGGTGGGGCCTCTCAGAGAAAGGTGAGTTAGGCTCCTGTCTGTAAATATAGAGGAGTGTCTGATGGTGTCAGGGCTTGGCGCTCTCTCATGGGGCAGGTCTCAGGTTGGGCCAGGCATTGGTTGGCTGTTCCCTCAGTCTCTAATTTATTTTTATCTCTGCACATCTTGCGGGCAGGGTAAATTTTGGTCCCAAGGTTTTGTCGGTGGATTGGTGTTCCCCTCCCGCCACTGTAGGTCCTGCCTGGCTAGAAGGGGGCCTCCTCAGTCTTGTGGTGTCCCCACCCCCACCCCACTCTGCTGCTAGGAGACTCAGCTGGAGTCACCCCATATCCTCCCTGTAGCTTACCCTGTCAAACACGTCCAGCTTGTCTCAGTGATGCGCCCAGCTTTAGTTTCTCTTTTCTCTCCAGGCCCTGAGACCTCCCTTCCCCACCCTCTCCACTCTCCCCACCCTCCCCACCCTCCCCACCCTCCCCACCCTCCCCACCCTCTCCACCCTCCCCACCCTCCCCACCCTCCCCACCCTCCCCACCCTCTCCACCCTCCCCACCCTCCCCACCCTCCCCACCCTCCCCACCCTCTCCACCCTCCCCACCCTCCCCACCCTCTCCACTCTCCCCACCCTCTCCACCCTCCCCACCCTCTCCACTCTCCCCACCCTCCCCACCCTCCCCACCCTCCCCACTCTCCCCACTCTCCCCACCCTCCCCACCCTCCCCACCCTCTCCACTCTCCCCACCCTCCCCACCCTCCCCACTCTCCCCACCCTCTCCACTCTCCCCACCCTCCCCACATTGGATCCCCTCCTCATTTCTTTCCCCACATCCTCTCGTATCCAGTTCCTTCTCTTTTGTATTTTTTTACTCCCTATACTCTCTGTATAGTATTTCCACTAATTATAAGTTCAATTTTTTCCTTTTGAGTTTTCTTGAGATATATTACTGAGTTGTTTATTTGAAATCTAACTGTTGTGTAAGCATGCAATGCCACAAACTTACTTCTTAGTATTATTTTTGCTGCATCCTATAAGGTATGTTGCCTTTTAGATTTTATTTATAGAAATTAAATTTTTTTCCTTTTGATTTCTTCATTGATCTCTTAATCACTCAAGAGAACACACCTAATTCCCTTGTACATGTTCTAAAGTTTCCCCTGTTCCAGTTTCTAGTGTTATGCACTATTACTAGTAGAGCAGGTACATGGCATGGTGTTCATTTTAAATTTTCATGAGTACATGATTATTTGTACATTATTATACAAATTGTATGTTATAAACAAATACATTTAATTGTGATATTTTGCATATTAATGTAACATACTTTGGTCATAGTTTTTTTAATTATTGAGACTTAGTTTGCGGCCTAACATACAACCTGTGCTGGACAGTGTTCCATGTGTGATGAGAATATGCATTGCGGAACTGTTGGATGTCATGGCTGTACCATGCTTAATCTCAGCCAAAAGGCTGAGAAGTGGCAGAACATGCAGTTCTGTAAATGGCTCCCTGGTCTGTTTAGTCTGTGGGATATAATTTAACCCCCACGTTCTTGTTGGTTTATGTAGTCGTTTCGGAGTTTTCACCAGTCCATTGAGGAAAGTGGGTGTGAAAGTCCCCATAGTTGTTGTATTAGTGTTCACCTCACCCTATAGATCTAATCGTGTCTCCAAGAGGACAGGGGATAGGGAAAGAGGCAAGGCGAGGAACCAAAGCCCGCTGGGAAGGAGACCATCCATGGTGGGCGTTCCCTGTGTAAGATGAAGTGAGGGTGTACAGCATGTGTCAGGTGAAGAAACAGAGTAGCCCAGTCTGTGTGGATGGATTAGATGCACGCATGGCAGCGTGGCTGGCTGGGTGACCGGAAGGCTGCGTGGCTGCCTGGCTGCACGGCTTCAGGGGTGGATGAATGAATATAAGCAAGTAAGAAAGGCTGCTTGCAAGTAAGGGAGAACCTGGATGTCACAGGAAACCCAACAAGCCAGGAGATTCAGATCCGACCCAAGGACGGGGCTAGGGAGTCCCAGGGATAAAAAGCCAGAGACTAACCTGGTGAGCTCCCCGTTGCAATGCTGGGGAGTGCTCTAGTGTGGGGAGAGAAGGGAGAACAGAGTGGCAGGCTTGTGGGCGGGTCCCCTGAAAGCCGAGCCGGTCCAAGAGGCCCCTTGAATGGCCCGATGGCAAATGGCAGACACTGAGTGGTAAGGGGCCAAAAGACCCAGGAGAGGGCGAAATGGAAGCCTTTGTATCTTTGCCAGGTTTGGGGGGAACTTGCCAATAGGAAAAGCAACAAGAAAGGAGAGGCCCCAAGAGTCTTTTAAGTCTACCACTTAAAACACAGTGGTAGACATAGAACATTTTTCAGCAAATGCCAACAGCTTGATTGCTTTGGACAGCCAGATTTCACAAACTTCCTGCAGAGGCTCCTCCGTCATTCTTTCTCATCGCCATCTTCCTCCTCCTCCTCCTCCTCGTACAAGCTGTTCTCAAAGCACAGATTAAGAGCAAGGAGCTCTCCCTCCACATATCTCACGTGCCATTCGCTTATCTTCCCAGCCGTCCGTCCAGACCGTGAACGCCTGGCTCTCTGGCTTTTCATCTGCTTTCTCCCTTTCATCTATTTTTACCGTTGACATGCTGCTATCGTTCTGCGGCTGCCCTCTCTTCCTCTTGCTGCCCTGTTACTGCCAAATCCTCCCTCCTTCGCTCCTGCCTCCTCTCGGATCTGCTTAGTGTTGTCTTTCCAGATTCCTCGGCTTAGCATACAGAAAGGCCACCGCATCTGTTGGCAGACTTGCCCCAGAAGAAACACAAGAACAGAGGGGTCTCCAGACTTACTGTCCTCTCCAGGGTGACACTGCTTAGTCCTTGCTGGTGGTGTATCTGCAGTGATTAACCCATCCCAAGAGCGTCTCTAGCCTTACCCTAACCTAGACGTGATTGAGACCCCTTCAGTCGAAGAAGTAGTAGCTTGGAAGTGGTTTTGACTGAGTCTTCATTCTGCACACAAGCTCTGCCTATCAGCTGACCCACGCAGGGTTCCTCTTAGGGCACCGATGGCCAATAAGGCATAGAGACAGATTGTGGTTTTTATGTCCGAGTCCCATTGATGACCAAGAAGTGAGTTACTCTATACCAGCTTGTTAACTATGAATCCACACCTCATGGGATGGATCACGCAAACAAATGTCCTGGTCACCAACACATTAAGAATATAAGGTTTCATGACTGTGTCATCACTAAAATTCAATTCAAAACCAAATCCAAGCTGTTTTTGACAGCACGTGCCCATGTAGTAGCTTGTAAGTTTACTGCCTTGGTTCTGAGCTTACATCACGTGCACTTCACACAGCATGTGCTGTCGTCCTGCATATTACCAAGGAATACTGCCCAAGACACCTCAGCTTGGAGTCACGGCTGCCCAGGTGTTGGGAACTGTAGTATTTTTACTGTGCAAACATTCCTGCTCTATACAAGCACAGTGATTTAATTACAGAAAAAGAGACTTTTAATGTCTCCTGCCATCATTCATTAGTGTGTAAATATCAAATTAGTACATCTTTGGGAAGTATTTTAATAGAATTCTTGATTGTAAAAACTGCTGTTTGAGTTACTGACTGGAATTTTGAGTTACTGACGGAAAACCGTCATGAAATTGGGGCTGGGCATTGCAGAATGTCTTGTTATTCCTTAAGCAATAAGTCTGAGAGCTATTGTACGTGGTACTTTAAAGCATTTGTTATGCATGTGTGCACACGCACATACACACGGATGTAGGTGCTACTCAAAGGACAAGCCTTGAATGTCAATTCTCTCCTTCTACCATCCACATGATCCCTCAGGGACCAAACTCAGGTCGTCAGGCTTAGCAGCAAGCACCCTTACCCACAAAGCCATCTTGCCCACCCCTGTGTTCAGTATAAGTAACCCAGAGATGATTTAAAGTACATGGGAGGATAGTGTGGGGTCTGTGGAACACCCTGCCATTTTACAGAGAGGACCTGAGCACCCATGGGCTTGGGCATATGTAAGGATGCTGGACCGCTCCCACCCCGCATCCCCCACCCCCCTACCTGCCAATACTAAGGGACAACTGTAATTGTCCGGGAAATCCACAGATGGCTGAAGGAAAAGAGTGTGGTTTGATCTGTATTTAATTGGGAGATAAAGGTGTTTCTGTAATTAGTACATTTGAGAGGAAGTCTAAGCACCAGGTTAGATTCCATAGAGTTTTCCTGCAGACCTGTGGTTGAGCCTCAGTCTTGCCACAAAGGCTAGTCATCGCTCAACTCACCCCTCAGGAATTTACCCCTCAGATGCAGACCCGGAGATAAGAGTCAAAGGAAGCCTGGGCTTGAACAAGGAGGCAAAGGCCTTTGAAGGGTTTAACTGGTACCAGCTTGCTCGGAGCAGTTTGTGTCTGTCTGTGACGTGGTGTCAACTGTGTAGAACGGTATGTCCTTTCATCTCACCTAGATCTCTTGGGCAGCCTTCCAACAGGGGCTGGAAACAAGGTCTAGGGAGACCCAGGCAAAGGGACCTTTGTTGCTCAGGCAAGAACAAGGCAGACATGGCTCAGTAAATGGGGAACCATAATGCTTACTTACACTAAGGCATTCTCCCCTTCGTAACACAGGCTTATTTCTGCATACTCTGTGTACGTGTAATTCACCATAAAAATATGGCTGTCATTTCATTTTTCAAATGGAGCTGAGACTTGTCATAATAGGTACTAAAATACATGAGATTTAAAAAAAAAAAAGTAGGTTAATCCCAGCATTCTCAAAGGCAGAGGCAGGTACATTCAAGGCAAACTTGGTTACATAGTGAGTTTCAGGACAGCTAGAGCTATGGAGCGAGAGAGAGAGAGAGAGAGAGAGAGAGAGAGAGAGAGAGATCCTTCCTCAAAAACGAAGGGGGGGTGGCTAGAAGGTGGGTATGTTTGTAGAGCTGGGATGGGGTTGACAGACATGGGAGGACACACACAGTTCCCGTGACCCATGAGGAGCCTAAATGGTGTGCTGGAAAGCTGGCCATTGCATTGGGCACGAGTTGGAAGCTTGGAAGCCATCCTAATCTATGATGCCACAGAGGCAGACAGGTTGAGCATTCATTTTCCACATCTGGCCCCGTGCATTTCTGAAACTAGAGTGTGAGTCACTTGTTGGTTTGGCGGAGAGTGTTGTTGATTGACATTTGGGGATTTTGGAATATGTGAATAATGGTTGAGCCTCTCTAATCTGAAAATCCAAAGTGCAGCTACTACAAAGTCCATGTTGGCACTTAAAAGGTCTCAGATTTCAGGAGATGGGAGTGGTGGTGCACGCCTTTAATCCCAGCACTTGGGAAGTGGAGGCAGGCTGATCGCTGTGAGTTCAAAGCCAGCCTGGTCTACAAAGTGAGTCCAGGACAGCTAGAGCTGTTACACAGAGAAGAAACCCTGTCTTGGGAAAGAAAAGGTCTCAGATTTCAGAAAATTTGGGGTTTCCGGTTTTTCAAATACTCAACCCATACGACCCTGACTCAACCAGCCCATTTGGGCAGATGGCTCTTTCACTTTTCTGCATTGCCTTGATTAGAACTGAGGGGGCTCACTTCCTGACATGCTTTCTTACGAGCATCTTTGTGTTTTAGCAGTGTTTGAGAGCAGCCATTTTGGACTGAGCTCCACTTAACTGGAAATTTGCATGGCATAAAGTCTCTCCTGATAGCCTTGGCCCTCCCTCTGCTGTGTCTTAACAGAATACACAAAGAAAGCTTGTCAGGAAGCGTCTTTTTGTTGGCTTGGGGGTTTTTGAGATAGGATCTCATAAAACCTAGGCTGGTCTCAGACTTGCTATGTGGCCAAGGATGGACGTAAAGTCCTGATCCCCTGTCTCTATTTCTGGAGTGCTGGGATTATAGGCATGTGCCAGCAAACTAGCTTTATGATACTAAAATAGAGTGTAAGATTTGCTCCTCTGATGTAAAAACTGTGCCTTTATCTTTTTATGTGGTCCAGCCTCTGCCACACACTCACAGATGCTCAAAAGCCTTAAGTAGGTTCTCTCCCGCTATTTCAACATTTTCAGAATAGTTTGAAGCAGATCTCTCAACTCCATGGTCCATGATTTCCACCTTTGTAGCTTTGTGGAGGCTGACAGAGCCTCACCCCCCAAACCCCCTCCCTGCTTCAGAGCCCACAAACTGGGAAGCCCCCCAAATCAAGAGCACCTGAGGTGAGAAAAAACAAGACCAGGCCAGAATCGCCTCTTCTTTAAAGACTTTATTTGCCATTTTCATCCTTTCTCCCACCAATGCTCAAGCCATCGAAGCCATTTGCGAACAGCTGGAAGCAATGTTGCAGCAGCCCAGGCAGCTGGTTGAGCATGCGCACCACGGCCCAGAACATCACCCAGGCACCAGTGGGATAGCATCCACTCAGGAGCCTGGAACTACAGATCCCACCCACAGAGGGAGGACAGGCCACCTCCAACTCCACAGTGATTTGCCTTGAAAACACTAAGCCCTGTTGCAGTCATTGTCCTTTTATCTTTTAAAGTTTTTCTTTTGTTGTTTAATAATAGAAAACAAAAAGTAAAACCTTCTATAATTTATAAGCTATTTTTTCTATCTACATTATATATAAAATATAGACTCTGTTTTACTTTATAACACACATCTTTTCCCTTTGATAAATAACTTTAAAATATCTAGTATACATGCCTTGCCTTTTTATATATAAGTTTGGTTTCATACATATACATACATATATACTCATGTTTGTCAAACAATAAATATACACTAGACAGTGACAACCAAACCAATGCAATTTTGGTTTTAAAAAAGGAAATGAAAACAAATGACATACTATAAAAGCACCAGGCAGCAAACAAAGCCATAATTGCTAGAAAGTTCTCCCTCCCCCCTAGACAAAGGACAGGGCAGAATAAAGGGAGCAGGTCAGGTCATAGGCTTTTGCTTCTTTGCCTGGGATGTCCCTCGGCACTATAAATATGCTGTTGCATTTCTTAGAAGCTATGGGGCTCATTGAGCAGCCTAGCCCTTGTGGTGGCTGCAGGGGACAGCAGAGAGCTAGACAAGGCACAGGAGACAACCGTGACATGGTGACCCCATGGCCACAACGACTTCCCTGCTCTGCTGGCCCAGGCAAGCGTTCATCGCTGCACTAAGCATCAAGCATTTCAACTAGAATGTTTGTTTTATCACTCCGTTCTCTGCTGGCGCAAACAAAAGGCTGCAGCAGGTCTAGAGTATTCAGTAGTGCAACACGTCAGTAGCCTGGAAGAGAGCCAGAGGCTTCGGCGACCCTCTCAAGGGCTCCAGCAGATAAGGACCCTGATGCAGGGGAGAGAAGGTCAGTTGGGTCTGCAGGCCTCTCTTTATGAATGCAGCCGCTCAGATTGGCAAGCTCCAAGGAGCCCACTGACCTCTCAGAGGAAGCACAGGAGGGCATACCACCACTGCAGAGAGGTTCTAGAAGACCTAGCTAAACTTAGGGCATGATCCACCTGCCAGGTGCTGACTAGGGTGGGCCAGCAGGACAAACAAGTGCTGGAGATGACTCCGGAGCTATATGGCAGACTCCAGAAATTTCTCTTCTTCCCCCCAACCCTTGCCCAAACAGGATGGTCTTACAGGTGCTATTTTCCCCAGTAAGTTCCCGAATGCCATCACCATGTCCTGTAAGCTCCAGGGGTTTGGTGGGCAAAGGAAATCACCAGAGGATGGAGCAAGAGTCAGAATGAAGGTCCTTCTCCAGCAGTGGGACAACAGGCAATAGTAGAGTGGGCCTCAAGTCCTCCTCAGGGTGGACATCTGTCCCCTAGCCTCCATAAAGACAGAGGCACATTAGAGACAGCCCTTCTGTTATAGCCACAAGGTTTTCTGAATACTTTTAAGACATAATTGAGGCTGGCGGGGTGGCTGAGTGACAAAGAGCTTGCCTCGCATGCACAAAGCCCTGGGTTCTATCCCTCATACGGCATGTTTGTAAACTCCGGGTTTACCTGTCACAGCTCAGTGAATACTGTCGGGGGGGGGGGGGCAGGTCTGAGCTTTCATTCTGATGTCTCTTATCAAGTCGCCAGCTGGATCACCTGGATGAGCCTGCCCTGCCCTGTGTGGTAGCCAGGAGGGTACAGTAAGTCAGAAAGAAACTGCCAGTCAGGAAAACAGGCTCCCCAACCCAGGATCTACCACTAAAGAAGTGGGTGACTGTGGCCATGACAGTCCTTTCTGGGAGGTGAACAAAAGAGTTTGACAGATGACACCCTCAAGTTCTTTCCTAGGCAATTGGGTCGGCTTTCTCCCCAGGGCATCATCAACAAAGCAGATTTCCTCCAGTGCCCGCTGGAAAAGGAGGCCAGATCAGAGACCTGGTTCATAACCACAGGTCAAGCTCAATAGCTACAGTCACTGGACAAGAGGAAGTGAGAAGAGTTTGATGGTACAAATGCATAGTTGAAACCTAAGGCCCAGACAAACCCTAAAGCCCCCACCCCCACCCCCCACTTCCTGGGGAAGGATGTCTTCCTATGTTACAAACAGGCCCCAGCAACAAAATCCAAGGCCATCTATCACGGCCAACAATGCTTAGAAAGTCCCCAGGGCTGAGGACTGCTGGGCCACTGACAATTACAACCCAACATAGGAAACGCCATCTTAAAAAGCAGCTGAGTGACATTTCCATCTGGGGAAGAGAACAAAACAAAACAAACAAACAAACAAACAAAATCCCCAACTATTTCTTATAACTGCCAACCTGCTGGCAGGACATCAAATTTTGCATCCTGCTCAACAGGACAGTGTTGTGTGGGCCACTCTTCTTACAGCTGCGCCTTGAGGCGGGAGCACGCCTCCTACAGGGCTTCCTGAGGAATGCTTTTCCTGGCAAGAACTACAGAAATAAACACTGTGGTTTGCCCACTCCTTGTGTGGCAATGTTACACCTTCACCCATACACAGGAGGGCTGAGGCAGTGCCCAGCGCTATCTTTATAGATAATAAGATGATGCATCTACCATACTCTGCATTCGGTGGGTGAGCCAGGGGCACACAAGACCTGACACAAGAGATGTGCTGCCAGGAAAACTAAGATGCTTTGAAGGAATCCCATGATGCAACTTTACCACTGCGAGGAGAGGTCTTAGAGGAACTCAGAGTGGCCACAGGAGTCCTAGTCGCCAAACTTTGCAGATAAACCTGGGGCATTCCCAAACACTGTGTGTGTGTTTGTGCGTGCTTGCTTGCTTGCTTTTGTAGAGGCCATCAGCAGTATATATAAAATGATGGGGGAAAAGGCAAGGAGAAACCGAATGGAAAGGCCCCTAACAGCCTCCGTTCCATCAGGCCTTTAACCCATGTAAAAGAAATTAGAAAGAGGCTGGGGTATTGCCGGGCCTTAGATCCAAGTCGGTTGCAGAATGCTGTCCAGAGCTTGGGATTTCAGCTGCACATTGCTTTTGCTTCAGCCAATCAAGAGTCTCCACATGGAAAGGCAAAGGCTGGATGAACAGTAAAGAAGCGCCCAAGCCCATCTGCTTGTCATTTTCACATTCGGAGCACTGCCTACCCCTCGCTCCCTCCTGTCTCTACCTCTACCACGTGCACCCCAGTAGGTGAGATTCCAGTACACTTCCTCCTTCCTCCTGCTGCTCTCAAAGAGTGCATCCTACTTCTATATCCCCAGGCCTCAAATGCGAGGTGTGTGCTTGTTTTAACCCCTGCATGTTTATCACAGAGATCTCTAGGGGGAAACTCTCAAACATCATGGGAGAAGTTCTTAGGTAGCTGACTTGGAAAAATGAACTTCGTAGAGTCGTTGGTCACACCCCCTGATTTAATCCTTAATCATAGCTTTTCAGGGTAGCTGGGGGGGGGGTGGAAATTATTTCCCTAGAGAGCAATTTACAACAGCAGGACCCCCCCCCCCCCGCCAGCCCCAAAGCCTATGATGTGGCCATGTGCACAGATCAAACTTTTGATCTGATAACTGTGAACCTGAAACACTGGCCATGAAGGGTGGCAGCCAATCAGAGCCATGGAAGGTTTCAGCTGAGGCCCCAGGACGGAGGAGGGGTCCTAGCAAGGAAACACCTGCCCCTTCATGCTAGAAAATGACCATCATTCCTCTGGCACGACTGTCTCTGTGTCTCACCAGGGTCTCGGGCAGGAACACTGACTGGACTCTAGGCAGACTACATACAGGGACTAGTCTATATATCCAGCCTCAAAACTGCCAGGTGCCTGCTGAAAGCTAGCACAGCGAGCCAAGAAAGTCAATCCCATTTTCAAAATGTATATGATTGACCTTTCTTTCAAGACCAGACTCAAATTGTAAAAAGGCTGTTTAGTGATACTGAGGACAGCAAACATTTACAAAGGGATGTGTCTATGTGACAATAGGCTTTGTCTCAGCCTACTTCTAAGCTAGTATTTGACCATCTCTAGTTTCAAATGAAGGGTTAAAAAACAAACAAACAAAAACAAGGCTACTAGGAGAGAAAGTAAAAGATGGTTTTTTTGTTTTTCCAACTTGAACCTTCTCCACCTATGTACACCCCTTTCTGGGCTCTAAATCCCCATTTTGAAAACACTGGAAATTATGTTCCCTTCTGGCTTGTTGTTTTTATACCTAGTTTAAGAGTTTCCAAGGCCAGACGTGGTAATGCACTCTTTTAATCCCAGCACTCGGAGGCAGAGGCAGGTGGATCGCAGCAAGTTTGAGGCCAGCCTGGTCTACAAAGCAAGTCCAGGACAGCCAAAGCTACACAGAGAAACCCCATCTCAAAAACCAAAGACAGAGCTGTCAGAGTCCTAAAAGCCAAGGCCAAAGTTAAGGAGAAAAACCTTGACTTGTCTTAAGGGAAAAGGAATCTATGGGGTGAAACCAAAGGCTTCCTATTTAAACCTACAAAGATGGGAGTCTTAAAAGATTTTCTTCAGGTCAGCAATTGGGCCTTACAGCAACCCTGGGGCTGGGCTCGTGCCCCCTTCTTTTGGAAAGCTCCAAAAGGCAGCTACAGTCAAGCCCATGTCACATTGTGGAGTTCTTAGCACTGCCTAGAAAGCCTGGTGGCAGGACCACTCACACTGGCCCCGCCCCCGCCCCGCCCCCTGCTGAAAGAGGGCCCTGAAGTAGCTCCTTACAGCCTGTCTGTCCTCTTGGGCAGCTCAGTGGTACAGCTTACTGCTTCATTTGCTCTCCATCACGGATGCCCACGGTACTACGCTAACAGCAATGAGCCAGTTAGATCTAATGCGTCCTAGGAGACAGAGAAATCAAGGAAGCTGTGCACTTTGTGCACTTTGCTACCAAGTACTTCAGATCCTTAAAGCGAAACACACAATGCCTTCCTGGAATTACAACCTTCTCACCAGCCCCACCACCTCCTCCACCTCCCTGCGACAAACAAAACAAACTATATAGACATTTGGTGAAGTACCCTTTCTTTCCAGTAGGGGGCGCTGATGGAGAGCCTAGTTCCCACTGAGCTTGTCATCTGATACAGAGCCTTGGCTTGCAGAGAAGGCCAAAGTTTGTGGGGTGGATGAGGTAGGGCGCAGGGGGCAGACCCTCCTTGCTTCTCACAGTAAAAGACTGCAAAGGTGCTAATTAAACTTCCTTTTTCTTATCAGAGACCCAGTTAGGATGGCAGGCCCTCCTGAATATGAGACCGGCCCACCACCACCTTTGAGCAGGGGGCCCTCTACCTGGGATGGGGACCACCTTCATACGTGCTGTGCATTCATGCTGCCCTCCTCCTGTAATCCCCACCCATGACTACCCACTCCACTGTGCATTTCCCTCTAACCGGCCCCACGCAGCAGGATTGAGTCCACCAGGTCCCAGTGCTAACAGTAAAGGGACATCCTGCTTCTGCGCATGGCCTCACTGATCAGGTAGGCGGGGCTCAGCTCTGGCTCCTCAGTCATGATGGCAATGTTCTGCCACTCTCCAGTCTGGCTCGACCTCTTGATGGTGTCTACCACGCAGAGGGCATACAGGCAGTCGTCGAAGGTGGCAGCCATGGTAAGAGGCCGTCCGTCCCACGTGCGCCGGTCATCCTGATCCTGGAAAGCCTGGCGCACTGCCTGCATCATCTTCATGGTGCCCCGCAGGTAGGGCGAGGGGATGTCGCTGAATGCCTTCTCGGGCAGCAGGGAGTTGCTCACGGATGTAGTGTCCTGCAGCAGCAGCTCCTGCTCTGGGGCGCTGTTGCGCTGCCCATAGAGGTCGGTGCCCACTGCCAGGAGCCGCCCCGCGGAGCCCACCACGGTCACGTCCTGCTTAAACTCTCCGGGCACGTTGAAGTTCAGGGTAACGGTGCAGCACACTCCACCCTCCAGCACCATCTGGAAGGTGCAGAAGTCATCGCTGGTGATCTGGCGGATGCCCTTAATGTGGTCCGTCTGCTTGACAAAGGTCTTGAGCAGCCCGTGGACCTTGACAGCCTTCTGGCCCGTGAGGAAGGTGAGCAGGTCGATGATGTAGGTGCCCACAGAGTGCAGGCCGCCACCACCCATCAGGTCATCGCAGCTCCAATTGTATTTCTTGCCCAGCAGACTGCCGCTGTGCACCTGCACCTCGCACACCAGCAGCTCGCCCACGTAGCCCTCCTCAATCAGCTGTTTCATGCGAACGAAGGCTGGCAGGAAGCGCAGCACATTGCCCATGATGCTCATGAGCTTGGGGTAGTAGTGGGCAGCCGACATCATGCGGAAGGCGTCCAGGGGCGTGGCAGTGCGGTCACAGATGACGTTCTTGCCTATGCCTGGGGAGAGGGAGAACAGTAGATCAGTGTCCTGTGTGGAAGGAACGCTAGGGGGCGCTGTAGCCACCGAGGGAAGCACCAACCCAGAGGAGTCCTCTGGATTCTCCCACTGGACAAAGTAGCCAAATAGGGTTGGCACAAACTGAAGAGAGACACAACAGATACCTGTGACCTTCCACACACACACACCCCTAGTTGCACCCTTCAGTGACAGCCTTAAGCACACAGAGTGCCTGAATCCGCTTCCCAGTTCCACCTGGCACTGGGTTTAGTTTGGCTGTCCCTTCTCAGGACCATGCATGCACAGTAAGAAGCCATTTTTAACTCTCCTGGAACCCAGGTGAGGACAGAGGCTCTGCCAGAGGAATGAAGCAATGATTGCTCGCATCACCAGATGCCATGTAACTGTATCACACAGCGCTCTGACAACAGGCTCATGTTGCCAAAGACAGATGTAAACAGATTATCCATCCTTACAAGGATGGGTGACGAATGCTGCCAGCATCTGCATTACACCTGTGGACTATAGAATCTGGCTATGATCTGTGCTGTACCCTACCTCGAATGCCCCCCAAATCAAACCATCTAACAGTCATCTCTTTAGTTGTATTCTCCTGGACATGATAATAACCCTTTTGGAAATTTTTTTCTATTACGAAAACTATGAAAGACCAAAACAATCCACTTCACCATGTACACTCCAACTGAGCAGCGGAAGGGCAAGCCTTGGCAGCTCTGTCGATGAAAAGATTCTGATGAGCACTCTGGGTGAATGTGCACGGGACACTACTCCACCCAGAAATCCGTGGATAGATCCTTGAGGGTACAGCGTCTCTTCCTTTGGGCTGTTGGTGCATGTTGTGGGTCCCACATCCAGCAAGTTCCATAAAGAAAGGAACGAGCTGTTGCGAGTCTTATGCCCAGAGCCGGGAGTGTCCTGCACACATCCCTACCTGGCCCCAGCCCTCTGCCTGCAGCCTGCGAGTGCTGCTTTGCAGATGGGCGTTGGTAACACCCTTGCATACTCTATCCTTGAACACCGTAAGCAACTCCTGCCCCAAAGGTGCTTTGTGCCTATTATTTATAACTCAAAACCCTGGAACTGTATAGATGGCCAAGAATGGTAAGGGAACTGAAGTGCAGCCTTGAAGTGGGACAGCAAGCACTCTGGAGGCAGAAGCAGGTGGATCCCTGTGAACTTGAGGCCAGCCTGGACTACAGGGTGAGTTTCAGGACACCTGAGGCTACATAAAGAACCCCTGTCTTGAAAAAGAAAAAAACAATAGTGAGTCATCACGGGAGATGGCGGCCCCAAAGACCATTCAATGGCAAGATGACTATGATGCAGTGGTATATGAACAGGCTGTATTCATCAACATGTTATGACTTCATCTCTCCTTAAAGAGACAGAAACACATACTGGAGGGGAAACATCGTTTGCAGTGGTTAACCCCTGACTCCGGTCATTAGGATTGGGATTGACCTTTCTCCCTCCTGAATGAGGGCCTGACAGTCTTAGTGGGTCCTCTCTCACTGAGCTAAGGTACCCCAAAGATTTGTGTATGTTCTTCACCGAGCTAAGGTACCCCAAAGATTTGTGTATGTTCTTCATAGCATACTATGATCAGGAAAAAAAAAAGCACTAGGTTGTTTTGTAAACTTGAAGGAGACAGGGAGACCTTTAGAAGCCTCTACTCAGAGCGAACGGAAAAGACCCTTGTGTCTTGAATCTCTTCTGGTCCTTGGGCCCCAAGAGCTGGTGAAAGCTCTGTTGACTTTGAACTCGGTACAGTTTGACAGGCTCAGGCTGCACGCATGCTCCTGTTTTGCAGTCTCTCTGCATGTGATGTTGGAGAGTGAAATGCTTGTTGCAGGCGAGGCAAGACCTCTGCCAGCAACCCACTGCCCTAACCCCCCTTCCTTTTTTTATTTTTATTTTATTTTATTTATTATTATTATTATTTTTTTTTTAGTCAAGGTTTAGCTAAGTTACCCAGGCAGAATTTTAATGCCCAAGCTGGGAACTATGATCTTCCTGCCTCAACTTCCCAAGTAGCTGGGATCAGAGACCTGCCACCACTAGAGAAAAAGGTGCTTTGGACCCACCTTGTTTGGTCACCTTGTGCTATCTCTCTAAGGAACGGATGAGAGAGGCCCATGGCTACCACCCCATATCCTCCTGGCAGTGTGAGACATGCGGTGTGGTATGCAGCACCCCTCATGGCAAACGTATCTTCCCTCAAAGGCAGAGGACCCCGAGCTTTGGGACTTCAACAACCTCCCAGGGCACTCACACTGCAGCAGATGTGGCAGAAGCCCTGGGAACAACACATGGGTTCCATCTCTGGACACACAGGAAGGGCAAAGCAGGTGAAAAGCAAAAGATGTGGCTGAGAAAAGGTCTTCCAGTGTTCACAGCAATAGGAGCAGGCATGCCGAGCATCCACTGCAGCTGTGGCAGATAGCAGCCACACTGCGACTTCACCGCAGCCATGGGAACCTTCACCCCACAGCTGGCCCACTGAGAGACCTGTCCTCATGTCCAGAAGTGAATGCCTTGGGATACTGCCACATCTGTCCACGTGGTCTTGTGTGATCAAGAGTGGGTGGCAGAGAATACACTGGACTTTCTGGGGCCTCTGGGGAAAGCTTTTTAACTGTCCTCTGCATGGACACGGACGTTAAGCCAGACATAAGACCTCTGTATCTAAACTAACTTCATTTTTCAGACCAGAACCCCCATCAACAAAGTGAGAGCTGTTTGGTTATTAAGGAGAAAGGCGGGAGCTGAGGCTGGGAGACCCAGGAGGTGGCACAGGAGCCCAATGGAAGGTGAACATACTCTCAGCTGGCCCACGGGGGTGGGGGTTGGGCTGCTGTTCTTCATCACAAGCAGCTAGAAGCCCTACTGAGGTCCCTCATGGCAAGTGGAAATGAGGTTTCTTCCAGCCCGCTGAGTATGTTTTCTGTCCATGGGCTAAATGCCCATGGCCTTCGCAAGGAGGAGGAAGTTTCCAACTGTGAGATACCAGTCCCAGCTGTAAGCAGCTGTTTGCCTCATCTCCTGCCAAGCTCAGGGGTCTCCCAGGTTGTGACTAAGTCCCGACTCACATCTTGACCTCCAAGAGACCAGTACTTCTGTGCGCTGACCCCTCCATGCAAATATTGCCTCCGCATCCCGGGAACCTAGGTGAGGCGCCTCCCAAGGACAGACACGCTGGGGGAAAGACACCACCAACTCTCTGCTCTCCCGTGGAGCCCAGAGCCCAGAGCCATTCCTGGCAGAATCAGCCTGGATCTTCAGAGCACCCCTCCCTGCTGGCATATATTTCCAAATACACACTCCCTTATCTAATCAGGGTGCAATCTTCAAGACCCATGCCAGGTTCCCACGCTGCCTCCCCATCATCCCACTCGTGCCTCTTATCCTCAGGAAGCCCCGGGCAGCTGTCCCAGCAGATTGGCAAAACCCCCAAAAGACATTCCATCAAATAGAGCTTCCTCCCCTTATCGGAGGATAAAGAGAAGCCCTTTCTGCAGGTAACTCCTTACCCCAACTTATACCCTGACCCTTGACCTTTCTGCAGGTAACTCCTTTGTAGTCTGACCCTCCAATACTCTCAGGCACTGAGACCAACAAGTGTGAAAAATGAATAGGAGCTCCCAATCCAGTTAGTAGAGGAAAACAACCAGGCAATGAACATTGACAGGTGCAGATCTGAGAGAGGCGCGAACAATGCAATACAGCATGAAAGAGGGGCACCCCAATTACTTGGGCAAATGAGATAGCTCTGCTTAAGAGGTGACATTTTAGCTGGGTTCTGAAGCCTGTGTAGGAGTTTGCCTAGTCAACATTCAGATGGTGTCCCATATAGAAAATGATTTAAAACTGAGGTACGTAACACAGGATCCAGAAGCCACCAAGACTGGACTGTTAACAGAATACTGTGACTATTGTGCAGTGCAATTTTCTGAAGGTTAGGCTCATCCCTGCCCCTGCTCCACCCCCACCTACCCCTCTCTCTCCTCCCAACTCATCCCTGCCCCTGCTCCACACCCACCTATACCCCTCCACTTTGACCCCGTTTCACTCCTCAAGGCCTTTCTCTCGCGCGCACTTTCACACACACACACACACAGCATCAGTATGGACAACTTGTCCAATCCCACCTGCCTGGCCCTTCCCCCGTACATAATCCACTGAAGGGAGAAACCCCACTCTTTAATTGCCTGAGCATACTGACAGACACTATGTCCCAATTCAGAAAACCCATCTGATCATGAGGGGAAATAATACCGCTTCAAATAGTGAGTACACGGGACTGCAGCAATTGCTCAACGGTTAAGAGTAAGTCCACTTCTTGTAAAGGACCCGAGTTCTGTCCCTAGCACCCATGGGGGTGGGGGAGGGGGCAGCTCACAATTGCCTGTAACTCACTCCTGGGAATCCTTATGCCTCTCTGAGCACCCTAGCTTAAGGCTGGTACAGTGATTCCTTGCATATGTGTGCACCCTGCTGCATGTTCCCCACTATTGTTGGCTACGGGGGCCTACGCACACAGCCAGTGTCTGCAGCATGCAGCCCCAAAGGAGGCTGGGAAGAGAGCGTGTAACCATAGGGAGCATCAGAAATCAGGGCAGAGGAGGCTGGGGAGCCTCATGCACAGCTGGGTGGCATTTCAAGGCTCAGAGCAACTTGATTAAGTTCCCACCCTAATTCTGAACTTGAGATGGAAATGGGTCAGGGTGACCCATATTCAGCTCCTTGGTTACAGCCCCGGGTGCCGTCGCTGGGCTCAGAAAGAGGGTCACCACTAATGAAAGGAACTGAGCATGCGTGGCTGGGCAGTGATGGGACCTGAAATGGAACTTGAAACGTAGCCGTGCAGACTTTTCTACACCAGCCTCCCCCTGAGTCCAGCACGACCCCCACAGTCCCCACAGAGGCAGGATAGATGATGAAGCAAGGGGCCGTCTACTCCAAAGTCCGCCAGGAGACTCTTCCCCGGCACAATTCACACAGGTCACCTACACGCGAAGAATATTTCTTATGTAGAAGTATTGCTAAATAAGCAAGTTAATATAGCAACGATCCTGCCTCGAGGCCCGAGTGCCTGTAACCCGAGGAAGGGCTTCATGCCTTGCAAGCAGGACTGTTAGCATGTTACCAGCGGAGGTGTCCTAGCTGCCCGCAGCCCTATGATGCAGGCTCATATAAACTCCTTTGCAAACCCTCGAAGATCCTAACCAGAAATGGCCTAGACTCTACAAATAGCTGTTGTGAAGACAGCGAAGTGTGGCTCCTCCCAAAAACCTGCACCTGGACATACCGCCAGTATCCCATAATGCCTTCCTATTAGCTCTGCTGCTTATATTTGCTAAACATGTCTTTTAAAAGAAGCGCCAGCTGTGCTTCTTTTGGGCACGTCCTGAAATTCTTTCCTTCAGCAAAGCCAAGGACCCGGCTTTACCTAAGCTGAAGTCTCTTAAATAGGGCCTCCTCGGGTCCTGCTGGCTGTATGTAGCATATTGCTGTCTCCACGCCCACCATGGCTCCAGTGTGCTGCCTCGGTTCTCTTTTGCACAGGAGCACTGTGAAGAATAGAAATTTCCCATGCTGTTTCGTGAGCATTGCTATCACAGAGGGATGACACGACCAATGCCATACCTCTCCAGAGGGCTACAGTAACACGGAAGATACGTTGTTGGGAAGTCACCAGCCAGCTCCTCCCAGCCCGGACAGTCCCGGAAGTGTTTTAGGTGGAAAATAACCTTCTCTTCCCCCATAGCTCATGGTGTTTGCTTGGAACTTTGGGGAAGTGTGTCATGGAAGGCCTTGAGGCTCACACTGCACCTCCACCTCCTGCCTCACGTCTGCTTCCTGTTTCTTGTCCCACCTGCATGCCTCCTGCCATTATGTCTTCCCTTCCTTCAAGGACTGAGTCCCCTAAAACTGCAAGCCAAGACAACCCTCTTCTCCCAGAAGGTGCTTCTGTCAGGGACTTGTGCTAGCAGATAAAGAGCTTCACAAGCCTGCCTCCAGGTTACCTAGCAACATCTGACCATCATCACCCGCCGCCACCACCAGGGGGCCCAAGATAAAAAGGACAAACCCACCAACCATCACTCTCTTACTCTCTCTGAGGCGCCCCTTCCTCTCTTCCCTCTCTCATCTCCCTTTCCACAATAAATCTCATACCATGCGTTTCGTGCGGTGTGTATTTCATATTTAACAACTTGGGCACAGCAAGGAGAGAAAGCTGCTGCTTTTGACCTAGGGGAGGTTAAACGCGTGTGGAGATGGCATGCCCATCAGCAGGAGCCAATGTGCTGAGGCGCCCCGGGTAGGTGGATCTGGGGAGAAAGGAAGGGTGGGAAGATGGAGGAGGAAAAACAGCCAGGACTGTGCCTTGGTGGTCATGATTCTGGGGAGCAACCACTCTTGAGTCCTGTCCACGTTTCCCTACTCGGGACAGAGTCCCGGAGACCCACCAACTGGATCCTGCGAGTAGAAAGAAGTGCTATAGCAGCCATAATGTCCCCATAGATGTAATCGCTTTGGGTGGTGGTGGTGGAGGGTGGGGCAAAAGGCAGAATGCTGAACCATTAGCCCATCAGAGTCACTAAAAAAGAAAATGCAAATGGCAGTGTCCCATGAGATTACTAGACCTGCCAACAATTCCATTCCTCAGCCCCCTTGCAAGATGGTAGCTTAGAACCGCCATTAGCCCAGCTGTAGAGGAAACACAGAAATGTACATTGTTTTATCCTCCATAAATGGAGTGTGAGTTCTCATCAGAACTCCTGGTGTCTTCCAAGGCACACAGTCTTTAACCTAACTTTACTGCATGCTGCTTGAAGCCAGTCTTTTCAAGAGAAACACCTCTCTGTGGGTAAGAAAGACCACAGGCTTCAAAAACTAGGCAACATCTCAAGCATGGGAGCCGGGGTGGGGTGGGGGTGTATCTCTGTGGGAGAGCAGTTGTTTAGCATGAACAAGGCCTCTGTTCCATCCCCAGGACTGAAAGCAGTAGCAGTAAAGAGAAAGAAGGGAAGAAGAGAAAATAAGCCAGGGACATCGGCTCACACCTGTAACCCAGCTCTCAGAAGGTAGAATCGTCACAAATCCACAGCCAGCCTGCGCTCTAGATGAGACCCTGTCTCACAAAATACACAAGGAGGAAGAGAAGGAAGAAGAGGAGACAACCCTCTAAGAGGGGCTCTGTTTTAGACGAGGGATCTGAGCAGATATCCCAAAGGTTTTTAAGGTTTTTCAGTGTTGTTTTAAAAACAAGTCATACAGCCTGAGTTTCTGGCCTCTCTGGAAAAGTGGAAAGCTCAGGGCCGGGCGTGGTGGCACACACCTTTAATCCCAGCACTCAGGAGGCAGAGGCAGGTAGATCACTGTGGGTTTGAGGCCAGCCTGGTCTAAAAGGGAGTCCAGGAGAGCCAAGACTACACAGAAAAACCCTGTCTCGGAAAACTGAAAAAAAAAAAAAAGTGGAAAGATCAGGGCTGGAGAGATGGCTCAGCAGTTAAGAGCATTGATCTCTTTTTCCAGAGGACCTGGGTTCAATTCCAAGCTCGTACATGGCAGCTCGCAATAGTCTGTAACTCTAAGAGCTGACACCCTCAGACAGACAGACAGACAGACAGACATGCAGACTAAACACCAATGCACATAAAATAAAAATAAATTATTGAAAAGTGGAAAGATCTGAAAACATTGATCTTCTTCCCCGGAGTGGCGGACGGCACTTGCCTTATCAGCCCCTCAGAATCGGTAAAGTACTCAAGGGTTTTAAAAAGAACCTATTATTAACCTATTATTAGTCTCCTTGTTACCAAGGTGACTGTGTCCCCACTCCGGCTCTTTCCAAACAGCACAAGCAGGTGTTTGGGTGAGGCAGGAAAGAGCAGCAGGAAGGAACAGAGGACTCAAACTGTTCAGTGCCCACAAAGCGCCACACCAGTGCCATGTGGCCCATTTATGACAGAATGGGGAAGTTGAGGCTTGACTAATTACACTAAGACCAGCAATACATACCAGGTTTATGCTGTGCGGCAAGGCTGTGATGCCAGGCCCCATGTTTCCCATTTAAAAAAAAAAAGTTTTTATTTACATCCATCATTTATTTGGGGGGGGGGGGTGTACCCGGCTGTGGCA
The DNA here is from genome assembly GCF_964271855.1 of Acomys minous. Lineage (NCBI taxonomy): Eukaryota > Metazoa > Chordata > Mammalia > Rodentia > Muridae > Acomys > Acomys minous. The sequence goes on along the minus strand of NC_140490.1, from coordinate 51,153,961 downwards.
CGTGTGTGGAGGTCAGAAGATAGCTAGGGGAGTTGGTTCTCTCCTCCTCCTATGTGAGTCAACTCAGGTTATCAGGGCTGGTAGCAGGCACCTTCTTCCCCTACTATTTCTCCTGAGCCATTTCATCAGCCCCGGTGCTTCCCATTTCCCAGCTAGACAATGGCTGCACGGGGAAGGATTTGTGCAGACCCCCCTGAGCCTCTGTGCTCCCAGAAGCACTTGGGAAGAAGCCGCCAGCCCTGGGAGCTTACCCTGAGATGTGGTTGAGTGGCTGGCAAGGCAGCAGAGCCTGGTGTTTGCAGAGCACAGCGAGAAAGAGGTTGCCCGCAAGACAAGAGGACTGTTGCTCTTTCTTTTTGAGGTCAACTGTCTGATTACTCCATATCCCAGACAATAAACTGACCAGATCAACTGAAAGATTGCTATCAGGGAGGGAGCGGCTGAGGAAACCAGCCACTGGTGGTGACAGGGTTCCACAAGCCAACACAAACACCCCCCAAAGGCTCTAACCTCTGCAAGCCCGCACTAGCTTGGCCTTCTTGGACAAAGGTTCTGTGTGACTTTGGACTTGCCTGAGGCTTTACCTCAAGACTCTCATGAGAAAAACATTGTGTGGTCAGGCTCATGACACCCAGGGCACCAAGACCCAGAGTATTGCAGGCCCTTGCAGAAGCCAGGGCACCTCAGTGTGGCAAAAAAACAAAAAACAAAAAACCATCTTCAATCCCCAGTCAGGGGAGACAGAGGACATACCCTGTTAGGACCCTGCCAGCCTTACAACCTCCAACCCCAAAGAACAGTGCAGTTAGGAAACAGCCACAGTCCCTTCCCGTAGCCCCAGGCAAACCAGATGTGCTCTCTGCCCCCTCATACATAACAACCGGGGATAATTATCAACAAGCCATTTCTTAGAGCACCTTCACCTACATTGTCACCATATTATCCAATCAGTGACTAAGCCTAGTGAGTGGTCATCCTAACTGGAAACTGACAGGCAACCAAAAGGTGTGTGCACACGCACGTTCGGAGAGTCTGTGTGGCTCTTTTATCTAGGTGGTGTGCTGGGATTTACCCCACCTAGGAGTTCTTGTAGGAGGTACTGTTTCTATATGTTAGGTCTCACAGGCAGTCCAAATATCCAGAAATGAGCTCACCCTGGACTACAGGAGGATTTCTGTCAGTTAGATAAAAGCCAGCACTCCTCGGGAACTTGTGAAACAGGTTTTGTGGTCCCTAAGAGAAGTCAGGTCCCTTACCTCTGACAGAAGAAGGGACATATGGCTCTCCAACTGACACATACCTGTGGCATTCACCAGAGCCCATGCTGGCCTCCAGGGCCCCTCAGTATCACAAGCTCCTGTTATACATGTCAAAGGCCACAATAATATCTAGGCCCTTCCTCTCCCCTCCCCCTCAATCCCCCTTCCCCCCCCCCCCACCATGGTCCATTCTTGCTTTTTGTTTGTTTGTTTGTTTTTGTTTGGTTTGGTTTTTTCAAGACAGCATTTTTCTGTGTAGCCTTGGCTGTCCTGGACTCCCTTTGTAGACCAGGCTGGCCTCGAACTCACAGTGATCCGCCTGCCTCTGCCTCCCGAGTGCTGGGATTAAAGGCGTGCGCCACCACCGCCCAGCTCTCTTGCTGTCTTCCAGTCTCCACTATTCTCCTTAGCCCTGGCACGTGCAGTCTACTTCCGTTTCTCTCTGGACTCTTGCAGGTGCCACTGGATATTTTCACAATAAAAACCTTCTCCCTAATAATGGATCGAGCATGTTGACCGTTTCATTACTGTACCCCTCACATACACCGTGCCCTGTAAAGCCAAAGCCAGTGATTTGCTTTCCCAGCAGCCTTTGCAGTAAAAGCATGGGCCACACACATGGGTTTTGCCCAATCAAGGATCTCACCTGAGCCTGACACATGAGGAGAGAGGGAAGAGAGCCGTGCTGACAGGGGCCAGACACAGCACTCCTCCTTTGCAGGCTGTGGTGGCAGGGATGACAGAAAAGCTTTGGATGCTCTGTGCTACCTCTACCGGATGCCACAAAGTCTATCCATACTGGTTGGGGTCCCTGGTGCGTTGGGGATGGCGATTTTAGCCATGGTAGCCACTTACTTCCCCCGCATCCTGTAGATGACGATGACTCTCCCCAAAGTCCCAGTCAGCTAAGCTCAGCCCTCTGACCTCTGTGGGGGCAACTGAAATGCTCCTTGGATACCAACTTCCCTAGCCTGCTAGAACCCCTTCTGAGAGAGAACAGGACAGAGGAAGTGCTGCACACCTATTAAGAACCCAACACACAGCAGACTAACTGGGTGGATAAGAATGCCCCCGCCCCCCCACACCCCCCCCACCCCGCACAACATGGATTTAGTCTGTAAACGCCCGTAAGCCCAGCCACTGGATACAGAGGAATCTTGGTTCCCGTATGTCCAAAGTTAAAGTCATTACACCACACCCACTTCCCAGGGCTGTTTGTAAGTACAGAGAATAACCAACACGAGGCACAAAATTGCTCCTAGCAGCCTGCTGAGGTCAATAACAGATGCAAATAAAAACTGCAAGCTCTAACTGCAAGAGTTCAAAACAAGCCATTGGCTGAGTGCTAAGTGTGTAACTATGCAGTGGGATAGGAGGAGCAGGTCTGTAAATCCAAAGTCGTCCTCGGCCTGCCATGGTGCAAAAGCAACAACAGGTGGCCTGCAAGCCCCCCTAAGAGGGTGAAGCGAGCCTCCTACAAGAATCACACGTGGTAGTAACAGTGCCAAGTTTACTTTATGCCATGTATAGCCCAGGCAGAGCCTTTGAAAGTGTCCCTGCTTGTTAGGAGTGGCCACCGGAAGGCTAGGCTGGACAAATGTAGGGCAAAGGTTGCCCATTAGCTGCTGCTAGTAAATAAAGATGGCCTGGCTAGCTATGAGAGACTGTCAATTAAAAATCCTCTGGCAAAATTACAAACAGGAGGCGGGAGGCAGTCTCAGAACTCAGGCTGACTTTGAACTCCCTGTGCAGGGATGACCTTCTGATCCTCCTGCCTCCACCTCCCAAGTGCTGGGATCATAAGCACACACACCCACAAACTGATTTTATACTGCGCTGGGAATGAGGGTCAAACTCAGGACTTCCTGAATGTTAGACGGGCCACTCTACAGACTGAGCCACGTCCCCAGCCTGGGGTGGATGTTTTGGTAGGTGTATGCCACCCTGGTCCATAGGCAATAATTACAGCCTATCAACAGAGCTCAGGAGACCTAAAACTTGAAGATGAGGAGTGAATGGGAGAGAGGCTGTTTGCAAAGCCCTTGACTCCTGATGCAAAATCTGAGCTTCCCTCAGCAGCCCTGAAGCCACCTGTTGATTTCCTCTCTCTTCTAGCCTTTCTCGTAAAGGAAAACTGCTTAATTTTCCACCTGAGGTGAGGGTTTGGGCAAGCCCGACATTCAAAGCTAAGAGGGGGAAGGAAATTAGTAGCACTGCCCCCTCCCCGGCAGCCCTCCGCAGTGGCTGGAGAGGGGCCTGGTTGGCTGTTTTCTTTGCAATAATCTGCAAGCAAGGCAGACTGTTTTTAATGTGGTGTGTGAAGTCCTGAAAAACTGATGCACCTGGGATTACGTGGCCACAGCAACTGTCTTTCAGAGCTAGAACAGCCCATAGCCCACATGATGGTGTCAGGTGGGGAGGTCCCTCTCTGCAGATGAGGAAGTGGCGTGGGTGTGTGTGTGTGGTATGTGGAGTGTGTGTGTGTGTATCTGTGTGTGTGTGTGTGTGTGTGTGTGTGTGTGTGTGTGTGTGTGTGTGTGTGTGTACTTGCATGCATACCGTAGTACATGCATGCAAGTCAGAGGATGCCTTGTAGGGTCAGTTCTATCTTTCTGCCACATGGGTTTTGACTATAGAACTCAGATCCTCAGGCATGGTGGCAGCCATCTTGACGTCTGTCATCTTTTGTTCATTTGTTAATTTTGGTTTGCTTATCTGTTTATTTCATTATTTTATTGAGACAGGGTCTTTTTACGTAGCCCTGCCTGTCTTGGAACTCACTATGTAGAGTAGGCTGGCCTGGAACTCACAGAGATCCCCCTGCCTCTGCCTCTGGAATGATGGGGAATAAAGGGATGCCCCCACCATGCCTGGCCTAGAATGATATTTTAATACCTTTTCATCCCTAGGCTACAGGGAGGCCTTAAAAAGAGGCCGGGATGGTGGCGCATACCTTTAATCCCAGCACTCGGGAAGCAGAGGCAGGCGGATCGCTGTGAGTTCAAGACCAGCCTGGTCTACAAAGCGAGTCCAGGACAGCCAAGACTACACAGAGAGACCCTGTCTCAAAAAACAAAACAAAAATAAAAACAAAAAATAAAAAACAAAGAAAGACTGGTCCCCAGGGATCCGACAGGGCTGAAGTAGACTCCTGCACACCTAATCTTGCCTCCATGGAAGATGCTTACCGATTCAGCGGCTCTGTAGGGACACAGGCATGGGAGAAGGCTGCCTGGGGATGCTGGAAAATGAATCTCTCCTCGGACTTGCCAAGGGCTTGGGCAAAGCCTGTGGGAACATGCCTATTGTCTTAGACCAACGGATGTCCCCAGAGATGTGCCAGATACAGACGGTAAGGATGAGGACATGCTGGCTTGTTCCCCAATTGGTGAAGTGGTGATGGTATCCCCCACTCACTTTCCTGTCACTAACACCTCTGGCCCCACATCTCTTGATTATTGTAATGGAGGAACTGACCTGGACTCCCTAGGTTGGTGTGAGGTGACTGGTTCTTTGATCTCTGAGTAACTAATGACCAAATCACTAAACAATGTAATTAGAAGAACCCATCCCCACCTAAGTGTCATGAGCCTGTATTTTAACATTTGGGGGGAAACGTGATATTTGACAATGTACTGGGCTCCAGGAGAATGACTGACACAGAGAAGGACACTGTTCCAATGCTGGCTACACAATGCCTGCCTTTCTCTGTGAAGCCAGGCTTCTTTTAGAAACACACACACACACACACACACACACACACACACACACACACACACACACCAAAAAACAAAATAGGGGGAAATGAGGACAGTGATGTCCTGAGTGGTTCCAAGCCTGAGAACGTAAGCAGGCGCACATCCTGTTTAAAGTCATCTTGATGATTTAAGAATAAAATATAAGACATTTTCACTCTTTTAACGCGTATGTGTTATCTTTTAAGCATGTGCCAAGTTGTTAGGAAAGAAACACTTTGTTATTAGGACTTAATTACTTCTTAAGTGAAATTGGTGAATCTTTTGGTCCAGAAGCACCTTTTAAATAAAATTATTGGCATATTAAAAGGCACAGTTAATAGAGAATGGGGCCTGTGTTCTAGAATATTCTGTGTACACACCACCACCCCAAGCCACAACAATAAATTCTTTAGAAGGGAGATTATTTTATACTGGTCAGTACCTCAGTTTACCCCTACCATAATGCCTGAGTTTTGCAGGGCCTCTTTAATACTTACTGGTAATTTATAATACAAGTCAAAACTTGGCTCTGAGGGGGCCTGGGAGAAGAGCAAAGCTCCAGTGAGGTGTGAGAAAGAAGAAAAACAATGGCTGTCTAACTCAGAGGACCCCTGAGGTACCAGTCTGATGGGGTTACTGCCCCCCTGGCCTCTAAAATAAATACTTTCCTGAGCTCTCTGGTGCAAAGTAAAATAATCAGCCATCTCTTGGGTGGGTTTAAATGATTTGTTGTAAATCATCTTAAACTCCTCTAAAATTAGTAAGCTTCTTGGCCCATGTCATCGAAGTCTGAATCTATCATTTCATAACTCTAGGTTATTTCTCCCAGTCTCAAAAGGCAGACTCCAGCTCCAGGAAGGAGGAGCCCCCTAGGATGCAGAGGTCAGTCAGATTTGCTTAGAGGCAGCAGAGTTCAAGTTCCCTCCCCTGGGGTATCTCAGGGCTGGAATTCTCTGATCGGAGTTGTGGTATTGGTCTGTCTGCCTTCTGCATCTGCTGACCAACCAAAAGGCCACTGCTACAGATAACGCAGTTGCTTAGCAACTGCTGCAACCCAATGCCAGGGGTGAGCAGAGAAAGTGAGTGTTGGATGCAAGGCTGATGATGGTCTAGTGTCAGGCATGTGTTATCTCAAGATAGCACAAGCAAGAGAAATTCCACATAGGCAATTGCTCCCACTGGCAACTGTCCCCCCTCCCCCCACCCTCCCATACTGTCCTTCACAACTGCAGAGTGGTGGTGACAGGAAACGCTCTCAAAGACCATCCTATCTTTATGACGCAGTGGTCTGTATCCCCTGCAGCTGGAGTTAGGAATTTAGGAATGTAAGGTCCACAGAGGACTCATATCCTGTACTTGAGCCTAGAGATAGAAGTGCTGTTCTGCTTTTACAGTGTTTTGTGAACATTGGTCAGATCTTCCCAACTAGCTCTCTGTGCTTGTTGTATGTGAGCTAAAACCCACAAGTACAAACAGAGTGTTGTAGGTGAGGTTTGGATGTGTAGGAAAAACAAAGTACCTGAAACAAAGGCAACCCAACACCCCTGCCACCCCACCCCCACTTCTAGGGCTTAAATCCTGAAGAACAATGCATTATGGGTATACACTTGTAATCCCAGCCCTTGGGAGTCAGATCAGGAGGTGAAGGTCATCCTCAGCTACGAAAGGAGTTCAGGGCCACCCTGGGTTATGGGGACACTCTGTCTCAAGCCTCTTCCACCAAAATAAAATACACAAAATGCCATAGAGCACACTGGCTGAAAAATCGAAGCACTTCCAGAGAAGAGTAAAAGCAAACGATCCATAGGGACACCACCTCGCTGGCTCCTTTCTGTGTCCATAACAAAGAGCTGAGGTGAATGAATGGCTTGGGGATGTTTGTCTTGGCTCTGGCTCAGAGTTTCAGCTCGGCATCAGTTGGTCCCTTCTCTCAGCTGGCGGGACACATGATGGCAGGGACATGAAGGAATGAGGAAGAGTTCGAAGTTTACTGTCTATATTCTCCTTGGCTGGTGCCTTAGTTTGAGGAGGACCCCAGGACCCAGATCTGCCTGTCACAAAGTTCTTCTTGTAGGTTTCCAGGACCCTGTGGGTTCTACTATTTCCCCATTCTTCCATGCTACTCACGCCTAAAGTCTCAATAGGATGTCCTCTCCTCTGACCCACTTTCTTGGTAAGTAAAGTTTTTCATGGGACGTATCCCTTGGACTAGTGTTTTGATATAAGTGAGTATATACCGTTTGTCTCTTTTTGCTTCTGGGTGAACTCATTCATTATGATAACCCCTACCAAGACCTAGCCAACGAACATGATATTCTCCACCGTTGAGTGGAGAGTGAGATCTGACTCTCACATGAACTCTGGTGCCCCTTTTCTGACCACGTCCCCTGGATGGGGAGGCCTGGCGGCACTCAGAGGAAGGATAGCAAGTTACCAAAAAGAGACTCGATACTCTAAGAGCATATATAGGGGGAGGAGGTCTCCCTCAATCACAGACATAGGGGAGGGGAGAAGGGGGGAAGTGGGAGGGAGGGAAGAATGGGAGGAAACAGGGGAAGGGCTAATAATCAAGATGTAATATGAACAAGTTAATTAAAAAAATGGTAAAATAAATAAATAAATAAAAATTTAAAAAAAAGAAAAAAGAAAAAAAAAAAGAATGAGGAAGAGGAAGGGGCTGTGGTCTACCACACTATCTCCCTCGAGAGCACACGTCCCAATGACTGGGCCCCATCCCGTGAGCCAAACAGTATACACTGTCCAGCCCCGGGTATTGTGTTGTAGCAACCAACAAAATGGACTAAGATAGGGCCCATGTTTTCAGAAGAGATTGCCAGAGTGGATTAAACAGGAAAAGGACATATCCATCAGGGTGACAGCATGGCCTTCGGCACTGTCCTCAATCAGAAAGCACTGAGCCTTGCCTTAGAGACACAAAGGGGCAAAACTAAAGGCAGAAATGCCCACACTTTAACTCGCAGACCCTGACTACTTGGGGTCTGACCTTAATCACGTGTGATGTCTTACACAACTCTTTAGAGCTTAGCTCCAAAAGACCCACGGCCCTTACCCCAATCAGCCAGTCTTAGTAGACAACACAGCTGCAAAATGAACTACTTGACAAGATAGTGAGATGTGTTTATCTATCCAGATATGGGCCCCACAGAATTGGCTCATGAGATAAGACCAAGTAGTTTGCTTAACTGTGACGAAAGAGGTCTTTTTCCTTCTCAGAGCCAGTCAAGCCCACCTATTAGAGCGCTGTCTCTCCAAGCAGTATATTTTCTTTAATACATTTTCTCCAACTAATCTTTTCTATACTTGGTTCTGGTCTGCTAAGCCCCCCCTCTTCCCCATCCTCAGCGACATTTGTCTCCTACAGGGTATCTCAATTTTCCTTTTTTGTAATATAACAAGAGATTGTGGCTCAGCATGATGTTCAGATATTAGAGAAGCCATGCTTGCCCCTGGGAAGGCAGATGAGGGAGTAAGCTGCTTCTTCGGCTTCTGGCTTCCTCCTAGATAATAAGTGTGGATAATAACAAACCCATCAGCAAAGATAACATAACCTAAGACAGATGGCAAAAGTCAGCCTCCTTCCCCTAGAGCTAAGGAGTCCAGAATACCGGCTTGGAGACCTCATGATGGCCTTGACCTTCTTTCTCACCAAAGAAACTTCCTCCACGTAAATGTCCTGTCCAAAGTAAAAACCAAGGGCAGGAGGAAATAATCACAGGTGCTCTTTATTGAACATGGTCAGCCAGCCACTGGACCAAATGGTTCATCTCTGATTATCCCTGCAGCTAGATAGGCTACTGCCTCCATTTTATATAGAGGAGGAAGTTGAAGGCCAGAGATCATATATTTAGCCTGTGCCACATGATAGAACAGCCAGGTCAGAATTTGAACGTGGGCCTGAGCAATGAGGTGGGGGTGGGTAATAGCATAGCATCATCAAACACAGCACTCCCCTCCCCCAGGGCTGGGGACCTGTTCCCAGGAGCTGGTGCCAAAGGTTGTAAGTCCTACTGAGGGTGAGATAGATACCTCACAGACAGGAGGGCTGGCACACTGAGAAACTTCACAAGCTACCTCAGAATCCAAGGCCTTCCCATCATCCCTTCTCCCCGACCCCCTACTTCTGGGACAGGAACTGGCTTTCTTCAAAGCTCCCTTGTCCCTGCCTAGAGACAGGATCCACCAGGAGGTTAGTGACCATAGAAGCCTGGACCCATCAGCAGACAGATAGAGCAGACTCAGTCCACACAACTGGACAGACTTCTGTCCTACACTATTATCCTTTTTTCTGACTGTCTAGAGAATCATCTGCAAGTCACTTTCTCTTCTGCAGGCCCAACACACTCTCTCAAGTCACCACATCGTCCCCAAGTGCACTGGGTTCCCCTAAAAACCATTTACTGTTACTCTAAACGTTGCTGACATTTCTACTCTGTCCCTTCCCTTCAGAAAAGGGGCACATAGTTTTCCAAGTGATGTTGGGCTAAAAATAATCACCATTCTACGCTGTCCTGTGTACTTACTACATCTGTGTGTCTCCTGGTTTCTCCGACAGTTTATTCTAACAGCCCTTCACACTGAGGGGGATGACTCCTTCGTGCCCCTATGGTATTGGCGTAGCTCAGGCTTCAGATTGTCAATGTCCTAGTCCCCAGAACCTGTGGGTGTGCCCTTTGTGTGAGGGACAAAAGGGACCATGAGAAAGTGAGGAGCCCAGATTACCCAAGTGGCCCATTGTGATCAGATGCTCTCCCTAAGAAGGAGGTGAGAGGTTAGCACAAGTAACCACAGGTTGGAAATCAAGAGACTGAGATCAGTCGCACAGAGGTCATACACCAAGATGTACAGGCAGCTGCTACAAGCTCCCAGAGAGAGCCTGGTTCTATTATTGGTTGAATTCAAACTTCTTACCTCTGGAATTGCTAGAGAATAAAGATAAATATATAGTTATAAGCTACTACACATGTGGTGGCAGCCAGGGGAGAGGCATAAGTAGATATGAGGATGTGTTATATCGGGGGAGGGGTACTTACCGCCCAAGAATGCACTGAGAAGCACTGATCACATCACCCCTCAAAGACCACGCCTGCAGAGCCACTGAGAGGCCATATATCGGAGAATACCTCAGGGAAGGGACAAGGACACCTGAGACAGTCACTTTGGGGGCTTAGACCAATGGCATAAAAAGGGGGAGAGGGAGCAGATCCACTGAGCATCCCCCTCAAGGGGAAAAGGGGCACAGGCTTCAGGACCTCTCTGTCTGAGGAGAGTAGCCTGCTGTGAGAAACTGCCCTGAACATTCCAGATGACTTTTTGGTTCCTCTTTCACTTCCAACCCTTGGCCATATCCTGAAAGGCTGGGAGCCATATCAAATCATAAGGCAGAGAGACAGCTGTGGGGAAGGCCTGAGGCCCTGGTACCAACTGGTGTGCAAACATCTGCCTAATCTGGTTCCTGGCTAGAAACCAAGCCAGGGTGGGAATAAGAACCACATCTGGCAAACTGTCCAGGAATGGTGAAATGGCAACGGTGACTTGGCAGAAAGGATCCATGTCCACCTGGCACCCCTCCAGAGAGCCCTTTAACTGGATGCATTCGGGGACAGAGGAGAGCCAGTGCTTTTTTTTTTTTTGCTAGTGTTTTATTTTTTTAATGCAAAGATTTATACCAAGTGCATTTGGAACAAAATCCAAACTTTGCATTTATGATGATGATGATGATGATGATGATAATGATGATGTTTTTGAGACAGGCTCCTATTATGTTGCTCAGGTCACCCTGGAACCTGCTATGCAGCCCAGGCTAGCCTGCAAATATAATCTCCCTGTCTCAGCCTCCTAAACGTTAGGATTACAGGCTGTGATACCTCGACAGTGTTGCATTAATTTTATTTTCAGTAGCGTGGTGGTGGCAGGGGTGGTGCGGTGAGACAGGCCCTAATGTGCAGCTTAGACCAACCTCAGTCTCAGAGCCATCCAGCTTCCTGCCTCAGCCTCCTGAATACTGCAATTTACTTTCACCTTTTTTGGGGGGGGGGGAGGATATATGTATGTGTGTGTGTGTGTGTGTGCAGATGTGTGTGCAGAGGTTAGAAGTTGTTGTGGGAGTCTCCCTCTATCACTCTCTATCGTGTCCTCTTTATTACACTTATTTACCTACAGTCGGGGGAGGTGGTGAGTCCACACGGTCGCACATGTGTAGAGGTCAGAGAACAACCTGTGGGAGCTGGTTATCTCATTCCATCACGTGGAGGGTGGGGATCAAACTGTCTCCTGTCAGAGTCAGCTGCGGACACCCTTACCAACTGAGACGTCTCACCGGCCCTTATTTTCACGTTTTACGGTTTGCATATTTGTATGTGTGGGCACACGTGCATACATGGAGGTCACAAGGGGATGGCTGGATCCCTCAGAACTGGAGCGCACAGGCCTTGGTGGCCTCCCCAGCTTCCTAACTCCGGTCCCCGTGATCGAGCAGTAAGGGCCCTTAACCACTGAATCACCTCTTAGCCCCACCACCTTAATTTTGAGACAGGGTCCCTCAATTGAACCTGGAGCTCACCAATTAGATTAGATCAGGGTGGGACAGTGGGCCCCAAGGGATCCTGTCTCTGCCTGCCTGACCCCAGAAGTGGAGGCTTACATACGGCACCTGGTTCTTTGTTTGTTCATTTGAGTTTTGTTTTTTGAGACAGAGTTTCACTGTGTAGCCTTGACTGTCCTGTACTCACTTTGTAGACCAGGCTGGCCTCGAACTCACAGCGATCCGCCTGCCTCTGCCTCCCGAGTGCTGGGATTAAAGGCGTGTGCCACCATGCCCAGCTCCATACCTGGTTCTTTTTTTTTTTTTTTTTTTTAAGATTTATTTATTTATTATGTATACAGTGCTCTGCCTGCATGTAACACCTAAATGCCAGAAGAGGACACCAGATCTGATTACAGATGGTTGTGGGCCACCATGTGGTTGCTGAGAATTGAACTCATGACTTTTGGAAGAGCAGCCACTACTCCTAACCTCTGAGCCATCTCTCCAGCCCAGTACCTGGTTCTTTATGTGGGTGCTGGGACTGAACTCCGGTCTGTAAGCTTGTACACTAAGCCCTTCGGTGACTACATTATCTCCTCAGCCCCTGCACTAAATTTTAAAAAAAGAGAGAAATGTAGGATCTAAGTCACACCCTCAGCTGCTCTCTGCCCTCCAAAGAACACATCCCCTTTCTGTCCTTTACATCAGGGCAGCATAAAGTAAAAGTCAGCTGGATTTATGAAACAAAACACAGACACTGGCATGCTCGCCAGGCTTGGCTGCAGGTTCTTCAGGAGAGGAGCTGGTTGCTGCCCTGTGCGATGTGTTGTTCTCTGTGTACTCTGTTCAGTTTCCTCATCCAGAGAGGAGAAGTGGGACTCTGGCCCCAGAGCTTGTCGGAGCAGCAAATGGGATCAAGTGCAGGCCTGCCTCACACAGGCTGTGGTTTCTATAAGGTCTGTGGCAAGTCTACCTTAGCCAGATCTAGGCATGACTTTTCCCCAACACTTCACTGGCCAGGGACATTTTACATTTTAGAAAGTTCATATTTACTCTGTGTGTGTGTGTGTGTGTGTATGTACATATGTGTGCGTGCGTGTATGTCATGTATGGAGATCGGCAGATACCTGAAGGGGGTTGTTTCTCTCTTTCCATCACATGTGTACCAAGAATCAAACTCAAATCATCACACTTGGTGGCCAGTGCCTTAAACCTGAGCCATCATCTCTCCAGCTCTCAGCATGCTCGCTCGGTTCCCCCCCCCCCCAACCAAACACACTTTAAGCAATAAAATACTTTTAAGTTAGGGCTGGAGAGATGGCTCAGAGGTTAAGAGCACTAGATCTTCTCCCAAAGGTCATGAGTTCAATTCCCAGCATCCACATGGTGGCTCACAACCATCTATAATGAGCTCTGGTGCCCTCTTCTGGCCTGCTGGCTCACGTGCATGCAGAATACTGTATAAATAATAAGTAAATTAAATCTTTTAAAAAATAATTTTAAGTTAAGGCATGAACAGGTTTTTAAATTCAGCTAATAATGGTGTCTTTCTTCTTTCTGTGTGTATGCACGTGTGCAATGCACACCCACCAGTGTCTGTTCACGTCAGCATCAGTGTACAACTTGCTCACAGGCCAGAGGCTACGAGCCTCAGCTGACGCTCCCTCCCTCCTTCCTTTCTTTCCTCTCTCCCCAGTATCTTCGCCTGGTAACGACATCAGATTATTGCTTAGCAGCCTGCAAGAGACTATAAATGTAACTTTTATAAGCACTAGGAGACAACAACAAAACCCAATGTGACTTGCCTTATACTCACATCCACTTCACTGCACCCCCTGGAGCAGAGCCCTGACAACCCTGAGGTGCAACCATGTCTCCTGCATTAGCTAAGATCTGAGTCAGTTCTGTCACAACACTCACTCACTTCCCCATCAAGCCTGGGTTAGCCACGTAGGAGTCAGAAACATGCCTGGCCCTGGGAGTCGGGAACATGCCTGGCCCTGGGAGTCGGGAACATGCCTGTCCCTGGGAGTCGGGAACATGCCTGGCCCTGGGAGTCAGGAACATGCCTGGCCCTGGGAGTCAGGAACATGCCTATCCCTGGGAGTCGGGAACATGCCTCGCTCTGGGAGTTAGGAACATGCCTGGCCCTGAGAGTCGGGAACATGCCTGGCCCTGGGAGTCAGGAACATGCTTGTTCCTGGGAGTCGGGAACATGGCCTGGCCCTGGGAGTCAGGAACATGCCTGGCCCTAGAAGTCAGGAACATGCCTGGCTCTGGAAGTCTACATGTGGCCTCCTTCTCAAGTTTATCTCTTTGACATATACAATTTCATTTGTATGGTTTTGAGACAAAGTGTCACACTGTAGCCCAGGCTGGCTTGGAACTCAGAGCCATCTTCCTGCCTCTGACTCAGCCCCCCAAATACTGAAATTCCAAATACCAGTCACTGTGTCCAGCTACTGATGTTCAAATCCTGACCGGAGTTATTATTTGAACGTATGTTTATAAAATAATCCCTTAACCTGTATGCTTACCTACCTTTATATTTCCCCTGCATGTAAACTTGCCTCAAAGAAATTATTTTAATGTTCCTTTGTTTTCAAACATGTATTTTGTATGTTTAGCACAGAATGTTCCCTGTCACTGCACAAATTCGGCACCCAAGGAGCTCAAGTCAGTTGTCGGGGTTTGACTAATGGGTTTCCCCAGATGCATAAAGGAAGTCATTTAGAATCTCAGTGCTGGAGGCAGAGTAGGGATCTATAGAGCAATGAGCCAGGCATGGTGACTTGCACACACACACACACACACACACACACACACACACACACACACTCACACACATACATATGTACATATGTGTGCACATAAGCATGCACGGACATGCACACGCGCGCGCACACACACACACACACACACACACACAGATGCTCACACAGGCAACAGCTTCTCTCTCCTATTGTTCATTGCCATCATCAAGAGCAACACCCAGATAGGACCAGAGTGACATCCAGAGACCCAGGGCTGTTTATTGACTAAGCCACCATGCCTGTAGCCAGATGCACTCTTTATTCCCAGCACAGAGTAGGAGAGTTAGTTCCAGGAACCTTGCACATTTGGAAGAGGTGTGTTAGCCAGGTGTAGTGGTTACACACCTATAAATCCCAGCATTCAAGAGCCTGAGGCAGAAGAATTACTGTGAGGACTAAAGGCCAGCCTGGGCTATGTAGCAAGCACCACATCAGGCAAGATACAATGTGAGACTCTGTCTTTTTTAACATGTTGAAAAATAAAGTAGGGGCTGGGGAAATGGCTCAGAGGGTAAAGCGCTTGCCATCCAAGCCTGAGGACTAGAGTTCAAATCCCCAGAGTCCACATAGAAAGCCTGATAAGCACTGTAGCCACCTGATATCTCAGCCCTGGGGACCAAGGCCGGAGGTCTCAGGGCAAGCAGGCCAGCTAGAGCAGCCAGAATTGGTGGATTCTGAACTCCAGGTTTGGTGGGAGACTCTGACTCAATAAAGTAATGTGAGGGGCCATGGGCAGAGAACCTGACTTCAGGTGTCCACATACATGAAAAGCACATGCATGCAAACATACACATGCAAAGATAAGATAGACAGGTAGGCTGTAAAACTACTTTGGAAGTTAGACACCGTTTCCACCAGGAATACCAAGTATCTACCAACAATTTTACTCCCGGAAACTCACTAATGGCAATGCGCACATACAACAACCCAAACGTGTTCATAGCAGTTGTGTTTACAGTCGCACCAAACTAGAAACAACTCTGTGTCTGCCAACAGCTGGATAAGCAAGCAGCTGCAGCCCATGAAACAGAATTGACTTCAGAAATAATCTGCACTACCAGGGCAGGTAGGCTCAACCCTTCAAGGGAAAAGAAGCTAATGCAATGGACACAGAGGAGATGCCTCTGTTCACACAAAAGCGAAAAACAAACAAACAAACAAACAAAAGCAAGTTATCACAACAGAAAGTGGGGCACCACTGTCTGCCCAGGCTGGCCTTGGGGCGGGGAGGGAGCAAATGCACAGCAGGACGCCTAGAATGGTAGAAAGAGTATTTATCAGTTGGTAAACTGCCACTGCCCTCAAACAGGTAGATGTTCCCCACAAACAGGAGCCCTCCCCACCCCCAATAGGCCATCCGTTGCAAACCTTTCTGCAGCTCTGGTGAGGTAGGATTTGGCCATACCAGATGAGGAATCGTGGGGGGAGAGGGGGGCTTTGCCCACAGAACAGCATAGTTTAGGGTTAACCCACAGCAGACGGTGATTAAAAGAGTATACCTTTTTTTTTTTTTTGTCAAAATGACACGTTGTCAATGAGGAAAAGGAACGAGAGAAGTAGGAAGCAAACGTTTCAGGTTTCTCTATTTCTGAGCTCTGCCTTGGCCCTGACTGCAGACTAGTGTCTCTGCTTCAGATCAAAGCTTTCAATGAAGGAAAGGTTATCAAGGAAGGGCAGTATCTAGGGTTAGAGGAAGCAGAAAGCATGAACACAGAGGCCCTGAGTGTACAACTCACCCATAGAATGGGGCAGGTGGGGAGCCTGGGTCTAATCACACACTTATGAGTACCCTATTAAAGAACATGAGATGCTTGAGGTCTCTCTCCATCACTCTGTATAGCAATTCCTCGTTGGCTCTCAGGTGCTGGGGGCAGAGATGGGGAGACGATAGAATTCTGCCCAATGCCTTCAGTAAGGATTGTTTCCGCAGCAGGTGCTGAGGTGAGAGGCGGGTGTCAATCACACAGCACCATCCACTTGAGTAGTCAAGAAATAGGAGAGTAAATGATACCGTATGTTGTTTCTTCCCGTGAAATGAAAAGGAAAGAGAGCTGAGATTGTGGGACTAGAGTGGTCAGGCTATGTGAGCACGCAGGTCCACTATGCCCGAGAAATAGGAATTTAGACACCCAGCGCATGACAAAGAAGAAAAGAGTGCCAGAAGCCGGAGGCGAGTTGAACAGTGTTGCTCTGGAGTATAAGGCATGGCCTGGGCTAGATCGGGACCAGGGAAAAACAGCCACACACACCACATCTTCAGTGCTACTCAGAGAAATGAGAACTGAACTGTGTAGTGGGTGCAGAAAAAGAAGGGATGGCAACAAAACCAAAACTGAAAACCAAAGACATTGTTGAAGGAAATTAATAATGATAAATGGAATGCGTAACAAATAACTATAATGACATCGTGTGCCAACGGATCAAAAGACGATGGTGTTAAGGCGGTAGCATTCCCCAAGCTGAATTACAGATTCCCCACAGCTCCTCCCCCCCCCAATTTACATGATGCAAAAAAAATTGATTAAAGAGGCTCTAAAATTCACATAAAAATACAAAAGACAATGAAACAGCAAAAACAATCTTGAAACAGCAAAAATAATCTCGACAGAGAATAAAGTAAGAAAACCTGTGTTTCGTCACTTCATAACTTACTACAAAAATGCAGGCACAGAGCTGGTGTAGCACAGGTGCAAAGATGGATAATAGATCCGAGAAAGAGAATTAAGCCTATAAATGTTGGCATGGCTATAACTACTGGCAGGAACAGATGATGGTGTGCCCGCTGTGGAAAACATTCTGGCACTCTCTCCACAAGTTAATCACAATGTGACTCTGTGACGCATTAATCGCATTCCTGGGTATATATAAAAAATAACTAAGGTTGTACGGTAACACATACTTGCACATGTATTCATAGCCACACTATTTATCGTAGCCAACTTTTGAAACAACCCCAGTGTCTATCATTCAAGGAATGTATAAACAAAATAGAGTTTATCTACACGGTGGAATGCAGTCAGCCATAGAAAGGAATGAAGTTGTGACGTCTGCTACACCGTGGGCGACTTGTGGAAATGTTATGACATGAGCAAAGCCCCACACACTCACAAACCCACATGTGGTATGATTTCATGTATGTGAATTCCCCAGAGTTGGCAAACCTGTAGAAACAGAAAAAAAAAATTATAGAGTTCTCCTAGGATTTCAGTAGAGGGAAGCGAAGAAAAATAACTGATAATGAATATAAGGCTTTCTTTCAGGAGGATGAGAAAGTATTCTTAACTTAATTATTGTGACGGTTGTAAACTGAAAACTGGGGCAGGCAGAGAGAAAGTGGAAAGCTGCAGATAAGACATATATAGCAAAATGCTTGAATATTTCACATGTTAAAAGATCTACTTTTATTTGAGTGTGTATGGCTGTGTACCATGTGTGTGCAGTGCCCACAAAGGCCAGAAGAGGAGTGTATGCTCTAGAAACTGGAGTTATGAATAGCTGTGGGCTGCCACGTGAGTGTTCAAAACTGAACCCTGGTCCCCGGAAGAACAGCCAGTGCTTTTATCTACTGATCCATCTCTCTGGCCCCGTGCTTTCACCAAATAAATAAATAAATAAATAAGTTGCAGGATGCTAAACAAAATAGCTGGAAATCAAAATCTAGTTCTAAGTGAAAGTTGGGATAAATTCCCTCAGAATCATAAATCCTGGCCACCATGTAATGCACTGGAGAGGGCTTTGTGAGAGGCTGTATATGCCAGTTGAGGGCTCCCAGGGGAGAAATCTCTTTCCAGTGCAGCATCTTCTTTGCATGGTAGAGGAGGATGAAGACACAGGGCTGTGAAGCCCAGGGTGATGAACACCATCCTTCTAAACTCAGCCTCCCAAATGCTGGGGTTAAAGGTGTGCACCAGCACAGCAAATATGTGTATGTCCATGCTCCTGGAATGGAGGGAAATCATAGCCAGGCAGCCCGCGAGAAAGAGTGACTTGCCTGGAGCCTCCTGCCTTTCACGAGGCCGTCTGTAAGGATCCAGTGAGACACTGTATGAGAAAGCCTTTTAAATCCTTGTGATTAGGGGTTGTGGCATCTAAACTATGTAGGCCTCAATTTGGGCTCTGCTTTCTTGCTATGTCCAAATAAGAGGTTTAATTTCCTGAGGTCCAAAGGTAGCCAGATGGATTTCCTTTAATAATACACTATCTTTAAGGCAGTATACCCTGAGGTTTGTTTTTTTTTAAATGAACATGTAACCATATAAACATTTGAGATACATGGGTATCATTCAAACCATCCCTTGGAAATCTGGTGGATATTTTACACTTACTGCATGTGTCAAGGTGGGCCACTCAAGTACTCAGTAGCCACAAGTGGCTCCCAAAGTGCACAGCACAGATGAGGACACAGGCATGCGCTGTGTGTCCCGGAAGGAGGAGATAGGGTGATTCAGGAAAGAGAACAGCACAACAGAAGTTGTTGACATGTCTCCTCGGTGGTGACCAGGGCTGCAGTATCTCGCTGTTCTAGGAGGTGGGGATGAAGGCTGGTGTCCCAGGCTTCTGTCCCTGTTGCAGTTCCTCCTTCTGTCATCCCTGTTTTCCACATAACCAGAGTGCCAAGGACAGGAATGGACACAAAGGGACGTAGATGGTAGGACTTCCAGCTCACTGATCCTGGTCTAGCTTCCCGCCAAGCTCCAGTCATCAGAGGCCTGAAGGGTCCTGGGGCCAGGAGTCTTCTGGGAGGCCTGGGAAAGCTGCTTCCTGTCGCTCCTCTCCTCCCCTCCCCAACTTCCGGGGCCAGCATTCTCTATCTCCAAAGAACAGGCCTCCTGCTCTGCTGCTCACGGCATATTCTGTTCTCCCAACTGTGATATTTTGGGTCTTTTTGGCAGGAGGTAGGGATGGGCAGGGGTGTAAAGAACCCCCGAATGTTCTCACACGGACATCTGGTGCTTGGATTTTGCTGGCTCCAGGGACAGCACTGTAAACCCACTAACACTAATTGCTTTCCTGTCTGCCTCCATTTCTAGTGGAAATAAAATGCCTCTCTAGCTAATGGAAAATGAAACCCCCATGCGCCTGAGTTACCACCTTACGTAAGGGCTCTTGGCATCTGTTCTTCTCCCCAGCCCCTGTCTTCTCAAAAGCCCTTAAGGCCCCTACATGCACAGGAGAACAGGGCTCCCGAATGGTACCCTTGTGCCTCCAAGGACTGTAGAGCTCCATCCTGACATATCTGGATGTCAAAGGAAGAAGGGGAAAGCAGAGGGAAAAGGGAGGAGACAAAGGCCCATCTTTACTTCAGATTCGTGCTTTCAGGAATAGTCTGTCCATCATTTTGTTTTGTTTTGTTTTGTTTTGTTTGAGACAGGGTCTCTCTGTGTAGCCTTGGCTGTCCTAGACTCCCTTTGTAGACCGGGCTGGCCTCAAACTCACAGCAACCCACCTGCCTCTGCCCCCCAAGTACTGGGATTAAAAGTGTGCGCCACCACACCCGGCTGTCCATCATTATTTTATGTTGAATACAAAGACATTAAGATGTTTACTGACTGCCCTCCTCCAAGTTCAGCTGCCCTAAAAAGGGAGAAATAACAGAAATAGCTGGAACTGAGGTTCAAGAAAAGATACTGGTGTTGGGCTTAATACTATGGTCACAGGAAAGACTTTATTGACAGCTCTTCTGCAGATGCCTGTCCTGCTTTAGGTCTCACCACAGAAAGTGGAGACCAGTGAAGTCACCCATACCTATCCCCCACCCTCAATAAGCCACTTTCTCCTCCTGTAACAAAACTACTCATTTTCAGCCACAAAAAAACAAAACACAAACAAACAAAACAAAAACAAAAACAGACTACATTTCCCACTTTCCTTTGCAATAAAGAATGACCATGTGACTAAGTTCTAGCCAATAGGATACAGCAAAGATGACAGATAACTGTCCCATGGGGCAACTCTCCATCTCCCCTTTTCCTGTTATGAATGCCACTGAGGGTAAGGCCATGTTGGACCACAGAGGGCAGGCCAACACACTAGGGTAGTCGGGTAACAAGACAGGATCGTGATGGCAGATGCTACGGAGCTGCCTGCCATATTGCTTAAGGAGGGACAGCAATGTGCAAGAGAAAGTGGGTTAGGGTCTGGATTACAGGAGCTGAAAATTGGTATCCTTGGATTTTTGTCTGCTGAAGAGAAAAAACGGGAGACACGCTTGAAATAGATGACGCGACCATTTGGCTTTCATCCCACAGCTAGCATCTAGCTCTCACTGCCTTCCATCCCCAATGGAGACTCTTACCCTTCCTAACTCCTGAGCTGCTGAGATGCTTTTGTCTTCTTCATCCCATGGCTCCCTCTACTCATTGCTGCTTTGGGGCTCTACCCACAAGAGCACCACGCCTTGACCAGACCCACGCCAGCATTTACAATGAAAAGTTCACGTTAAAAACAAAGCCCTTCGCTCCGGCCCAGCTCTGAGGTGCCCAGTTAAAATGATCAAGACAGTAAGAGCTTTATCTTAGAATCCAAATCTTCAGAGCCAAGACTGGGTGTTTGTACGTACACCACCTTCTGCCCATCTCTGAAGTCATATCACGCACAGAAGGAAGCTAAGGTCAAAGGCGCACAGATCAGCTGTACTACAGGACTCAATTGGCTACCTTTGTCAGAGTCATTGGGTTTCTTCAGCAGAGAATTGCAAACGCAAGGCCTTGTTTAATGTAGCCGGTGATGAAGTAAGTGGGGTGACTCCTGCTCCTCCACTCCTTTTCCCCAAGCTCACCCAACTGACTTTTGGAGATTGCTCAACCAATAAGCAGAAGTTCACAGAATTTCTCCTCATGGGCCAACTCTCAAAGGATAGGCATGCTTGGCTTGGCTCCCAGAAAACACTCTGAGGCTGCCAAAGGTATGTGAGTGATGGTCCCTTCCCCCCACTGAACACGGGAGAAGAGAGTGGCCTGCAGCCCTGTCAAGTGGCATTTGTCCTCCTCGTGGAGAGTGTTGTACGAAATGACAAGTTCTCTCTCTGGCTCCGGAAATAGCTGCCTGATCAGAACACAACTGAATGCAACCTTGGGCCAGGCTGTGGCGGGCAGAGGTTAATGCCGTTTCCATCTGAGGGCAGGACCCAGTTCCAATTGTTTTGTTTTGCCTAATTAAACTTGCTGCACAACATAACAAGTGCTTTAGCTTGGGTGGGGAGGTCAAACGTAAGTGAAATAAGAGGCACATTTGGTCTCAAAAACCAACATTAATTAAGAGCAGAAAGTAGGTTTTCTTTTTTTTCTGTTGGTGCTGCTAGCCTCTAAACATTGGTGTTGGCCTGTAAGGACCTCCCCCAGGTGACCTGACAGGGAAAAGAACAGCTCTGTAAAGGAGCTAGGGTGAACCACTCAGGCTACGAAGGAAACTAGGCTAGTGGGTCGAAATAAAATCCAGCCAGAAGCAAACCAAAGATCTGATACACACAGGAGCTAATCTGATGCCCAGCACAGCCCTTGGGCTCCACCCTCTGAGTTTATGGCTGACTGTTCTCAGACTCTGCAAAGGGAATGGCAGCCCACTCTATTGCTTTGCTTCCATATGTATTTACCTTGGAGTGACTTGATTGTTTTTAGAGAAATGACACTGTTTTGTTTTTCCCTCCTTAATTAAGCAATGTAAGCAAATTTGAAGGAGAAAATTAAAATGGTTCCCAGACCCCACCACCTAATCAAGGACCTAGCATTAGGTTACTTTCAGTAACTTCTTCTTCCACAGACACCTGGGAAGATGGAAAGATTTATAGGCAGAGGCAATTTTGAAGGAAATATATTACATTTTTTCTTTAATAAAAGAAAAAAAATGGAACCTCGTTAAGAAAAAAAACTAACAGAAGAATCCGCAGGCTTTCTGAAACTATGTAGAGGCAAACATGCCCAGCCAGTGGATCCCAGGACAGCTGTGAATGTGTCCCAACACATTTGTGGATGACAACACCATATCACAATGTCAAAAGGTTGACCCACCTCCCCCAACCCTACCCCGAAACTTAGCTTTTTCTGAACTGGCAGGATTCTGAAAGCAGTGGGGGTAAAGTCACAGCCAACTGAGGTCACCAGAAAGGCTGGTAACAGGAGAAATGAAGCCCCAAGCCCCAGTGACTTGAAAACATTTTCCTTGGCACTCTATCAAGATGCTTGAACTTCAGATAAAGGCCGCACACTGTGTTGGTATCTGTGCTGGGACAGTCCAGCACTCTGCTCTGACAATGCGAGGGCTCACGCTCTGCGCTAGAGTGGGTTATCCGATTTTCTCCGTTGGAAAAGAGTGTCTCTCTGATATTTAGGAAATCCTTACAACAAGTGCGAAGGAAAGGCATCAAGCACCCCCATAGACTTGCAGGCAAGAAGTGGAGAATGGTTTCTGAGACTCCTGGCATGGACAGGGTAGGTCTCACCAGTTTAGATGGGAGAAGAGAAAGAAGCAGAAGGGGAGGAGGAGAAAAGTAGGGCAGAGCCCCACTCCCTTAGAACCGAGGCCTTCCCTGCCTCACTCTTCCCCGGACTCTTCCCCTCAACTTTCCCATGTCCTCAGTAGAGACTTGAGGACATAGTGGGAAACCTTTCAGCATTACAAGGAGCCCTGACAGAATCTCATGGTGAAGCCTTCAGTTCTTTCTAGAAGATTCCACGCTGCTAGGAGTAGCCCAGCATATGTGTCGCCCATGTGGGCACTCTCACTGCTTCCTTCCCAGAGCAGCGTGACAGGAGGAGGTCCCAGGCAAAGAAGCCAGCTCTAATCCTGACAGGATCCAACTGTGGTGTGGCTGGGCCCTCCTCCTCTGTGTGCTGATCACCCCGATGTAGTCACCTCATCATCAGAATGGCTCCTTCTTCCAGGACCACTAGCTTCATGAAGGTGTTAGCTGAGTCTATGACAGGAGCTGAGGTGCCAGTGTGGAAGGGCGGCTCAATCTGCCCTGTCACCAGGGGCTTTGGGCCAGGCTACACCAGTCAGTGACTGTCATTACCTATGTGAGACCTGGGTGAAGCTTCAACTTCAGAGGCCACGTAGGGACCTCAGGGCATAAGCCATACAGTGTGTGTGTGTGTGTGTGTGTGTGTGTGTGTGTGTGTGTGTGTGTGTGTGTCTCCTTTGAGCAAAGCTATTATCATCCGACTCTGATCTGAGAGGCCATCGAAAGAGTCCTGCCTGCTTCAGAGACTATGTGCTTTTGAGGATGAGGCAGGGTTACAATAATGATAATCACGGTCATGTTTGCTCATCACTGTTCAGGCTTGAGTGGTTTCAGCGACACTATGTTCACGAAAAGTCCAAAGGCAACCCGCCCTGGGAAAGCAGCTCACCCAGACCATCATGGAAATCTAGGCTGACAGCTGAAGCGTGTATTTCTGCCACTATATACTGAGCTTTGCCCACACATCTCCCCAAAATGTCTGCATCCAAGATTCATATGACTCTCGTGTGTGATAGTCCCCTCATTTTTTAAATTACTAGCCACAGGATTTGGTGGAGCATCTGCCCATGGTGGCCCAACCCTTTGTGTTTTTTTTTAGGTAGCAGGAAGACAGAGAGGGGACCTGTCTATCTTAAACATCTGCCAAGGGACAGACACCATGGACTAGGTCCCAGCTGCCTGTCACCGGCCAGCCGTTCTCTCTCCTGCCGCCACGGCACTTGAGCACAGTCAGAGCTGGCATGCATGATGACGGGAGAGCACTAAGCATATGTTCCCCCATTCTAGGGTAATCAAAAGACAAAGGTCTAATTAAGAAAAGCCAATAAACATCCTTGCTAAGGGATGGTGCCCACAGAGCCATTTGGCTCCAGTGGGACAAAGGGGGCTCCGCACTGGGTGTGGCTCAATCCTTTACTCTCCTCCAATAAAGTAGGCCATGGGTAATGGAGCCAGAAAAGAGAGGTATTTCTCATCAAAACAGGGAAAGCCCCCCATGGAAGCATGACCTGACCCTTTCCCCCAAGGATGCACCCACTATCACCTCCAGGGCCCTCAGACAGCCTGGGATGCTGCCAGGCAAGCCTGTGCACAAAGCAAGATGGTAAAGGCAAAGGAACAAGCTGGCAGAGATGACACAACCCCTGGAGGTTTTATTCTGTCGAGACTAGGTTTCTCTGTGTAAAAGCCCTGGCTGTCCTGGACTTGTTTTGTAGACCAGGCTGGCCTTGAACTCACAGCAATCTGTCTGCCTTTGCCTCCCCAGTGCTGGGATTAAAGGCATGCACCACCACCACCACCTGCCCGCCCGCCCCACTCCCCCAAGATTTTACCAAGCAAACCAGGTTCATTTGCAGAGCTCCGTCTAATTCCATCCTTTGCACAGAATAATAGGAGCGGCAGCCCCCCTCAGATATTATATAGCACAAGGATGCCTGCTAGAAAGAAGACAATATAAACTGCACCCGATGGCCAGGCTCCTGCAAGTCACACAGAAACCAGGCTGATGGTTCCCAACTGCTCGACAGTTGCCAAAGCAACCTCATCTGTTCTCAAAAGAGATAAGGGCTTGCTCATGCTCATACCAGATGCTCTTCGGGCAGGCTTTTATCAATGCGCGCGTGCGCGTACACACACACACACACACACACACACACACACACACACACACACACTGGGTGTGGTAGCTCACACCTTTAATCCAAGACCTTGAGAGGCAGAGGCAGGGAGCTCTCTGAGTTCCAGGCCAGCCTGATCTACAAATCCAGCCCCAGCACAGGCAGGGCTACACAGAGGAACCCTGTCCTCTTAAAGCCAGTCCTGTTTCCCTCCATCTTTCCCTGACCAGAGCACACGCAGCTCTAGAGCGCACTTCACCATGGGAAACTTGGCCTTTCTCTGCCATCCTGTTTGCCCTGCCTTTCATCCACTGAGGCCCTTACCTGAGGCAGGGACCCCATCCCAACACCTCCAGTGGCTCCTAAGACGAAGATAGCACCAAACCCTATACACACTCTCCTTTTTCCTACACACATACATCATATCTATGGGAAAACTTAGTTCATAAAATTAAATATCATATGGGGTGGACAGTCAGGACAAGGCGACATTGTCTCATAGAGGACAAGGCGACATGTCACATTCAGAGTGGCACACAGAGAGAGAGTCTAAGATTTCATTACATTGCTCAGAATGGTACACAGTGTAAGGCATGGATTGTTTGTTCCTGGAGTTTTCCATGTAATATTTTTCAACAGCAGCTGAGTGCAAGTAATTAAAAGTCTGGATCCAGGGGTTGGGCATGAGGGGGACTGTGGTGCTGGAGACTTCTCTAGCACTCTGTGCTTAGAGATGTGTTTCCCACTTCCAGTGGCTGAGCCAAGAACACTTTCCTTAAAGAATGCACACTATCTGCTGAACGGTTCAATCGACTGAACTGGGCCCCGAGGCCAGAACCCAGAGACTTAAGCTCAAGACACAGAACTAGTGTGGCTCACCAGCTGCCATGGCGCTGTGGATACAGACAGCAGAACTGAAGGTGGTGGGGTGCTCACCGCTTCACACACCTGTCACACAAAGACCCAGAACAATGCCGGGCTCCAAACAGGAACAAAGCTGGGGACACTTCTCATAATTGCGGCAGGAAAAGAATTGGCGGAACACAGTCCTTTCAGCCACAGCGTGATTGGCAATGGTAGCTGTCACGTCCTTGTTGGAACAATAGCATAGACATCTGGATTCAGAGCCTACTAGGAAGAGACTAAGCTAAGAGAGGACAACATGCCTCAGTGTAGCGTATGTGTAGAGGGACGGACACACGGACACACGGACACACACACACACACACACACTTTGGTGCTGGAAAACATTGTCCCTTTAAAACACAAAAGGATTTCACAACATTATTTATCGTTTACAGCAGGAAACGAAAGCAACGTGAGAGGAGACACACACACACACACACACACACACACACACACACACACACACACACACACACACGTAATGTCGACTTCCTCAGGTCTCTCCTCTTGCTGTACCTGAGACGAAGGTGTTACCTTGCAGGTAAGATGTAAGGTATCGGGCTTATCTGACCTGGCTTCGGTCCTCGCTATTTTCCTACTCAGTTAAACCCTATACATCAGAGCCTGTGAAGGGGACAGACAAGAGCACGAGATGAGGAGTAGACTGGAAGTTCAGTCTTAAGGACCGGGGCTGGGGGGAGCGAAGCTGTTGGGGTGATCAATCATTGCCGTCAGATGGGAAACAGCAACCCAGACACAGGGACTGGCCACATAGACTCAGGTCTTTTTGCAGAGCACACAGACACCAGAAATGAGTCTCCTTTTATGGGGGCTTACTTCCGTTCCCCAGCCTTGGGTTTGCTCATGTTTGCAACAGAATGCACTCAGTTGTACAGAGTATGTATGTATGTATGTATGTATGTATGTATG
Source organism: Acomys minous (assembly GCF_964271855.1). Classification (NCBI taxonomy): domain Eukaryota; kingdom Metazoa; phylum Chordata; class Mammalia; order Rodentia; family Muridae; genus Acomys; species Acomys minous. The sequence goes on along the minus strand of NC_140490.1, from coordinate 51,127,197 downwards.
TATGTATGTATACAGACGAATGTGGAGAATCACTGGCCGAATCATCAGAATTCAGATCCGGACCACCACTGTCAGCAATCTCCCAGGGGAGTAGGTGGGTTTCATCTGCTACCGTTGTACCTTACTTCTTAATTCATATTCGTCACTTAGAATTAAACAGTGTTAAAGCCGGCAGCGTTTTAGAAATCTAGCTGGCTGAGACTCACATCCAAGTTGAAGGCACAGTCCCAAAAGGGATCCACAGTCCCGACCTCGGTGTGGCACCCCTGCAGGTGGGTCCTGGCTTTGACTTTGCCAAGTTCCCTGTCCAACAGGCTTGGCACGGAGGATAAACAGCAGCCGCTTCTGGCTAAGTCCTGACTGCCATGCTGGACTTCTCCCACACTTCCTCAGGAAGAGCGAACTTGGTAAGAAAGACATGGGCCCATTTGAAACGGTGAGCTGCTCTCCAGAGAAATGGCTGGGATGGGGTGGGGCTCAGGGATTGCTGGAAAGTATGAGGGAGACCTGGAGTCAAGATTCCAAGGGGGGAAAAATCCTATGGGTTATAATAACCCAGGGCTACCAGCTCCCTCTGTCACACTTCTCTTTCTTCTCCTCTAGGATGGGAAATCCAACTGTACTCTGATGGCCTCTGAGCTTACTGCTGCTTCCATCTGCAACCTGCTGTCCCCAAGCACACTGGGTCTCATTCCTCAGCTCCCTTCACATTTCTACCTGCCAGCGTTGTCCCATCTCCTCAACCCCTTTGTTCCCTATGGCTTCCCTTAACTGCATGGCTTTTGGTCACAGGCTTGGCTTCAGCAGAGGGAAGACGATCCTCTCTTTGGTGTGTGTCTCCTCATCCTTCCAGAAGGCATGTAAGCATTGTGAGGACAAGACGCAGCCTCTTCGCTGGGATGCTGAATCTGGCTCAGAGATGGCACTTGGTGCCACATGCTTGTTGGCATGTATGGCGCCCCTTTCATGCTTTTAAACTTGACGTGCTGGGGAGAAAGTGGCTGCCAGGGGAAACCCAAGTGCCTGGAGCCTCCTCCCACCCTCAACTTCTTTGTTTAGACAGCTTTGTGTCTGGATACACATCCTCTCACCTTTCAAAGGTGACAACCAAGCCTGGGGGCACCGCAGAAGAGGCTGGTTGGGGGTGGGGGGAAAGGAGGCTGAACACAGAAGCTGCCTTCAGCTTTGGAGTAGGGAGAGGCTGGAAGGTTAGGGGAATCCTACTGTCAAACCTCAAGAACGATCTAGATTCCTGGGCATCTCCTTAGAGATGAACCCAGATGCTGGAACCTTCCAGATACAGGGGTATGAGGTGCAACATTCCAGGAGTTGGGAGTGGAGAGAAGAGCAAAGGAGAGGCATGGGTGAACTTGTGGGAGTGAACTTCCCCTTGCCTGAGCAACACCTCTTACTTGCAAGTCAAAAGGAATCCAACCAAAGAACAGCTCTCACGTTTCCTAAGTCTCTAGAACAGTGGTTCTCAACCTGAAGGGGTCGCATCTCACACATCCTGCATACATATCAGATAGTCCTGATTCAGAACAGTACCAAAATCACAGCTTTGAAGGTAGCAACAAAAATAACTTTATGGCTTGGGGGGAAGGAGTTCCACCACAACACGAGGAACTGAATTGAAGAGTCACAGCATGAGGAGGGTTGAGACGCACTGCCTTAGAATAAACGCAGCTGTGTGTGTGTGTGTGTATATATATATATATGGCTTGAATTATCAAGATGTTGAGTCATACAGCTAGCTGATGGCTCAGTGTCAACAAAGGGCTGGTTTTTTTCCCTAAATCTTTGAGAGGAAGTAAGCTGGGGGCGCTCTTTCACGTGGGACCGTAATGTCACACCGAAGCAAGCCTGCAATGCATTTCAAGTTTTGCTTTGTTACTTTTTAAATTCCATGCCCAGTAATTGTGCTTGAGAGAATCGACTCTAAACAGGATGCCGTAAATCACACAATTATATGAAAAGATACTCATCTGTGTACTACTTAAAACAGGAAGAAGAAGAAAAAAAACCTTGAAAACAAACCAAGTATCTAAAAATAGAGATGATGACATATGTAAAAATTTTAGCCCAATGCCTGGCCAGATATCACATTTGTCTTTTGAATCACTAAGGTGTAGGCCATTTTTACCACCATCTCTAGCCCTTTAACCAAACTCCCCATCAATTTCCCCTCTCTAGAGTAACCTCTGTATTTGACAATTGCACAAGAGCCATGGACTACCACTGGCCCGTTTTCTTTGCCCGTCTACTGCAGTCTTCATGAGGCTTTTCCATGTAAGGCAAGTGAGGGAAAAAAAAGTTCTTGATTTAACTGGCATTTGTGTTTTGTTGCTACTGTCATTTTAGCATCTGCAGAGTGTGTGTGTGTGTGTGTGTGTGTGTGTGTGTGTGTGTGTGTGTGTACGTGTGCATGCTTGCATGCATATGTATATGTTTAGGAAACAGAGCTCATGAAGCTCTGGCAGACTTAAAATGGCCTTAAACTTCTGGTCCTCCTGCTACCACCTCCTTAGCGTGTGTGCTATTGTCCCCTATGCCTATTTATGAAGTGCTGGGGCTCAAGCTCAAGGCTTCTTGTATACTAGGTTTCAGACCTGGGAGCAAACCCAGGGATTCTACAAATACAACTGCTAAGTGTACATCCTAACTCATCGACAGTCTCCTGAGCCCCGGCAAAGATAAAAATCACAGAAGCAACTGTTCGGACTATTGGGCTGGAAGCCAGATTCATCTACAGGGGTTCCCCAATGGGGGAAAGGGGTACAAAGGGGTTTTCTGGGCATGCATGGCCTTCTTCCAGGGCTGTCAGTCAAATACATCCCAATCTGTCATGGAAAAGACAAGGGACTGTTTCTCCCTTAGAAGGAGGCACAGTGAGTTCAAACAGGAAACCAGGAGCAATAGTTCCTCCAAGGAGAAATATATCCAGCGTGGGAGGGAAAAAAAATCATCAGAAAACTAGGACTGGTTAGGATTCATCCCTTTTTTACCTTTGCCCCCTCCTCCCCCTCCTCCTCCCTCCCTCCTCCCTTCCCCCATTACCCCCCCCTCCATACACCATGCACTGATACACAGTAGCCCGTGCATAAACACCTGCACATATGCTCTCCACCCCCCTCTCTAATTTAGGCTACCATTTGGTCTTTAGTGACAATAAAATGAACAAGAGGCTCCCTCCAATGGTGAGGCAAACATCCCAGAACGATCGAGAGGGCCATGGTGCGCAAATTGCCAGGCTGGGATTTCAAGAGAGACAAGTTGAGCCAGGCTCGGTTGACACATGCCTTTAATCTCGGCACCGTAAGCGTGAGGCCAGCCTGCTCTACGTGACAAGCTCCAGGCTAGCCAGGGCTTCATAGTGAGATCCTGTTTCAAAACATAAAAAACGAATGAGAGAAAATAAGAGTAAGTGGGAAAGAATGACCCTGAAGGTGCCGAATGACACGGCCAGAAGGAACATGGCTCCCATACAGCCTGACAAGGAGCAAACTGAGGCTCAGTAAGCCATGTTAAGTGTCCCCAGCCTGCGCCATGGGCACCTCCAGTCCCTCCCCATCCACAGCCCCAACTCATTCCTTCCACTTCCCTACTTGCTCATAGTTTATTTTTAACAATGCCTTGAGAACACAGGAGCAGCCACTCCCCCAGTGCAGAGATGCCTGTGTCACTATACAGAGATGCCCCCCAGTGCAGAGATGCCTGTGTCACTATACAGGGATGCCCCCCAGTGCAGAGATGCCTGTGTCACTATACAGAGATGCCCCCAGTGCAGAGATGCCTGTGTCACTATACAGAGATGCCCCCCCCCAGTGCAGAGATGCCTGTGTCACTATACAGGGATGCCCCCCAGTGCAGAGATGCCCCCCAGTGCAGAGATGCCTGTGTCACTATACAGAGATGCCCCCCAGTGCAGAGATGCCTGTGTCACTATACAGGGATGCCCCCCAGTGCAGAGATGCCCCCCAGTGCAGAGATGCCTGTGTCACTATACAGAGATGCCCCCCAGTGCAGAGATGCCTGTGTCACTATACAGACATGCCCCCCAGTGCAGAGATGCCTGTGTCACTATACAGACATGCCCCCAGTGCAGAGATGCCTGTGTCACTATACAGAGATGCCCCCCAGTGCAGAGATGCCGGTGTCACTATACAGAGATGCCCCCAGTGCAGAGATGCCGGTGTCACTATACAGAGATGCCCCCAGTGCAGAGATGCCTGTGTCACTATACAGAGATGCCCCCCAGTGCAGAGATGCCGGTGTCACTATACAGAGATGCCCCCAGTGCAGAGATGCCGGTGTCACTATACAGAGATGCCCCCAGTGCAGAGATGCCTGTGTCACTATACAGAGATGCCCCCCAGTGCAGAGATGCCTGTGTCACTATACAGAGATGCCCCCAGTGCAGAGATGCCTGTGTCACTATACAGAGATGCCCTCAGTGCAGAGATGCCTGTGTCACTATACAGAGATGCCCCCAGTGCAGAGATGCCTGTGTCACTATACAGAGATGCCCCCCAGTGCAGAGATGCCTGTGTCACTATACAGAGATGCCCCCAGTGCAGAGATGCCTGTGTCACTATACAGAGATGCCCCCAGTGCAGAGATGCCTGTGTCACTATACAGAGATGCCCCCCAGTGCAGAGATGCCTGTGTCACTATACAGAGATGCCCCCCAGTGCAGAGATGCCTGTGTCACTACACCGCAACCCTTCACGAGTGAGTCACTGGATCTTAGGGGTGGATGAGGAGAAGGAAGATGGGACGGAGAAGAAAGGGGGCCATGTCCTTTTGGACGCACATCATTTCCATCTGGGTCAGAAGCCTGTGCAAACCCAGACACCGGGGACTGGTTTCTTTGTTCAACAACAGACTTTTCCCAGAGGCTGTGGGAAGAGGGTGGGACTTCTTGGCATAAAGTTTCTCTGAGTGAGAAGGAGCACCCTGGTGGGATGCCTTAGCCTGGCTCGACAATGAGGGAAGTTAGGGGCTTCGTGGGAAGCTTTGTCTGACAGCGTCTGGTGAGCAGGGGGACCGGAGGCAATGCTTTCAACCCTGCGTGCTGAAACTGGCCATTTTAGCTAACAACACCCTTGAGGTTGCTGACTAGGCAATGCTTTCAGCCCTGCATGGTATAACTGGCCATTTCTTCTCTTGCCCCTGTCATCTGAGGTACACATCCTTGAGGTAGAAGAGCATAGCCAGCAACAAGCATGGTGTACACAAAGTGTTACCCCTACAGCTGGCTAACTGGACACTCAATCAGCCAAGGGAAAATACAATCTTGTTTTCCTTACAAGAACCCTGGATGGCATTATATTTGAGAGTAAATAAGGTTTCTGCCGGGCAGGGAGAAAATGGCATGCAAATGAACCAGGGCTGGGGTGTGGTTCAGTGGTAGAACACCCGCCTAGAATCCAGGGAAAGGCTGGGAGGAATGGGTTGATGGTAGAGAGCTTGCTAGAGTCCACCAAGGCAGGGCTGGGTGCATGGCTCTACAGTGCAGGGCTTGCTTAGGTGCACAAGGCTCAGGATCCCATCCCTGGCGCTTCCACAACCAACCAAACGAATCCAGAAGCCTTCACTGCAATGTGCAGACTGGAGTCCCACTGACTGCTGAAACTCACACAATCACAAGACGTGGGCATGCCTGGGAAGCAGACTATTCGGTTGGTCTATTGAAACCTAAGAGATACATGCAAGACAGGCAGGTGGCTAGCCACTTCCCGTTGGTATCACGTGTCACTCTGAAGATGTACTCAGATCCACTCCACCACGCAGGGGAGGACACCAAAGGCACCGGGGTACTGAGCCACACACACCGGGGTACTGAGCCACACACAAGGGTACTGAGCCACACACACCAGGGTACTGAGCCACACACACTGGGGTACTGAGCCACACACAAGGGTACTGAGCCACACACACCGGGGTACTGAGCCACACACACCGGGGTACTGAGCCACACACAAGGGTGCTGAGCCACACACACCAGGGTACTGAGCCACATACACCCAGGTACTGAGCCACACACACTTGAGACTAAGAACAGAGCTGAGGCCAGCTCCCCTGTGGCCTAGAATGTACGCTCTTGCATATACCTCACACTGGCTCCCATGAAGGAACTTCATAAAGTTTCTCAGAGATGGACCCTGTTACTCAAAGTAAGACCATCTTCAGCAGATGGTCCTTCACCCTATCCCTGAAAAGAATTAGTGACAATAGGCTCAGAGAGTCAGCACTCCACCACTGAACTGAGATCTAAACTTTCTGCCCCTACCCTAGACACAAATGAGGACACATAGAAGCCGGGAAAAAAGGTCATTTGCCCAAGGCTTAAACCCAGGCACTCTGGGTACCAGAGGCCATGCTTTTAGCTCCTCATTAGGGACTATTTTTCTCCAGAGCTGAGCTAAAACGCATGGGAAATCAGAAGGGCAGGAAATGGCTCCAGACCCCATCTGGAAGTTGTGAGGTTGTTAATGTTCTTTCTGAAGCTACTTGAGAGAAAAGGCAGAGTCAGCAGCCCTTGTTCAGGCCTGAAAGCTTCAAGATCTCCATTCCACGCCATTTCCTGCTGGTCACATGTAAGCTGACTCCCCCTAACTCCAGCCCCTGCCCATCTCACCAGAAAACCAAGCGGTCTCCACCTGTCTCTCATAGAAATTAAAATTAATATGTCTATCAGTTTTTTCCTGAAGGAGAAAAAGGGCTGGGGCCACCTGGCTTGTATACAGCAGGCACAGCTGGCTTGTATACAGCAGGCACAGTCCAAGGGCCACTGCTGGGGTTTGGGCCCCTATTATGTGGCCCCTTCTCAAATCTGCAGGTCACAGAAAATGGCTTCCTGAAGCTGATGAGGCCAGCTGAGGTAGTCTCTCCTGCTCTCTTCCCTTCCTTCAGCTTCTGTGGTAACTCCTAGGAGCAAGTTCTGGATAAAGAAAGCCACTTGCCCAAGGCCATATATACAGCCAAGTAGGTCACAGGCCCATCCTGTGAGACCTAGAGTATACAGATTCAGTTGCCATAGAAACAGACATCAGTGGTACTTGGTGTCCCCTACACAGCGCCTGATTCATCCTACTGCTACTCTTCCTATGTCACGTAGGGTATAAGAAGACGGGAAGGCATGAACAGCCTCAGGCCCGGCCATTCCCACTAATGACTGTGGCAGCTCCTTCATCCTTCGGTAACATATCAGGATCTCAGGACCTACCCGTCTTTATGACCTTTAAGTCCATAAGACCTTTAGGGACTTTGTGATATATCTATATCTATCTATCATATACCTGTGATACACACACACACATACACACACACACACACACACACACACACACACACACATATATATAACCACTTGATTGCAAGGCCCTGAACTCTCTAGATCACAGCTGTTATGGCAAAAGGTTAGGACATAGTAGGTGGTGCCTCTAGTCACCCTCTAAGGTGGCCAGTTATAGCAGAAAGGCAAATCCCTCTGAGAGCCCAGAAGCAGAGGCCTGGATCACTGGAGGGGGTGATCCTTGAGCTAGGCACAGAGTTCACAGGCAAATGGGGTCTGAAAGAAAAGCCTGAGCACTGAGCCATTTGCCAAAGGGTTCAGATCCTCCTCACATTTCTTTTGTTCTAGAAAAGACTGCCTGTGTCTATTGGGAAGAAAGCATGACTTTAGTGGCTTCTTCATTATCTGTGGCTTGGGACATGTCCCTTCACTTCTCTGCCCTTCCATTTTTGCCTCTGTAAAGCACTGTTTATTTCACAGTTGTGATGAGCCAAAGCGTGGTGGAGTGTCTTTTCATAAAGCATGATGTTGATAATGGCATGTTGCTGTGTCCTGATGACCCACTGGGCACAACGGAGGTGACAGGACTGAAATACACCAGTCTTTGCAGTTGGCTTAGTCATCTCAAAGTCACACTTTCAAGGCCACACACTCTTCCCAGAAGCCACAACATGCGTCTATCCCACGGCCCTGAAGAGAGGACCTGCCCGCAGAAGGGCTTGCCTTGCAGAAAATCCAACACCTTTGCAAACATTTGACAAGTGGGAGGGAGCAATCGAGAAGATGGGAGTGAGTCAGAAAGAGTTTAAAACATAATGATGGAAACATAAAATAACTTAAACTTTTCTTGTGTCTTTCTGAACTCTGTTGGCATCTGGACAGCTACACTTGTGACTGTCATATCCCACGGGCTAATAAAAAAGCTTTACCCCACTCTCTGCCAGGCTTGGTGCTTCCTTGGCTTTCTGCATCCAGACTACAGGTATCTCTAGCTGGTACCTTTCCAGATGCCAAGGAATCTTTAAGAGGCCCTGGGACGCCAGGATGAGCCTCACTGCCATGTGGTCACCAAGTGTGGCAAGAGAAGACTGTGTTTGAGATGAACTTGACCACAACAGAAGGAGGAGAAGGTTCTGGTGGGAAGCTACTGATTATAACCCTTCAAAAGGCTTCTACATCTTGGCTGAGCACTGAGGCCCAACAGCTCCCCAAGCTATTTGCATACAAGCAACCTCCAAAGGTTGGTTGAGCTGTGTACCGGTCATTTTGTCAGCTTGACACAAACTTAGACATAGCTGGGAGACAGAATCTAAAATGCCTCCATAGGATTGGCCTATAGGCAAGTCTTGATTAGTGACTGATGTGGCTTCGTCGTTTCAAAGTCACACATTCAAGGCCACACACTCTTCCCAGAAGCCACAACATGCATTTATCACACTGCCCTAAAGAGAGGACCTGCCCACAGAAGGGCTTGGCTGGCAGAAAATCCAACACCTTTGCAAACATTCTTTCTGTACCTCTCAGGCTCACACTGACTGGCCCCCTGCTCTGGTCCTAGTGACTCTTTTGACACGATGTGAGCTTCACTCAGCCTAGAGAGACACTAGTTACAGTGTCACGCCCCGCGAGGACTTGAGGCCGGGGAAGAAGTGAGGAGGATGTGTAGTGGGGGAGGGGCGATGCACACCACCTGAGGCCTTCGTGGCCAGCAGTGGAAACACAAACTTGACATTTACATTTTCCTAACTGCTGATCTCAGGCACCACCAGTGTGAGCGCATGCTTGCTGTTCTTTTCCACCAGCCTTCACACCTAGACTGCTAATGAAGGTTCCGAGCTAAAGTCTTTTTTTTTTGGGGGGGGGGGTTTCAAGGCAGGGTTTCTCTGTGTAGCCTTGGCTGTCCTGGACTCCCTTTGTAGGCCAGGCTGGCCTTGAACTCACAGCGATCCACCTGCCTCTGCCTCCTGAGTGCTGGGATTAAAGAGGTGCACCACCACGCCCAGCCCGACTTAATCCAGGAAGCCAACACATAGCTTCTCTCTAAGGAATCCCCAGAAGTCACCTAGCCCTCGGGGGGAAAAGGGTGGGGTAAGGGCCTGGTAGTGAAATGCCGATTTCTCATTTTCAAAACTTCTTTTCTCCTTATATGCATTATCTCATTTATCGTCTTAATTTTTTCTTATGTTTATCATGTCACTGTCATGTATGTGCACATGTATTTATGGAGGCCAGTGGACCTCACACAGTCAGATGACAGCCTCCTTGTTTTTGCAGACAAGTCTGTCATTGGCCTGGTACTCAGTGGGCTAGGCTGATTGGACATCGAGCCCCAGGGAAACACCTGTACCCACCTCACCAGTCTGGGATAAGTACGCCACTGACGTATCTAACTGTACCCACCTCATCAGTCTGGGATAAGTACGCCACTGACGTATCTAACTGGGTTCTGGCGGATCACACTCGTGTTCAGGAAGCCGTTTACCAACTGTGCCGTCACCCTAGCCCTCATTCACCATTGTATCTTGGGTTCACTGTGTGTTTACACTTCAGATAATGTATTTTTATGACCTGCATTTCTGCAGCACAACTCTATCTCTTTTTCTCAGACACCTGCCTCAACAAGAGTTCCCGCTGCGCCTCTCTCTGGAGCAGGGGCTTGCTGCTTCTTCAGATAGTCCAGTAACAAGGCCCACAGTGCATCTTAAGATGGATGGCCGCCAGCCTGCTTTTCCTCTGAAAGGCTTAAAAAGCTCCACGTTAGGCAACTGTCCTCTTAGGCACATAAAAGATGGTACCAAATGTTTTCACTGGCACCAGAGTCCCTGAACACACACACTAACTTGCTGGAAACTCAGATAAAGCCCTAAGAATGTGAGCCCGGGTTACTTCTCTCTTTGGTAATTTTCATTTTTCTGAGGATGGACCCCTCAGGGCCTCCCTCATGATAGGCAAGCACTCTTCCACTGAGCTACACTCTCCGGTCTTTCGAACCATGTTTATGAAGCGATGTTCCAGGGAAGAGGCTCCCAAATGAAACATTAAGACCTCAACAAAATTGTAAAAAAAAAAAAGAGAGAGAGAGAGAGAGAGATCTGTCTGTGGAAGACAAAAATTAGTTCTTTCTTTCTCTCTCCCTCCGTCCCTTCCCCTCTCTCCCTCCCTCCATCTCCTACCCCACGCCCCATCTCTGCCACCAGTAAGGCAAGGGGAAAGGGAAAGATGGAGATGAGAAACGCAGAAAAGGGGGGATGTGACTGGGATGAGGACGGCTGCTTCGTGGGGTCTTTTCCTTCAAGACAAGTTTTCAAGACCTCACACAACCCGGGAGTTATTGATAAATCCTAAAAATCATGGAGTCCCCAAAACACCTTCTGAGATGAAATGTCAGAGAGTGGAAAGCCAAAGTGACCTGCCTGTGTGACCAAACTAACGTGTAACCAAATGGGGACCAATTCCCAGGCTGGGCCTTCTTCCTCCACACCATCCGTGATGTGCTTCACAGACCCAACCGTTGTCTTCTAAAATAGACGCAACCACAGATGTTGGCAATCAAGGTAGGAGGCATCTCTCAGGTCACACAGTTTATGTACCAGCCCAGCCTGGTGAGTGACCCAGATCTCCTCCTACCTGTACCTTTCCCGGGCCTAGCTTGGCTTAAGGAGTTTGTAAAATCAGCCCAGCCACACACTTACCCCAGGTCCCTGCATGCCTGCAGAGTCCCCACACTCCCAAAAGGCCTGGCTTAAATTATAACCTGTTCCCCAGAACTCTGCCTACTATGACGTCCCCACACCCCAAGGCCACCAAACTAAAGCACCAGTCCAGCCAGGTGAATGCCCCAGATCCCTGCCTGTACTGTTCTTGTCCCCCACACTTTCAGGCCCAGCTGGAATCAAAGCGGCCTGTATACTTACTGACCAAGCCAAGTGAGTGCCTCGGGTCCCCACCTGCCTGTGTGACCCCACAGTCCCAGAAGACCTGCCTCAGGTGAGGTGGCCCAGGCTGGGCTGGTGCACTTGCCTGTCTACCTGCACCCTCCTCACATTCATTTGGAGGGACCCAAACCATAAATTTATTTCATAACTTTGTTATTATTATGAATCACAATGTAAACATCTCTGGACTATACTTTTGCTACTGTTATGAATCATGTGGTAACATCTTTGGAGACATAAGTTTGCCAAAGGGATCACGACCCACAGGTTGAGAACCACTGCTCTAAATCCTGACTGATAGTACAGTTTATGTAGTAGGGACTGCCAGGAATAGACTACCTGAACACAAAATGAAATCATAAAACTTGCCAATAAATGGATGGAGCTGCACTGAGGTGACCCAGGCCCAGGAAAACAAAGACTGCATACTCTCTGTCGTTTATGGATCTCAGCTCCGAGTCTTTGGATTTGTATACATGACCTAAGTAACTGCAAAAGCCAAGACATCAGAAAGGAGTTTGAGGACTGAGGGGGGCAGGGGAAAGGAGCTCTAGAGATGGGGACACTGTGACACTGGTGCTATGAAGGGGGAGGGGAGGAGCAGGGAGAGGGCTTTAGGTGGGAAGGCAAGAAAGAGGAAGAAAGAGGAAGGAGAGATAAATAATAACCCTAAGGATGTTTTTAAAAAACCACAGAGAAACAATATTTTAGAAGCTTACCTAAACAGACATATAACATTATTTAAAAATACGTGTAGCATTAGCGGAAGTGTCACCGGTGGCTGATGTGGAAATGGCTCGTTTGTCTTGCTTCTCTGTCCTGTTTTCTTTCTGGCACTCACCTCTTTAGGACACCATGTGAGCAGGGTTGGGATCTGGTGACGGTTGTGCAGTGATGGTTGCTCTCTGTCTCTAGACAGCTCTGTACAGTTTACCTGTGGCTAATTGTTTCACTGTATAGCCCCGCTGCTCTGGACCTTCCTATATAGACCAGGATAACCTTGAACTCAGAGTTCTGCCTGTCTCTACCACCCAGTGCTGGAGTTTAAGGTGTGCTTAACCACACCCAGCTACCTACTTTTTTTTTTTTTTAGGTGGCCTGGGATTCAATAATTAAACTAAGCTGGCTGAAGAGCAAGTCCCAAAGGCCTACCTACCTCCATCTCCCTGGAGCTGGAATTACAAACGCACACCACTATGCCTGGCTTTTGTTTTGTTTTGTTTTGTCTTTTATTAAATATTTTTTATTTTTTAACATATACATTTATATTATTACACATATATACAATAAACTACCTACAGCAAGAAGACCCATGAAACAATCAGGAACTATATAAATGTTACATTCTTAGTGTTTTGGGCATTTGTATTTGGCAGCCTTGAAGAAAACATCTTTCCTATCTTGGTGCGCCTAAAAATTCTAAATGTAAATCAATATCTATTGTATCTTATCATTATCAACTTAAAACATCTATCTAGACCTAAAAACATCTTAACCCCTAAACAACTAAGCTTAATTGAAAAACTAAACTATCTGATCTTCAACCCCATCAAAAACTTGAGAAGGAATAAAATTGATTACCTGAGTGTATGTGTGTATGTGTGTGTGTGTGTATGTATGTATGTGTAAATATACATATATATATATATATATATATATATATATATATATATATATATATATTTTTTTTTTTTTTTTTTTTTTTTTAAGCATGAGTTCTGGGTATGGAACCCAGGTCCAACAGAACAATCTCCTGTCCCCCTGCAAATTGCATTTTAAGAATCAAGCTTTTCACTAACTGTGAGAAAAGTCCCAAGGTAATAATCTTATGCCTCAATACAAACTTGAATGATGGTTTACGTTTGGCTCCTGGTTTGTTCTCAGGTGTCATGCATCACCGGCTACAAACTCCCTCCAAAGCCCTCCTGCTTCCTTTCCAAACCCAAAACTGCTTGCTCGGTGCCTGTGGCATAACGGCACATTCCATTTAAAAAGCAACTCCCCCGCTGCAATACTGAAAAACACTGAGGCAAGGCCATTCCTGCTAGCGCCCTCACTCAACTCTCTCTGTGTAGGGGCGAGGAGAGGAGCTCCTAGCTTCTTGGTCACTCACCCCCAGGCTGCCTAGTACTGCAAAGTGGTTTCGGAACCATCCCACTGCTGAGTGACCAAGAATTAAAAAAAAAAAAAAAAAAAAAAAGAGCCACAGGTGTGCCCTGTGGACCTGCCTAGAGACAGAAAACTACCATCACTGCATAACCTGTCACCAGATCCCAGCCCTGCTTACATGGTGTCCTAAAGAGGTGAGTGCCAGAAAGAAAACAGAAGGGATAAGCAAGACAATTTCCACATCATCAGCCACTGGTGACACTTCCGCTAATGTTACATTTTAGAGATGGGGGAGAAAAAGGAAAAAAAAAAGAGTCAGTCTATCCAGTCCCTTTGCCTTCCTCTCATCAACACCCCTTCTGTCCTGAGGTCTCGTCTCCCTTAAGGCTTCCAGCCTGTCACATCCCACCGTACCACCATGGATGTTGCTCGGGGGTGGAAGGGAGCAACAGGAGGCCATAACCCATCCTCACACCCTGCTCTGCCATCGAACCTTCTCTCACATTCTGACCACATCTCCCACCAAAGTGAGGCCACTGGGGAGAGAAGGTAGACTGGTGCAAACAAGGCGCTCTGCCCCACCCACTTCCTCTCCTTGTGTCTGGTCATAAACTACTCCAGTGTAGTATGTGTTGACTAGAAATATTTCACACTGGCACACAAAGCCCTGCCTACTTAGATTGTCCCTCACTGGCCTCCCATTAGCTGTACATAGCAGCCCTGCCAGGCTCCTACAATGATGACCCCTGCCTGGGTTGCTTTTCAGAGATTGGAGGCCACAGACCAATGGATGACTGATGAGGGTCATGGAACAGGATGAAAAAGCCTAGACTCTGTCTTCATACTATGCCTGACTCCTTTATAGATGTAACCACTGAGCTAAAGATACCTACCAACCGTCATGACAGAGACAGCAGGCATAAACAGAAAAAAAAGGAGGTAGTGCCTGTGTTTCCTGAGATCTCTGCCTGCTTGTGGGAAGGATGGGAGAATGTTCCTCCTCTTTATTAGCAAATACCTCTCCCACTTACCCAACATCTGGCACAGCCACACGATGGATTTCAGAGGCTGGTTTGAGGCCTGAAGCTACTCTTTGGAGAAAAACTAAGCTCTTTCTCCTCCTGTCACCATGTCTCCCAGGTCATTAACTTTATCAAACAGCCGCAGAATCGAGCCCCTTTCTTCTTACGTGAATACCAAGATGAAGTAAGCGCAGCCATGAAAAGCACCAGAGCCACGGAGAACAATAGTTACAGACAGTGTCACAGCCTGGGGCAGAGTAAGTGCTGGACAACGTGGGAGCGCAGAAGCTGAGCGCAAGGCATCATGGGAACCCTGGCGTTAAGCTCCAGATTCTTGGTATAAAGGGAAAGGAGGAAGAGACAGGAAGAGAAGTAAATGTTGGGGCCAGGTCTTAACAGACTACTGGAAAGCAGGGAGGAGATGGAATAGGGTAGACATTGCATGAAATAGATTAAAGCAGCCAGCCAAATAAATGCTAAGGCAAGACGTGGTGGGAGAGCCTGGGAGGTCGGTCAGTGGATGGAGAGCTTGCCTGGCATATGTGATACTCTGGGTTCAATCCCCAAACGTGGTGTGAGGTTCATACCTGTAATCCAGCACTTGGGAGGTGGAGGCAGGAGAATAAGAAGTTCAAGGTCATCCTTGGCCACATAGTGAGTCTGACACCCTAAGATACAACCCTGTCCCATGAAACTGTCACACACTCAGCTGGCATCCATCCAGGTCTCCTCAGCAGATCAGCAGTCATTACATACAGCCATGGGGCACAGGCTCAAACCAAATACTCCCAGGGCATCTTCAGAGCTGCCTCTTTCTTTTCTTTTTCTTTCTTTCTTTCTTTCTTTCTTTCTTTCTTTCTTTCTTTCTTTCCTTTCTCTGTCTCTCTCTCTCTCTGTTTCTCTCTGTCTCTGTCTGTCTGTCTCTCTCTCTTGCTCACTCTCTTTCCTTTTCTTTTTTGTTTTTCCAAGACTTGATTTCTCTGTATAGCCCTGACTGTCCTAGAACTCACTCTGCAGACAAGCCTGGCCTCAAACCAAGAGATCCACCTGCCTCTGCCTCTTGAGTGTTGGGATTAAAGGTGTGCGCCACCACTGCCTGGCCAGAGCTGCCTCTTTCTAGAGCCTTCCTTGTCTGGACTCCTCCAAGGACACACTGTGCTCCATTCAAGGCCACCTTCAGCTCTTCATCAAAGAGGTGCTTTGCCTCTACAGCTTCCTAAGCTGCTTTTTTTCTTTCTTTTTCCCCTGACATTTATTTGTTTTTATATTATGTTGCATACGTCTATGTGTGGTCGTGTAAGGACAGAAGACAGTCAGTAATTCTCACTCATGGCTAAGCCTGAAAAGCCATCTGGAGAGAGACTAAGCCTAGCAAGGAAAGGCAGAGACAGGCAGATCCCCAAAGCTTGAGGGCCAGACAGGCAGCCTAGCTCATATGGCAAGCTCAGAGTGCAGTGAAGAGATTCTATCTCAAAATAATAGGGTTCAGAGGAAGACTCCTAATGATGACCTCTGACCTCACGCACATATACACAAGGATGTGCTGCTGCATACACATGAATATGCATACACCACAAACACACCAATGAGTAAACAAGTCATTGGTATCCATGACCCGGCCTCATGGGAAAAGTCTGCCATGCCAGCTACAAGGATCACAAGTTCAAGGCCTACCTGGGCTACAGAGTGATCCTGAACAATTTAGTGAGATTTTTGCCTCAAAAAGAAAAATATGACTGAGTATGTAGCTTGGTAGTCAGTAGTACAATGTCACCCCGCATGTATAGGCCCTAGATTCAACCCCTGAACTGAAGGTAGGCATCTTCTACCTATTTGAAATTTCAGGTCTTAAGTTTTCACTCAATATGCCTTAGATACTGTCTTAGTTACATTTCTATTGCCTTGACAAAAACAAAAGCAAACAAAACAAACAAAACCCCAAAAACAAAAAAACAAAAAACCACCATGACCAAAGCAACTAATAATAGAAAGGGTTTACCTTGGGGCTCATGGCTCCAGAGGGTTAGAGCCCATGACCACCATGGTGGGGAGCATGGCAGCAGACAGGCATGGTGCTGGAGCAGCAGCTGAGAGCTCACATCTTGACCCACAAAGCAGAGAGAGAGAAAGCTGGGAATGCTGTGGGCTTTTGAAACCTCCAAGGCCACCTCCAAGTGACACGCCTCCTCCAGCAAGGTAACACCACCTAAAAAATCCTTCTCCAATGGTTCAACCAACCAGGGACCAAACCATCAACCATATGGGCCTAGGAAGCCCCTCCTTATTCAAGACACGACAAACACCTTCCTATGCAAATCTAAAGCATGGTTTTCTGGCCTTCGTAATTATTATATTACTGTGACACAGTTCACTTAATCCACTCTCTTACTCATCGACACAGAGGGGATAACTGCTTAAATTATTCAATATTATAACCAACGTTGCAATAAACAACCGTGCTCATGCAGCTAAGTAAATTCCCAGAAGTCGGTTTGTTGTGGTAAAGGGTGCTGTGATTTTCATCTCTGACAGCTATTGCCCACTTACCAGGCATCTACTTCGTTAGTCTGTGGCTTTATTTTCTCCATTTGTAAATGAGGGAAAAGTATTGACAGGCTCTCCAGTTACCCCGATAAATGTCTGGTGAGCCTAAGAAATAGGAGAAAGATATTCCTATGGGACACTAGGTCAAAGACGTTGTGTTAGTGCGAAACTCCTACTCAGAGCCCAGAGGCCAGCCTGGGTCAGCTCACACTGAAGGCAGACTGCTGGTCCCCTGTGACTCTCAGAAGCTCTGGGTGTACTGGGCCTGCGCATCTAGCATCCTAGAGGACCCCATGCTTACCCGGTCCAGTCATTTTCAGAATGTGTCTGTATTGTCAAGAGATGAGGGTGAGAAGAGGGACCAATCCACCCCGAAGGCCAGGCAGTAAGGATCAGCAGCAGTCCACCTCCAGGTCCCAAACTCATCCTAGATTTTTGCTGCTCTCTCCTTGCCCCTGCACTGGATTCTATCTTGACTGGCCTGCAGGCCAGTCTGATGACTGGAGCTGTTTTCTACCCTCATACCACACACGGGAGCCTCTAGACCATGTGACCACTGGGTCCTAGGAAGGCCACTACTTGGAATGAGGCTGAGTCTTTCATCCTATTTTAATTAATTAAAATGTAAATGATTCTCTGCGCCTGGCAGTTCCTGTTGAGCAGAGCAAGTAAGTCTACTGGTTCCTAGAGTGTAGGTGATGTTTCAGCCCAAATAAATCAAGGTCGAGATACCTGAAAATGGAATTCAATTAGCATGCGCGCGCGCACGCACGCGCACACACACACACACACACACACACACACACACACACACACACACACACATCTACCTTTATTTGGTGACAAGGTCTCTGTCCCAGATCATCCTTGAACTTACTAGCCCAGGATGCTCTTGAAATTCTAATCCCCAGCCTCCACTGGGATTACTCATGGCCAGGGAATCAAACTCATGTCCTCACACTTGTCAGACAAGCATTTTATCAGCTGAACTATCTCCCCAGCCAGTGTCTATTTTACTTTTCAATTGATGATGATGATGATGATGATGATGATGATGATGAAGATGGGAATTATACCCAGGGTCTGCCTTGTGCTATCTTGCACTCTGCCGCTAAGCCCCAGCCCCAGTCCCATAAGCATCGTTCTTTAATATTGTATCCCAATATCCGGGCAGCAGAGATGGTGAATCAAAAAATAAACAGTTGCAAGTGAAAGAAGGACTGGAGAAATGGCTACGTGGATAAAAGGGTTGCTGTGTACGCATTAAGGACCTGAGCTCAAATCCCAGAGCCCGCATTAAAGCCAGAATGGAGTCTGGAGAGCCAGCAAGGCTGGGATGCAGAGAAACAACAAGGAGACACACTCCACACCTTCACACACCTCACCCCTGCCACCACCTTAAATGTGGGGGGAAGGCAAAGGGGGACCCCTGAAGCTGTCCTCTGACCTCCACATGTATTTCACGAAACGTTCATGCTCTCACAGACACACAAGTCACAAAAGCACACGTTATCATACACAGAGAGATTAAGGAGCAAGGAAGAAATGAGCAAACAAAATTATTCAAGATCATCTGCCATATCCGATAGACTGCTGTGTGCTGTGCCTGCAGGTTCTGGAAAGCCTGGAAGCAGCTGGATGGCTGTCTGAGGAAGCCAAGCTCTCTCACTCAACTTCCCTGTGACACCACTGCAGGCTTCGAATCTGTCTGTCTGTCTCAAATAAACCTGCCTCCTGCCTTACCTTTAGTAGGCACGAGAAGCACCCTGTTTGTATGTCAGGAATTTTATTTGACCTTCAGAGAGGCTGAGCTAGCTGTGTAGTCCTGCCCATGCCTGGGGCTGAGCAACCGGCATGCATTGCCCCCTCCCATCTTCACAGAACCCCTCTTTCCAGTGCAGTGTTGTGGTCTAACTTAACCCTGGCTTCGCAGGGCATCTGTCCCACGCTCAGAGGGTCCTATCAGGTCCTCGCTGCAGGATGCAGACTGGGCAGTCGTGGTTGCAGGGACTCCCAGGGTGATTCTTAGGTTAATCACTGTTGGGGGAAGGGTCGTGACTGAACAACAACAACAATCACAACAAAGTCCTCCGTGGTTCAACAAGTGTCCCCCAGAGAGAAAACGGAACAAATGAAACCCACAGATCCTGGCTTGCTTCCACCCAAACAGCAGAGCAGCAGGCCGGTGAGACCAAACAAAAAGAAGCCCCAACTCCAAACACCACGCAACCACACCTGAACGGCAGGAGAAATTACATGCATAGTGGCTAAAACTAAACACTGCCCAGGACTGAACAGCAGCCAACGAGGGCTGCCTTCGTTTACGTGACGGGAATCCCTGTAGGAAAACTAAAGCAAAGTGGCTCATCTCACCAAACCAACATGGACTCTTCCAAACTGGAGGCCTCCCTGCCCCGCCCTCTGCCATATGCCCACGGCTCTTCTTGAAATGTACCAAATAAACTTATTTTCCTTCTACTCTGGTCATGAGGGTGCATTTTTTTTTTCAACAACCCACTAGAATCCCCTCCAGTCTGAATTATGCTCCAGCTTGCCCACCGCTTGCAAGGCCATGGGTTTCCTCTCTAGCCATAGAAACAAAAAGACCGAGAGCCGCCCCCACAGGACCGAGTCTACGCAGGTGGTACCTCTGCCCCCCAGGCCTCTCCAGTCCCAACCCGAGACCATCACTGCTTGTCAGACATAGCCCTTCAAGCAAAAATGAAGAACTCTGGGTTCTAGAAATCAGTAAAAATAGTTCCGGGGAACGGAAATAGGTTGCCTGACACTCATGTATAGTTGAAGGCCTATTCCATACCACAGTTACCAGAAGTCCTTTCTTTTTAGAGCACAATCCTCCTAGACCATCACCCCCATGGACCCTGGGTCATCACAGCCATGCCCCATGGCTGCCCACAGAGCTCTCTGGCCAGCTCTCTGCATCGCCAGAAGCCCGTGAGTTCAGATGCCTTCTCCTCTAGGGCTGGCCTGGTTTTCTGGAAGCAATTTTGCTAAACAAATGTTTCCAGAAGTCAAAAAGTAGACATGGTTCCTATTAAATCAGAGAGCAGCTGTCAATGTAAACAGTGCGGAGGTTTTTATCCAAGCATCGCTAGTTCACTTCAAGACATGCGCAGCCTTTGAAACACTTCACAATAGATGCTTCTGCTGTTGCCTTTTGCCAAAATCCCCCTGGTGCGTGTCTGTCCTGCTCTTCATATATTCTCCAGCCTTCTGATCTTCCCTTACAGACAGGCAGGATCCCCTGTAATAATGGATGGACTGGGGCGAAAAGGAAGAGTTGGGGCCTGACCCAGATCAGCTGCTGATCTGAACATAATCCAAGCATAGGAACCACACTACAGTTCATACCTGCTTGGGCTAACTGCATGGTGTCATTAGCATTTACTGCGAGTTTTTCTAAAGACCTCCCTCCAGAGGCTGGGAGACACATCCCAAAGTTCCACAGGGTTCGCTACGGTCGTCAGCTCTTCTTCCTCTCAGCCATGCTACCAACTACACACCCCGAGAGCTTGACTTTCCTTGTTCCTGAGCTGATGAGATTCAGGGTGGAAAACGTCCCCTGAAAGCAAGAAACCGGATAGTCTTGCAAATGACAGGCCTCATTCAAATAGCATGAGTCACACTTCACTGACCTGTCCCACAGATAAACATCTTGTAGAAAAAAATATATATATCTACATTTAGAGTTCTTTTTCCACTTTCATATAGAAAACATATTATTTCATGAAAACAGCTAAAAGAGTTCCCAACACAGACACACACACACACAGAGTAAGAGAGAGGAAGAGGTAAGGAGGGAGGGAGGGAGGGAGGGAGAGAAGGAAAGAGGGAGAGAGAAACAGAAAGAGAGAGAGAGCACAAGCGCAGTGAGGTAAAGTGCAGCAATATGCTAATTAGCTTACTTTTACCATTCCACAATGTACACATATTTCAAAGCACAACCCACAACCCCTATTTCTAGTCACATGCAAAGGAATTTTGGTCATCAGGCTGCATCTGCATTTCATTTCATTTCAGCATTATTCACAAAAGCCAAGGTATGAAATCAGTGTGTCTATCAATGTATAAATGAATAAAGAAAATGAGGTATAAATAATGGATGCCATCCAGTTTACTTTTTAAAAAAAAAATGTGTCTCACAAATGTAGTTCTGGCTGTCCTGGAACTCACTATGTAGACCAGGCTAACCTCAGACTCACAGAGACAGACCTACCTGTCTCTGACTCCATGTGCCATTTTGGAGGGACTGGAGAGACTGCTCAGCAGTTGAGAGCACCTGAAACTCTTGAAGAGGACCCAGGTGTGGTTCCCAGTATCCACAATGAGGCAGTTGACAGCCACCTGGAATTCTGGCTGCAGAGGACCAGATACCCTCCACAGGCACCTGCATACGCATGCGCGCATGCACACGCACAAGCACACACCACTTTAAAAGTAAAAATAAATCACATTTAAAAGGACCCTTTGATACTCAAGACAATTTGAGTGGACAAATTGGGGGACATAAAGCTAAGCGATTCAAGCCAAACCCCAAAAGACAAGAACTGTACTTACAGGTGGAGTTTCAACAAGTCAGTCTCACACAAAGAGTTAGGAAGGCTGTTCCCACGTGCTGGGGGGGACAAGAGGATGGCACAAAGGGAGAGGCTGTTCAAAGGAAGCAAACCTCTAGAATGAAGGAGGAAGATGTTGCTTGGACAAGAGACTCTTTTTAACATTCTCTCGCCACAAAGATGTTGATCAAGTGATAGAGACACTAGTTAGCTTGATTGGCTTTTTTCTATAAGGTACACACAGATCAAAACATTGCATTGTAGCCTACAAATACAAAAAAAAAAATATCACCTTGAAAATAACTTTGTCAGGAGGAAGAGGTGTTATAATAATGTATGTGTACATATACATACATATATTTACATATATATACTGATTATAATGCAAATATCAGTCCTGCTGTGACAGGACTGTTGTCAGTTACAGGGTGACATGGGGACGCTTGCGTGCATGAGCAGAGACTAATCACAGTAAAAGCGAGAGGCTCAGCAGCTGCCGCAGGTGGCACGGATGAGTAGAGGGGGCAGCGGCTAGCATTTCAGCATCCCTGGCTGGCAGCCTTCCGATCTTACAGACAGACACTCAGCAGATCCTGTCTTCCTAGGGGGCCAGGTTCCCTGACGCTCTTGGGCATCATTTCTACTCACATTTGAACAAGGAGGAAATAATATGCATTGAAATGAACTCTCCAGGCTCCCCTGGCTGTGATCTCCCTTTCAATCACCTTAGTGGTGTGCTGCACTCGCACTGTGTCCTTAATCTGAAGAGACCCAGACTCTGCCTCATGCATTCCTGTTCCAAGTAGCCACAGAATTAAAGCCGTCTAGGCTGTTGCTGCATACTTCTCAGAGCCAAGAGCATGTATCCCATGTCCTTTGGCAGTGCCATGCCTCTGAAATGAAGAACAGACTCTTAAAGCCAAGGAGCGCAAGCATGCAGGGCCTGAACTCTCGCTGACAGGCCTGCTTTAAAATAAACAGCATTATCCTTGCCTTGCCAAATTAAGAGGTTTAGTCTGCAAGAATGAATCCTTGTGACTCTCGACAACATCCTAAACACAAGCCACAGCTGAAAGGGACCAGCAATGTCAGGCCACACGGGACACAGGTTTGTCCATATGTCCAGCAGCAGACCATCTGACCGTCTGGAGCTTGATGAGACTGCATGGGTCTGATCTCTTGAACCAGCATCCTTTGAGAATGGCAGAGCATGGACACCATGGTGAGAAGATGTGTGCCAGTCCAGGAGGCAGAAGCAGGAGGAGCAGGAGTTCGAGGTCATCCTCAACTATATAAAGAGTTGAAGGCCAGTGTGTGTTACATGAGACCCTTCCAGAAGAGAGGAGAGGAGGAGTGCTACGTGGCAGAAGATCTGTTTGCTCAACTAGGTAAAGTAGAAAGTGATGCAAGCCAGGACACAGGACAGAGGAAGAGGGAATCAAAGCTACCAGGCTGGAGTTCACACCTATGATATTGTCCACCTGTGTTCCTGGCCTAGTGTGGCCAAGAACAGAGACCAAAGATGCCACAGTCTGAAGACTCCAGTCTATCAGGGACAGGCCTCTCAAAGACTTGAGTCATTAAATGGGCTCTATTTCAAATTATATTCAAAATGCTCAACCATGGACCACGTGTCAGAGTACACACCTTTAACCCCAGCACTCGGGAGGCAAAGGCAGGGGGATCTCTGTGAGTTCCAGATCAGTCTGAACTACATAGAAAGTTCCAGATCAGCCAGAACTATACATAGCAAGACTGTGTCTTATTGATAGTAGATAGATGATAGATAGACAGATAGATAGATAGAAAGAAAGATAGATAGATAGATAGATAGATAGATAGATAGATAGACAGACAGACAGACAGACAGACAGCCGGACAAACAGACTCAAACACATATCTGTTTGCTGTAGCTTCCAAAACTCTGCCCTAAGACCCAGCCTGCAGGACCAGAGCAAAGCAGAAGTAAAGTGTGAGTTTGAGGTCAGGTGGGGAGCTGACTGGGCCGTAAGCTGTAAACTGCTACAGTGCAGGGAGGACAGGCCTTCTGAGAGACCATTCAGCCCAGGAAGAACCTGGAGAGCAGGTCCAGCCAGACTGGACCAGGAAGTAGAGAGAACAAACAGTAGCCAAGAGCCACACCAGGATGCCTGTGGTCATCTATGAGTCTCACAGGGACCTTCATGTGAGCGTGCATGTATGCATAGCCATGTGGGTTCATGTGTGTGTGTGTGTAAAAGTGTCATGCATGCCTATGTACATGCACGTGGAGGCCAGAGCACTGTTCATCTTGGCTTTTGAGACAAGAACTTGCGCTGGCCTGGACCTCACTCGGTGGGCTAGCCTAGCTAGCCAGCCAGCCCCAGAGATCCAACTGTTCCTACTTGCCTAGCACTGGCATTACACACGTGTGTGTGTGTGTGTGTGTGTGTGTGTGTGTGTGTGTGTGTGTGTAGCTTTCCATGGGTTCTGAGTGATCAAACACAGGCCCTCAGCCTTCTTTGGCAAGCACTTTGCCAACCGCGCCGCCATCTCCCCAGCCCGTCATGGGGACCCTCTTAGCCAATGCTGTCTCTCAGGCACACCCCTGCCATGGGCAGCCAGTCACATCGACTCTATAAAAGTATGAGTGTATGTAAGTGGAAGGGAAGGCCTGTGCACTAGTTGCTCTTGCTCTGACCCAAACACCTTACAGAATTAACTCCCCAGAGAATGCACGTGGGATCACGGTTTCAGAGGACTTCTGTCCATCATGGTACAGATATGGTGGCAGGGAGGTTGGGTCTGTGGCATAAGTGTAGTTGAGCAAAACATATAAAGGAAGCCGTTCTTATCATAACTGACCAGGAGACAGAGGCCATGCCGGAACCAGGTGCAGGCTATGGCCCTCAAAGTCATACCCTTAGTGACCTCCTGCCATCCCGGTCCCACATTCCCAAACTCTCACACAGCCTCCTGAAATAACGCCACCAGCTCGAGGAGTGCGCATTCAAAACATGAGCCCGTTGGGGGCCACTTCAGGTTCAAACCAGAACAAGGAAATGGGATTCTAAGAAACGGAAGTCTGACATGACGTCACTGCCTGGCCTGCCAATCGGGGTAAGGGATTTCAGAAACCACATGTGTATGCCGAGTCTTTCCTCCTTTTGCCACCGGCCGCTGTCACATCCTGTATCCTCACTAGACTCTTCTCTGTCTACCTTCTAGCTGCCCAAAGCTGAAGCAACTTCCAGAATTTGGGGGCCACCCGGTTTTAGGTGGCAAAGACGGGTGGCAAACATTTGCTCATCTGAAAAGAAGAGTTTTGGAAGCCGTGTGCTAAAGCTTTAAGCCTCGATGTGAAAGTCAGCACTTTGCTGATTTTCCAACCATTACAAAAGACCAGAGAAAATAGTAAGTGGAAGACAGGATCGTTGGCAAGGGCTGCTGGGACAAAGTACCACTGTCTCACAGTACTGGAGCCTGGGGATCCAATATAGTGTAGGTCTGCCTCATTCTTCCTGGGAGATCTGACAGGAAATCCATTCCATCCCTCCCCAGCTTTTAGAAGGTTTTTCACTTTTTCTTTTTTCCTTCTTTTTTTTTTTTTTTTTTGTTGTTGTTTTGTTTTGCTTTGTTTTTTGCTCCTGTAGAATTGAACTCAGGACTTTGTGTGTGCTTGCTGGGCAAGCACTTTACAACTAAACCAAACCCCAAGGCCAAATCAACCTTTTTTTTTTTTTAAGTTTTCACACGTTAGACCATGTCTTTCTGTGCCTGGACTTATTTCACTGGACCTACTGTCATGCCTGACATCTATGTTGCCACACGTGACAGGAATTTATTCTTCTTTATGGCTAAATACATGCTAACCAGTATATGTGAGTTTTCCAGGCAAAGTCACTGGGTAGAAATGAAATAGGTGAGGGGAACAGGGGCACACGACAGCATACATTTGAGGCAACGGCACAGACTAAGTACTATACTGTAGTGGCGACACTAAGGACCCGAGGCAGCGGATGAGGGCCTTCCATCTTGAGGAGGAAGGAGAGTCAGAAACATGGCAGGCCTCTTATCTGAACCT
This sequence comes from Acomys minous, assembly GCF_964271855.1. NCBI lineage: Eukaryota > Metazoa > Chordata > Mammalia > Rodentia > Muridae > Acomys > Acomys minous. The sequence goes on along the minus strand of NC_140490.1, from coordinate 51,101,650 downwards.
GGTGTCTGCAGTTTCAGTATTCAAGGCTAACCATAGTCTGAAGTTATTACGTGGAAAATTCCAGAAGGGAACAATTTGTGTTAAGTTTGAAACTGTGTGCTGTGATGAAATCTCGCACCATCCCACTCCATCCCACCCAGGATGTGAGTCACGCCTTTGTCCAGCATATCCACTTGGCCACCTGCACCTGTTAGTCACTTGTAGGAAGGGGGTGCCTCAAGTCCCCGCCCCCTCACTGTTTTTGCTCTTACTCGTCTTCCACCAAATAAGGATATTGAGAACAGTTCTAAAAAGGAAATGGAAGTTTCCAAGTGCCATAGCAACAAGCAGCCTCCCTCACAAATGCCAAGAGGGGCCGTCTCTTGCCGCCTCCCTGTATGTTGCTCTCATAATCGCTTTGACTATGACACTGCTCAACACTTCCTAGGGACATTTATAGGTAAAGCCAGTGACTTCTGCTACTAAACTTCCCTGGAGCATACAACCTGTCAGTGCAACCTTGGAGGGGACACTTCTACCTAGGGTTGAGAGTGAGAACCTCGCTGTCCCTCTGGTAGGCTCTGTGCATAAAGCTAACATCCAGCCCCGCCTGTGGAGACTGAGCCAAAGGCTCTCTACAGCAGGGCTAATTTTAAATGCTGGAACACAAAGCTGGGTGGAATGACTCCTCCTGACCTTGGGGAGTCAAACATCAGGGCAACTTGGACCAACTGTAAGCAAAAAAAAGGGGAATTGCCCGAAGAATCAACCAGACACTGAAGTTCCTCAGCTTGCAGTAAGTACACTTATGTCCTGCACCATAATATCACTGTAAATAGAAAATACTCTAAGCCCGAAAGTCTACCATTTAATGTACCTGGCTTATGAAACATTCTATGGGATGTTGACGAGCCTGCAGCATCATGATTGTGAGCTTGACCAGGAGCTTTGTTTGCTACTGAGGCTCTTAGTATCCCAAGAGAGACCTGAAGCACTTATCACTTCCTGGGAAAGACCCCACACCAAATTTAAAGTATGTTTTTTGCTAAATGCATACTGCTTTCCCACCATAGTAAAAAACAAAAACAAAAACTTTCATTAGGTGAGCCACTAAGGCAGACCATCTGTCTACTAAGACTTGGTTTCTTGTGGCCCATAAAAGATAAGGCAGCCAAATAAGAGAATATGAATGGTTCTTGTCATTCTGGGCACAAATCCTGGCCCTCCCCAACACAACTCTCATGAGTGCCTAGGGCACTGAGGAGCAGGTATGTGATTTAGTTCAAAGTCATGGCCACGGCCTTCAGTATGCTTAATGGAGACGCCACACTTGCTCCCACATGGTCTTACATAAACCTGGGCTTTGGAGCATGTACAGCTCCTAACCAATCCTGGGGTGACTCAAAGGCCACCACCACAGTGAAGCAGGAAAGGAAGCAGACAGGTATGTGTGCACACATGCATGCATGCATGCATGCACGCAGTGCATACACAAACACACACACACACACACACACACACCACCACCACCACCACCACCACCACCACCACACCACCTTCCTCTACCGCTTTCTGTTCCAGACACATCCCTCCATGTTCTAGAATGTCCAGCTGGGCCATGATTTTCATACTGATTTGTCTCAGGTGTTTCCCCCACCCAGTTTCAAGGAGTTCTGGGGCTAGAACCCAGAGCCTTATGCATTCTTGGCAAGGACTCTACAATGGAGCTGTACCACCAGCCCCACAGTCACAATCCTTAACAAAGCTGATGTTCCTATCAGAATATACAGTAACCAAGAATGCACTCCCAGTCACTCACACGGAATGGCTCAGTTCTCCCAGGACCCACACGTGACCAGGAGCATGAAGGACAGTCTACCCAGCACGCTTGTCGCAAATCCAACCCTTGTCTCACACTTGGTTCCCGGGGTTGTTATTGTGTGTCTGTTCTGTTTGTGCCATCTCTGGATTTCAGACTCCCAGATGGAAAGTGAGTGTCCAGCAGACTGTTTGCAGGATTTAGGCAAAGGGAGATCTGCTTATTGCTTAGCAACGGGAACTGCGCACCGGTAGCCAGGCCTCAGGCCTGCAAGCAGGACCTTCCAGGCACAGCGTCTTAGGCCTACATGATAAGCCAGGTGGGTAACTCCCAAACCTCAGGCCTTGAGATCATCTAGCCACTTCTTGACATTAGTGGGGCTCTCACCTGTGGCTGGTCCAATCTGATGCGATGCTGTGACATTCATGCTAGGAGACCACCATTGGCAATCCTGGCCAGATTGTTAATGAGGATTAAAGTGTCTCAGAACCGGAGGGCCCTGAGAGAAGTTCAGGGGTCATTCCCCTGGGAATACCAATGAGGAACAAAGCCAGGTTAAGTCTAGTGTTGAAAATCTTTCTCCTTTGCTAGATGCTCCTAGCCCCAGACATGGGAACCACTACCCCACCCCCACCACCCCCAGTGCTGGAATCACAGGTGAATGTTGCCATGCCCAACTTTTATATGGGTATTTGGAATCTGAACTCAGGCTTTTGTGCTTGAATGACAGGCAATTTACTCACCGAGCTACCTCCCAGCCTTGGAAGGGATTTTGATGCTGACTAGGCCCTCAGCATGACCCATGGGCCTGGTTGATGAAGTAGCCTGGCTTGATCACTGGACCAGGTGAGGTCAGGGAGAGGGGCTGGGACTCCAGCCATGAGGAACAAGAGATCAGAACGAACAAGGGCTCTAGCAAGGGCAGCACACCCTGAAAAACACAGAGCCTCAGGAGGTGACTTGAAACTTGATGTGCGAAGACCTCCCAGGTGTTTCAGGGGTGAAGATAATCAAAGTCCAAAACTTGCTTGTCTTGGACCTGGGTGCGCTGTCTTCACTGCCACTTCAGGGGGACAATAGTGCAGACCAACACTGGAAACAAAGGCATCAGACTGAGCAGTGAGAACCACGGGCAGGAATGTTCATTAAAGGCCCTGGACACAGACGAGGCTCAGCAAGTTACATTCACCCCTGGAGCAGGGGGCAACATGGAGGCCCATGCTGTGTGTTCTGTTCACTAGGCCACACCTCCATTTTTACCTTCATACAAGAGAGAAATAAATAGACATGCATCACCCCAGTTCCCCTGCAGAAAACTGCCCGAACATTCTATGTCATGTGGGAAATGGCAAAATTATACACTGCCTCCCATCAGGGTTCACCTCCAGTCTTGTGAGCATGCGTTTCCATCAAAACTACCGGTGAGAAACATATCCCATTTGCAGGTGTCTTTCTGTTATGTTTTTAAAATGCAGAGTGAGAAGGAGTTGTGCTTGCCCCGCCCCATGACGTTGTTTCAAAGGTCGCCTCGACTGCTCTGGAAGGCACGGGGCGCAGACAGCCTCTCCCCTCCCATCATGGCTTCCCATTATACCTGCTCTCACTCAGCTACAGACACCTCAGACCCAGAGACATTATCTTTCCTGTTCTGTAGTCATCTCAGCATCGTCTACAGTGCTTTGTGCATAGCAAAGCCTGAATAAATGTTTATTAGATGAATAGAACAAGCTACAAAAGGTAATTTTTTTCAATATTCTAAATACAATGGGTCCTCGCAGGCTCCCCGTGGGGACAATTACTTGAATCATTTCAAGATACAGAGATCTAGAAATACAGGTAGCAGTGTCCTGAGTTGTTTTTTTTTTTTTTTCCCAAAGCATCTCTTCTTCAGGTCTCCTCAATAATAGTATGTTTTTACAACTTCAAACGAACACACCAACTAGTACGGATAGAAATAATAACAGAAAACCAGGTGCATGCCTGTCTGTAATCCTGCACTTGGGGCACTGAAGCAGGAGGATCATGAGTTCAAAGCCAGCCTAAGTGCCATCGTGAGAACCTATACCAGAGGTTGTCAACCTGTGGGTTGTGACCCCCTTTGGAGGTGGAATGACCCTATCTGCATATCACATATTTACATTACAGTTCACTAATGGTAGCAAAATTACAGTTATGAAGTAGCAACAAAAATAATTTTATGGTTGGGGTCAACCACAACATGAAGAACTGTATTAAAGGGTGGCAGCCTTGGGAAGGTTGAGAGCCATTGTCCTAGACCAAGGAGTAAAAACAAAGTAGCAACTTAGACTTAAGTAAGAGCTATACTAAACCAAATGTTAAAGAATAACCATACACACACACACACACCAATACACACACATACACACACATACACACACACACACCAATACACACACATACACACACACACACACACACACACACACACACACACACACACACGGGGGAAAGGTCATGAAACTTGAAAGGGGACCATGACAGAGAAGGAAGTGATCCTGGGATTGGGAGTCTAGGGAAAGGAGTGACTGTGACATGTGACAGGAAAGTAGAAAAGTAGAAAGTAGGAAAGGTTGTCACAGACATAATTAGCTAAGATTAAGTCCTTAAGGTAGGCAGGCCCTCATCCAATATGACTGGTATTCTTATAAAAGGAGGAAATTAAGAGACAGACATACACAAAGGGAAACACCATTTAAAATTTAAAAAGAGGCTGGGTGTGGTGGTGTGCACCTTTAATCTGTACTCAAAGAGGCAGAGGCAGGAGGATCTTTGTGACTTGGAGGCCAGCCTGGTTTACAGAGCAAATCCAGGACAGCCAAGGCTACGTAGAAAAACTCTGTCTCAAAAAAATAAAAGAAATTTTTTAAATTTAAAAATTAGTAAATTAACAGAGAAAACTAAAATTAAAACAGACATGAGGGGATGCTGCTATTAGTCCAGTAGCATAAAGATCTCCCACAGACCCTCTCAGTCCTGAAAAGGGAGCACTACCATGCACATGGATCTCCCTGGCTCCTGCCTTGCAAACTTAGACTAAAAGCCTGACACTCACACACAAGCCAGTCCCCTCTATAGTCTGTTACATCAGCTCTTGGGAACAAACACATGCCCATCAAATGAACAACACAGTTCCACAGACAGCACACACAGAGGGTCATATCAGCATCCCTGTCATCCTAAAGAGAGAAGAGGTGGGCCATTAACAGGGTGCAGCCCTGCCCCCATCTTACTTTACAACCTTCCTCTCTCTCTGATACCTCTTCTAAGCCAAGTCAAACAAAAACCCCTGGCGAGCAAGCTGGTACAGACTCGTGTTCCTAGCCAATTCAGGAGACCTAGACAGGAGGACTGCACGTTCAAGGCCAGCCTTGAACTACTTAGTGAGACCCTGTCTTAAGATGAAAAAAGTAAGAAGAGGGCCAAAGATGGAGCTCAGGGGCAGAGCACATGCCTAGTGCACAAGGTTTAGGTTCAACCAATCCCCAGTAACTCACACATGAAAACAAGGGAAAAAAGAAACTGAGATAATGATTGATAGGAAGGAGGGAAGGAAGGAAGGAAGAAGGAAGGAAGGAAAGAAAGAAAGAAAGAAAGGTAAATAGATGACAGCAAGTACCCAGTAGTTCCTCTGAGTGAGAAGTACAGCCTTTCCCATCTGTGGTCACACAGGTCCCCAACTCACATGTCGCCTACAGAGCAGACACTTTCCACTCTCCACAGGTCCACTAAGTGTTCTCCACCCTCCCACACGCCACTCAGAATTTGGAGGGGACAGCTGGCAGCCATGGATGGATACCAGCACTGCCCAGCCCTCTCATGGGCCGAAAGGGGGAGGGGAGAGCCGATAGACCAGGAACCCTCCAGACCCTAGGACCTTGGCTTCACCTCCAGCTGCCACTGACAGAAAAGCTCCACTTGCCTTGATAGGAAAACCCTTCAATACACGATAAGTGCACGCAGGTAAGATTGTCTGTCATCTGATTCTGTGGTTCTCACGGGAGTCCACAGTTTAGTCATCGGAGGCCCTTAGACCTAGATAGATCCCTCTGCGCATGCTCTGTACACATGTGCACTCATGGCCCCCAGCTTTTGTCCTTGCAAGCAGCTAGCAGGAGCATGTGCCTCCTTAAGGATTCTGGAAGCTTGGCAGTGAGTGGATGCGTAAAGGGGTGTGTGTGTGTGTGTGTGTGTGTGCGCGCGCGCGCGCGTGTGCATGTGTGGTTTCTGACCCAACTGAACTGAAGGCACACCCCCAATTGTTTCTCTCAGAGCTCCCTATCATTGAATCACCTTAGTAATTCCAGATGCCACCCTTCACCCTTCAAGGGTTTGGTTTCCTGAAAGAGAGCCAACCCCAGGCTCAGAGAAACTCAGAAGCTCCCTGTGAGTGGTAAAACCACCTTGTCACTGCTTTACAGGTGCTGAGGACCAGAGCTCGTGTTATTTTCAAGAGGAAGCCCCACCCTAGCTCACCAATGCTTTGACAGAGTGACAGGGATGTCAGAGATGCAGGAAGAGGTGTATCATTAAGCCATAACCGTGGCAAAGCCCAGCTCCCTCCCGCTGCCTGTCAGCTGCGCGCATCCCACCACCTGTCTCAACTCAGGAAGCCCATTCAGAGAAGAAACAAACATCTCTGCCAAATTAAGCACAGACACCCACACACAGACCTAGATACGAAAAGCTCAAAGGTCAAATGGTGATGTCACCTGCCTACAATACTTGTCCCCACACCCACACACTTGAATCTGCCCCAGTCATCACCTCCTGCACTCCCAGCCAGTCACCAAAGCATGGTCAGGCCTTTGGAGGCCACAGGAGAAGAGACTCCGTTTCCCGCCTTCTCACAGCAGACTTCTGACGCCAGGTTTGTGTGGGGTTTCCCCTCCCATAAGCAAGTCACAGCTGCTGCAGCAAACAGCCCCTGATTGTCCTCTAACAATTTCATTCTGACAGGATGAGCCATGAACTGATGGCAGGTCCCATAGGTCAAGGGCTGAGCCCCAGGACTGCCCCATATACAAACACACACGCTTTAGGTGCTAGCTGCAAGCCCAGGCTAGCCCGCCTGGCTCCGACCCACCTGCTTTAAACCAGGGCTCTATTAAAAATAGTAATAATAACAGCCGGGCATGGTGGTGCACGCCTTTAATCCCAGCACTCAGGAGACAGAGGAAGGCGGATCACTGTGAGTTCGAGGTCAGACTGGTCTACAAAGTGAGTCCAGGACAGCCGAGATTACACAGAGAAATCTCGGCTCGGAAAAAAAAAAGTAATAATAAAACAAATAGGCTTATGAAATAACTTAATGGTAGAGCCCATTGCCCTGGGCTCAATCTGCAGCACCATTAAACAAACAAACAAAAGCAATGAATGAATGAATCATTCCTGATTCTACATCTAAGTGTGACAGTACATGTGTATTTATCCCATTATTGGGGGTGGGAGTCGGGGGACAACAGGATTATATGTTTAAGGTCAGCCTGAACAGTGTAGGGAAAGTGTGGCTCAAAATTAATTATTTAATCCAGGATTAGTTAATTAATTAAACCAAGGTGCCTGTCACCTCCTCCTCTGGTTCAATTAATTTGCTTGTATGGGTCACAGAACCCTGCCTGGGAAATACATCTACTAGTTTATCAGAAAGGATTGTAGGGCTGGGTGACGAAGCACTAGTCTAGTGTGAGCAGGGCCCTAAATTCAGTTCTCAACACACACACACACACACACACACACACACACACACACACACACACACTGGGGGGTGGGGGAAATCACAAAGGACACTAATCCTTTTGGGGGTCTTGGAGCGTCCCATCCCACGGTCTGTTCTGCTACCCAGAAGGATGGGACTTTACAGACACTTCATTAAGAAGACTTGGTGATGAAAGTGATCATCATCCTGACCTTCACCCTTTCTCTCTTCCCAGAGGCAGCAGGTTGGGCTGCGAGCCTCACCTCTCTAACCCTGCCAGTCTTTCCTGTGCCAGCCATCAGCAAGAAGAGATGCAGGGGTTTCCAGTCTTCAGTCCATTCATTAGCTTTCAAAAGCCACTCAGCACTGTGAGATCTAAGGATTTCAGGATGTGTGCCAGGAAAAAAGAAAGGCGATCAGATATCTACAATCTACACTTACCCCAGCCTCCTCCAGCAACAGACTTGGCTCAATCACTCACCTAGCTTGTCTGCTGTTTGAATTCCTGAGTATATATTGCTGGACATGATCTGGACACAGCCACCCAGGGTTAGGAGCTCTCTGCACCCTCGGCCCAGCTCCCACGCAAGAGAGCCCTCATTTCAAGATGGATGTGGGGTGCAGGATGACACACATAGCAGTGACTCCACCTTGCAGTGAGATCTCACAGGGTAAAAGCAAGGTGAGGTTTCTGGGCTACCATGTAGCTGTGTAGCTCAGTGGCTGTTCACTTAATTAGCATGCACAAGGCTCCATCCCCTGCACCACAAAAGGAAGTGAAGTGTTTAGCTGGGCGTGGTGGCATATACACCTTTAATCCAGCACTCAGGAGGCAGAGGCAGGTAGGTCTCTGAGTTCAAGACCACTCTGGTTGACAGAGCAGAGTGAGTTCTACACAGAAAAACTCTGTCTTGAAATAAACCAGGAGGAGGAGGAAAACTTTACATTTAAAAAAAAAAAAAAAAAAAATATATATATATATATATATATATATATATATTTAAAACCAAATGTACTTGCCATCCTAGCATTCAGGAGACTTGAGCAGGAGGGATGCGCACACATGCACACATGTACACACACACATACACACATGCAGAGACAGAGAGGAGGAGGGAGGGAGGGAGGGAAGGAGGGAGGGAGAGACCCTGTGCTGCCTGCCTGCTCCCCCCCCATGAAACTTTTGTTTATCGGTATTGCCATGGATACAGCCGCAGGCTTGTTCCACTTGCTTCTTGTCCACTGAATACAGGTTAACTTTTCAGCTACCCACTGAAGCAGGAATTGAAGCACACATATAGGCAGAACTTGATTGGTCTTTTGCCACAGATTAATACTGAGCAGGTGTTGACTCTTCACCTCTGACCTCAAGAGCCCGGGCTTTGCAGACTTCTCAGCAGGCTTAGGAAGCCTACTGGGGTAAAAGCTGTCTTATTCAGTCCCCCAGGCTTTTCTGAGAAGAAAAACCGATCCCAGGTAAAATCAGGAGATTTAGAAGAGACAGGCTAAGCCTGCAGGAAGCTGCCTTACTCAGAGATCCAAGAGCAGGCAAGTGGGGAGTCTATGGAGAACATTCCTTCTGATGAAATATGGGGAGCACTTCGGCTCCTCCCTGTGCCCATTAACTAGCAGGTAGATTAGCATGCATGGGAAAATCGAAGCTGCAGCTGTTCTGACATAGGTAAGAAATACATGGCCTGTCCTCCTTTGTCTTCAGCCCTGAGGAGCCCAGCCACGTGGCTCAGTTTAGAAAGTGGGGAAGACAGCAAGGACAGGACAACCTTCCCAGTCACATTCCCTCCGGTGCATCCTGACTCAGACTTTGCCAGAAGCAAATGGGCACCTGCCAGGGATCTGAGCCATGACCTGGAATTTTCCATGGCCGAAAATGGAAGAACAGTGGCTAGGAAGACCCATTAACACCCAGAACTGTCTTCTACAGATACCAGGTGCTTAATAACTATTTGTTAAGCCTTGGTGAGCAAAGAGCCAATCAGAGGGCTTGACTCTTCAGTAGCCCCTGATATTCTGGTGGAGAGATGGAGAGTCGCCATTGCACTCTCAGCTGGGGTCCTAGTGAGGTGGCTCCGGGGTGCCCTTTGAGAAGCACCGAGTATGAAGGAGCCTGGTCTGGATAATGCTTAGTGTCTCTTCTATAGCCGTAAACATGACCCATTACTGATGGAATCCAGGCGTCAGGGCCATCTGTAACCAACAGCCGAATGTGACTCAGAGCGCAAAGCCAATCTCCGTGCATAAACAACCCCATGTCTGATGCTCTCCACAAGTAGTGGAGAGCCAGTTCTTGCAAGAAAAAAAAAAATGACCCTGGGGTCTTTCACTGGCTTGGTTCTGGGTGAGCTCCATCGTTTACATGGAGGTTGGAAAGGTCTTTAGGCTAGACTCTGGGGGCATCTCCCCTTTCCCTGAGCACTCCTCTATGAATTCCCATACTAAACTGATGTAGTCTCTTCCTAAACCCCAAATCAGCTTCCTGCCGGCTCAGCCTGAAATTTTTTTCTGCAGCAAAGTCAAGAACCCTAGCTTCCCTTGAGTGGGGCCTCAGACAAGAACTCTGCAGTGTGAATCGGACACTCATCCATGCCTCAACCTCACCCCAGGCTCTGCTCCGCCCAGAAAACACACAAGCCAAGCTCTGCCTTTGCCAAGCAAGCCATGCCTTCGAGGGCCACATCCCACCTCTCAGAATGATGGCCACTCTGACTGTCACATGTACTGGGTATGACATTGATGAGGAATCAGTTCAAGTTAACACCCTAGGTGGCAGGGTTGGGGAAATGGGGGCCCTCAGAGAGTCAAGACAGCATTTCCAAATCCTCAACAAACAAACAGGTTTGCTTTTGGGTTGTGATAAAACACTGACCCAAAGCAACTTGGGGAGGAAAGGGTTAGTTGCACTGCCACATCTCAGTCCACCACTGAGGGAAGTCAGGGTGGGAACTCAAGCAGAAACCACACTTTTGGGCTACATTTCTAACTACCCACGGTGAGCTGGGTCCGCCCACACCAATCAGCAACCAAGAATGCCCACAGGCCAGTCTGATGGAAGCAATTTCTCAACTGAGGTTCTAGCCTCCCAGGTGGCTCTAGTTTGTGTCTGGGTAACAAAACAAACACACAAACAGAAAACAAAAAAACTAAACAGCACCGGAAGCAAAAAAATAGAGGCAGTGCCTCTTCTGCTGGAACCATCAACCTCTCCTCCTTGCCAGAAGGTTCCAGTCTGCTTAACGAAGTGACAATAGATAGATTAGCAGGAGAAAGGATAGACAGCTTCTAACATGTTTGGGGACAACACCCAGGTGATGCCCAGCGAAATTCAGAACACACCACCCTTCCTCCTTGGCAGGGCTTCTGGGTGTGCCTTCCTTCATCAGCCCTGAAATGTAGCATCCCATGACACTTCTGGGCTTGATGAACTTGTCAGTTTGCCTTCAGTCATGTCAAACTTGAGGGCCTGGGAGCAGAGTCTAGACTCTGAAAAAGCCAAGTACACCAAACTGCAAGCAAGCTTTGACAAGCCAAGCCTTGGTCAAGGTACACTGGAACACCTTTTTAAGTGGAGAAGATCCTCCTGCCCTGGATCCTTTCATGGGTCACCTCATTTGCCCCATGAGGTGGGAAACCTGAGCTGGTCCATTTCCAAAAGCTGGGATTTAAACAAACTCATATTCAAACTGAATCAACAGGTGGCTTAACCCAGGCCCCCACCTCCCACCCTCATCCTCCTCTGGGCCACACCCACCCAATCTAGCTTAGCTTGCTCATCTTGATCAGAAAGCAACTGATGGAGCTGGGGATATGGCTCAGTGGATGGAGTGCTCGTCTAGCAAGGGGAAGCTAGGGCTTACACATAAGCCAGGCAGCACATAAGCTAGGTGTAATGGCAGATGGACCCAAAGTCATCCTCAGCTACATAGTGAGTATGAGGCCAGCCTGGGCTAAGTGAGACCTTGCCACAAAAAAAAAAAAAAAAAAAAGAGCACATCTTCCATTCCTTACAAAGGCCAGCTCAGAGCTCGGCAAGCCAGCGTACAGGGGCTCCCGGGATGTCATCAGTTAGAGAGCACCCATCTTTTCATGCACAGTATCATGGGCAAGCAGTTAAGCAACACAGATGGAAGAAAGGTTTAAGGGGCATGCAAAGATGCAAAGCACGTGACCTGCAACACAGCCTAGTATGCTTCAGGAGCTGTTTCCCTGCATTAGCATCTCCAGCCTGGCTTTCCTGACCCCAGAATGTAGAAAGGAAAACCCTGCAGAGAATTTGCTTGGAGATTTTGTACAGACTTGGGCATAACTGCTGTTTGGTATTCAATCCCCTGCACCTAGCCTATCCATATCAGGAGCCACAGATTGGTTTAAATGAAGCAAAAATTAAATCCAAATAATTTAAATGAGCTAAGACTTCAGTGCAAATGAACTAAAACTTAAATCCAATCCATCATTTGCACTAACTACAATTGGGGGAACTGAGGTGAGGTGGCGGTAGGGCACGGGGAGGACAGAAGAGCTGTCTGTCATCACAGAAGCATCAGCACCACCTCAACAGGTATCCATCCACTTGGTACCAAGAAAATGGTTCGACAGGTAATAGCCAGCCACTCTCTCTTTTTAGTAAAATGGAAGAACTAGAACATTCCATAGGAGATCACACGTCAGTGGAAGGTGGAAGAAGGGCATCATATCATGAAACCTAGATCACCCCTTACTCATCTATTAGCTGTACGGACCCTATAGAATGTATGTACGTTTGTGTATCTATAGCATAAACTCACTCCCCACAGCAGCATGCTGCTTGTGCCCACGTGTCTGAGACTGAGCAGATGAGCACAGGCCTGCTGCAAACATGAGTTCTCCTCCATACGTGGCTTTCCTTTGCTTCCCCTAGGATCTACTTCCTCTGGGCACAGACCCAGGCGACTGGACAGTGTTATATACCCATCAAGGCTCCGTGTCCACAGATAGGAGGTGGACAGACAGGCCTCGGCAGAGTGTATATGCATTCTGGGGCCTGGGAGGACAGGCTCTTTTTTATGTAGCATTAGAGCAAAGGCTCGTCATAACATCAACAGCAAAGACTAAGTCTCCATGATACAGACTCTCAAACACAGCTAGACTCCACGGGGAACGCTTTGTACACTCAACTATGATGTGTAAGACACACATCAACCACTTGCAAATGAGTGGTTCTCAGCTCTGTGAAACTTCGAAAACAAAAACAAACAAAAACGATACCTTCAACCCCATCCTAAAAGACTGAAATGTCTGGTATTGCTTGCTAGGCAACCAGCTTGAGAACCACTATGGCGGCACCCCTTGTTTTATAAGGGAATGGAGGCCAGGAAGGTTAGCGGACCTCTGTGAGGTCACACAGGATCAGAAGAAAACTCATTCCCACCAAGGCTACCTGACTTCCTAGAAATGCTTGAAGGAATGAGGAAAAGACCCAATTAAAACGATGCCTGGAACCACAAGTCTAAGGCCAGCCTGAGAAACTTAGTAAGACTCTCTATCTCAAAATAAAAGGAGGTTGGGGGAGAGAAGGGGGTGTTAGGTTACAGCCCATAATAGTTAGAATGCCTGCCTAACATGTAAATGTCCCCGAGTTCAAACCCAAGGAAAACACACACACAAACACAGACACACAGACACAAAGACACAGACATGCAGACACACACACAGAGACACACACAGACCGACACACATACACACAAACACATAAACACACACAACACAGACACACACACACACACACACACACACACACACACGGACCCCTGGGTCACCAACACCCAGCTGGGATGGGTCACTATCATCCCATGAGTATCTCATGGGTCAAGAAGAAGCATCAGGGTTCACTAACATAAAAAGGACAACTCCATTTAAGTTGGCTCAGAGGAAACCTGATCGTGTATAATAACCGTCAAATGTTGAAGCAATGTGTAAAATGAGTCCTAGGGAAAATGTGTGCTGCCCCTTGTGTAGGGTGACCCAAATGTGACCTGTGTGGCAGCAGATGAGCTTCCATTGGCTCCTTGGCTCTCTGCTGAGCCTTGTGACTAGCTGTTATGTAAGTTTTTTGGAAGCTATAATACTGTGCCTTCTGTGGGTGGCCATATGGCCTGGGTTTTATCTCAGTAGAAGGGGGGGCGGGAATGAAATAAATAAACCTGATTTCTTTCCCTTTGAATTTCGTTTTTTTGGGGGGGGGGGTGGAGGGGGAGCTGTCCTGAATCAGTAGAGGAGGCATCTCATCTCCAGGGTGAGTGACAGAATGTCCCCTGGTTTTTAGGAAGAGTGAAGCCACTCCTGAGAGCTCAGCTGCAGCAGATGGTACATGACAGCACCTACTGGCTGTGAGCATGACAGGGCGGTGTCCTCCACCACTTCTGCCACTACAATCTTTACCAAGGGTCTGGCCAGGGCGTGGCTACAACCAATAAAACCCTTGATCTGCTCAGGCTTCTTTGTCAAAAGCACATTGTGCCCTAGTCCAGTGGAACCCAGGCTTTAACGAAGATGACACTAACACACACCCCCAACACCCACTGTGATGATAAATCTGTGCCCAGAAACTATACAGATTCCCACTGAACTGCTTGCTGGCTTGGCAGCTGGTGGGAGCAGCTACCCCCACTGATGTGTTGTTCTCAGCAATGTGCTTAAAGAAATTCTAAAAATCACCATTGAGGGCACAACACATGTGGGTTGGCACATGTGTGTGTACACACGCATGCACATACATACACAGGACCATGTGCACACGCGCACACACATGCATGGACAAGCACATATTGTGCACACACATACACACACACACACAGTACTGGCAAGTAGCCTTTCCTCTAACCCTCGCCCTGTGACTTTGCCCTAGGAATTCATCTCCCTCACAGAGAGAGGGGCAGGTCACTTCCCTGTACAGAGCAGAACTGTTGTGTTTATATAAAGGATTAAAGAAGCAGCAGCCAATGGCGATGAAACTGTGCCCCAAAATAGCATCAAAACCAAATAATTTGGTCCATTGGTGCAAGTTATTTGACTTCATATTCAAAGTGGGAACTAGAGACGGTAAGATCCACTCCAGCACCTGCCTTTTACAGGAGCAAGGCTCAGTTTGGGGAAGGCTACCTGCTTGGGGAAGGTCTACAGCTAGTCAGCGCTGAGGTTGAGGCTACAACCCTGCTTTCAGGTTCCCACGCCAACACCCCTTTGACCCTCAGCTTGCTACACAGGACTGTCAGGTTCTCATTATAGGTTGGGGTTGTTGTTGTTGTTTTGGTTTTGGTTTTTTGTCCTTATTGTTTTCTTTTTTTTTTTTAATTGTTTGACTGGCTCGTATATTTATACAAGCATTTTAGCCATCTTCACCACCTTCTCCTCTCAGCCCCCACCTTCTCCCACTGGAATTCATTGTTGTTGTTGTTATTTTCAAGACAGGGTTTTTCTGTGTAGCCTTGGCTGCCCTGGATTCACTTTGTAGACCAGGCTGGCCTTGAACTCAAAGAGATCTGCCTGCCTCTGCCTCCCGAGTGCTGGGATTATAGGCATGCGCCACCACACCCAGCTCACTGAAATTCTTACTATTTCCTACTTTACAGTCTTCTTTTGTGTGTGGCTCACAGAGTTTAGTGAGGGCACTTACCCAAGTGTGGGTGAGGTGAGGTAGTGGATAAAGACAGTTGAGCTGTGGCTGCATCGTTGAAGAAAATGGCGCCCCTCCCCGAAGAGACTGCCAATAGTCTCGCCAGGAGAAGAAATGCAGCCTTGTGAGCCCCTCCCCCATCAGTGGTGAAGCCATGGCCCAGTCCTGGCAATTAGCCAGCTGCTGGGGGTTTTGTTTTGTTTGGGTATGTTCCGTTTTGTTTTGGTACGTTTTGTTTTGTTTTGTCAGTGCCTCCTGTAACCCAGGCTGACACCAAATTTGTTCTGTAGCTCTTGGTCTCCTGATGCCTCTGTGCTGAGATTACAAGGGCATACTACACACACACACACACACACACACACACACACACATACACCCATGCATGTGCACACACAGGCACTCGTGTGTGCTATCATCCCTATACCCTTTAAAAGGAGAAGTTAATAAATCATTTTTCACACAGTTTCAAGTTCAAGCAACAAGAGGAAAGATAAGAACAGATTAACTCCCTGCAGCTGTCCTTGGGTTTGGGTCACACAAAGTGAGAGCTGTGAATGGCCACCCTCCAGCCAGGAGCCTAGACTTCTCCTCCAAAGTGAGCAGCAGGTCCACATCATTCACCTAAACACCGGAGGCTCCTTGGTCACCAATTCATCCCCTTGTGTTTCGAGAAGTCTGTCTTTTCCTTTGCCCAATGCTGGATTTATGTGTGTTTGTGGTCACCAGCTGTCCCAGGCTCAGAGGGTTACAGAATCACAGAACTAGGGAGAAACTCATCACCCTGCCCCTTTGTATCTGTGTTGTGTTCTGTGGAGCTAGGAGCACTGAGCAACACCCCTGGCTTGTCTCTCCCTGGAAAAATGTATTTTCCCCATTATTTCTATCCTGGTTAGGTTTCTACTGCTGTGATAAACCCCGTGACCAAAAGCAACTTGGGAAGAAAGGGGTTTATTTGGCTTGTACTTCCAGATCATGGGCCAAGGGAAGCCAAGGAAGGCGCTCAAGCAGGGCAGGAGCCTGGAGACAGGACTGGTGCAGAGGCCATGGAGGAGTGCTGCTTGCTAGGTTTCCCTCCATGGCTTTCTCAGGACCACCTGCCCAGGGATGGCACCACCCCAGCCAGGCCTTTCCACAACAGTCATCAATCAAGAAGGAGTTCTACGGGCTGGAGAGATGGCTCAGAGGTTAAGAGCACTGGCTGCTCTTCCAGACGTGCTGTCAATTCCCAGCAACCACACGGTGGCTCACAGTCATCTGTAATGGGATCTGATGCCCCTTTCTTCAGCCATGCAGATATGCATGCAAATAGAGTACTCATATATATAAAGTACATAAGAAACAAATCGAAGAATGAGAAGAAGAAGAAGAAGAAGAAGAAGAAGAAGAAGAAGAAGAAGAAGAAGAAGAAGAAGAAGAAGAAGAAGAAGAAGAAGAAGAAGAAGAAGAAGAAGAAGAAGAAGAAGAAGAAGAAGAAGAAGAAGAAGAAGAAGAAGTAGTTCCACAAGCCAATCTGATGGGAGCTGTTTTTTCTCAATTGAGGTTCCCTCCTCCCAGAAGTTAACAAAGAGTTAACCGAGACAATGGTCATATTTTTTACAAATTCAAAATCTAGGAAAATAATCCCTATTCTTACTACTATATAAGCCATCATCAGGGTTTGGGCTTTCAGAGTGTGTGTGTTGGGGGTGGGGGTGGGGTGGGGGTGTGTGGGTGAAACAAGGTTATTACAGTCAGGTCCAAAGAAAGCTCCCTTTCCCCAAATTCCAAAAGGCAGAAGAGACAAATGGCTGCGGTGCCTATTAACATACCAAAGGCCATGCTGGGCTCCAGGCTTATCAGTATCACAAGAACCTGTTTACACATTTCAAACTTCAGGAGAGCTTCCTGGCTCTTCTGGCTTGTTCCCTCACCCTAAACTCACAGGCTCGCTCCCCCAACCCCTGCCCTCACTTTCCTTATAAACCATCCCCCCCACCCCACCCCACCCCCACCCCCACCCCCACCCCGCTATCTCCTCACATCCCTCTCTGCTCTCCCTCTGTCTGTGTTCCTTGAGCCCGCTCTGCTCTTGCTTCTCTCCAGGCCCATTCTGCTCACCATGTTCAGTCTACTGCTTTCTCTGGACTCTTCCAGATGCCTCTGGCCTCCCCCTCCCTCCCCCTCTTCCTCTCCTCCTCCCACAACCCCCCTCTCTCCCTCCCTCTCCCCTTCCCCTCTTCCTCTTCCTCTCCCTCATATCCACAACAAAAACCCTTCCCCCTTAAAAATACCATGGCAATCTCTGTGTGTTCAAGGCCAGCCTGGTCTACAAAGCAAGTCCAGGACAGCCAAGGCTACACAGAGAAACCCTGTCTCAAAAAAAAAAAAAAAAAAGAAGCCAATAAAAGAAAAAAAGAAAGAAAAGAAAAGAAGAGGGCTGGAAAGATGGCTCAGCGGTTAAGAGCACTGACTGCTTTCCCAGAGGTCCTGAGTTCAATTCCCAGCAACCACATAGTGGTTCGCAACCATCTATAATGTGATCTAATGTGCACTGTGTACATAATAAACAAATAAATAGATAAATAAATAAATCTTTTTAAAAAAAAAAGAAAGAAAAGAAAAGAAGAGAGCTGGTTGGTGGTGACACACAAGCCTTTAATCCCAGCACTCAGGAGGCAGAGGAAGGCAGGTCTCTGTGAGTTCGAGGCCAGCCTGGTCTACAAAGAGAGTCCAGGATAGCCAGGGCTCTGTTACACAGAACAAACAAACAAACAAAAAGAAGTGAGAGAGAGAGAGAAAGAACAATACCATGGCAGTCAAGTCAACTAATACAACCATCAATATATACAAATATCTGCATCCTTTTATTTCCCCCATAATTATAAACTTTCCATTTTTGCTACAATCTTCCTAATACAGAATTCTAATGGCTACTGTATCTAATGGGTGCCTTTCCTATGTTGAAGTAAGTGCCCCACCACAGAACACTTAAGTTTCCGGAGCTTTGCTAATTATAAACAAGACTTCACTGAACACTGCGGGACCAACAGATGTCTTTGTTACTGTTATTTTATTTCCTTAGGAGAGCTTCCTAGAAGTCAGCTCCTCATTTTCCTCCTTGTTAGAGAAACACACGTGCCAACCGACAAACTAGTCCCATGGCGTCTGAGACTTCTCTTGGGAGACACGGGTTTGGTCCTCATGTGGCTGTTAGTGATTAGGTGTAAGAACGTTGACAAGCCACTCTCAGCTCTTCCGAGACATGTTTCCTGAAGCTGTAGTTAGGAGACAGGTGTGACAGCCTCCCTCCCCCAGCCCCCAGGACCTGCCTGAGGTGTCTGCCTGCCAGCAGGATTCTTTCCACTATTCCACAGGGCATCCGGTCTGAGGCATCGGATCTCCTCTCCCAATCTCCCTTTGTCTCTGCTTTTCAAGGAAAATGACTTAGGTAAAGCCGGCTGGGGGCCTTAAGCATGGATCTATACATCAAGTTGGTGGTGCACAAGGCCCAGGCGTGGAACTGGCTGATCCTCCTCCTACAGCGTCCTCCCTGCTGCTTCCTAAATGTAGGTCAGCTATGGATGGCCACAAACTTCCGTATGTCTGCAAGAGATGGCCACAGGGCCCTGTGGCAACGGTAAACATATCCAGGCCTGCACTTGGGAACTTCCGAGAATTCAGCATGCAAAGAGTTGCCTGTGTCTCTTCTCACAGCCACGTGCCTCATAGCTATGTGTACACTGTGGTCTTCAAGGACACTAAAGCAGCACTAGCCATATCCCTACTAAAACCAATGAATGGAACCACCAGACTTTCCCCCAGAACACCCCAATGCAGAGGGAGGCAAACACCACTGCCTTCTTTTGTCCCTTACACAAATGTTGGCCACTTAGTAGACTTCTTTAAAAGGGGGGCTGTTTTTAGTCCCCAAAAACCCACATCCTCTGTTCATAACAGCCTATATCTCCAGCTCCAGGAGACCCAACGCCCTCTTCTGGCCTCCGGCGGCACCTGCACATACCCATATAAATACATACACCCACACAATCAAAAATAAACAATAAATAAATCTCAAAACTGACACATATACCTGAGGAAATCCAATGCAGGTCTCCTCAGGACCGGAAGGCGCCAGTATAATCCCACTAGAGGCCAAGAGGCTGGAAAGAGCCTGGGTGGGCTCCAGATACACACGATTCTGGAATCCCTCCTGCACCCCCCCCCCACCTTTGGATGGAGGCAGCTGCGTTCAGTCAGGAAGGAGTGGCTAAATCTCACTTCCACAGACAAACATAGCATTGTGGTACCCATGGGCCTTAGGGGGAAAGCCAGGCTCTCTGTACTCTAGATGTGAATAGCCGCGCATATTAAATCAGACAAGCTTGTCACTTAGGGCTCCACACTTGTCCCCCAGGACTCTCAGAGAGCCACATCATCGTGGGGTGTAAACAAGTGTCCCTCACAGTGGTGCTGAGGAAACAGGAGCATTTGCAAACAACCCATGTGGCGCCTCCCTCCTCTATTTTTATGGCTACTGCTCTTTTCTTCCTTGATGCCCTGGCTCTAAGGGGGGGGTGGGGGGGGGAGGGAGCGAGAGGAAACCAGGCAGAGGAGGTCAGCTCATCTTCTACCAGCAGCTATTCATATCCATGTATGAGATGAGCAGAGTTCCCTGGGACACCTCCAAATAACGAGCCAGCCAAACCAAGTACTGTGTTCTTGGCTTCAGTGGAGAGTCACTCTGCAGACACGCAACTCTGCCATATGTGTGTTCACACTTCTCTCCACTTTACCACCATACCAGCATCTCACCACGCACCATGCCTATCATGTGTGTTCTCTCCCCCCCCCCCTCTCTCTCCCCCTCCCTCCTCTTCTCCCCTACCCCCTCCTCCAAGCTCTGACAAGCTGGGATGCAACAGTCCATGTTCCCTAAGGAATGTTCACACCAATGGATATTGCTGCCACGGCATTAATGGAACTCAAAGGGGGAAAAGCCATAATAATCAGCCAAATGGTATTGAGTCTTGAGCTCAGGCTTTGTGCTCTAAATGGTTAAGCCTCTCAGATGAAGGGGATGGGGGGGGGCGGCGCATGGAAAGAGGAAGACTGGATGCTTTTCCTGGTGTCTCCCAGCATGCTGGCAGGAGATAGGAGTGACATTGCTGTGTAGTCAGTCTTCAGGTCCTCAGGTCCTCAGGTCCTCAGGTCCTCAGGTCCTCAGGTCCTCAGGTCCCAGGTCCTCAGGTCCCAGGACCTGGCTGACAACTGTGCTCACAGCTTTTTGCAGGCTCAAGAGACCTGACACTAGCCGGGCACTTTTGATCCCCACACTCAGGAGGCAGAAGCAAGTTCTAGAACAGCCAGGGATACACAGAGAAACTGTCTTAAAACCACAACAAAACAAACAATCAAGAAGAAAAGGAGGAGGAGGAGGAAGAGGAAGAGGAGGAAGAAGAGGAGGAGACCTAGCAACGAGCTGGGGGGAGATGGCTAAGTTAATAAAACACTTGCTAGGCAAGCTGGAGGACCCAAGTTCAAGCCTCGGAACCTACTCAAAAAGTCACATATCATGGCACACTTGTAATCCCATCACCGGGAAGGTGAAGATAGCCAGATCTCTGGGGGGGTGGTGGCACATGCCTTTAATCCCTGCACTTGGGAGGCAGAGGCAGGCAGATCTCTGTGAGTTCAAGGCCAGCCTGGTCTGGAGACATAGGGAAACTCCTGTCTCAAAAAACTGAAAAAACAAAAACAAAACAAAACAAAACAAAACCACAAAAACCTACCAAGTGGGCAGTACCAAAGCTGAGCTCTGACCTCCATAGGCACACTGTGGGTGGAGCCGGGCTGGTAGCTGCCCCTTGCATGTGAAGTCCCTTGGTTTCTTTGCTTCTATCTCTACAGGGACCAGAAAGCCCAATCCCTCCAGAGTTGGTGCTCAGGGAGGGTGGAAGGCCCTATGTTCGCGCTCATTCCCAATATCTCAGGGTGAATTTAGGAAACTCTCCGTAGCACACTTCCTTCACATTAATAATAGAGTCCTTACTAATAAACTGAGAGGGCCGTGATTAGACCCCGAGAAACCTCCACTAATTAGTTCTGAGATGCCAACAATCCAGTGTGTACATTCCGTATCTTCCCGTCCCTTGGAGAAAGTGAAACACACACGAATGGTAATTTACTCTCGCATGAAGGCAGAGCCCCAGTCGTCTCTTAAAGGCCCCACACGGCCCCACTTCTTAATCTCTTATTATGGAGATTACATTTCAGCGTGAGTTCCCAAGGAGACAAACCACGGCACAGGAGCATGCAAGGCTGAGCCCCTCCCGACAGCACCCTCTCTTCCCTCCCAACCCTGCTGCTGCACATGGAGCACTGTCTTTAAATGTTTCAGGATGAAGCCATTTTTGCAGGGCTTTTCACACCCAGTGAAGCAGTCATTTGGGCTCCTGTCACCTGGTTCCTTCCAACGCTCCTGCAAGCGATCTGCCTTGCTGACCCCAGAGAGATCTGTCACTTGCTAGCGTCACTAGTTGGAGCCTGAGGAGGGAAAAGGATGTAAGGAATACTGACAGCTCAAACGTGTGTGTGTGTGTGTGTGTGTGTGTGTGTGTGTGAGAGAGAGAGAGAGAGAGAGAGAGAGAGAGTCTTTAAAATTTTGTGATTGCCATGTTCTGACTCCTGGGAGACTATAGAGTGATAATTTGATGCAGGCCTACATACGTGATAATCAAATTGGGATAATTAGCATTGCCATGGCTTCAACTCTTATTGATTTCTGGGTGGGGGAACCTTCAAGTTCTTTTGAAGTCTGTAACTAACTGCTGACAAAGCTGGGCATTCTCAATCCACTGTGTCCTAGGCAGTCACTGCGGGCACCATGCAGAGAGTTCACAGTGCTGGTGAGGTCAGGGCGGTTCCTCAGTCCGACCCTACTCATAGAGGTTTCTCCTTAAAGTGCATCTATGCATTGTCATAATTTATTCATTCACTTTTTTCATGTATACAAGTGCTTTTACATATATATATATATATATATATATATATATATATATATATATCACATGTACAGCATGCTTGCAAGGCCAGAGGAAGGCATCAGATACATGGAAGAGGTACAGGTACATGTGAGCTGCCCTGTTGGTGCTCAGAACTAGGTCCTCTGAAAGAGCAGTAAGTAATAGATTTCTCTGCTGATGTAATAAGCCAATTCAAGCCGAATTAAAAGTATAAAAGCAAGTTTACTTGAGAATAGTTCCCAGGTAAGCTTACCAGTCTCAGGGGACTAGGCCAGGAAAGTCACCATGTGGAGAGGGAAAGGGGTAGGAAGGAGGGAGGAAGGGAGGGAGGGAAGGAGGAAGGGAGGGAGGGAGAGAGAGAAAAGAGGAAGGGAGGGAGAGAGAGAGGGAGGGAAGGAGAGAAGGAGAGAGACAGGGAGGGAGGGAGAGAGGGAGGGAAGGAGAGAGAGAGGGAGGGAAGGAGAGAGGGAGAGAGACAGGGAGGGAGGGAGGGAGGGAGGGAGAGAGGGAGGGAAGGAGAGAGGGAGAGAGACAGGGAAGGAGGGAGGGAAAGAGGGAGGGAAGGAGAGAGGGAGAGAGAGAAGGAGGGAGGGAGGGAGAGAGAAAGAACAAACAGCAATCTTCCTCTGGGGGAAGATGTTTAAAAACCCAGTGATGTCATATTTTTGTTTTTGTTTTTTTTTTTTAAAGATTTATTCATTATTATTATGTATGCAGAGCTCTGCCTGCATGCACATCTGCAGGCCAGAGGAGGGTATCAGATCTCATTATAGATGGTTGTGAGCCGCCATGTGGTTGCTGGGAATTGAACTCAGGACCTCTGGAAGAACAGACAGTGCTCCTAACCACTGAGCCATCTCTCCAGCCCCTGTCATATTTTTGTTTTAATCCCAAGTGTGAGATATGGGGCTGCTTTTACTTTATCCAGTTGATAATTGCCTTGTGCACCTTGGAGAGGGGCGTGGTCTTTGCCAGCTGCAGTTAGTGGAATTCTGAGGACTCTAAGAAGATATAAATACCAAAGGCCAGAGAGAGAAAGGAGGACGCTTTGATGAGATGGTCAGAAATTGCTCAGAGAAGGAGAGAGAGAGAGAGAGAGGAAGAGTGCTTCAAAGATGGCTGCTTGTCTGTTTGCTGGTCAGCTGGACTGCTGGATATCCTGAAGACTGAGATTGATATTGCCCCAAAGAACCTGATGACCCTAACCAGCCAGAAGTAGCTAAAGAGGACTCTGCCCCGTCTCCCCATTAACCTTCTTTCTCTCCTACTTAGTGTTGGGGGGGGGGGTTAGAAGGCATTAGAAGGGATAAGGGGAGCAGAAGGAAGAAAGGAAAAGGCATAAGAAATCAAAACAAAATAGTTTTAAAAAGTAATGCCAACACACAACCTTTTTGGGGGGCAAATGACCCCTACACAAGCATAGCCCTATGGCCATCAGAAGACACCAATATTTACATTACAACTCCTAACGGTATCAAAATTACAGTTATGAAGCAGCAATTAAATAATTTGGTTATGGGATATTGGTTATGGTTAGGGATGACCACAACATGAAGAACTGTATTAAAGGGTTGCAGCACTAGAAAGGTTGAGGACCAATGGTATAGACCACGCTGGCCTTGACCCTCTTGCCTCAGCCTCCCGAATCCTAGAATTAAAGGCAAACAACACTGGTCCCAACTCACACATTTCTTTTAAATTATTTAAGAACCACCCTCTCTCCTTAGTCTAGAAGCCCAAATTCATTCAAAGCCCCAAAAAGTTAGGTTCAGTCATCTCCAATTATAGAGGTAAGCAGTGGTGAAATGCAGAGAAAGGGAGTCTAGGGACTGGAGAGAGAGAGAGAGAGACAGACAGACAGACAGACAGACAGACAGACAGATCAGCAGGTAAGAGCACTAGTTGCTCTTGCAAAGGGTTCAGTTCCCAGCACCCACATAGGGGTCACAACCACCTGGTAACTCCAGTTCCTGGGCACCCAAAGCCACCTTCTGGTTTCTGTGGGTACCAGGAACGTACTTAGTATACATACATGCATACACACACACACACACACACACACACACACACACACACACACACACACTCCTTCCTACACATAAAATAAAAATAAATTAAAATAAATAAACCTAGAGAGAGGAGAGGAAGAGAGAGAGATCTATTCAATGTGACCACATTGGGAAAAGTGACAAAAGGAAAAGGAGTGACACCCACCCGACCCTGCAAGTCCATCTTCCAGGCTCCTAGGTGAGATTTAGATTTAAATACAAAGCGGCAGTCCTGGCTAAGGTGTGGTCCTGCCCATCACTAACAAGTTATTGTCCAGTTTCTCTTGTAAGGTGATTGGACAGGTTTTCATAGCTGTGTGTAATCTTTCCGTGGGACACAAGTTCTCTACTCTGGCTGACTCCTGACAGCAGCCTTTTCCCTCTTCCAACTTGAATTCCTGGAGAAATTCTAATTCACTGAGGGCTGAAAGCTGAAGGCAGAAGTGTCTTCCTTTAGATTATTCTGTCAGCACAATTACCCTGAGTACTTGTGGTGTATGCTCAAAGCACTGGGTTTCGTCCTCAGCACAGTACATATATGTGTGTGCATACATATAAGCATATATATAATCTTACATTTAATAATAAGATTGGTCTCACTGGGTCTTGCTTACATTATTTCTTTTCACTATTTTGTCATAGTCAGTTAGAAAAACAGTGCAACAATGTATTTCATGAAAGTGCTTGCTGCTGTTGCAGAGGACCCAGGTTCGGTTCCTAGCACCCACATGGAGGCTCACACCATCCAAAACGCCTCCAGTTCCAGGGAATCCAACTCCTCTCTCTTCTGACTCCTTTGGGCACTATACTCACACATTGGACATACATTCACACATGCATAAAAACACATAAAATAAATAAATCTTTGAAAATTAAAGAAATGGTTACATAATGCAAATCCCAACCAAGTCTCTGTTCTTTTAATCAGCACAGGAGCATGCCTTCAGTAAGAATAGCCACCCTTCAGGAGGCTGAGACAGGTGGATTGCTGTGAGTTCAAGGCCAGCCTGGTCTAGAAAGTGAGTCCAAGGCAGCCAAGGAATACACAGTGAAACCTTGTCTCAAGGAAAAAAAAAAAAAAGAATAGCCAACCTCAGTGAACCTGGCAGTATGTTTGCTCTATCTAAACACTGTAGGTAACCATAGAGATGACAGGCAGGAGACAGCACCAGACAGAAGCAGAGACAACTGGGAAGTGGGGAGGGGCTACACTTGCACTTTCTAGGCGGCTGTGATGCCGAGAACAGGAAGCTGCAGACAGCATTTGTCTGCCACATTGGAAACAAGAGAAGGCTGGTGTGAGGTGTGTGTGGGGGGTGGGGGGTGGATAACTGTTGTTGCCACACAGAGAAAAACAAAACTGCGAGGAATACACAGTTCAGCCACCCAAGATCACCAGCTCCTGGGTTCCATGAGATGCCCCACATCCCTGTCACAAATGGTCAGGCATCTCAGGAGCATGGTGAGGGCCTGATGACTTCTATGCCTCCTGCTGATCACACATCAATAAGGCTACTGTGGTGGCCTCCAGTATCTTCAGGACTGGTCCTACTGTCCTGGAGGATACCAAAATCTTTGGGAGCTCAAACCCCTTTTGTAAAAAGGCACAGAACCTCCACACATTACATATGTACTTTAAATCCCGTCGAGATTGTAAACACAGGGTAAACCGCGGTCCTACTGCATCAGTGCATGTGTGTGTGTGTGTGTGTGTGTTTGTGTGTGTGTTTATGTGCGTGTGTGTGTGTGTGTGTGTGTTTATGTGCGTGTGCATGTGTATATGTGTGTGTGTTCAGTACAGTTGCAGTTTCTTTTTATGGATAGTTTCAGCCTATAATTTATTGATCTGAACACGTAGAATCCATAGACCTTGAAGGCTGACTGTACTGAGTTTGCAGCAAATACAAAGAGCTTGGCTTAGATAACCTTCCCTCTGTGGGAGGGATAAAGGGAGGGAGGGAGGGGGAAGGGGGAAGGAGGAAGAGAGGGAGGAAGAAAAGAAAACTTTTTTCCCCCCAAGACAGGGTTTCTCTTTGTAGCTCTGCCTGTCCTGGACTTGTTTTGTAGACCAAGCTGACCTCGAACTCACAGAGATCAGCCTGCCTTGGCTGGGGATTAAAGGCGTGCACCACTACACCCGGCCAAGAAGAAAACTTTTAAATGCTATTTTCTAAATCTGGCAGAAAATACAAAAAAAACAAAAACAAAAAAAAACAAAAACAAAAACAAAAAACCTTTCAAAAGCACCATCTTGGGCTTGGTAGAGTGCTTGCCTGGCATTCACAAAGACATGTGTTGTATCCCCAGCACTGTATAAACAGGGCATGGTAGCACATGCCTGTAATCTCCGTCCAGGAGGTAGAGACAAGAGATCAGAAGCTCAACGTTAGAGAATTGGTCACATGAGTGACAACAAGAAATGAATGTTTACTGAGCTGATAGATATACCGAGTGGGGACAACTGGCCAGGTTTTGACACAATCGTTCTCATTTTAAACTGTCCCACATGGTAGTACCATTTGCTCCATTTCACTGGTGAGCTAACAGAGGCTCAGCAACAAATGGGTACTGCATGGGCCTGGTGAGAAGGCTCAGCAGGTAAAATTACTTACTATAAAAGCCTGATGACCTGAGTTGGATTCCTAAAATTCCAGGTAGAAATAGAGAACTGACCCCCAACAGTTGTCCTCTGACCTCCACATGCTTGCTGTGACACAGTCACACCCACACACAATAATAATTTTGAAAGGGCTGGTTGATGGTTCAGTGAATAAAAAAATGCTTGCTGCCAAGCCTAGAGACCTGAGTTCGAGTCCCAGGACCCACCTAACAGTAGAAAGGGGAGACCAGGTCCATGAAGTTGTCCTCTGTCCTCCACATACACACTATAGCAACAATATTTATTTTTTAATACTAATTTTTAAAATGAACACCTCTCCCCAAGTCACACAGGGGTGGCCCATCGGCCATTCCTGTAGCTGGCTATTTTAACCACACACAGTGTTTTATGTGACAATGCTCCATCATAGGTCACAGCTAGCAAAGCGGTCACAATGTGCCTGTGTATTATGCATGCTTTCTAATTCCTCTTTCATCGCCATTCTCCCAGTTCAGGTATCAAAATGCCCAACTTCATTTACTTTCTCCCTCCAAGCTACACTTCTACAGAATTCCCCATTTGCAGAGCCCGACGCTCTTAGCAAAGGACCATTAAGTGCACCTAATATCAGTTAGATGCAATGAGCCCCGGTCACACTTGGGTTTTCCTAAGCATAAACAGAGTAATGTCTCTCATTTACATAATGCCCAAGGGCTTCCTCAATTCTACACCTAACTGGCAGATCAAAAAATCACTTCCTGCTGTGTATAGGGGCAGGAACCCAGAGCGTACAATCGCTTCTTTTCTTCTTCTTCTTCTTCTTCTTCTTCTTCTTCTTCTTCTTCTTCTTCTTCTTCTTCTCTTTTGCAGTGTTAAGATAGGAAGAGATCCAAAAGAAACTCCAGGAAGAACTGAAAACGCTGGCTCTGCTAGCATTTCAGAATGGTTCCCCTCAAGCCCAAATATGTCCTCGTCGTTATCTGTAGCCTGCATGACCCCCTGGTGTGACAACAATAGCCTGGGACGTCATTCCTCACCTCTATCCCAGAGGTCCTCCTCAGTGGGAAAGCAGCCGCTGCTGCCAGGAAAGGGTGGACTGCTCCGGCTCCCTAGCGAATGACACCAAAGGCCAAACAAGTCGGGACAAGAGCCATGCAAGTGAAGATCAGAGCTCTAGGAAAGCCTCCAGCTTTACACACTGCCCCCAGGGGTGAGTAAAGCATCAGTTCCCACGGGTCTACACAGCCACCTCAGAACCTGAGGACAGGGAGGATGGCAGCGAATGTCATCACATTCCACACAAGGCCAAGGGTATTTGGGGCACATTTCACCTCCAAGATAATTACTCACGGAGGGAGGCCCTCTCTGTTTCCAAAGGTGGAAATGCTGTTGTAACTCCAGCGTCTAGCTGGTCCAGTATTGCAACCGCGGGCTAGGTGGAAACTGGGCGTCTCGGACACCACCCAGGAATCTGTATTTTGAAGGGCTCCCCCACCCCCACCCCTGGGTAATACCAATCAATGCACAGTAAAGTTAGAAGAGGGGTAGAAAAGCACACAAAGCACAAAAGCGTTAGGTTGATGGATGCGTCCTGTCCCTAATCTGTGACTCCAGAGATCACGTGCTCACCAAACAAAAAGGCGAAGTTCATTGGTCATTAAACAGGTATTTGCAGTCCGTCAGCTAGATGGCTGACTTTCTGTTATGTCTAGGGGGTAAAGAGTTATTCAGGGAGCAGGACAGACAAGAGCTCGGCCCTCAAAGAGCTGCCTTCGAACATGAGAGAGGAACAATGAGCAGTTAAGAGGACAACCATGAGGCCGGGCGGTGTTGGCGCACGTCTTTAATCCCAGCACTCGGGAGGCAGAGGCAGGTAGATTTCTGTGAGTTCGAGGCCAGCCTGGTCTTCAAAGCGAGTCCAGGACAGCCAAGGCTACACAGAGAAACCCTGCCTCGGGGATGGAGGGGTGAGGGGAGGAGGGGGAGGAAGAACAACCATGGGACTCATGGGCTGTGAGCGTGTCACCAAGAACAACAAGGAGACAGCAGAGACACAGAAGGACTCAGAGCTGGAAGAGAAGCTTTTTTGATGGAAGGGAAGGTCCAGAAAAACCACTCCCTCAAAATAACCCTTGAGCTAGATCTGTAGAGAAAGAGTTAGCCATTCAAAGGGAGGAAAGAGAGCGGTCCAGCCATTCTAAAGGGGGAGAGAGCGGTCCAGCCGTTCTAAAGGGGGAGAGAAAGCAGTCTAGACAACCGTCCGGAGCCAGTGCAAAGAGCCAAAGAGTCAGATAAGTGACTGGGGAATTCCAGGAACATAACAGAGGCCTTAGTATCAGAGGGTGGCGCATCATCCAAGAAAGCCCAATTGCTCAAGAAGTAGGAGGTATAGCGGAGGCAGGGACCACATGAAGCCAAGCGCCTCCTAGCACAGGTGTTAGTCTACTCCCTTGGGAAGCACTGATGTGCCATTTGCAGGTGTTATTGATGACAGACGCCCACACATTCCCCTTTCCCATAGTACAGACTGGGCTTAGGCAAACAGCCAGACAGTTACTGAGTGACCTAAGGAGAGAGGGCCACTGCAAAAGGGCAATATTTTGGCAGGTTCTGACCGACCCAAGGCTAGCTGGGAAAGTGATACTAGCCTGAGCGGCTAGCCACTCTGGACCAAAGTGTGAACCAAACTACACTAGCAACCTCTAGGCACCTGTAGTCGAGGGCCCTTGCTGGGAGCAGCTCAGAAGGAGACTGATCAAATGTAGTGTGTCGGGTGCCAGCTCACCCGGCAGTACCTACATTTAAATAAATGAGACTATGCCCCCAGCCAGCTCTCAGTTTGTGCATTTATGCTACAAACACACTAGTGTGGGAATGGCAGCGCCTCAAGATGTCTCATCCCATGATTGTGTAAGATGGGAAAGGACCTACATGTTGAACAACAAATATACTTTAATTTCACCCACCCAAAACATGACTAAGGATACATTCACATTCTAGATATAGGTATGTGTGTATCTATTTGTATATAACAAATATATTACACATACATATATAAGCATTCAGTTATCCTTATCGGCAGGTTATTGGTCCCAGAATCCCCATAGGTACAAATACTCAAGGATGCTCAAGTCCCTCCCATAAAACAGCTGAGCATTTGTGTGTAACCTACATTATCCTCCCACTTTTACCACCTCTGGATAGAATAGGTAATAGGATAGAACTTCTGTATGTGGTTGTCATACTATATTGCTTAGGGAGTGATGACAAGAAAAACATGTGTATTTGTTGTTCAGTACAGGGGCAATTTCTTTTCCTTGTTTTCTGAGTATTTTTTGACTCACAGTTGGTCGAATTCACAAATGCAGAACTCAGCAAGCACGGAGTCCAACTTGAATATGTAGCTATATAATACACTGAAATTTTATATAATACAATATTAAGTGATGTGTGTGTGTGTGTGTGTGCACATGCGTGCATGTGTCAACACTGTAAATGATAGCAGGTTTCCAGTAGCATGAATAGGACTTTACTGATCACTCAAAAGAGAATATGAAAATTCTTAGTCGGGTGGTGGTGGCACACATATTTAATCCCAGCACTTGGGAGGAAGAGGCAGGCGGATCTTTGTGAGTTCGAGGCCAGCCCAGTCTACAGAGTGAGATCTAGAACAGGCAGAGCTGTTACACAGAGGAAACCCTGTCTCCTGAAAGAAAGAAAGAAAGAAAGAAAGAAAGAAAGAAAGAAAGAAAGAAAGAAAGAAAGAAAAAGAAAACTCTCACATGTAGTCTATCAGTGGTGGTGCCCACCTTTAATCCCAGCACTTGGGAGGCGGAGGCAGAGACATACGGATCTCAGTTCAAGGCCAGCCTAGTCTACAGAGTGAGTTCTAAGACAGCCAGGACTGTTACACAGAAAAACCCTGTTTCAAAAAAACATAACAAAACAAACAAAAAATTCTCACATGTACATTTATGATTATATCCAGAAAAATCTTGAACAGGAGACATTGAAAAAAGGAGTAAGGTTGATTGTCTCAAAATAGTGCACACTTACTCTATATGGTGCACACTTACCTTACGCTGTCTGAAATTGGTACCATATAAATATATAACCAGTTCAAACTAACAGTACAATTTGAGTTGTAAACAAACACATTCAAATTGGTTCTAGAAAGTACAAAGGTTCATGGTACCCAGAGCCTAAAAGGCTACACAGGGGAAGGGTGGAGTTGAGAAGCAGAAGTACAAGATTCAGGAAGTACCAACAGATCATCAGTTTTGAAGGCTGCACAGTTGTTAATCCAACTACAGGAACAATGGTGCTCCTGACAGGGGCTTGAGCATAAGAACTAAGAGACTCTCCAGGAAACCTCCACTGGTATCTTAACTGTAGCTCATGGAGTCCTAGTGTTTGTATTCGCGCGCGCGCGCGCGCGCGTGTGTGTGTGTGTGTGTGTGTGTGTGTGTGTACATGTGCCTTTCTGTACATGTGCATGTGTGTATATGTGCATGAGAGTATGCACATGTGCAGGTGTTCTTACATGTGTGTGTGCATACGTGTGTGTGTTTACACATGTGTGCACAAGCATGTAGGCAGGTGTGCAGGTGTGTGTACATGCTCATGCTACAGTGCATATATGAGAGACAGAATCCCATGAAATCAGTTCTCTAACTCCATCTCCTTGTGGGTCCCAAGGATGACACTCAGGTCACCAGGCTTGTGTGGTGAGCACCTCTACCCACTGAGCATCTCAACAGCCCAAGCTCACAGGTTTCTTGAATGTCTTGCAGGACATGAGGCTGGCCGGGCTCAGAGGCCAGTTCTTGCATGTCATGCCATCCAGCTAAGGCTTTTCCTAAAATCAAAGGCAATGGAGCGGTGTCTATGGCTCCCCACCATGACTTCAAGCGCTGTGAAGGGCGAACCAACAGATGAGCCAGGACCATCTGAAAAGTTCAGAAACTAGGTGAGGACCTAGGTGTAATGGGAAGCAACGCCTAAGAAAGAGTAATAAAGACAGAAAGATTAAGGAGATGGCGTTTATACTAGGTGAGGAGCTGGTTCCAAGGATGGGGAAGAAAGCAACAGGACCACTCCCCCCTACCTCCCCTCCCCCTCCCCCAGCAATCTCTGACAGAAGAGAAGGAAATGTAGTGATAGAGCAAGCTTAGGGGGTAGCAGAAGAGAGGGCTGGAGGGGCTGGCTGGTGAGTCCAGCTCTATAGCCCTGTGGTCATGACACATCAAACTCGGCTCTCTGAATCTGGGCAGCCTCACTTGTAAAATCAGCCAGACGTCTACCTTAAGAGACTTGTTTTTATCACATTAGAATGCTTTATGCACGACAAACTACCACACTGGCTGACCCACAAGAGGTTTTCAGTTATAGGCAGCCCTAAATGGTATACAAATTGTGTGTGGCAAAAACATCTCTCCGGCACAAATGCCACTGAGGCAGTGCAACTGGCCTGTAAAGAACGAAGATACATACAGAAACATCCCTCCTGTTGGTTATCAGACAACTAAAACAATGGATTCCAAGAAACTGGAATCCCACCCCCTCTGCCCCCCCACCAGGAATCTCATGCTGGGAAAGGAAAAAGCATAAAGCCTGGGTCAGCCAGAGGGGAAATTTTTCTCTGGGGAAAGCGGATTTGCAAATTTGTCTTTCCACCTGGCAGGAGGGTGGAGCCAAAACAAGGATGGGTGAACTGCACCTGGACAGGAACTGCTCAGCCATGCATAATTCTGGCCCTTTGCTTAAGCTTCAACCTCACTTCAAGACCTTGAAAATAAACTTGAGAGGTCACTGGGTTTGTTTTGTTTGTTTTTTGCCCCTCTTCCCAGTATTGAATTAAAAACTTCTCTACTATTAATTTGGCTGTTTTAATTGGCTTATGGAGGTCGGGTGGTCGAACATGGCTTTCTGGGGCATAGATTGTGACCCGAAGTGTGGTAGCAGTAGGGCTTTGAAGGAAGCTTCTGGAAATAAAAGGAAGACGTGTATGATGTCACTGGCTCGATCTCACGTATCTGGTGCCCTCTCCTCATCACAGGCCATGACACGGATGGAGCCACAGGTGGGTCATTCTTGCTGACAGAGGGGAGACTAGGTCAAATCGCCAGGACTCCAGGTAAGCATTAATACGTGCAAACCCACCAAGGCCAGCCTGCTAACTGTTTGGGGTTTTTCACTTCCTTTGTTCTGTGTGTAGAACCTCTTAACTATGACCATGAAGCCAGTCTAGAGTGGCCTCAGAAGGTACAACCGAGAGACGCCTCATTGGCCTTCCAGGAAGGAAGTCTCACACCTGTGTCCACACCTCTAAATTCAATTTGGTGCGTATACATTTTCCATAATCATTGACTACGAACTTAAAAAGAAAGAGCAGAAAGCCTACAGCACATCACTAAAGCATGAACTCCTAGCTGTCCCTTTGTCACACTTAGGAAACTCAGTTGACAGAGCCTCCGACGCTCTGAGGACCAACTCACATCAGTCTTCCAATACAAAACAAACTCTTACATGGATTCCTTTTTCCAGTCCTGAGAGTTGAAACCTAATGCCTTGTGCACCAGACAAGTGCTCTACCATGATGCAACACCCTCAATCCTTACCCAGAGATTAAAATAAACAATAATAAAATAATAAACACAGAAGTATCCAGAAAAGCATAACATGGACCACATGCCTAAACACTTTGGTGGCCAAAGAATGAGATAAAGTATGAGGTATACTGTTACTGAAATATTTGCCTAACATGCAAGAAGCCCTGGGTCTGGAATCTGGGCACTTGGGGGTGGAGTCAGGAGGATCAGAAGTTCAAGGTCATCCTCAGCTAAACAGGGTGTTGGAGGCCAGCCTAGGACACATGCCACCCTGCCTCAAACAACAATAAGTACTAGAGACCATGAGAACATACGAACATTCCAGTTCTGTAGATTGGCACTCCCTTGTTCTGGGCTTGCTCCATGGTTCAGAGCGATGCTACTGGAGCGGGGTGGAGAATGCTCCCACAGGGTTTTAAATAGGACCAGTCCTGAGCCTCTAGCATAGACGGGGCTCAAGAGAAACCTATTTTATATAGATGGCCCTAATAGATTTTATACTATGGCTTGTCTATCATCTACCTGACACACAAATGCCATGCAAATAAGGGGGGGGGGGGTAGCTACTCAGTGATAACCAGCCATGAGACAGAGTAGAAACATTGGCCAAAAGCCAATGGAATTCAGTTCAAAGCTAAAGCAACCAAGCTCCGAAAGCCAAGCGCTTAACACTATTAATGACTAAAAGAAAGACCTGTAAACCTCCACTTTAGGACAGACTAGTTTGTCGGAGCTTTGCTCTTCACCAATAAAACCCTGACCTCCAAGGGTTAAACGTCTGGGAATAGCAAAGAGTGGGGTTGCTTTAGGTGTGGAAAAGAGCTGCGGATGAGCAGAGCTACTCAAGAGATTCGTCTGAGAACAGCAGAGCCTCCTGCCTGCTTGTAAACACTGTTTGTCTCGGGAATATTCCTGAAGCAAAATACGGAGGTGCCATCGCACGTTTCCAAAGGAAACTGCAGCCGTCTGGCCCTTTCCCACACAAAGCATCTTTGCCTCTGAAACCACAATGCCTGTCTCCTAAGAACATAAGGCATGTTATTCCCAGTTGGAGTACAAGGCTACTCCCGGGAAACTGTGCTCAAAGGTTAAATTACAGTCTTTACTAACCTCTGACACATCTGAGAAGGTTCTAATAGCCCCGCCCACTCTCACGCCCACCGGTTTTTTTCCCCCTTGTTTGCTTCCAGAGCAGAAGAGATAATTCTAGATAGCTGTCACGTTTCTAATCTCACACTAAACTCGCTTACAGAGGAGGGAAACAAACCATCCAAACAGGGTGCCACAGCTGTTCACAACAGGTACACTCGGGAAAAACCTTGCCACGTGGGCGGCCCTTTATTGAAGGGTTCCTGGCCGCGCGCTCGCCTCTCCAAGACGCTCACACCGGAGCATTAAGTAACCCATAGAGCTGGGACCGAGTTTCCTCTCCGGGAACATCTTCGGATCTCTGCATCTGATCTACCTGGTTCCTATATCTTGAACCCAAGCAAGCCTATTCCAGCCTCGGCACCACACACGTGGGGATGCGCTTCCAGCTGGTGCCAGGAGCGAAGCGTGGAGGTGGGGAAGGCCACTGACTGGGAAGGGGAAAGCTGGGAGTAACAATCATGGGTCTGGGATCCCTGGGGTGTACGCTTCTGCAGTTGGAGAGGGCGCGAAGCAAAGACCCCTGGCTAAAGAACGGGCGGGGTGGGGGTGGGGAGTCGCTCACCCAGGGTCTTGACAGCGATCTGCTTGGTGAGCGGCGGCGGGAGGTTGATGCACACCAAGTCCACATCCTGGTGCAGCAGCACCTCATCGATGCGGCTGGTGTAGAAAGGAACGCTCATCTCTTTGGCCAGCTCCTCGGCTTCTTCCTGCGTGCGGCCCCACAGCGCCTTCACCGCAAAGCCCTCATCTTTCAGTAACGGGATGATGACACGGGCGGTGAGGCTGGTGCCGAACACGCCCACCCCGGGAAGCATGGCTGCTCAGGTCAGCCCGGTTCGGCTTCTGCCGGGATCTCCAGTCGAACACCGGCGCGCACGCCTCTCCAGCCAGTCCCACAGTCGCCGGCTCTTGCAACCGACCTCGCTGCGCTGCGCCAGCCGCCGAGCCCCGGGCAAGGCGCCCGCGTGCGGCGGCGTGACAGCGCACGGAACCACAGACCCTGCAAGCTCCCGGAGCCTCAGCGCCGTGACTGCTGCAGTGCCCGCCACGCGGGGCTCGTGTCCTTCCTGGAGACAGCAGCAGAGACTCCGCCAGGACGCACGAGGCCCCGAAGCCCCGTGGAGCCCGGGCTCAGGCAGCGCTCCGGCCGCAGTACCGGCTGGTTCCGTGCGCCCCGCGGAGGCCGCCCCATGGCCAGCTCATCCCCGCAGAATCTTTCTACCGGGTCGCGCTCCCACTTCACCACCCACTCTGGGCTCAGGATCTCCTTTCTCCGCGGTCCTTGGTGCCGAATGAAATAACCCGGAGGCCGACTAAGGATGCCGCTCGCGGTATGCCAGGCGCCGATCGCGAGCTGCAGCACTGCAGCGGCCACTACTCGGCGCCAGGCTCCTCATTCTGCTGCCATATTCGATGGCTCGCCGCGCGCCTAGGGCGGCTTCGGCCCCGCTCGGGCTCGGGCTCCGGGATCCCGCGGGTACGAGGGCGGAGTTGGCGACTTTGACTGTCAGCGGCCGAGGTTCCTGCACCGCCCTTGCCGTAGCGCCGCGCGCCATTGGCCGCCAAGCGTTGCCCCCGCCCCTGTCTCCTGCGCCCGAGGCTCTGGTTGCGCGCAGCACCAGGCCCCTAGAACCCGGCTTGACTCCTCCCCGGCCCCGCCTGGCTCGCCTGCTGCCCCCGGGTGGCTTCCCTTTCTCTGGGATCTCCGCCTCCGCCGCTGCCGCCGCTGCCGCCGCCACCTCCTCCTTGTTGTGCTCCAAGCTCCGCCCAAGCAAGCAAATAAATCTATCAAAGTGGGCCACGCCCTTAATGGGTTAGGTCTGGATCCCATGGAAAAGATTGGCAGACGCTGGGACCCCGGGAAGCCCGGAGGACCCCACGAGATGTGATCAGCGTGGGTCACAGTCTCCTCTCTCGAGTATTTTTTCTGTGAGAGCTACTGCGTGGGGAAGCTTTCCAGGCACTTAGCCCTGAGGTTATTGGAAGCCCATTTCATTGATGAAGAAAGTGAGCTCTGGAGAGGTTAAGGGACTTCCTCAAGCTGACACACATAAACAACAGTCCCAAGATTGGAATGCGGACACCAACATCTTGGCGCTAAACCCCTAGAGTTCAGACTCCTAAGTGTGCCAGGCCCAACCCCAGCCAACTATCCGGCTGCGCAGGCTCCACTGGTCACCCACCCCGTGTTTGCGCCCCATGTGACACAGGCGACCTCACCCAGACTGGGGACTCCATAGTCACTGTGACACGTGTGTCTTGAGTCTAGTCTTCCAGACCCGTGTGTACTTCCTGCTGCCTGCCACTCCTGGCCACTGCCCTCTTCTTTGGTTCCCAGACACAGCGTTTCTCTTGGCCTTTACTGCATCTGGGTCCAGGAAGATGCTGGGTATCCTCGAACCGAGATGCGTGGAAAACTCTAGTCAGAGGCTCACTCGGTAGTGATTATGTGAACCTCTGACTTCCCACTATATTCTCAGCACTTATCACACGGCCTAACTGGTAGATAGTAGGTGCTCAACTAAATAAACTAATGGGTAGTCCCCTAACTGTCACTTTGTGCCCACTTAGTGCTGGGAGGGAGGAGTCAACGCCAAAGGGCAAGGGGAGCTGCCCTCTATCTCAGTGTTTGTGGAAAGGACAGGTTACTATTGTCTATCCTGTTCAGCTCCCAGCTTGAAGAGGCATGTGGTCTGCTTCTACACCAGCGTAGAAAACATGGTACACTGGAGCGTTTAAAGCAACTTGTAACAACTGGCAATGAGGTGGGGCTAGCGGAGAGAGCTGTACACCAAAAGAAAGAAAGAAAGAAAGAAAGAAAGAAAGAAAGAAAGAAAGAAAGAAAGAAAGAAAGAAAGAAAGAAAAAAGCTCGTGTGTAGCAATAAGAGGAGCCAAAGTTGACCTCAGGACATTAGTAGAAAGGACAAAGTGCTCTGGGACTGGCAACAGCCTGAACAGGGTCGAGACAAAGAGCAGACAAGATATGCCTGTTGATGGCTAGCTGAGAAGTGATAAAGAAAAAGTGGGTGTGCTACCATTGCTACCAGGAAAAGGAGAAAGAACCATAGTGTGTTGCCGACTGGGCAGGTACTGGCAGCAGCCCAGACAGGTGTGCTCAAGTCTTGTGTCAGAGGTGGGAAAGCTCCTCTGACACAGTGTCAGTGAGAAGGATACGCCCTAGAAACGCTCTATGTAATATATATGCCCTCTCTTTTGATATTTAGTTCTATTTACTACATATTTCCTATTTCAAAGCAAATGTTAGCCTGTGTGTATAGCTTGTGTGAGTTCCATTATAATCTTGTTTGGATTTGTCTGTTTGTCAGTCTGGTTTTCTTTTTTAAGTTTGTTTATATGTACAAGTGTGGGTATATACCACATGTGTGCATGAGCCCTTGGAGGTCACAATCTGCTAGAGCTGGAGCTACAGGGAGTTGTGAGTTATCTTATATGAGTGTCAGGAACAGAACTCAAGCTGGGCAGTGGTGGCACACTCCTTTAATCCCAGCACTTGGGAGGCAGAGGCAGGCCGATCTTTGTGAGTTTGAGGCCAGCCTGGTCTACAAGGTGAGTCTAGGACAGCCAAGGCTAACACAGAGAAACCCTGTCTCGAAAAACCAAAAAATAAAAAAGAACAGAACGCAAGTCCTCTGATAGGACAGTGAGCACTTTTACCTGCTGAGCCATCTTTCCAGCCCCTAGTTTGGTTTTTGTTTTTCTTCTTTAGCTCTTTGTTTATGTTTTGTTTTCTTGGAGATAGGATCTCATGTAGCCCAGATGGATCCATCTCACTATGTAGGGGAGGCTGACCTTGATTGAACTCTGGTCCTTCTGACTCTGCCTCCCAAGCCCACCGTGTCACAGGAATGTGCATGCTTACCTTCTCAGTCCCTGGCTACAGCATCACTCCCCGTTATCCACAAAGGAGATGGGCAGGGCTTTATTTATGCCTTTCAAAGGGAGGCTGCCCTTTGTATGCCCCTGGTGGGGCATTCCCAGCAGGGTTATCAGTAGCTGGACATTGTCCTTGCTGGCCTGCCTGCTTTCACTCCGCTAAGTGATCTTTTCTTTCTTTTTTTTTTTTTTTTTTGGTTTTTTTTTTTTTTT
The DNA here is from genome assembly GCF_964271855.1 of Acomys minous. Classification (NCBI taxonomy): domain Eukaryota; kingdom Metazoa; phylum Chordata; class Mammalia; order Rodentia; family Muridae; genus Acomys; species Acomys minous. The sequence continues at coordinate 51,062,951 of NC_140490.1, read as the reverse complement.
TTTTTTTTTTTTTTTGGTTTTTTCAAGACAGGATTTCTCTGTGTAGCCTGGACTCACTTTGTAGACCAGGCTGGCCTCGAACTCACAGCAATCCGCCGGCCTCTGCCTCCCGAGTGCTGGGATTAAGCTAAGTGATCTTTTCAAAGGTGAGTCATCTCATGCACCACCAGACTCCATACCTACAATGGATTCCGGTCACACTGAGATTCCAAAGTCCTTAGGGAACCTGCACAACCCTCCCTAACCTAACTTGACCTTGCTCTGATCTTGCATACCTCAGTACTTACACTTCCATCCACAAATTCTGTATTCCAGTGTGTTGACCTTTTAGCTATGTACTGTGTAAGCTGAGCTTGCTCTTGTTTCAAGGCCTTTACACTAGCTGCTTCCCCTGCCTCAGACACACACACACACACACACACACACACACACACAGAGAGAGAGAGAGAGAGAGAGAGAGAGAGAGAGAGAGAGAGAGAGAGAGAGAGAGAGACAGACAGACAGACAGACAGACAGACAGACAGACAGACAGGCCTACTGCTCACTTCACTCCAGCTTGCACTCAGACATCCCCTTTCCTTAGATCCAGCCTTTCCTGACCACCTCAACTGAAATCACCTCATCCATTATCACTTTTTTCCCTGTTACACCACCTGTTTATCATCCACTTGCCTAAAGGTTGCAGACTCACTGCCATCAGGCATATGCCTGCCTCCTTCACTTCTTAAAGCCCAGTACTCACAGACACCCAATGTACAAAGTGTAGTCTTTAGGAGGTGACTAGGATTTGATAAGGCTGGAGCATCGTGATTGAAATCTCGAGGTTTCATATAAGGAGAGAGGCCAGAAGAGGCAGAAATATGTGTTGTCTTTTTCCAATGATGCCTGGTAACACTCTAGGACATTGCTAGCAGTCCAGCATCCCCAGATGTGGCCTTCGCCCTTGGACCAAACCCTGAGCCAAGGTTTTGGTTTGCTTTATATTTAACTGTTATGGGCTATTGTGTTATAAACAAGAGAATACTATTACTGGGGACTTATAAAATCTTTAGATGGGCACAAGAGTGATTTGGGCACTGGAAATGCCAGGCTGCCTCTCCCTCAGGTGCCAACATCGGGAGACCTGTTGGTTTAGGGTGTAAGTTGAGAAACCCTGGCAGAAGCTGTATATGCTCAAGTGGAGGATAGATGAAGCCTTTGAAGTTGAAAAGGACAGTCTGTAGACATGTGCAGAGAGAGAGAAAAGTGAGCTAAACCAGGGTTGCAGGGAGTGTGCAGGAGTCAGAGGGGAGAATTTTCTAGACTGCTGGAGGCTCTACTTGAGGTGGAGGAGGGGAGCCTGTGGAGGTGGCTGGGTTATGACCTGGAATTGCTGAAAGATTGAAACCACATCCTTTAGCCTCCAGGATGGAGAGCAGTTTGTGAGGGGTTTGAGGCACAGCCCTCACAGAGACCCCTGCAGCCACGCAGGACTGCAGGGGAAGAAAGGACTGGCAACGGATAGATGTGCTCCTCACATGAAAAGAGCTCAGCTGGCCTCTCAGACGCAGTGGATGTTATCTGTGTGTTCATTTCTGTCCTACTGGCTCGGTAGGTCTTACTTCATCTACTGTTCCAGAGATAGGGTGACTCTGAGTGTACCTCCGCCCCAGGCTCCGATAGTAAGCCATTTGGACGAACAGTGTCATCACACACACAGTTTTTGTTTTCAAGTATCTGTGCAATATTCTTTACAGTTCTTATGTGAAAGCCTGGCCTGAGATTCCACCTAGTGCTGTCTGATGTTTAGACATTTTAAAACAGTGCCAGCAGGAGTTGGACAGATGGCTCAGGGGTAAAGAGCATGCACTGATCTTGTAAAAGACTTGAGTTTGGTTTCCTGTGACCCTAACAGGTCACTGTCACTGTCTCACAATCAACTGTTACTCCAGCTCCATTGGATCCAGTGCCCTCTTGTGGACTAAGTGGCTCCTTGTGCATGTTTGTGCACGCATGTCTCACACACACACACACACACACACACACACACACACACACACAGAAATGAAAAAAAAAATATGTTAAAAACAGTGTTGAAAGCAAGCCTAAGATTACCTTTCCCCTTTGGCTATAATCTGCATGGTGAATGTCCTCCAAGCATCCCATGTGCTCAAGGCTTGATCTCCAGAGTGGCACTGTGGGGAGGAAGCACTACAACCTTCAGGACTGGAGGTCTAATGGGAGGTCCTGAAGTCACTGGAGCCATGCTCTTGAGGGCGCTGTATTGGTTGATTTTTTTGCATCAACTTGACACAAGCTAGAGTCATCAGTGAGGAAGGAGCTTCAGTTGAGGAGATGCCGCCATGAGATCCAGCTGTAAAGCATTTTCTCAATTAGTGATCAATGCTGGAGGGCCCAGCCCGTGGTGGATGATGCCATCCCTGGGCTGGTGGTCCTGGATTCTACAAGAAAGTAGGCTGAGCAAGCCAGTAAGTAGCACCCTCCATGGCCTCTGCATCAGCTCCTGCTTCCAGGTTCCTGCCCTGCTTGAGTTCCTGTCCTGCCTTCCTTGATGAACAGTGATGTGGCAGTGTGAGCTGAATAAACCCTTTCCTCCCCAGCTTGCTTTTTGGTCATGGTGTTTTGTTGCAGCAATAAAAACCCTGACTAACTAAGACCTAGATGATGGAATCCTGGCGCTTGCGCTCTCTCTCTCTCTCTCTCTCTCTCTCTCTCTCTCTCTCTCTCTCTCTCTCTCTCTCTCTCTCTCCTTCTCCCTGTCGCATGCCATTTTCACCTGGTGCTCCACTAGGAGGCAAAGTAAACAATCTACTTGACCATGGTCACCAGAACCAAAGGCCCACATCAATCAATCTTTTTTTTTTCTTGACTAATTACCTCAGATATCTTTTTTTTCTTTTCTTGTTTTTTTGTTTTGTTTTGTTTTGTTTTTCAAGACAGGGTTTCTCTGTGTTATCTTGGCTGGCCTGGGCTTACTTTGTAGAGCAGGCTAGCTTCAAACTCACAGAGATCCGCCTGCCTCAGCCTCCCAAGTGCTGGGATTAAAGGCCTGCACCACCTCGCCCAGCTTACCTCAGGTATCTTAATATAGTAAAACAAAAACAAACAAAAAGACAAAGCTAAGCTAAGATACCCGCTTTTACCCACAAATTAGCTGCCAGTCTTTGCCACTTTCATTTGGGTGAAGAGTTTAGCCCCATTTGAGTGTCATTTAAAATAATCTGGTGTTGGGAGATAGATGTGTTTATCCCACAACCATGGGAACTGGGACAGACAAAAACCGGCTGCGGTGGTCTGAGCCCAGGGATGGGGAGGAGCAGACAGAGGACGCCTGGGACTAACCGGCCAACAACACTAGCCCAACTGGTGAGCTACAGGCTCAGTGAGAGACCTTGTCTCAAAAAGCGTGGTGGTTTTTCATTTTAAAAATAAAATGGAGCTGGGTATCGTAGTGCACGCCTTTAATCCCAGCACCTGGGAGGCAGAGGCAGGTGGAGCTCTGTGAGTTCGAGGCCAGCCTGGTCTACAAAGGGAGCCCAGGATAGCCAAGGCTACACAGAGAAACCCTGTCTCAAAACTTCCCCCAACACAGACAAATTTTTAAAAGATAAAAAAGGAAAGAAATAAAATGGGAAAGCTGGAGAGATGGCTCAGTGGCTAAGAGGGCTGGTTGTTCTTCCAGAAGACCTGAATTCAGTTCCCAGCATACACATCCCTCAGCTCACAATCACCTGTAACTCCAGTTCCAGAAGATCTGACGCCCCCTCCTGGCCTTTATAGGCACTACACACACCCACACACAATCTAAAAGAAGTTAAAAAAAATAGGAGACTTGAAATTTCTTCTTATATTAAAATAGTTCAGTAATAATTTGACAAACCTTTTTATATAAAAACATTTGTAAATATTATGGGAATTTCAGAAAAAGATATGATAAGGCCCAAGCAGGGTGAGGTACACCTATGATCCTAGCATGCTTTGGGTAAAGGCAAGAGGATCATAATTCAAAATTAGCACAGGGGACATAGTGAGAACTCATCTCAAAATCAAAACCAAAGCCTGCTCCACCCCCAGAAAGACAGCAAGTGGGACGTGTCACTCCACACTGACAGGGCCACCATAGACAACTGGGTTTCTGTGCTTGATGATTTTAGGAAATATTAGTATTTTAGTAAAATACAAATGAGGAATGGCTTGCTGTTAGATACAGGTCTTGTGGCTTTTTGACACAGAATGGAAACAGGCTTTGGTTATTTTTAACCAAGTGGCCACAAATAGGCAATAACCTTATAGATAGTATCTGTCTTGTGACATGCTTTTGGCTTTTTTGGAACTCAAGCTGTATCAGGTTGAAAAGTGGGACTAAGTTATGATGCTAGAAGCTGTACAGCAGGTCTACCAAGCAGTTTTGCAAACTTGGTCCCAAGCCCGTGTGCTTAACCGGATTGCAGTAGTTGAGTTATATATGTATATGTGTGTGTGTGTGTGTGTGTGTGTGTGTGTGTGTGTGTGTCTGACTCTATGTGACTCTAACAGGGATTGGCCAGTGCAGGTGGGGGCTATGTGACTCTAGCCATGGGCCTTTTAGCAGTGCCCAAGTCTCCTAGTGACACACACCTGCAATCCCATCCCTTAGCAGGTAGAAGCAGGAAGAAGGCAAGTTCAACAACACCATCCTCATTCTTACCTCTGTAGTGAGTTGAAAGCTAACTTGGACTACATGAGAATAACACACACACACACACACACACACACACACACACACACACACACACGCAATTAGACTTTCTCTCTTGATTCCGTATTCAGGAAGTATGCAGCCCATGAATACACCAGACACTAAGCCCTATTGCTCACCTCCTCATCTCACTCCCACGCCAGGCATCCCATCCTGCCAAGAGAAGGGAAGCACAGTTAACTCTCCTGAGGGTCACAAGACCAGTCATCCAGGTCAGGAAAAGGAGAACTCTGCTGCCGCTGTTCCTTGGGGACAGGAGCCTGGATATCGACCATCTTGCCTGCCCTGGACTGCTCGGAGGACAGCCCTCCATTCCTTTGCTTTTCCAATTGATAGGAAATCGGAGAGCTTTATAAATCACCCAGTAGTCACGGACAGGCTTAAAACCTACTTTCCCAGTTGCAATCCATCTAAGTCCCTCAACAGATGGCGAGGGCTCTGCGCTCTGCTCCGCTGCTCTGCTCAACGTGAAGCGCTTTTAACCTCATGTCCCTGCTGTCCTTGTCATACTTGCACCCTGTTGCTCCCTCGGGCTCTACTTGAAACCCTCTCTACATCACGACATTTGCGCTCTCTGCTCCCTGCTCTAGGGATATGTTTCCTTCTGCCCTTCATCTTCAGAGCTGCTTCACGTTTGGCCACAGGACTTAGCTCAGTGTTTCCCCCACCCTCTGAAGGTAGAAGGCTCCTGTGGTTTGAACGAGAAATGTTCCCCACAGGCTCCAGTGTTTGAACACCTGGTGGCCAGCATGTGACCCAGTCTTGGAAGGTTGTAGAACACTCAGGAGCTGGAGACTTCCTGGAGAAAATGGATCACTGGGGGAGGGCCTTCAGGTTTCTTAGCATGGGTCTACTTACTGTTCTCTTCTTGCTTGCTTGCTTGCTTGTGTCTTTTGTTTTATTTTATTTTGTTTTAGATTGGAAGATGATGGTGCATTCAGAAACAGGAACCAAAACCAGGACCTAACCTGGGGTTCTTCAGTACTAAGCAGGCTCCACTACAAAGCCCTCCTTATAGACCCACAAATGTCCTCAGTCAATCAGTCCTTTTTTTGTGATGCTTCCTCTTATTGGCTCACTAACATCTTCACAAGGACCAAAGGGGTCCTAGGAGTAACCTCGGGGTGAGCAGGGCTCGGCAAAGTCAGGAAACAACACAGGATCGACGGAGACAGACCAGGAATCTGTAGCCGTCCTGAACCCAAAACTGGCCTTGGAGATGCAGGTATACTGTGAGCATCGTCTCCGTGGGGCAGCTACTGCTGTAGATGGAGACTGAGGCTTCAGTGAGAGCTTGAGCTGCAGCTGGACCTATAAAGGGGGAGATGGTACTAGAGCTTATTGCTGGAGCTGAGTCTGTTGCATCTTCAAATGTTACAGATTGAACTGAAGTCTGTGGCTTTTGTTGATGGAAACGGGCCACCGGTTGCTGCAGCCCTGCCTTGGCCAGCCAGCACCACAGCCAGAACTTCCCCAGGCCTGACCAAGACTGGAGAGGAACTGGGAAGATACTAGAGGAGCTGGGTTGAGGCAGGGAGCCAACATCTGATAGAGCGGGGCACACAGACCCACCAGCCACAGGAGCACTGGCAGGGACGTCATCGCTTCTTGTGGTAGTTTGAATTAAAATGTGGCCCCATAGGTGCATAGAGACTGACACTATTGAGAAGTGTGGCCTTTCTGGAGTAGGTGTGTCATTGTTAGAGGAAGTGTGTCACAGGGGGCGGACTTTGAGGTCTCCAAAGTTCAAGCCAGACCTAGTGGCTCACTGTCTCTTACTGCTGCCTACAGATCCAGACATAGAACTCTCAGCTGCTTCAGCCCCATGTCTGCCGGCACGCTGCCATGCTTCCCTCCATGATGATAATGGACTAAACCACTGAGCTGTAAGCCAGCCCCAATGAAGTGTTTTCCCTATGAGTGTTGCCATGGTTACTGGGCAATGTCTTCAGTCCCATCACTCAGGAGGAAGAGGCAGGCTGATCTCTGAGTTGCAGCCCAGCCTGGCCTTTAAGTGAGTTCTAGGACCCCCAGGACTACACAGAGAAAGCCTGTCTTGAAAAACAAAAAACAGGGCCAGGCGTGGTGGCACACGCCTTTAATCTCAGCACTCAGGAGACAGAGGCAGGTGGGTCACTGTGGGTTTGAGGCCAGCCTGGTCTACAAAGTGAGTCCAGGATAGCCAAGGCTACACAGAGAAACTCTGTCTTGAAAAACAAAAAATAAAACATAAAACTAAACAAAACAAATCCCTCCCCAGGACACTTGTGCTGGGGCACTGAGTGGGGGCCCCTCCACCTCGCTTCTCCGGGGTTTCTAGGTGTTCCTGGGGTGCTCCTAGGAGCATCTAGGCCACCTGTTCTTAAACCACACTGGGTCTGGTAGTCCTTCAAGTGACTCCTTTGTACCAGCTCCACACATTGCTTGAAGGCCGGATACTTGCACAATCTTGCACACTTGCTTCCAGCTCATGCCTTTGTTCCTCGAAGTACTTGGTGTACTCTCTCTGCTTCTTGCTTGGAGTCTTGAAGGGAATTCCGGGTCCTGGAGGGACATGGGGACCCAGAACTGCGAGATGAGGTGCATCCTGGGTAAACCTGAAAGCCTGGCGTTATATGGGTCCTGGGGCGTTTGGAGACTTGCAGGTAATGGCTAGATTTGGGGCCTTAGGAGACAATGGGACCCTACGGAGCCTGGAGGCATTTGGAGACCTGGGGGCAGTGAAGCTCCAGAGAGCAAAAGTGTGTTTGGAAACAGTGGGGGAGCTTCCTGCATTGGAAAGCCGGGGAGAGCAGTAGGCTCCTGCATCTTGGCACACTCTGTTCTGGAGTTATAGCATTTTGTCACAGGACCTGGGCTTAAATCACCTCTGAGTGTTAGGATCCCCCATTCCCTCCCCCTCTGCAGCTTTTCCACCCTGCAGTCCCTGCCACCTGTTCTCTGCTTTCTGACTGTGAATGCACCGTGATCAGCCTTGCTGCGCTTCTTCTGCCTTCTCATCATCCATGGTGGACCTAAACTATAATTAAAAAAAAAAAAAAAGTCCATCCTTCTTTCCTTAAATTGCCTCCTGTCTGGTATTTGGTCACAGCCACCAATTAGTGCCCAGTCCTTTCCAAACCCCAACAGGTGCTCTCCAGCCACACCCTGTTTAGTGCCATTTGCAGTACTTGGCGAAGTCTTTGGTCTGCTACATTGATGGTGTGTTCCTACAGGTAGAATGCAAGCATCTTCCAGCAAAAAAAAAAAAAAAAAAAAAAAAAAAAAAAAAAAAATTCAAACTGGTTCGCTGACAGCTGTATCCCAGAGCCTCAGCCTGTCCTTCCTGCCTCACTAGGAGACAACAACAAAAGCTGTTGAATAATCAGTCATCTGCAGAGGCCCAAAGGCCAACTTATGGGAGTTTGTTCTCTCGTCCTACCATGCAGACCTTGAGTATTAAACTCAGAACATCAGGCTTAGCAGCAAGCTCCTTTACACACCGAGTCATCTTGCTCGCCCTCTCTCTCTCTTTCATTTACTATTTTTTTTAAGTATACAGAATAATGGGTTTCATCGAGACATTTTCCTGCATTTATCTCTTCATCCCTCTCTGGTGTTCAGCCCTCTCCTCTCCCAATTCCCTCCTCCCACTCGCGGGTTCTCTCGTTCTCTCCAGATAATCTCCCTTTTACTTTCATGTCACAGTTATATTGCACACATGTATTCACACACACACACATATATGCATTTAGCTCTAGATTATGCATATAGGAGATAACATTTATATTTGTCTTTCTGAGTTGGGCTTCTTTTACCAAACATGATAAACTCCAGTCCCATTTATTTTCCTGCAAACTTCATTCTTTTAGATGAATAAAACTCAAGGAATAAATAAACAGATGATAGATAGATGAATAGAGAATAGATGGATGGATGGATGGATGGATGGATGGATGGATGGATAAATGGTTGGATGGATACGCAGCAAGGTGGCTCAGTAGGTAAAAGTTCTAGCCACACAAGCCTGCTGAGTAGGCTTCCCAGGTGGAAAGAGAGAACTGACTCCTTAAAGCTGTCCTCTGACCTCCACACACACAATGTCACAACAGCGTGCGCGCGCGCGCACACACACACACACACACACACACACACACACACACGCTGGCACGTCTTGGAAGGACACATACACTCCAGCTTCGGCTTGTGTGGCAGGTGTGGAACTAGCTTCAGGGTGTCGGCTTGCTCTGTTGAGGCCAGGCAGAAGCTTAGTCCAAACCAATCGTTCCTGTCAGTTGTCTGTGAGGAAGGTGTGTGGAGCACAGTGACTGAGGAAGCTACAGTTCTGTGGGAGTCTGACTCTCAGTTTCATAACCTTAGCTGTCCCTCACCCAGACTAAAGGTCTGTCCCGCGGGGCGAGGCCTCCCCGTTGTCCAGAGAGGCTCTAACCCTACAAGCCTCTTTCCTCTCCTGATAAAGCTGGGCTCCTAAATGCTACACTCTTGCTCTTTCTCTTTTTCCAAACAACAATGCTGTTTATTATGAAACCATGAATTTTAGAAAACAAATAAGCAAAGGTACCTTTGGGGAACTAGGAGTTAAACAGATTCCCTGGCAGCCAGGCAGGCAAATAGGGGGAGGGAGAGGAGCCATGACTTGGTGGTAATAAAGAGAATGAGTTTCCAAGATGGCTGTTTTCATCCTCCCCTCATGACCTGAGGCAAACCCCTGGCAGCTTAAAACAAAGGCTTGAAGGTTCTCTCTCCTGTCACCAGGCCCACTGCAAATACACTGGCTCCACAAGTTCAAGGCCGGATCAGGGCTTGTTACCCAACAGCTGTGGGCCTATCAGCCATCCTGTCTTTCTTCAACCGGATCAACAGTAAGTTAGGGGAGGAAAAAACTTCAAAGACTTTTAAGTTGAGACTGGATTTTTTGGCTTCCCAAGTCCCCCCCCCCTCTGTGTGTGTGTGTGTGTGTGTGTGTGTGTGTGTGTGTATGTGTCTGTTCTCCCCTCTCATAAAAGCCTTTCTTCAGCTGCTGATTCTCTCTGCTGTGTTCATGGTTTTTCTGCTGTAACCTGTCAAGCTCACAATTTTTCTTACCCTTTAATTCTTTACCTGGCAGAGAGAACAAACCTGATTAAGACCTCTAGTCAGTAACACCTTTTTCTAAATCATTGCTGGCCAACTGAACCCAGGGTCTCGCACCTGCTCGGCACCTGCTTAGCCATGTGCTACAGTCCCAGCCTTGAGGAATACCCAACCCAGAGCATTCATACACTTGGTCATTTATCGGACCATGAAGGAAATCACAAGACATTCCAAAGAAATGATGTCACTGAATCGTGTTCTTCTACCACAATGCACTGGAAATAGAAACCAAGAATAGAAATGCATTCATCTATCCCATAACTCTGACAATTAAAAATATCCCCTAAGTAGACTCTATGCTAAAAGGAAAACTATGACGAAAAGGAAATATTTAGAATGGAATGCAATGAAATCATGCATTACGAAAATATACACGGGTCAGCTAAAAGTTGAACCCAGTGAGAAATTTAGATTTTAATTATATTCAGTAGATACAAAATTTACTTTAAATTTAATGAGTTAAACATTCATATAACTCAGAAGAAAAAAAATGACCCCCCATGAAAATTAGAATAGAGAAACAAATATAAACACAAATACCAAGTATGAAAACCAAGAATATAAATATTATCACTAATGCTAAAATGTTATTAATTAAGGGGCTAGTGAGGTGGCTCAGAGGATAAAAGTGATTGACAAGCGAGCTGGACCACCTGACTTGTTCCTCTGAATTCACATGAATAGAGGAGAGAATGGACCCCACAAAGTTGTTCTCTCTCTCTCTCTCTCTCTCTCTCTCTCTCTCTCTCTCTCTCTCTCTTCTCTCTCTCTCTCACACACACACACACACACACACACACATGCAATAATAATCCGCAAAAGTAAATTTGAAATAAAATAAATTGCTAATAATTAAGATAGACAAATCACTGGAGAAAAGGCAAAATAAACAACATCAGGAATGAAAGACAGTAAATAAAGTGTAGCTATAGTTTTGAATCTTTAATTAAATGGACTTTTTGAGACCATAAAAATTATATTGACCCCAAGAAGAAACAGAAAGTCTGTAAGAGACAGTGAATATTAAAGTAACAGAATAGTCAGTCAAACATCTCAAAGAAATGAAAACAAGTTTTATCATTTTTCCCCCAAGACAGGCTTCTCTGTGTAGCCCTAGCTATCCTAGAAACTTGCTTTGTAGACCAGTGTGGCCTCAAGCTCAGAGATTTGCCACATGGTGGTTCACAGCTCTCTGTAACTCCAGTTCTGGGTTGTAACCTCCTCTTCTGGCCTCCATAGGCACCAGGCATGCATATGGTATATATCCATACACACACACACACACACACACACACACACACACACACACACACACATCTTTACAAAAAAATAACACCTGCAACAAGTCTAAAATAAAAAGCTTAACTTGACAGTGACATTCCAAACTCCCTAAATCAGGATTCAAATAGTCACTTTTGTCACCTGCTAGCTCCTGGGTCCCACTGTCTCACAGGTCAGTGCACACACTCCTGCCCCTGAGGAATCAGAGGTAATCAGATTGCAAGCACATAGTGTAGGCCACGTATCAACTAAGCTGTAGATCCACCTTACCCCCAGAAGCCTTTAAGGATGATCTCTCTTCAAAGCCTCAGACTATCTGCAGCATTAACAACTCCCTTACTGAACTCTCACCCAGAGGACAATTTGTCTGTGTACGTCTCTGTTGGCGCTATCTTCTTTCCTCTCCACCTCCCAAAGCTAATGCTACTCAACACTGTCCTGGAATTTGAGGCCAGCATGGTCTACATAGTACATTCCCGCCCCCCCCCCAAAAAAAGCGGGGCGTGGTGGCCCACGCCTTTAATCCCAGCAGAGGCAGGCAGGCGGATTGCTGAGAGTTCAAGGCCAGCCTGGTCTACAAAGCGAGTCTAGGACAGCCAGAGAAACCCTGTCTCAAAAAAACAAAATAAATAAATAAAAATAAAAATAAAAAATAAAAAGCAACAGTGAAGGAGGAGGAGGATGAAGAGGGAGAAGCTCGAGGAGAAGGAGAAGGAGGTGGTAGTGAGATTGCTCAGTGGTTAAGAACACTGGTTTCTCTTCCAGCAGACTGGGTTCAGTTCCCAGCAATTGCATAGTGGCTCACAACCACTTATAACCGAATTCCCACAGGATCCACCAGGTTTTTATAGTCTCTCTGGGTACAGCACTCACACTGTATACAGACATGCAGGCAGGCAAAACAGCTCGTGTGTAAAATAAATGAAAGGAAATGTCTTTTTAAAAAAGGAAACGTCAGTCTGTGTCGGTGAGAAAAGGGTGGGCTTTGAGAGCAAAGGGACTCGGGGGTGGAACGCATCACTTCCTACCCACGGGGCATTGGGAGTGTCCCAGCTCTTTGAAAATCACCCCTCCCTTTAAGATGCGGTCTGGGTTTCCCCGCCCACTGAGTGTGGCTTGGCTTCCTGACTCACTAAGTGAGTAGAAGTGACAGTGTGTGACTTTGGAAGTTGGGTCATAAAAGGAACTGCAGCTTCCTGCTCACTCACCCTTACACTCATCTTGAATCAGGGAAAACCAGGGACCGAGTCCTGAGGACTCCAGGCAGCCTGGCCGGGGTGGGGGGTGGGGGATTGGCGGGGGTGGGGGTGGGGGTGTGCCCTGGAGAAAGGAGGAGACTTCTAGCCAACATTCTGTGAGTGCGCCTTCTCGGAAGCAGATCTCCTGTGGACTCCAGACGTGTCTCAATCCACTTGAACTGCTACCACAGCCCAGATGATTAAGCAACATAGACTTCTTGGAGCTCTGGAGGTAGGAGGTCTGGGGATAAAGGAGCTGGCGGATCCAGTGTCTGACGAGGACCGTTTTTTTTTTTTTTTTTCCTGATGTGGCCTGGGAAGGAAGTGATCTCTTCCTGCCCATCTGAGGGTGTTAAGCCCATCACATGGCTTGGTCCCATGACCTCATCTACACCTAAATATGCCCCAAAGGTCCTACTTCCAAACACCATCACGGTTCAGATTAGATCTTCAACACCCGCCTGGGGTGAAGTAGGGGAGCATTCAGTCTATAGAGGATAATTGTCATGAGCAACTTTTAGCAGTGGGAGAAAGGCAAAGCTGTCTCCAGATTCCTGAACCCCAGATCCTATGGGGTGATAAATGTGGTTCTAAGATGCTAACTTTGGGGGCTATGTTTTGTGCAGCAGTAGGAAATTGATATATTACCTCAGACCCAAATAAAGAAAAAAAAAAAAAAAAAGAGGGGGCTGGAGAGATGGCTCAGAGCTTAAGAGCACTGGTTGCTCTTCCAGAGGTCCTGAGTTCAATTCCCAGCAACCACATGGTGGCTCACAACCATCTATGGTGAGATCTGGTGCCCTCTTCTGACACACAGGCATACATACAGGCAAAACAGTGTATACATAATAAATAAACCTTAAAAAAAAAGAAAAAAAGAAAAAAGAAAAGAAAAGGAAAAAAATGGATTCTCTCATCATACTCCACAGGCAGAACTTGAGACCTTTTTGAAAAGATAAAATGGGCAAACAGCTGTCGTCCTAAGAAATGGTTTTGTTTGTTTGTTTTGTTTTGTTTTGAGACAGGGTTTCTCTGTGTTCCCCTTGGCTGTCCCGGACTTGGTTTGTAGACCAAGCAAGCAATCCGCCTCTCTCTGCCCCCCAAGTGCTGGGATTAAAGGCATGTGCCACCATGCCCGGCTCTAAGGAGTGTTTTAAACCCGACACACACATATTTTCTTAGATTTTTGTTTCTATGACAAAATACTTGCACAAACCAACTTAAAAGAAGAACTGTATTTTGGCTTAAGGTTTTTAAATCTTTTGGTTCATGGTCCTTTGGTCTCATTGCTTTGGACTTGAACTGGGGGAGGGAGGTGTCTCATGACAGGGCTGCATAGCAGAGCAAAGATGTTTATTTCCTAGGACAGAACATAGAGATGCAGAGAGGAAAGGCTGGGGACAAACTACACGTTTTAACTTAAAAAATATTTATCTTATTATTAATTGTGTTTATAGGGGGTTGGGGGATGGGCACAGGAATGCTGGTATCCAGGAAATCCAGAAAAGGGCATCATGTCCTCTGGAGCTAGAGTCATGGGCAGTTGTATGCTGCCCAGTGTGGCTCTGGAAACCAAACTCTGGTCCTCCACAAGAGCAACCAGTGCTCTTACCACTGAGTCATCTCTCCAGCCCTGGCCACTTAAGTCATATGACTTAAGTTGTTTCCTGCTTTGTTAGTTTGGCTTTTAATAAACAGACATTGTTGCTTGGCAGAGGAAAATGAGCCACCGTGAGTTCAAGGCCAGTCTGGCTTACACAGTGAGGCTACAAGACCCTGTCTGAAATATTAAAGAAAAAAATTCGCATAAATATTGTCATAGTGGAAAATTTTACAGTACATATTTATCTTTGTATTGCTCTGTGAAGTAAAATTGCTTGCTCCAGGAATAGCTCCATTTTAATAACTTCTGAAACTCATTGCCAGCCCCTTCCCCTCTGGAAAGACTATCCTGGTGTATAGTTCCATTCCCCTCAGCAACACAAACCACCAGACCCTTCAGACTGCCTTGACCAACGACTTCTCTGTGTCTTGCTCACCACCTCCACGAAAGGTCCTGCTTCCTAGAAACTAACAAACGCCCAAGTCTTTAACCAACAACATAGACTTTCATTTGTTGGATTTGTTCACTTAATGTTTATGTGCAAAACTGGGGATTGTGACTGGCAAGCATTCTTATACTGTGCTCTGTCCCCAGACCAACATACTTTTTATTTATACCAACACCAAATTAAAAAAAAATCATAGGAATATAATACGTGTCATACTATATTTCAAAATTGAATGGATGTGTGTCGAGTAAATGTTGTGTTTCTAGGTGTTCTAAGCCCATTTCCTTTTGGTGAGTGACTGTCCGTCTAGACAGAAGCCATGTTTTCATTCCACATCTCCTCTGAAGGTACTCAGCATTACTCAGCATATTCGGGCTCTGTTCTGAAACAAGGCCGGCATTCATGGATGATACAGCACACCCACAGTGTTCTGTGTTTACCTAGGCACCCATGCCTGGTCTGGGGACTAATGATCTCTGAGCATTTATAGTAAAGACAAGGGCTTGTCCAGGAAATGATTGCCACACCGTGGGCTGCAGAAACAGAAGTACCTGTCTCATCGTTAGT
This sequence comes from Acomys minous, assembly GCF_964271855.1. Taxonomy (NCBI): domain Eukaryota; kingdom Metazoa; phylum Chordata; class Mammalia; order Rodentia; family Muridae; genus Acomys; species Acomys minous. The sequence continues at coordinate 51,047,943 of NC_140490.1, read as the reverse complement.
TCATGGGTCCCTCAGCGGCCCAGGATTCCATTCTACCTTTCTCCTGACAAGTTTTGGCATTGGTCATTTTCAACCTCCAAAGGGCTCGACTACATTTGAGTCCTCAGCAGGTAGCCTAGCCCCCTTCCCAGTCACAGAAATACAACTCGAGCGGTGTTTTTGTTGCACGGGGCAAGAAGAGTCAGAAGATCATGTGTTCATCTCAGCACTGGGGAGAAGACAGGAGGACAGCTGGGCCCACTGACCACACAGCCTAGTCCTTGTCTCATAATGACCGGGCAGAGGCCTGGGGCGATGACAAGTGTGAGGACCTGAGGGATGGAGCTACAGAGTCCACATGAAAAGTCAGGCGTGGCAGTGCATCCTTGTAATGCCAGCATCAGGGGAACAGAGACAGGGGGATCCTTGGGGCTCACTGGCCACCCAGCTGGATTTAGTGAGACCCAGGTTCAGTGAGAACCCCTGTCCATGAAAAATAAGGTGAACAGCAATCAAGGGAGACACTGACATCAATTTCTGGCCTCCAAGGGCATTCAAACACACAATATGTGCACATACCTGTAAGAGCACACACACACATGCAGGAGCACACACACATGCAGGAGTACACACACATGTGCAAGTACACAGGTGCGTGTGTGTGCACACACACTCACACATACACACACATACACATACACACACACAAGAAAGCTTGATCTTGAGGAATGACACCCAAGATTGTCTTCTGGCCTCCACACACATGTGCACCTGCCCACACAGGTGCACACACACATACAAACACCTAGTACAAGACATTTATTGGCAACATTGTACATTTGTGGTTTCTGAGGTAAGCTTTGAGAAGGGAAGAATGGGAAGCTTCTAGCAATTTCTTTATGCACAACTGGGCAGTGTTAACAATGATGAAAAGGCCTGGGCTATGTCCTCAGCCAGTTTGAACTCACTTTCTAAATCCACACATACCCATTGCTCCAATGTCCACTGAGAACTGTGCTGGGCACTCCACTCAAGGCCAAAAGGAGAGAAACTCTGATCCTTGGACCAGCTCCCCTACCCAGTGAGTGCATCAGCCACCAGCCCTACTCCAGCAGCAAGAAGAGTGGATGGACGCTGATCCATCATAGAAGGATGCAGCATGCTCTCTGCATCTCTGTGGCCAGTTGAGTGTCCTGGCCTGCTGACCGGAGGGAATTGTGTCCACTCAGAGAGCTTCCATAGACTGGTAGCGATTATGCCACAAGCAGCAAACACTTACCTGGCATTGCATTGGACCATCCTGCAACTTCAAGTGTCCTGGGAGAAGAGAGAAACAGTGAAAGTCACTGAATCAATCAATTAAAAACATTTACATACTTGTGTACACTTGTATGTGTGTGTACACTTGTGCATCTGTGTGTACTTTTGTGTAGGTGGGCGTGTACCCTTGTGTATGCACATGTGCATGTGTGCATGTGTGTGTGAACACGTGTGCAGAATTCAGAAGAAAACTCATGAAAGTTGGTTTGCTCTTTCCAGCAGGTGGATCTCAGTATGAAATAGATCATTAAGCTTGGCACAAGCACATTTATGACCTGAGCCATCTCACCAGCCCTGGATTATAAAAAAACAATACACATAAAAACAGCCTGTGGCTGGTGTCCAGATGGGTCTAGACTTCAGTGGAGGAGGCCCAAGGCTGCTGTTTTGTTTGTTCATTGTGGTTCCATCTGGCCATCAGATCTTTACGACATCTGTGTACTCACAGATTTGTGGCTCAGTGGGACATGCCTTGAAAGCTGGCTCCTGGGGGCTGGAGAGATGGCTCAGCGGTTAAGACACTGACTACTTTTCCAGAGGTCCGGAGTTCAATTCCCAGCATCCACACAGGGGCTCACAACTATCTATAATGTGATCAATGTGCACTGTATACATAATAAATAAATAAATCTTTTTTAAAAAGAAAGAAAGAAAGAAAGCTGTCTCCCAAGCACTGCAAGCACGTTTTCTCCTCTGATAACAATGAAAACCTGTATTACCATGTCTATCCAGTAGAGACCTACCACACACATGCAGCAGGACCAGCCATAGTGCCAACATTGTTAACATATGCTCTCAAGAGAGTCTGAGACTTTGAGTGGTTGGTTGTATCCCTCAAGAGCTCAAAGCACAGTCACTCTCAGCAGGAGTGCAGCCCATCAGTAAACAGCTGTCACACACACAACTCAAAAGCAATCTCCCTACCGTGGAGACTGGTTCCAGCCCCCTCCCACTCCTAACCCATATCAAAACTATGGGTGCTCAAGTCCTTTATGTAAGATTTATTTCTTAATTACGTGTATGTGGTGGGAAGGGTGTGTGTACAACGAGTGCAGGTGCTCATGGAAGCCAGGGCATCAGATCCTGACGATGGAATTACAGGGGGTTATAAACTATGCAACATGGACACTTGGAAACAGTTGCATTTTTTGTTGTTTTGTTTTGGGGGGATTAAGACAGGTTTTTTTGTTGTTGTTGTTGTTGTTTTTTTGTTTTTGTTTTTTTTTGTTTTTTTGGGTTTTTTTTTGGTGTATCCTTGACTGTCCCGGCCTCACTTTGTATCTACCAGGCTGGCCTCAAACTCACAGCAATCTGCCTGCCTCTGCCTCCCAAATGCTGGGATTACAGGTGTGTGCACAGTACACTGAACCATCTCTCCAGCCCCTCAAGTCCTTTATATAAAATGCCATGGTGTGGGGCCCGAGCGATGGTTCAGTGGTCAAGAACACTTGCCGTTCTTGCAAAGGACCTGGGCTCAGTTCAGTTCCCTCCATCCACATGGTGTTTCACATCTACTCTCTTTAATTACAGTTATTACAATGTGTTCTCTTTGGGCAGCAATCATGCATGCAGTACACATACATACATACATACATACTTGAGAGATACTCATACACACAAAAATTTTAAAAACTCTTTTAAAAATGACATGGTGAAAGCTGGGCATGGTGGCACACACCTTTAATCACAGCATTCAGGGGGCAGAGGATGGTGGACATCTGTAAGTTTGAGGCCAGCCTAATCTACAAAGCAAGTCCAAGACAGCCAAGGCAACACAGAGAAACCCTGTCTCGAAAAGAAAGAAAGAAAGAAAGAAAGAAAGAAAGAAAGAAAGAAAGAAAGAAAGAAAGCACGGTGTTTGCATTGAGCCGCCATACCTTCCCATCCATTCAAGTCATCTCTAGGTTACTTATGGTACTTCATATACTGGAAATGCCATGCTAATTGCTATTCTACTGCATTGCTTAAGAAATAAAGACAAGGGGGAAAAAAGAAATAAAGACAAGGAAAACATTTGTTCAATAAAAATGCACACACCAACTATTGTAGGTCTATACAATGTAGAGCTGAGAGTTGAGAAAATACTCAAACACACGCAGAAGGGGGACTTAGATTTGGAAAGTGTGCAAGAGCCACTCTCCAGGTGTTCTTGCTCATCTCACATTTGTTTAGAGAACAGCAAATTCAAGCTCTTTTTTTTTTTTGGAATTTTCTGGAATTTTTCTTCAACTGTTTTTGGTCCAACGTTAGTTGAATTTGTAAATGTGGAGCCTGGGGGTTGGAGGGATGGTCGCATCTATATCATCGCTTGAAGAGAAGACCTTTTCTCTCTATATATTTAATTTTATGTCAGGATTGTGCCAAAATTTAGAAATTTGTATTGCACGAGACAAGAGATGAACTCTCACTGGGCATAGTGGTACACGCCTTTGATCCCAGAACTCAGGAGTCAGAGGCAGGCAGATTTCTGTGAGTTCAAGGCCAGCCTGGTCTACAAAGTGAGTCTAGGACAGCCAGGACGACATAGAGAAGCCCTGTCTCAACAAACAAACAAACAAACAAAATGATGAACTCTCTAGAGATGTATTCTTTTTAATCAAGAGAGAAAATTATAAGAAAACCATTATTGGGGCTGTAGATACAGCTCAGTGGATTAAAAACCCTAGCCAGTCCTCTACAGGAACCAGGTTCAATTCCCAGAATCCACGTAGCAGATTCCTGTATCGACATACATGATGCCTAACAGTTGTGCTTAATTCCAGTTTCAGGGGATCTGATGCTCTTTTTTAGTCTCTGCAGACACCAGACATGCATATGGTACAGAGACATACATGCATGCAGTACACACACACACACACACACACACACACACACACACACACACACACACAAAAGAAAAATACAAAGAACACATTAAAAATGAATTCTGATTAAGCTATAATGGTCCCTAGCTACAGCAGTGATAGCCAGTTATGAACTATCTTGTTCTAACCTAAATTGAACACGCTAAATTATTTATGTTTGAACCTAAAGAACATCCTAAATATACCTGTATTCACTCCTGAGTATTCAAAACGTTTACAGCACAAAGTTATACAACTTACAGAGCAGGCTATTTTCTATTAAAGGGATGGGATGTGAGAAATGAAATGTATTCTCTCAAACCACAGGTTTATCTCTAAAAGTATTAGTACTTATGATGTTCAATGCACTTGTTTTTTATTATTTTTTATTATAAAAATGCTTTAAAAATACACCAAAATTTAAAAAATACACTAAGTATCATGGATCTATAACTGTTGGTAGAATATATGTGTGCCTCAAACAATCTGAGGGTTCAATCCCCAGCACCTCATAAAACTGAGTGTAGTAGTGCAGGCCTAAAATCCCAGCACTCAAGAGGCAGAGGCGGGCTGGAGAGATGGCTCAGCGGTTAAGAGTACTGTCTGCTCTTCCAGAAGCCCTGAGTTCAATTCCCAGCAACCACATGGTGGCTCATAACCACTTATAATGAGATCTGATGCCCTCTTCTGGTGTGCAAGCATACATGCAGGCAGAATACTATATATGTAATAAATAAATAAATCTTAAAAAAAAAAAAAGAGGCAGAGGCAAGAAGGTCCGATTCACCCACTTGCTTGCTATGTAATATTCCATCTTACAGTTTATTCATTCACCTTGCCATTCTGTTTGTCTGATGTGTTTGTTTGCAGGAAGATCCTAGCATTATTTAGTTTGTTGCCCAGGTCTGCACCTACTTCTGCGGAGGGTGTGTACACTGTGGAATGAAATGGCAGGGTCATGGGCTCCACAAATGCTTGATTTTGAGATGTATTGCCAAATGGTTTTACAAAGTGGTTGTAAAGCTTCATTTATTCTTGGCAGCTACTTTCTCTGTTTCTGGCAAAGGTAAGCAGAATAAGTTTTAATGTCTCACAGGTTTCTTAGAGGTTTCTTTTCCACAAACACCATTTGAGTGAGTGAAGATTAAAGTTAGCCGAAGGCCTAAGGTGAAATTTCTTTCCAAATGACAGACTTAAAGAAAAAACCCAAACCAACCCCAGAAGTGTAAAAGTGCTCTGGGCAAAATACACTGGGGAGTGCCTTGTTGCCAACACATCTGAAAAGTAATTCCAGATGGTCGGCTCAGAAAATGGACAACGAGCTGACCAGCCTGGATCTAATCGTCTCCTACAGTTCTCATTAGAACAAACAAAATACACAGGATTTAATCACCAATATCAGCGCAATGCCACTCACAGACACCTAAGCAAATCAGAACCCTGCGGTAAGACCACAGCAACACTAAGAAGCAGAACAGGTTTGAGAGAGGAGGGGAAGAAAAAGAAATTAGGCTGCAGGTGAAACTCAAGGATAGAGCATTTTCCTAGCAGTCGACTCCATCCCCACCACTAAAACTAAGACAGACACCAGTCTCTACGTTCCCAAAGAACTGTTGGAAATGGAAAGTGAAGAAATCTTCCGCAGAACACTAGTACACCCATTACAGTGGTCAAGGAAGAACTTGGCATCTGACTCCAAAGAAACTTTGAAAGCATCTTTTGCATGACTGGGCAAGAATGAGGTCACCAGTGACACACACACACACACACACACACACACACACACACACACACACACACACACACCTGGCTCTTCAACAGATTTCCTGCCTACATCAGTAAGGTCTCCTGTAGTTTTAAATGAAAATCCCACATCATTCTATTTTACCAATAAAGACTCAGGAACCAGATGTTGTCGTGAAAAATCTGCTAGTGGTAAAAAACAAACAAACAAAAAACAAAAACACAAAAAAAAAGAAAAAAAACTGATAGCCCAGAGAGGCATAGAAAGCACCCAGATGAACTTCCTACTCAGCTCACATCCCAAGGGAGAAGGCCCAAAAGGCTCACTAGCTCAGCTGACAGCCCAGGAGGAAAGGCCAAAAAAACCCAAGGACAAAAGCTTGCTAGCTCAAAGCTGAAAAAGCCAAAGGCCACAGAGCTGAGGAGCTCAAGAGCTAGAGTAATAAGAGCCAAAGAGCTGAAAGCTGAAGAACTAAAGCTAAAATCCTAAGCCTCCAAAAGCTAAAAGCACCAAAGACCCCATTTACTTCTGCTTTATTAAATCTTGTGTACAGACCCCTCTGGGATTAAAGGTGTGTGCTAGGGCTGGCTGAACCACACCTTAGTCACCTGTTTACAATAAACAAAGTTCTTGCACTAAAGTTATGTTAGGGCTCAACCACAAGAAACAGGGATTTACAGTTCAATCTCTGGGATCAAAGACAGATGATTATAGCTCACAACCTCAGGGATCACATTGGGATCAAATATCCTGCAAAGGTCTCCATATATCCAATTATTATTATTATTTTATGGAGGATGATATGAAAGCTAATAGCTAGTTGAGAAAATTGTTAAGCTATCCTAGTTTAAAAAGGAAATAACTGCCAGGCCTCATGGCACAAGCCTTTAATCCCAGCACTTGAGAGGCAAAGGCAGGCAGATCTCCAAGAGTTTGAAGCCAGCCTGTTCTACATAGCAACACAATGAATGAGAGAAGAGTGAGACATCTTGCCAGCCTCTGCTTTATTTTTTACTTAATTTGGGGGTAGGGGTTCTAGGGTAGAATCCAGAATCCTTGCACAGACTTGACATTAAACCGCATCCTTAGCCCTGGGCTATCTTTCACTGTGGGCAGCCGTCCCACTTGCTTGCCACAAAGCTCAGATTCCATAGGCAACACCGTGGAAGGCACCACTCAGTCTGACACACAGGGACTCCATGTTTGTCCCATTCAGCCCCAGTCTGTAGTGCTGACTAAACGCACAAAACTCAGAGTCTTTGTTTTCCCCAGCCCAAAATGTTATCTTGTTCTTCATCACCCTCCAGCCATTCAGCAGTCCTTGGTGAGGCACAGTAGTCCACCGGTGGCCTTCAAAGATGGGATGGGACATAAGATTTAGAAACTTAGAAGTGAGAGAGGAGATCACGGTGAGTGGGCAGTTTGGGGACACTCTCCAGAAGCCTAGCTTTAACATTTCAGTCTTCCCATCCATACCTGACCACTATTCTCTGTTCTGGAATATGTCCCATAGTCAAAGCCAAGAGCCATGGCCCATCAAACCATGGGTGGGCTCCCAGACAACAGCATTCTCCGGTGGTATTTTATTAACTAGGGCTCCATGAAAGGTCAAGTTACAGACACAGTAGCCAGCACTCAGGAGGCGGAGGCAGGCGGATCTCTGTGAGTTCCAGGCCAGCCTGGTCTACAAAGCAAGTCCAGGACAAACAAGGCTACACAGAGAAACCCTGTCTCAAAAAAACCAAACCAAAACCAAAACCAACAAAGATCCTGTCTCAAAAAAAAGAAAGGAAGGGAGGGAGGGAGAGAAGGAGGAGCTTGAGAGTTAGCTGAGTGGTTAAGATCAAGAAGGTAGCTGGGTGTGGTGGCGCACACCTTTAATCCCAGCACTCAGGAGGCAGAGGCAGAGACAAGCCAATCTCTGTGAGTTTGAGGCCAGCATGGCCTATAAAAGCAAGTTCAGGATAGCCAAGGCTACACAGAGAAACCTTGTCTTGAAAAACCAAAAATAAAAAATAAAAAGAACACAAACATAGTGCTTTTGCAGAAGATCCAAGTTTGGTTCCCAGTACCTGTGCCCAGCACTACTATCTGTAATTCTAGCTCCAAGAGATCCAATACTCTTTTCTGACTCCCAAGAGCACTGCACTTATATACAACAAATCTACACATAGGCACACACGTATACACACAATCAAAAATAAAAGTAAGCCAAATGTAGTGGTGTATACCTTTAATCCCAGCACTTGGGAGACAGAGGCATGTGGATCTCTGTGAGTTGGAGGCCAGCCTGGCCTACAAAGAGAGTTCTAGGACAGCCAGGGCTATTTATTACATAGAAAAATCCTGTTTCTGCCTGCTCCTCATCCCTCCCAAAAAAATAAAAATAAAAATAAAAAATTAAAAATAAAAAAACCCAACCAAATATAAAATCTTAAAAAGAAAGAAAGAACAAAAGGGAAAATAGCATCTGAGAAGGAAGACTGAGTCATTCAACGGGCTACAGAGAGTGGCCTTGTCTCAAAAAGAAAACTAAAAGAGAGATAGAAAAAGAATAGAAAAGAAGATTCTGGAATGCATCAGTCACATGCCTTCTAAAAATACCTAAGCAGGGCCCACGGCAAGAGGTGATCCACACACACAGAAAAACACACAAGGGGAGAAAGGACCAAAGAAGCAAATACGTATTTGGGTTCCTCAAATGTTGGCATAACAGCCCTGAGGAGACAGCGCAGGCACAGCCTCATAAATGCCTCTGGTCCCTTGCCAGCCATAGTATTTGTGTCAGGCCACTGGGAGCCAAGGAGGACTGATGGGAGTTCCATGGTCTCAGGCCACACGCTGGGAAGTCAGCAATATCACAGAGGAGCTGAGGCAGCAGAATCTTCCAGAAATCTTCCTGAGAGGACGACCCAGTCTCTCTGTACCAGCAAAATGCCAGTGGGAAAAGGGATCAGCTGGGGACAAGGAGACTGTCCTCCCCACTCAATAGCTTGTATAGAGAGCCCCATTTAGGAGGAAAGGCAAACCCCAGTCACATGGGGCAGGGCCTTAGACTCCCATGTGGTCCTGGGTTCCACTTAGCCTAAGCACCCCCATCACGCCCCAACTGCTGATCTGAGACCGTCAGTTAACCAGAATGGCCTCTGCAGTCCCCTCTAACTCCCTATCCAACCCTGCTGTGCTGTTCTGTGCTGTTTCCCTCTCTGGTCCTGCCATTCTTGGTCCTTGTCACTGGCAAAGCCAGGGAGTACCAGCTGCAGGCTTCTAAAGAAGAGGGGGACTTGAGAAAATTGCCAGAGCAATAAGCACCTTCCCTGCCCTGCCCTGCATCCCCATGACAGGCTCCTTCATGACCATAACCGCCACCCTGTTTCATTCTTCTCCTTCTTATGTTGGCCAGGGAGGAACCTGAGCAAACACCCACTTATGGCAAGATGGAATCCGTGGCCGTGTATGGGCAGGCTGCCTCATATTTGTGCAGTGCTTTGGCGTCTACAAACATCTCATGCATTATCACGTTTTTGTCTGACAACTGATAACCAGGCCAGGTCATGTTAACACTGCCCTAAGAATATAGAAACTTAAACTTGAAAGAGCTTATGCGATAGCCTTAAGGTCAAACAACTACTCCGTACCAAAGCAGAATGCAAACCCTGTCGTATAATAGCTGCCATAAATTGAATGCTTACTATCATGGCTGTGTTCCTGCCCCACGTGTTAAATGTAGTTTAACCTTCATGTAAACTCTATTATGTCATTTTACGCCACATAGGGACACTACATGACATAAATGTTTCCTCTTCACATTTCATGTCAAATCATGACCTCAGCCAGGAAACAAAGTAATACAGACGAGAGTCCTAAGAGAAAGTTTAGAAAGTACAGTATCAATAGTGAGCAACAGGGTCTAGGAGTGCAGGCCTGTAATTGCTGCTACTTAGGACATTCAGGCGGAGGGTCAGGAGGTCCAGGCCTACCTGCGCTACAGTGTTAGTAAAAGGGTTGTTCAAAATAAAACACACAAAAGGAGCAAAGGAGAGGACTGGGGAGATGGCTCAGTTAGCAAAGCACCTGCTGGGCAAGCTGAGGACCTGAGCTCACTGCCCAGAACCCATATGAAAAAGCCAGATATGGGGGTGTCACTTGTAATGATGGGGAACCAAGATAGAAGGATTTCTGGGGCATACTGGCCAGCCAACCATGCTGATGGAACTGGTGAGATCCAGGCTGGTGAGAGACCCCATTTGAACTAAAACTAAACAAAGCTGGTGGCTCCTAAGGAATGAATTCTAAGTTTGACCTCCTGTTAGTGCTTGTGTGCATGGTACACACATGAACACACACACACACACACACACACACACACACACACACACACACACACGCACAAGCATGCACACACTAGCATCTTTTGTTTTTGTTTTTTTGAGATAGGGTTTCTCTGTGTAACCTTGGCTGTCCTGGACTTGCTTTGTAGACCAGGCTGGCCTCGAACTCACAGAGATCCACCTGCCTCTGCCTCCCGAGTGCTGGGATTAAAGGTGTGCGCCACCACTGCCCGGCCACACTAGGATCTTGACACAGGGTCTTTATTCAAAAATGTGACCTAAGCAGGAAACTGCAGGTTCCAGCAATTAAACCTGTAGCCTAAATGAAAAGAAGGGTGGTGACAATAGCAGCCAGTGCCTGACAGGACACAGAGGGGAGATTTCAAAGTATTTAACTGCAAAGAAAGATAAGCAGTTGCATATAGAAGTGTAGGCAGGGCTGGAGGAGGCTGGAAGGGAGTGGGCGAATCCAGAGACAGCAAAAGCTGGGGAACAGCTTATCAACTCTAGGTCTGAAGGGATGTGGAAGTCAGTTCAACACTATGACAAAATAACTGACACCATCACGTTATAAGAAGGACAGGGTATTGCTGGGTGAGGTGGCACACGCCTTTAATCCCAGCACTTGGGAGGCAGCGGCAGGTGGATCTCTGTGAGTTCGAGGCCAGCCTGGTCTACAAAGGGAGTCCAGGACAGCCAAGGCTACACAGAGAGACCCTGTCTCGAAAAACTAGAAAAGAAAGAGGAGGAGGAAGAGGAGGAGGAGGAGGAAAGGGTGTTCAGCCCATGCTTCCAGAGGTTCCAGGCTGTGGTGGGATAGGCCTTTGATCCTGGGTTTGTAGTGAACGAGAGAATTCCACACCAGGAAGTAAGCAGGGGAACCTAGCTGCTCCCACATGACAGCAGGGAAGAGTTCTGTTCCCAATAAATCCATACCACCCACTGGGCCCTACCTTCTGAAGGCTCCGCTGCCTCCCAGTAGCACCAAGCTGAAGACCAACTCTTCCACACATTCTAGACCAAAGTACAGTAGGGCAAAGGACAAACATGTGCTACTGGGGGGACCAATGATTGCCAGAACTGAAATGGAACAGCTCCCTAGGATGGGGTGCAGCCATTTCTAGTGCTGTATAGCCCCCTCTACATAAGTCTCCATCAGCAGGAAGCTCCTGGAAGCCGGTGGGCAGGGAGCAATCCAGGAAAGTGGCCCCTGAGATCTTTGGGACCACCATCAGTGCAGAGAAAGGCAAAATGAACAGGAAACCCGGAGCATGTAGAAATAACCAGAAGGATTCCGGGACTGGCCCCTCCCAGGCAGTGGTTTAGCTAAAGCCATCTTGGAACACTGACTGCTTCTTCAGCTGAGCGGCTGTGCCTCAGCTCCTGCTTTAAATGCAGCCAATTTGCATAAACCGCATACTAACGAGAGTGTCAATATTTCCTGCATTTCTTTTCCCAGAGACTTCACAGTGTTCCTCTTCTTCGGGCAAGTGTCTCCAGGGCTCCTAGCCAGGCCTCAAAAGACAAGGGAGAGTTCATTCGCTGCCTCCCCCGTCAGAGCACTCAGCAATGCTACTGTGGAGTATATAGCTGCACTTTGATTCACCATGTGCGTAGGTCCCCATAAACTCACGGCAAGCTGACAGTGTCCTAGGTTGAGATGCACTTAGTCCATCGAACCGTCCAGATATCCTAACTTAGCAGCATGGCACGATACAGTGTTGGGTGGCTATAGGGCTCTGGGGCTGACAGTGGCTGGGATCTGAATTGTATCATCAGCCCAGAAAAAGAATCAAACCTCAAGCTGAAAATACAGCTTCTGCCAGGCATGGTGGCGCATGCCTTTAATCCCAGCCCTCAGGAGGCAGAGGCATGCGAATTGCTGTGAGTTCAAGACCAGACTGGTCTGCAAAGGGAGTCACAAAGAAACCATGTCTCAAAAAAAAAAAAATACAGTTTATCATTTTTGCATCATTATAAACTAAAAAATATTAAGCCATCATAAATCACAGGAATCTAAATTCAAAGGGCTAAAATCAGCATCTCAAAGATATGTCTGCATTCCCAAGTTCACCGCACTATTAGACAGTAGCCGAGATCATCTAGAGACAGCTTAATTGTCTATGAATAGATGAGTGAACAAAAACAATGAACTCTGTGTGTGTGTGTGTCTGTGTGTGTGTGTGTGTATGTGTACACATGCACGCGCGTGTATCCAGTGTAATGTTGTTCAGGCATAAAAAGAAGAAAACCTTGCCAAGTATAACAACATGGACAAGTCTGGTAGACGTTATGTAAAGTGAACTAAACCAGACACAGAAGGACACATAATCTCATTTACAGGCAGAACTTTAAATAAATGTACAGAAACAGACAATAGAATGAAGTGGGCAGAGGCAGGGAAGAAGTTGGAGAGATGTTGATCCCAGCATCTAACTTACAATGTTGAGAATATACAGCTCACTGAGCAGATTGCTCGCTTAGATGTATGAAATCCTGGGTATGAAAATGCCCAGCACAGCACAAACTGGGAGACAGAGCGTCAAAAATTCAACCATCCTTGGCTACAGAGGGAGTTCCGGGCCAACCTGAGATACACAGAACCTGGTCCTAAGAAAGGGAAAAAAAGGGAATAAGCTCTGAGCTCCCAGTGCGGAGTCTGGAAACTGTGATTAAGAGCTCTGTATTGAGGCCGGGTGTGGCAGCACACTCCTTTAATCCCAGGCACTTGGGAGGCAGAGGCAGGGGGATCGCTGTGAGTTTGAGGCCAGGCTGATCTACAAAGTGAACCCAGGACAGCCAAGGTTACATAGAGAAACCCTGTCTTGAAAAACAAACAAACAAACAAACAAACAAACAAACAAAGAGCTCTGTCTTGTGCTGGGCGTAGTGGTGTCAAGAGGTAGGGGCAGGGGCATCTCTGTGAGTTTGAGGGCAGCCTATTCTACACAGAGAGTTCCAGGACAGCCAGGGGTACATAGAGAATCCTGTCTTTAAAAAAAAAATAAGTAAATAAAATAAACAACAGAAATGTTGTAGTGCATCCTCGAAACTCACTAAGAGTTCATCTTAAGCTCTCTCGTCAGCTCACACACATCCACAGCCCAAATTACAACCTCCGCCCTGTGGTAGATGTGTTAATCACTTTAATCGCAGCAATCACTTCACAATGCATATATGCATCAAATGATCACATTGTATACCTTGAAAACATACATTTTTGTCAGTGGTACATCAATAAAGCCAAAAAATAAAAATGCTTCTCCCTCAAAAGAATGAGACAAAGCAGAATCCAAGCATCCTCTTCATTTGTGTCTACCCCTCAGTGTCTCTAGCTTTTCTTCCTTAAAAGGACTTATCGCAAGAACTTGGTGTCAGAGAGCATGTTAGTTTCCAGACTGACTGTGTTTCCAGCTTTCTGGGGCCTACAGCATCTGGTTGTCATGCAGGCAGAGGTGACAACATCTGCACCAACACCTCTGGTGGGGTGATACCTGGTAGGTGATGCTGCCAGGCCTTTGTGCTATGGACGGAGGCGAGAGGGTAGGTAGGGTGGGCTCCCCCCACAGCAGCTGTTACCGTGGGAAAGAGAGGGAGGGCTCGCTGCTGAAAAACAGGAAAACAGAGTGGGAGGCTTACAAACAAAACGCTGGCCCAACCTGGTAAAGGGGCTAAAGGTGCTTTGCTGACAGCCCGATTTCCATCTCTCCAACCTGCATAGTAGGAGAAAAATGACTCTCACAGATCGTCCCAACTTGAACATGTATTTCATGGTGCACGCACACACGTGCGCACAAACACACACACACACACACACACACACACACAGACACACACACACACAAATATAAAACAAAACAAAAAGCCCTCACAACAGAAAGGATGCTTGGGGCCAAACTAAAAGGCCTCAGAAGCCTGGGGGCCTTTCCAGGATGTTCCAGAACCTTTAGGAGACACAGCATCTCAGAATTTAAATGACAGCTACTCTGCAGGGACACCTGGGTAGACTGGGGAGGGAGCAGAATGAAAAAGGAGTCTCCAGTCTCTCTCTCTCTCTCTCTCTCTCTCTCTGTGTGTGTGTGTGTGTGTGTGTGTGTGTGTGTGTGTGTGTGATGGTCTGTATGCTGCTGTGTGTGTCTATGTGAAGGAAATGGTTGTCTTAGGGTTTTATTGCTGTGATGAGACACACCATAACCACGGCAACTCTTTTTTTCTTTTTTTTCTCACCTGCATTTATTTATTTTTAATTTTTTTTACATATGTTTATATTATTACACATATAGACAATAAATTACCTACAGCAAGAAGAATCATGAAACAATCAGGAATTATGTATATGTTATATTCATATACGTTTTGGCTATTTGTATTTGGCAGCCTTGAAGAAAATCTTTCCTATCTTGGTGAGTCTAAAATTCTGAATGTAAATCAATATCTATCATATCTCAACACAGCAACTCTTATAAAGGATAATATTTAATTGTGGCCTGCTTACAGTTTCAGAGGTTTAGTCCATTATTATCATGGTGGGAAGCATGGCAGCATGCGGGCAGACATGGTGCTGAAGCAGCTGAGAGTTCTACAGCTGGATCCACAGGCAGCAGGAAGAGACAGTGAGACCTCAGACCTGGCTTGAGCTTCAGAGACCTCAAAGCCCACTCCCTCTGACACACTTCCTCCAACAAGGCCACGCCTCCAACAATGCCACTTCCTATATGTCTATGGGGGACATGTCCATTGAGACCACCACAAGTTATGTTTAAACTGTAGAGGTCAGGCGGTGGTGGTGTATGTCTTTAGTCACAAAACTCAGGAGGCAGAGGCAGGCAGATCTCTGAGTTTGTGGCCAGCCTGGTCTACAGAGTGAGTTTCAGGACAGCCAAAGCTATACAGAGAAACCGTGTCTCAAACAACAACAATACAAACAAACACATAAAACAAAACAAAACCAAAAAACACCTGTAGAGGGGTCTGCATCCCCTGAGGCACTTTTACCTTTAACATCAGAGCCCTCACACTGTTTGAGAACAGTTCTCAGACAGTATTTTTGCAAAATGTTTTTGTTTTTGTTTGTTTGTTTGTTTCTTGAGACAGTTTCTTTGTGCTAGCCTTGGCTTTCCTGGACTCCCTTTGTAGACCAGGCTGGCCTCAAACTCACAGAGACCCACCTGCCTCTGCCTCCCTGGGAGCTGGGATTACAGACATGTGCCACTACACCCGACTGTGAAATGCTAAGACAGAATGCAGGCCACATTTAAGGACCACAGAGTCTCAGATACACTAGCCTATGGGACAAGGTTGGCTGAAGGACTACAAATGCTAAGTCTCTGACTCTTAGACCGGGTCTTGGGGGAAGGTCAAACACATTTTCCTTTATGGCCTTTACAAAGACTTGGTAACAAAAAACAAAGCCCCAGTGGACAGAGAAATCAAATGGGCCACAGTCAGAACGCCCACTGGAGGCTTTCTCTTGCTGGAAAAGATGGCTCAGCAGTTAAGAGTGCTCTCCTGGAAGACTCAAGTTCAGTACCCAGTACCCATAAGATGTACCTCCCAATCACCTGCTATTCCTGCTCAAGGGATCAGATGCCCTCTTCTGACCTCTGTGGGTAGACACAGACACAGATACACACACACACACACACACACACACACACACACACACACACACACACACACACCCCTTTTTAAAAAAAGAAACAAGTGCCTTTCTTTTTTTTAAATTAATTTATTCAGATTACAACTAAATTGTTATTCCATCACTTGTATCCTCCCATTCCTCTCTTCCTCACACTCTCACCCTATTGCCCTCCCCCTAGGTCTATGACTGAAGCGGCCCTCCTCCCCCTCTGTATGGTCATAGGCTATCAAGTCTCACACAAGTGCCTTTCTGTTGGGGTTATTGCGTATGGACTGTTCTCCCCTCCAATTTTGCTCATTTAATGACACTTTACTCTCCTACTATTTCACATCTGAATGGTAACCAGGCCAAGGAGCCTGGAGGCTTATGGGAAAAGGCAATAACAAGCATGCAAGTTACTTTATCTCAGCCCGAGTGGCAGGTAAAGAAATCAGGTTCATTCTTGTCACAGAAAAGACTTGAGGGGTTCATGAATGATGGTTCAAAAAATGTCAGGGTCTGGGGACCTTGGGGAGGGAATACTTTTTGGCTGCTAGCTGTCTGGTCGGTGGCTGCAGTAAGGTTTGAGCACAGCGGAGGTAGTTAATTGTTTCTCCACGCCTTCATCTCACCTAGGTTTCAGAAATCTTGGGTAGCCACAACTGAGCTGCTCCTCAAGGGTCCTGATTAGGCAATGGAACGTATTTGACAACTTGCCCCTCGCAGTTGGTTGTGGGAAGGACTGTAAGCTTTGTCACAGGTGAAAGCAGTCTAGGCGGGCTTTACCCTTGGACACACCATGGATACCTTGAGATAGACTGGGTGGAGCCATCCTGGGCTTGGAATACAGGATGCTGACTGGGGACTCCACCCGGACTATTGTTTTTCTAATCAACCCTCAATGGGAGAAGGAGACCGCCCCTTGGCAGCATGTGAGAGAGGCAGGTGGAGAGGAGAGAGCAGCAACTGGTTCAGACCGGGCTTGAGCACTCATAGATCTGAAGGAGGATCAGTGAACAGGCCGGACCAGCACGCAGACCAGAGATACCTAGGGACCCGTCCCGTGGAACGGATACCGGAAGGTTCACTCTTTTTTCCCTTTAACCTTTTTTCCCTCTTGGGTAAGCTAGTTGGGTTGTATAAGAAAGTTTAATTGTTAAAAAACAGAGCCTACAGTTGGTGCTTCACTAAAAAGGGAAAGCACCTGCAGATACTTCATGCAGACCTTTTAAAACTTGTGGTGTCAACCCCAGATGTGCTTTTGGTCTCAACCTTAGCCATTCCGACCCCTCAAACATCGCCTACTCAGAGTTGTTCCAGACTTCTCCACAGAAAGCAGCTTTCCTCTTAGGCCTGTTTAATCTTCTTCGTCCCCGTTATTAAGAATTATTTTTTATTTGTTTAGTTTTAGTATTCCTTTTCCACAATCCCTCCTCTGAATCCCAAAATGAATAAAAGATGTTTGTCCCATCTCCCATTGCTGGTCAGCTGACTGGGACTCTTTGGGTTTGGGGACCTAGACATCACCACAGTTTAAAGTTCCCCGGGGAGCAGGCAACAGCTTGCTGACCTATGGCAGAGCTGAATACGGAATCACCAGAAGACAGTTTTGAAACACTGACATGTGAGAGCCCTCACCTTGGGTCACCTCATCTCCTGAGGAACCTTCTTGTTTCAAAGGTGCTTTGGGTGAGCATGTTGCAGAGTCAGGGCTGAACTCCCAGCCCTGCGGCCACCTCCTTAATTAGGTTAGTCCAAGCAGTGAACTTGTCTCTCCAGCATCCTCTGTCTTCAGGAGGGTGAAACTGCATGACTTGAACCCGCATTTTCTTTTTCTACTGTAAATTGCACGTGAATTGAGCCTGGCACCACCTTAAGCCATTAGTCATTTGGTGCAAATTACCTCCTGGCTCCTCTCCTTTGGGAAGCTATCTCAGTGGACTGCTAGAGGGTGTCGGCAAGTGCAGAGACAGGCAAAGTAGGACAACAGCAGCAGATCAAACAAATCCCTTCACCCGAATCATCGCCTCCATTCCCAGCATTCCCCAGAACTTTCTCATCTGGCTCATACATCATCCACCTGTGGGATAATGACCTTAGCGTGCAGTTGGAGGGTGCCCTTGAACAAGCCTAGCATTCAGAGCTCTCCCAAAGCAGTTACTCGGAATGTTAAAATGCCTTAGGCCAGTTAAATCTGGGAGGTTGTCTGTGTACCAGAAAACAATTCACAAAATTGGGCAACTCCCCAAGCTAAGACAGAGCAAGAAGGTTCTAGGGGCTCTGGCAAAAGATGCAGCGGGACAGGATTTATAGAAAAACGGAACAGGGGCTACAGCAGGATCATCCACTAATTAAATAGCTTAACTAGTTGTTTACAGCTTAACCCGTTAATTGGCTAGAGAGCCTCTTGCAGCCATCTAAAGCCCATTTACTAAGGTTAAACTCTATACTGGTTTGGTCTGTTGAGCTGAGCACAGATGCTCAGTCCAAGACCAGGGCCTCCTACACATTGTGTTCAATAGTGAAGACCAAGGGGCCTATGGGACAAGGGAGGGGGTGCGAAGGGGCCTATGGGACAAGGGAGGGGGTACGAGTTATGGTGTGACTCTAAAGATCCTCCATGGTGCCTGTTCTGAGTGCTCGGTTTTCAGTTCGGTGAGGCTGTTTTGAGAGGCAGTGGGGGCATAGGTAATGGAAGTAGTCAACTAGGAGGGGCCTAAAGGTTAAAGGCTGACTCCTAGTCCTGGCTGCTGGCTGCTTTCTGGTCGGCCAAGAGCCTCCAACACACTATGGTGGTTGGAGTTCCTCCACCACACCTGTTCTGACACGATGGACCCGAAACCCAAGAGTCAAAAGAAATCTCTACCTTAAGTTTCCTTAACCAAAAACAAAAACAAAAACAAAAAAACAAACGGGCATGGTGGTACACACGATTAATCCCAGAATTTGGGAGGCAGAGGCAGGTAGATTGCTGTGAGTTTGAGGCCAGCCTGGTCTACAAAGCGAGTCCAGGACAGCCAAGGCTACACAGAGAAACCCTGTCTCAAAACAAAACAAAAAAACTTTCCTTAAATGTTCTCTGGCTTCTGTGAGGAATCTTGGTCACAGTGATGCCGCAGTTACTCATCCAGGGTGGAGTTCACATGTGTCAATCACCCGAACTGCCACGAAGTAGATGACGGGGCTAGGTTCCAAGCCAGGAGCCTATGAAGCCAAAGCTGGCTGTTATTTTCCTGGGTTGAGCTGGCATCTTATTGAGAAAGGTCCATGATCACCAATGCTTTAGAAGTAGAAAGTTGTGGATGTTAGAAGAATAAATTTGTTAATATTCCTGTAGCAACACAGAAATAGTTATACTAGAGGGCACAGAACCACACATCAGACTCTTGTCAGTTCATTTCAAGATCTATGGCTAGGTTTAAGGTTTTGGAGGTTGACAGTTGCAGACAATTACATACTGCAGGCCTGAGTGTCATATAAAGAATCGTAAAAAACAAAAATTAAAAAATTAAAAAAAAAAAGAATCGTGTGTGTGTGTGTGTGTGTGTGTGTGTGTGTGTGTGTGTGTGTGAAGAATCATATATAATAGAAACAATGTAATAGACAGGTGTACTGGATATTATTATGTCAACTTGACACAAGCTAAAGACTGGGTTGTAGGTAAGCCTATAAGGCATTTTCTTAGTTAGTGATTGATGGGGGAGGGCCCAGCCCGGGAGGGCCCAGCCCATTTGACACCAGCTAAAGTCATCAATTAAGAAAATGCCTCCATAAGGTGGGAAGTGTCATCCTTGAGCTGGTGGTCCTGGGTTCTATAAGAAAGCAGGCTGAGCAAACCATGGGGTTCAAGGCAGTGAGCAGGAGCCCTCCATGGCCTCAGCACTCGCCCCCCCCCCCCCCGCACTCCCCCCCCCCCTTCCAGGATCCTACCCTGCTTGAGTTTCGGTACTGACTCCCTTCAGTGATGGATGATGATGGGAAAGTGTAAGCTGAAACAAACCCTTTTCTCTCCAACTTGCTTTGGCCATGGAGCTTCATCACAGCTACAGTAACTCGAACACGGGACTCTGATCTACAAGTCTTGGCTTTATAACTTTTAATTTTTCTTCTCTACCCGAGGTCTTGGCTTTGATCCCAAAATATAAAGGTAAAAATTTCCTTTTCATTATCTGTTTTATTTCAGCAGCAGCCAAGCCACACAAAAAGTTGGAGGCTCACCCTGTGAGCGCTGTTTGACGTCTGCGGAGGGGGAAGAGGAGCGCTTTATGTTTAGTTCAAGTCATACGTTTGCTGTTTGCTGAACACCCACAAAATACTGTCACTTTGCCAAAATTAGACACTTCGAATAAAGCAAAACACACCCTGTGAGCGTCTGTCAATGGAGTAGGCACTGGAGGGACGGCTCTGAGGTTAAGAACACTTGCCGCTCTCGCAGAGGACCACTTCTGACTGCCTCAGACAAAAGGCACGCAGTGCACAGACAGCCATACAGGCGAAACAGCCGTAGATGAAAACAAAATAAAATCCAAACAATCCCGCTGAGGTGAAGCTGGGCTGCTGGGCAAGGGTTTCCCTTAGCCACTGTAGAGAGCTTGGCGCGAACAGCGAGCTTGCCTTCAGCAGGACTCACTCGGCTTCCTCCTGACCGATAACCTAAACTCTCCCAGAGAGATCTGATAACATTCCTGAAGCCGTTTCCTACTATTGTGGCTGACATTTTCAGAATGCGCCCAGACTCTCTCAAAGATTTATCAGAGAAATATCTCAATTCTTATCATTACGGAAGGAGAAAGTGTCGAAATCACATCCGTTCAGAAGCCTAGAGGAACTGCGAGCTTCGCTTGGTCTATCATTTTGCTCCTCTGTCTGCAAAAACACAGAAAATAACTGCGACTGTACATTCATTTCCTGATGAACTGAATTTTATCATTTCACAAAACTGGAAAAAAAATTTTTTTTCTGCAGCCTGGAGAGAGATTTTATTCTGCTTAGGAATGGATAATGTCCAGAGAATAAAACCCAGTGAGAAGAAAGGTTTCTCTACAGATATGGAGTCTTTTGGGTGGGGAAGGATTGACACAAGATTTCTCTGTGTAGCCTGACTGTCCTGGAACTGCCTCCATAAACCAGGGTGGACTCACTCAAGAAATCTGCCTGCTTTTGCCTCCCCAGTGCTGGGACTAAAGGCATATACCACTACACCCACCTCAGAAATGTAGTTTTTGTTTGTTTATTTGTTTTTGTTTTTTCGAGACACGGTTTCTCTGTGTGTAGCCTTAGCTTTTTAGACCAGGCTGGCCTTGAACTCACAGCGATCTACCTGCCTCTGACTCACAAGTGCTGGGATTAAAGGCGTGCACCACCACTCCCAGCCAAAAATGTAGTCTTAATGTCAACTTGGAAAATATATATTCTTTCACGTTTGAGATACTAACAATCAATTCTTAGGCCTTGCACATACAAGGCAAGTGCTCTACCATTGAAGTGCGACCTCAGCCCTTAAATGTATTCTCATACAAATGATGGTAATGTCCTTCCGCTGTGTTGGCTTTCCCTAAAATATCATGTGTTCTTCTTCCCAACGCTTCCCTCAATATTCACAGGGTCTGGCTTTCCCTGACTCTGGAAACTTTATAGCCTCAGATTCAAAGAGAAGAAAAGTAACCGTGAAGTAAAGTGACCTGGGAAGAAACAGGAGACGCAGTGCTCAAACCTAAACCTGGAAGTTCCGTCATCTCACTCACCCTCCGTCCCTCGTCACTGACTGATTCATGCCAGACGCCATGCATGATGCTATGGACGCATTGGTGGGCAGACAGATACGCTCTGTTTAAGGCCAGAGCTTCTCATATGTCTGTGTGCCTCAGAGTCACTCAGAGGAGTCAGTGAAACCAAGGTGACCACACCCGCCTCCAGCATGTCTGCATCTGTGGGTGCACGTGGGCTCTGAGGCTGCTTCAAGGCGATGGTGAAGATGCTGGTCTGAGAACTCTGCCTTGAGAGCCAGCTGTCTAAGGAGACTTCAGTATAGCAGCAGAAGGCGTTCTGAGTTGTCCTGCATGAGACGGGAGCCTAGAGGTTGACCTCAGCTGTGGGGACAGGAATGTGTACCTAGCCAGTGTCCCAAGATTTTAATATCTCTGGAACTGAGCTACAGCAAAGACTGACCATTCCTTTACATCCTGGCTTGTGTGTGTGTGTGTGTGTGTGTGTGTGTGTGTGTGTGTGTGTGCATATATACATGCATTATCATACATACAAGTGTGTGTGAGCCTGCATATATGCATGCATTCTCATATGTACAAGTGTGTGTGTGTGTGTGTGTGTAAGACTGCATCTATGCATGCATTTTCATATGTACAAGTATGTGTGTATGTGTATGTGTGCACTGTGAGTCTGTATATATATATCTCCTCATTTGGACAAGTGTGTGTAGTGCACATGTGTGCTCCTATGCATTTGGAGACTAGAGGACATCCATGTGGGTTTTTTTGAGATAGGTTCTTTCACTGGCTTGGAGCTCACCAAGTAGGCTTGACTGATCTGCCTGTCTGTCTCCCCAGTGTTGGAGACACAAAAGAAAGGCTTTTCACATGAGTGCGTAGGTCTCCATGCTTGGAAAGTCCACATGGTGGAAGGAGAGAGCCAGCTCCTGTGGGTTGACCTCTGACCTCTACCCGTGTGCTGTGACACACATATACCCACACAGAGATAAGGAAATAATTGTAAGAACATTTTTTAAACCTTGTTTTAAATTTTTTTTTGTATTAAAATTGTTTTAAAGATTTAAACTCAGACATGCTGCTGAGCTGTGGTGGGGATGGGCCAAGGATCTGCTGAACACAGGCAGACCCCTCTCAACAAAGAACGGTGTCACCTCCTCTTTCCTTCCAGTGACTCTAAACAATAAGTCTCTAGCCGGGCGGTGGTGGCCCACGCCTTTGATCCCAAAACTCAGCAGGCAGAGGCAAGTGGATCTTTCTGAGTTCGAGGCCAGCCTGGTCTACAGTGTGAGTCCAGGACAGCTAAGGTTACACAGAGAAACTCTGTCTGGAAAAACCAAAACAAAAACCAAAAAAAAAACAAAAACAAAAACAAAAACAAAAACAAAAAGAATAAATCTCCAGCTGGGCCGGGTAGCACACGCCTGTAACCCCAGCACTTTCAGAAGCAGAGGCAGGCGGATCTCTATGAGTTCAAGGCCAGTCTGGTCTACAGAGTGAGTCTAGGAGAGCCAAGGCTACACAGAAAAACTCTGTCTTGAAAAAAAAAAAAAAAAAAAAAAGAATCTCTAGTCTGATACTTGGGGCCCAGGGTGGGGAAACCTACATCTACATTTTAAAGCTCAGCATGATCTATTTTCCACAGTCACAACTAAGACTACAATATTTTTTTTTCTTCTTGGTTTTCTTCAATACCAAATAAACATTCTAAGGAAATGCTAGCCACGATAAGATAGCGTTTACAGGAAGCTGAGTGGCTGCCGATGGTCCTGGGCCTTCTTTTCCTGGTCAGAGCCAGCCTCACAAAAAAGCACTGAAAAGCTGGGGTGGGGGCTGAGGTTGGGTTGCCTGTCTCCTGCAGGCCAGGAGGGCCACCCTTCCTGAGGGAGCCACACACAGCTGCCTTCTCATGAACAGGGCCTTTCTTTTCTCCACAGGGAGGTGAGCAAACAGCCTGAGGTGGGGACAGTATGGCAGGGTGCTTAGTCAAACAACTTAGAAATGAGCGGGAGAGGAAGGAAGCCCGGGGTCGGGAAGGTCCTGAATGCTTGCTGCTTATGAGTTGGGTATGAATTCATGGGAGGTTATTTGAGGATATTTATGCCAAGCCCTATTCAGAGCTGTCCTTGAAGTGACTACTGGAGCATTAGAAATCAAGGGTGATATTGTTCAATGGCTGGTCCCTGTTTCTGTCCTCCTGTGTAGCTCTCTGTGGCACACACATGGTTATGTGGAGACAGAATTAAACCATATTGTGACCCACCGATCCAGAGACTTTGATATTCCCAGGGAATTACTAGTAGAGATTTATTCCCACTCTTGTTTATTTTTGACAAGACATATGAAAATGAAAATGAACCAAATCATTCACTGTTGACTCAAAGATAGACACTGGGCTTGGGGGTGGAGGTGGTAAGAATAAAAATCTATTTGGACATTCATTAAGAAAGCAGGATAAGGGGCTGGAGAGATGGCATAGAGGTTAAGAGCACTACCTGCTCTTCCAAGGGTCCTGAGTTCAATTCCTAGCAACCCCATGGTGGCTCACAACCATCTATAATGAGATCTGGTGTCCTCTTCTGGTACAAAACACTATATACATAATAAATAAATATTTAACAAAAAAAAAAAAAAGAAAGCAGGATAAGAGCCGGTTGTGGTGATGCACACCTGTAATCCCAGCACTTGGGAGGTAGGGGCAAGTGGATTGCTGTGAGTTCGAGGCCAGCCTAGTCTACAAAGTGAATCCAGGACAGCCAGGATAATACACAGAAACCCTGTTTAGAAAAACTTGAGAGAGAGAGAGAGAGAGAGAGAGAGAGAGAGAGAGAGAGAGAGAGAGAAGAGAGAGAGAGAAAAGAAAAAGAAGAAGAAAAAGAAGAAGAAGAAGAAGAAGAAGAAGAAGAAGAAGAAGAAGAAGAAGAAGAAGAAGAAGAAGAAGAAGAAGAAGAAGAAGTCGGGGGCTGGCAAGATCGCTCAGAGGTTAAGGGCACTGACTGTTCCTCCAGTTGTCCTGAGTTCAATTCCAACAACCACAACATGGCTCACAAACATCTATAATGTGATCTGATGCCCTCTTCTGGCCTGCAGGTGAACATGTAGGCAGAGCACTGTATATATAATACTAAGTAAACCTTTTTTTTTTTTTTTTTTTTTTAGTTTTTCAAGACAGTGTTTCTCTGTGTAGCCTTACCTGTCCTGGACTTGCTTTGTAGACCAGGCTGGCCTCTAACTCACAGTAATCTGCCTGCCTCAAAAATAAATAAACTGCTTTTGAGCAGGGTGTGTGTGTGCACATGCCTTTAATCCCAGCACCTGGGAGGCAGAGGCAGGTGGATCGATGTGAGTTCGAGGCCAGCCTGGTCTACAAAGTGAGTCCAGGACAGCCAGGGCTACAGAGAGAGACCCTGTCTCGAAAAACCAGAAAAAGAAAAAGAAAAAAAAAAAAAGGAAGAAAGAAAGAAGATAAATCAGGCTTTGGTTATACAAAAGCTTTGCTTTTATGGAAAGAAATCTGTCTGCAGTTCCTGGCTTGCTGCAGAAGGAACACAAGAAGAGAGGATGCACAGAAGTGCAAACACTGAGAAAGCCTGGCTGGGACTCAGCTGTGGTCCAGCATGGCCGAGGCGAAGGGTGTGAAGCATGGGGGTGGAGAGACAGCAGTTTCTTTTTTCTCTAAAACCAGTGACCACTGGATTTGATGGCAAATAACCTCTGTAATTTCTATACAAATTTCAGTGGCAATCCGGGTCTGCCTTTCATCTTTGGAGAGTGTTGTAAACAAGATGATACTGTTGAAACTGGTAATGTCTCTTGAGCTACAGTTAAGCATTGTGTATGTTTCCCACATCTATACCTAAGAGCCCAGTTCTGTTGCCAGTCTGTTTTTTTCCTAGCCCTCCGTCTTCATTTCTGTCTATAATATGTCAGGGATTTCTTAAGTACTTTCCTTATTGCTGCCAAGAGTAGTCTTTTTGTTGTTGTTGTTGTTTTTCGAGACATGGTTTCTCTGTGTAGCCTTGATTGTCCCGGACTCACTTTGCAGACCAGGCTGGCCTTGAACTCACAGAGATCCGCCTGCCTCTGCCTCCCAAGTCCTGGGATTAAAGGCGTGTGCCACCATGCCCAGCTTCCAAGAACAGTCTTAAGAGACAACTTTGGCTTGTGGTTGAGGGTACGTCCATCATGGCAGGGAAAGCCAAGCTGCAGGAGATTGCATACACAAGAGCATGAGATGACTTGCTCAGGTATCCACAGACCAGGACTTAGAGAGAGGACAGGAAGTAGGGCTGGACTATAAAGTTCTAAGACTCCGCCCCCACCCCAGTGACCCACTTCTTCCAGTGAGGTCCAAAGATTCCTCAACCAACCACCTCAAATGCCACAACCAGCTGGGAAACCAAATGACCAAACACATGAGCCTGTGAGACATAGTTCACATTTAAATAGTGTGGGGGGGGGGCATGTAGGTCTTTGGCTACTTTGTGGGTTCTCTTTTCTTCTGCCTTCTCCACCCCCTTTTCACTCTTTTAACGCCCCTACACTAAAAAGGAGATTAAAAAAAAAAAAAGACAGAAGGGAAAGGAGTGACATCATTATTGGACTACTTCCTGCTGACAAGGGCCATTGACCTTCTTGGATCAAGTTTGATCTTCGCCATCAGGATATCTAATTTCTTCTTGTTTCTTGGGGCAGGACTACTTAAAAAAACAAAAACAAAAAAACCAAAAAAACAACAGAAACCAAGAGCAAACCAGTAGCTCACCAACAACCAACCAACAACCCATCATGCCTCTCAGGGCCCTAGCATTTATACACCCTCTGAAAAGTCCCCAGAATTCCAAAGGTCACATCATCACAGAAACTATTGGCAGCTGGCAAAATCATGTCCCTGCCAGAGCACGAGGCAAATCATACTCAGCTACTATGGACGATCTGAAGCAGCCCCATATCCCACTCCTGGGATTAAAGTGAAAATGAAAATATATTCCCATAATATTCCTGTGTTTTTCAAGAAACCAAATTTCTCACTACCGTGGTGGGGATGGGGGTGGGGATGGGGGTGGGGATGGGGGTGGGAGTGGGGGGTGGGAATGGGGGGTGGGGATGAGGTGGGGAAGGGCATGGTGGTGGCAATGCTGAACAATCATGTCCACAACTTCCTCTACTTCCTGTGTATGGTTTCTGTCTCCTGGAAAGCCTGGGAATGTGAGCTTCTCTGCTGGATGGTCTGAGCATTGTAGGTCTCCAGGCGGAAAAGGATGAAGTGGGTGTCCTGAGTTCCACTTTCCCCAGGAATGTCTGGCTCCCCACAGGAAATGGTAGAACACAGAACAGGGTCCACCCCACAAGATTTCTGGTCCAGCAGTGGGTGAAGAAAAAGAGGGTTTTCTCTGCAATAAGTATTACAGCTCTCAGATAAGCATGCAGAAGAGAGAGAGAGAGACCCCTTCTACAGTAGTGCAGGGTCACAGCTCTTTTAGCTGGGCAGCCAACACCAGGCCAAGCAGCAGCAGAGCTCAGGGATCAGAGACCGAGCCAGGTGCTATGACAAAGGCCAGACCTGACTCCGGCGAATAGAATGGCTACTTCAGGAACGCTCCCACTACAGCAGGCAGATGTGCCAACAATAGCAGAGGCTAATGGCAGAAGCTCACAGCAGCCGGCAAGTTCTGACAGTAGCCACAGCAGTTCCATGGCAACTGCCTCACAAGTCCAGGGATCCAGCAATGAATTCTTCAGGGAGAAGGGGAGGCCTCTTTCCCCAGTGCTACATTTCAGAATAAAACAGCCAGTCTTAGATGCTCTTTGGCGAAGCAGATGGTGCACACCGGTGTGTTATGTGTCTTATCTCATGTGAAACAGGGACTTATAAAGCTGGGGTGGTGGGGAGGGGTTTTGAGGATGATTTTGATTCATTGCCTGGGGCTAGAGTGATGTTGCTGCTCTAGTTGTACAGGGGAAAGAGAACAGGTGACAAGCTCAAGAGACGGCCACCTGGAACCACCTTGGGGCTGTGTCTCCTTGCTCTTGAGGCAGGCATGGAAACAGGAAGAGAGCTTTGTCCCACACACTCCGTCCTCAGGATGAGATTTTTAAATCTCAAGTTTGAGATTTCTGGGGCTTGAACATGCTTTGTCCCACACACTCCGTCCTCAGGATGAGATTTTTAAATCTCAAGTTTGAGATTTCTGGGGCTTGAACATGCTTTGTCCCACACACTCCGTCCTCAGGATGAGATTTTTAAATCTCAAGTTTGAGATTTCTGGGGTTTGAACATGCTCCACTCACTAGTTCCATGCCAATTCTCCTGCAGGCATGGTCCACAAGCCCCACACCTGTGGACAGGCCAAACTACTGGCCAGGGTGTCAGAGACAATCTGCCACCCATGGGAGAGTTCTGGGACAAGGCTGATAGGACGACTGGCTCATTTCTAGCCCAGCTTAGAGACTATGCGTCAAGAGGATCAGGGTCTCTTGGAAGCAAGAAATAGAAGGGACAATAGTTTAAAGGGGGCAGGGGTGGGGTGGGGCTGGGAAAGGGGTGGGGCAATGGGGGAGGAGAGGAAGCAAGGTTGGAATGAGGAAGCTAGTCTGTTCCAGTCAGAAATTTCAGTGTTAATCAGGAATTATTTGTTGAGAGTCCACTGTAAACAAAGAAAAAAAAAATCATCCCCCTGGGGACAGTGCCTTGCTGTTCTCTCTCCACTGAGCATGATACAAAAGAAAATAAAATTTCATGGCAGCTAGTAGCTTCAGATGAGCTGCAGTGAGGGATTTTTTCCCCCCCATAATGAGAGCTGTTAGATGCTGGGCAGGCTTACTGAGAGATCAGGGAGCCAGAAGCATGCAGAGGTTGGCTCATACACATCAGCTCTGCGTGGGTAGACTTGCGGCTCACAGCAACCAATTGCTCAAATAAAGCTAGGCTGGAATGGCCATACGCCGTGTCTTTCTGCATGTGTTACTTTGAACCTTGAACTGCACTGGGAAGCCTCTTGGAAATGTTGAAAACAGTTCATCTGGAGAAAGGAAAATGAATATCTGGCTCTCCAAAGAGAGGCATCGCAGCAAGAAATGTTGAGTTTAAGTACATGCTTTCAGATGTTAGGACCATAATATACCAGGGGCTAGTAGGATGGCTCAGCCTTTAAGAGCCCTGCTTGCTCTCTGACAGAACCCTAGATTGGTTCCTAGCATCCACACTGGGAACTCACAACCAGCTCCATGTAATGTGGCTTCCTCTTCAGACTTTTTTTTAAAGATTTATTTATTTATTATGTATACAGATTTCATTATAGATGGTTGTGAGCCAACATGTGGTTGCTGGGAATTGAACTCATGACCTTTGGAAGAGCAGTCAGTGCTCTTGATCTCTGAGCCATCTCTCCAATCCCCCCTCTTCAGACTTCTGTTGGCACCTGCATACACACATACATACACACACATACACACACATATACACACACCACACACACACACATACCCACACACACCCCACACACATACCACACACACATGCCACATACACATATACCACACACACACACCATACACACACACACACACACACACACACACACACACACACACCACACCCCATACACATTCCACACACCACACACATTCCACACACACCACACACACATACACCACACACACACCACACACCACATGCAAAAAAAAGTAAAGGAAAATAATAGAATCAAACATGGAAGGGCAGTAGCAATTTGAGGAAAGTGATGAGAATATGACAAATGACAAAAAAATTGCTATTCAGTTATTAATTTAGGTTGTTTAAGTGAACATTAATGTCCCAGTAGCCAACTGGATGAAGAACAACTATTCTCCACATGGAAGACTGACATCCTACCAGCAAGAGACAAGTGAAATAGTCTACCAGATACCTACATATGCGGGAAAAATCAACTACAGTAAATGTTCTAAGACAATCAGGCTTTTCCCCCCCCTAAAGCCTAATGTTTTTGTGTAGTCCTACCTGTCCAAGAACTTACTTTGTTGAGGCTGGCCTTGAACTCAGAGATTCACCACCTCTGCCTCCCAAGTGCTGGGATTAGAGGCTTGCTGCTTGCCCCACTCAGCTGCCAATGTAACTCTAACTCCACACAATGGGTTCATTTGCATCTTAGTGGGTGAAAAACCAAAGCAAACACGTGGCCAACTCGGGGGAAAAGTGGAGGAGGCTTTGTTACCCGTGGAAGGTGAGGAGAGCTTGGGGAGCCATTCCAGGAAGTGTGGGGATTTTCTCACAGAGCCTGTCCATGTGCACACGTGCACACAGGTTGACTCATTCCTGAACATGCTCAATGAGGCTGTATGTTCCTGATCTCATGTTTAAAGCCAACACAATACACACAGCTCTTGCCTCAAAGGGAATAAGAGTTTATTCTGGATTGAACGAGGGTGACCACAGCCCAGAACAGTGACTTGGGTTACCTTAGATCCCACGTTCCAACGAGGGAATGGTTTCATCACATATTACAGTAATAGTACAAAGAAGTAATAGTCAAGGCACTTAAAAAATACATAGCTAGATGCTTGCACTACCTTTTAACTCTATTTTATTTGGGTTCCTTAATGCTTCTATCTCCCTTCCAACACCTGACCCCTGGCAGGAGAGAAAGGAGGTTAGAAGGGACAGGGCGTAGACCTCTTTAGACTTACTTCTGGCTGGCTATGACCATTGGGTTCCTTGGGGTAAATTCAATCTTCATTTTAGGATATCTCCAACTTTTTCTTGTCAAAAATGGCGTCAATAACAACTAGGAGCAGTGAGGGTTGGGGCAGCCTTCTTCTTCATTCTCAGAGTCCCCGATGACCCCAGCCCTGACCTTTATTCCCTCTCCAGCATCCTCAGAATTAAACTATTTGCAGCTGACAAAGGTCACCCCTCTCTCAGGCTGCACAAGGCAAACAGTCCGCTGCTGTGGACAGTGTGAATCAGCCCCATAGCCCACACCTGGGACTAAAACAGAAACCTGTTTACACAACATAACTGAGTTTTTAAAGATGCCAAAGCTTTCCACTACAGGCAGATGCAACTGACACGATGACACAGGGCGTAAGAATACTTGATGCCAAACCAGGCAACTCGATTTCCATCCCTGAAACACATGTGGTAGAAAGAGAAAACTGATTCCATGAAGTTGTCCTGTGGCCCCCACATGTGCATCACACACACACACAAACACACACACACACACACACACACACACACACAGAGAGAGAGAGAGAGAGAGAGAGAGAGAGAGAGAGAGAGAGAGACAGAGACAGAGACAGAGAGAGACAGAGTCAGAGACAGAGACAGAGAGAGACAGAGAGAGAAAGGGAGAAATGTAAAAAAAAAAAAAAAAAATTAAATAAGAAATAATCAGCCAGGCAGTAGTGGCGCATGCCTTTAATCCCAGCACTCAAGAAACAGAGGCAGGTGGATCTCTGTGAGTTTGAGGCCAGTCTGGTCTACAAAGCAAGTCCAGGACAGCTAAGGCTACACAGAGAAACCCTGTCTCGAAAAACAAAAACAAAACAAAACAAAAAAATCATTGGTGGGAATGTTGGTAGAAGAGCAACAGAAAAGGAGGTGGGGCATCTCTGCTACAGGCCTCTGGCACTAACTGATGACATTTCTTAGCCTTTGAGTTGGTAAAAGCTAGGAGTCTGTTCATAAATCACAAAAGCATTTACCAAATAGTCATGAGGATGTTAGGTAACACACAGATATGTGCAATAAAGGACTATTTAAAGGGCAGAGATAGCCCAGGATAATTTGGCTTTGATTCTGCAAAATCAGTCACAGCTGTAATCAGTCCATCAGCCTCGTGGAGTCTTTAACATAGGCGTGGCTTCCCACTCCCCCTGGGAACCTCGGTTTGCAAAGGCAATAATTTAAGATGGACAACTGGCATAATTGTTAGCATGCTTTGCTCAAGATCCTGGGGTCCATGGTTAAGGTTCCGTGGTGGACAGGAGTGTCTCTGGGCATGCTCAGCTTCCATCATGAAGGTGTGTTAATAGAGGCATTTTCCCCAAAGTGTCTGCTTCACTTACTGGTAGACAACCCTATATGGGAAACCTCCTAAACACAATTGTACCAATTCCAATTTCCTTTTAAAGAAAAATTTAAACCCCAAAATAGTTTCTCTCAAAGCTGTTCATTGTACGATCAACAGTCATAAATGAAAGGAGCTAAACAGAACCCAGAAGTTGCTCAAATGTCCGTGCAGGTAAATGAGTTTACAAAGTGCGGTCATGCCTCAGACAACAGTTACTTCTCTGTTTCTGCAGAGTTATGACCTAGAAAAGGCCAAGTTCAGTAGTGTCTTAGTTAATGTCCTATTGCTGTAAAGAGACACCATGACCAAGGCAACTCTTATACAAGAGAGCACTTAACTGGGGCCTCACTTGCAGTTTTATAGGGTGAGTCCATGGTCATTAAGGCAGGAAGCAGGCAGGCATGGCTCTGGAGCAGTAGCTGGGAACGTTACATCTTGATCCACAGGTGGCAGCAGCAGAGAGGTTTTAAAGCCCAGCCCAGCTAACACACCTCCTCCAACCAAGCCACACCACCCCCAGTAAGGCCACCCCTGCTAATCCTTCCCAAACACTTGCACTAATTGGGGCCTGAGCATTCAAACATCTGAGCCTATGGGGCCCTTTCTCATTGAAACCACTATAAATAGTAACTGGAAAAAGTATAGATCCTGGCATGCCACTGGCTAGCTCTGTGGCTGGGCGGAGCCTAAGCTTCTCAATTATAAACTGGAAGGGACGATGGGGTCTTCACAGTGGGGTTGTTAGGTCCTTAAGTGAAGCTATGCACACAGAGCATACAATACAACAGAGTGTCTGGGGGACAGCTACTGCTCAACAATGGACAACTGGAGGGGGGAAACTAAAAAGAAGGCGAGAGAGGATGAGCCCCTCAACTTTATTATTTTTGAGGGGTGTTTTCTCTTTAAAAATCTCCTATCCCAATTTACCTCTTCCTGTATGCACACACAGGTAGTTTGAATAAGAAGGGTTTTCATAGGCTCCTATGTTTCATTTGAATGTTTGGTCCCCAGCTAGAGGAACTGTTTGGAAAAGACAGGAGGTGTGGCCTTGTTGAAGGACACATGTCATTGGGAGTGCGCTTTGAGGTTTCAAAAGCCCGTGCTACACCCAGCTCTCTCTCTCTCTCTCTCTCTCTCTCTCTCTCTCTCTCTCTCTCGCTCTCGCTCTCGCTCTCGCTCTCTCTCTCTGCTGCTACCTGTGGATCAGGATATAAAGCTCTAAGCTACTGCTCCGGCATCACACCTGTCTGCGTCCTGCCACAGCAGTCATGGACCCACCCTCCAAAACTGTGAGCAAGGCCCCAATTAAATGCTTTTTTAAAAAAAAATAATAGTTGTCTTGGTCATGGTGTCTCTTCACAGCAAGAGAACAGTAACTAAGACACAGGGCCTCCTATGAAGTTCTAACAACAGGCCTGGAATTTCACCTGTAGACCAGGTTGGTTTCAGTCTCACAGAGATCCACCTACTTCTGCCTCTGGAGTGCTGGGATTAAAGGTGTGTACAACCTGGCAGGATTTCTTTTTATTTTTTTGGTCAGGGTCTTATGTAGGCCACCTGGCTTGAGGTGTGCAGTGCACAGTGTGGTAGAAACAAGACACAGCCTCAGCGAGGAGGAAGGTGAAAGCCACCTCTGAAGAGTACTCTTTGATCTCCACGTTTGTGCCTGCACACACACACATACACACACACACACACACACACACAGAGAGAG
The DNA here is from genome assembly GCF_964271855.1 of Acomys minous. NCBI lineage: Eukaryota > Metazoa > Chordata > Mammalia > Rodentia > Muridae > Acomys > Acomys minous. The sequence continues at coordinate 51,014,596 of NC_140490.1, read as the reverse complement.
AGAGAGAGAGAGAGAGAGAGAGAGAGAGAGAGAGAGAGAGAGAGAGAGAGAGAGAGAAACATACTACTAATAAATAAAGCTTAATTTAAAAGTCAACTGTTCAGTACAGGCACAGTTGTTTTCTCCTGGATGCCTGGATGTCTGTGTTTTTCTGGTTTGAGGTCAGTTGAACATCCATGTAAACAGTGGGTTATTCCTGCCTTTCCTATGGTATTGTGTTGTCTGGGAAATAAACAGAGACAGGAAAGAGCTGGAAGTATTTGTTGATGCAGAAGGATAGACTGCGAATGTGGACAGTGCAGACAGTTAAGAGAAGCCATTGCTCACTGAACCTGGAAGGTAAGAGAAGTTGAATTGAAATCCCTTTTAGAGATTCCTTTGTCTTCTCTGAGGGGTTTTAAGGAGAACAACTGAACAACACCATCCCCACACTGTAGAACAACTGAACAACACCGCCATCCCCACAATGTAGAACAATTGAAGAACACCACCCCCACAATTGTACACCGCCATCCCGACACTGTAGCCCAGGGTACCAGCTGCTAACTGGTTCAGGAGCTAGCTGTCCTCAGGCAGTGAGGGCAAGCCCATGCTGGTCATGACCTCATCATGCAGCATCTCTAAGTGCACTCCTGAAGGAAGGAGAAACTTTCTGGTCGGGCTGAGGCAGTATGAGTGTGTGTGGACGCCTTGCCTCAGCCCATGATGCACCAAAAACTGACACTCTCAAAGATTTCCTCAGGCTCCTCCCAATATCCCCTTAAGATCCATGAAAGCGCCAGGTGTGGTGGCGCATGCCTTTAATTCCACCACTCAGGAGGCAGAGGCAGATGGATCTCTATGAGTTCCCGGCCAGCCTGGTCTACAAAGTGAGTCTAGGATAGCCAAGGCTACACAGAGAAACACTGTCTTGAACCCCCCCAAAATCCATGAAAGCCCACCAGGCTCAGGGTGACATTCCTGCAAGGGTTCTGGTGTCCCCTCTTCAGGCCTCTCTCTCCCTCCCTCCCTCTCTCTCTCTCTCTCTCTCTCTCTCTCTCTCTCTCTCTCCTCTTTCCTTTTTGGTTTTTCTAGACAGGGTATCTCTGTGTAACAGTCTTGGCTGTCCAGGAACTCGATCTGTAGACCAGGCTGTCCAGGTGGTGGCCCAGCAATCTTTCATTATTTTTTAGTTTTACAGTCAGAGTCTTACTAAGTGGCCCTGGCTGGCCTCAAAGTCACAACAGAGATGACAATGAAGAGCCTTCATGCCTGGCATTTCTTAGTCTGAGAATTCTACATAAAGGTATAACTTTTAGCTAAATATGTTTTAAACTGTCAGTCAGGTGTGGTGGTGCATGCCTTTAATCCCAGCACTCGGAAGGCTGTGGACTGCTGTGAGTTTGAGGCCAGCCTACAAAACAAGCTCCAAGGCAACCTAGGCTACACAGAGAAACCTTGTCTTAAAAAACCAAAACTTAAAACTAAAAACAAATACATTATATATGTATAGGCATATATATTAAACTGTCTATACTAAAAAGAGGAATATTGGCTATCTTATACATTAATAAAATGACTTGGGGCTGGAGAGGTGGCTCAGAGGGATAGATCACACAGTGCTCCTGCAGGGGCCCAAGTTCAGTTCTTAGCATCATGTCAGGCAGCTCACAAATGCCAGTAACTGCAGATCCAGGGGGATTTGGCACCTACACTCACACGGACATACCCACACATAGACACACAAACAAATAAAAATAATAAAAATCCAATATTTAGCAGTTATTTCTATATCAAGATAAAACAATTTAAATATCAAATTTAGTTACTCTGGGTCTAGACCACATATTCCATTAGTTGCTAAGAAAGTCATTTCGAATAGCTGAGGATGGTGGGAGGTGGAGGGAGGAGGAAGATTTCAAGGCCAGCCTCGGCTACATAGTGAGTTTGGGACCAGCCTGAGCTACATGAGACCCTCCTCAAACAAAACTAACAAGAAGTCATTGCTAGAACGTAAACATGAATGCTATATAAACACCCAGAGCAAGGTGTCAGTACAGTGTGCTGGTTTGCATGTGGCTGTCTGGCTGAGCCCCTGCTGGGTGGGATGGACGGTAATTAAGCTGAGCCAGCACTTCCTTAGGTCACGTGTCAAAAGGGATCCTCTCAGGATACAATTAATCCTCCTCTTGCCTTGACTTTTAAATGGCCTGAGTGAGTCCAGCCTTTTCCCAATGAATAATACAGTGTTGGAATTTTTCTCCTTCGGTTGAATCCTGCAATCTCTCTCAGGCTCTCACCATCGTGTCACTTTCTAACCTTGGGCCAGCCACTTAACCCTGAGTCTGGATAGCTGCACTTGAAGTGACAATGTCAATACTGTCCTGAGAGTCACGGAGACATAGCTTATTAATGACTTGAAAGCACTTAGGATGTATCAAGTGTTATAAAAATCTTCTACAATAATGTATGGATAGCTAAGTGAGGCACGATGGCCAACTGCCCTCAGAAATAAACCACTTAGGTGCCGTTTTGGTGTTCTGTGAAATTTAAAGCATTGATGGAAACCTTCATTTGAGGCAAGATTTTTTTTTTTTTTTTTTTTTTTTTTTTTTTTTTGCCCAAAGGACAAATGCATCTAAGTAAGTGGGTAAGTGAATACTTGTGAACTTGCCTCCTGCTCAGTTCCCTGTGAGTGTATCACAGCAATTTGACATGGTTGAATGCTATGTATGTAAAGTTGGGATCTCCTCTTTGTTCTTTGTTTTTGCACTCTCTCTCTCTTTCTCTCTCTCTCTCTCTCTCTCTCTCTCTCTCTCTCTCTCTCTCTCAGTATGAGTGTGGGTATGGGTGTGTGGGTCACAGGTTGGCATCAAGTGTCACCTTTGATTGGTATCAGGATTAACTTTTTGAGACAGTTTCTCTCACTGAACCTGGAGCTCACCAATTTGGTTAGACTGCTGCCCAGTGAGGCCCATCTCTGCATCCCCAAATCTGGGGTGACAGGTGCACACTGCCACACCCAGACTTTTTATGTAAGTGCTGGGGATCTGAACTCCAGCCTTCATCCTTGAGCTTCAAGCACGTTACCAACAGAACCATCTCCCAGCCCTTCTTTTGACCTCTGTGGCCATGAGGAAGAGGAGGTTTTGGGCAATAAAGCGTGAAGGAGCATTTTAGCAGTGTGTGCTTGTCCAGTCACTCTGGTGGGGTATGTGGAGGAAGAGAGCCAGAGGCAGTAGACACTGGTGTGCCTGTCTAGAGTCAGAAAACATGCAGCCATGCTTCTATCTGAAGCATTTCCAGATCAAAAGAGGCAGATAAAGGTTTGAAAGGAGTGCTGCTTGCTGCCATGGTCCCTCTTCCAGATGCTACGCATTTGCATTTGCATTTGCATTTACATTTGTGCCTTCTCCTCCTCCTCCTCCTCCTCCTCCTCCTCCTCCTCCTCCTCCTGGTTTTTTGAGACAGGGTTTCTCTGTGTAGCCTTGACTGTCCTGGACTTTGTAGACCCTCAAACTCACAGCAATCCACCTGCCTCTGCCTCCCAAGTGCTGGGATTAAAGGCGTGCACCACCATGCCCCGGCCTGTACCCACTTCTTATGGGTTTTATTGAGATGCAGTCCTCTGTCCATGCCAGGAAGTAAAGTTGCCATCTCTTCCGTTTCCCAGGGCAGAGACAGCCCCAGTTTGGAGGTTCCACAATCAGAGGCATCCATCGAAAGGGAACCAATGGTAAAGGGAGCCGGAAAGAGCTCTCTCTGAGAGTGGCGGAGAACGCAGATGTCAACTTCTCCCATGCTGCAGATCAAACCAGGGCAGGGTGCGTACTAAACCAGCTCTCTGCTACCAAGCCATATGCCCTGCCTTTAAGAAATTTAACTTACTGGGATCTGAAGCGATGACTTAGTGATTAAGATTACTGGCTCCTTTGGCAGAGGACCTGGGCTTGATTCCCAGCACCAACATGATGGCTCCCAAACATCTATAACTTCAGTTCTAGAAGAATCTGATATCCTTCTGGATTCCACAGGCACTACATGCATATGACACACACACACCACACACACAACACACACACACACACCACACATCATTCACACACATACAATAAAAACAAATCTTAAAAAGAAATTTAAAAAGGCAACCTCCTTACTGGCTGAGTGTGTGGATGATATAAGCTCAGATCTGTGTCCTGTGGTGAGAGCTGCAGGGTTTTCTGTGGCAGGATTTTGAGACCGCTCAGGCAGAAGCTCTTAGACCTGGCCCCGGAGAATTTTGTGAGCCACATAATCTGCTTTCCCTGTTGCTACTTAACATAAACATATTTAACACACACAAAGATAGAAGCAACACAGGACCAGGAGATGGGTCACTTAGCAAAGCATGAGGCCCGGAGTTCGGTCCTCAGAAGCCACATAAAAACCCGGGCATGGCAATAAACTCTTGTAATCCCAGTGCAGGGAAGCCTGAAACCAGCTGACCTCCAGAGCTCAGGGGCCATTCAGCCTATTTCAGGGGGCTCCTGGCCAATAGGAAATCTTGTCTCAAAAAGCAAGGTGGCTAGGACCTGAAGGAGGATGTGAGGCTCACCTCTGTCCTCCATGTGCATGCACACGTTCACATGTACTGGGACACATAAGAACCCATGGGAAGATAGAAACAAAAGCTTAATGAACCCTCTTCATTCATCGCCCAATTCCACATCTTTCCCGCCCCCTTCCTGGTGTAATTTACTTACTTTAAAACTGCCATACTGCAGTCGAACAGCCTAATGAGGTTTTGAACGTGTGTAGCTACCCAGCCATTCTTACAGTCAAGTAACATTTTCGTTCTCTTCCTAGAGTTGAGGGTTTTTTAATTTAAAAAATATTTTTATTACATTTATTTTGTGTGTGTGTGTGTGTGTGTGTGTGTGTGTGAGAGAGAGAGAGAGAGAGAGAGAGAGAGAGAGTACAACTGACAAGCGCACATGTGGAGATCAGAGGACAACTTGTAGGAAATGGTTCCTCTCTTTCTACCATGTGAGTCCTGGGGACAGAACTCAGGTGACCGGGCTAGTTAACAAGATGGCTGAGCCATAGCACTCACCTCGTTGAGTTCTGATACATGCACCTACTTGTTAACCACCACATAATCTTACCGGACACGTTTCAGCACCCCCTCTAGACAGCCCTACCCTCACCAGCTCCTAACCCTTGGAAACAGCTGGTTTGTTCTCTGTCTCCAAAGTCCTCTTTTCTAGCACATGTTAGAAGTAGAATCGCTCAATTCTTAGGTAGCCATTTGTGACTGGTGTGCTCAGATTCATCCACGTTGTCCCATTCCCCTTTCTTGGCTAGCGGATGCACGATGCACACCGTCTGTTCATCCATTCACCCATGGAGAGGCGGCGGAGTTGTGCAACAGTTTCATATGGGCTGTCAACTTGACTGGAACTAAGAGGAAAACTGCTGTGCACATCCTACTTGCTAGTCTGTCTGCTCCATTTGCAAATTCTCCTGTCACAGTGCTGCGTCTGCAGTCCTTCACTGGGTATAAAAACCCAGCGTCTTTAGACTTCCCAGAAGGACTGAAAACGAGGGCCCCTCAGGGATCCTCAAGGCCTTTGGCCCCAGCGTCCAGCCTGATGGACCAAGCAGCGGCTGGATTCTCAGGCTGTCCAATGTGAAGATGCCGTTGGACTGACTGCCCAGCCTCTGTCGTTGTATCAGTTTGCTTTCTGGCGCTGTGAGAGGACACTCTAACCAAAAGCAACGTGGGAAGGAAAGGATTTATTTGGCTTTTACACTTCCACATCACAGTCCATCATCGAGGGAAGTCAGGGCAGAAACTGAAGCAGAGACCATGGAGGAATGATCCCGACCGGCTTGTTCTTTAAAGCTCACTCAGCTTGTTTCTTCTACATCCCAGGACCACGTGCCTATGGGTGACACCGCCTACAGTGGGCCGGGCCCTTTCCAACATCAATCATTAATCAAGAAAATGCCTCCCAGACTTGCCTAGGGCCAATCTGATGGAGACATCTTCTCAATTTAGAGTCCTTCTTTCGAGTCTAGCTTGTGACAAGTCGGCATTCTAACACATCCTACTTTAATATATATTCATTCTCTAAGTATCTCTAGAGAGCCCGGACCAATAGAAGTTGTTTCCATTTGCCGAGGGGGCAGGAACAGCTGTTACCAAGTATCAGTGGCATCATTTTTCTAATTAATTACATCTGCCCTTCAATGCTGGTTTCTGTTGTTCCCCAGGGTCAGAGCCAGCCTGCTCCCAAATATCAGCTGAGGGAAACAAACAAGGTCATTTTATCACTTAAACAATTTTGGTTTTGTTAGCCAAATATCCACACTTGCATTGGTACAACATCCTAGATTTCGTGAGTGTGTGTGTGTGTGTGTTTTCAAGACAAGGTTTCTCTGTGTAGCCTTGACTATCCTGGACTCGTTTTGTAGACAAGGCTGGCCTCGAACTCACAGTGGTCCGCCAGCCTTTGTCTCCCAAGTGCTGGGATTAAAGGCGTGAGCCACCACCTGGCGTTATTTTTCCAAGGGAGAGAGGGCAAGGAGCATCCTCGAGCCCGGAGCCACTCCTCTGCTCAGCACCTGGCTTGGACAGAGTCCCCTGAGCACCTCTGAGTGCTGGGTAACAAGTTACAAATCCAGCTCTTTTGGCCAGGCGTGGGGGGGGGGGTGCGGGGGGCGAGGAGCGGGGGTGTTTCCAGACAGGGTTTCTCTGTGTAGCCCTGGCTGTCCTGGAACTCACTCTGTAGACCAAGCTGTCCTCAATCTCAGAGATCTGCCTGTTTCTTCCTCGTGGGTGCTGGGATTAAAGGTGTGCTCTGTTACAGCCTGGCTACGAACCCTGCTCTTTTAAAGCTTATACTCTAGAGGCCCTAGACGAATTCCTCAGAACCAAGCACTGCAGAGTTTAATAAGCTAAACGCTTTCACTTTCAAGCACCTTTTCACTTTCAGCGCTTTCACTTTCAAGCACCTGTGTTGTCGATGGGTCGGCTCAGAAACCGTAAGTGTACAGTGCCTGGAATAGCTGCTCCCCTAAACCTCGGAACTACCATTGATTCTTGCTCAGCTGAGTAGAGCCTGGACCTGGAAAGTCACACCAAAGTCACTGCACTTTCCTGTCCCGTGACACCTTTTTGACCACTGATTCCAAAATGCTGGGGGCACATCTCAAGGAGGCAGCAGAACTGGCGGTAGTTCATGACCATCTATCTGGGCAGTGAACTGAACCTTGGAAGGTCACAAAGACGCATACAAGTCGCCGCGCCTTCCGCTGACCTGTGGTCCCACCAGTGCCGCAAAGCAAAGCGGAGCCCGGGCCTTGGCTGCTCTCCGGTCTCCGGCAGGGGCCGCTGCAGCCGGGGCGGGACTTGAGGAGGCCGAGCTTTCCGCTCCGAGGCCTCACCAGCTAGCAAGGTCTGGACTGCCTTCTGCAGGTGCGTCTCAGGCTCTGGAAGGGGTCCCGGCTTTGTTCTGGTTCCACGCGCCCATCCTGCGCATGCGCGGCCGGGTGCCGGTGAGGACGCCCGGGACACGGTGGGTGGCGGGATGGGCGACGGGTGGGAAAGAAACCCTGGGGGAGCGGCTGGGCCCAGGAAGGCGGTGGCCGGGAGGAAGAGCACTTTGGATAAGGTGAAGGGGGGCGGGCAGGGCTGTAGTGGTGGCGGTGGGAGTGCAGAAAGGATCGGAGCAGGACACAGTCTGAAGGTAGAGCCCACAGGATTTGTTGACGGTGGCAACGGAGAGATGGGGGAAAGGTCAAGGCCAAGCCACCATCCAGGAGAATGGTGCCCCAAAGTTTTGCGAGTGGCGTGAGGGTTGGGGCGTGGAGGGCGGGGGAGTCTCACGTTATAAACTGGGAAGATGGGAGATCTGGAGCGTCAGGTGCAGAGAGCTGGGAAGAAAACATTCAGAGGGTGGGGGCTGGAAGCGGGGCACGCACGTGTTCCGAGAGGTCAGCTAGGTCCTAGGCCGGTCCCTTCGGTAGGTTTAGCTGGCAGGTAGGCTTGACAGGAGCATGTGTAAGTGGAGCAGGTCAGCGTCAAGGCCTTGGGACTGCTGTACTCATCTCATTTATGGAGCTTTTGGTGTCCAAAGAGTCTTTGCGGAAGGCCTGTGAACGTTTGTACAGTACTGTTGCCATGCGTTCTATCCCATGGCTTAAAACCCTTGCATGTCAGTTGATAATTGTGTATATATGCATGCATTATATATATATATATATATATATATATATATATATAGAGAGAGAGAGAGAGAGAGAGAGAGAGAGAGAGAGAAAGCCAAACTAATTAACATAGCTAATTATCATCTTGCTGTTTTTTAGAAGTAAACTTCTAAAAAGGGCCGGGCCCTTTCCAACATCAATCATTAATCAAGAAAATGCCTCCCAGACTTGCCTAGGGCCAATCTGATGGAGACATCTTCTCAATTTAGAGTCCCTCTTTCCAGGCCATGCAATAGACCAGTAAAACTTATTCTTGTTAGCTGAGAGACTGTGCCCTTGACAAACATCTCCATGCCCCCGTATTGTCCCTCACACCCAGCCTCTGGTGACCACTATTCTGTTCTGTGATTCCATGAGTTTGACTTTTCTATGCTCCTGAGCCTGCCCTGCTGTGCTTATGTAACTTATTTCACTTAGGTTAGAAGGGTCATCTTTTTTTTTTGTCCCAAATATGAAGGATCCTTTCTTTTAATATTGCATTATGCGTGCATAGGTTACATTTTCTTTATTCATTGTTTTTAACAAAATCTCAATGGCTCGATTTTATCAGTAAAGATACTAAAGCCAGTTGCTGGGGTGAAGGCCTGCTAACTCACGGAGGCACAGAAGGCACCCAGTTTACCGCTCTCCTCAGCTGAAGTCCCAAAAGGAAGCTCTCCTCCTCAAATAACCTCAGACTGCAGGCCCCCCTCTACTTCCTGTGCGTCTATCAGCCCTCCCGACCTCTTCTTCATGGGTTTTTTCTCCTATGCTTACTTCCTGCCAACTGGTTGACTTTATTTAATTCTGTTTATAATATTCAAGCAGAAAGCCCTTGGATGAAAGGTGTTGCCAGGGTTGAGCCACACAGCTAGAAACAGATTTTTCCAGTAGACAACACAATCTCAGGGTTGATGGTGATCAAATAATCCTGCAACAGCTCCTCTGTTGATTAACACCTAGATTGCTTCCGTGTGGGTGACACCAAAACTAACATTCAAGTACTGATGCCTGTCCCACACACTGACCTTCAGGCTCTGTACAGCAAACGTGGAAGGGATTGCTCGAGTACTTGACTTGGTAATTCTGGTTTGACTCTTTTTTGTTTTGTTTTTTTCTTTGTTTTGTTTTGTTTTGTTTTGAGACAGGGTTTCTCTGTGTAGCTGTGGCTGTCCTGGACTCACTTTGTAGACCAGGCTGGCCTCCAACTCACCAAGATCTGCCTGCCTCTGCCTCCCAAGTGTTGGGATTAAAGATGTGCACCACCACGCCCAGCTTCTGGTTGGACTCTTTTGAGGAATTTCCATAGTGTTTTTCCAAAATGGCTACACGGACATTCCCATGTATCACAGTTCCTTTCGTACACATCCTAGCTCACATTAACTTTTGTCTCTCTGATAGTAGCCACTCTAGCAGATTTGAGGTGAGATAGCTCATTGTGCTTTAATCTCATTGCTCCAAAATCTTTTGAGACTATTCAGACCTTGAGTTCCAATCCAGCCTGAACTGCACAGTGAGTCCTAAGCCAGTTTGGGGTACAGTATGAGGCCCTATGTCAATCTCCTTCTACGTACCCCCAACTCAGATATTCAGCCTGGGTCATTATTTTTCTGTTCTGAGAGTAACTTTTATCCTCCTGGCTCAATTGTTGTCTGGGAGGATGACTGCCTCTTTGTGCTATCCGAGGACTAGTCCTGGAAACTTCCAGCCTCCATGCAATCTTATCTAGGCCTAGAATGTTTGAGCCTCTGAGTTTTATTGCTTAATAAGCTCACCACTTCCTATTCTTACTAAGCTCTGGGCTGCCTGGTTCAACTCAGCTGTTCTGGCTCAAACCTTTCTGCCAGCTGACTAATTTAATCTGGCTTCTCTCTTGGCCTGGAATCGCTCTGCTTGGCCTCAAACTAACTCAGCAATCTGCTCTAATCTTCTGTCTTCTTCTCATTTTCTGGTTTGTTCCATCTTCACCTGAGTTCTCTCTCATCTTTCTTATTACAGAGAGAGGGTAAAAGCTCCCCCTCTCTGAAAAACTGCCCCCCCTTACCCCCTCTTTCTTGGTTTTTCAAGGCAGGGTTTCTCTGTGTAGCCTTGGCTATCCTGGACTGCCTTTGTAGACCAGGCTGGCCTCGAACTCACAACGATCCGCCTGCCTCTGCCTCCCAAGTGCTGGGATTAAAGGTGTGCGCTACCACTCCCGTTTGAGCAGCCATGTTCTGAGTTAACATTCTTCTACTGTTATTCTCCTCCTCTTCCTCCTCTTCCTCCTCTTCCTCCTCCTCCTCTTCTTCTTCCTCCCCTTCCTCTTCCTCCTCCTCCTCCCCTTCCCCCCTAAGCTTCTAGTGCAGTGTCTCTGACCACAGTAGAGATAGGTTACATGCATCTTATTTTTAGGGGGTTTACTGAAGTACATCGCATACACTGTCAAAATCAGTTTGTTTTTTTTTAAATTTTATAGTTCACAAGTTGTCAAAAAAGCACAACAATAGTAAAGATGCAGAACTTTCCATTGTTCCCATGGGCCCTGTGTGTTCACCCCACCCCCACCCCCCAAAAACACTGATGGGAATTCTGTACTTATATTTTCCCTTTTCAGACTATCATGTAAATGGTCTCAGAGTGTAGTAAGTAGCTAGTGTTCCTATCATTGTGTGTGGTTTCTTAAAAATTAATTTATTTTTCTTTATATATATGAGCATCTGCTTGCATGTATATGTGCCATGTGCATGCCTGGTGCCCACAGGGCCAGAAGGGGGTCTCCTACAACTAGAGGTACAGATGGTTGTGAGCCACAATGTGAGTGCTGGGAATCAAACTTAGGTCCTTGGCAACAACAGCATATGCTGAGCCATCTCTCCAGCCCTAGCTTTGTGTTTCTATTTGTTTTATTTTATGTTTTTGTAAATAGTTTGCGGCTTCCAGACACAATGCAAACATAGTAGACTTCCTGTGTATTATGTACTCACTTCCCCCAATGTTACATCTTACTTAACTGGAGCGCTGGGATTTAAATCAGGACATTGATATGTGCCCCACCAACCAGCAACTACACTACGAACTAACTCACAGACGTTCACATTGTGCAAGACGTCTCACTAAGGTTCCACTTTCAAGCATGTAACCCACGGGAGACAATTTCCCAGGCTCCAGTCTTCGTAACCTAATTGCGTGGTGAGTAGTGCTGCTGGTTAGGCTGTGCAGTGCCCTTCAACTGGGTCTGTGTGCTATTTCTAGTCATTACATGATGTATCTTGGGAGAAAAACCACACAGAAGCAAAACTTTGCCCTCCCATTGCGTCATCTGTGGGCGGTGCATGAACTCACCGTGTCTTGTTACTGGTGGGGCTAACCCAGACTGATTGGCTGAGGAGGTAGTAGCCACATTTTCCACAGGGAAGCTGCTACTGCACGGGACTTGAAGGAGTCATTCATGGGGTTGGATGTGTGAGCAGTTTGTTCCCCTTCCTGTTGAACGGTCTTCCTTGTGTGAAGAAGCATAATCTGTCACTTATTTATAAGTAGATGGGCATTTGGTTTGCTTCTGTTTGGAGCCAAGGATTGTCTGATAGGCCTTGGTGTTCTGTTAAATATAAACCATGCCACCAAACGCCAACACTGGGCAAGGCCTCATGTGACCACAATGAACCTGGACAAAACCAGACCGCTCAGTAATCCTGTCTAACCCACGAATGCAAAAGCCTGTTGCATTCCAACAACCATGGGGCTGGCCTCTCTTACTCCTTTTCAATAATGTCCCCTACAATGTCCAAAGTGGCCTGTTTCCTCATAGCAGCCATTCTAGATCATAACCCCCACTAATGAGACCCCTCCTCCACACCCTCACCGAAGCCAGAACCCTCCCATTAATTCTTTGAGACACTTGTAATTCTTTTTTTCCCCTAACATTTGTTTATTTATTACTATGTATACAAGGCTCTGCCTACATATACACCTCTACACTAGAAGAGGGCACCAGATCTCATTATAGATGGTTGTGAGCCACCATGTGGTTGCTGGGAATTGAACTCAGGACCTATGGAAGAACAGCCAGCGCTCTTAACCTCTTAGCCATCTCTCCAGCACCGAGACACTTGTAATTCTTATGGAATCTGCAGCCTCGGGTATGCTGGGCAAGCAATCTTCCAGGACGCTGCCCCTTCATCCCTGGAAAATGGGTCTGGAGAGATGGCACAGAAATTCAGAGAACTTGCTGCTCTCGTGGAGACCCGGGTTCAGTTCCCAGCACCCATACTATGGCTTGCAGCCATCCATCACTCCAGTCCGGGGGATGTGGTACCCTGCTCCGAGTGCCTAGGGCACAAGGCACACATGCGGAACATACAAATACATGCATGCAAGCAAAACAGCCATGCACATAAAATAAGTAGATCTAAATAAAAATAAAAAATATTTCACAGTTACCACCCATCAAGTTCTCGCCCTGATTTGTGCCTGGAAGACACGGACAGTTCACACAGATACTCACATAGTTGCTGAAAGACCGGCTGTTCTTCATATCCGCACAAATCCTATTGCTCACCCATACCCAATTTTTTCACTAATTTCTTATGGATTCTTAATTTTAAAATAAACATTAAACATTCTAGTAAGTACCAAAGTCTTGTCGCCCCTATCTCTCACAAAGGACTAATTTTTTTTTTCCGAGACAGGGTTTCCCTGTGTAGCCTTGGCTGTCCTAGACTCACTTTGTAGACCAGGCTGGCCTCAAACTCATAGCAATCTGCCTGCCTCTGCCTCCCGAGTGCACAAGGGACTAATTAACCTTTTCCCTCCAACAGTGTGTTTTGATGAGCTCTATCAGATGATATAAAACTCTCTTCTTCTGACTTTTTAAAACTGGTTACATCCTGGCAGTGGTGGCACATGCCTTGAATCCCAGCAGTAAGGAGGCAGAAGCTGCTGGATCTCTGTGATCTACAGAGGGAATTCCAGGACAGCCAGGGCTACACAGAGAAACACTATCTCAAAAGCAAACAACAATAACAACAACAGAAAAACTGGTCAAAATCCACAGAACATACAGTTTATCATTGGTCCCTTTTCTCATCTCTGTGACTAAGTACCTGGCCAAAGAAGCTTTTGGGAGGAGGGACTGTTGTTGCTCACAGTTTGAGGGGACAGGCCATCATGGCAGGAAAGACATGGCGGCAGGACCCTGAGGCAGCCGGTCACGTTGCATCCACAGACAGGAAGCAGGGAGAACAAATTCTGGTGCCCAGCTAGCTTTCTCCTTTTGATTCAAAGCAGGACCCCAACCTGTGGGATGGTGCCACCCACATTCACTGTGGGTCTTCCCTCCTCAACTAAACCTTCCCAGAAGCACCCTCATAGACGACCCCAGAGGTGTGTTCCCATGGTGATCTCCATGGAGTCGGGTTGACAATGAAGATAACCATCACGGTCCTTGCCATTTTAAAAGCACTGTGCAGTGATGGTTAGGGACCGGGACATCCTTCCCCAGAATTTTTTTCCCCATCTTATAAAACTGAAACTTTTCCCCGTTATTTTTAAATATATCTCAAATATAGTAAAATTAATTCTTTTTGAGTGTAGCGTTCTGTGAGTTCTTTCGACATTGCCATGTAACTGCCACATGATCAGGACACAGGACACATTCATTATTCCATTTTCCCCCACGTCTCTTTGAACGTCCTCCCGTCTCCTCATGATCACAGATATAGTCTTTGCTTATTATGGAATGCCATAGGAATACAATCATGAATTATTTACAATAACTTTTTTTGTATGTGAATGAGTGTATATTTTCATAGTCATGTGTGTACAAGTGTGCATGCACAAATTTACCTATGCCTGTGGAGGCCAGAGGCCAGTTTTGGTTGTCTTCCTCTATTGCTATGTCTTACTTAATCGTTTTGAACATTTACTTGTGTGTACGTGTGAGTGTTTACAGCTCAGCACGCTGTCAAGGTCAGGGGACCCCCTAGTGGAGGAGTTGCTTCTCTCATTTCACCTTGTGGGTTCTGGGCCTCAAACTCAGGTGGTCAGGCTTGCACTGGCCCATTGACCCTTTGCAGCATTTCTGGAGGCAGGGTTTCGCACTGAATATCGAGCCTGGCTGACTGGCCAGCCATTTCTAGTCCTTTCTCTCTGTTCCCGCTCCCTTCAGTGCTGAGGTTACAGGCCTGGGCTACCTCACCCTGAGTTTTAAAGGAGTACTGGAGATTCAAACTTGCTGGGTGAGAATCTTACTGTCTTAACCTCTCTAAGCCTCGGATTCTTCTTTAATACCAGCCACATCGCATACTGTGAATGTTTTCTTGCTTACTGAGCTTGTTCCTATAGATTTGGCTTTTTCTAGGCTCTTCTACTAAACCCAGCGTCTGGAGCTAAGTCATCTTGGATCAATCCTACTGTTGTTTCTCTCTCTCTCTTTGAGATAAGGTCTTGCTATGTAGACTGGGCTGACCCAGAACTCACTATGTAGACCAGGCTGGCTTTGGACTAGTTGTAATCCTCCTGCCTCTGGCCTCTTGAGTGCTGGGATTGCAGGAGTTGCCTCTATGCCCAGCCCAACGCTGTCCTTGTCACTGTTTTCCTCTTAGAAACTTTCTTAAGTATAGACATTTACTAAATGTGCCTCACAACTTACAAGTTTCCTTGACATGTTGTCACCCACACCTTATTTGTTGTAACAGTATACATAGACCCTGGCTTGTTTAGTTTTCAGAAATCACTTTGTCATCAAAACTCTTTGATCAGAAATTCAGGAAGGGGGCTAGAGAGATGGCTTAGCGGTGAGAACTCGCACACTGTTCTTGCAGTGCCCGTGTCAGGCAGCTTGCAACCGCCTGTAACGCCAGCTCCTGGGAATCCATGACCTTGTTTCCATGTGCACAACCCCCTCCACAGACATATATGCACACATGGACATAATTAAAAATAAAAAAATACATCGATGAGGTTTTTAAAAGTGTTTTGTACCATTACAAATGCAGCAGAGTTTTTTGTTTGTTTTATAAGAATTCTCATGTTTGGGGGTGGGGAGATGGCTCAGTCAGTAAACTGTTGGCCTTGCAAGCATGAGGACCTAAGTTTGATCCCAGAACTCACGTTAAAAAAGAAAAAGAAATCTAGATGTGCTGGTGGAGGTATGTGGAGGCAGAAGCAGGTAGATCCCTGGGTTACTTACTTGGCAAGTTTTAGTTCCAAGTGAGGAATCTTGTCAATTCCGAGGAGCTGCTCCTCTGGTTTCCATGTGCGCACATGTGAGTGCATGAGCAACACACACACACACACATGCACTCAAACCTCACATTTAACCCCTTCCCAAGCTTCCACAACAGTGATTCCAAACATGAGTGGCCCTCAAGGGTACCCACTGGCAGCCTAGCAGGGATGGCACAGGAAGCCAGAGGCAGGCAGATCGCTGGGAGTTCAGAGATCGAGACTATCCTGGTCAACAGAATGAGTTCAAAGACAGCCAGGGCCACACAGAGAAACCCTGTCTTGAAACACAAATGAAAAATACAAACCAAACAAAACAGATTACCCGTGGTTTGTGGGCTTGGCCATCCGTAAGTCTCTGGTCTGGGTGGAGGTGTCAACCTCATGTTCCCAGGTTTTCAGATGCTGCCACAGGTGTGCAGGCCCACGGGAGAAGCACTGCACACTGGTGCAGCAGTCCAGAGCATAAACGGAAACAGCCAGGCTCAATATCAGGGAGTTCTGTTACTATCCTTTTTCTTTTGTTTGATTTTGTCTCACTTTCCCCCCTTCTTTTAGACAGGCTCTCGTGTGGCCCAGGCCAGGCTCTAAACTCCCTCCATGGCTGAGGCTGGCCTCGAACTTCTGCCTCTCCCGCCTCCATCACGCTAAGGGTATTCTTGCCAATACAGCCCTTCCTCACCATGACGTCACTCAGGAGCTTTCAGCTTCATCATTGCGCTGTTTCCATTTTAGTTCAGTAAAATCACAAGATAAGGATGTGGGGTCCAGAAGCCAAGTACAATCAAAGCCCTGGGATCTACCTATCCCCAAAAAGTTTTAAAAAACATATTTCTCTCAGCATGGTGGCACACAGGCTTGTAATCTCAGGCTTTGGGGGGTCTGCAACAGGAGAAACATTATTCAAGGCTACCCTGCAATATGGAGGGACCAGAGAACAGACTCTGTCTCAAACAACAATAGCAAAAACAAAATTAGAACCTGTGAGATTTCACGTTAAAGTGCTGTGGTGAGCACGTGTGATGTGGGCTGGACTAACTGCTCTTCTGGCTGAGTTCACTCATGAGGTTTTCCACTTCAGACTACTTATCTTGAGTCAGGTAACAAATGAAACAACATCTCTAATGAGACAGAGACCCATTAAGCATTTGAATGTTCCATGACCGTTTCTGTGTTGTTGCACAGCTTTTCTAAAGCCTGCCCGGAGGAAGTAGTACTTCAAAGAAAACCTGATGCGACTGCTCCAGACTGTTCCGAGCCGATTCATTCCCCAGCTGTACTGTAGACGGAAGCCTCCAGCATCCCCACAAAGCAAGATCCGCCTCACCATGGCCCGTCCAAGTTCAAGTAAGTCATCAGTAGAAGCGGCCGCGGCCGCTGACGGTGCTGAGGGAGCTTCCGCATGATTTTCACCTGGCAGTTGACAAGGAGGAGGAGTTTAGATGTTTGGTATTGGGTCGGCCTCGGTTCAGCTTGGTCACAAACGCAAAGGCTTCGTCCTGACTTTCCACAAGAAATCTGGATCCATCAACCCTTCTACATGTGCGCATCTATGCCCTGAAACAGGTCACGCCCACCAAGCAGCCTAGGGAACCGAGTAAATAGAGAGTAAGTGTTGTTGTTAATTTTCCAGTAGGGCCTAATAATATTTATTATCAGGTCTATTATTATTATTACGGCAGTATAATCCACTAGCAATCAACCAAGACACAGACACCTGTTATATTTTAAAATAGTCTTAGTTAACCTGGGGCAGGGCAGATATCAATCCTCTAAACTACTTTCCATAGTGGGGCAGGTATGCCATACCCGCCCCAATCCCATGTCATCTGCTTCTAATAACTAATAATCAAGCTACCTCCCATCCATAATCCCATACACTTGCTAATGTTCTTCATCTGGGCCAAATCCTCCATCCACGCTGGCTATGTGCTTCTCCTCCACCTAACTCATTGTGGCCTTCTCTCTTCTCTGGTCTTTCCTTCTTCCCAAGATTCTCTCTGTCTCCCCAAGCGTGGGAACCCTAGCCGAGCCTATCCCATTTGCCCTGCCCAGGTGTGCTGACCCTTTCTTAATTAGCATCAAAGCACATCAGACCAAAAAGTAAGTACATTAGATCACAGAGGGATGGGAGGCAAGTGGAGATCCCTGTTTGGTGTGTGCCCAAAGCCCTCACTTCCTTGAGGTACCATGTACCCACCCATCAAGTGTACAAGCTGGCGTTCTCATGGCACAGGAAACGTTTTTGAAGCGTATTTATTTAAGGGAGAGAGACATGTGTGTGCTGTGGTGTGTGTGGGGGTCAGAGGACAACGTGTAGAAGTCTCTTCTCCTGCCACCACTGGGCTTCCAGGGGACTGAACTCAGATCATCAGGCTTGGTGTCAGGTGCCCTTCGGGCCATCTGGTCAACCCCGAGCAACACTTTTGGCTGGAGTATCGGAAATCTTTTTTTTTTTTAAAGGTTTATTGCCGGGCAGTGGTGGCACACGCCTTTAATCTCAGCACTCGGGAGGCAGAGGCAGGCAGATCACTGTGAGTTCGAGGCCAGCCTGGTCTACAAAGTGAGTCCAGGACAGCCAAGGCTACACAGAGAAACCCTGTCTTGGAAAACAAAAACAAAAACAAAAACAAAAAAATAGGTTTATTTATTTAATGTGTGAGTGTTAGCCAGTATGCATGCATGTGTGTGCCTGGTGCCCACAGAGGTCTGAAGAAGGCACCAGATCCTTTGGAACAGATCCACAGATGGTTGTGAACTACCATGCGGGTGCTGGGAACCGGAAGCTCATTCTTCTGTAAGATTAACGAGTGTTCTTACTTGCTGAACCATTTTGTTAGCCCCTGGTGGAGTGTCTTACAGTGTAATTTCATTCAGTGCCAAGCTTCACCCCATAGACAATTGATGTGGAATACAAATGCGCAGTGGGCACTCTGAGTTGACACAGGTTTTTATTTCCTGTTCAGGTATGGCAGATTTTCGGAAGTGTTTTGCAAACGCAAAGCACATAGCCATCATCTCCGGGGCTGGTGTCAGTGCCGAGAGTGGGGTTCCGACTTTCCGAGGAGCTGGAGGTTACTGGAGAAAGTGGCAGGCTCAGGTTTGTAATGCTTCCAGATTCCAGAGGCTCTTCTGAAGGAGTCTGACTGAGCATCCGTACAGATGTCTGAAGCCCAGGGGCAGTGTTTGAAATTGCCAGTGACCATCTTGTCCTCTTGGTTTTGATGTCAACACAGTCTCTGTGATGACTTCGGTAGAAAATCTGGGGCCAGGGAGATGGTGCAGTGTGTAAGAGCACTTGCTGCGCAAGCGTCAAGCACGAGGACCTGAGTTTGAATCCCAGAGCCCACGTAAAGAGCTGGACATAGCGGTGTTTGCCTGAAAAACAGCTTTGGGATGTGGAGACAGGAGGGGCCCGGAAGCTGCTGTTCTTCCAGCCTAGCCTCACTCACCGAGAGGCTTCGTCCCAGGGGAATAAGGCAGGCAGGTCCAGGAAGACACCAGTGTCTGGCTTCTGAATACTTCTGCACAGGTATGCACATCTGCATACTTATGTTATGACATGGACACACAGATACTCACACACACACACACATACACACACACACACACACACACACACACACACACACACACACTCACATACTTCACCCTAGAAAGGAAGCCCATGACGGACCAAAGTAATGATTGTACCACTTTCCAATATGGAGAAGTAGTGAGTTTCTTATTGGAGTTACTAGCGAGACTATGGGTTACCGTGACCCCAGTGTACAGAAGCCCAGAGCGTCTCTACACAGCTGGCGGGCAGCTCTCCAGTGAACCCCTTTCTCCTTGGGTGGTCAGAGCCTCGCCTCACAGCAGTTGCTCTCTGCTTTTTACTCTGAGGTTGGGGTCCTCAAGGAGCTGTCAAGTTTTTGTCGTCCAGGACGTGTGACCTTTTGTTTACCACCTGAGGCTTTGGGGCCTCTCCTTTCCTCCTGCTCCTGGGGAAGTGCTGTATTTGGAGGGTCTCTCCTGAGCAAAGCAACCACTTTCCTACCCTCTAGATGTGAAAAGAGTGAATCCTTTCTTTCTTTCTTCCTTTCTTCCTTTCTTTCTTCCTTTCTTTCTAATAACAATTCAGTTCTAGGAACTGCACTAAAGTAGAATCAGAAAACCTTGGTTACCCACAATTCATAACTATAAATTTAGATATAAGTATCTAAAAATAATTAGAATTAAGTATTAAACATTATGGAATTTCTGTAAAACTTACTGAAGGCTTAGAGCTTGGTATTTAAACAATTATATGAAAGACATTACAGTATAAGTTCTGTGGGGGGTGGTGGTGAATGGATTTGATTGTTAAAAAGATTTATTTTTTATTTTATATTATTTATGTGTATGTGTGTGTATCTGTGCGTGGGTAAATGCATGTAAGTGTGGGTTCCCAAGGAAGCCAGAAGAGGGCACTGTATCCCCTGGAGCCAGAGGTGCAGCTGGCTGTGAGCCTCGCAGTGTGGATGGAGAGAACGGATCTTGGGTCCTCCGCAAGGGAGGCAAGTGTTCTCCATCACTGGGCTGTCTCTGCAGCCCCTGCTTGGTTGGGTTGTTGTTTTATCAGTCAGTTTTTGTTAAAGTAGACAATTTACCCATTTTAGCGTATAATTCAGTGAGTTTTCCCAGATAGATAAAGTCGTACTGTCAACATCATGGTTATAACAGAGAATATTTCTACGTTATGAACTAGCCTGGTTTGGTTTCTATTGCTGTGGTGAAGACCATGGTCAAAATGTAACCCGAGGAAGTAAAGAGTTCATTTCCTCTTATAACTCTCAGGTCACAGCTTACCTGTGGAAAGTCAAAGCCAGAGCTCAAGGCAGGAACTGCTGCAGAGGCCGTGGGGGAGTGCTGCTGCTTACACCACCCAGTACCTGTGGCCCAGGGGTGGCACCACCCCTAGTGGGCTGGCCTCTCACACATTAGTTATTAATCAGGAAAATGGCCTACAGACTTGCCTATGGGCCAATCTGATGGAGGCATGTTCTCAACTGATCCTTTTTCTCAGATGACTCTAGCTGTGGCAAGTCAATAAATCACTAACCACGCGCGTGTATATATGCACATATATACATGCACGTCTACACACACTACATGCACTTATACACAAACTACACATATATAAATGCTTTCTGTTACTGTAACAGATATCTGAGATGTTCGGCTTATAAAGAAAAAACCGCTAATTTTGGCTCAAAGATTTGGAAGTTTTGCTTCACAGTCACCGGCCCTGTTGCTCTTGGCCCTGTGATGAGACAGCGGGTCATGGCAGGGAACATGGGGAACACACAGCAGACGAAGGCTATCCTCTCCTGGATGACGTGACAAGGGCCCCTCACAGTCCCCTTCACATTACTCCCAGTGACCTAAGCTCTCCCACGAGACCCCGTTTCTCAAAGACTCATAGCCTTTCACTTGTGCCGAGCTGGGAGCCACACCTTAACAGCTGGGCCTTTAGAAGATGTCCCAGACCCAAACTCTGGCACCATTTCTTCAGAATATTCTGCTATGGTCCTTTCTCCTGGTTCCTCCCATCCCCTGGGCTTAGGGAATCCTTAGTTCTATATATTTATTTCATTTTTATTTTTATTTATTTATTTATTTTTAAGATTTATTTACTTTATTTATTGCATATGAGTGGTTTATCTGCAGAAGAGGGTATCAGATTACATTAGATGGTTGTGAGCCACCATGAGGTTGCTGGGAATTGAACTCAGGACTTCTGGAAGAGCAGGTCCACCCCAAGGGCCCATGGATGTACTGACAGTTCACAGGTTAGTGTACAGGTGCTCCTGGCCATGGGGTCCTAGGAAGGGCACAGGGTCCCCAAGGGCTACACGTTGCACCTGCCATGCACAAAGGGAAGGCTACCGTCCTGTCTCGGGTGGGGGTGTGCCTGTCATGTGGGGCATCTTTGACGCACTTATTTTCAAAACTGACATAGACAAGAATGAACAGTTCAGTGAGGACCTGAGGTGACACGGGCAGGATATGGAACATTTCCGTGACTGTTAAGGGTTGCCGTGCGCTCTTCCTGTCAGCTTCCGGCACAGACAGCAGTGATGTGCTTCTGTCACAGGAAAGAGCTGTCTGTCATAAAAGAAGGCTCGTGCCTTAAGTACAGACATCTCATGTATTTGGTTACTATATATTATTTTAATGTGTATGTACGCATGTGTTTACTGTGGCTCATATATGTGTATGGTTTGGTGTGTGTGCACCTATATATGTAATTTGTAAGTATGGACAGCTGTATGTATGCATGAATATGTGTTATGGATGCCTTGGGTGGGGGGTGGTCATCTAGGGTACCACCGAGTTCATTCCGTGGGACAGACAGAGAATGGTATGTCCTCGGGACACTCACTCAGACAGGAAAGTAAAGTAACTGGGAGAGAGAGAGGCCACTGACAGGGTGTGACAGACTGAGATCTGAGCTGGGGGCCATGCCCTGCTCTGCCCCGCCCCACAGTGAAAGTAGAGGGAAAGTGAGTTATCGCCCTGGGGGCAGTTGACAGAGTGAAAGTAAGTTACAGATCAAGAACAAGAAAGACTTGCCACAATGAGAAAGCCAACAAAAGGGACAAACTTTATTAGAATAAACTGCTCCCATCAAGGACATGGGCCGGGGGCCTCTGGAGATGGGAGCCTGCCTGAGGCTCTAGTTTGGTTTTTTTGTTTTTCTTTTTTTGTTTGTTTGTTTGTTTTGTTTTTGAGACAGGGTTTCTCTGTGTAGCCTTGGCTGTCCTGGACTCACTTTGTAGACCAGGCTGGCCTCAAAATCACAGCGATCCGCCTGCCTCTTCCTCCCCAGTGCTGGGATTAAAGACGTGTGCCACCACACCCAGCTCTAGTTTGGATTTTTCTAGGAGCCCTCCCTTGCTGTCCATGTTGTAGCAGTTGCAGTCTCGTGTGTGTGTGTGTGTGTGTGTGTGTGTGTGTGTGTGTGTGTGTGTGTGTGTGTATGCTATCCCCTCTTCCTAAGCTTGGAGTAGCCTTTCTTGTTTTTTGTGGGTTTTTTTTTTAAAGATTTATTTATTATGCATACAATGTTCTGCCTGCATGTACATATACCTACACACCAGAAGAGGCACCAGATCTCATTATAGATGGTTGTGAGCCACCATGTGGTTGCTGGGAATTGAGCTCAGGACCTTTGGAAGAGTGGCTGGTGCTCTTAACCTCTGAGCCATCTCTCCAGCCCCAGCAGCCTTTTTTAAAGGGGCCAGGCCCTGCTTTCCAGATTGGCCCAAGTTCCCCTGACCTTCCTTCATATGTATGTATGTATGTATGTATGTATGTATGTATGTATAGTTTATTAAGTATGTAGCCATATGTATGTGTGTGTGTTTTAAAGATTTTATTTATTTACTTTATATATGAGTGCTGTATCTGCATGTGTGCTTGCATGCTAAAAGAGGGCATCAGATTGCAGTATAGATGGTTGTGAGCCACCATGTGCTTGCTGGGAATTGAACTCAGGACTTATAGAAGAGCAGATAGTGCTCTTATCTGCTGAGTCATCTCTCCAGTCTCATGTGTGTGGTTTTTTATGTATACATACATACATGTGGTTTGTGTGTAAGTAGACATAACATGTATCTATGTAGTTGTATGAATGTGTGTATGTATTTATTCATATATAAGTACATGTAACTAAATGTTTATGTTTAGTTGTTTACATGTGTATTTCTAAATACATGAAGTCAAAGTACATACTGAATATATTGTATAATTGTGTATAAGTGTATATACATGTGTAGTTTGAATATATTGTATAAATTTAAATGTATATACATGTGTATTTTGCATGTTAGAACATGTAGCTACATGCATATAATTGTGTATGTGTATATGTGTCTGATTTGCATGTATGTGTAACTGCATGTTTATATGTAGTTATGTGCATGTAATGCATATATGTGTAGCTTATGTATACTTATATACATGTAGCTGTTTATATGCATATTATTGTATATATGCAAATGTCTTTGTGTAGTTTTAGCATAAATGTAACCATGTATGTGTATAATTGTGTGCATGCATCTATATAGATAGGGTTTATGTGTAAATATGTATGGGTTAGTTCTATGTATGTCCATGCACATATGTGTAGTTTGTGCACAATACATATAACTATGTAGTTGTATAGATATATACATATATATATATATATAGTTATATGCTATGTGCTTGTATGTGCTATGGTTTTAGTTGTGTGTAGGTATGTGTGTCTGCCTGTATGTGTATAATTGTTTATAGTTTATGCTATGTGCTTGTATGTGCTATGGTTTTAGTTGTGTGTAGGTATGTGTGTCTGTGCATTTCAAGATGTGTGTAGTTGTATGTCTGAGCTCCTTTCTGTGCCTGCTGTATTTTACTGAGGTATTTTTCATTTCATGTTTTTCTTAAAGAGCCCTCAAAATGAAATTAACTTCTTATTTCCTGAGCTCCATGAGGGTAAATTCGACCCCAGATACTTTCACATGTCACTTTACTTCCTGTTCCTAATTTGTGAGATGAGTGAGGTAGGTTACATTGCTGCTGTCGCATCAGTAGGGAAGTTAAGAGTGACCTGTGTAAAGCCCTGGGTTGGTCCTAGGACCGGGATCTCGGCCGGCGCTATGCGGTCTAGCCAGACCCAGCTGCCCGCTGTCCTTCTCCACCGCAGGTCCTCGCTCACCTCTGCCTCTCTCCCCTCAGGACCTGGCGACTCCTCAGGCCTTTGCCCGCAACCCATCCCAGGTGTGGGAATTCTACCACTACCGGAGGGAGGTCATGCAGAGCAAGGAGCCTAACCCTGGGCACCTGGCCATTGCCCAGTGTGAAGCCCGGCTACGTGACCAGGGCCGACGGGTTGTAGTCATCACCCAAAACATCGATGAGCTGCACCGCAAGGCTGGCAGTAAGAACCTGCTAGAAATCCATGGTGAGGGAGACCAGACTGTAAAACCTTGCACTGCTGGACACCTGTTCATCCCCGAGGATGCTGTGACACTTCCCTTGGGGACACAACGGGGTGCCGATAACATCTGAACAGCTCCTGCTGGTAACAGGGGACACCGTACCCACTGCACAACTCACTTGTTATTTCCTACAGCCTGGTGGTAGTTGGATTATGCACTGAAAACCAATGGTGCCAACACCCCTGAGATTTGTTGTCACCTACCCTGCATTTTTCCCAAAACCCTCACTGCGCAGTATCGGGTGTTATTGGTGATCCTGTTCACTAGAGCAGCGCTGTCTGCACAGCCACAAGCCCCTGCCCCTGTGGGAGGAGGCCGTGTTGTGACATATTTACCCATGGAAGGGAGCAGACAGGCCTGGGTGCTAGCGCCACTCAGCAGGACTGGACATGGCAAGTTATGCTTCAGTATCCTGGGAGTGTTTATTCATGCTGTCCTCAGTGGGGGACTGCCACTGAAGCCGCCCTGTCCACCCTAGAGCCCGAGGGAGGTGTTGGCCCAGACCCTTTTCTCTAACAAGCTCACCATGTTGTAACATCCGTGGGGTTTGTCTTGGGTCCCTCGGCTTCTTTCCTCTGTGGATTTCTGCCCAAGGCCATGAACTTCAACATCTACAAAGCTATGAACCCAAGACATGCATTTCCTCACATACAGGCTGAGAAGTGGCCACCAATGTTGTCTATTCTGTACAGGGGCTGGCTGAGATTTCTGCTTTCAGCTGGCTTAGTGTCGCTTGATACAGGAATATGTTCCCTGTAGTCTTAGTTAGGGTTTTATTGCAGTTTTTGTTTTTTTGTTTTTTGTTTTTTTTCGAGACAGGGTTTCTCTATATGTAGCCCTGGCTATCCTGGACTCACTTTGTAGACCAGGCTGGCCTCGAACTCACATTGATCCGCCTGCCTCAGCCTTCCCATGCGCCACAGCTCCTGGGTCTTTTTTAAACTTTCTATTGATTCCTGGTGATTTTCACACCATGCACCCCAGTCTTACTAATCTCCCACGTCGCTCATATCTGCTCTAGAGTCTAGACTTGGGACCAAACTGAGCAACATAGCACCATCATGTCCAAAAATGGGAAAAAAAAATCCCTAAAATAGTTGTTTTTTTTTTTTTTTAAATTACTGTGAGCCGGGCGTGGTGGCGCACGCCTTTAATCCCAGCACTCGGGAGGCAGAGGTGGGCGGATCGCTGTGAGTTCGAGGCCAGCCTGGTCTACAAAGTGAGTCCAGGACGGCCAAGGCTAACACAGAGAGACCCTGTCTCGAAAAAGAAAAAAAAAATTACTGTGACCAAATACCTTCAGAGAAAGACGGTTTGTTTTGGCCCCCGGTTTGAGGTGACACAGTAAATGTGGGTTTCTTTTGGCTCACAGTGTGAGGGTCTGACCATATCGCAGTTGCACCCAGGAAGCAGAGAGTTGAACCCTCGTGCTTCTCTTGTGCTCTCTCTCTCCCCGCCCTTTTCTGTCTGTCTTTCTTTCTTTCTTTCTTTCTTTCTTTCTTTCTTTCTTTCTTTCTTCCTTTCTTCCTTTTTTTAGACAGGGTTTCACTGTGTGCTCTCAGCTGTCCTGGGACTCAGTAAGTAGACCAGTTTGACCTCGAACTCAGATATGTACCTGCCTCTGCCGCCTGCCTGCCAGGATGTAAGGGATGCACCACCACGCCCAAGCCCTCCTTTTTAATTCTGTCCATAACCTCAGTCTGTAGGGTGCTGCCACTTGTATTTAAGGTGGACCTTTCTCCTTCTGTTAAATTTTTAAAAAATATTTTATTTTTTATTATTTTACTGTATTTTTCCAAGATTTTTTCCCCTCGAGACAGGGTTTCTCTGTGTAGCCCTGGCTGTCCTGGACTCACTTTGTAGTCCAGGCTGGCCTCAAACTCACAGAGATCTGCCTGCCTCTGCCTCCCTAGTACTGGGATTAAAGGTGTGCACCACCACGCCCGGCTTCCTTCAGTCTTTCTAAAGCTGGCGCTTTACATGGCATTGGTGGAGGTCATGGGTCAGCGCTCACAGTTGTGGTGAGAGTGTTTGGTCCTTCCGGGCCTCCCGAGATCGATTCCTGACCACCTTGCTGTGAATGGCACAGCTCACGAATGGCACAGCTCACACAGTAACGCAGCTTGACGTAGAGCTTGGGAGGGATAAGCATTGGAGACATTGGCTTTGGAAATGTCCCCCACAGTAACAACCTCTGCCGTGCTGTGTGGATGACCCCCGGCTTGTCCTAGGGTGGGCACTGGGCACAGTGTGTGCACTGAATTGGCTGCACATGGCTGCCATGTCTTTTTGGCTCCACTGTTGTCGCTTCTTAATTTGGTCATCTTGGAGGCAAGACCAGAAGGAGCTGTTTATTTTATTTTATGGGTATGGGTGTTCTGTCTGCATGTATGTCTGCGTGTGTCTGGTGCCCCTAGAATCCAGAAGAGGTTGTTGGGTCCCTTGGAACTTCAGTTTCAGATGCTCGTGAGCCACCATGTAGGTGCTGGGACTTGAACTTGTGTCCTCTGCAAGAACACCAAGTGCTCTTATTCACTGAGCCATGTCTCTGCCCCGGTCTTCTTCCCCTCAGCTAAATGTCTTTGGCTACATCTTCACTGACTTGCCCAGAGGCGTAGATGCTAGGTGATTTTAGAATCTGTCAAAATGATAGTCGAAGATGAACTGTCCCAGCTAGCCCCTCAGAAAACACACCTCTGGGATGCTTCACTTGGGTCACATGCCATTGCCAGAGTGACATACTGTGCTAGTCTGGAGCCTGTGGCCGAGCTTATGTTTGCGGGGTGATTGATAGCTCCATCAGCTCGCCATGGGGTAGAGGAGAGGTGGTCCCCCAAGAAGGCAGAGTAGGCAGGCGGACTGCGACTGTCTGTGTGCGCTGTGGGTACACACCTCAGGGCACCCTGAGCATACATACGGCAGCTGTTTGAACTGTAGGCATGATCTGTTCTAAATGGCCTCTATTACTAGACATTCTTTTTATTTGTTAGTGATTGATTTTTTTTGTTTGTTTGTTTGTTTTTGTTTTTCGAGACAGGGTTTCTCTATGTAGCCTTGGCTGTCCTGGACACACTTTGTAGACCAGGCTGGCCTTGAACACACAGTGATCCACCTGCCTCTGCCTCCCAAGTGCTGGGATTAAAGGCCTGCCTTGATTGCTTATTTAGTGAGTTTCTTTGCTAGAAGAGACGCAAGTTCTATTAAATATAAGTTAAGATTTTGTGACGCTCTAAATAACGGACCTTTAGGGTATGAGCCTAAACCTGTACCAGCCGCACTGTCTCTCCAGCCCACCGGCCCTTGTAGTTAAGCTGCTAGTTAGTCACTCCGAGTCTTAGCTTTGGGCTCAGCGGCTGCTTCCCTCTCAACCACTCCAGCTGCATCTGAACATTAGCCCAGGGTCATCCGGGTGATGCTAGCCCTGTAGCTCTTTCCCCTCCAGATCATCCTGTCCTTGAAGGCATTTGGTTCGGTAGGTTAAACAGTAGTGCCTGTGTGGTGCTTTGAATAGGAACGGCCCCCATGGCCCATATCTTTGACTGCTTAGTCATCAGGGAGTGGCACTATTTGAGAAGAATTAGGAGGTGTGGCCCTGTTGGGGGAGGTTTGTCTTTAGCGGGTGGGTTTTGAGGCTTCAAAAGGCCCAGTGTTGCTCACCCTGCCTGTGCCTCAACTACTGTTCCAGTGCCCTGAATGATGCCATGTCCCACATGCCCCTGCCTCAGTGACAGTAATAGACTGACCCTCTGAAATGGTAAGCCAGTTCCCAGTTAAAGTCTTTCTTTGATAAGAGTTGCCTTGGTCTCTTCACAGCAATATAACAGTGAATAAGACAGCATATTTGTATATCTCCCATGATTCCTAGACACCAAGTTCTGAACTTGCTGACTCGAGTCTTTTCTTTCAGGAACCTTATTTAAAACCCGCTGCACCTCGTGTGGCACCGTTGCAGAGAATTACAAGAGTCCCATTTGTCCAGCTTTAGCAGGAAAAGGGTAATTATATTGGACTGCAGAACAGATGTCGTTTCTCCTTGAATTGTGCATGAGTGTGAGGAAATTAAATGTTCACTCAAGATTCTTTTTTAAAAATAATTAATTTTTATTATATATTATATATATTGGTGTTTTGACTGCCTGCATTTGTGTATGAGTGTGTCAGACCCCTGAAACAGGAATCCCAGACAGTTGTGAGCTGCCATGTAGGTGCTGGGAATTGAACCTGGGTCCCTCTGAAGAGCAGCCAGTTACCCGCTCTTAACTGAAGATTCTTACGGATGTTTCTAAAGCTTAAGACTAGACACTGTACAGCTATCTGATGAAAGAACTATTTGCCTCATAATTTACCATGCTAAGTAAAAACTGTCAGATGCCAGAGTATTTTCTCTGTAATCCCAAAGTTTTATTTATACAATTTCACACCCCGTCTTCACTTTTCTGCTAAGAGACCACAAGAAAGCACAGGAAAGGGTTAACTGTGACAGTGACGAGAGTGTAGGGGGGTTATTGGTAATTTTTATTTCTCCTTCATTTCATTGGGAATTTTCCAACTTTTTTGTTTGCCTGGTTTTTTTTGTTTTGTTTTGTTTTGTTTTTGTTTTTTGAGACAGGATTTCTCTATGTAACATCCCTAGCTTGTCTTAGACTCACTTTGTAGACCAGACTGGCCTCAAGCTCTCAGAGATCCGCCTACCTGTGCCTCCCGAGTACTGGGATTACAGGCCTGAGTCACCACATCTGGCTCATATTCCATCATTTATGATGAATGTTTATTATTGTTATAACTAGGAAAAACTTAAGAGTCAACTGAAACTACTGAGAAAACTATATCTTCTGAGTCATTTCAGAGCCGTGTAAACTTATAGAAGTAAAATACTACCACGATTCCATTGGAGGAACATCAGACTTACCCCGGTCAGCCTCCCCTACACAAATTCCCTCTTGAGGCAAAACCAACAGTCAGAATTCAGGGCTAGTCCTACTAAGGTAGCGTGCAGGAGTAACCTTCGTACCACGTGTCACCAGGCAGATACACAGATGACTGTGTCACCTGCTTCCTTTGCCTTTTGATGTTACCATTGGCATTCATTCTCATTAACACTTTATTTCAGGGCCCCAGAACCAGAAACCCAGGACGCCAGGATCCCAGTCGACAAACTCCCTCGGTAGGTAAAAAACTGATGTACATCTGGTGTTCAGCATTGAAAAAAAGAAGGTCTGGAGAGATGGCTCAGCGGTTAAGAGGCTAAGAGCACTGGCTGTTCTTCCAAAAGTTCTATTCCCAGGACCCACATGGCAGTTCACAGTTGTCTGTAATTCCAGCTCTAGGGCATGTGACACCCTCATCCAGACAAACACGCAGGCAGAACACCAGTGCACATTAAAAAAAAAAGTATAAAAAAATCTTAACTTTTTTTTTTTTTTTTGTAAGTGAGATGCCTTTTAAGTGTACAAATGCCAAATGCAGCAGTCATCCCTCAGGGCAGAAGGACAAAAGATGAAGCATCTTCCAGGTGGTTTTTAGAGAGCCAGTGTCACTATGTTGCCCAAGCTGGCCTCCAATTCCTACGTTCAAGTGATCGTCCTGCCTCAGGTCCCTAAGTAGCCACAAATGCACTACACGGCTTTGATTTCTCTGTTTAGAGCCCTCACAGATCTCTTGGGGTCTGGGAAGTTTCTGCAGTCATTCTGTGACAGATGGTGATCTGTGCACAGGAAACACCCCATGATTATAATCTAATTAGTGAATTGCCCTCCTCCTCTTCCTCAGTGTGACTCCTAATCCAAGACTGAGGAGGTGGCAAAAGCCTTGCAAAGGTGAACTTTCAGTACTAAAAAATTGGGGCTGGATAGACAGCTCAGCACTTAAGAGCACTAGCTGCCTTTCTAGAGGTCCTGGGTTCAACTGCCTGTAACCCCAGTTCCAGGGGATCTGATGCTCTCTTCTGGCCTTGAGGGCCCTGCATGCTGTTGGTACACATGCTTACATGCAGCCAAAACACCCACACACATTAATAAACCTAAAATAATCAAAATAGACTTTTGTATGTTATAAAGTACATTAGATTATAAAATTGTCAGTTTTTCAAAACCAGACATTGAAACAGTCCTTCCAAAAGGTGTTTCTTGGAGGCCGGAAGACGGTCGGTGGGTAAAGGGCTTGCTAGACAAGCAAGAGAACCTAATGTGGCTTCTCAAGACTCCCAGAAGAGCTAGAAATTGCTATGAGTGCCCGTAAGCCCAGCGCTGACACATGGAATCTCGGGGCTTGCTGGACAGCCAGTCTAGCCAGAACAGCAACCTCCACGTTCAGTCTGTCTCAACAGATAATATGGAGAACAGTAGGGGCAGATGCCCTGGTTGGCTCCTGAGCGCCACATACACACGCGCACAGGCAAGAGCATCAGCACACGGGTGCCCATGTGCACACGCACTAAACGAGGCGGGCAGACCTCTGTGAGTTCCCGCCCAGCCAGAGCTACATATTGACACCATGCATGTAGAAACAAAACAAAACACAGACAAACAAACAAGCTTTCACTTTTAAAATTATGTCTGTGCGTGTGTGTATGCCTGCATGTGGGTATGTGCACCCGAAATGCGGTGCCCTTGGAAGTCAGAGGCATTTGGATTCCCTTAAGCCTGAGTCAAAAGATGGTCATGAGCCACCAGACTAGCTCGGGTCCCCTGCAAGAGCGGCACGTGCTCGTTACCACCAAGGCATCACTCCAGTCCCAAATCAGCGCTCTCTCAAAAGGCCTTATACTCCATTGACACTTCTCCGGTTTATTTTAACCACAAACCCTTTTCTTTTCTCTTTCTTTGTTTCTTTTTCCCTCCCTTTTCATTTCTTTTTCTTTCTTTCTTTCCTTCTTTCATTTATTTATTTATTTTTGAGACGGGGTTTCTCTGTGTAGCCTTGGCTGTCCTGGCACTAGCTCTGTATAGACCAGGCTGGCCTTGAACTCACAGAGATCTGCCTGCCTCTGCCTCCCGAGCGCTGAGATTAAAGGTGTGTGCCACCACTGCCTGGCTAAGAAGAGAGATTTTTAAGGCTGAGCCTGCTGGCACAGGCTTGTAATCCTAGCTATTCGGAAGGTTGAGGCAGGAAGATCACAAATTTATCGCTAGCCAGTCCACAAGTGAGTTCAAGGTCAGCTGGGGCAATTTAGCGAAACTCTTATGTCAAAGTCAAAAGTCAGAAAGGAGTCCAGGGAAGTGGCCTGTTGGTAGGACTTCTGCTGTACTGCAAGCAGAGAGCCCCAGGTTCCAGCGAGAGGCAGAGTGAGGCGGACAAGAGAGGACTTAGAGGCACGGAGGACTTGGCAGGAGGCCAGTCTCACGAAAGAAGTAATCTGAAAAAGCAAGTGGAGGTCTTTGGTGGAAATCGTTGGTTCAGGCATCGGGGCCAGCTTGGAGCTGCTGCTGTCTCCCGGTGCGGGCAATGGGAGCGCGTTTGTACCAGCGAGTGCAGTAGCCATGGAGAGGAATACACTTTGGAGCCAGGTCAGACTTAGCTCAAAAAGTGTCTGTACAGCTCAGTGGATGAAGGCAAGACACAAACTTAGTCACCCGAGTACCCGCATCCCAGGCAGGCTCCCATCTGCTGGCCTGCTGGCCTGGTGGCAGCCAGGCTTTCCTGGGATCCTGGGCAGTCCTGGCCCAAGCATTAAGACTGACCCTCTTGCAGGTGTGAGGAGGCGGGGTGTGGAGGCTTGCTGCGACCTCACGTGGTGTGGTTCGGAGAAAACCTGGATCCTGCCGTCCTGGAGGAAGTGGACAGGGAGCTCGCCCTCTGTGACCTGTGTCTAGTGGTAGGTCGGCCTTGTCCCTCATCTTTAGGCCCTGAAAGGATGGGTGGAGGGTCTGGTTGCCATCCTCTTCCCTTCTTCTTCCCTTCTTCCTTGTCCTTCTACCCCATCTTCCTCCCTTTCTTTCTTTCTTTCTTTCAGATTTATTTATTATAAATACAGTGCTCTGCTTGCATGTGCACCTGCCTACCAGAAGAGGGCACCAGATCCTAGCATAGATGGTTATGAGCCACCATGTGGTTGCTGGGAATTGAACTCAGGACTTCTGGAAGAACAGTCAGTGCTCCTAATCTTCCTCCCCTTCGTCTTCCCTTCTTCCCTTGCTGAAAGGCACGTATGGAAGTCTCATAGTGTCCTGCTGACAAAAGAAGCAATAAATATGATCTTTTTTTTTTTTAACGATCTTATTGTTTCTAATGATGCTTAGGTGTGTGTATCTGCATGTGGTTATGGACTCATGAGGACACGTGAGTTCAGTGTCCTCAGAGGCCAGGGACTTTGGGTCCCATGGAGTTACAAATAGTTGAGAGCCACATTGTAGGGAAGCATCATCTTTTGTTTTACTTACCTATCATGTGTGTATGCATGATCTTTGCGTGTGACTGTGCCATGTGCACTTGTGGAGGTGAGGGGACACCTCTGTAGAGTCAGTTTCCTCCTTCCACCTTGACCTGGTTTCTAAGGACAGAGCTCAGATGGCCTGGCTTTTACAGAAAGCTCCTGTACCTGCTGGGCCACTTCGCCGGCCCTGGCCTAGATCATAAAGTGATGCGCGCTCATTATTAAATGTCATTGATAAAACGTGAGTGGATCAAAGCAGAAGAAGGAAATTAGAAACCTCTCCATTGCACCATCTGGAAATAGTCACCGGTAGCACTGTGATTGTCTTCTAGAGCAGGAGTGAGTGAACGGCAGCCTCTGGGTCGACACAGTCTGCGCCCTGTTTCGTGAATAGTTGTATCAGAACCGCTGCCGTTCCACACACAGTCTGCGGCTGCTTCTGTAACTCAGTATCAGAGCTGAGTCCTGGTGGCAGAGACGGGACAGCCTACAGAGCCTAACAGTTTTACTGCATGGCTCTTTTCACAAAAAAAGTTGGCCACTTCTGACCTAAACCCTTCCTCGTGCAGATGTATAGGTGTCAGATACACGATGCCCATTCTGTCTTGAGACCGCTTTGTTCATATAGTAGTTGGCATATTCCACGTCAACATTTCCAAAGCTGCCACATCCTTTAGTTTAACTGGCCCACGGGTGATGCAGTGAGAAGATCCTATCGCAGGACATTTGGGTTGTTTGAGTAGCATCTGATACAGCATCTGATACATGCTCCTGCCTCTACCTCCCCCACACTAGGATCACAGGCATGTACCCTACGCCCAACTTAGACTTTTTCAGATTTTGGTATTTTAAGTAACGTTGCATGACTACCCATGGATAGGAATCTTGACATGTTCCTCAAGCAGTTTCCTTAAGACACGTCTCCTAAAAGTAGAATTAACTGGAAAAAGCACACTGAGTTCAGTTCCTTTAGTACATGTTTAAAAGCTGAGGCATTTGTCGTGGGTCTGTTTCCATTCTGTATTTTACCGCACACAGCCCATGTTGAGTGCAACCTCTGTGGTCATGGTCATTAGTAAGGAACCAATGCGCTTTACACAATGTGTTCCGGCCTTTCCACTCCTGCGGAGGGTGTGTGCACATGTCAAAAGGTTAGTGGTGATTACTTCCCACCTTAGAGAAAGAACATTTGCACAACATCAAAGACCAGAAGAAAAGCACCCCAAGTCCCGTGCTTTGGGTCATTTCTTGGCTTCTCTGTCCATTCATGTAACTGTCCTCTTGTGTCACGTGTTCTTCCCCACTTCCAGGGGTTGGCCAAACACCAGACAGTGCCTTTCACTGGTCCCCATACTGCACTTTCCTCACACCTCTAGCCACCGCCCTGCCTGCTGCGTAAGTTTCCCCATGTCTCATCTCCACTTGCTTTGTAGGTGGGAACGTCCTCTGTGGTCTACCCAGCTGCCATGTTTGCCCCTCAGGTGGCTTCCAGGGGAGTCCCAGTGGCTGAGTTTAACATGGAAACCACCCCAGCCACCAACAGATTCAGGTACAGGGACGACCGAGCTGGATGACGTGAGGTGGGGGGTGTGTGTGTGGAGATGTCATCCCCATAAACTACAGTTCTGATTTCTGTGGAGGACAAGAGAAAGAGGGGTGTGTCTTTTCGTTTTGATATGCAGTTGACGTTTATAAAAGAACAAAATACCATTAACTGCAGACTGAGGTGGCTGTTTCTCTACATGGGAGTTTCCATAGAACTTTTGTTGTTGTTGTTGTTGTTTTCCACATTGACACATTGTATTTTTCTCTGGACTTATACTTACATTTGTCATTTTCAAGTAGATGAGGTCACAGTTTACGTGTAGGTGAGAGGTTCCATTTCCTCATCCGAATGGCTTTCTTGGGTGAGTGCTGTTACAATGAATGCCAGGCGTTTTCCGATTTCCTCAATGTTTCGATTGATGGAACCCCAGAGGTCCTTGCAACGCCAGGATTTGTACATGGCTGAAACAGAGATGGGGTGTGGCTCACCATGGCTCTGCGTGGGGCCCTTCAGCACTTGGACCCCTCAGTGCTCTCAGCCGGCATGTGGTCCTTTTCTCTGATCTTTATAATTTAACTGATGTCCATGGCATACCAGACACGGCTTTAGTCCCAAGGAGCAGACAAATGAGAAACCCAAATCCAGCCTACCCTGTGAAGACCAGATGCTAGTGGTCAAGACTGGCAGGAAACAGTATCGTGGTGGGCATATTACCCACTTCAGGTTGCTGAGGAGAGCCTGGTGCAGCTGGATGGCGGGGGAGGGGGGGGAGGAGGGGAGCGGGTAGACAAGCATCAGGATGTGGTGGGGTCCCTATGGCAAGCTCCAATAGATAAAAGGACACACTAAAAGGAGCGTCTAAAAGAAGAATTTTCATTATTCTGGGACTAGCTGATACAAAGGCCCAAGGTAGACATACAAGTGGGCAGTGTGAGCACCACTAGGATGTCCACCTGGCTGCAGGGACTTTGTGTGGGGAGAGTCCAGGAGAGGTGATTAGGAGGAATAAAGTAACTCTGGTATGTGGAGTGGGAAGGCACTTGCAGCCGAACACTAATGGCTGGTGAGGGCCAGGCATCTAAGGAACCATCCACGGGACCATGTAGACAGTAATGCCATTTATCAGGGGTTTGAAGAGCCCTTGCTCTTAAGACACAGTGGCTACCTTTGATAGAGTAGTTGATTGCTCACTTGGCTGTGCCATCATAGGTGAGGGACAAGACCTTCTTGCCCTGCCTGTGTAGCTGAGCCCCTATTGATCTCTTAATCTAAAAGTTTACTTAAGAGAAGTCTAAAGACAAGGACGCATGCATGCCTTGAATTTCATATATACGTAGACATCTAGGCCATTGTATATGTGTATATATTTCCAGCACAAATGAATCGCCGTTAGCTTTATCTTTAACACATAAGCCTTTTGTTTGAGATGGGATCTGCTAGCAGGAGCTCACCTTTCCTCATTCCTACAATTTTCCCAGTGTTCCCTTAATCTTCCCAAAGATAAGGATCACCCTAGCCCTTACAAATAAACCAAAACAGACACCCAGACTTCCTGAATCGGCATTTACAGCTGGAGGTAGCTGTATATACTTTAAAAAAAAAAAATGGTCGATGGGTTCTTGACAGGAACTGTGTGTGTGTGTGTGTGTGTGTGTGTGTGTGTGTGTGTATGTGTGCACAAGTGCAGATGCCTGTGCAAGTCAGAGGTTTTTGACCTCTTGGAGCTGGAGTTACAGGCTGTTGTGAGCTGCAAGATGTGGGAGCTAGGAACTGCGCTCTAGTCTTCTGCAAGAGCCGTATATGCGCGTAGCTGTGGAGCCCTTTTTCGAGCCCCTCTAGTTTATTTTCTATTTAACTTTGTAATGCTGGAGATTGAACTCAGAGCCTGTGCATGCTAGACAAGCTCTCTAAGATAAACCTTCGGCCCAAAATACACACCATATTTTAGTTTAATATGTAGCCCACGCTGGCCTCGAACTCATGATTCTCCTGTCTTAGGCGTGCTCTCAAGCCCATGTCATGCGCTCGTGGCTGCTTGTTTGTCTTCCAGTGACAGGGATGTAGCCAGGCAGCACAGCACAGAATCCAGCCATGAGGCTACTCTCAAAGCTGATTTTAATTTTATGTAATCACATTCGTCCACTTTTGCTTCTGTGACCCATGCTTTGAGAACCATATCGAAAAGCCCATCGCCTTGACCAGTGTTGTGGGGTTTTCCCGCCCTCTATGTTTTCTTCTAGTAGTTTTGAATTGCTTTTTATATATTGAGTGATGTGAGGGCCCAGTCTCATTTCTCAGCATGTGACTATCTGATTTCCCAGTACCATTTGTTGTAAAGACTTTCCTTTCCCATTGTGTCACTGGTCATTTGACCACAGACATACAGATTTATTTCTGGACTTCATTCCGTAATGCTGTTTGGTGTGTCTATTGTTAAGCCTGTGTCATGCTATTTTAATTCCTATCACTTTGTACTATATTGAGAGGATGTCGTTTACCACAGAGAATCTGGCCTTGTTCATTATGCTCATGAGTTTATCAGTTATTGAGGTTTGTGTACTTATCTATGAGTTTTAGGATTATTTTACCTATCTCTATGAAAAATGACATTGGAATTACAATAAGGATTATATTGTAGTATGGATATTTTTAACAATATTAATTCTCCTAATCCATGAACATGGGATACCTTTCCATCCATTTGTGTCTTCATATATAGAAAATATGGATCCATATATAATTTCACTTATGAATTTGTATCACACTGGGAAAATACACTGCAATCATGTCTCCTCCACCAGTCAGAATAAAAGTCTTATAGCACACAGGCTATAGACAGTTATCTGTGTAGATTTTGTACTGTCAGAACTTGGATTAAGGAAGTCCGTGAAAGTTAGGTTTTGTGGTATACACTTTTTTGTTTGTTTGTTTTTCTTTTTGTTTTCTCGAGACAGGGTTTCTCTGTGTATCCTTGGCTGTCTTAGACTCACTTTGTAGATCAGGCTGGCCTCGAACTCTAAGTGATCCATGTGCCTCTGCCTCCCAAGTGCTGGGATTAAAGGCCACCACTGCCTGGCTTGTGGTGCATACTTTTAATCCTGGCATTTGGGAGGAGAGACTGGCTAGCCTGGTCTACATGACAAGTTCTAGGGTAGCCAGGGTTACATAGTGAGACCCTGCCCTGAAAAAAAGGTCATTAAACAATTTAAATACCATTAGTTGTATGTTATTATTAGCTATAGTTGTATGCCATTAGTTGTGGCTGTATGCTCATTTTGTAATCTGTACTTCCTAATTCTGCTGTATTGCTCTTGCTATTTAGGTTTCACTTTCAGGGACCCTGTGGGACAACTCTGCCTGAAGCCCTTGCTCCCCACGAAACTGAAAGGATTTCTTAACTGTCCTGTAGAGTGAGAAGATCATGTAGCACCAAACCAGGCCACCAACAGGAGACATGGTTTTGTGGATGATGAGCTGAACTTTGAAAAGTCTAAAAGTACGCTCCGATCCCCCAGCAGACAGTCTGTCTGTCAAGTGATTGGTCTTCCAAATACCAACAGCAAGTGTGTTTTCTCTGGGTCAAGTGTCAAGTTCTTCCATTTTATTAGCGTTGAACTGAAATACGAGTGTTTTAAATTTTATGTTACTGGAAAGAAAAGATTTGTATTTAAATTGCTTGAAAAGAAGGTAATTATTCTGATTGTGTGTTGGGCAAAGATAGAAATAGAGAATTAAAACACTAAAAGTTAAACCCTAGGATTTATTTATTTATTTATTTGGACAAATGTCTGTGGAAAACAAACTATCCTTTATATCTGGTAACCTATGGTCTAAGGATGTTCCTCCAAGACTGCCTTTGCCAGGGCTTCTCTTCCTTTTCAGTATTGACCGCGCTTGGATGCCTTACCTTAAAGAATCTGGAATCACTCACAGCAAGAACTCATGCAAGGTGAGAACTGGGACCAGCAAGTAGAGATGCCAGGATGAGAAAAAAAAAAGCACTGCAAATCCAGGATGTAGCGGATGAGCTGCCTCCAAGGAAGGGAGCGATGGGTGCTCATTGCTTCATCTCATAAGCGAAGGGACTTCGCTTCTGCTGGTCGACATCACTGTTTAGGCCGCATATAGTCACCCCTGGCCTGAGAGCTCTGTGAGACCCTGAAAAAATGACCTTTTTACCTTGCAATAAAGTAGTGAGAATGCTGCCCCGTCTTTGAGCTCCACCTGCCGATGCAGCCTGGGCCTGGATGAGAGGGATAAGGAGCCTAGAGGGGCGCAGTGCCCATCAGCAAAGAGGATGATGGGCGTACATACGCAGTGCTCTCCCATGGATCCAGGTAGTGCTCCAGGGAACTGCACCTGGACTGTCTTACCTCAGCCTCTCCCGGGATCCCAGTTATTTGAATACCCTGGGCTCCTGTTAATAGTCAACCTTTCTCATGACTGTGACCAAAATACCTGACAAACCTTAGTGTAAAGGATGAAAGGTCAGAGGAATGCATCATAGCAGGGAAGACGTGGGCAAGGGACCGGCTTGGTCCATGGCTACCCAGAAAGCTTTAGAAAGGACTCCCAGTTTCACTCTGCTTGCTTTCTCTTTCCCCTTTGTGTGCAGTCTGCTCCTCACCTTCAGGGTATTACTCCTCCAGTGCACCCCGAGAACTCAACACAGGCACACTGCACTCAGTGTTTGCCCAACCCTGCATGGCTGCCTGCTGGGAGCAACTTGCAAGTGAAGAAATGATATACATGGAACGCAGGACAGAAAGCCATACAGAAAACCTGGGGCCAGGTGGCTCGTGTGACCCTGATGGAGGACACCTATGCAGCCTGGACACTCAGCAAGTGGATTATGTGCAGCGCAAGGAGGAGGGGGGGGGTCCAACTGTCTCCACAGGAGGACTCTGTGGGGAGACAGTCTAAGGTTGCAGCCATCTTCGAGGAGGGAGCTGTGGTTGCTAGTTTTTGCACACACTGTCACCACTGGCACAGGACAACATTTGTGTTTCCCCAAACCTGACCCGGGGAAGGCTTTGCCATTCCCATGGGTCTGAGGCATTGGGGTCCTTGACACTGACATGGCCGTACCCCTGTCAACAGTATGCATGCACTCAGCACTTCATGGCTCCTCATAGGTGTTTATCAATCCAATCATGTTGACAATTGAAATGATCTACTACAGGCAGCAAGGTACAGTTACGTGTAATATATATATATATATATATATATATATATATATATATATATATATATATGACTCATTTGTAACAAATCCTAAAAGTTCTTTGTATGACGGAGATAGATTCTCCGACCCACTGGGAGTCTGGAGAACTAGGCGGTTGTTTGTAACTCCATGCTATTTGAAAAAGGTTTGTGTAAGTGTGCGTGTGTCTGCAGTGGGTATGTATAATGCAGGGCAGAGCCACATTGAAGCCCCTGGAACCAGAGTTGGAAGTGGTTATTAGACGCTTGACATGGGAGCTGGGAACGGAACTTAGGTCCCCTGGAAGAGCAGGAAGGTCAAGTTCTGTAACTGGTGAGCCATCTCTCCTGCCCGCAGCGACACTTTTAGTGCAAATTTTGTATGTTCAGCTCCATCCTGTGCTTGTAATAGATTTGGGCTTCAGCTGAGCGTTTTCCGTTTTCTAAATGTTAGTCCTGGTAGGGATCGATCAGCACACTGCTGCAGACAGCTTTCACTTTAGCTCAGGCTGGCCTGGGATTTAAGGTTTTCTTACTTCTGCCTTAAATTTTGCTGGGCTTTCAGGCATGTGTTACTGTGCCTGAGTCTGAGAGCATCTTTTAATTTGTATTTTCTATCTGACCAAGGCCCAGAGGTTTCAGAGCCCCCTCCCTCCCCAGCAGTTCTTATTTTGTTTGTTTGTTTTTTTTCCTGCTCCCCTCTTCCCCCAGAGTTTCTCTGTGTAGCCCCGGCTGTCCTGAAACTCACTCTCTAGACCAGGCTGGCCTCGAACTCACAAAGATGTTGCTTCCTTTGCTTCCCACTGCTGGGATTAAAGGCTTTTGCCAACACCGGCCTCATTTTGTTCTTTTTGTCCACACTCGCTTTGTTGTTTTTACATTGGAAATTGCTTCTAAGAGATAACAAGATTTAGAAGTATGAAGTTTATATGATGTAACTAACCATTTGTTGAACATATATGATAGACATCAGAGATCAGTGATTTCAGAATGGTTGCGGCAACGGCCATGTGAACTGATTACAGAGGGTAGAAGAGTGACAGAAACGTGTGCAAGGTTTAGAAAATAGTGTGGCCACGGGGAGGATGTTTCTGTCCTTGAACTTAGTCTGGAAGATTGAAAGTGTCAACAGTTCTGCGTCAGGGAACACCTATCAGAGCATCCAAAAGCATGGCTTCATTAGGAAAGGAATCATTTCGTATTGTAAAATGGTAAGAGACTGGCGATCACAAGGGCTTTGTGTTCCCAGAAAATATGCAGCAGAGGGATGTATCCCGCAAGCAATGATGCTCTTTCATTCATTCATTATTTACTACGCCCTTGCCGCTGTTCCATATAGATCAAAAAGCAACGTGGGAACCAAAAGAAAAAAAAAAAAGGCAGAGATACTGAGCATTGTAATGCTGGCCTTTCCCTCCCAGACTGACTGATAACCATGAGACCACACGTCCTTTTTCCCCGCACACGCCCTGGCGCGTTTTTTTGTGGCCTCCGAACCAACAGGGGGCGTAGGGAGCGCGCGTCGCGCACAATTAGCGGCTGCTTCCGGGTCAAGGGGCAGACAGCCGTCTTTCCGTTGGCCATGGTGCAGCTCCGGCCACGCTCGTCGCGTATTCCCGCGCCGGCAGAGGCGATGGTGGACGAGGACCAGCCGGCCTCGGAGGAGGTGGAGCACGGCCTGCTGCTTGCGCAGCCCAGCAGCGGCGCAGCCGCGGAGCCGCTGGACGAGGACGAGGACGGAGACGACGAAGCCCCGGAGGAGCTGACTTTCGCTAGTGCCCAGGCGGAAGCGAGAGAGGAGGAACTGCGCGTGCGCGAGAGCGCTCGTAGGTGCGGTGCCCGCAGCAGGGAACCGGGCTGCTCGCGACTCCCTGGGCTCTGCCCGCGCTGATTTGTCCTCTTTTCTCCTAGGGATAAAACGCTGCTGAAGGAAAAGAGGAAGCGGCGCGAGGAGCTATTCATCGAACAGAAGGTTGGGGGCGGGACGTGTCGCTTTGAAAACACTGCCAGGGCTAGAGTTCTAAAGGCTCCTTTAGGATACAGTATTGGAGCCGGGCAGGAGCTGGTATTTCTTGGTATCTGCCCTTGAAATACTGGGTCTTATCGGCTTCCAGAGGTCGTGGGGTTTTCTTGAGTTTTAAAAATTCTAAACTAGGGCAAATAATTACTTATTTCACACCCCAGAGATATGACTTAAAGTGGCCATGCCTTTCTATTCATAAGAAGGACACTTGAACGTTGAGCTACTTTGGATACAAAGCATGTTTTTGGGTACAGAGAATGTTTTGGGCCTTTTAAGCCGTCTTTCTGTTGGCTTACAGATAGCGGGGCAGTGGCCCAGATACAGGGCTGTTTGAAATAAGTAACTTTAAAAACAACTCTGGACGTACTTGTACATCACTTTTAACATGTCTTCAAATGTCTTTATTCCAAAAGAAAAGAAAGTTGCTTCCAGATGCTGTTTTAGAGCAGCTAACTACAGCTTCAGAGGCTGAGTAAGTAACCGGGCTTCCACGTACGTGAAGCCATCTTTGATTAAGTCTGTACAACTTAAGTCTCCCAAACTTAAAAGCTACACAGTGGTTTTGGAGTTCCAGATCCTAGTCTATCAAGTAACTTTGCCCAGCACCTGTCGTGGAGCAGGATGGATGTAAAAAATAGACGGCTTAAAATTTGTCATTGAGGGTCTGGAGAGAAGGTTCGGAGGTTAAGAGCACTGGGGGTTCTTCTAGAAGTCCTAAGTTCAATTCCCAGCACCACATGGTGGCTCAGAACTGTCTATGATGAGATCTGGTGCCCTCTTCTGGCATGCAGGTGTATATGCAGGCAGAACACTATGTAATAAATAAATACATCTTTAAAACAAAAAACTTGTCATTTAGTGTTGCAGTAGGCATTTAGCAAGAGCTCCTGAGACCCAAACTTTACTTAAGCTTATTTTACCTGCCACCATTTCCTTTAGAAGCTTTGCTCTGCAAAGCTTGAGTTATGTTTGTCTTTATTCCATGAAATAAGCCTCAGTGGATTTTTCCTTTGCTCTTGGGACACCTCCACACATTGTTTTTCTAGTCAGGGTTAGGCCTCCCCAGAGCTCACTCTGTAGACCAGGCTGGCCTTAAACTCAGATTTGCCTGCCTCTGCCTCTCAGTGCTGGGTGGGACCTTTGTGCATTCTAAATTCTGAAGTCCTTTTAAACCAGTATAATAGTTCCAATTTGTTGGTTATTTTTCTATAAGTATTCAAGATCCATTAGGCAAATGAGCAGATGTTTGTGCTGTTTGGTGAAGTTCTTGTCTTTCATAACCATGTCCCTCCCCCATCACTTTTGGTAGTTGCTTCTGTGTTTCATTTTCCAGGCAGTTTAGTCAGGTGATAGTTACTGGGAGCTTGCTCTTTGTCTCCAGTGTCCAAACTGCTGGATGAATCTTCTTTATCATGAGACAAACACCACCCTTTGCTTGGTATTTGTAGTGCTAAGTTATAAAAACTGTCCCTGATAATTCACATTAGCAAGCATACTCTCTGTATGCCTAACAGTGCTCAGATTTCAATTCCGAGGCCGGTGATCCGCCTTGCTAGCTCAGTGACTGGGACTTGGTGTCAGTACTGTGTGGTATATGAGTAAAAAATTAAGAGAGTGGTCATGAAGCCAGAAGGAACCCGGGTTATTTGTTTTGAGTATTCTTTACTGCCTGCCATTCTGATCTTTTGTTTCCCCCTCCCCATAGCATAAAGAAATCATCAGAAAACGTAAAAGGTATGAATTGTTCTCGTTTAAGTAACTTTATGTAAGGGTGAGGGCATTTTAGGGCTGTTTGTGGCCCTTGGGCCTAGACAAAATTGACTTAAGTCCAGTCCCCATTATTTGGTCCCCATTATTTCTTCAAAATAAAACTGTACTCACATGATATGTAATCACTGAATTGAGTGCCATTAAGTGTTAATTTATATGAATACTATTCACAAAGTGGATTTTTATTTTTTAGTTAATTTGAAAAAGAAAAATGAACACCATGCAAAAGGAAGAAACTCCAAGAAAGTTAAAATACAGACAGTGCAGTCTGTCGGGTAATGAGTTTTCTTCTGTTTTCCTAATGGGATGTAAAGTTTCCTTTGAAAAGT
This sequence comes from Acomys minous, assembly GCF_964271855.1. NCBI lineage: Eukaryota > Metazoa > Chordata > Mammalia > Rodentia > Muridae > Acomys > Acomys minous. The sequence continues at coordinate 50,970,939 of NC_140490.1, read as the reverse complement.
TTTGGCTTATGAGGGGAAGGTAGTATTGTATCAGCTTGGGCTATTTGTAGAAAAATACGTTTTAATAGTAACTTTTAATTGCTGCCTTAAAACCTATTTCTTTTTCTTATAAAATGGCATGTGATTTAGCTATATTGTGTGTGCATACAATCACTTAAAGACAATGGTGAGCAAAAACAAAATGATTTTTCAAAGTGAAGTCATGTAGGTGCTGGGAAGTCATAATACAGTCCTGCCTTGCATTTGTGAGTTTGACAGCCCCTCACCCCCACCCGCCAAAAGGAGAAAAAAAAACTTGGGTTAAGGATGTGGCTGAGTAGTATAGTACTTGCTTTTAGTGTATGTGAGCCACCTTGGATTGACCGTCCCTAGCACCATACATACATACATACACACACACACACACAATTACATAGAAGTAGCATGTATGTACCTTCTAATTTATTTTGACCTTTTTTTTTGTATTGAACACCAGTCAGACTAAAAGCTACTTGGCAGTAAGGCTAAAAGATCAAGAGCTGAGAGATTCAAGACAAGAAGCAGCCAAACACTTCATCCACAATTGTTTATATGGTTCAGAATCCAAGAGGACTACTGGTAAGTTTCTTATGGACTGTGTCTGTTTGTCTCTTAGTTCTCACAATGATAAAGAAGTGACAAGTGGTTCTTCCCTTTAGTAAACAAATTCCTGTCTCTGAACAATAAGAGGCTACCAGTGAAAAAGGCTGCAGCCCAGTTTCTGAACAGCACCTGGGGTAAGCTGGAGTTTTCCTCTCTTGGCTTTAGTAGTTTACAGAGGGAATGGTTTTGGAAGGCGGTGGGACATGACTGTAGGTTGAAGATCTTTTACAGTACCCATTTATATAAACTAGACACTAAAAAATTCTGAAATTTGTTTCTCAGGGTTGAGCATTCTTAAACATGGAGGCTTCTGTTGTTGTGTCATAGGTGCTCAGAAGCAACAAGATGCCAAGAGGTTTAAAAAACGGTGGATGGCCAGAAAGATGAAAAAGAAAACTTATAAGTGAATCGAAGTAAAGCTAAACGAAGAACCTGTACTTTGTGTGTATAGAATTTAAGGTTATTTGGTGTAGGGTTTCTCAAAATCTAGTCATTTGTAAAAAGATCATTATAAAAACTATAAACTTTTTTGTTTGGGAAAGTGGCTGGCTACATTTTTTTCTGGAATACAAGAGTGTGTCCTGGAGGGAAGAGCGGTTAAAGAGAAGAGGGGCTAAAGAGACCATCATTCAAGGAGTTTTCACTACAGCCGAAAAGCTGTTCTCGTGGTACTGATGGGATTCCTGCTGTCAGGGAATAAGAAAAGAACACAGGGAAAAGAAACCTAAGAGTAGGTAAATAAACACCTGCCGGAGAAGACCTAAACTTCAGCCAGCACCTTTGTGCATCCATGGATTACATTCACCTAAGATAAGTGTTTTTGATCTTTAAAGAAAAGGTGTGTGCACGCACACATGGCATATCAGGAGACAGTGTGTATAGAAAAGGTGTGTGCACGCACACATGGCATATCAGGAGACAGTGTATATAGAAAAGGTGTGTGCACGCACACATGGCATATCAGGAGACAGTGTGTATAGAAAAGGTGTGTGCACGCACGCAGGCACATCAGGAGACAGTGTATAGACTCTTCCATACCACGTGGGTTCCAGTCACCAGACTGAGTAGTAAGTACCTTTACCTGCTAAGCCATCCATCCCTTGGCCTTGGAACAACTTTCCAAATTTTATTCTTAACTACTTTGGAGGTTTGCTTGGTTAACAGTTACAGTACTTGTTAAATTTCTATTTTTTAAAATTTCTATCCACAATGTCAGGTTTGGCTACTGCAATTATCTTAAGGCAGTCTTAGATTGTACAACTTGGGCTGCTAGTAGAATCAATACTATCAATTGCTCTAAAAAGTATGTGAGAACCTAATACATAAATTCAACTGACACTAATATCTGTAGAAGTAAATTTTTAATGGCTGGTTAATTATATCACTACATTTTTATTGCAATATAGTACTCATTTAAGCACTTAAAAATGGAAGGTGTACAAAGATTAAATTAAGACACGGTAAATTGACTAAATATTTGGTTTTTATATAAATAAAGGTCATAACCACACTGTTGACATGTAATACTGTTATAATACAACAGTTAAACTTGTGAGTCTACAACAGAAGTCATCTGTAGTTAAACAGGAAACAAAGTTGAAAAAGACCATGTTAAAACAAAACTACTGGGACTAACAGGTTGGGATTGTAAGTAGCAACAAACATACTCACTCAGCTCCTGAGTATTTCAAGTTTTACAGTACACATTAAAAATGATTTCTTCCATCAACACTATTAAATTCAAACTGTCGGATGTTTATGCATTTTGCAAGTTACACTGATTGAATGCTTACACAGGAGCGGGGGTCGGAACAGCTCCCAATTTGTAGTTTACATCACCCACATGCTAACACAAACACAACTTGTTCCATTTCCTTCCCCCCTTCTCCCCCCAACAAAGAAGGCAGGATTTTTGGTTTCTTTTAGGTAATTGTTTTAAAGGATTTCTGATGATCAATTTGAATGTCTGAAATTCAGTAATATTTTAACTCTTAGACAACTAAGAGGTTAAAAGATGGAAAATATTTTCTCCTAACACTAAGTTAGAAAATCATTTGCATCATGCTGTAAACTAGGAAGCAATGTAAAGCGACAAAAACCTGTCCCCAGTACATAATTAAAAAAATCTAAATTTCAAATCAGCAGAGCCGGTCTACTTCCATGTTGACTATTTGCCACAATGTAAGTGTGAGCTCCTGAAGTGCATAGCTAATGTAGGTAGTCTTCCACTGTGGCAAATGCACAGGATCCAATTCCTGATCGAGCCATCAGTCCTAAACATTGTGTGGCCTGTCCCATTGCTAGGGCAAGTGGAGGTTGCTTTGGCAGATTGTGGGTTTCTAAGGAAAAAAAGATTAGAAAATGGAAATAGCAATTAACCATCTTTCAATCAGGACAATACAACATTGAACTACCTGATAGCAAGGCAGGTTGATATTTTTAAGAAAAGTTCTTGCAGAACAAAGGTTTCTTAAAATTTTATCCATCCATCCATCCATCCATCCATCCATCCATCCATCCATCCATCCTATCTGTATAACAGTCCTGGCTGTCCTGGATTTACTTTGTAGACCAGGCTGGCCTTGAACTCAAAAGAGATCTGCCTCCCTATGATTAAAAGCCTACGCCACCATACCTGCTCTTTTTGACCCATGGTCTCACTTTTTATTTTTGTCTGGCCTGGAGATCTTGTTAAAGTATATACCCAACCTTTACTACTTTCTCAACCTTGATGGGGAAGAGGTAGCCTTACTACCCATCTACATAGTCAAGGTCAGGTGACACTAAACCAAAAAATGCAGTGCCAGGTTTTCATTCAAAGTTTCCGGTGGTGATGCCCCATCCCTGTACATGAACTCCAGGGAGGGCTGTCAGCTGCCTCTAAAGTGCACTGGTAAATGTTACTCAGAAGCCAGTGAAGGCCTGTCAAGAGCACAGAGCAAAGCCACCCTAGAATTGAAGAGGCTAACCTCTAATCATTAATTCAGATATTTTAATAAACTGAATGTTCTTGGGTGTTACACATCACAACCTTCAGACAGGTGTCTTTTGTTTTTGATAGATTCCCTTTCTACAGACACAATGGTCTGAAAATGCGATCTGCTTGCCTTTGCCTCCTGAGTACTGGGGTTAAATGTGCAGTAATACAAGAGCTGAAGTAAACTCAGGGTGACAGGACCCAAGACTCAAAAGCTAGTAATTTCTCTCTGGAGATGGTGTCTAAACTTTACAAAGACATTAGGTTAGTGAAAGTAGTCAGTCCTCTGCAGGCAAAGTTAATGGGCAAAACCCATGATAGTGACTGCCAAGTTCTGATTACCTAGAACCCCAGCTCAAAGAGTTTGCAATACAACAGGGGGGAAAAGTTTCTGAAGGAATGAAACACATATTGAAATAAAAGCATGGATCAGATTAGTCAGAAAATATGGTGTAATAAAAAGGGGTCCGATGGGCCAGAGAGATGGCTCAGAAATTAAGAGCACCAACTACTCTTCCAGAGGTCATGAGTTCAATTCCCAGCAACCACGTGGTGGCTCACAACCACCTATAATGTGATCTGATGCCCTTCTCTGGCCTGTAGGTATACATACAGGCAGAGCACAGTATACATAATAATAAATAAATAAATCTTTTAAAAAGGGGGAGGGTCTGAGGGTAAAGGTTATTGAGGTACCGATTTATTGATAAATACAAAGGAAAAAAATGATTAAAAAAAAAAAGCCTAAGAGAGCACTCGGTTCATTATTCCACTCTGACCAAAGAAAGTCTCTGGTTTTAAGCATCTTTAAGCTTTTAAGAAATATATAACACTGGCCTTAAGTCTTAAGTGTGTTGCCTAAAATAGCAGATGTTTCCACTCCTATAATGCAGTAGTTATCTTTTTAAAAAAATATATTTTTTAAATTTTGTATACAACTTTCTGCCTGCCCACCAGAAGAGGGCACCAGATCTCATTATAGATAGTAATGAGCCACTATGTGGAAACTGAACTCAGGAAGTCTGAGCCATCTGTTTAGCCTCACAATGCAGTAGTTTAAAAAAACAACCAACACTTGGGAGGCAGATTGCTGTGAGTTCAAGACCAGCCTGATCTACAAAGTGAGTCCAGGCCAGCCCAGGCTAACACAGAGAAACCCTGTCTTGAAAAACCAAAAAACAACAACAAAAACCTTTACAGTAAGTTGATATTTGCCCTATATGAGCACTATTATTACTATTATCATTATAATTATTACCAACAGAGATGATCTTCTAGAGCCACTGAAAATAAAACATAAGCAAAATTCGTGTTATTCTATACGCAAATCCTAATTTAAGAAACTAACACAAGGGCCACTATTCTTACTCCCAAATGGCAGCACTGACCCTTAACATCAAAATAAGGATAAACATGAGCACTCATCAAAATACAAATTATCTTCGAAGGAAACAGTTCAGAAATTAACTTTTATGTGCTGATCCACTGTGTGACATTTCATAGTAACTACAGAATTTGCATAAACGTATTTGTTCAGTATGTGATTACTATTAACATCACTGCAGTGACATATGATAGGAACAGAACTAAACAGCATATTCTAGCTTCACACTTCCTATACACACTGGCAGAGCCTCACTACTTGAGTTATCTGCTTAATTTAAACACAAATGTTTGAGTCCAGTGGTTGGTACTGCTTATATCTTTGTTTTTAAAATAAATAAATTTGTTTATTATGTATACAGTGCTCTGCCTGCATGTATGCCTGCACACCAGACGACGGCAGCAGATCTCATTACAGATGGTTTTGAGCCACCATGTGGTTGCTGGGAACTGAACTCAGGTCCTCTGGAAGAGCAGCCAGTGCTCTTAACCTCTGAGCCATCTCTCCAGGCCCCTGCTTACCTTAAAGTACAGAAGCTATGATATGGAGAGCTCAGGTTACCCTTATTCCTTTAAACACTGAGTCAAAAGGTGCAGAATGGTATCAGGGTGAATCAAGCTGAGATTCTTGAGTATTCAAGTATTCCCTCCTAGCCTCACTTACCTGTGGAGTAATCATCAAACTCTTCAGAAACATGCGCAATTCCTTCCACAGCAGCCTAACCAAGTTTTGTTCAGTATATTAAACACAGCTACTGACATAGGAAGGTTCTATATGTTCCTATATTTTTAATATAAAGTCACCTTACCTGAGCTAGTCAAAGACACACGTTAACTCAGTATTCCACAACCCAGACCCCATTACATACACTTGGGAGAAACAAAAGGCCATCTTCTTGCCATGTCTACATCCTCCATACAGGAGGAGAGGCTCAGGCCAAGTAGATGAGAGAATTTAAAAGAACAAAGCCTGCCAGGCGTGGTGGCACACACCTTTAATCCTAGCACTCGGGAGGCAGAGGCAGGCAGATGTCTATGAGTTCAAGGCCAGCCTGGTCTACAGAGTGAGTCTAGGACAGCCAAAGCTACACAGAGAAACCCTGTCTCAAACCACCCCCCCCCCCCCCCCCGCAAACAAAGCCTGTTATTTCCAGTCCCAAAATGAAGGCTATGGGCTACAGGGTACCTCTATAGTGGTTTTTCCCTTAAACACAAAGACCATCTAAATACCCATTCTAAACAAGAATCTTTTTACGTACATGTGCATAGTCCAAGATATACTTCACAATTTAGCACTTTTTATTCCATCAGCATTCATGTAATGTTTGGTATGGAGGAAATTTTCAGTATTTTTAAAAAGAATGATGTGTTCCTACTTTACTGAAACATATGTTAAGACAATATCTTCTCAATGTTGAAAGGACGTAGCTGAAATCTGGTTGATCTGCTTTTGTTACTTACCTAATATTGCACTGTTAAGAGCTGAGCACACAGGTTCTCTCTGAATTGGATCAAGTTGATTTCCAACTGGACTGTTCCAAGGATCTGAATACGCTAGTAAACTAAATGCATCCTGTTGAGAACAATGTCAGTGCAGACAGTTAAACTGCTGTGTTCACAGTGGCTCCAGGTTGAAAGAAAGGTTAAGATACAGTCTTCAAACAATAGGTGATTATAACCTTTAAACCCATGTTTATGTTTCAGAATGTAGCAAAGTCTAACTGGTTTTCAGTCTTCTTGTTCATTTCTGCCATTCCTCCACTACTTCTACAACACAAGCAAAGTGGGGAAAATAAAACCAATTCTAAAGGAATAAACTAATATTGATGAAGGGAGAGAGACAAAATATCCAGAGGCTTTATCACATGTGACCACTGACATAAATTTGGCACTAGTAAGGCCCACCTCATTTTTAAACAAATGTGGGGACTGGACTTATCTCACTGAATACCTCAAGTCTAGTAGTGGAAAAAAATAAAGCCAAGATGAATCTTACAGACTTCAGCATATTATTTTTCAACTGCCCTGAAGCAACTGCTCCTACAACTTTAAAAGAACTGACACATAGCTTTCTTTTCACTCCTCCTGTCTTACCATGAAAGGCACATGATAGTTTCAGACACTGACTTCAAGTCTAAGCTGTATCACTTGCTAACTTTGTAGACCCTTGCAAAAAAACAAGTCTGTCTTAAATGCCAGTTTCATCACCTGATTGTGATTTAAAAAAAAAAAAAATTTATTTATTTATTATTATTTATACAGTGCTCTGCCTGCATGTATGCTGCCCACCAGAAGAGAGCATTAGATCACATTATAGATGGTTGTGAGCCACTGTGTGGTTGCTGGGAATTGAACTCAGGACCTCTGGAAGAGCAGGCAGTGAGTGCCCTTAACCTCTGAGCCATCTCCAGCTCTTGATTGTGATTCAAAAATCACCCAAAATGTTATTGCACAAAACTATACGAGAACTAATTAAGTTAGCAATGTCCTATGGTGGTTGGATGAGAATGGTACCAAGAGGCTATTTGAATGCTTGGTACCAGTTAGTTAACTGTTTGGGAAGGAGTAAATGTGGCCTTGTTGGAGAAGGCTGTCACTGGCAGTGGACTTTGAGATACTATGAAAGCCCACACCAAGGCCTAGTTTCTCTGCTGAAGCCTGTGGATCAAAATGTAAAGCTCCAAGCTACTGCTCCAGCAGCATGCCTGTCTACTTCTTACCATGATCACGGACTAACCCTCTAAAACTGTGAGCCAGCCCCCAATTAAATTCTTTTATAACAATCACCTTGATCATGGTGTCTTCACAGCAATAGAATAGTAACCAAGACAATTCCAGTGCTTTAGTATTTGCCAAGTCAATAGCCTGACCAAGAGTAATATTCCACACACGCATATAGAAAGGAGTAAATACACAATGGACATGAGACTCCAGTACAGACACAGACCAACAAATAGTGACATAGGTTGTAAACGTATGAACTGAGAACAATAGCACTGAAAATGGGGGGATGCTATCATTTCTGAGCATTGCTCAAGCAGACTTTCCCCTTATCTAGCATTACTGAGTGTCTTTGCTAGGGCAGGTCTGGGAGTAGGGGGAACTGCTTCTTATGGTGCTGGCCATGCTTTTGTGTCCAACAGAGGTTCTGTTCCCTATTCTATACTCTACCTCCAGCTTACTGTCCAATCAACAGTCTGTATCTTACAGAGCTACGTTATTAGTCATATTATTTCCAAAGACTTTTTCTATCATCAACAATAGTTTACCCTGCAAACCACAGCCATCTAATGAGGTGTCATCCCTACCATACAGGCACATTTTATAAGATACTAAAAATATGTCCTTGAGTGACATAGAATCAAGTATAAACTATACATAGATCTATACCCTGATACCACCAAAAAGGCAGAAATGTCACCCCCCCCCCTTTATAGTGTTTAAAAACAAAAACTTAAAAAATAATAGCTGTGGTACGTTATTGTTGGCCAATACTCTACAGGACATGTCAGGCACTCAAGGATCACCTCACCTGAGGCTGTATCCCCATCCTACAGTTTATTACTGAGGCATCTTATTTGAGATGAGAGGTAAAGATCACACAGTACTGTAAGAGGGAGGTTTCCACTAATTACCAGCCTACACATTAATAAGTATTAAGATTTTACTATTTTTGGTGAGCACATCTGTGAGGCAAGAGCACATACTGCAAAGACCAGAACCTAATCACTGCTGTTAGCTTATTTCTACTGACCTAATGGAAACATGTAAACTGAGGCTAAGAGAAAGGAAAAAGCAATGGCTAAGGAGGAGCTATATCCTGAAATGCTCTAAAAACCACATGATGAAAAATGTTTTCCATAAAGGAGGCTGACTTTAAAGAAAGAAGCCTGGCAGACCATAAAATTTGACTTGAGAAGACCCACAGAACAATCACAAATAATGGCTTATTGGTTCACAATTTTCCTAATGCTGCGACCCTTAAATACAGTTCCTTATATTGTGGTGGACCCTCAACTACAAAATTATTTCATTGCTACCTAATAACTGTGATTTTGCTACTGTTATTCATTGTAACGTAAATATCTGATATGCGGGATATCTGATATGTGACCCCCAAAGAGGTCATGTTGAAAACTGCAGGCTTAGAAGCAGAATAAAGTTCTAAGCAAGAAAACCAGCATCTGATGACTTGACTATAAAACTAAAAAACAAAACAAAAAAACACGTAGGAATTCTGAGGACATTTCATATCCCTAAATACCACCAAGTGAGACATTCTCCATAGTGTGGTCCAGGGACACATGGTGTCTATGCCCTTTTCAAGGGGGTGTAGTGGATGTAAACATGTTTTCCTTGTGGGATGTGTGGGATGTGAAACAGACTTGTGTAAGGGTACGTGGTGTTTTTCTGCTGAAAAGAGACTTGTGAGAGCACGGGTGATGTTTGTCCACTGAGAAAGGAATTGCCTCTTGCAGGGGCATGGTCTGTAGCACCCGGTTAGCATCTAGCATGGACTGAGAGGGCATATATATATATATATATGTATATGAGCCCAAAACAAGAGGCGGGGCTTTTTGCTCGGGGCACTTCTAGGCACTCCTAGGGAAGCGCTGCAGCCAATGCTCCGAGGTTCCAGCAGCTGGGGCTGCAGTCACCTTGGCTGCATTGGCGGCTGCTGTTTAACAGGTCTGCTGACTATGCCAGTGGAATTGCTCCACGGAACTAAGTCTAAAAAGGTCTGTTTCGTCTGTTCCCACTAACCTCTTTTCTCTATCTAGGGTAGGTGGGTTGAAAGGGAGGGATAAGCATCTAAGAACCTCAAATAATGTAGGTTTTAAAAAGTTCAAAGCCTACAAGGGGGTGTGTCAAGGTCAAAACTGTTCATAGCATCACTAAAGTTTTCCTTGCCCTTTTCACTTCCATAGCTCATTTCCCTGATACACCAATGTCTGATTTATGGATTTAATGCAGAAATAAGTATGAAAATCTAGCTCATTAAATTGACACCCCCCAAATAGAAATGCTAGTTCTCATTTAAGTGAAGGTTTTTTTTTCATAAAATGTCAATAGATTTTAAAATTATTTCCAGTTTTGTAAATTTAGTTTTTGCTTTGAGTACCACAGATATCAATACATATAATCTATTTAAACAAACACCTTTGGAAAACTTCTGTTTGTTTGAGGGGAGTGGGGGGGGACAACAGTGCTTGCGTAAAACCCAGAGGCTTGCAGCACTGGTAAGCACTTGCCCACTGAGCTGAATTCTCAGCCTCCACCAACAATTTTAAAGGACTGAAACATCAGAAATATTAAGAACCACGGCCCTTAACCAGCCGTCAGCATTTCGGGAGGAAGTACTGTTAAGACCCTAGAAACCTAATAAGGAGCCTACATGTTCATAGCACTCCTCAGCAGGTAGGTCTGAAGAGCTGCACAGCTGACACATGTGAGTGCTGTAGATTACAATGTACTCAGGAGAGCCACGCTTACATGAAGAGCTAGTAAAAGACTATCTGGCCCTCGGATAATCCTCTAAGGCAAGTGTGGACAGCCACTTTCCTGATACATAAGCATCTGTTTCTACCAACTCTTTTGTATCTAGTACTAAATAGTAATTTAACTCTTAATTGCTAAGGATTACCAATAGAAACACAACTGTTATGTGACACAGCAGATGATGTGGTATTGTCACTATACTTCTCTTCCTTCTCAGCTACTGAAATATAAGGTGTAATGCCTTTAACTGAGGCTTCTGTGCAAGTAGATACTTACTAGTGCTGGCTTTATACCAAGGGTGTGGTATTGGCACTATCACAAGTTACTGATCACTACATTCTCAGTTCAGGTCCAGAACAAATACCAGCAGTCATCGCCCTTTTCCTGTAATATCCAATCATTAGTCACAAGGGCCATCAATTAGGTCTCCCTTTGCTTTCTAGGGTAAATTTAGTGCTTTGTCCCAGCAGGTGGAAACTTGGGGAGATGGGACTAGCTACAGGAAGTAGGTCACGGGGACTGTGTCTTTGCTTTCTGCTGTCATGGGTGAACACCGCCTCCTCCACGTGCTCTTGCTTATGGCACTCTGCCCTACCAGGGGCCAGAATCAGTAAGACTGTGGGTTGAATGCAAGTAACAGGAGTTATAAAAGAGGATATGAGAACTATTTTCCTACTTCTACTTCTTTCATGGAATTTTTGTTTGTTTATGGTAGTAGATAAATGCATAAAAATATATTTGGTTGTGAAAATGTAAAATCCAATGTGAAGCCCCACAGTTTCAGACTGGCTGTTCTAACTATATGAATGTTCACTGCGTTGTATTATATAGTCTATGGGTCTCTGTAATTTTGGTGTGTGTGTGTTTATTGTATCTGTAACAATTCAACTTTTAAAGACCCAAAAATCAATACAATTAAATGCAATCTCGCTTAACAAAGTACTCCATCTTCAACTAATACACAACACTGTGGTTAATTTATTCTCTAACTGCATCCCTCTTACCATTTCACCATGGACACATCCAGAAGACATTTCAAGAATGTAATCTAACCATTCCAGACATGAACGACGAGGTAATCCTTCACTAATGCCCCTAAAATCCATTGAATTTGCTGCAGCCTTGAGACAATACTCACTAAAGAATACATCTCAAGTGTCTGGTTTCGGCAGCACACTACAGTTGGCTACTATGTGTGCATACAGGAGGCACGGTGCTGCTCAGCTGTATGTGTATGTGACCCCACTGTTCTATATCAGAGCTGCCTAATGCCACCAAGAGTTTTTACTCACAAATGGGCAAGGAGATTCTGAAGGGAAATTCCAGGTACAAATTCCCAGGAATGTCCTGCGCGTTGCTCAATGTTTAACAAAACTTTATCTTGGCACCTCTGACATATCTGTAAGTCTCAAAGGTTTGAATGTGAGATATTCCCCCAAAGATCGTGACTGTAAGCCTAGGTCCCCACACAGCACTGACGCCACTGAAAGTAAGTGGATCATGAGGGCTCTAATCTCATCCATGGCCTATTGCAAAGTGGAAGCTGGAGCCTACCTGAAACAAACAGGTCACTGGGGGCTTGCCTGCGAAGGGCATAGCTGTCCCTAGCCCTGTCCTTTCCCTAGCTGCATTGCTCTACTGAGATCCCTGCAATAAGGCTCTCTCTCACCACAGACCCAGGAACAAAGGAGGCAAGTGGAAACCGACTGAAACCTCTGAACTGTTGAGCTAAAAGAAGCCCTCCCCCAACTCCCAGAAAGCAAGCAGCATTTTCACCTTCAGCATTTTCTTGTTTGCTGTGTTCTTGCCACATTCTCTCCTCAGCTGCTCACTCATGACTTGTAGCTCTCGGCCAAAATGAATCATTCTTTCTATGGCAGCCTGACTTCCTCCACACAGCTGGCGTCTTAACTGACTGGAGTCAACTTCTGTAAGCAAAATAAACAACTATCTCACTACTTTCTGAATGGAAAACAATGAACAAAGTGAGAATGCAAGTTTTCTTAACATAGTATTTTGTATATTTTTTAGTAACTACTTAGTAGTTCATCTAAACACGGATGTATGTGTAACTCTTGAGAGAAGGTCTTGTAAGGCTGGCCTTGGCTCCCAAGGGCTGAGGTTACAGGCATGAACCATCATGCCTGGTGCTAAACACAGAGATTCAAACACTTGATATGGTGCTTTGTAGCTCAAAGCTATGTTCTACTTGTCTCAAGAGTCTGGGATCCAACATTCAGTGTACAGCCAGGAGGCAAGGATCTTTCAATGTTTGCATGCAGAGTGAGGTGGAACTTGGAGGCAGGGGAGATAAGAAACACAGTAATTCCCTCTCAGGCTTTAAATGATAGAAAACAGAGAGAGAGCAAAATGTTCTTGGAAGCTAAGATTCCAACAGGAACATAGATATTTTACCTTACTAATGAAAGAGACTAATTCTACTATTAAGGGAAATGTTACCTTTAGAAGTGTTTTATATTCTGTATGTTGACTAGTCCTTAGTAATTGATAACACTGTACCCATAAAAACCACTATTTCTAACACCATTCATGATGATGAAGAAAATAGCAAACATTAACAAAGTACTTGATAGAAATAGCTTTTCAGAGATGAACTCCTCTGCTCTTCACAATGACCAAGGAGATTTATTTTACCCATTTTACAGATGAAAAAAACTGAGGCACGGAGCAGTTAAGTATTCTGTCCGAGGTCAAGCAGCTAGTAAGTGGCAGTTGCAGCTTTCAAATCCAGGTAAATCTGGCTCTAGAACTCATGTCCCTTCCCAATGTGTTAAGTGTCTCTAGATTCAGAAGGTCAGCAGGGAGGGCCAGGCTGTCCCTTAAACAACTCCAGTGATGACCTTTCGGTCTTAAAAAAACAAAGAAATCTAATACTGCAGTGAATTCTAAGAAATAATTTGTAAGCTTCAATCATTTTCATTGTTTGATAAGGTAAGTGAGACATTCAAATGCATCATTAAGGAGTCTTAAAGTGGGAGAAGTCACACCTAGGACAGCACTATACCTGGCATGCTTGCATTTAATGAGTTTATAAGAGTCAGTTTAACTGAAATTTACCACATTTTTTCTACCCATTTGGTCTTATTGATTACATTGAAATCAGTGTAAGAACGGTTTCTGTCTCCAACCTCCATCCCCGGGGCAGTGTAAGTACTCAGGGAAAGCTGGGCCAGGAGACTGGCACCTCCCCTCAAAGCCTGCTCTCTCTTCAGCAACCCCTGCTCTCAAGTGTTGAGTGACATGTTACATCTGGAAATCTGGCTTATGCTTAGCTGTGAATCAGTCCAAGTAAAAACATAACCTTGTAGCCACCATTTTTTATTTAAAATGTAAGAAATATCACTGCAGACCCATTTCGGTGTCACAATCTTCCATTTCGTGGTCATGTTTAGAGCTACCATTTAGGAAACCATTGGATGAAGTTTCTCCAACTCCATTGGAGTAGTGATCTGTTTCCATGTCTACATCATTACTGAAAATGAAAAAACAAACCTAATTTTAGAAATTAGTTTAAGATAAGTTACTATACAACTTCGTAGCCTATAAGAAACTAATTTTCATAAGACAATAGCAATCTGCAAAGAGGTAAATGAGGTTAAATCTCAGATATATCAAACCACACGCACAACTGGCCTTCCACACATCCGCACTTCCGGAGATGGAGGAGCAGAGGCACACGTGGAGAAGTCATGCTTTGGCACAATTCTGATTTTTCAAACTCAGGTCTGTGCTTCTCTGTTGTGCCTCAGTCACTTCCAGCATTTAATGAAGAAATTTTACTCTCCAAAAACTTACAAACCTGGCTCAAGGAACCCAGTGCACTGCTTCCCTGCCTTCACTATTCAGTCTGTTCTAAACTTGTTACAAGTTTCTAGACTTTTCCATGTCTACATCATTACTGTAATTTTGCCTTTGGTATCTGTCCTTGCTACTTAAAAATATGCTGTTTCAAAAGCAACTAACAACAACAAACAAAACAAACAGAATCCAAGCTATTCTGTCTCACCTGCTTCCAGCTTCTCAGATCTAAACAGCACTATTACTCTCCCAGTGATCAAATCACGGGTACACACCAACATGCCCAGCTCAACCAACCTTTATTTTTAAACAGTAGCCAGTGGTTTCTGGACAGGTTCCCATGCTTGCTCATCCTGCATTGTATCATAACCTTTGTAATAAAAACTACATATGGACATAGTGAAGCTACCATACATGCCCTTTCAGATCCACCCAGGCTTAAAGAGATCCACCTTAGTCTTAAGATGCTGCCTATGAAAAGTTAAGCAACACTTAACCCAGAAGTAGATAACTGGTGAAAAATCGAGGAGATGTGAAAGGAGGACATTTTTTTTTTCATCACAAAGGAAAAATTATTCATTTGAAAAAATAAAAAATCAAACCCTAGTACAAATAGACAGCCCACTAGTCAGCAGCTGAGGGTATGTGAACAGAGGCGTGCACATCACGTCACCCTCTGCCTTCCTGTGCACAAGTCTACAAGGTAAAGACACACCTGGGAAGATAAGGCAAAGGATTCAGAACTACAGAACAGATTGATTCAATAAGAAAAGTCTGTTTATTAGAAAAATCTCATAAACAGGACAACAAATTTTAATTTTTAAACCCTTACTGTCATAGCTTTTAGTTACGTATGCTTTTTAACATTTTGGACAATCTGATTTAGTATTTGAGAGTCATTCCTTTATCTGCTCATATACATTTTAAAAGAGCCTTGAGGTCTCTTCAGTATTGAACACTAAAGATAATATACTGCTCTCCAAGAGTAAATGGCTTGTGCTCATGTATCCCAGAGTGTTCTCCATCAGGGTGGTGAGAGTGTTAATCATAAGGACAGGCACTGCATATGGTGTGAAGGTACAAAGCAAGGAAAATGAGGTAACATCTAGGTAACTGACACCTACAAGAGGTAACACTTGGACTTTGATCTTAAGGCCAGAATAGGAGTGAGTAGGTAGAACACTTCAGACAGTGGGAGGGAAAAGCACAAGTTCTTAAGTCAGAAATCCTGTAAGAACTTTCAGCTCTGCAACTTACTACCTATTTAGTGACCTTAAAAAAATAGCATTTACTTACCCCACCCCACCCCACCCCCCGAGACAGGGTTTCTCTGTGTAGCCTTAGCTGTTCTGGACTTGCTTTGTAGACCAGGTTGGCCTCGAACTCACAGTGACCTGCTTGCCTCTGCCCCCTGAGTGCTGGGATTAAAGGTGTGTGCCATCATGCCTGGCAGCACTTATTTTTTGATATTCAGCTATACATCTGTAAAATGGTTTAAACAGTTAATGCCATCTTTATCGACTTCACAACATTGGTGCAGAAAAGTCATTACCCAAGTACAAATAATTCTTACTGGTTATCAGTTTAAAAGTAGTTGCTAAGTTTGCTATCTTTCCTTCTCTACTGCAGAGGAGAACATTGTATCATTAACCCTGTGGCTAAGCAAAAAATGTAGGTGATGGCAGGTCTACTGAACAACTAACTTCCTATCAAGAGGGTAGCATCTGAGAGAAAATGCCACAGACCAACAGGAATTTTATCATCAAAGGCAGAAGTCTGTCAAAAATAAAATTCCAATTACAAAGTTCTCGAGTTTCCATTCTGAATTTGTTTTTTTTTTTAAGATTTTTTTATTTTATTATTTATACATTGCTCTGCTGAATGTGTGCCTGCATGTACCCCTGCAGGCCAGAAGAGGGCACCAGATCACAGTATAGATGGTTGTGAGCCACCATGTGGTTGCTGGGAATTGAACTCAGGACCTCTGGAAGAGCAGTCAGTGCTCTTAACCTCTGAGCCATCTCTCCAGCCCCCTCTGAATTTGTTATATGTTTATTTTAATAAGTCAACTTGACTGTGCATGAGTTATTTTTCCTACCGTTCTCAGGCTTTTAGATACCCCCTCCAAGATCTAGTATCATATACCATTACCTTTTAAAGTTTTTGTCATGTGTGACAGATAACCCAGAAATTTCAATTTCTAAATTGTCAAATATAATTTTAAAAATTATATTCACTATTTAAAATATTATTTACTATGAAATTCCAAGCTAACAGTTAGTTCTTCTTCAATAAGGAACTAAGAACACTGCTTGAAAATGCAATGTTTCTGGTTCTAATTACAGGACCAATTTAATATGAGCCCAGTTCAATTATCACTCAGCAGGCTGAATGAACACAAACTTGCTCTTGGATGCTGGTATTCAAGCGATCACACTGCATGGACTTTAAGAATTCATTAATGTTAAATCCGAGTGTGTGAAGGCCCATAGTATGTTCATTAAGATGTATCTTTTTTGTTTTTGTTTTTGTCTGTTTGGTTTTTTGAGACAGGGTCTCTCTATTTACCCCTGGCTGTCCTGGAACTCTGTCAACCAGGCTGATCTAATTCTTAAAAGATCTGCCTAACTCTGCCTCCCAGGTGCTAGGATTAAAGGCATGTGCCACAACAACAAAGTTATATAGTTTTTCTTCCCTTTCTTTCTCTCCCCCGCCCCATGTCTCTCCTCCCTCCCCTCCCACTCTTAGAAGTCAAACAACATAGGCAGCAGCAAGTTTGGTACCTAACAAGTCATCAATATTATTGTCATGCTAATGTCAAAGACTGTTTCTTACGAGAGTACCTGTACAGTTCTGCCCTGAGCAGGAAGACAGGCATGAACTCAGCTCAGCATCTGCCCTTATAACCCCCCTAGAGGGAAGAATGCAGCAGAGGAAGAACTAAGAAGAGCTCTACATGGGAGAAAGTTAAAAACCTACAGGACATAGAGTCCCTACCCTTTTATTTTCTGGGAGCTCAGAGCTGCAGGCTCCAGTGTGGACCCCAGAAATTCTCCTGACATTATCAGGGAAGATGATATCTATGCCCTGGCCATTTCTAGTAATACAAAAGTTAGGGAAACCACTTTATTACCTGGTGAAGTTATTAACTTGCTGTGACCTTGACACATTGATACTGTTTAGTTCTGGTACATTCAAGCTGGATAACTGATGTTTACTATGGCAATATGATTGATGTGCTTTATTTGATATTACACCATTGCTACAACTTTCAAAACCTGAGAAGGAAACAGATAAATATCATATAGAAACAAACAGCAATTTGATTAGGCTGTGAATTAATACTTTCATATTTTGATTTTATATATAACAATTTTAGAATGTAGGAAAGCCAACAGAGTATTTAAGTAATTTTTGTTTTAAGCTTGATAATGTATTAAAACTTCATTGTAAACAATTACTTCCTCTGAGTTCAAGTACAGGTCTCATTTAGCCCTCACAGTCATTTTGTGATGGCACTACAGTGTTTATAACAAGGCTAAATTATAAGAACTGGGTTAATGATTTCATTGTAGTGCTAACATCATTGAGTATTCTTAGAAACACCTTGATGGTCCAGCTATACATGCAATGTGGGACATCCTATGCCTCTTAGGCTATAAACCTGAACAGCATGTTACTATATTACATGCTATGTAAGAAATCACAACATAGGGCTGGAGAGATGGCTCAGCAGTTAAGAGCTCTAGCTGCTTTTGCAGAAGGCCTGGGCTCAATTCCCAGCACCCACATGGTGCCTCAGTGCCATCTGGAACTCCAGTTCCAGGGGATTCAATGCCTTCTCTGGCCTCTCTTGGAAATGTACACATGTGGTACAAGCATACATATATGCAGGCAAAACACCCATACATTAAAATGAAAACATACATTTTTATAAAAAAAGAAATCAAAATAAAATGGTATTTATTTGTATCCCTTGACACAGAAAAGATTATACGAATATCACATGACTTTATGATGTTTTTCTGCTTCATCAAGACCATATTGGGTCACTTTGCATAATTTGCCACTGACAGAAATGTCATTATGTGCCATGTTATAATGTTATCCCCTTTTACTTATGAACACACCAACTGTGTAATAGTCAACAATAATATCTTGCAACTGGGGATACTGACATGCAAGCCTCATGTTCCTCATGTGGGACTTTGAATCAAAAAACCTGAGGTGAAGCAGTACAGCTGACTGTTGTCACGGGATGGGGGTAAAACTATCTCATCTGCTTTATAAAGTTAAATACAGGCTGGCAGGCTGACAAGCGGTTGGATGGCAGATGAGAAGAAAGAAACTGGAGAAGCAGAAAGTAGACAGGGTAAAAGATTCTTTTCTAAAGCAGCTCAGTGTGTATGTATGGCTTTGAGAGTACAGAGCTCAGAGTCCATGTGGGAAACAGAATTAAAGAGATACAAAGGGAAAAGAGAGGAGGATTTAAAAAAGATCTGTAGAAGTGATGGCAAGAAAGCCAGCAGAGAGAATTTTAATTAAGAGAATACTAAGAGCCAGAGTGTGAGTACTATGTAAGCTGAAAAGGGACAGGAAAAAAGAGCTTAGGAACAAATCAAGAGAGACAGAAAGCCAAGCTAGCCTTGGTAATCAGTGGGACCGCACAGCCAGATCACATTCAGATCCATACTTTAGTCTACTTCATAAAATATTTCTTGGTAATAGTATCATATGAATCTTTTCTGTACATATATAACTAAAAAAGGGTACAAAAGTGTGTAGATTAAAAAAATTCTAACTCAAAATTATATAAAGAGTGAAAGTTTAAAAGATTATGTCTCACCAGAAAAATGTGCAGTACTGCTTTTGCCTGGCGCTAAACTGTGGATGCTCATTCCGTGGCTGGGACTCATGCTTGGGCTACTAAAAGGCCGAGGACTGACGGGGTAACTGTCTTGAGATTTTGGACTTCGGCCTCCCAAACACCGCACTTCACTATCTGTACCATTCACCATTTCTATAAACTGACGTACTCTGAAAGAAAAAAGAAAGTTTACTTAGGCATAATCATCACATCTGTATATCGCTATATTATTAAAATAGGTCTCATTTTAAAATTAAGATCAGTATGTTACTTGGTATCAAATCAAGTGAGTATGTGAGATTTTAGACACACATGTACCTGGAGAGGTACAAAGAACAACCTTACTTACCTGAGCCCTTCCCGAGCCAGGCTACATTACCAACCACTCAGCCAAAACGGACCTCAGTTGGCTTTTGCTGTGAGGCAACTGACATTTGAGATCCTATGCTCAGTAACATCCAACTTTTTTTTTATATATATGAGTCTCACTCTGCAGCCCTGTCTATCCTTGAAATTGTGTGCAGACTAGATTGGCTTTGAAGTCTCAGAGATCCACCTGCCTGTTTTATGAGTGCTGGATTAAAGAAATTCCCTTTTTAAAAAAAAAAAGATGCATTTTTTAATTTATTACATACACAATGTTCTGCCTGCACACCAGACGAGGGCAGCAGATCTCATTATAGATGGTTGTGAGCCACCATGTGGTTGCTGGGAATTGAACTCAGGACCTCTGGAAGAGCAGACAGTGCTCTTAAACACTGAGCCATCTCTTCAACCCAGGAATTCTTTGTTTGTTTGTTTTGTTTTTTGGGTTTTTTGAGATGGAGTTTCTCTGTGTAGCCTTGGCTGTCCTAGATTCAGTTTTTAGACCAGGCTGGCCTTGAACTCACAGTGATCCACCTGCCTCTGCCTCCTGAGTGCTGGGATTAAAGGCATGCCCAGCACTTGGGAGGCAGAGGCAGGTGGATCTCCATGAGTTCGAGGCCAGCCTGGACTACAGAGCGAGTTCCAGGACAGCCAGAGCTGTTACACAGAGAAAACCTATCTGCAAAAACCAAAAACCAGTTGGGTGTGGTGGCACACGCCTTTAATCCCAGCACTTGGGAGGTGGAGGCAGGTGGATTGCTGTGAGTTTGAAGCCAGCCTGGTCTACAAAGTGAGTCCAGGACAGCCAAGGCTACACAGAGAAACCCTGTCCTAAAAGAAGAAGAAAAAAGAGGAAGAAGGGAGAAGGGAGAGGAAGAAGAAGAAGAAGAAGCAGAAGAAGAAGAAGAAGAAGAAGAAGAAGAAGAAGAAGAAGAAGAAGCAGAAGAAGAAGAAGAAGAAGAAGAAGAAGAAGAAGAAGAAGAAGAAGAAGAAGAAGCAGCAGCAGCAGCAGCAGCAGCAGCAGCAGCAGCAGCAGCAGCAGCAGCAGCAGCAGCAGCAGGTACCACCATGCCTGGCTCAGGAATCCCCCCCTCCCCAACAACAAAGACTTTTTTTTTTTTAATGTCAAATCAGGATGCCTATAACCTAAAAAACAGAACATAGGTGTTGATGGTATGAAAAGATTAGAAGCCTTAATCTAAGGATGCACCAAGGAGAAGGGTACAGGGGGTCCTCAAACTGTTGAGCACAGCAAATCTACTTTCAGATAAATAATCAAAGAACTGAAAGCAGGACTTAAGCAGATACTCATACACCTTTGCTCAGAGCAGACTTATCGTAACAGCAGAGAGCCAGCAGCACCCCAGCACCCATCAGCAGGCAGAAGCACAGACAGCATGCAGCGCATCCACATGTGAGATGATCTTCAGCCTTCAAAACCTTAAGGATCTTACACAAAGTGACTAAGCCAGTCACAAATCCCAACACTGTATGAGAGCTCTGGGTAAGTGAGCAAGGGAGAAGCTAGTGTTTAGTGCATAGTCTAAGAAAATAAAAAAGCCCCACACAAAAGTGTAAGTGTACTAGTGTTTAGTGGATAGTCTAAGAAAATAAAAAAGTCCCACACAAAAGTGTAAGTGTACTTAGTATGTTAAGAATACTTGTAAGAATGGGTAAAAGAGTAAGTTTTATGTGTATTTTACTATAACTTTTTAATGTATCCAGATGAGTTATTCGAGGTACCTCTTAGGAGAAGACAGATCACTGCCTTTTAAGTAAGACATTCACATTTTAAGACAAAAGCAAACAAAAGTATCATGTGCTTAGAGACCTTCCAACAAAGTACCTTTCCACTTTTGTTCACACATGCTAAGCATCTACTCTGCCACTAAGGTGTATATCCTTAGCTCCACATGTTTCTAAAAATATCATCTAAATGTGCTGTATTATAAATTGATATGTAAATATCTGAAGCAAGGCTAGACAAAAATCAAAACTACGAATCATAAAGATAATTTTTATTTTAAGATATATGACACATAAAATAACATTTTACTAAAACTCACTTTAATGTGAAAAGGAGATTAGGATTTCTTTCAAGTAAACTTGGGTATAGCTGTTGTGTTGTTTCAATGGCTTCTCCCATGCGTCCGGCTAACACCAACTTCTGAATTCCTATTAGAAGAAAGCAAAAATTAACTCTACAAAAGCAGAGGCAATCTTAAATTGCCCCAGAAAATAACAGTGAGAACTTCCAAAATAATTATTGTTAAACTCTTTTTCTAAAATTTTGAAGTTTAGATTAGAAAACCCAAGGAAAAAATTCAGATATTAAAAATTAGAAAAACACAAGTATCTTTAGAGATGACTTAAAATATCACTAATAAATATCTAAGTATTACAGGGTAAACATCCACTGAGCAGTATCCTATTTTCAAACAGTAAGATTTAGAAGACTATGTTTTAAAGAAATAACACTTAAAATGTCTTACCGGACCTTCTGACTTGGGACCTTTGAAAAGGTCAGAGATTTGCTTAAGTCACACTCTATTGGATGCATGTATTAAGGCACTGAGAAAGACCAGCATACTGTGTGCTGTAGCATGCGGCAACTGCCATTAGTCTAGCCATATTATCTATAGAAGAGTCTCTCACTCATCATAGTTTTGCCTGTTTGCTCTTTCATCTTTCCACTCAGAAAATGTCATCAGGTGAGATCTATTCTAAGGGGCTAACAGCACTGACTTCAGAATGTCTAACTTACAGTGGTTGTCAGGCTGCTCTGCCCTGATAAAAAAAGTATCAGCACTGTCCAGCACAAAGCCCTAAGAAATACATACTTATGACCAACAACACACCACCTAAATTAGGCAGTAAATTAGGAGATTTAAATTTTTCTCAAGGAATAAAAGTTATTTCATATACTATCTCCACTATCTCATCACAATTGGTACCAAACAACACAACAACACTTTCTTTGTATCGCGTGCTTGTTTCTTAAAGCGTAAGGAGGTTTTCTTGCCCCATCCTCCACCCACTGGGTGCTGACACCAAATCCAGAGCATCAGCTTCATCAAGTACCTTAAGCCCAACCCACAGAAAAACAGAAATGATAAAGGCATTTCTTTTTAAAGTTCTACAAAATTATTTCTACATCTAAAACTCTAGTGTGACTTTTTAAAACACATTTTCAAAACTGTCAGTAAGTGTGGCATGAGGATGCGAGGCTCAAGGTCAACTTGGGCTACATGAGCCACGGCCTCAAACACAAGGGCTCCCACCCCAACCACAAACCAAGACACAACAACAACTCAAAAAGTGAAGGAAAGTAAGTCCAGAAGGTCCATTTTAAAACAATATATTGGGCAAATTTCTAATTACAAAAATAAGTTTTCTAAAAGTTAAAGCAAACTTATTACTTAAAAACAAGTATTTGCCATGCACTACAACGTCCTTACTTTGTCTATTCTTAATGGAAGCTAATTCTTCTAGAACAGTCTGGTCTGTAGATCTGGCAAAGGCCTCTGCTGTGGCACAGTACCCGTGGTGGACTAAATACGATGAAACCATTCTTAAAACAAAGAGAAGAAACACATCTTTTAGTGAGGAGCATGCATGTTTTAGACTACAATCTCTGTTAACAACATCTCATCTGGGATTAGAGAATCAATCTAATTCCTTAAAGCCAGGCTCTTCTACTTTCAACTTTAAAGATAAGTTAAAAGTAACATTTTGTTCTAGTTATGAATAGTCCAAAAGATAATTTAAAATAAAGCCAAAGGCATTAAAATCAGCTTTTAAAAATATAATTCTTGGATCCCTATTAGCTCCTGGTTCCTTTTTCATTTTCCTATTATCCTTCCTCCCCTCCCCCCACAGGGTTTCTCTGTGTAGCCTTGGCTGTCCTGGACTCACTTTGTAAACCAGGCTGGCCTTGAATTCAACAGAGATGCGCCTGCCTCTGCCTCCCATAGTGCTGAGATTTAAGGATGTGCTACCATTCCGGCTCATTTTCCTCGCAGGGCTCTTTTTCCTATTATTCAATCCTACTTTCTCTCTCTCCTCAATTTTAGATATCCTAGGAACATGTTGGCGCCATGTAAAACGCCCAATTTAAAGATAACTGATTAATGCTCGGTGTTCTGGTGTTACAACTACTTTCTGTGCTCATCAATCAAATGAGATGAGATTCAAAGTGTGAAGAGAGACACTGATGTGAGTCCAGAGAGAATTGCCCAGAATAAAATCCACAAGGAAACAATTCAACAATGAGGAATCAGTCAATCAGTCTTGCAATTAATTTGATTGTTACCAACAAGAAATAAATTGTGTAAGACTTAGAGACAATAACAGATCTAAGACAACAAGATTATTTTTAAAAGCCACTAACTAAGTGGTTAAAATACAGTTAGCAAAACTGGTAATCCAACAATATTAATCAAAATTCTGTTATCTCCAACTACTTAACAATACCCAAAAAGGTTTTCTTAAATTTTTAAGCTCAAGAAACTCGAAAGCAAAAAAGAAAAGAAAAGAAAAGAAACTCGAAAGCAATTATAAATACACTTTCAAGACTATGGCACACTGATGATATCTTTAAAGGTCTTGGTTATTTTCTTGGCTTAGAGATTGCAATCAGAATGATTTTTAACTAAATGGTATTTATTTTGTATATATACTATCTACATCAGTCTTGAACAACTGTCACTTAATACTAGTGATATCCAGGCACTGTCCTTTAAGACTTTTGGCAGATGTATAGTCTAAGATTTTAAAGTTGACTGTCATAGGAAATTTAAATTTCCTGCTGTTCCTTAGAAAATTCTGTAAAATAAAGCAAAATCTAAAGCCACTAAAAAGCTCTTCCTGATAACAGATTTAACACTTTCCTCTCTGCTTCTGAGCATCCTCCATTATTATTAATGAATTCAATGTAATTATGCTGCACTTGGGCTAACTCCACAGTCACTGCTTCTTAGTCTTCATTCCCTTTATCTTATCCTAAGTGTCTAATGGTAACTTATATAAGAAGTAGTGTTTAAAAGTTACTAAGCCTTTTAATTTCTAAAATTACATTTATTTATTTATTTATTTATTTATGTAGCGTGTGCATCCACGTGCGCACGCGCACACACACTGGCATACATGTGGAGGTCAGAGGACAACTTTGTAGGAGCTGGTTTTTGTCTTCTAGTATGTGGGTCCCAGGAATAGAACTCAGGTGAAAAGGCTTGGCAGCAAGCCATCTTTTGCCATCTGGGTGGTGCTATCTTCCCTCTCCAAGTTTTTAAATTTTAATTTAATTTTGAAGTCTTCTGGGTAGAAGAAGCCTATGGGTAGATTCTTGAATAGGAACAACTGCAAACTCCCAAGTGGTAAGTACAAAGTAAAGAAGAGGTTCTCTCCAGTCACTAGAGTCATTCTGCTAACACTCAGACAGAGCAGCCCACACCACTCTGCCCTGGAGGATGGAGTACGCACATTCTGGCTGTACTCTCAGACTTCTCCACATGGAGAGTAAGCATCAAACAACTGTTCTTTTCCTCCCTATGCGTTTGAACTACTGTTGAGGAAGATGCTTAGGTCATGTCCTTAAATCACAGAAGCCACAATATAAGATCTAGGTCACCTCTAAACTCGCTTTTTTTTTTTTGGGTCAACATTATTGGACACGTAGCCACATAGCCTATAGGTGTCACTGCGGTTGTTTTGTTTTTGTTTGTTTGTTTTTTGCTTTTTCGAGACAGGGTTTCGCTGTGTAGCCTTGGCTGTCCTAGAACTCAGAGATCCGCCTGCTTCTGCCTCCTGAGTGCTGGGATTAAAGGCATGCGCCACCACACCCGGCCTACTGAGTCATATTATTAAGGATAACAAATTAGTGAATGATCAAGTGTCACTTTATTTCCTCCACCCAGTTAAGTCACACAAATACAACTCTGTGCAAAAACAACACTATCTTATTCCAACTGGTTAATTACTTTTAAGATAAATATCTAATCAGTAGTACACACAAACAATTAGAATTTAAACTAGACTTCTGGATACAGATCTTTGAATTAAAAAAGAATAGTTTGCCTTATAACCACGCGGTGTTTAAATCTGTACAGTCAAAACTGCTTGCTCTTACTTCTGGACCATGGTCTGCCACTCTCCTTCCCGATCCCCAGTGGGAAACCGGTCTATCTGGGCCTGTATCTTGGTTCTCCATTCTCGCATGTAGTCTTCTATATCAAACACAAAAGGATGTTGCCCAAAGTTGGCATCGACCACTTCTCCTGGTGTCTGAAGCCCAACAGTAGGATACAAATTTGGCTGTAAGACAACATATTTCTTTAATTATCTATTGATTGTACAATAAAGGCATTATCTTTGCAATGCAAGAGTAGAACCATAAATTTACTTCATGAATGTTTTAAAATCTCAATCAAATACTAGTGGAGGACAACTAAAACAGAACACATTATGTGTTGGGTGAAAAATGTTATTTCTTTCTCTCTGATCATCAAGAAAATGCAAACAACTAAGACACTCCCATGAGTGGACCTGGGACCCTGATACATACATAATCCATGTGGCACTGAATTTTTAATACACCAAAATCTAACTCATGCTCTTAATGTTAAATAACAGTTACAAAGCTTTAAAATTAACATACAACTCAGGATTATCTCAGTCTTTATGAGCTACATATCTAAAAAAAATGCACATTACAGCAAGTTCATAGACAGCACCATCTACAATTTATTACAATCATTATCAGAACACTTGAAAGGCCTGCCTTTTACAAAGACTGGTTGAAACTTGCTTTAAGCAAGACCCAGTATCCCTATAGGAATTTTCTTTGATTCTAAAAATATGAACATTTCATGAATTTGAGGGTCATCCTTGTATTGTTCCAATTTTAGTGCATGTGCTGCTGAAGCAAGTACACTGTGGGGACTCTCAATGCAAAAATAAAACCTCAAACATATAATTTCAAAGGAAGATGAGACAAACCGAAATATATAAACTGAAATATACCCTAAGATATTAGAATAGAAAAAAGCCAAATGTAAAAAGAAGCAGCTTCAAATATACAATGCCAGATTGTTTCTTTTTGCTGTTAGTAATCAACTGTTGCATGAAAAAGATCATGTACGGAGCGCTCACTAGACACTAGGTCCACTCCTGAGAGTCACAGGCTCTCGCTGCCATCACACAGATGACGACTTGTTCAGGGTTTCTCCACAACGAAGACAGAACTAGAGCAAGTGCCATCTTTATCCCTGTGACACCAAATCCTCCCCACTTTTAGTGTTTGGCTTTGTGCCTTGTTTCTTTGCTTTTAATTGTAGTTACCACAGTATTTTTCACTACAAAACAAGGTAAAGATTAAACAGAGATAATGTGTGTGTAGAGATTTTACAGCAAATTGAGGGTGTATTTAAAAATAGCTGTTCAACAAGCAACAGAAATCATAAACAAAATAGTATGTCAAAATAAACACAAAGTCCTATTTGATTACTATGATATATAGTAAGACAAAGTAGTGATTCTTTTTGGTGATGAGATTATAGTTATATGTGGCATATTTTATTATGACAAGTGTCACAGTAGCCTTGACCTCATGACAATTCTCCTGCCTCAGCTTCCCAAGTGCTAAGATTATTACAGATGTGATCCATCATTCCTACCTTTAACTCTTAATCATCAGAACAAATTAAAAAATTTAAACGTAAGGCAGGCCACTCAATACAGTCTTCTCAGCTCATCAGTTAGAAAACTTGACACCTGAGACCCGATCCAAAAGCTCAGAGCTTGTTAATGACATCACAAAAAGGGGGAGGAGGGAACTGTCTCTTTACTTCTAGCCTGGCAAACTTTTTATTAAAACCCATCATAGAATTACTACTTTTAAAAGAAAAACATGCAAGGGACTAAAGACAATAAAGGCATCAACAAAATGGAAATATTTGTAATTTCAGGACAAAATCCACAAGCTTAAGGAGGTGGTTCACCATGTAGTTATATGCATTTAGAATATAGATGAATAGAAAATTCCTTTTACAAAAAAATTTCATCCCTGCTGGGCAGTGGTAGCGCACACCTTTAATCCCAGCACTTGGGAGGCAGGGGCAGGCAAATCTCTGTGAGTTCCAAGCCAGCCTGGTCTACAGAGTGAGTTCCAGGACAGGAAGGGTTACACAAAGAGAAACCCTGTCCTTGCGGAGGGGGGGGGACGGGGGGGGGGGGGACACGGGACTCAAACAGATTCTTTATCCATTCTTTGGTTGAGGGGTATCCAGGTTGTTTCCAGATTCTGGCTATTATGAAAAAAGCTGCTATGAACATAGTTGAGCAAATGTCCTTGTACGGTGGAGCATCTTTCAGGTATATGCCCAGGAATGGTATGGCTGTGTCTTGAGGTATAATTATTCCCAGTTTTCTGAGAAAGAGCCAGATTGACTTTCAAAGTAGCTGTACAAGTTTGCACTCCCACCAGCAACAGAGGAGTGTTCCCTTTTCCCTACATTCTCATGGTATATACTCACTCATAAGCAGATATTAGCCAGTTAATTCAGGATAACTACATTGCAATACAGAGACTGACGCACCAAGAACTATGCATGGTGTGGACCAGCACAGTCTCCTTGTGGGTCCCACAATATGGGGAGTAGATTTATTTCTTCTGGCATGGACCCTGGCCCCACCCCACGTTCATCACCTCCCCCTGGAGGGGTGGCCTTGCCAGGCCACAAAGCAAGAGGATACAGGTAGTACAGATGAGACTTGATAGGCCGAGGTCAGATGTTAGGGGAGGAGGGCTCCCCTTTCTGAGGACTAAGGGAGGGAGGGAGAGAGGAAGCTACAATTGGGATGTAAACAGATTAATTAAAAAAAAAAACAACTAATGCACATAATTCAAATTCATATTATGAATATTTCTTCTAAATAAAAATAGTAAAACAACAGAAAATACTTAATCTGTGGCAAGTAGATTTCAAGTCAGCTTGTAGCCTTAGAAATTAGCATTGTTTCAGGTGATCAGGGAACAAGAGTGATGCCTCTGCAGTTAAAGCACTTGCTGCTCTGCAGAGGACCTAGGTTCTGTTCCAAGTACTCATATGACAGTTCATAACTGTCTCTAACTACAGGTACAGCCTCTGCAGGCACCAAACATGCATGTGGTGTGCATATATACGTTACACATAAAATCAAAAATTGAGAGCAGCTAATGACAACAAAAGAAATATGTATCTAATTTTAACTGAATTAGTATGCTTAAAAACATTTCTCAAACAGATGTAAATTGAGGGGAAATATTTTTTGTTTTGTTTTGTTTTCTCTAGACAGGGTTTCTTTGTGTAGCCTTGACTGTCCTGGACTCACTTTGTGGACCAGGCTGGCCTCAAACTCAGTGATCTGCCTGCCTCTGCCTCCCGAGGGCTGGGATTAAAGGCATGCAACACCACACCAGGTGGGAAAAATATTTTTAAAAAATATATGGTCTAGGAGAAATCCTCAAGAAGCAGGGAAAAGATCACCATCCGGCCCAGTGGAGGCTACCGAGTGGACACTGTCTCAAACAAGCAATAAAAAGATGTAAGGTTGTCAGAGCTGTGTAAACACACTCTCACCCGTGAATGGTACAATAGAGTTAAGGAAAATGAAGGGTTTTGTAAATACACCCCTTTAGGATTCAATGCTCTAATAACTCTAAGGAAATCGTATAAGGGACATACAAATATTTTCTAAGTAATCCCTCTAAGGAATTACTGGCTTTTCCTTTTTTCCCCCTTGCAGTAGAAAAGTGCAGTGTGCAGAAGTCCCAGAAGACTGTAGACCCCCGGAGACAATGTCAAAGAAAGCCTGTAAAAGCCACCACCATATCTACCTTGGTCTCACTACAAATGGGGAGGCTACCACACCACATCAAAGTGGGACAGAAAACCACTAGAAGAAGCAGACAAAAACCATGCATTGCCTAAAACCAGGTATGCCTTTGTTGAGTGATCACTACTGCAGTGACCAACAGAGAACCACTCCAGCACAGCAACAAAACCCTCCAACAGTTACAGGTGAACCTGGGAGTCTTTTAAAGGAAAGATCCTTTAACAGCTAAGGATGCCACCATCTTACCTAGGAGAATTTACCTGCAGGGTCTAGGAGATAGCTCAGTGAGTATGATGCGAGTTTGCTGTGAAAGCAGGAAAAACTGAGTCCCAGTCCCCAGCACGCAAGCCCCTCAGGGTTGGGGGCAGAGACAGGTGACTGCAGAAGCTCCCTGGCTGGAAATCTGAGAGCTTCAGGCTCAGGAAGAGCTCTAGAGGAAGATTCCTGATGTTTCCTCCTCTGACCTCAGTGTGTCCATGCTGCTGCTGCCATAGATGCATACCTTCCACACAAAATAATTCACACCCGCTTACTCTGCCACCCTGTCACCA
This sequence comes from Acomys minous, assembly GCF_964271855.1. Lineage (NCBI taxonomy): Eukaryota > Metazoa > Chordata > Mammalia > Rodentia > Muridae > Acomys > Acomys minous. The sequence goes on along the minus strand of NC_140490.1, from coordinate 50,940,983 downwards.
CCACAAATGCTCTATTCAAACACTAATTCCTTTCATTTACACACTTGCTTGACACATAGTCACTATAGTAGTTTTCACTCTACAGTGTATCAACTTTTTGCTTGTTTTCTAGTGAATCATTTAACAGCAAAACAATATTCTGCTAAATCTACCTTAAGGTTTTTTTTCCCCCCCTACTCACCTCCAGTTAGTGTCCTATGTCTCTACTTCCCATTGTAACCAAGGTTCTCCAAAGTCATCAATAGTCTCTTCCTTTCTCTATTATAAAGTTCCTTCCTATCAAATGTTCTCCACTCTGCTAAAACTTCTTTGTCACTGCCATTATGGACCACTATTCTTCTGAATGCAATAGTCTGGGTTCTCACATGACAGGATACATCACAGCACTGGTGCAGTTGATGACTCCTGAGGTTGTCTGAATGAACAATGTCCCCTATAGGCTTGGACATTGGAACATTTGCTCCCTGGTTGGTGATAGAGATGTTTAGGATGAAGTAGGTCACTGGGGACAAGCTCTGAGAGTTCCTAATCTCTTCCCTTCCAAGCTGTCTCTGCTTCATGTGATCTCTCAGCCTCCTGCTCCTGTCATCATGCCTGCTGCCAAACTTCTTTGCCATGGTAAGACCTATCCCTTAGAACCACAAGCCAAAACAAATTCTTCCTTAAGCCGTCATTGGTAGTGATGGTTTATCACCATCTTAGCAACAGAAAATAAGTAGTACAACTCCTCCCCTTGGTTCCTATCTTCACCTGGCTTTCAGTATTGTCTTCCTTACCTCACTGATTGTTTCTCAACTTTTCTTTGATAGTTCCTTATTTTCTCCTAAACTCGCCATGTCCTAGAAATTCATCTACTTCCTTTCTGTGTCAACACTTGCATGCTGTCTAATCCAGTGGCCGATGGCCCAGATTCAGTGCAGGTAACTCTCTTTGCTTCTAGTTCACAAACTCAACCTAAATTACGTCCCCTGCTCTCCCACAATGCTCCAACAAATCCCGTTATGGCAGGAGGACTGCTTGGGCAATCAAAGAGTGTAGGGGCAGAGAAAGCAACATGGAGAGATCCTGTCGTAAGAATAAAGAAACCGTTCAGTGCTAAAGCTTTTACCTACCACGAACAAGAATCTGGAGTTTGAGCCTCAAACACAAAACAATAAGCAAACAAAGAAAACTGTTCTGCTTATCAATAAACAATCCCAGCTCCAATGTCAATTCTTTTGTTCCTTATGCTTACCATCTTAAAGTCAAGTCCTTTTTCTTAAAAAAAAAAAAAAGTATTTATGTGTATGGTGTATGAACACAGGATTACAGAAGGCAGAAGAGGAGGAGGAGGGTGTCAGACTCCCCAGAGCTAGAGTTTTGTGTGTTTTCAAATGCTGATTTGAGATCTGGTTACTGCCCAGCCACAGGCTTTCTTATGCATGTTGAGGTGTCTCCTGTAACCTCGTGATGATAAGGAATGTTCCCCAACGATCCCTGACAGGCTAAATAAAGATGCTGAAGCCTGTGACTGGGTAGAAGAGAGGGAGGCAGAGTTTGAGGTGCCAGGGCTTGGGGTTGAGAGAAGTGGAAGATGAGCAAGAGAGGAAGTGATGGAGGACAGGAAACAGGAGAGAAATGAGTCACCATGAGGCAAGATGGCAATGAGCATGCGCCTATAAGGACAGACTAATGGAGAAGAAGATACCCTGGGAATCATCAGATTGGCTTTTATGTGGGTTTTTAAGGTGTTTTTAGGATTAAAGTAACTCAGAATCTGCCCAGCATAGTGTTACAGCTTAATAATAAACCATAGTCTCTCTGTCTCCGTCAGTCACTGGGGAACTAGCTGCTTAAAGAAAATTGTTGCCATAATAATAATAATTCATCATGCAGGAGTTATAAGCTGCCTCTATGGGTTCTGAGAACTGAACTCTAGTTCTCTGGAAGAACAGTATATGTTCTTAATTTATGAAAAACATCTCTTTATCCCCTAAATCCTGTCTTGAACTCTGCCTGACCATTTTTCTCCCCACTGTCTGAAACATTCTACATACATAGATAGATAATACATACTTTACATAATACTGTACATGTCCACTGACTTACTCTGTCAAAACTCTCAGCTCAAGTTCCACTCTGAGCAAAGTGGCAGCTTCTACAACCGTCTTGCCCCTAGCATGCCTTATTTCTCTCTGAAGTACACAAACTCCTTCAAAATATCACAATTCACTATTTTCATGTGCTTATTCTTTAATTTCTTTACCTTAGGCATTAAGCTTAAAACCCAAACCCAGAAATCTTTACTGGCTGCCAAATGATGGCAACAGCACGGGACCTGATGCAGCAGGTCTCCAACATGCCTTAGGTGAATGAACAGTTTCTTTCAACTGTACAAAAAACAACCCTTACTGAAAAGCTCAGACATAACCAAGAAACTTACTTTAAATGAACACATAGTAACAAACGAGTGCTTTAGGGCAGGGGCAGAGCTCAGTGTGGAGGAGTGCTCATTACACGGGAGGCCGCAGGCTCAATCCAGACATGCAGAACACACGTACTTGGTGTGAGTGAAACTGTGCTACATGTCTATTTCTAGTTTCTTGTACTTATTTAGTTAAAAATGAAAAACTTCCATCAAAAAATTATGTCTTAATCCCAGCACTTGGGAGGCAGAGGCAGGTGGGTCACTGTGAGTTTGAGACCAGCTTGGTCTACAATGAGAGTCCAGGACAGCCAAGGCTACACAGAGAAACCCTATTTCAAAAAACCGGGGGGGCGGGGCAGGGGAGGCGCACGGGGAGAGAAAAAAATTGTCTTACCGGTAAGTCAGTGAAAGCAATACCTAAAAAGAAAAAAGAAAGGTATTAGTGGCTTGTTTTTTCAAAGGCAGGTAATAGTAAAAAGCTGAATATCTAACTAAAGCAAAGGAAGAAAAAGTGAAAGAAACGCCTAATTTTCTCAATGACACTAATGTCTATATCTGGGTGGATGCCGTCCTGTTAGAGACCATCAGTCGTATTGGTCTCACACACACTTTATTTCTGGGATACTGGCATTACCTCTAGTTTTTAAATGATCTTAAATAAACCTTCAGGGCTGTATGAATGAGAACACTGGTTGCAACAGTGTCAGATTTGATTGTTTCACCCAAAAGCTATTATTACCCACATCATCACTAAACGCTGGTCTAGATTTAGTTTTATAAAATTTTAGAGCTGGACACAGTGGTGCACACTTGTAATCCCAGCACTCGGGAGGCAGAGGCAGGTGGATCTCTGTGAGTTCGAGGCCAGCCTGGTCTACAAAGTGAGTCCAGGACAGCCAAGGCTACACAGAGAGACCTTGTCTCAAAAAATTAAAAAAACCAAACCGAACCAAAATGTTTAGATTGGAGCTCAGCATTACAGTGTATGTCTGAATTCCAGCACTCTGAAGACAGAGGCAAGCTGATTAGTTCAAGGTCATCTTTAGCACAACACAGCAAATTCAAATTGAGCTCTGGTACAAGAGACTCTGTCTCCAAAAAGCAAAAATAAATAAAAGCCACTTTGGGTAAAAGGAACAGACATTTCCTGGTGTGTGTGTATGAGTACAAAAGTAAGTACTGTACTTATGTCTAAAACAAATCACAACAGTTTCTTGACAGGACACAGAGGTTAATGCAGGCCTGTTATCCCAGCACTCAGAACACTGAGGTACAGGGCCCTCTGTATGAGGCCAGTCTGGGCTACATATTCACACCGTATCTCAAAGACAGAACAAAACAAAAGAAATCCATTCCTTCTTGAGAGTGTTCCTGAATGCCTCAACATAGGCATGAGCCAAAGACAACTGGAACACTAATGGCATAAGTATACTTGCATTCTTAGCTAAAACGAATAAAACAAACGAGGTAAGCATTTCTATAGCATCTCCCTGTCCCATTTTAAAAGATTATCATCTCCAGTAGGGGTCAATGCAACTGCCTCTACACATACTGGAAGCATACAGACAAGCCCAGCACCAGCACCTCTCTGGTTCTGACAAGCATCTAAAGCATAAGAGCATCTAGTACTATACTGTGCCAACAAACAGAAAACCAACCCATCCATAAGCTGCCTGACTCTATTTAGAAAACAAAGTTAAAAGACACAGTGAATATAAATATTGCAGGCTGAACAACTAAGCTGAAAATCCAAACTCTGAAACCAATGATACTATTATTGTTAAGCTCTACTGCAAAACACACGATAGGTCATATTCAAAATGCAAACATGCTAAAAATAAGGCATAATTTTTTTTTTCAGATTGTGTAAGGCATATAGAAACCTGAATAAATTTCCTGTTTCCACTTGGGTTCCCTCCTGGAGATATCTCACTCTGTATGTGTGTGGTTTTGTGTGTGTATCCTACAATCCAATGTTTCTGGTCCTAAGCATTTCACGTAAGAGATATTTAACTTTGACATATTTTTTAATGTGATAATAATGCTTTGTAGCCAAGCTCCATAGCACACACCTATAATCTCAGCATTCAGGAGGCAGAGGCCAGCCTGGTCTACAAAGTGAATCCAGGGCAGTCAAGGCTATATAGAGAAACCCTGTCTTGGAAAAACTAAAAACCAAAAAATAAAACAAAACCAAAAACCAAATTAAAAAAAAAAAAAGCTTTGTGGTTGGTAAAGCTCTGTCCTTATGAGTTTTACCAATCAGTAAATTGTTTTCATCTGTCAAAAGGAAAGCAAAGCCAGGTGTTCTCTTTTTATAATTCATACAACATATTCTAACTATATTTAGTTTCATTTATTGGGAGCCAAATATAAAAATGTATTCTAAAATCATTAGAAAATTAAATAATACAAAAATAAAAGAACATTTAAACAAAACATGACTATACCACTTTTAATATTTTTGTAACGGAGCCAAATTATTTTTCTCAAAGAGATGATTTATAATGTCTAACTTTACACTGTTTTACCAAAAACTCTTGTCAGTAATTACTACAGCTTTTGGTCTTTATCAAGAATGCTAACAAAAAATTGCAGATTAGCTCCAGAGAGCTGGACATTTTTGGACATGTGCCAAAGAAGCAAGCACAACCTGTGGGTTCAGGCCACAAAGAGGTGCCTTGGAATAAAGCTGGTAAAACTATCTAAACTTCAGTTTTTCAATTTCCTGATTTGTCAAGACACTTGAAGGTAACATTTCAGAAAGCAACAAATGATGTCTGATAAAAAAAAATTAAAAACTTCAAGTTAGCTAAGTTATATTCTCCAATGCCTCTTATTTTTCCAAGTAAAAATCTCTCCATTTTTCTTTGTAGTAAGTACATGTACAATTTTTAAAACTTTACCAATCTTACTGTAGAAATATCCCTCTACACATGCCCTTGGGAAGAGGCAAAGATGGGAGCTGAGTAGCATTTTATCTTCTAGAGTCCAGACCAAAAGCATGAAGACCTTTCCTGCAAGCGGCCAAGTAGCTAATACTTCCTGCTTTTCAGGTCTCTGTCACCACTACTCAACTCTGCCACTGCACCAGGAAAACAGCTACAGAAAACCTATAAATGAATGGGTACGGCTGTGCTCCAAAACAGCTTCCGTGTGGCTCCTACAGAAACTCTGTTCACAGGGATAACGTCTGCTAATCAGGGTCACGCCTACAGCCCTGACCTCCAGACAGAGGAACCTAGCACCTGTACCTTTCCAGGCACCATTTTGGCTTTCTCTGATGAGCTTCCTGTGGCAGACGTTACAGGTATTCTGTTTTAAATAACTTAGACGTGCTCAATAAGTTGCTTAAAGTTACATGGCAAAGAAGCCAAGAGTCAAACCCAGTCAAGACTGACTGAAGGCCTCTGACTGACCATTATTACACTGCCTATATGCTCAATATTTATTAAGTTTATGAATATCAGCAAACACTTAAAATTTACAGAAAATTAGAACTTAATTCCATCATTAAGTATCCTTTTCTTAAGCATCTTACCTTTTAAAATGGCTTTCTTATTCAATGAAAAGGTTTGATTTAACTGTATGTGAAAATCTAATAGAAAAAAAAAATCACATCACCTGTGATCTTCCCATCTCCCAAAATAAAATTTCTTCTCTGAAAAGTTTAAAAAATTAGTGTTAAAAAGGCCAATCGTGGTTTTCTAAAAATGTCTTGTTTTGCATTTTTGAGCTGTCAAGGCTAAAAACAGACTTCCCTTAAGATCTTAAACATTTTAAGCAGCCGGTACAAAACTAGTAACAGTTAACTATTTTGCATATAATTTGCATAGCACCATTAACACGATACATGGATGAGAATGTAAGACCTTTTTTTTTTCAGACCTGTACCAACTTTAAAGTCACATAAAAGAAAATAATTTCAGAATTAAAAGGAAAAAACTAAGTGAAATATTAAGCTGGACAGAAATGCAAAGGCTTTACACCTGGACTGTGCTAAGGCACTACAGAAAGCTGCTGCAATGCAAACTGAAACTTACAATTGTCTTCTACGCAATGTAACAAATGCTTGCCATTTAAGAAATTCCATTAAGCAGACTGCTTGAAATCTAACTTTCAAAATACAATTCAGAAGTAGTTTCTGCCCTCTAAGAATATTTAGTTTTTACTTCTATTCACTTGAGCCCATTAGAAATAATGTGCTTGAAGGTATAATTTTCCCAATGGTAAAAATGTGAAATTAAGAACAAAAAAAACCAAAAAAACCCAAAAAAACCTTAGTCTTACTACCCTTTGTATTTCTTGCAATTTAAAAAGAAAATAGGGCTAGAGAGATGGCTTAGCAGTTAAGAACTCTTCTTGCTCTTCCACAAGACCCAAGTTCAGTTGGCCGCACCCACACTGGGTAGCTCAGCTCACACCACCAGTAACTGCAGCTTCAGCAGATCCCACATCCGCTTCTGGTCTACTCCAGCATACACGGCATACACTCACACAAACTTGTATTTTTATTTCATTTGTGTGTACACACAGACATCTTTTGTGAAAAAGAAAAACTACAGTAACAACTACACATATGCTAATTAATGAGCATATGCACACTGAGCTAAAGCCTCACAATGTTTCTTTGAATCGTTAACATACTTTAGCCCACCAGTCTTTTACTTCCGTTACTTACTTACTTCTGCCCTGTCCCACAGACCTTTCTCAGGCCCCGTCCTTCAGCGAGCGCCATTAGCAGGTCTAACCGTTAAGTACGTCCATCTTCTTCTTTTACTAGAAATAATGAGCTGTCCATTCCTTTTAACTCTTCCCCACACTATTCTTAAAATTGACTTTTTAAATTACTACAAGTTTTCCCTCCAAGCCAAACTTGACATTTCTATCACTAGAATGAATGGCTCAGTAGTGGGTAGTACATCTAGTATTTCCTCTGTATATAAGTTAGCCTTCACAGGATACAAAACTTTACCACTTCCTTAACATCCACATGGACAGGTTAAAAAAAGCATCCATCCATTAAAAAGAATCACATAATAAACATAACCATCATGCATTAGTAAAATAATCGCATTTGGCTATTTTGTACTCAAGACAACAAACATCTCAGTACCTAAACTATGTCCATTCTTCGTGTAAAAGCAGGTATTGTTGATAAGATTAACACAACAGCCAATGACATCACCAGTTGTAAAAGTTGGTCCATAGGGTTGTCCAGTTCCAGAAGAACAAAATGAATGTCCATCATCCCCATGGTAACCATATGAATGCTTATCCCAACCTGGAGAGACAGGTTTAGTATATTTACAATGAAGAACAAGGCTCCTGAGCAGTCATTTATTCACTAACAGTGTAAGTTAAGCCAGAAGAACACAACAGATAATATACAGATAAAAATCTCCAAATGTACACCTACATGCTCAACAACTATATTATACAGTGTTTTCAGCATATTTTGCTGTCTGCATCATTAAAGAAAATAAATTCACCACCCAGAACACTAAAAAAGAAGAAAGTACTGAAGAGAAAGGATTCCTACTAGAAACACAAACACAGCAGTCATGCAGGACATGTTTTTCCATGCATTGCTTCTTTAGCTAACATAGCAAAGGAATGTTGTTTTAATTTGAATAACACATACGTACTTTAATGTAAAATAGACTATACTTTTCAGTCACCACAAATTTCTCAAGGCTGTATCCATATGTAAAAGTCATGTAATCTCTAATCTCACACACAATTTAGATCCCACTTAAACCCTCATAAACTTTTAGCAAAAAATGCACAATTAAAGTACATTAAGTAATACAAGAATACAACTAGATGGCAGCGGTAGAGGCTTGGTATGTTCCCATCTCAATGTGCTTCCTGTAGTTCTGCATAGGTAAGCTTTCATTTTACATAAAAATTTTGCTGCTTTTGATTTTTAACACCAGGAAACAGAATCAATTCCTTCTGCTAACTGGTCCTCCTCATAGAGCATTCCACATCGTCCACACACTCCTGAGCTCATCTGTGTCATTTTTCATATACAAGGTCATATACACAGGCTAAAAGTCAGGATGTGACAGAGACAGTGACATTAAAATGTTTCAAGTGGCTGATACAAGTATGTAAAGTTAAAAAAAGACAAAACAAACAGGAAAACAAAGCATAGGTTTTATGCTATGTAAGTTCTACAGAGGAACATGAATTTTAAATACATTAGAAGCCACTTAACTTCCACTTAGAATTCATAATATGAGCCATCAAAATTTAAGAAGTTATTATCTTTCAGTTCTTTCAATTACTTGAAAAAGTTAAGCAGAGATGTCAGTCCTAACTGTCAGGCTCCAACAATATTGTAATTCACTTGCAAGTGTACCTGGTAGTCTATTCATGTTCACACCTTGAGCAGAAAGACCAATTCCCATGTAGCTGTTGGAGAACAAAGGAAAGGAAATGCAGGTTATTACAGTCAGATATGGACAAATTGCTATACACTCTAAAACATAATCAGAACCAAGCCCAAACTGAAGTTCCGAAGGTAGCCACAGAAATGTTATTACAGTGTTCGTAGCAACAAAGAACACTCACTATTAAGCAGCAATAAAACCTAGATTCCCAGTAAACTATATTAGTCACTCATAAATACATTTAAAATATTAGTAAGGATGGAGAATTGGCTCAGTGGATGAGGTGGCACCACAGCCAAACCTCATGGCTTGAATTCAGTCCTCAGGCTCTGCATAGTGGAAGGAGAGACTAGCCTTTCTCAAGTTTTCCCCTGACTCCATACATACGAAATGCCAACACTACATTCTACATGCCAACAGAAGGAATCTGAGAGATCTGAAATAACCTCACAATAAACCTTAGGTCTTTGGAAAAACAAAAACAAGAAAAACCTAACATCAGTAGATGGAAAGAAACAAGATCAAGGCAGAAATTAATGATAACAAATAATGATAATACATATTATTAATGACACCAAGTTAGCTCTTTGAAAAGATTAAGAGCAACAAACCCTTGGCCAAACTAGCCAAAGGAAAAAGGAACCAATTTTAAAACTTAGAGATGAAAAGGAAGCCTTTACGACATATCATATATATATATATATATATCATTGTAGTTCAGAAGACTATAAAGATATACTTTTAAAACATTATACACACCCTGTAATCCCAGTATTCAGGGAGACTGAGTCAGGCAGATCTCTGTGAGCTTGAGGCCAGCCTGGTCTACAAAGAGAGTCCAGGAAACCAAGGCTACACAGAGAAACCCTATCTTGGAAAGAGAACTGAGTATTCATTCATCTCTTTCTATTTCCTAACTGTGAATGCAACAAGCTCCAGCTGCCACGGCTTCTCCACCAGGAGGGGCATAGCCTTGAACTGTGAACCAAAACAAACCCTCCTTCTTTAAGTTGCTTTTTGCTAGACATTTTGTCCTAGCAAAAAGTGTAAGGTAACTAAGACAGACATACAATACTGCTGTATGTTATCACTATACCTAAGTTTAAGTTACATTACAGAGCTTTAGTAATGTAGCAGCAAGGTGCTAACAAAACCAAAACCAAACAAATAACAACAACAAAAACCAAACACAGAGATCAATGCAATAGATGGAAAATCTAGATACAAATTCATGTAGGAGCAACCACCTGTCTTTTGTTTTGTCTGTTTGTACAAAGATGCCAAAAATTCTCAAGGAAGGAAAAGGACAGCTTCTTTAACAAATGGCTTTTAGTAAACTGGATGTCTACATTTAGAAGAATAAGACTTGATGCTTATTTTCAGTATGAACAAATGTAACGTAAGACCTGAAACTCTGAAACAGCTTGAGGGGGGAAAAAATAGAAAAAACACTTCAAGATACAGGCTTGGGCAGGACTTTCTGAACAGCATGCCAGCCATTTGGGAAATAAGGCCAACAAAGAGACTAATGGGACCTCACGGCATTAAAAAGAAAAAAGTTTACATACAGCAAAGAAAACAGCTAACTGAGCAATCTACAGAATGAATCATTGCCAGCTATATACATCTGTAGATTAATATCTAGACTAACAACACAGCAAGACACACAACCAAAAAAATGCTACATAACTGAACAGAGTTCTCAAAAAGAAATACAAAAGGCCAGTAAATACTTTTAAAAAGTGCTCAAAATTCTTAGCCATGCAAATCAATGCAAATCAAAACTGCTCTAGAGATTCTATTCTTTCAGTCAGAATGGTTACTGAAGTCAAATGGTACCTACCCTCTGTATTTTGAGACAGGGTCTCACTGAACTTGCCATTTTAGCTAGAGTGACTGGACAGTGAACCTCTGAGGTCCACCTTTACCAAACCCTACCACAAGAGCGACAGACAAAAGCACCATGTCCAGGTGGGTACTGGGGATCTCAACTCAGGTTTTGATGCTTGTAGAGCAGTGACTGTACCACAGAGCTACCTCACCAGCCTGGGAGCCGTTTTCTTCAGTGATACACCATGATGAGGGATGCGGGAGATCAATACCATCAGTATTCCTAGGCAGATGGTCCTAGGTGATACAAGAAAGCTAGCTAAGCATTAGCCTGAGAGGAGTGAGCCAGCAAGCAGTGTTCCCCCATGGTTCCTGCCCTCAATGCTGTTTCTCCTCAAGGTGTTTTTGGTCAGAGTATTTTATCACACAACAAGCTAGAACACACATCTAATAACACACATCACCTTCTACTATGTATTCTTTTGGGGAGATTATTTTGTTCTAATTTTGTAAATTAGTAGCCTGGAATCTCCTGTTTTGATACACTGTCAGTTTGATTAGTTTTATAGAAACCCCAAGGTATATTTTTTAGTATAATCTTAGTAACAACTTCAAGTGTCTTACACAAATTTGGCATTTTATCCAAATTAAGAATTCATATCCCAGGGGATGGAGAGATAGCTCAGAGGTTACTAGCACTGGGGGGCTCTTCCAAAGGTCCTGAGTTCAATTCCCAGCAACCACTTGATGGCTTACAACCATCTATAATGAGATCTGGTGCCCCCTCTTCTGGCACGCAGGCATTACATGCAGGCAGAACACTGCATACATAATAACAAATAAATAACTCTTTAAAATTCATATCCCATTTTGAGAGGTTCTCAAGTTTCACTGTGTCCTTTTGGAAACATAATTTGTGTATTTAATATTTCTCCCATAAGTTCCTCTAAACATACATGTTTTATTTGATGGTGTCTATCGGCCTGACCCTTTCATGTCTTGCTCCACCTGCTGATCTCTCTCCTCTGGACAACCAGCTCTTCTACTCTTGTCCTTTGAATTTAAAGGGTTGCTACATCAGTAAATCAAGACACTCCCACAGGCCTGCCCACAGGTCAACCCGATTTAGGTAAGTCTAGCCTCAGATGACTATAGGCTTTATCAAGCTAACAATAAAGTTTTTTTTTTTAGGACAAAATACAATATCCAAAAGTTTATAAACACCAATAGAAGCGGAGTAGGTTTAAAACAGAAGTAAATACAAAACATCTAAAAGTGCAAAAGAAACAAACAGCAAATTGAATCCAATTTGTGAAAGTCTAAGTTGACTACAATTGTATCATGATTTTAAATGCCATTTGTTAGTGTTCAGCCACCATTCCTCACAAAACATTCAGCGAAGTAATAAAAGGAAATGACTTAAATATGATACTTTTCCCTCAACTCCAATACAACACCTACACAAAACAGTAACTGTGAAACAACAGTGAAGTCATTTCCATCACAAACAGGAACAATGAGTTGCTTGTAACTGTTAAACATTGTCTTGGAGGTCTTAGAAAATGTAATATAAAACAAAAAACCAGTAAAACATTAGGAGACAATATTCGTTTGTAACTGGTATAATTATATGCATACAAAACCACAGAAATTATTCAAAGCATTTAAAATTAGGTATTTTAGAAGACTAACTGGATAACAAGAAAATCAGTTTAGCCAGGCAGTTTCGGAGTGCGCCTTTAATCCCAGCACTCAGGAGAGGCAGGCAGATCTTAGTTCAAGGCCAGACTGGTCTACAGAGCAATTCCTGGGACAGCCAGGACTACACAAAGAAACCCTGTCTCGAAACATCAAAAAACGAAGGAAAAAATATATATATATAATTACATTTGACTTCCAGCAATAGCTAGCTGAGAATGAGAGCACTGTATATTAAAATAACAAAAACATCCAAATAGTGAAATCAAGTTTCTAGCAAGACTCAGAAACAATATAGCAAATCTATAGGCACAGCACCTAATAGTTATCTAGATAACTTGACAATATACAAATACCTGTCTTTATAAAACAGTGGTTGTTCTCAAACTTCCTAATGCTATGATCTTTTAATACAGTTCTTCATGTGGTGGTGATCCTCAACCATCAAATTATTTTCATTGCTACTTCATAACTGTAATTTTGCTACTGTTACACATTGTAACATAAATGTCTTCCAGTGGTCTTATGACCCCTGTGAAAGGGTTATCTGATCCCCCAAAGGGGTTGCAATCCACAGGTTGAGAACAGCTATTCTTAAAGCTGTAAGTACACTTAGTACATTTCAAGACATATTCTAATCCACTTTCTTAAACAAGAAAAACTGATTTTAAGATTTAGATATAATACAATATTATTTCTATACAAGATAGAATTTCAAGAAAAGACAAAACTTAGGTAAATAGCAGGCCATTCCCTGCTAAGAACTTAATGGTTAATGAAATACTAACAAGCGCCTACTGTGAATGAAGCAAGAAAGCCCAGCAGCCTGTGTTGTTATGATGTAGCAGCACCAGCCCAAGCTCACTTGGGAAAATGCAAGCTGTGACCACATTCTCACTCACAGGTGCCCACAAAGCCCCACAGCAGGGTGTCCTGGCTTGCTTTCTACTGTTATAACAAACACTATGACCAAAATCAACTTGAGGCAGAAAGGGTTTATTTCACACCACACTTTAGATAACACTCCATCACAAAGGAAAGTTGGAGCAGGAATTCAAGCAGAGGCCATGGAGAAATGCGGCCCTCCCATGGCTTGCTCAATCGGTCGCTTATATAGCCCAGGGATGGTAGCACTGAGTGGCAAGGTAGGCCCTTCCACACCAACTTTTAATAATAGTAATTAATCAAATGCCCAACAGATTTGCCTACGAGCCAATTGATGGAGGCAATCCCTCAACTAAATTTCCTTCCTTCCAAGGCGCTCCAGTCCCAAAACAACTGATCAGCATAAGAGGCATTCACCAAGGTTATTGCTTAAAGACAAAGACTTGACTAAGCCTCTCTCATGCTAGAAGAAATCTAAGAAAAACAGGATACTACCTGTTAAGGATGCCACCTGTTACCTGAGCTTACTAGATACCATGGTCTGGTTAGAACACAAGAGAGTGAGGAAAATTTGGACAAGGATCTAAACCAGTTATTAATGGATCAGTCATTAAATCAGCAAAACTCCCCCAAATTATCCTGAGGCAAGACCTAGAAACTCCAAAGGTAATGCGAGGCCAATGGTTCTCAACCTATAGGCCATGGCCCCTTTCACAGGGGTCACATATCACATATCCTCCTTATCCGATATTTACATTACGATTCATAACAGTAACAAATTACAGTTATGAAGGAACGTAAGGAACTGCATTAAAGGATCACAGAATTAGGAAGGTTGAGAACTGCTACGCTAGACAGGTGTCCAAAGAGTTGGAACAAGTATAAACTGTAATAAAATAAAATGAAAATGCTAATCCACACAGAAAATTGATGAAAAAGATAACTATTAAACTTCCTACTCAAAACAAAGTTACAAATTCCTAAAAACATAAAACAAAATTAACAGTACTAAGAATTCATTTTAGGGCTCGAGAGATGGCTCAGCGGTTTGCTCTTCCAGAGGTCTTGAGTTCAAGCCCCAGCAACCACATGGTGACTTACAACCATCTACAATGGTATCTGGTGCCCTCTTCTGGCATGCAAGTGTCCATGCAGATAGGGCACTAATAAATATAACAACAACAACAACAACAACAACAACAATTCATTCTAGATGATGTAACTCAATGGGCAGCAGCATTTACTTACTGACCATTAGTGTGGGGTGAGAGGGCATACATGTATAGGTCAAAGGAAAACTTCACACAACTAGTCCCCTTTAACTAAGTTCAGGGGATCCAACACAAGTTGCCAGTCTTACACAAGTGCTTTTTACCTAGTGACCTATGAACCACCTCATGAAACTAGCAGCACCTTATTTTGTTAATAAGCTGTTTTTATATAAAAGAATTATAATCACAAAAAAAAGAAACAGTGGAGTACCACTTTCTGCCAAGTTCATTTATCTAGTAATTTCCCAGAGTTAAAAAGTATACTGTTAAGTTAAAAATGATTACCATACAAGAAGGTTAAACATTAGTTTACATTTGCGATACATTGAGAAATCATTGGAAGACACAATGTAAAAGCTACCAGAGAGAGCCAGAAGTTTGAGGCCAGCCTTGTCTACAAAGGGAGTCCAGGACAGCCAAGGCTAAACAGAGAAACCCTGTTTCGAAAAACAAAAACAACAAACAGCTAAAAGGGAGAAGAGCACCAACCAACAAGTGATATTTGTTACCTGACATCCACTCTCAACAAGTAACGACAAAATTAATGGCAGGTACAGGTCAAAGTATTGACACTATTAACTGCCAGCCTCAGACTACAATGGCCAAGGAAAGCATGAGAAGAAAGAGGTACCAAGGCATAATAACTAATAATTCACTAACCACAGACTCTTACCAAAAAGTGATTTTAGGGAGTATTTCAGCAGAAATAGATGAATGCATGGGCCAAGACAACCATCAGCAAAGAAAAAGAACAAAATACATCATTAAAATGATATTAAATATTGAGATTTTAAATCTATTATTCAAACAGGAAAATATGATCTGATCTGTCTTCCATCCAAAGAAAAAACAAAGAGCTAAAGAATGGAGCAGAAAAATATAATTGACAATAATCTCCCAAACCTGGAAAGACAAAGAATTGTAGACTCAAAGAAAATAAACTCTTAATTAAGTTAAATACAGAGAAAGACATAAGACTGGGGTGTGGGGGATCACAGTTGTTCTCACTGCAAATGTCCATGGGCATGCACTATTAGTCATCAATAAAATGGAAATTACAAATGCAGTGAGACCCCATTACATAGCACCCAAACAATCACTATTTATGACAGACAAAACCAGCACCACAGAGGCACCACACTGTACCCACCTTATTACCTGAAACTCCACCAGGAGAAACATAGACATATGTCTTCCATTTGACCATGTCATGTGTTAGCAAGCTTACAATTAAGACTAACCATTGTAAAAGTATACCACAATAAAAGGTGGTACACAGATCCAGCTAAAACTATGCTTGTGACAGTTATTAGGGGTTATACTTATCTTGAAAAACATTTTTTAAAAAAAGATGAATCAAAGGATGGACAGGGAAATGAGATTTAAGACAAGCAATTACCATCACTTCTATACTATGATATGAGTTCTTTAAAAGTATCAACTATATGAAATTGCACAATAAAAACCATAGGGCTCAGGCTGACGAGACTGCTCAGTGCTTAGGAGCACTGGATCCTCTTCCTGGGTTCAATGCCCAGCACCCACAACATACAACTGGTCTGTAACTCTAGTACCAGGGGATCCAACACCTTCTGGCCTCTGCAGATATTGCATGCACATTGGAACACAAACCATAACATATAAAAGGAATCATTTTTAAAGGGCTTACAGGAAGGAGGAGGAGGAAGGAGGAGGAAGAAGGAAGAGGAAGAGGACATGCATGCAAAACCTTTGTCATATCTTAAAAAATAACAAAAATAGTAATGTGTTAAATTTATAAAATATAATAAAACAGATACTTTATCTTGAAAACATCCTGATGTTTAGGTAAAAAGCAAGTGTCACAAGGTGTGGTGGTATGAATGAAAATGGGCCTCACAGACTCAAAGTAAGTGGCACTATTAGGAGGTGTGGCCTTGTTGGAGGAACTGTGTCACTGAGAGTGGGCTTTGTGGTTTCAAATGTTCAAGCTAGGCCCAGTGTGTGTGCCTCTCTCCCTGCTGCCTGCTGATGCAGATGATGTAGAACTCTTGGCTCCTTCTCCAGACCATGTCTATCTGCATGCAGCCATGATGATAATAGACTAAACCTCTGAACTATATATGCCAGCCCCAAATAAATGCTTTCCTTTATAAGAGTTGCCATGGTCATGGGGGTCTCCTCACAGCAATAGAAACCCTAAGACAAGGAACTATAGCTTAAGCTACTATGAAGTGATAGGAGGGAAGTTATCTAGCAGAAGGAAGTATGCAAGCACAGGTGCGGCTGGGTTTGGCTCATAACACACAATACCTGTCTGAGGCATTGTGTAGCAGAAAAAACTCAACAAAATAGTAAATCTGTATACATACACAAGCAAAAAAGTTAATATTGTGGCACTACACGTTTATAAAAACTAAGATCAATGTTTCAAGACAGAAAATTTCAAATTATTAATTCTTCAGTATTTTTAACTAAATTATAGTTGTGCCCATCAATGCATACCAGAAATTAACAGGATTAAAGATATATGCCTATTACCTTGGTATCTGTTCTATTTCCCCTCCAGTTACCCTTTGTTATTTTTTGACTACTACTAAATTTAAATTTTTTAATTTAAAAATGTATCTTTCATATATTACATTCTTTTATTACTGTGTTTATCACATTCTGATAATGTAAGATATAACTTAAAAGCCTGTTTATCATCTTTTTTTTTTTTTTTTTGCTATTCTCATCATGTCTCATGCCTTCATGCTGCCACCTCCACACAACTGTTACTGTTTTAAGCAATTAGTGTTATTTAACCTAGTGAGATTAACTGTAGACTTTAACCGAATTATGGAAGCTAGCTATCAGTGGGAAAATGTGCTCGAAGTGCTGAACGGAAAAGAATGAAAACCAATAATTCTATGTCCAGCTAAACTATACTTTTAAAAAGGAGAAATTGAGAAAATCTTAAATAAAATCTGAGAGAATTTGTTGTTAGCATTCTACACTGCAAGGAACAGTAACAGGGGTGAGCAAGGTAGCTCAGTAGGAAAAAATGCTTGGCCACTAGGCTAATGCTTGAGTTCAATCTCTAGAACCCACACAGTGAAGGAAAGAGCCAAATGCCCTAGTGCTGTCCTCTACCTCCATGCCTGTACTGTGGCACCTGTGCACACCCTCATCTTAAACACCCTTTTTTGTGGTGGGGTGGGGTGTCCCTGATTTATTATTGGAAAATATACTATGCCAACAATGTCAGAAACACCACACACACATGAAAAATATTTTAAAGAAATATATAGAAAATTATGTAAATTTTTCTAATTTTTTCTTCTGATTTAAACACAGAGACCTATAAAAATTCTTAAGATTTATAAAGATGTAATTGATATAAAAGTAAAGGGAGAATGTAGAACAAATGTAACTAAAGTGGTACAGGTGGTTTCAGCACTAAGATCTGAAATAGGCCAATGAAAGAAATTAAAAAGACCCTATATAAATGACTGACATCATCAAGAATTAAAAGATTTAACATGAAGATGGCAAACTGACCTGGAGATTTAAAAGTATCCTTACCAAAAACATAGCATGCTTTTTTGATCCTAAAATTCATATGGAAATACATGGTATTTCTAAGAGCCCAACAGAATCTTCAACAAAACTTGAGAATTCATTGTTGGGAGTATGGTTTAATGCTTTGTATTTGTCAATTGCTTCCCCCCCCCCCCCCAAGATTCTAATCGAAGAATGTAATGTACCCAAGTATCGCCATTTAACCTTGCCTGCCTGTTGGATTAATAATTACCTGGGCAGGGCTAAAGGAAGACGGGCAGGGCTAAAGGAAGACAGGCATGGCTAAAGTTCACAGGCTTTTGGGACAGAGAGGTTCTTGGGAAAGGAAGCAGCCAGAGACCACAAGAGGATCTTGGTAAGGAAGGAGGGAAGAGGAAGGAGGCCAGGGCCATGAGGGAGCTGGAGGAGAAACACATGGCCTGCATGGATCGAGGATTTGGCCCAGGGAAAGAATATTAGCATGTACTGGGGATTATGGATGGGAGGGAGTTTAGGGGATTAATAATCTGCCTTGTGCCAGGTGAACCAAGGCCATTTTAAAATATACCAGGTGTCTGTTTTTATTGATAGCAGGTTAGAAAATACCACTGTAGTAACTATAGTCTAATTATTAGGTTATACCGTTAAATTAACAGCAACAATTCACACTTCTCAGTTTCAAAATATACTACAAAATTCAGTAGTCAAGAAGAAACACTCAGCCAGGCAGTGGCGGCTCACACCTTTAATCCCAGCACTTGGGAGGCAGAGGCAGGTGGGCCTCTGAGTTCGAGGCCAGCCTGGTCTACAAAGTGAGTTCCAGGACAGCCAGAGCTGTTACACAGAGAAACTCTGTCATAAAAAAACAAAACAACAACAACTCCTATATTTCAACCTAAGAGATTACAGTAGAATTCAGAGTCAAGAAATTAGCATCTAATCTATATTAAGATTTTTGCTTTAGCCGGGCGGTGGTGGCACTCGCCTTTAATCCCAGCACTCAGGAGGCAGAAGCAGATGGATCTCTGAGAGTCTGAGGCCAGTCTGGTCTACAAACCAAGTCCAGGACAGTCAAGGCTACACAGAGAAACCCTGTCTTGAGAAACAAAAAAACAACAAAAAAAAGGTTTTTGCTTTGTTTGTTTGTTTTCTCCTGCTTGTCTTTGGTTTTGCTAAGACAAGATCACATGAATTGCAGGCTAGCCCCGTCTCCATATATGGCTGAAGCTGTTTCTGATCCTCCTGTGTCCACCTCCTAAGTTCTGGGATTGTAGGTGGGCGCCACTAGCAAAAGGAAGAAGTTAGTTCAACGGGGGGTGGGGGGGGGAACGATCTCTTAAACAAATGGTGCCTGAACAACTGATATGCATGCAGATAAAAATCAACTCAAATGAAGTAGAAAAATAAATGAGGAACTAGAACGCTAAAAACGCTCAAACACTGAAGTAATAAGCCTTTGGGGCTTTGTCTTAGACAATGATCTCTTAGATTTAACTTCCAAAGCAGGAACAACATAAGAGGGAAAAAGACTCGTAAGAGTGAACTTTTTTGTGTGCTGTTAACCCGACTCCTACAAAAAAAACCTTAAAGACACCAGCACACAGAAATGCACACCTAGATTTCAACAAGAAGTCACATAAAGATCAAGAGAAGTATAGTCTGAAGAGCAAGCCAAGTATCAAAACCAACTAAGATATGACAGACTCTGACAGCAAAACAGCTGATTAATGTGTTAAGCATCACAAGGAGATATTAAACTCAATACTAGACATCAAAAATACCCCAAAATGTGTCTTTTGAGATCTCAGTAGAGAGCAGAACCAAGGGAAGAATTTATGTGCACGAAGATGGTCACGGAGACATTCCAAACTGAAATGCCATGGGAAAAACTACTTCTAAAAATAAATAAAAGTAGAGACTGATACAAAACGCTAGTGTACAATATTTACACAGCACAAGACCAGGGGCTGCCAAAAGTCCACTGCCCACAGCTAGAGAACGCAGCCTAAGAAACACCCCACTGGGACCTCCTTCAGTGTGGCTAGGATCGTAAGAATTTCCTTCAGAATGAGTCAGTACAAAGCCAAGTTGGGTTACTGAAAGATAAACAGTAGGAGACATTGTACTTTTTAGACTAAAGCAGTGACTTGTGAGAGTTGTCTAAATAAGCACACCTACTTCACACAGGACTTGGTAGCTTTTCAAAAGTTAACACTGCTTAAAGGTAGGTTCACAGTTTTAAAAGAATGAGCTGTTACTTCTTTCTCACTGGACCAAAACAGAGTCCTAAGAAACAAGCCCACAGCAATACAGCAAACTCATCTTCAGCAAAAGCGCACAGGTGGGGAAAGGCGTGTCTTTCCTGAGACTGTGGTTGGATTCTGACATCAATTTGTGAACAGCGGAGTACAGACGTGGATTTGACAAGAGTGGTGGTTTGAAGGAGATAATATCCTTAGTCCTGGGCATCTGAACTTGGTGGCGCTGTCTGGGGCAGGCTCAGGGAGAATTATGCCACTGGAAAGCAGCTTTGAGAGTTTAAAGAATCACACCATTTCTAGTTTGCCCTCTCTGCTTCATGCTTGTGGTTCAAGACGGAAGCGCTCGACTTCCTGCTCTTTACGGCTTCAGCAGTTCTCCACCCATTTTTTTGTTCCGTTTGTTTCTTGAGACAGGGCTGTGCTGTGTAGCCCCAGCTAGGCCTGGAACTTACTACATAGATCAGGCTGATCTCAAACTCACAGAGATTCACCTGCCTTCGCCTCTCAAGTGCTAGGACTAAAGTGTGCCAGCATACCTGACAGACAGACAGACAGAACACGACAGTATGCTCATGTAGAGGTTAGAGTATGACCTGTGGGAGTTGGTTTTCCTTCCAACAAGCAGGTCTTGGAGATTGACCTCGGATCGTCAAGTTGGCAGCAAACACCTTCACCAACTGAGCCAATCTTTACCCATCAGCAGCTTTCTTTACCAACTTGCTGTTCCACTGAGCCACAAGCACTAATCCTCAATGATTTTAAAATATTTCAACCAACCATCAAATAACCATTAAAAGCATAAAGATCAAGGGCAGATTGCCCATTTCTCAAGTTTTTGCCCAGCAAATACACAAACACAGTATAAGATAAATATACTGCTTTGTGAAAAAGAAAAGGCGGTGGAGCTGGGCGGGGGTGGCGCTCGCCTTTAATCCCGGCCCTGGGAGGCAGAGGCAGGTGGATTCCTGTGAGTTTGAGGTCTACAATGCAAGTCCAGGACAGCCAAAGGCTACACAGAGAAACCCTGTCTCAAAAAAACAAAAAAGGGGGTGGGAGTGGAAAGTTCACTTCAAGTAATATAACAAAATGCAAATCGTGAATCATGATGTCATATAATGTTGAAAGTTATAAAGTTTCTCTTTTGTGACCCAAATACACCTTAAACCTATTTCTCACTACTGTTGAAATGAGCCTGAATAGACAAAAAACAGGGTAAAACACAATGTCAGCACACTTTGAGTTCAACAGTAGTTTGGGTTTTTAAAATGCATTTATGTTGGACACAGTATGAAGCCTTAGGCTCAATCACATTGTCACCACAATAACAAATATTTATGTTCTTTTCTGTCTCAAAAGATGTTGCTTTCCTCCTTTGAATTAAGAATGTTGATACCTTGTAACTGGGGGGAAACAGCAGTTGTTATGTATAAAATTACTGACAGGGCCAGAACTGAATTGAGATTTCGAGTGTACTGAAGATAAGCAGCTGGAGAGCATGTAAGGACGCCGCTGCTCTCTACCTCCAGGTCGCTTCTCACACAGTAACTAAGCTCTTGTTAAAGAACTCATCTTGCTCTCCAACAAAAAAATGCAGCTTCCACTTTCCTTCTTTAATGCTTTCAAAATGCAAGTAAGGAAAAGCAATCTAGAGATTCCCAATCAAAGTCCTAACACCATTTGCCACAAAAACAGACGTTGTCATCTTGAAATTGACTTGGAAGCATAAACAAGCTCAGACAGCCAAAGTAATCCTCAGCAAAGAGAGAAATGCCAGAGGTATCAACTAACATGCCTGATTTCAAGTTATATAGGTATTGTTAACACAGGTTGGTACTAGCACAAAAGCGGACAAGTGAGCCAATGTAGCAGAACAGAAGAGCAGATGCAAACCTATGCGGCCACTGTCCTCTGGCTTCTAACAAGGATGCCAAAACTTTAATTTTTTTTCTCCTCACTTTGTAGACCAGGCTGGCCTGGAACTCACAGATCTGCCTGCCTTTGACTCCCTGAGTGCTGGGATTACAGGTGTATGCCACCACACCTGGCTTATCTTTATCTTTTAAAAATTCCATTTATTTACATGTATGCGCATTTATGTGGGTATAAAACTGCCTCTGTATATGTGTAGAGACCAGAACACAGCCTATAGCAGTAGGTTCTTCTTTTACCAAGAGCGACCTAGTGCTTGAACTCACATTAGTCTTAAAGAACCTTACCACTGAGCCACCTCACTAGCTCTACTTCTTTTAATTTTAGGGCCAGGTGTGGTGGTACATACTTTTAATTCAGCACTTGGAAGGCAGAGACAGGCAGATCTTTGTGTTCAAGGCCATCCTGGTCCACATAGCCAGTTCTAGCCCAGCTAGGGCTACATGAAAACCCTATTAAAAACAAACACATACAATCTCCCCCGCCCCATGCAAAAAAAAAAAAAAAAACTCCCAAACTCAAATAATTTATTTAATTAGCACAGAAAATACTGTTTCTTTATTGCCATTTTCATACCTAGTTGACTGATGTCCCTCCTTCATAGCTTTCTGCCCCAGCCCCACCCTCTATTTCCAGCAGCCCCCTTTTACTTTTGTATCTTCTGTGTTTGTTTTACTACTCTTCCTGCTCCTCTCCTATGAAGTTTCTTTTTATGTCTCTCATGGGCCTCTTTCTGGTTTCCTGGCTTCTATAATACTCCTGAATAAGTGCACATATATGGAAATTAAAAATAGGGTCTATATATGAAAGAGAACACGTAGTGTTTGTCTTTCTGTGCCAGAATTACTTGTTTAATGCAAATTTTCAGTTCCGTCCATCTTCCTTGTTTAAATCAAATTCCATTGCCTATTTGTACCATATTTGGTAAAAGAAAAAAAAAAGTCTGTTCATCTCTTGCAGGACATTTAGGCTGAGTCCGTTTCCTGGCTATTGTGTATGTGGTAGCAATAACCATGGATGTGCAAGTGTCTCTGAGGTGTTTTGAAAACCTTTGGGTATAAGCTGTATTGTGGATTGCTGTGAGTTCAAGGCGCCCTGAACTACAAAATGAGCCTAGGACAGCCAAGGCTAACACAGAGAGACCCTGTCTCGGGGTGGGGGGTGGGGGTTGAGGGGGTGGGGGGTGGGGGGTGAGGGAATGGGGGCAACCAACAAGAAAACAATCCAATCAAAGCATGGCCACAGAACTGAATAGAATTCTCAAAAGAAGAACTGGCCTCCATCATTTGGAAACTCTGACTATTGAGATTCCATTTCACCCCAATCAGAATGGCTATCATCAAGAAAACAAATGCTCGCATGGATACTGGGAAAAGATAACACTTACTCATTGTTGATGACAGTGTGAACTAGTGCAGTAACCATGGAAATCACTGTGGAGCACTGTCTAAAGAGCTAAAAGTAGACGCAGGCATACCTTTAATCCCAGCACTCAGGAAGCAGAGGCAGGCGGATCTCTGTGAGTTCCAGGCCAGCCTGGTCTACAAAGAGTCCAGGAGAGCCAAGGCTACACAGAAACCAATCAATTTACACATTCCCCCAGCAGTAATCTCAACTGAGACTGTTATTCCAGCTTACCACAATCTCATTCTGTATCACACACACAATTCAGCCTTCTTCCCTTACCAACTGAGTACACAGCCAGTACACACACGTGTACACACACACACACAAAAATAAAAAAATCATGGTTTCACTTTTTTTTTTTCCGTTTTGAGGCAGGGTCTCACTATATAGTTCTGGCTGGCCAGGAACTCCTTATGTAGAGGAGGCCTAGCCTTGAACTCACAGATTCTTCAGCCTCTGCCTTCTCCAAGGCAAAGGAGAGCACCACAATACACAGTTCATATTCATGAGCGCCTCATCTATAGTGGTGTGTGAAGGTGGCTGAAGGACAGGGAGGCCACAGCCCAACGTTCACCTGTTTCCTGCTCTGCAGTGTTAAATGTTACCGCGTCTGTCCTGATCACCACCGCCTTCCAACAGCTGGTCACTTCATCATGTGTATTACTAGTATTTTATAATAGATTATTTATTACATTTCTATTTCTCCTCTTTCCTATAAATTTCTAAGCAGTAGGGAGCCTATTTCAACAATGTCTACAGCCTTTTCCTCATTCTTGTCAAACCCTATTAGTCTTAATAATTCCCCAGTTTGTGGGGTATACGGGTAATCAGCACATGAGAGTTCTTCCTGCCTTTCAATCGGTACCACAATCTACTCCTAGGACCCACTCTTCTAGCTCCTTGCACAACGCCATTACACATGGTGCTCTTCCCTATCCCCAGCTGCCTTTGCTGAATATGGATGCCTTCTCACTTTCCTACTAAAATTAACCAAGGTTTGCTATTATCTATAGTGTTTACAATTGCCGTCAAGGCTCTCTCATATCCAAGTCCACACTCACTTCTGTCAGTTTCCATTAAAATCCCCGAAAGCCCCAGTAACACTGAGCCGTAAAGCCTCTGCCAAAGACCACACAGGTTCCTTCTCTTCCAGGAACTACCTTAGTCACATACCACCTACTTTCCCCAACAAAGCCTCTCAAATCGTACTAACCTCCAAGAACTAGCATATACTCTATTTCCTTGATACCTGTGTTTCCTTGAGCCAGAACTACTCCTCAGTTTTCTCATCTATGATCTCAATCTCCATTCAATACAGACAACTTTAATCTAGAGCTTTTTGCATAACAACTGCTCTGCCCTACCCGACTGTACTTTTCAAATACTAAGCTGGATAGATTTCTATGGTCTCTAACTGCATGTCAGAAAGCCCACTAGGAAGTGTAAATAAGACAACCTTGAAAAAAGTAACACTGCTTAGACTCGCCTAACTTCTAACCTTGCAGAACACCCAACAAACATATGTAGCTGATAGCATGCTGCTTGCTTCTATTACTTTCTCTGTGCTTACCACATGTCCCTCTGTGAGCATTCATTTGTTGACAACCAGCTGAAACTAGAAGGTGCCTTTCTAATTTCTGAATGTGGGTTTGTGTACTTGAGTCAATGCCTGAGAAGGCCAGCGGAGGTGCTGAAACCCATGAACTGGAGATATACAGCAGTTGTGAGCCACCTGACACGTGTGCTGGGGTTGGAGTCGGGTCCTCTGTAAAAACCGTGCATGCTCTTAACTGCTGAGCTGTCTCTCCAGTCCTAGCTCCTCCTTCTCCCCCTCCTCTTCTTTTTAAATAATCTTCTCAAAGCTAGATAGAAAACTTTATTTTCTGCTCTACATTTAAAAAAAAAGCTGGGTATGGTGGCGCATGTCTTTATTCTCAGCACTCTGGAGGTAGAGGCAGGAGGATCTCTGTGAGTTTGAGGCCAACCTGGTCTACAGAGTGAGTTACAGGATAGCCAGGGCTACACAGAGAAATCTATTAAATACACACACACACACACACACACACACTCACACACACTCACACTCACTCTCTCACTCACTCACTCACTCACTCACTCACTTTGGGGGTATATTATTACCAGCAGAAAAATTGATGAATAGAACACAGACTGAAAAACTTGCCAATTCTCCCAGAAACGCTGTCAAACAGTGGTATCAATATTTTGTTTGAAGAGTTAAAAATATCATATGCATAAATTATAGCTAAAAATTTTTCAAATAAAATGTTATTATCTCTCGCATTTTGAATTAATGGTTTCTCTACTACCTCTGTGTCTATTAGCATGCATAATTTAAAACTTGAATGAAATTCCTGAGCTGAAATTACATTCATAAGATAAAATCATTTTTAGAAATTTCTCACCAGTCACTGATCAATCATAAATACACAAAGATATACCCCTTAATGTCTCCTAAAAATATGGTCATGTACAGAATACAACTAGTCTTTTGCTATGAAATGTGTTTAAGACATATTTTTAAATAAAATTAAATAAAAACTGACAGATAATTTGCCCTTTTAAATTATGCTACTTTATGAATATACATAAAAAATTATGCACAGTCTAAATGAAAAGCTAACTCAGAAAATAAAATGTATTATTTTTTTACAATAAAACAAATTCCTTTAACCAGGTGTGGTGGCACACACCTTTAATCCCAGCACTTGGATCTCTGAGTTTAAGGCCAGCCTGGTCTACAAAGCGAGTCTAAGACAGCCAGGACTACAAGAGAAACCCTGTCTCAAAAAAACAAAAAACAAAAAACAAAAACCCCAAACAAACCCCCCAAACAACAACAACAAATTTCCTTTAAACCTTATTTCTACACAGGAAAATAAAAATGTACCATCATGGTCATGTTCCTATTTCTCCTCAGTGCCCTAGAAGATGCACAGGGCAGACTCAGGGCAGCATTTTCACACACGCAACACTTCAGCACCAGATCCTTCTGTTCTTTTTCACTGTCCAAAGAGGCAGCCACACTAAACTTCTGACATTTCATGAGAAAACTAAGACCCTGGTATCAAATTTTACCTGTCCCATTTTTAAATAAACACAGTCTAAAGAAAATTCTATTTAAAGTGAAATAAACAAACAGATGGGCACACATCTGTCCAGGAAAACTGCAGGGGTATGTGAACTGGTTTGTTCACCCCTGCCATCAGATGCTGCAGCAGGGTTACAGCTAAAATGCATATGGCTAGGTTGAAGATGTCACACTTAAGAGGCTGCTTAGGTATATGATTCAGTTTCTAAGCCATTTTATAAATGGCAGAAGTAGACACAGAAAACCATTCATTTCTTCACACACTTGAATGCTAGCTTTGAAATATTCCCTACCCTTAAGTCAGTAGTACGCAGACAATTACAAGGGTATGTGCATCATCATGAGGCTGATAAAAATGTCAATTATTTTAGAGAAGAGGCAATGATACACACGCAAAGAAACCCCAAACCTAGGACTTAAAAACTGATTAGTTAGCCGGGCGTGGTAGCACGCCTTTAATCCCAGCACTCGGGAGGCAGAGGCAGGCGGATTGCTGTGAGTTCAAGGCCAGCCTGGAATACAAAGTGAGTCCAGGACAGGCAAGGCTACACAGAGAAACCCTGTCTCAAAAAACAAAAAAACAAAACAAAATTTAAAAAAACCTGATTAGTTGAACTGGCAAAGAGGAAGTGAGAACAGGAAACTAACTCTAAAGGGAAAGGAAAGGGCAGCTATAAAGAACTAGAAACCTAAGCCCACATGTGCAACCAGAGTGACAAGAAAGCACCTTATAGATGAAGGGCAGGTAAGAATTAAGAATCAGCCATTTGGAAAAGCCAGACATCATGGCAAGACAAACAAACAAAAACCATGAGAATAGGGAGAATAAGGACAAAGTAATAATGCCACAGTAGTTTGTATACTTCACCAAATAATTGTTAAAGAGATATAAAAAACAAAAAAGCAAACACCGTGACAATACAACAAAGAGGCAGATCAAAGAGAAACACTCATGAACTGTGTGAACACAAAGGCAAATTAGTGGCAGCTACTTTGCAAAACCTATCTCATAGTTCCTTATAGAGCTAAAAATAAGTTTTAACTACAATTTGGCAATCTTGTTCCTGGGTATTTACCCAAATGAAATGAAAACTTGCATTTACAAAAAGAACTTGCACATATAAATGTTGATAATGATTATATTTGTGACTGTGGAAACCCACCCTTCAATTGGGGAGTGGGCTAGTACTGATTTGATCATTCATACCCTCAGCAATAAAAATGGCTGTTCTCCAAAAAATGCAACAGCAAGGATGAATCTTGAATTCATTACAGGTTATGCAGAGCAGATGCTGGTAGAATTAGAAGGCTACATATTATGATTTCATTTATATGCCATTCTAGAAATAGCAAAGGTACAGGCAGGAAACCCATCAGTGGTCGCCAGAATGGAAATGGGAAAGGACCGTTCACCACGGGCCCATTAGTTATAGTAGTCATGATGTACATATTTGTAAAAACTCACAGAACTCCACATCAAAAGGGATCAATTTTACTATGTGCAAAATACATACAATTTTAAACATGAAAGAAAAGGAGGATGATAAATCTTGGCTACAAACAGATGAGAATGAAAAATTATATAGCCTGGTCACATCATTAATGACTCTAGTAAAAAGTTTCATATTTTAGTGCAAAGCATATGTTCCAAATGATTTTAAGGAAGAGACGGGGCCAAGACAGGTCTGTCTGAGAAAGACACTGTGAACAGTTACAAACAGGGAACACCTACACTACAAGACCCAACTCAGATGCAGTAGAGACACCAAGAGAAAGGTAAGATTAGAAACCCTCCAGTTTATACCAATAGTGAAAGCACTGAAGGAACTGACTGGTTTTGAGGAGAACATTTCAAACACGTTAAATTTAATGGTTGTGGAACCATCAATTGCAAACATCTTGGTAGATGTATCTGACAGGAGCTCAAGGGAATAAATAAATGAGAAAACATTAGGTTTAAGGCTCAGGGTATTTGTAGCCATGAAAATAAAAGGTTGAAATACTTCATAGATGGGATGCATGGAGTGAAAGCGACAGATCCCTGGGAATCATCACTGAGTAATGCCAGTATTATGGAGCAGAATAAATAGAAGTGGAATACACAACTATAGAGTTAGGTTTTCTCTTGGGAATTTCTGGTTTTATTTTCAGTTTGATCACCTTGGCAAAACAGGCAGTTAAAAACCTGTTGATGTAGCCCAGGCTATCCACTTCTACTTTTGGTATGGCTGGCTTTGAGTATATCCAGCAAAGTGAAGAGTTATGTATTGGACACTTTAAACACAGAAAGATCACCAGGAGAGACTCATATGCAGGTCAACTTACTTGAAGAATCCAATATCGTGGTAGCAGGACAAATGACCCTATGTCGTTTAAAGGATCCTCTAATATCCCAATGAAGCATCAGAAAATAATATGACTTCAGATAAATTAGTTCTAGGAATATTCACCACAATCCCCATGGACCATTCTCAAAATGCCTACACCTTTACCAAAGTTTTACTTCTGAAAATTCTGGTTAAGAATGTTTTAGCTGTTGGGCGCAGTGGCATGTGCTTTAATTCCAGCACTCAGGAGACAGAGATATACGGATCTCTGTGAGTTCAGGGCCATCCTGGTCTACAAATCAAGTCCAAGACAGCCAAGACTACACTGAGAAAGCCTGTCTCAGGGGGAAAAAAAATAAAAAAGAATATTTTGGTAAAGACCCAATGTATATTTTAATAGTCCCATAAGTGATTTTGATGTTCACACATATTATACACATCAATTCTAAGATTAAGCAATAAACCAAAGTTGGTTCCACAATCAACCGGAGTTTTCACTCTGAAGCTTCCCTACCACACACTAACCTCCAAGGAAGCTCTGGCTTTGGCTAAGCAAGTTTTAGAATTCAGAAAACATGAGTCACTCTATTGCTTAAACCTCAACACTCAGTTTTAATAATGATCCTGCCAGAAAGACTGTTAAAATCATGGGCTCAAACTTTAGTTCAACTAGTACTTAACCAGAACCAATCTGCTGTACTATAATATTTAGAATCTATTTTTCCAAACCCAAGATTTTTAAGATTACAATTTTCCAATTATATCATATACATTTATGAATCATTTAAAATATAATTATCCAAGAATAGAAAATGGTATGCCAACCAAAATTTATACTTACCCATCTCTTCCCTTACTGACAATTTTTACTTCAAAATAATAAATCCCACAGGCTGCTGGTATCGGATGCGTAGCTCGAACAGATGCTGCATCTTTGGGAGTTTTACCATGACCTACATGAGAAACAAGAACAGCAAAGGACAGATAAGATTTTCAAGTGAAAATCTTAAAACAATTCAAGAAAATAAGGCACTTGGATGAAATTTAATTTCTGTTCTCATCATAGCAAGTAACTAAAGATATAATAAACCATTTACCATTACAATGAATTCAATATGCAAAACAACTGAAGGTGGCCAAAGAACTCTTCACACTATCACTGGTTGTATTAAGAATTCAAACTCTGGCCAGGCAGTGGTGGCACACACCTTTAATCTCAGCACTAGGGAGGCGGAGGCAGAGGCAGATGGATCACTTTGAATTCAAGGCCAGCCTGGTCTACAAAGTGAGTCCAGGACAGGCAAGGCTAACACAGAGAAACCCTATCCCGAAAAACCAAAAACCAAAAGTGAAATAAACTACATTAATAGGTAGAGCTCATTAAGAATTTATAATTCCGTTTTTGATATATCCTTATCATTTCTGAATAAAGACTGATCCACAATTCTTGAGTCAAAAGCAGTCTATTGAAAAGTATAGCTCCGTACTTTCTTAAGAGATGGAATAACACAATGCTCTGTTAAGGTTATCCGTTAAGGTGCATCTGATGAGTAAGGCTTTTCAACTTTTTAAACTTACTATCCCTCAACTCTAATCCCAAAGGATTCCATCAAATTACTTTACTTTATTTACCAATTACTAACTTAACTCCTTCCTCAAGATTTAAATTATCCTGAATGTACTGTGAACAAAAATGAGCACAAACACACAAATGTCTGAATATCACCAAGGAAGCAGGTAGAGGAGCATGGGCAGTGAAGAGCACACACTCGCTCTTGTAGAAGACACAAGGACTCGAATGCAGACACCTACACACGACACATACATATATACCTAACTAAAAAACAAAACACAAAATAAAAAAGAAAAACTACAGAAGAATAGACAGACCTTGGCAATAGCCCATGAGAAATACTCAGAATGTGAGTCAAATCTGCACCTTCCTCAGAAGGACTGTTGCAGAAATATTCTCCACCACTGTTCAAGTTTCTTGGTAGATATGTGTCACTCAGTACAACACTGTCATTTACCATCATCCTTCATAGATTAAGAGTTCACCATGGTTGCTCTAAAACTGAATACAGTTTTCAAGTAAAAAATTATATCTTATGACATACAATACACACACATATCTCAGCATCCACTTTACCAAATTACTAACAAAACATCTTATTGTTTAAAGTTATGTTTATAACTGCAATGCCAAATAGGGCATGTTCACTGGCCCAAGAGAAACTAAATGAATGTAGGGGTGTCAGTTCAGCTACTCCTTCTTATACCCTGGCGTGGGACTCTGCTGGATAAGGCTGAAGTCTGACTTCTCCTGCTAGCCATTTGTGACTGGTCTATGTTGACGGACTCCCTTTTCTCAGGCAGGGACTATCACTCCACCTAATCTGGTAACCCCAGATTTTGCAAGGAGTGTCACATAGCTCTCAAGGAAGATTATAGGCCCAACCCTTTCCTGACAAGGAACTTTTTCAAGCTCAGGGAATTCCAAGAAGCCCCCAACCCTATGCTGAGATCCTAACCTCCAGCAAATGACCTTTAATTGTACATAGAAATCATCCCCTCACACACAGGATAATTAAGTACTGTTTTCTCCTTGTGATAGACAGCCCCCCACTTTCCCACGTTACTACAGCACTACATGTAGATTAAGTATTATGGTACTCTTAGCCCTAGCAGACTAGTTCCTCCCCACTGCCCAAGGTTTATAAATAAAGACTGGCTGGCTGGCTGGCTTGGCTGGGGGGTGCTCTCTTACTTCACTATGATTGTCTGAGACTCCATTTATTGGGGGTATGGGGGAAACCACTGCTGGTGCCCAGTGGTTAGGCAAAATGGCAGAACTGTCTTTGCAGCCACTGGGGCCTGCTCCACCACTACTGCTTGCTCGGTGCTGACCCCCAGAGAGAACAGAAACGGACCTAGGACCCAGGTGGCAGGTCTCACCCAAAAGCATTCTAGCTGCCCCTGAGCAGGAAATGGGACCCTTGGAACCTTTGATCCCGAGGTCCATCAGTTCTCCTCTGGAGACAAGCAGAGCCTGAACTAGCCCACAGGATGTGGGACCCAGGCCACCTACCTACTTGACACTGAAAAACACCCTGGTGGTGGTAGTGACAGGGATCAAAGCAGGACCTAAATACACCTCTCCTTTCCTTTCTATTAACACGGAAACAATTTTTTCTTATGTCTGTATGCTTGGATGATGTGTATGTATAAGAAGGCAAGTATGTATATGCCACAACACACATGTGGAGGTCAGAGGACAGCACCCGGGAGTCAGTTAGTTCTCCCTTCACTGTGGGTTCTAAGGACTGAACTCAGATTATCCGACTTGCAATGAGCCATTCCCCCAATCCCCATGGAAAGTAAGATTCAGCCCTATGACCACAGAGAGCCAATAAAGTAAGCTAGTAAGACAAAAACGGAAGAAGTAAAACGCAGCCTTCCCTTTCTACAGCCCAACAATTTTAACATATGTAGATAACAGATTTTCGGTAAGCCGAAACAACAAGAAAACTATAACTGTACAAATATGCAAAAACGGTCATGTGTATATATGTATGTATGTATGTATGTATGTATGTTTATGGGGTGCATTTGGCAGGATGTGTGCATGTGTGTGGAGGCCAGAGATCACTTCAAGTACTGTTCCGAATTACCATCAAATCTTGCTGAGAAGGAGAATCTCACTAGCCTGGAATTCAACAAAGTAGGATACACTGGTTGGCCAGGGATATAACACAATCTGTTTCCTCAGGACTGGGATTACAAGTGCATGCCATCATCCATGCAGTTGGGTTTTTCTTAAATGTGTGTCCTGAGGACCAAACTCACGCCCTCGCGCTTGTGTAGTATGCACTTTTCCAGCTGAGCTATCTATCTCCCCAACCCCAATAAGTACAATAACTACTTAATAAGCAAACATTTATTGAATTGCGGTAACAGTGAAATCGATTTTCAGAAAACTATATTCAAATAACTGGGTTACCTGATCATGCAAAACTCATGCAAACTAAATGCACATTTTAAAATTAGACAGGCACAGTTGGGCCTCCTCCCTATGAGCTGTTGGCCCCTAAAGCAATACAAACTATTTGCCACTGCTTTTGGTTGCCCACCAGAACTAGTAAGACCCTATTGCCAAAGACAAGCTTTAATTACAGTACATAGAGAAACCACGGTGGAGCTAAGCTGGACACCTCCTCCCTGGTTAGGTATCATTCATAGTGCCAAAAGGTGCTATGCAGGCTCCTGGGGGGAAGACAGTTATCAACAACCTTCCTCAATTGTGGATACTCTGTGTTGCTATACTACTGACCCGCCAGGCAAATGCGCCTACTGGTGAAATAAATAGTAGCAGCATGATCAACCACTCTTTGGTTGTGATTGTCTACTCACATCTGATTCTATAAACATGGCCAAGACCCAATGGCTAGGGAGGTCATAGGCTTGAATGGGAAGCTGCTCTTATAGTTTTGCTAAATGGACCTGATGTGCCTATAAACTGCTTTTTAAGTGTTTGTGTTTATGCCCATAGACTAGTGCTGCTGCCGGCTTTGGTCAAAGAAGCATTTTTCTACAGTGGGTGGCAACTGCTGGTCAGGTATTGAGAATAAGTGACCACCCAATGCTCAATCCTAAATGGAAATCTGTAATGGAAACCTATAATAGAATTCTCCAAGGCTCATCAGGGAACATCACAGAAGAGATGTACAGAGAATGATAAGAGCTAGAGGAAGGAGTGGAATATTATGGATGCTGTCTTCCAAGTATGGCATAGCCAATGCAGTCTTGAACTCTCAGCAGATAGGATTATCTGCACAAGCTTGGGTCTGCCAACATTTGTTTCATGTGAAGGATCTACAGGTAGCTAATGGTTATTAGGTGAGAAAGACATTTTCTTCGGTGGTATAGGCACTGGTAAGATGTTCTTGCTCCTGTACCACCCAAACTGTGTAAACAACCATAATGGAACTCATGGAGTTAAACACACGAGGGTGGTGGTAAAAGGGAGAAATTAGTTGGAAAAGAAAGGTAGTTAGTGGGAGTAGGACAAAAGAAAAGAAAACCCTGGCTAAACATTATAATTGAAATTCTAAATAAATTATTACTGGGTTTTTATAATACACAGTAAATTTTGGCAGTGACAGAAACTTACTTTAATTTACCAAAAATTTTGTTCTAACAGGTAATAAAATTTCTGGTAGTAACCACTACTTCTAAGAGTAATCTCAAGATATAATTAATAAGTAATAGCTAACATATCTAGTACTATAGGAAAATCACTGTTTTAAGTGAATTTTATTTAGTAACTCATTTAATATTCAAAACAAGCCAATATAGAAAGTACTATGTAACCTCATTTCACAACTGAGGAAACAAAGTAAGATAAACCACATTCATTTTAGAACCCTGCTGACTGAGAATTCCAAGCCAGGATTTGTGCTACAATTTAAATTCAAGAAGCCTGATCCAGCAAGAGCTCTGACCTCACATGAAAGATTTAGGGACACTGGGAATTCTGGGAATTCTGCCACATCTATCCCTATCTACTCTTTCTACTTGAAGGCAGAAGAAAAAGAGAAGGAATACTGGAAGGTGCACAGCTTCTCAAAGTGCTGGGTACTTTTGTATGGAATTTTCTCTTCAACATTTGTAAACATAGGCATTATCTAGCATCGTTTTTTTAAATGAAACTTTTACAGAGATATTATTATTTGATCCAAATTGGCAGACTCATGTTAAATTCATGCAAGCAAAAATCCCATACAACATGTTTTCATTGTGCAAAACATCTATAAGTTCTTCACAATCTTAAGATCCTTTGTTTATTAAGCTTTTCCAAGACATTATAGAAAAATTCTGTAAATATGAACTTTTAAATAAGTTGGTTCATTATTAAGTTTAAAAATTATAGGGGGCTGGGAATGTAGCTCAGTGATAGAGCATATGCCTAACACACGCAATGCTCTAGGCCAGTGGTTCCCAACCTTTATAATGCTGTGACCCTTTAACACAGTTCCTCATGTTGTGCCCCATGGGGCTTTCTACTCCAAATTAAAGCACTCCTTCCCAGACCCACACTCTAGATTCTGGCACCTACTTGCAACTATTCCACTTCAGAAATACTAAATTCTAATCTGGTCTGTTCTGCTACAACAAAATATATTCCTTAAATACAAATTAGTTCACTTGAATTTAAATATGGGAATGGTGCTAGCATAATACAATGCCACTTGGTAACACAGCTTTTCTCAATACACTGGTGAATTTTAAACGCTTAGCAATATGCAAAGGCCCTAGGTAGAAAGAGTTGGGATGTTTACAGAATGCACAGCATTTCAGGAACTACTAAGCACGCCACTAGCCAGTTTGGTCGTGGCTCATGCCTTTAATCCCAGCACTCAGGAGGCAGAGGCAGGTGGATCTCTATGAGTTCGAGGCCAGACTGGCCTACAAAGTGAGTCCAGGACAGCCAGGACTACACAGAGAAACCCTATCTCAAAACAAAACAAACAAACAAACAAACAAAAAAAGCCACTATGTTAAGCCATCTGGGGAACAAGGCATGGGCCACAGGTTAGAGGTTTCCCCTCAGAGTAGAAACTGACCCATCTCAGCCGGGCGCAGTGGTGCACACCTTTAACCCCAGCACTCAGGAGGCAGAGACAGGTGGATCACTGTGAGTTCAAGGTCAGCCTGGTCTACAAATCAAGTCTAGGACAGCCAAGGCTACACAGAGAAACCCTGTCTTGAAAAACAAACAAAAAAAGAAAGGAAGGAAGGAAGGAAGGAAGGAAGGAAGGAAGGAAGGAAGAAACGGACCCGTCTCACTTCCAACACATATGTACAGCAGCATGAGAACTCGCATTAGCAAATGAGCCCACAATTCCACAGTATATGACTTTATCAACTAGAGTTTAATGTGTAGTTTGTCTTGCCTTCACTTAAACTTCCTTAATCTGAAGTTACTGAGGTGAACACTTTCCTCTCTTCCCTGAAGTTATTTCAAACATGTTATCCAAGTAAGATTATTTTATCAAGTTGGGTAGGGTGGCTTACATCTGCAGTCTTAGCACTTGGGAGGTAGAGGGAGAATCAGGATTTCAGCTATACACAGTGACTCAAAGCCAGCCTGGGTTACATGGGACCCTGTCACAGTGGTTGTCAACCTTTCTAATGCTGTGACCCTTAAACACAGTTCCTCATATTGTGGTGACCCCCACCATAAATTTATTTCATTTCTACTTCATAACTGTATTTTGGCTACAGTTATAAATCATAATGTAAATATCTGATATAATGATATACAGGATATCTGATATGTGACCCCCCCCAATAGGTTGAGAGCAGGTACCTTATCAGAAAGAACAGAGGAGAGAGCTGAGTGTAGAGGAAGAAAGAAAATGAGAGAGGGTAGAAAGGACCTAGATTATTTTGTCAAGCTGGGCCTGGTGGTGTTGGCCTGTCACCCAGTTACTCCGGGTACTGAAGGAGATGGCTTGCAAAATCAGCAGCTACTTGAGCAACTTATATAGATCCTGTCTCCGAACAAAAATTAAAACAGGCTAGGGAGGCTGGAATGATGGCTCAGAGGGTAAGAGCTCTGGCTGCTCTTCCAAAGGTCCTGAGTTCAATTCCCAGCAACCACATGGTGGCTCACACCACCTATAATGAGATCTGGTGCCCTCTTCTGGCACACAGATGTACATGTAGGCAAAAAAAATAAATATTAAAAAAAAAAAGGCAAGGGCTATAGAACAGCAGTAAGCCATTTATTAAGAATGCACTGACACTCTTTTTAAAATATAAATCACATTCTGCATTCTACCCTGGAGTTTTACCTGTTTCCTAAGTGATTTTTTTAATGTGTTCATGGTTCTTGGTATTATAAAGTTCTATGGTTTGCCTATGCACAGTACCATGTATCCACAACTACAGTAACATACAAGATATTTTCACCATCCTAAAAATACCCTCCATGCTTAATCTATTGATCCCGTCCTCTAGACAACCACTTTTTCACCGTCTCTACAGTTTTCTGTAGTTTTCTACAGTTTCCTTTCTACTTAGTCCACTTAGGAATAGGCAATTCAAATTCATACAATTCTGCATGACCTGATGGCTCATTTCATTAGTCACTGATAATATCCCATGGTCTTCCCCCACCCCCCAAAAAACCCAGGGTTTCTATGTACAACCTTGGCTGTCCTCAAACTCACAGCAATCCACCTGCCTCTTCCTCCTCAAGTGCTGGGGTTACAGGCATGCAATTGTGCAGGAGGTTTAGCTCTGTGTAGATTTGCCCAGCATGCTCAATTTGGAGGGAGGGAATTAGTTCACATGCAAATCGCTGTGGAGGCTTAAGTATTCAGATGAATTAGGTAAATATTTGGGAATACAGCAGCTGGGAAGAAAGGTAAAAATATAGTTCGCTTTGGTCAGAAACTGCCAAACCATTTCCAGCTATATTATTATTATTTTGCATCCCCACTAACAATAACTTGAGTTTTTGTTGTTAGGTATCCTCACCAACAACAGGCACACTGTCAGGCTATTGTATTTCCTGTTTTGAGGTTTTTGTTTGTTTTGGTTTTAAAGAGGCTCTTCATTTCAATTAAATAGGTGTCAAGCACTTACACCTTGAAGTAGTAATCTAAGGCTGCAGAGTCAGACATGGATAGAGTAACTGTATTCAGAACATGGCTGCTCTGGCAAGAAGTCACATCCAAAGACCTTCCAGATCTGTGTGATCAGGCTAGAATACAAACATGTCTTTAATCCAGGAGACAGAGGCAAGCCGATTTGAATTCAAGGCCAGCTTGGTATAGAACAAGTCTCAGGTAAAGAAAAGCTTAGGTCCAGATGTGGCGGTACATTCCCAAACAATGAAGGTGAAGTTAGTTTGTAGAAGGAAGCACCCATGTTTGAAAGTGATGTGAATTGAGTTGCAGAAAAAGTGACAGAAGAGCTGACAGAATAGGCTATGTGGAGGAGGGGGGAGAGCTACTTCAGGGGCAACGCAGAAACAGGAGGCAGTTTTACTGGGACTGTATCAGACGGTTGCAGAGAGAAAACAAACTAGACTCAGGTAAAGACTAAATGAGCCAGAATATGAGAAGGAGCCAGGAGATTAGAGCAGATTGCTGGAGTTAGTTTGAGGCCAAACAGAGCAATTCAGGGGCTGAGAGAAAAGCCAGACTGTTTATATTAGCTGGGAGAAGAGTTTGAGCCAGAACAGCTGAGTTGAATCACCCATCCCAGAGCTCAGTAAGAACAGGAAAGTCTCAAAGGCTGAAAACATTCTAGGTTTAGATTAGATTGTATGGAGGCTGGAAGCTTCCAGGACTAGACCTAGGTTAACAGGAGGAGACAGTAAGCCTCCAAGATAACAATTACCACAGGCGAATAAAGTTCCTTTTACACACAAGTCATACTGGCACAAATACCAGTGCGGACTCAAGTAGGCACGCAGATCTTTAGGACTGTGATAGTTGGGGTGTTCTGCTGCGTTGTCACAAAGTTCCATGCTCTTGTGTAACTACCCCAGCGCCACACTCCTAGGGTGCTATTATTTTTAACACACAGTTGTGTGGAAAACAGGGTTTTCTTAGCAATGCATTTGTGGCATTGAAGCAGAAAAAAATGCCTGTTATCTTCTTACACAACACACTTTCTGAAGACTTCACTTCTAATTCTCTTATTCTTTCCTTGGGATTTTTCTCTTCTCCCAGGACAAGCTTAAATGAGAATCATTTATTTAATTTATGTGCATTGGTATGAATGTGTCAGATCCCTTGGAACTAGAGTCACAGACAGTTGTGAGCTGCCATGTGGCTGCTGGGAATTGAACCTGGGTCTTCTGGAGGAGCAGACAGTGCTCTTAACCACTGAGCCATCTCTCCGGCCCATGTGAGAATCTCTTTCAAAGCCTCAAATGCCCTTGATTTCCTTCATAAGCCTTTCCTTCCACCACCCCTACTAGCGAAGCCATGGCCATGGCCTTTCATCAGTATCACAGTCCACCTTCCCTGCTACGACCCTAGCGGTCAGCCTCTGCTGAAGAGTCAATGTGGCAAATGAGCGCTGCTGTGAACGCATCATCTGGCCTTTCCCAGTGCTGCCCTACACTATGTTCAGAAACCTTCAGTCAACCTGTTTCAGTTATTCTAAAAGGCTCGCCCACGTCTTCTTCGTTCACATTAAGCTTTCAAGCTCAGTGGGCCTATTTTTGTGAAGAACATGGGAAGCCATTAGGTGTAGTCAGTCGGCTCTCCACTCTGCTATTCCAAAGTGCTCCGTGTCCAGTCTGTCTTCAGAAGGTTCTCTCCCCTCCAGGACCAAGCACCTGTGCTCTGCAAACACTCCTACTGGCCTTTACCCCAATCAGCCCTCAAGCTAAGTATCTTCAGTATTTTCTCTTTAATTTCACCTCAACCTTTAAGAACACAATGTCCCCAAATTTTTCTCTGCCCCTCGGTGCTATAAACCATTTGCACTGTCAGTCCTGTATTAAGGTTGGTAGCAACTAACAACTTACCACTCCTTGAACTAAAATCAGTCTCATTCCAATTTTAACATTACTTCAGTTTTACCCACAAACTAAATGAAGATTGACATAGAAGTGACACAACTGTTGTCACTGTACTTTCAGATTTTAAGAGAAACCGTGATTACATGGGGTTTTCATCTACCCTGATGACATCAGAATCTAGCCCTCACCTAAAATGGAAGCAAGCACCAGCCATTAAAAAGAGAGATGTTTTCCCTTAGCCTTCGAAAAGACAAGCTTTCTACACCTTCCTCAGGCGTGCTCGCTGTGCCATTTCCGTTCTACTTGAACCCTCCACGTATTCTTTCAATCTCCGACACCTGGGCTTTGTTCCCACCATGAAATACAAACTGTTCTAGGGTTACAATGTTTTATTCCAAACGCAGTCATCAATTTCCCAGGCCTACTCTACTACCTGCACTACACTACCCACTGCAGAACGGCCTCTCCTCGGTTAGCCTCTTCCGTCTTTCTCATTTCTCCTGCTCAGCTCTGCTCTGGTACCTCACAACAGTTTCTTCTTGGGCCCCCATCTGCCTTTTA
Source organism: Acomys minous (assembly GCF_964271855.1). NCBI lineage: Eukaryota > Metazoa > Chordata > Mammalia > Rodentia > Muridae > Acomys > Acomys minous. Next base: position 50,900,832 of record NC_140490.1, on the reverse strand, counting down.
ATGATGCAGTAAGTGTTCTGCCTCTGCCACAGCTTTTCCTCCCTCCAATCACACACACTCTCAGTTCAACTCTCTCCTCAAGCTGAGTTCTGAAACAGTGATAACAGAGATCCCTCTTCCCAGGCTTCAGGTGACTTACAAACTCTTCCCAGGAGGAAGTGCCTCACATTGTCCCTAGTGAAGAAAGCAGGCCTCAGACTATGCCCAGTGCCACAATACTTTGCATTTCATTACTACCCCCAATCCAAACTACCCACACACAGGTGTTTTGGTTTTGCTTGTAAACTGTCCCTCCCAGGCTCACATTTGAAACTGGTCCCTCACTGTGAGACCTACCTGGGAAGGCTGTGGAAGGAACCTTTAAGAGGTGGCATCTGCTGAGCCTGTACAAATGAGTGGCTGAGAGTGGGTCAGAGGGCACAGCCTAACTGTTCTCCATTTCCTGATCCACAGTCACAAAGGCAACAGCCTCCCACTCCTGCCACCATGAACCCCACCACACCTTCCCCACTCTGGAGGGCTGTGTACCTTCTTAAAAGGGTGAACAGAAATAAACCAATCCTCCTCCATGTTGCTTCTGCCAGCTCTTTTGTCACAGTGATGAGAAAAGTAACTAATCCAACATGTTAGCACCCCATCTGAAAATTAGTAACTCACGTAGTAACAACCCATGAAAAGCTCAAGCCAATAAACTGAGAAGTAGCTCAGCAGACACCATACTTCCCCCAGGACTTGAAATTTAAAAAAAAAAAAAAAAAGATAAGCCAGTCATAGGGGAAAAGGCACAAAATCTGCAACCATAGCTGAGTCTCATCTGTAGAACAGGTATAGCCTTGTGAATGAATGACTGCTGAGATCCCTTAAAGACCCTTGATTCCAGCTGGGCGTGGTGGCGCACACCTTTAATCCCAGCACTCAGGAGGCAGAGGTAGGTAGATCGATGTGAGTTCGAGGCCAGCCTGGTCTACAAAGGAAGTCCAGGACAGCCAAGGCTACACAGAGAAACCCTGTCTCAAAAATGCAAAAACAAAAACAAAGCAAACAAACAAAATTCAAGGGCTGGAGAGATGGCTTGGAGGTTAAGAGCACTGGCTGTTCTTCCAGAGGTCCTGAGTTCAATTCTCAGCCACCACATGGTGGTTCATAACCACCTACAGTGAGATCTGGTTCCCTCTTCTGGCCTGCAGGTGTACATGCAGGCAGAGCACTGTATAAATAATAAAGAAATCTTTAAAAACAAACAAAATTCAGATATGTCTGCATTTCCCACCCCTTCCACTGTCCAAATTACAGTGTTTAAACCAAGATTTCTAAAGGAATTGGCCTTTTAAAAATTATTATTATTATTATTATTATTATTATTATTATTATTATTATTATTATTATTATTATTATACACTTAAATCTATCTTTCAATCAGTTGTGTAGACTGAAATGAAAATATGAGCCAGGCACTTCCTATTTGAAATTTCTTTAAGATTCTCCAGCTCCTACAGAATAAGCTCTAAACAATAAATATTCAATAAAGTTCCTTCATGCTTATGGATACAGAAATTTAGAGTAACTGTCTCCTTCATGCTTTTAATTTTCCTTCACCCAGCACTAGACCTTGCTCTCATCTTTTAAGCTTGATCACTAAGCTTAACTTTTCCAAGAAAAGTTCTTAGCCTGTGGGTCTCTATCCTTTGGGGTTCAAAGGAACCCTTTCACAGGGTTCGCCTAAGACCATTGGAAAACAAATATTTACAGTGCAATTCATAACAGTAGAAACAGCAGCATAAAAATAATCCTATGGTTGGCATCGCTGCAACATGAGGAATTGTACTAGAGGGTCACAGCACTAGGACAGTTGAGAACCACTGCAATCCTTTCCAGGGCCAGCCTGAGTTAGACATCTTCCACAGTATTCCTCCAATAGTTCCCTTACTACTCCATTTTATGTTCTTTGAGCTCTAGGAGGTCAAAGACAGTACTGTAATCATCTTTAAGGCCAGAAACCAGTACCAAGTAAACATGTAGAAAAATCATAAGTGAAAGAATGAATGAGTTGAGTAAACAGGGCATTCATACTTACTAGAATTTCCTGCCCTATATCAACTGCTCAATTATCATTATTGCTGTTTTCCCCAGTATAATTATTAAACCAATTTATCAAAATTACACAAAGAGATCCAAGGAGAAACTCAGTTCCCTTTTAATTTATTTCATTTTTTGTTCTGATACAAGATCTTAGCATGAAGGCCAGGCTGGCCTAGAACACACACACACACACACACACACACACACACAGTAAAGTGAGTTATCTTCCTCAATCACTTTTTAGTCTAATTTTAGGATCCCCACTGAGCCTGGAACTGGCTGTTCTCTGTCTCTCAAGTCCCCAAGACACACCTGTTCCCATTTTGACCAACCCATCCCCCACCACACACACCCCAGGAGTTTCAGGTACACACTGACACAACCTGCTTTCTTGTGAGTGGTGGTGATCTGAACTCTGGTCCTCATGCTTGTATGGCAAGCACTCGACCCACTAAGCCACCTTCTCAGCACCTCTATGATCCTCCACAGGCCTTTGTCCTTATAAGCAAACTTAAGATATCCGTTCAAATGTAAGGTCAGTGAGATGGCTAAGTGACTAGGAGTGCTGCTAATGACCTAAATTCAATCCCACAGAACCCACAAGATGGAAAGAGAACCTCCACATTCCCATAACACACAATCACACACAAGCCTGTATGCACATACATAAAAAAAGGTAATAAGGAAAAAAATACAAAAATGTCCAGCAATTATATTTAGTAAGGGTTTAAAAACTAGTAACTGCTGGGACTTGGGGCCATGGCTCTGCAATTCAAGAAAGCTTCATGCTCTCCCAGGACTAGAGTTTGGTTCTTGGCACCAGGTGTGGCACAACTGCTAGTAACTCCAGCTCCAGGGGATCCAATGCCCTCTTCTGGACACCAGGACACATGCACTCAGGCATATATACCCTGCCCCCACCATAAAAACACTATCTACTTACTTACATATTGTTAAAGATACTTCAATTAAAGGGTACAGTTCACCATTCATCACTTCCTTGGGCTCCCAAGTTTCAATCCTCTGGCATCTGTCCTAAGCATTTTAAGACAGGATATCAAAGTGTCCCAACTTTTCTGAAGCACTGCTGAATTTCAGTTACCTTTTCCCCTAGTGGGAAATAACTTGATGTCAACTGTCTTTCAGAAATGTGAAAGAAACTCACACAAATGGAAAGAGGTAGTAAGAATAAAGCTGAGATCACAAAATTTGGAAAGAGCAAAAATTAGTTTTCTTTCTAAATGTATTAAAATTGATTTATTTTATGTGCAGAAGTGTTTCACCTGCATTCATGTATGTGTTTCTAGTGCCCAAAAAGGTCAGAAGAGGGCATCAGACCCTTTGGAACTGTAGCTATGGATGGTTTAAGCCACCATGTGGGTGCTAGAAATTAAATCCAAGTCCTCGGCAAGCTCAACAAGTGCTCTTAAAAGCTGAGCCATCTCGCCGGGGCGTGGTGGTGCATGTCTTTAATCCCAGCACTCAGGAGGCAGAGCTCAAGGCCAGCCTGGTCTACAAAGTGAGGCCAGGACAGCCAAGGCTACACAGAGAAACCCTGTCTCAAAAACAAACCAAAACAACAACAACAAAAAGCTGAGCCATCTCTTCAGCCCCAAGAAATTTATAGTCAATCCTAGCTGACTTATCCAGCCATCAGAGGCCCCACTTACCACATTTACTTACGTCATTATCAGTTTGTGTCTCTGTAAAACATCCTAACAGTGATAATGGGGTAGCAGCTGTGGAGGGGATGGTGGTGAGGGGGGGCTTGGGAGGGTCGGGGGCTTGAGGGGTGGGTGCTCTGTAACTGAAACATTTAGGCTAACTGAACCTAATGTCATATTCATCAAATGTTCCTTTAATATTCATCAAAAATAAAAGTATAAGCAAATTTAAACCTGTCACTTAGTCAATACAATTTCTAAAATAAGAGGGTCATACACAAGTGTTTCCATAGCAGTTTGTTAAATAAAAAGCCTCAAAAACTTAACATAAGGTCAGCAAGGTGCATCAGCGGGAAGGACACCCACCCATAAGCCAGATGACTTGAAGTGGATCCCTAGGCCTCACAGCGAGAACTCACTCCCAAAAGCTGTCCTCTGAGCTCCACACCTGTACCATGTCACACACACAGGAACACACAGTGAAAAGAAAAAACTTCACATATACACCATAACTCTTCTACAGTTCAATCCATTTTATCTAGGTATTTGTCATTGTTAACATGGTACCTTCAGATCACTAAATGAACTGCTTCCATGACCAGCAATTTCAATTTAGGAAAACATTTTAAACATAGAATGTGCTCAGAGGAGAAACAAATCAAGATCATTTTTGGAAAACAAGTATGGTCAATCTTTAAAATTTTTGTAACACAGAAAAATGCAACTAGTCATCTTCACATTTAAAAAAAAAAATCAATGCACCACAAGGATACATTACATAAAACATCTGCTCTTATTTGTGACTTTTAAGTTCACTACCTGCAATACTTCCTTTTTGCTACTGAGTCAAAATTGCCCAGCACATTTGGTGTCCTCTCAAAAGGCACACAGGAACAACAGTAACAATAGAAACACACAGACTTCAAAACAACAAGACTAGATGAAGGTTTGGAAAAGAGACACTGTCTTTCTAACACGGGGAAAAGAAGAGACAAAGGAGATTTTTTTAAAAAAGGGGGCAGGAAAAAGAATAACAACAAATCTGCTCTTCCAGAACTAATGGTTTATGTTTATGAAACGCGATGTTTCCAGAAAGTGAATCTCAATGTTACACAACAGAAAGTAATAAAAAGGCCAACAGGAAAAAAATAATTGCGACAACAGTACCATAATATTCAAACCCCAACCACAAAGCATGCATCTGCCTCTGGCTCAGATGATTAATTTTACATAAAAGAAGTAAATACAACTAATCAAGGTATGTTACAATGCTAAGTAAGCCACAATCGCGAGTCTTGCGCTACCATGGAAATTTCCTTACCCACTATCCAGCTCAACTCCCACATCACTCAGAAGAAACTGAGGCCCCCCTCTCTTGTAACATACCTAGTACACCAGTGACTGCGGGGCTCAGGAAAGCTGGCGTTCTTTGTTCACTAATCTCCTCTATATATAGTCTCTGCCTTTATAAGCTTTTTATTTACCATAAACCACAATTTTACAATGATCAAGTTTTGACAAATCCAACAAACGCATCCTAGCAGCCAAAACTGAAGTAAACTCTTCAAAACACAGCACTCACTGTTCACACAAATCTAAAAGCAAAATTAAGTAATAATACACAAGGAAATCAACAAAATGTCCTAACTAAAAGGAAAAAAAACAAAACCTTCTGTATTTTGAAAAATTCAGCCACTTAGATCAAGGAACATAATGTTCGAAATAGTACTTCTTTGGGTCTACGGCAAGAATAAAAAGGCATGTCCAACAAGGCCCATCTTTGTGTAGATTCTTTACAGCCGAATCATTCAGCAGATTTCTGTTGCCATACGCGTTCCCTATTAAATAGTAACTGATTTTTCAAGATTCTTCTCAAACCCCAGTTGTGAATTCTTTCACAATCTTACTGCAAGGTTGTTTATACCCTCTATGTACTTGTCATTAGGCTCCTTAGACCCTTCCTTTAGAGCCAATCAAAGAGAGCCTGCTTAGAATGTAAACGATCCTCTGCTTTAGATTTTAGGGCCTAAACCATTGGATGTGTTTCCAAACTGATACCACTGCATTTTTCTGGACCTCTTCCACACAAATAAACTTGATGCATGCCATTAACCTGAGCTACGATTCAAAAACCCCCTACTGCCATTTATAATTTTCTATACAACCGAACTGCTTAAAGCTTTTGTTTTAACCTGGGAAGAAAAGTGGGGATGCCAGGGAGCAGAAGCCTAAGGTGGTTGTTTGTTAACTGCAGGTGCAAAACATAAGCCAGTTTTCTTCAAAATGCTAAGTGGCATGTTTTAAAACCCTCGTTTTCAACAAAACTTCATGTAACACCAACCCGGAAACACAGGGCATTTCCAATCTGGGGGGTTGGGAGGGGGGTCCTTCTCCCCGAAGAAAACAGAGAATCTTGAGGTTCCCCTCTCACCCTCCCAGCTGCTTTCAGTAAGGTGCAGTGATGGCCAACTTGGGCCCCTTGTCCTTTTGTCCCCCTAGACGATCTCTGGCCTAATTTGGGACAAATCCTCCACTGATCACGCCTCCCTCCCCCTCCTGTGTATCTCTGCTCTCCCTTAATTAGAAACTGTACCTCGGAATCGTGCCTCGCAGCCCCGCTGCGTAAGAGGAGATCGCCTGACCCTCCACCCGGTGAACAATGTAACCCAACTCCGGCCCATAGATTTATCTCGGGGAAATCAGAAGGTGCGAGGTGTCCGGTCATCCCGGATTCTCTCAGAGCGTCCTGCAGCTCCGGGCCTAGGAATCCCAGCTCCTTCCCACCTGAGGGGGAGACCCACTCTCACCTTCCCAAGCCCAGAGCCTCGCCCCGCACCATCGGATCTCTCCGCGGGACCCCACGGCCCGTACCTTTGTAGTGCACCCGCAGGTTGTTCTGCGAGAGGCCGATGTAGCTGAACTTGTCCTTCGGGCTCCAGGACCGGGGCAGCGGCGTCTCCTGCTCGTCCACCGCCGGGTAGAGGCGCTTCAGTCGCCGCTGCAGCTCCTTCTCCTGCTCGTTGAGGGCCGAGTCGCCGTGCGGGAAAGGGGCCGCGGCGCTGCTACTCGCCGCCAGGCCCGGGACCGGGACGCCTGCGGCCGAACCGGAGCCCGCGGCCAGCCCGGGCGGCGCGCTGGCGGGGGCGGCCGCCGAGGCGGGGGGCGGCGGAGCGGCGGTGGACGGGGGCGGGGGCGGCGGCGGCGGCGGGTGGAGCAGCAGGGCGGCCGCCGCGGCCCCTAAGCCTCCGCCGGGAGAGCCAGCCGGGGAGGAGCCGGCGCTGGCGGCCGCGGGCAGGGCGACTCCGGAGCCCGGGGCCCCGGCGGCGGGCGGCGGCGGCGGCGGCTGCTGTTGCGGCGGCGGCGGCGGCTGCTGCCCGGACATCCCGGCCGCGACTCAGCCTGCGGCACCTCCACTCGTCCCTGCTTCCTCCTGCGCTTTCCCGGGGGCGCTGTCGCTGCGGCCGCCGGCACCAGGCGCCCAGAGTCCGCCCGCCCCGGAAGCAGGCGGCGGGCCGCGCGGCCCGGCGGAGCGCGGCGGTTGAAGAGACCCGCGGCGGGCGGCCCGGCGCGAGGAAGCGTTGGCCAGGCGCTGGCGGGCACGCGCCCCGGGGCGATGCGGTGGGACGGCGAGGGGCGCTGGCGGGCGGGCGGGCGCGCGGGGCCTGGGCGACGCGGTGAAGCGGAGAGGCTGCTAAGGGTGCGGGTGGCCCCGGCGGCCGCTGCTCTCGCGGCTGTTTCCCGGCGGGCGGGCGGGCAGGCGGCGCGAGACGCTGCGCGCGGGCGGCGCCAGGCGAGGGGGCGGGCCGCGGCGCGAGGGGCGGGCCGGGTGCGCGCGCGGACGGCTCCGCGGCGGCCTAGGGCTCTCCGGCGGGGGCGCGGGCGCGGGAGCGGGCGCGGGGCTCCGGCGGCTGCGGGGTCTCGCTGCGCCCGCCGCCGGCCCCGAGCGTCTTGTCGCGCCGTCCCCTCAACCTCGGGGAGAGCTCGCGTCGCGCTCAGGCAAGAGCAATCGAGCCCTGCTGGGCGGCCGGGAGCTGAGCCGGGGTTCCTAATGCCTTAACGCTAGCGGGTCGATAAAGGGCCCCAGGAAACCATTTCTGAAGGCGAAGTCTCCCACTTAAAATAGTGACTCTCTCGTTAATTAATTAATTATTGAGTCCGAGTGAACTTATGGGAGGGGGAAAAAAAAACCCACGCTAGGAATACCAATCAAGACTGGCAGATCGTCAAAGGGCAGGAACGCTAACTGCGTATGCATTTAGGAAGGGCTTCTGGAGACGTCAAAACATTTTATAAGCTCATTAATTCTCATCATAGGCCTCTTTGTTATGGAGCAGAGAATTATGCCCATTTTTTTTAAACACAGAAATATTTACTGAGGTCAGCAGAGTTTGTTTTTTTTTTAAGGAGGGGGGGAGGGACTTCCTACTTTGCAATTCTCAGTAGAGTCAACTCATTTGGCACAATTTGCCAAGTGTTGCTCTCTGACCCCGCTGCAGAGCATTACTATTCTGTTTTCACCGCTTCCCTTTGTTTAACGTACCCTTTGCTTAGCCCACAAAAAGCAGGCTTCCCTATGTAAGCTACATGGTACAGATTCCCATACTGTGTTGGCTTCCCAGGATGATATAGTGGCGATTATTGGGCCGTATAAGCATAGAGTGTTTGGCTGAATAGAGAACTAGTTCTTTTGTTTGGTTTTTGCCCCCCCCCCCCCACAGAGTTTCTCTTGTAGCCCTGGCTGCCCTGAACTCTTGTAGTCCAGGCCGACCTCGAACTCACAGAGATCCACCTGCCTCTGCCTCTCCAAGTGCTGGGATTAAAGGCATGCGCCACCACACCCGGCTTAATTCTTTTGTTTCTAAAGAGCATGATGGGTGATTTAATTGAAGACTCCCACAGGCATAGCACCTGGCCAGAAGTGGCAGTCAATTCTGCCTCATTTCCACCTTCAATTACCCACACTAAGCAATCTATCCCTCTAATAATAATAAAAAATGTCCCATAACCCTAACCTACGGTAGAATTCTTCAAGCCACAGCACTTTTTACATGATGCCACTGAATTTAAAGCACACTAAAACTCATTTATATTAAAATAGCAAGGAGTTCAATGTAAACCATGTTCTACATGTTGGTAGCCAAGACAGAGCACAGGGCTCCACGCCTCATCAAACTTCCTTAAGAGAGTCATCAAGATTTTACTCATGAAATAACACTATTTTTCTGTCAGAACACTTAAAAGGTCTTACATAGCCTAGGCATTGTTAGGTGAATCAAGTTCTCTGAAAGCTTGTTGGAATCTTTTTCTTGGAGAAACTGGTTGTCCTTCCAGTCAGCGCAGTCAGGTGTGAGGGGACTCTGTAAAATGGCACTTTCTCACATCAGCGGAGGGAGAGGGCACTGGTGATAGCAGCTCGGTGGATGTTTGTGGGCACAAAGGTAACCGTAGCACTTGGCTTCTCCGTTCAAAATATAAAACCCAGGCTAAGGAGATGGCTTGGTTCAGTTGGTAAAGTGCCTGCTGTACCAGCATGAAAACCTGGGTTCCAGCCCCAACACCTATATGAAAAGTGAGGCACAGTGACCCACACTTGTAATCCCAGTGGGGAGGCAGAGACAAAAGGGTCCCTGGGGCTTGAAGAACAACAGATTTAGCCTACAAGGTAAGTTCTAGGACAGTAAGAGGTCCTCTTTCCAAAAGAAGGTAGACAGTCCCTGAGGAAAAACACCTGAAGCTGACTCTGGCCTCTCTATTTGTTGGGGAGCACACACACACACATATGCACATACACTTCAAATAAATAAGCAGATAATAAAAAGTAAAAGCCAAGCACCAAAACTGAAGTGTGGAAATATTGATGGTAGGTGAATGTATGGTCGCAAACTAAATGCCCAACATGAGGAGACTAGTTGAAGAAATTATCCAGATGCCACTTAATGGGGTAATGGTTACAGAAGCACATACTGCATATTTGTGCAATGTGTTGTTCCTAAAAGCCTCCCTTTCTGGCAGTGGAATTGCCAAAAAGAGAGCCAAGCAATTAGCCAACCATTTCCAACCATTTCCAAACTAGTCAGTGGATCTCAGGCCCAATTTGAGACACACTCCCTAGAGGCTGCTTGTATAGGCATAGGCTGAAACAAAGATTTTATGGCCTTTGTAAAATGTGGTTTTACCGACACGGAAAAGTGACTATGATGTACTAAATGAAGAGAGGCTATCCAATAATTATAGCACTGTCCAAACCATTACCAAAAGACATGAAAGGATGTCATAAAAAGGTTTCAATGATAGACAATTAAAATGTATAATTAAAAATAAATTATTAGAAAATATAATTGTACATAGACAACTGGCAAAAATCCATTAGCCATGAACTTGTTCACTCTTCCTGGGCCTGGAGTTTTCCATCTTTATCATATATTACTATAATATTTCTATTCATCCCCACCTGCTTAATTTCTCAGTAGCAAATAATAAGAGCCAAATCTGGCTGTCCTCAGAAGACAGAGACCCTCATGGAAAACATTGGATGGTTCTTAAAATTCACCAGAAATGTGGACAGCCAGAGAGACAAAGGTCAAAAAGAGTAGGCCCAGGCCCTGAATGGACACAGAAATTCCCACAATTGCCACTTTTAGACAAGTCCCTCTGCTCTCTGACTTCTGAGCTCCACACCACTCATCCACATTTCAAAGTTGGCAAGCATGCATCCCATGCCCGTGCCAGCTATGACCAATAGACAGAGACTGACAGCTTAAAATAAGTGTTCTAGGGATGCCAGCCAATTGATGCTTTTCGCTCAGGATAGCCCCTCAGTGGCTGGAGTCCTCAGAGTCCATCCTCCAGACAGTAGTCTCTGACCATCTGCCATCTCACTTTCTGACTATAGCCTGAAACGGAGTAGTGGAGAGCATACTGAGTAGTGGGAAAGGGGCCCTTGACATAGGCGGTCTTCCATAGTGGGAAAGAGGTTTAGACACTGGCCAGCTTCATGTATGTCCATGATAATATACTTCTACGTACTGAAACCTGTCACAAAATGTGTGCCAAGTTCTATAATATGGGTTTAGGGTTTGTATTAGTTATTGGTTGCTGCATAACGAACAACCCCAAACGTAATGACCTAAAATCTATTATTAAATGTATCTATAGTGCAAGTTTTTTCTGTCTTAGTCACTGTTCTCTATGATCACCATGGCAGGAAAAATGACAGCAGACAGTTAGACATTGTGATGGAGAAGTAGCTGACAGCTCACAACGTCATCAGACAGTTTCAGAGAGAGAGAGAGGAGAGGAGAGAGAGAGAGAGAGAGAGAGAGAGAGAGAGAGAGAGAAGGCTGAGAGACTGGACCTGGTTTTAAAACCTCAAAGCCCAACCCCGGAAGTACACTTCCTCCAGCAAGGCCACACCTCCTAATCCTTCTCAAACATTTCCACTAACTGAGGGCCATTTAAGTGTTCAAACATGGGAGCCTATGGGAGCCATTCACATTCAAACCACCACACCTTCCCTGTGTCCTCTGCTTGAATGACCCTAACATGGGTGTTCTAAGTGTGTTGGCTGTGGCTGGGAGTCATCTTAAGACTTGACTGATGAAGGATCTGCTCCCACAATCACAGATGTTCTCACCAGCAGCCCTCAGTTCCCCTGTAAAGACCCTGGTTGTTGCTAGCTATTGGCCAGGAGTGCGCCTCTTTGAAATGGCAGCTGGTTTCACCAACGTGTGCAAATCAAGAAGACAATAGCACCAGGACAAAACCCATGGTGTTTGTAGCCTAGCCACAGAGGTGACACCTTGTCACTTTTGTCATAATGGCTATGAAAAGTAAACCACTAAGCCACCTCACATTCAAGCAGAGAGACTTAGGCACAGACATTTACAACAGAATTTGGCATGTGACGAGTTCCTATGACTCCAGGAGGCTGCGCTTGCTCCAACGTTATCACATAAAGACTCTAAGCCAGATATTGGCAAATCTCGTGGGGATGAAATTAGTCACAATATATAAACAAATGAATGTGGTTGTTTGTCAAGAAAACCCTTTTTTAAAAAAAAAACAAAACAAAACTATACAACAAGCTAGACACTACAGGATGTGGTTGGTGCTAACTACTCTAGGTCCCTATACAAGACCAGGTCACTAGGGGTGGAATCCCAGATGTCAGGAAGTTCCGTTGTTACCCACAATATATGCTACACCTGTATGCCCAATACATACTGCACCTCTACCCTGGATGGCCTTGTGCCACACCTAAATAGGCTTTGGATATTTCCGCAGCTAGCCCTTGACAAATAAAAAAATGACTACCAATGGCTATCCCAGGGTAGTGGACTACAGCAAAAAGAGGTCCAGGCTGGGGTCAGTTTTCAGTTTGTGCTTATCAAGCAACTGGTATACATATAGAGTGGTGCGTTTGGGTGTGGAAATAAGGAGGGGAAGAAAGGGGGATTACGGGCGCTAGTGATGTCAGCCGGTGCACCAGGTACTGAGATGCAAGGACTGAAAGCCAGCTGGTGCTCTTTAGAAACACTTGCTTCCCGTCCAGGGACAGCTAGAGCAAGGTCTGAAAAGGGGGGGGGGGCCGCATCGGAACCACTGTGCTGTCTCGGACAGAACACAAAGGTCCCATTGCCGATTATTGCCACACACCAAAGGACAGTGTTCCTGAGGTCCAGTGTTCAGGGCAAAAAGGGGGTACTGACTCATGGGACAATGCAAATGTGCTATTTCATATCGGGTTTTTTCTTTTTCTTTTTCTTTTTCTTTTTAGTGGTTACAAACCAATGTTCAGGAAACAAAATCCACATGGAAAGCCAGTTATTTTAGAGGAAACTGCATGTTTCATTCATCTATTCTTGAAGATTTTGGACAGAAAAAAATTATACTTTTTGGTGAAATAATCTTCATTAATAATGATTTGAGAAGTTAACATAGTCTCAAACTTCTGAGTTCACTGTTAATTTTTTTTCTTTCCAAACTCCTGTGGCTAAAACTCTCTTGATTGGCAAAAGTTGCACCCTCTTTTCCATACTGATGCTTATATCCCTCTTGTTTATGGATGCTGATATGCAGAATGCATTCAAATGGAGCAGCAGCAGAGAGCAGCCAGCAAGAGCTCATTGGTCTCCCTTCGTGCTTCTGGATCAAAGGTCAAGTTCATGGTGAAATGGTAGACAAGGAAGGCTGACCCAGAAAGTCTCTGAGCCCCAGGGAAGGCACCTGATGTCCTTGGAGGTGCAATAGTTAAGTGGATACTGTCTTGTGCAGGCAGCCAAAGGCGTAGTTAGGAAGGATGACACAGGAAAGGGGCCATAGGAGCCAAAAATAGACAGTGTAGGAAAATAGAGGAGAAAATGATGGTCCTTTAGGGCAATGATAAATAGCTCTCCAAAGTGCCAGATATCATGGGGCTATAACTTGCCTACCCACTGTGGGTTGGCCCAAAAAGTGGCCTGCATGCTTTTCATCAACTATTCAGAGCCAACTGGATGAAACACATGACACTAGGCAGCACACAGAATGGAGTCTGTTGGAAATTGAACCCAAGGCTTGGTACCTGCTCTATCACTGAGCTACAATCCCAGACCCTCTGGCAATAATGCATTATTTCGGTTTCATTTTCCTTTGTGTTTTTCAGACAGGATCTCCCTCTTCAGCCCAAATTACCTTTATCCCACTATGACTTTCTACTGTAGCCTCTTGAGTGCAGGGATTACATGTCACCTTGCCATCAAGAAGTGTGTGGTCTGTGGGAAAGAATTCTTACACAGCTTTTCACAGTATGAAAAGTGCTCTAAATACAGGCAGAAGTGTCAGGGAAGCCAGGTGGTGGGGTCTGTCTATCATCTCAGTCCTTAGGAGGCTGAGACAAGAGGGTAGGGAGTTCAAGGCCAGCTGGGGCTACTTATTAGCCGGCCTCAAAACAACCCAAAATGCCATGCTTGTCGGGCGATTATCACAGGAAAGGGTATTCTCCAACCTAACCCATTATTTTGAGTAACATGAATCAACACTTCAAGCTCCTTCATTTGCAGCATGGGGATACCCATGCAAAATTTTTTAGTCAAGATGCCTTCAGAGAAGGCAAAAAGTGAACCTGTGCTTAAAGTACCACAATTTGAAGTGATTTAGCAAAACTGTTTCAGAAATCATTTCTTTCATTATGGCTATATATGCTTGATGAGGTTTTAACATTTTTTTCTTGTTTTTCCTTTAAAGATCCATAAAGACAAGTATGTATAGCAACGAATGGGGCTTTCTAAACCTTAGTATTTCAAAGACGTTAAAACATCTGTATCTTTAAAACAATAAAGCTCTTTAAATACTTCAGTCATTTTCCTGCTTCAGCTACAGGTATCTAACTTAGAAACAGACATCAACTATTTAAAGGTCTGCGGGACTTGCTATGAAGTTACTGGTTAGCGATAGTCCCTCAAATCCACCACTCACCATAGTTCACAAGGTAGCTAGGCCTAGGTAATACCTGTGATGGGTAAATTTGCTCCACACAGGGCCTTGACGTCTGTGAGAAACCCAGGTCTCACTGAGTCCTGTGCCACTCAGGTGTAGTCTGGAACAAAGTCACACTGGCATCGAGTGTCAGATGGCTGGCTAGTTGACTCTACAACCAGAGGCATGCTGCCATGCAGTGTACCGTCTTCTGCATTTATGGGATCCTTAGTGCTTGGCAAAGTTATGTCAAGGACATTCTGAACTGCTTCTAAAGTTAGTGCGATTATAGGTGCTCAGTGTGAGTACATGTGTGCAAGTACGGCCCTGATCAAATTTGGGGGTTTTGTAGGTTTTTTTGTTTGTTTCATTTTTTGAGACAGCGTTTCTCTGTGTATTTCTCGCTGTCCAGGAACTTGCTATGTAGACCAGGCTGGCCTCAAACTCAGAGATCTGCCTGCCTCTGCCTCCCGAGTGCTGGGATTAAGGCATGTGCCATCAGCCCTGGCTGGGTTTTTTGTTTTGTTTATTTGAGGGCGTTGTGTTATATGGTTCTGTTTGGACCACACTCCTGCGTAGCACAGCCTGGATTGAAACTTGGGAATCCTCCTGCCTCCACCTCTCAAGTGCTGGACTTACTAGAGTGCCAGCGTTCCTGGCACTCTCTTTTCTTGAGTGTGTGTGTGTGTGTTCATGTGATTGTGTGCCAATGTGTGTATACACATGTGAGCATCTACATGTGCTTGCATGGGAAAGTCTGAAGGTGAGCATGACCACTCTTTCAAGGCAGGGCTGCCCACTGAACATGGAACTCAACTATTACGACTAGTCTAGTAAAGAGCGTGCCCAGGGGATCCCATATCTCCAACTCCTGAGTGGTGAGGTTACATGTGACCACCATAAATGCCTGCCCAGCACTTATGTGGGCTCTAGTGGTAAACACTTGGCTTCATGCTTACACCTCCTGTGCCTTAGCCACTGAGCCACCTCTCACCCCCACCCCTGCTCCCCGATTATATTCTTCAAATATATAAGTCCCTTTCCCCTTTGTGTCATCACACATACACCACACCACACACACACACACACACACACACACACACACACACACACACATACACGCATGCATGTGCACAGGCATTCACACACACTTTGATGTGTCCCCCAAAAGGTGTCCATAGCTAATGCCTAGAACCTGTGAGACAGGGCCTGGTGGGTGTGCTTGTGCTACAGATCTTGAAAGGGGACAATCCTGGGTTGTCCTATGGCCTCTAAATTCCACGGCAGGTGGTATTGTGCCTGAGGCAGAGAAAAATCTGAGACAGAAGATAGAAGATATACATTGTTTCATTGCTGTGGCAAAACCTCATGATCCAGGCAACTTATAAAAGAAAGCATTTAATTTGGGGCTCACAGTTCTGGAGAGTTAGTGTCCATGACCATCATGGCGAGGAACATGGCAGCAGACAGGCAGGAAGGCATGGCGCTGGAGCGGTAGCTGAGAGCTCACGTCCAATCCACAATCAGGAAGCAGAGAGAGCTAACTGGAATGACATCAGCATTTGAAACCTCACCCACCCCACCCCACCCCCAGCCCCTGCTGCCCCCCCCTCGCAATGACACGCCTACTCCAGCAAGGCCACACCCCCTTATCCTTCCCTAAACAGTTCCACCAGTTTTAGAACAAGCATTCAAATATGTGAGCCATGGGGGCCAGCCTCATTCACGCCACCTCACACACAATGGAAAAAGCCATAGCCAATAAATGCTGCAGCCACCCAACCCAGAGGAGGCAAAGAACAGATTCTCCCTATGGAAGTGGAGTAAGTACAGCCCTGGGACATCTTGATTTTTGGAAGCCCAGGTTTTGGACTATTTGGAAGTCCAGCCTTTCAAAGTGTTTGGAGATCCAGCCTTTGGAACTATAGCAGCATTAAGTTTCCATTACAGTAATCTATTAAGGAAGGCATAGAAAGCTTTCAAACAAACAAATACACATCATGTTGTGTGCACAAGGTTGTGAGAAGATTAAGTGTACTGTTTTGTGAAAGGTAAAGTGAAATTATAGCCATATTTTCCCCATCAGAATTGTAATGCCTTTAGCCAAGCAGGGGTGGCACATACCTTTAATCCCAGCACTTGGGAGGCCCAGCCAGACTAGTTTACAAAGTGAGTTCCAGGACAGCCAGGGTTACACAAAGAAATCCTGTCTTTAAAAACCAAAGAAGAGCCGGGCGTGGTGGCGCATGCTTTTAATCCCAGCACTCGGGAGGCAGAGGCAGGCGGATCACTGTGAGTTCGAGGCCAGCCTGGTCTACAAAGCGAGTCCAGGACAGCCATGGCTACACAGAGAAACCCTGTCTCAAAAAAACCAAAATAATAATAATAATAATAATAATAATAATAATAATAATAATAATAATAATAATAAACCAAAGAAGAAAACAAAAATGATTGTAATTATAAGGGCTTGATTTCAATGTACTTTTCTTTAAGACACAAAGCACAGTGTGCCACATAAATTATGAAACTTGATAAGGCGAAAGGAGTTTCTTGCTTGTCTTCATAATATCCTCTCTCTCTCTCTCTCTTTCTCTCTCTCTCTCTCTCTCTCTCTCTCTCTCTCTCTCTTTCTGTCACCCCCCCACACACACACACTTCAGTAAAGAGACAGGTTATGTAAGTATCTGGGCTAGTGGGAAAGTAATTTTCAGATTGAGATGTGAGCGGGGATGTCCTACTAGCAGAAGCCTAAAGGCCATTCATTATCCTTCAGGACACCATTAGAAGGGCTCTGTGGCTGCTGAAGCTCAGCTAGTCCCTTTAAACCACTATATGTCTCACCCCACATCTACCCACTTACAAACCCAACCTCATCAGGATATCGTCATGGGCTTCCAGGTGTTCCAGACCATGTTTCTAGGGCACCAGACTGCCGCAGGGCATCTGGTAGAAGTGGCTGAGAGAAGTCTCCCAAATTCATCTAGAGGGAAAGGACGCAGGAGAGTGAGGTGTGGGAAGGAATGTAGACAGGCGCAGATGCACACTAGGGAAGTCTGCCTTTAGCCTCCCCTAAGGAGTTCATGAGCACATACGCATCACATAATTGTCCCTTCTCTCTGAGTAAGAGCCCAAGCCCTTATAGCCTGTACTAATTACTCATTAGTTGCAAGCCATATCACTCCCACGGTGGCAAGACATTCCACATGTGTAGCTGAGGAGCCATTAGCAACCAACACTCCCAGAAGCCTTCAGGTGGGTACAGCTCAGAGCACCAGGCTTTCAAAGGGGTACGTGCCTCTTACATCCAAAATTTTTACAAGCCCTGTGGCTCATTACTAATTTCATCTAGAAGAGTACAATTGCTTAAGAAATATCTGAGAAATAGAACGAGACACATATTAGTGAACAGAGTTGAAATTTCATGAGTCTTGCAACTCACTATTGGAGAGATACATCCAGCAAATACGTTCACATTTCCATACAGTAACCAGCTTTTTAAATCCAGGTATAAAAAGGAACCCAGTAGCCGGGCGTGGTGGCACACGCCTTTAATCCCAGCACTCAGGAGGCAGAGGCAAGCGGATCACTGTGAGTTCAAAACCAGCCTGGTCTATAAAATGAGTCTAGAACAGCCAAGGCTACACAGAGAAACCCTGTCTCAAAAAACCAAAATATAAAATAAAATAAAATAAGCTTTGTGTGGTGGCTAATCTTGGAGGTCAACTTGTCACACCTGACAAGAGGGAATCCCAACTGAGGAATTGCCATCACGTTGGCCTGTGGGCATGTCTGTGGGGGCATTTTCTGATTTCTCGTTGACACAGGATGGACCAGCCCACTGTGGGCCTTCGGTATGTTCCTTAGGCTAGCAAGCCTGGACCTGTATAAGAAAGGCCAGAACCTCAGCTGAGGAGCGAGCCAGTAAGCAGTGTTCTTCGGTGCTCTCTGCTTCAGTTCCTGCCTTCAGGTTCCTGCTTTGACTTCCGCAATGGACTGAAACACAGAAGTATAAGAAAGATAACCCTTTCTTCCTGCAACTGGCTTTCAGTCGGTCTGTTTATTCACAGCAACAGAGAGCCAACTAGGACAGCCGGGCTCTGCCCTTACTCCTCCCCCTGACTCTGCCATGTTTGTGTGCCTTGTACAGGTTTGTCTGTGCCTCTATGGCTTGTCTCAGGTCTGTACTGACTCAGTAGGTACAAGTCACATGCACATATTGTTTTCTAAGTATGTTGAACAAGTATGCCAATTCTGGTTGCTGCAGTGCAGACACGTGACTGTTTGCTTTGCTGGAGGCAGTGCTCGCCTAAGTAATAGCTGCCGGAGCTCTAGCAATGTGACTAAGGCATCATCTCAAACAGGAACTGCAAATGCAAATACTCCAGACAGCCACTGCATGAGAGCAAACTACGCCAGGTATAGAATAATAACAGACTGACGGGCATGAAATTGTAAATCAGAGTGCGTATGATAGTATTCAGGACAAACCAAACACCTGTGTGAGGCAGGCTGGCCAATGGGTCACCAGTGGGCGGCCTAAAGGCTCTGAATTCCCCAGAGCTGCAAATGCCAACCAATTACAGATGTCCTAGATCTGTCTCCTGTTTGCCTGGGTCACCAAGGAGCCCAAAGCTGTCGTTGCTTGTCTCTACCTACCTTGGCTAAAACAAAGCACCAGATATGCCAGGCATGTCAGCCGGTTGCAAAGAGCCAGAACCAGGGGTCTGAGATGCTCCCTGCCTGCCTCCCCCAGGGAAGTCTGAGTCATAGGGGCAACTGACTAACACCAAAACCCCTTCCTTATAGAGTGAGTTCTTCTTATAATGCTCCTTTGCACTTCCAGGTGACATGAACAAGCTTGTTTCATAAAGCTGGATTCCAGGTCTTTTGAACTCACACCATGTCTTTCTTTCTTTCTTTTTTTTTTTTTTTCATCCCAAGAATGATTCTTCTCATGATGTGATTATGAAGCAAGATTACATAAGGTCCCATGACAATGAGCGCATGTGAAGAAATCAGCCCCCTTTACATGTGCAGCTGGCGTGGAAACAGTAAACCAGCTTCTCAAAGGCTGATTCAGCACGGACACACATATGACTCAGTCTACTCCTAGGTATCTGCTCAAGAGAAAACATGTGCCCGCATATCATCCTGCACACATTCATAGCAGCATTTTCACAACAACGCAACAGGAGACGACCATACTGCCTCTCCAGGAAGGAAGGAATACATCAAATGTCCTATAGCCACACAATGGCCTATCATAGAGCAAAGGAAATGAATGGAGTTCTGATGAACTTCACAACCTGAATGAACTTTGAAAATACGATACTATTTTAAAAGGGTACTCACCACGAAAGATCACCTGATTCTCATATGTTTGAAATCTCCAAGGTAGGCAACCTCTAGAGACAGAAAGATTTGTGGTTGCCAGGAGCTGGGAGAGGAAGAAATGGAAACAAGTGGACATAGGATTTTATTTATTTATTTATTTATTTATTTATTTATTTATTTATTATTTTTGCAGTGTTGGAAGACTGTAAATGCTTCGTGTTGGTGGTTGTATAACCTCTTGAACATACTAAAAATAACCGAATTGCCCACATCAAATGAATAAGTTAATATGAGAATTATATGTCAATCAATCAATAAATATTATGACATGGAGAATGCAGCTCCATTGGTAGTGTTTGTCTAGGATGCATGCAGCCCTGAGCTTCATTCCTAACACTGCACAAATCGGGCATAGTGGTAAATGCCTGCAGGCATTGTTAGGTGGTTGTAAGACTGTAAGGAGTGTCAGAAGTCAGCACCATCCCCAGCTACATAGCAAATTTGAAGTCAGCCTGACATACATAAAACCATGACTCATAAAAAGCTTAGCTGGGCATGGTGGCGCACGCCTTTAATCTCAGTACTTAGGAGGCAGAAGCAGGTAGATTGCTTGAGTTCGAGGCCAGCCTGGTCTACAAAGTGAGTCCAGGACAGCCAAGGCTACATAGAGAGACCCTGTCTCAAAACACAAAAACAAACAAACAAAAAGAAGAGGAAGAAGAAGAAGAAGAAGAAGAAGGAGGAGGAGGAGGAGGAGGAGGAGGAGGAGGAAGAAGAGAAGCTGGGTAACGGTGGCACACACCATTAATCCCAGCACTTGGGAGGCAGAGGCAGGTGGATCTCTCAGTTCAAGGCTAGCTTGGTCTACATAATGAGTTCCAGGACAGAAAAGGCTACAAAGAGAAACTCTATCTCAAAAGACAAAACAAACATCATCATCATCATCATCATCATGAAAATAAATAATAAAATTTTTAAAAGGAGAGACTGGCAAGAAGCCTCAGGGGTTTAGTGCACTGGCTGTTCTTCCAGAGGACCCCAGTTCAATTCCCAGCACCTACATGGTGGCTCACAACTGGCTATAACGTGTTTTAGGGATTCTGATGCCCTTTTCTGGCGTCTATGGACACTAGGCATGTAAGATATGCACGCAGGCAAAACACCCATACTCATAACATAAAAAAACAAATGTTTTTTTTCATAAATGTCTTTAAAAAGATTACAAGGCTGGAGGCATAGCACTTGCTTTGCACATGTGAGACCCTGAACTTGCTGTGTGGTGATTTGAATAAGAAACGGCCCCCATAGGCTCTGGTTGAGGAGGTTTGGGAGGAAGCATATTTCTAGGAGAGAGCTTTGAGCTCTTAGGCCTCACTTTACCTCTAGCTCACTCTCTCTGCTTCATACTTGTGGTTGACAAAGTGGGTTCTCAACTTCCTGTTCCGGCTGCCATGCCTTCTACTTGTGGCCACGCCTCTGCTCTGCCACCATGGATTCTTAACCCTTAAGTAAGTTTAAATTGGAGCTGAAAGGCAAACGCAACAGAAAAGTATTTAATATTGGCTCTCAAAAAAAAAAATGGGATGTGTTATGAAAGCTTTTTTCATGGCCACCAAACCCTTTGAGTGTAGGTCTAATGTGCAGTGCTTTCCCTACTTGGAACACAAAGCAAGCAATCCCTAGGTGTTTGCACAATGGATTTGTGTAAAGCTAGAATATTCCACTGGTTGGAATAGAGAATTCTGGTCCATTCAATTTCCTGAAATTCTAGAGGCTGTCTGGAAAGCTGTGTGTTTTCTTTCCTCTAGCAAAGAAACTATCATGAAGGCCGACATCTGGTATGCTCTAAATAGTTTTATCCTCTCTCCAAAAAGCAGTTCTAAAGGTTCGTAAATTTGTGCTTGTAAAAAAATGTATAGATACTGTCAACTTTTGAAAGATTGAAACTGAGGTAGGAATTAAAATGTGTGCTGTTGTTCAATAGCAAGAGTCACACAGCTAAGAGAGCCTCTCCTCAGACTCTGAGGCCTGCTCCTTGCTTTCGTTTGGGTGTGACAAAGAACCATGTCTTGGAAGCCTGGTCTCAACGTGATGGTTTTAGGGAGAGGTAGAGTATCTGAGAGGTGGAGTGGGGGTGAGGGAGGGTCTTGCGAAAGGTCAATAGGTCACTGGGCTCACGCCCTTGGGAGGGCTTAATGAAGTTATCATGGAATCCTGGTTTGTTCCTTTGAGCATGGGTTCTATTCTAAAGAGAAAAATTGGCTTTCTGTATGTACTCCTACTATACGGTCCTCCAAATTGGGGCATAGCCAGAAAGCTACCCCAGAATTGAACAGAAAAGCTAAGTCCATGCTCTTGCACTTCCATGGGAGCTAAGAAAATGTTTGTTCTTTAGAATGCCCCCCAGCCTCAGGCATTCCCTTACAGGAAAATGGGCCCATACGTCCATGTTAGAGTGTTTCCATCATCTGACTTGGGCTCTGGCACACACATTTAACACCTGTATGTGCATATGCCTCCCACCTTATGGGGACTGGTTTCTCATGTCGGGCCTTGCTTGACATGCAGGTACTGTCTCACCTTTATGGCTTTGATACACTGAAGCTCACTCTCTGGCCCTGCAAGAAAGACATTTACGTAACCCCTCCCCCACTCCACTCCCACCCCCTCCCCCACTCCCACCCCTCCCCCACTCCCACCCCCTCCCCCACTCCCACCCCATCCCCGCCCCTTCTCATACTTTCCAGCCAAGTCACTCAGGAGGAGGAAGAAAGGGAAGGGATGGGAAGAAAAGTGACACGTGTCTTTTCAAGTCTCTCCTTTCTCTTCAGTATGGACCACAGTTCCCTTCCCCTCTCCCAGAGATGACAGAGAGTATAAAGCATTCCCTCAACAGATGGTGTGAAGTGTGAGTGCCTAGTCTGTGAATTTACAGCTTACTAGCCGGAGTTGAAGGACGAGGTCCGATATAGGCAGCAACAGGAAGGGGGATGGGCATCCCCAGATGGGTATACTCGCCTTCTTTCTTCATACCTTGACCAGGCTTTCCATATTGAGTGTCAAATGCTCGATTTTCTCTTTTTGCATTAAATTACGTCAGAAATGCACTTCCTCCACGAGCAAGGCCCTGAGATCCCTTCTTCTGTGGACGTCTCTTACCTGCTCAGGGAGCTCCAGGCTCCTCTTTGACATTCCAGAATCTATGTATTCCACCTTATAGCTCTTGTGGTTTGAATAGGAACTGGCCCCATAGACTGTGAATGCTTGGCCCGTGGGGAGAGGCACGATTAGGAGGTGTGGCCTTGTTGGAGTAGGTGTGGCCCTGTTGGAGGAAGTGTGTCATTCTGGGGTTGGGCTTTGAGGTCTCCTATGCTCAAACTCTACCCAGTGTGGGATCCAGTTTCCTCCCTGCTGCCTGCAGATGAAGAAGTAGAACTCTTTCTGTGTGTGTTTGTTTTGTTTTGTATTTTTTGTTTTTTGAGACAGGGTTTCTCTGTGTAGCCTTGGCTGCCCTGGACTCACTTTGTAGACCAGGCTGGCCTTGAACTCACAGAGGTCCACCTGCCTCTGCCTCCCGAGTAGGAAGTAGAACTCTTCGCTCCTTCTCCAGCACCATATCTGCCTGCACACTGTCATGCTTCACGCCATGATGCTAATGGACTAAAGCTCTGAAACTGTAAGCCAGGCCCAGTGAAGCGTTTTCCTTTATAAGGGTTGACTTGGTCATGGTGTCTCTTCACCGTGATAAAATCCAAACTAAGACAGCATTGACCATTAACTTTCTCATGTATGCATATGTTTTCTCCTGGGGTAGATAGAAGTTCCCCGAAGATATGCTTCCCAGTGACTTTCCAAGGGCGTTGAGTGACAGACGCCAGCTACTCTCTGGAACAGGAAGTGGGAGTACTTCCAGATGGGTGGACACTAGCCATTCATGTTTTGTTTTCTTGCTGAACTCACTGTGTTGAAGATAAACATAAAATAGATGTTCAATAACTGTGCAATTGAAGTCAAACTGATATAAATGATCTCCCCGTGACAACTGACTGCACGTACATGTGTAATACATGACCCCCATTACAGTGGAATGCGTATAAACGTAGAAGAATAGCTTCGTTTAGACTCCTGTTTTCTGTCTCCTGTACATCACACTGACCCTAAATTAGAGTGGCTCCCTGAACACGGATGTGCAATGACATTTTTAAACCACAGAAAGATGCCAAGTATGATGACTCATACTTAGGAAGTAGAATCAAGAGAAACAAGAGTTCAAGGTCAGCCTGGGGTTCATAGCAGGTTCAAGCTCTCCCTGGGCTATATTAGACCATATCTCAAAGAACAAAACCACCTAAATGGGCTGGAGAGATGGCTCAGCGGTTAAAAACATGTATCACTCTTGCGCAGCAGCCAAGTTCAGTTCCCACCACACACCCCAGACTGCTCACACTGCCAATAACTTCAGCTCCAGGGGATCTGATGCCTGCTTCTGGACTTGACAGGCACATGAACAGGTGCACATATGCTTATGCACATAATTAAAAATAAAATAAATCTTTTAAAATAAATAAATCTGAAAGAGAAGCATCAAAGGTTTAGATGGTCTTCTGCTACAGAACTGGAGTTTGACAGGGTCACACCACTTGCTGCAAAAGTAGATGAGGATGTAAGCCTTGCTGCATCACAGTGATGCTGTTTAACGACCCCGCTCCTTGGCCTGGAGAGATGGTTCAGAAGTTAAGGGCACTGGCTGCTCTTCCAAAGGTCCTGAGTTCAATTCCCAGCAACCACAAGGCTGTTCCCAACTATCTATACTGAGATCTGGTGCCCTCTTCTGGCGAGAAGGCATGCATGCAGGCAGAACACTGTATATATATTAAATAAATAAACCTAACTAATAACAACAACAACAAAAAAGAATGATGCTCCTGCCGGATGGTAGTGATGCACGCCTTTAATACCAGCACTTAGGAGGCAGAGGCAGGCAGATCACTGTGAGTTCGAGGTTTACAAAGTGAGTCCAGGATAGTCAAGGCTACACAGAGAAACCCTGTCTCAAAAAAAAAAAAAAAAAAAGATAGCTGCTCCTCACAGCATCTTGTGCTTTGAATGTCAGAGCTATTTATAATTACAAATTAGAAGTGTGTCAAATAGCAAAATCTCTAAGTAACTATATAGAGGTTGGATATTTGTACAGTTGTTGTTGTTTTTGCTGTTGCTGTTATTTATCTTGAGACAGGGCCTCATGTAGCCCAGCTATGTAGTTGAGGCCAGCCTTGAACTCCTGATCCTCTTACCTCCAAAATGCTGGGATTGCAGGTGTGAGCCACCATGCCTGAGAGGTTATATAGTAACTAGGAATGCCTTGACCTGCACCACTAAAAAGCATCCAATGTGGGAAATCTTGACAGTCCAGACCAGTGTATTTTCTTGGAGTCCTATAGACATTACCTATTTTCCTCTCTCTTTGGTGTTCACAATTACAGATTAGACAGTAGCTTTGGGCTGCACACTGTATTCAAGTCCCCCCCACCCCACCCCCCATCACCCTGATCGGACATCCTCCGAACAGATCCACAAGCATAGCAGCATCACCCCGCAATGGCGCCACCCACATCGCATCCATCACCTGCTGCCAGCGTGAAGACAGTTGCTGTTCCACCCTGCTGCTCCTGGCTCCTTTAAGGATGGGAGCGGGGAGGAATGCACGAAGGCTGCCAGCACAACATGTGAGTGCGAACACGATCCTGAGCACGAGCACGTGCAGCGGAGTGATGAACAACGGACACAGTGCTCTTTCTTTCTGGCAAAAACAAGAGGAGACAAAAGATACCTCAGATGGAGAAGAGGACAGGAGAGTTTTTAGATTCCCGTCGTCATGGCCATTTTTAGAGGATTTTACTCCATCGAATATAAAGGTTGTTTTTTTTTTTTAATAGACTGTTTGAGTCCTGCTCTATAAATAATTGGACACATGTGTGTACACACTTGGGGACTTGTCTGGTTAGTTTCCCAGGGAATAGCAGACCTCTTTATTTGCTTTTGTTCTCTGTGTTGGGGCTTTGCTGAGGTTGCTCCTCAGTTCTCTTGCTCCCTTGATATACTATCGGGAAGTACTCTGGTGCTACCCAGGGCTAGCCTCGGGAAAGAACAGTTTGTGGGCTTCTCCTGGTCTGTTGTTTGCTTCCCATCCCCCCACCCCCCATGAAATCCAAGCCATCCAGAGATAAGGGTGGCTCCCCATTGTAAATAAGGCTGGAGGGCTGTGGCTGTAGAGCAGTGGTGGTGCACTTACTTGCTCATGTGCATGTGTGTCTAAGGCCCTGGGTTCAAGCCCCAGCACTGCAGAAAAAGAGACTGGACAAACAGCAGGCAGCATCAGTCAAACACACATATGGCTGAAAGGTTCTTTATCTGCAAATTGAGTAAAAAAAAAAAATGAGACGCTTTTTTCTCAAGAGAGGTGTGGTATTTTTAAGGATTCTTTTTATATGTATTTACTTATTGTGTGAGTGTGTCTCTGTGTGTATGAGGGCATCCACTTGCTACAGAGGCATGTATGGTGGTCAGAAGACAACTAGAGTTTTAAAAACAACAGTTAATTATAGAAATAAGACCTAAAAAAAATCTGTAATAAATTAGCTGTGGACCAGATTTGTCTATTAACCTACTTATTTATTTTTGTAATGTTTGGGAACTGACCCTAGAGCTTCAGGCACGCTAAGCCAAAATTATGTGCATACCCTGTGTTATGCTGAATTTTAACTCTGTCAAAAATTCACCATGCTTTTCTCTTCCAGTTCCTGCCAAAAACTTTCCTAATTTTGCCTTTTATAGGACAATAAAAAATTGATGAGTTATCTGGGCGTGGTGGACATACCTGTAATCCTAGCACTCAGGGAGACAGAGTTGGGTGGATCTCTGTGAGTTTGAGGCCAGCCTGGTCTACAAAGTGAGTCCAGGACAGCCAGGGCTACAGAGAAATCCTGTCTTGAAAACAAACAAAAGCAAAACAAAACAAAAAAACTTGGTGAGTTGAATTCAACTCTAAATTGTCTTACACTCATTTGGAATGTAGTGACATCTTTGATCAATTTAAGAAGAAACTGTTTAGCAAATTGCCAAGCTAGCCCATAGATTTGTGTGGTGTTCAAATAGGAATCGGCCCCATATGGGGCTGGAGAGATGGCCCAGCATTTGGGAGCACTGCCTGCTCTTCTGGAGGTCCTGAGTTCAATTTCCAGCAACCACACAGCGCCTCGCAACCATCTATAATGGAATCTGAACCCCTCTTCAAGTTGCATGAAGACAGAGCACTTATATACATAAAAAAAAATCTTTTTCTTAAAAAAGGCCAGCCGGGAGTGGTGGCGCATGCCTTTAATCCCAGCATTGGGAAACCAAGGCAGGTGGATCTCTGTGAGTTTGAGACCAGTCTTGATTATAAAGTGAGTCCAGGACAGCCAAGGCTGTTACACAGTGAAACCCTGTCTCGAAAAACTAAAACCAAGGCAGGTGGATCTCTGTGAGTTTGAGACCAGTCTTGATTATAAAGTGAGTCCAGGACAGCTAAGGCTGTTACACAGTGAAACCCTGTCTTGAAAAACTAAAACCAAGGCAGGTGGATCTCTGTGAGTTTGAGACCAGTCTTGATTATAAAGTGAGTCCAGGACAGCCAAGGCTGTTACACAATGAAACCCTGTCTCGAAAAACTAAAACCAAAAAAAAAAAAAAAAAAGAAAAAAAAAAGATCCTCATAGTTTCATACATTTGTATGCCTAGGGAGTGGTATTAGGAGGTGTGGCCTTGTTGGAGTGGGTGTGGCCTTGTTGGAGTGGGTGTGGCCTTGTTGGAGAAAGTGCGTCACTGGTGTGGGCTTTGACATTTCAGGAGCTTAAGCCAGGCCCAGTGTCTTTCTCTCTCTTCCTGCTGTGTTTGGATGCAGATGTAGAACTCTCAGCTCCCTCTCCAGCACCATGTCTGCCTGCTGTGGTCACGATGCTTCTTCACAGCAATAGAAACCCTCACTAAGACAAGCCTCTCCCCCCCTCCCCCCCCAAAAAAATAACGTACTTGACAACCTAAACAAAGCCAGCTCTTTTTCATTTTAAGGATTTTAATACATGATTGTTCCCGATTATAAGTGAGACATCAACATTTATTAAGAACATGACAGTGCCTCTTCAGCATCTATCTGGAAGCAGTTAACTAATTGGATCTTTAGTGTGCTAGAACAAGTTTTCTAGAAATAATTCTATAATTCATACACTTTCAAAAGTGGCATAAATTCTAGCCCCCTCTTGAAACACCCACCTTTGCAGCTAAGCTGAATTAATTAGGCTTCATTTTTTTAAAGTCAAACTTTGACTCCTACTATAGTTATTAAAATGTTGATTAAACCCTTAACTAAGGGAGTTTCTCTGACTCCTTTCATGCCTCAGTCCCTCCACCTGTATAATGGGCATGTTAAGCAGGTACAGACAGGATCAACACTTAGGGCTGAAAATCTTATACATCTAGGACTGGGGAGATGGCTCAGTGGGCAAAGTTCTCGCTCTGTAAGCATGAGGTCCTGAGTTTGAATTCCCAGAAGCCAAATAGAAATCTGGACACAGTAGCGCCCTCGCCTGTAATCTTTGAGCTCCTACCTGGAAGTGTGCAGGCTGGCTAAGCCTCAAAGACGGTGAGGATCAATTCTGACCTCCAAACTTTGTGTACTGTGGCGTACGTGCTGCAACATCCACACATATACCTCACACACCCACACACTCACACCCAAACAAAAGAACCCTGTGCATTTGAGCACACCATTCGCAACTGAGCCTATAGGAGCCTATAGGCTCCTTTTCTGCGTGGAGAGTTTCTGTTCTAATTAAATGAGTTGTTGTGCACAGGTCAGGCAAGCGCATGCCTGGCACAGAAGAAGCACTGTTGACGTGTTTAATAACTTTAATGGATAAGGTTTTGACTCAAGGGAGTATTGCCCTCACATAAATATTACAATAAATGACAAGATAAATGAATTTGAGCCTAGCATGGTGGCGTATACCTGTAGTCCCAGCACGCAGAAGGCTAATGCAGGAGGAGTGAAAATTCAAGAACAGCCCAGGCTCCATAGCGAGACTCAGTCTCCATACAAACAAGGGAAATGAATTTGAGGAGCATAGTAGAAGTGCCCCTTCTCCCATGAGAAGGAACTGATTTGGTAAATAATGATCTTAACCCCATCCTTTCTTTTGGAAAGCTGCAAAGGGAACAAACGCAAAGACAGGGGTTATCTAGCCTAATGTTAGGCACAGCAACGTGACTCCCCAGAGAGGCAGGGTAGGGAGGCGGTCCACTCTGGCATCACCAGCTGGGAAGGCTCACCTCTACAAAGCAGCTTCTTTAGCGTAATGGGGCGCTGACGCTGACAACACCCAGCTGTGGTGATGGCAGAAGGAGGCAAGGCTCGCAAAGCTCACGCCTCATGGCTGACACCGGTTAGGCTCTGCTCACGGGCTGGCTGCTGCCTCATTATCCTATTACCATTGTTTCATCACACAGAAAGCCACACACTGCCACCTCCCCCTCCCCTTTCCTGTGCGCCTGCTTCCTTCTGGAGGACACTCACCCTGTCGCCACGGTTGGTGGTTATCACCGCCATGGACTTAATTCACAGTGTTTATTCTAAACCTTTAACTTTGCCTATTGTGAGACTTGCCTCCCTGAACCAAGGTCTTAAGGAAAGGCCGAGAGAGGTGGAAACCCAGTCAAACTGGTCACTTTGTAATAATTAGCATTCATGCCTGTCTCTTGGAAGGAACATTTCTCATACTATGACACTGCTATACAGTGCCGTAACATAAATGTCCCCAGGTACAATAGAAATGTGCGTCCTGGGTTTTCCTTTGCTTCCTAGGTAGCTTTGCATTGCAACTTTAAGGTCTGTCTAAACACTCATTGTTACCATCCTTGGTAATGGTCTTTAGGCTGCATCTGCACACAGATGCTTTTTCACAGAAGGAGTCGACTGACACACGTCCAGTTGGGTGGAGACGAAAGGATAAGATCATGACAGTTCCTCAAGAACTGTCCGAGAGAGTCAGAGAAAAACAGAAAAGGCGGAGCGATGGTTTGGGTGTCAAGGGTTCCCCATTAGCTGGGGTGTTGATTGCGTGGCTCCCAGATGGAAAGGCTATGGAGGGGAGTTGTTTAAAACCTGGGCCACGTAGACCCGTGAGAGGGCACGGTGCTTGCTGCCAAGCCTGAGAAGCTGAGTTCGGTCTTCAGATTTCACAGGGTGGAGGGAGAGAACTGATGTGATTAAGTGGTCCTCCAATTTCCAGAAATGAAGGTGTATCACCCGCCCCTCACTCACCACAGACACATAACACACACACACACACACACACACTCTCTCTCTCTCTCTCTCTCTCTCTCTCTCTCTCTTTCTTCCTCCCTCCTTACCCCCCTCTCAAATAAATATGCCATTTAAAAAATTTGAAAATGTAAAGATTAAAACAATATATGGACAGTGGGGCCAAGCTTGAAGTGGTGGGTCACTGAGGGAAGTCAGTCACTGGGGGTGTGCCCTGGTGGTGGCCGCATTGCCTTGGCTCCTGCCTCCCTCTGTTTTCTGTCACCAGGAGCTGAGCAGACTCCTGCACATGTTTTTGTGGCCATGGCCCAGCATCAAGAGCCCAGGAGCTGGACTGAGCTCTCTGAAGTCATGAGCCAAATAGATCTTTCTTTTTGTATGTTGCTCTCTCACATATTATGATCATAAGTACTTAAAAAACAAACAAACAAACAAACCATGTTTACATGAAAGGTGATAAGTCTTATAACACAGATAAAGGCTAGGGGTGTACCCCAAGAGTAGCATGCTTCACGGTTTGGGGGATCTGTGCTGGTTCACTTTTTGTCAGCTTGACACAGGCTAGGGCTATTTGAGAAGAGAGAACCTCAGCTGAAAAAAAATGCCTTTATCAGACTGGCCTATGAGCAAGTCTGTGGGGGCATTTTCTTGATTAATGATTGACGAGGAAGGGCCCAGCCTACTACTGGAGATGCCAGGCCTGGGCAGGTGGTGCTGGGGTATGTAAGAAAGCAGGCTGAGTAAGCCGGGAGGCAGCATCCGTCCGTGGCCTCCTCTTGAGTTTCTGGCTCCAGGTTTCTGCTTGGGTTCCTGTCCTGACTTCCCTCCATGACTGAAAAGCTTTCCTCCCCAAGCTGTATTTGATCTTGGCATTTTATTACAGCAGTAGAGAGCAAAGTAGAACAAGGTCATTCTCACATAGAAAATAGAAAGAAACCAAATCCAGAGAAACTCAGGGCGCTCTGTGTGTATGTTATATGTGCATGTACGTATGAATGTATGCATATATGTGTGCACATCTATATGTATGTACATATGTTTGTGTACATGTGTGTATGTGTATGTACATGCATGTATGTGTATATATACACATGTGTATGTGAATGCATGTGTGTGAAATGATGTTTTAGGCACCATGGGAAGGAGCTTAAGACCCACAATTTTTTCTATTCCAGAGAGAATCATGCCCAAAATACTAAAAATGATGACAAAACCAAATTAGTGTTTAAGTGTAGGCAGAATAGAATGTCCTACCGACCATATGCAAGTTCAAGTGACATTTGTGAAGTTTGTTACATTCAGAAACATTTTTTTTTCGTTTTTTTTTTGTTTTGTTTTGTTTTTTGTTTTTGTTTTTTGAGACAGGGTGTCTCTGTGTAGCCTGGGCTGTCCTGGACTAACTTTGCAGACCAGGCCAGCCTCGAACTCAGTGATCCGCCTGCCTCTGCCTCCAGAGTGCTGGGATTAAAGGCGTATGCCACCACCGCCTGGCTTGGAAACAATTTTTAAGGAACTTCTTCCCCATAGCCCCTAGGTATACACAATTACTGCAGATTGAGTAATTGTAGATGGAGCCAGGCCCTCATAGTTTACTTCCGAACAACATCATAAGCCCATTCAGAACTCTTTCCATCATTAAATTATGTTTATGCTGGAACATGCACACTCCTCGTTTCATTTAATGGGATGTGAGGTTGACGTCCAGGGGCCGTGGGGAGGCTCACCTATAGTCTTAGAAAACCTTTGCCTATCACTGTGTGAGCTCTGGGAACAACATGGGATCCCAGCAAGGGGTCACAATAGCTGCCTGAGCGGAATTCTGAAACACAGAGTTAATACTTAGAGGTAAAGTGTCCCTCACAGGCTCATGTTCAAACACTTGGTCCCCAGTTGGTGTCACTACGTTAGGAGACTTTGAAACCTTTGGGGAGCAGGCCCTTGCTGGAGGAGAGGAATCTTTAGGTTGGGGGTGCAGTTGAGGTGCATAGTGTGGCCCTACTTTCTGTCCTGTCACTGCTTTGTTATCTATTGAGAGGTGAACAACTAGCTACCTCATAATCCAACTGCTGTGCCTTCCCCAGGGCGTTTGAAGGACAACCCGAGTCCAAATAAACCTCTCTCTCCTAGGTCTCTGGTTGCAGCGATGAGCATATACCCAGCACAGAGAAATACAATAATTACTACAGAGAGACAGGTGGCTGTGCTAGTTTACCGGGGCTGTGACTCCATGCCTTAAACAGCAGGAACAGAGCTAAGACCTGCTTGAGCACTGCAGGCCTGGAGGCTGGAAGGTTAAGGTTCAGGGGTGAGCAGTGCCATTGCTTCTCTGGGCATGAGGGTAAATACATTCCATGACCCCCAGCCCATGCTGATGGCGAGCCATCCTTAGCCACCCCTGTGGCAACACAGCTTCCCCTGGGGACCTAGGCGGTGGCTTGGTGTGTCCGGATCAGCCCCTTTCACAAGAACAGGAGACATATAAAGAGGCCAACTACTCTAGTGTGACGTCATCCTGACTTAACCTATTTCTGGCACGGTGCAATGTCCAAAACTGCTTATATTCTCAGGGCCCTAGGAGTTAGCACTTCAAAGTATGATTTTTGTTTCTTTTGGAAACAGAGTCTTAGTTGGTATGGTTTTCTTAGGGACGCAATTTAGTCCATAGTAGTAGCTAAGGAAGAGATACAAGGAAGGCTAAGGCATCATTCAAAGGCCTCACAAGGAAGACAACAGGGACAGGTCTGGGAACAGAAAGAGAAGTAAGCTGAGTGTGGTGGGTCAAACCCATGACCCCTGGATTCAGGAGGGTAAAGTCAAAGAGTTGTGAGTTCGAGGCCAGCCTGGGCTGTAGAGTGAATTTAAGCCTGAGCTACATGGGACGAGACCTTATATTAAAGGAAGAATATAAGAGGAAGAGAGAGAATGGAGAGAGGAGGGGAAAGTGAGAAAAGAGATGAGATGAGGCCACTATGAGGGCTGGGATAGATCGCAAAGTGTCTTGTAAACCAAACACGGGCTTACTTTCAAGGCCAGGCATTTTCAGTGTCATGTTTAAATGTCAAAATGAAACAACAAACAATCCTTCTCCATTTCTGCTCTGTTTGCTGAAGCTCTCCTGCCCTTAGGATCTGGAAGGCAGCTAGGGGAGAGCTCAGCTCAGGACGCCGAGAGCAAGCTTCTGGGTCCCTCAGATCGTTCCTGGCACGACCCAGCTAGAGTGCAAGGGGCTGACTCGTGACTTTTTGTTTGTTTTAGAAACAAGCCTGTGTCTCCACTCACCACGCTACTCTTACGGTTTGCTTAGAAAGTAACTTTCTGTTTATTATGGAATCTTTGGTCATATTCCTTGGATGATGCCTCCTCCTTTTTATTCATTTGTTTATTTATTTACTGTTGTTGGGGATTTAACCCAATGCCTCACACATGCATTTCATCAATGAACTACATCCCCAGCCTCCTCGGACCCACTTTTTAAAAGTTGCTTATAAGCAAGCAAGCAAGCAAGCAAACAAACAAACAAACAAAAACTTGTTTGAAAGAGATTCCTGCTATGTAGCTAAAGTTGACCTCAGGCTTGTCATCCTCCTGCCTCAGCCTTTCAAATGCTAGGATTGCAGGAATGTGGGTCTATGTCTATTAGCTGGGGACATAGCTCAGTTGGTATAGAAATTGTCTATGTGCACAACCCTGGGTTCCATCCCCAGCACTATATAAACCAGGCATACTGTCCGCATCTGTATTCCTAGCACGTAGGAGGTGGAAACAGGAGAATCGGGTCAGAAGTTTAAAACCAGCCCCACCTATGTAGCAAGTTCGAGGCTAGCCTACCCTATAAAAAAAATCCAATACCAACAAACAATTGAGTTCTGTAATACTAAATGAAAGAATCCAGTACACATTATCACCACCATAAAATGAAAGCCTAGTGTGGTGACACAAGTCTTTAATCTCAGCACTCAGGAGGCAGAGACAAGTGGATCTCTGTGAGTTTCGGGCCAGCCTGATCTCCATACCAAGTTCCAGGATGGCCAGAGCTACATAACAGAGAGATTCTGTCTCAAAAACAAAACAACAACAACAACAACAACAAAACAAAACTATAAAACTACCATACACATAGACACTCTCTATGGGTTTGGAGAAATGGCTCAGCATTTAAGAGCACTGGCTGCTCCCGGAACACATATGGTGGCTCACAAAGATCTGTAACTCCAGGTCTAGGGGGATCCTATATTCCTCTTCTGGCCTCCTTGGGCACCAGGCACACACATGGTACACACACACACACATACACACACACACACACACACACACACACACACACACACACACACAGGCAAAATATTCATACATGTAAGATAAAGTAAAGAAATCTAAAAGGACTTTTAAAAAACTCATCCATAATAGTCTATAAGAAAATATTTAGGGCTAGACATGGCGGTGAACGCCTGAACTCTCAACACTTGGGAGGCAGAAGTAAGAAGGACCTAAAGTTCAAGGCCCGCCTCAGCCAGATAGTGAGTGAGAAGCTACATGACACCCTCTCTCAAACAACAACGTTTACATTATATAGTTTAACTAAGATTTAATAACATGAATGAGGGGGGGGAGGGAAAGGTGCCACGGGTGTGGCAGCAAAATGAAAAGCCTCATTAGTAACTCAAAACATGTAAATGAAAACTGCATTGAGGAACTCCCCCCCTGCCCCCCTTCCCCCCCCCTTGGACAAGCAAAATGTGTGTGCACATGCGCGTGAGTGGGGGAGGGGGCATCGAGTGTCTTCTGTCACTCTCTTCTGTATTCTTTTGAGGCAGGCTCTCTCCCTGAACCTGGAGTTCACAATTTTTGATTAGATAGGCAGCAGTCCAAAATGACTTTTCTGTCACCTCTTTTCTTGAGTTTTAAGTTGAAAGTATTAAAAGCCACATGTGTTTTTTAAAAAAACGATTATTGGTGGGTGCTGGGAGTGCATGTGGCCATGATGTATATATAGAGTCGCCTCTTTTCCTCCACCGTGATGTGGGTTCCCAGAGACTGAACTGGGGCAGTCAGGACTGTACAGTGGAAGGAAGCCTTTACTCACCAAACTGCCTTTCCAACCCAATATTTGTTCTTTTTTGGTTTTTCGAGACAGTGTTTCTCTGTATAGCTTTGGCTGTCCTGGACTCTCTTTGTAGACTAGGCCGGCCTCAAACTCACAGAGATCCGCCTGCCTCTGCCTCCTGAGTGCTGGGATTAAAGGTGTGTACCATAATGCCCGGCTGCAATTGTTCTTTTATGAAGCATCTGTTCATACACTTGAACCTTTTTCTTTTGTACCATTCATTTTTTTTTCTGGGAATGAAAAAATATGGGAGTATTTTTAACTTCTTTCTAATAGGAAAATAGAAAAAAAAAGTATGGCTCTTTAGGAGTTGGGTTCTAGGAGGCCACTGAAGGGTTGAAGGAGTGTAGGTGGGGTGGTCCAAGAAGCTGCCTCTGGGTAAAAAGGGGGCAGGTTACAAGAAAACAGTGACTCAGCGTGGATACGGCCACTGAAGTAAGAATAGTTGTGACAGTCTCAGAGGATTTAAAGGCAACAAACAGACAAGAAAAACAAAAGTATTTATGGAGGTGACCCGTGATCTATAAAACTTAAAATATTTACTATCTGATCTCTTAAGGAAAACACTTGCTGAGCTCCAGGCGGGACAAACATAAAAAGAGCGGGCTGAGCTGGGGTCATGTGAGAGATGGAAGGACACGCTGATAAACAGGCCACTCACGCGTGAAATAAATGACAAGCCTGTGAGGCCGGAAGGGTAAGAGTTCCAAGTGTAGCCAAGATCCAGGTAAATTGAAGAAGAAAGAAAGGCTTTAGAACCTGCAATTAGAAAGTAGGTCACGGTGACCTCCGGCAGAGAAATTTTGAAGGAGTGTTGATGCTCAAAGTTTTGAATCACAAGAGGAAAAAAAAACAGGGAGAGGAGGTGAAGTGGATGGAGGTGAGGGAGATGCCCCTAACAAAATGACTGTTTAGTATAAGTTAATTGAAAACAGTTGCATGGCACTTTTCAAGTTACATAATTAGCGTTTTGAATACTGTTTATTTAGCCAACACCTTACATCTTTTGGTCTAAGCTATGAGTGTTTTCATTTCTGATCTGTCTCTCCATTAAGACTTTGGGTGGGAGGAGCACGCCTGTAATCCCAGCACTCTGGGAGGCAGAGGCAGGCAGATTGCTGTGAGTTCTAGGCCAGCCTGATCTACAAAGTGAGTCTAGGACAGCCAGGGCTACCCTGTCTCGAAAAACCAAAACAACAACAACAAAAAAGTCTTGCGGTAGGAGGCAATCCATCTTCCAGGTTGCCAGATGCTCCCCAGAGAAGAAGTGGTGTCACCAGGCCATCCAGCTGTAACTGGTACCCAGAAGCTGCTTTTGCTGAAAGCACTGACTTTTCTCCCAGACCCACAACATAATACAGATGGGACAGTCTGGCATCCCAGCCTTCATTCTGTGTATCTCCCTTACTTCGGGTCACCTGCTTACCTCTGCACACAGGCGTGTTAATCACTCAGAAAGCACCTCTCTAGAAACCGGTGCCACCTAAGCCGTCAACGTGCAAGGCCCAGTGGTAGGAATAACTGACACCCCATACTGTCCCCTCCCACAACTTCCTCTCCTAGGCTCCCCCACAACCCTGTAGTCATTTAGGACTCCAGAAACAAGACAGCGAACAACCAGACCACACTAGTCAGGGCTGCTTAATTATGCATACCTGTCCTCATTGCCCCAATTATTCTGTTTCCTCCTATAGACCATGTCGGTATGCTGAAGATGGACTTGTGGGGAGCCTCCCTCATGTGGGGGTTCCCAATCTCCATATTGATTAGCTCTCCTTTCTCTGCCTTTGGACCCTTTTGTTTGTTTGGCTTATTAAGGTGGGTGGCGAAGCCTAGAGTGTGGGGCTGTTTAAGCTGGGAATTTTACCTTAAACTTCAGGAACAAGGCTTTTCCCCATTTTAGTGTGGATGCTATTCTATTTTATTTATTTATTTTTTGTTTTTTTGAGACAGGGTTTCTCTGTGTAGTCCTGGCTGTCTTGGAGTCGCTTTGTAGACCAGGCTGGCCTCTACCTCTGGAGCGCTGGGATTAAAGGCGGGCGCCACCCACGCCTGACATGGATGCCATTTTAAAAAAGAAAATACATTTTGTGTGTGTGTGTGTGTGTGTGTGTGTGTGTGTGTGTGTACCTGCATGCATGTGAGAGGTCAGAGAACAATTTTCAGAAGTCGATTCCCTCCTTCCAACCTGTGGGGCTTGGGATCAAACCTGACATTGAGTAGCTCTTCCACAACTGTTTCACATAATTATATATTTCATTTCATTCTTTTTCAACCTTCTATTTTCAGTTCTTCTCGCTCTCCTTTTTTTTTGCAAAACCTATATAAGGGAAGCATAAGTTGCCTATAGAATGTCCCACTTAGGAAAATCATTAGCATACACTTTTGTGTAATCTTCACTATACACACGATTTGGAATATGTCTATCATCACGGAAACAGACTATTTCTATTCTCCCATGCTTCGTTCTCGCTCCCTGGTCTTAGGAATCACCGATTCTGCGCTGTACTGTTTCCTAAGGTTTCATATGAGTTGGAGTAAAGGTGTGAGCCATTGCACGCAGTGCTTATGAGTTCTTGTTTCTGTTTTGTTTTTCGATACAGGGTTTGTCTGTGTAGCCTTAGCTGCCCTGGACTGGCTTTGTAGACCAGGATAGCCTCGAACTCACAGTGATCCACCTGCCTCTGCCTCCCGAGTGCCACTACCCCTGGGCTAAACTCTTTCTCTTTGAGCTGTTTTTGTCAGGTTATTTTTACCACAGTAAGAGGAAAAAAAAAACTAAAACAGAGTTTAACTAATTAATTTTTAATTTTATTGTTCACGCCCTTGTGTCCCACCTAAGAATCTTCACACCAACAGGGGCATGTGAAGATCTTCTCTAAACCCATCTTTCCTCGTACAAGTTTGAGACAGTCCCAGGAAACCCAGGCTGACGGACAGCTTACCTGTAGTCAGATGTGCCCACAGTGACACTCCTGCCTCCAGCTCTAGACTTCCGGGGTTAGCGGGCCTGTGCTACAGGGCCAGGTTATATAGTGTTAGCGACCCAACCCAGGGCTGTGTGCATGCTAGACATACACCTGACCAGCCGAGCCACATCCCTAGCCCTCTTCTAGTATTTTTATAATTCCAGCTTTTAAAGGTCTAAGTTGGTGATGATTTCAAGTTCAATTTTGTATATGGTGTGAGGTGAAACTTAAGGTTCATGTTTTCTCTGTATGGGTGTCTAGTTTTCCAGTATATTATATATATTTTTTAAAAGCCTTTACTCTGAAATACTGGAGCTTTTGTTGGTAGGCAGTTGACCATGTATTTGATGCAAGCTTTGTCAATTTCATTCTATTATTCCATTAATTTCTTTCTTTCTCCTTGCACCTGTATAACACTATTTCGATTACTATAGCTTTAAAACAAGTGTTGAAATTAGTCACTGTAATTTGTCCAAATTTGTTCTATTCGCACACAAAATCGTTGTGAGGTTTCCATACAGATTTTAGGTCGAGCTCACCAGTTTCCTTTAAAAGTGTACTAAAAATCCACAGGCCCTTCCTCAGCAAGTGGTCAACATTCTGAGCTCTCTGGCTGGTTTCTATAGAATGGCTGCGAGCTCTGAGACAGTTCTGTGGTGAACTCAAAACTCCTTGGAAATATAGTTCTGGTACTTTCTTGAGGTCTGAATTTAAAATGTACACTTCACAGACTATTCCTGTTTATCTTTTCCAGGAATAACTTAAAACACAGGTTTACTTTAAACAACCAAAACAACAACAACAAAACCCTTTTTTATTATTGCAGAATAGCATTTGAATTTTTATTGTTGTTTTTTCTCATAGAACAGTGAGGAGGACTGATTTGTGCCACTTTACATGTGTGTGAAATAAAGTCATCATGATGCATTATTGTCA
The DNA here is from genome assembly GCF_964271855.1 of Acomys minous. NCBI lineage: Eukaryota > Metazoa > Chordata > Mammalia > Rodentia > Muridae > Acomys > Acomys minous. Next base: position 50,861,931 of record NC_140490.1, on the reverse strand, counting down.
CATAGCATGGACCAGTTTGGGCCTGAGGAAGTAGTTTAGGAGCAGGATACCTGTCTACCATGAAGGAAAACCTGGGTTTAATGCCCAGCACAAGGAGAAAAAAAACCTTCCAATTGCTACAAAGTTAGACTAGCCAGCAGAGGATGCTCGTTATGAGATGAGAGTTGTGAGAGAATGAGAACGGAGTAGTGACTTTTCTGTTACTGTGATGGAGCACCCCGACAGAAAGCAACTTAGAGGAGAAAAAGGTTTATTATGATTTACAGTTCCAGAGCAGATACAGTCCATCATGGTGAGGAGGATGCTGCAGCATGGAGCCAGCCTGGCAGTTAGGAAGCAGAGTGATTTCATCTGCACACAGGTACTGGGTAGGGGGGTGGTGCGGGTCGGGGAGACGGGGTGGGGTGGGGTGGGTGGGGGGGGTGGGGGGTGGGGGGGTGGGGTGGGGGGGTGAGGTGGGGGAAAAGAGAACAGGCAGTGAAGGAGAGGAGAGAGGAAGAGAGGTGAGAGGAAGGGGAGAGAGGGAGAGAGGGAGGGAGAGAGGGAGGGAGGGAGGGAGGGATGGAGGGAAGGGACAGAGGGGAGAAAAGGGGAGAAGAGGGGGAGAAAGGGAGAGGGGAAGGAGAACAGGAAGCGAGGCCAGGCTATAAAACCTTCAAAGCCCGCCCCCAATGATTGCTTCCTCCGTGCTCCACCTCCTAAAAGGTACATAATCCTCCCAAGCCACACTGCCTGCTAAATGGTGTTCAGGCACAAGAGCTTTTGGGGGACGTTTTTTTAATATTGAAACCGCAGCCCAAAGCAACTAAGTTTGATTCCTTTACTGGAGCCAAGCAGCAACAGATTTATGCTACATCTTCTCTACTGCAAGTGAACCACGTACTTGTAAAAATAGATAAATAGGTTCATGATATTCGCCCCTGGTGTGCGGAGGCGTGTTTCTGTATGTCAGCATCAAACAAGGACAGCGTGAAGGTGGAACGAGAGCAGAGCTGGCTCTTAGCAATGGCTTCTTAGCGATGCTCTGGAGGAGAGGCAGCAAGAGCAGACAGGAAGGGTTCCACCTGCACAAGGCTTACCTCCTCAATCACACAGCATCTGCCCTCTGCTTTTAAGCAGCGTGACTCCAGGCTGATGGGACGAATGATCTGGTACCTCCTGGTTACAGAAAGCAGTGCTTTTCAGGTTCTTTGGTGCATATGGAATGCCTGAGCATCTCATTAATGCACAGACTCTGAATCGTTAGGTCTGAGTGGTGCTTTAGGCTCTGCATTCCCAGACAGCCTCCATGAGGTCTCAACGTGACTGGTCCATGGCACTTTAAGGGATAAAGTGCTAAAAACATATCTGCCCTAAGTGTATACTTGTCTACCTGAATTAAACCGTTAGCACGCCTTGCCTCCTCTTCTTTCTGTTGTTTCTCTTTTTTCCTGTTCCTTCCTCTTCCTATCTCCTGTTCTTCCTCCTCCTCTTACTATTACTCTTCCTCTTTCCCCTATTCTTCCTTCATGCCCCCTCACCCCCCACCCCACCCCTTGGTGTTTACAACCTATGCTAGCCTCCCTCTCCACTTCTTCCTCCTTCTTCTTCTCTTGGTACTTCTGGCAAGACTCGAACCCTGGGCCCTGTGCTTACTAAGAACACACTTATCACTCAGCTACACTCTAAACCCCAGCACGACTTCTTAAAGGAGAAAGATCAGTCACTAATATCTCGGTGTGAATTTGTTTATCAGATTCTTGTTGACTCAGTAGCAACTGTTTACAAGCAACGAACTAGCAAACACTTAACCAGAAAGCTCTCCAGAGAGCTGGTGTGTAGTTCCTAGATACAGCCCTTACCTAGCATGTCCAAGGCCCTGATATCTGATTCCCAGCACTGAAAACCCTGGATGGGGAGACCTAGTGGCACTCAGAGGAAGGATAGCAGGCTACCAAGAAGAGACTTGATACCCTATGAGCATATACAGGGGGAGGTGGTCCCCCTCAGTCAGAGTCATAGGGGAGGGGAGTAAGGGGAAAATGGGAGGAATAGGAGGATACAAGGGATGGGATAACAATTGAGATGCAATATGAATAAATTAATAAAGTATATTTAAAAAGAGAAAAGAAAAACAAAAACTCTAAAAGATTGAAAAAAGAAAAAAGAAAAAAAAATACCATATTCCTGAGGGGAGAAGGAAGCAAAAACACATTAGCTAAAACTCATTTTACATCAAAGAAGCACATACCTACAGGAACTAAAAATGAGTCATTATGCAACGGCAAAGCACAGTGTACCAGACATAAGATCCTTTCCTTTTATTTGGATCCCAACTGTGTGATCAAGAGACTTCCAGCCTCGTGAACAAAATACAGCGAAAGTGGAAGAATTAAGGTTTTTAAAAAATCATATGCCAGCCTCTGCTGTATGCTTCCATTTAAACTCCAAAAGCAGACTCAAGGGAGGGACCATCTTCATCCTTATTTTACATAGGGGGACCCCCTCCCCGAAGTCTTCAGAGTTTCCTGTCTTTTTCTTGAACTCACTCAAGCTGCAAGCTGCAATTCTTTCCTGTAGCCAAAGTAATTCTTAATTTATCACTCATTCTTTCAACAGATACCCAGCGAGGTCCTCTATGGTTAGGATGAACAAGCAAATGAACACCTTTCTAGGAACTCAAGTGACATGGTTGAAGTACTCTGCCATAAAAAGCATCATATTATATAAGTGATGTCTCTTGTGCTTGTGACAAAAATGCAGCCTAAGGGAGGACGGGCTTCTTCTGGCTTACAGTTTGAGGGGACACATTCATAGCGGTTGGAAAGGAATGGCAGCAGGAGCGGGAGGCTGGGTGGTCAGCTGGCATCTGCTGCCAGGAAACACACAGCCGAGCAGGAAACTGGGCCAGCCTACAGAACTCCAACACCTGCCCAGAGTGACCCGCTTCTAACAAGGCTCCTCCACCTAAGCATTCTACAACCTTCCCAAAACAGCGGCACCAGTGGGGACCAAGGGCTCAAACAACCACAGGATCTTGTGTGTGTGTGTGGGGGGGGGGGGGACGACAGTTCGTATTCAAACCTCAACAAATGGGATAGATGCTCAAACGGACAGCAAGAGCCAACGGAGAGCAGCTGGAGCCCGCAGTGTTTCTTAGGGGGATTGTTTTTGTTTGTTTTGCTGTTTGTTTTGTGAGACAGGGTTTCTCTGTGTAGCCCTGGCTATCCAGTGCGCGCCACCACACCCAGCCTGGGGGGTTGTTTTAATCTAAGAGGGACCAGGAAGCCAAAGCCAGGACAATATATAAGAAGTGGAAAAACAGATCCACTAAGAACAAAGGAGAAGCCACTGAAAGAAATAAAAGGGGGTAAGAAAATGCTGAGTCCTTTCATTTTATGGAGGCTCAGGAGTCCTTAATAGGCCGGGAGGGGTCAAGGTGTACCCCAGCGGCCTGCTCTCCTTGTAGTCTGCCACTGACTGGTGGGCTCATTCATTCATTCAACACTTATCCAACGTCTGCTGTGTTTCAGGCATTCTTCCGGGTGCTGGAGATGCAACAGTGAGCGAAACAGATTTCTGGCTCGAGTGGGAAGGAGACAGGAAGCCAACCGGAAGGAGCCCGTAAAAACATCAGAAGACGCCATGGCGGGGAACAAGGCAGAGCAAAAGGTTAGAGGCTGTGAGACCTGCGTTGATTTGTACCGCAGTTACTTTGTTCATTGCTGTTGCAAAAACGCTGCGCAGAAACCAGCTTAATGGAGAGAGGGTTAATTTTGTCCTACAGTTCAAAAAGGGACCACCCATCATGGCAGGGACGTCCTGGCAGAAAGACTGTGGGGCTGCTCTCATTTGGGAGGAACCGGAAGCAAAGAGACAAATGCTGGCCTTTTCTGACTTTAAAAAAAAAAAAAACAACTCAGTCCAGACCCCCAGCTTATGGAATGGTGCCACCCACACTTAGGGTGGGTATTCTCTGATCAGTTAAATCTCCAGAAATGCCCTCAGACACACATAATGGTGTATCTTCTGCTTATTTATAAATTTAATCAAGTGATGATGATCATCGTTTTACCTAGGACGTTCAGGATGGCATCTCTTGAGACAGTTATTAGAGTCCAACAGGAAGTGGAAAAAGGAGGCTTTATCTGCAGAGGCCCTGTCCACTCCACAGACAAACTAATTACAGACTTTAAGTCACAGTGACCCTGGGAGGCACAGAACTTTCTAGTATTTTAGTCTTTTGAATCTACACCATTGGCATAGCTCGTGAAATATCTGCATGTGGCCTCCACAGTACCTTATTAAATAGGATGCCTACATCTTTCTAATACATATAACAAGTATTTGTTAGAAATACTTGTACCTTGGTCAATTAACTCACTCCACAACTTTATTCAGATGGAATAAGGCTGCCCTGTGGGATGGACAAAGCTTTTCTGGCCAAGTGATATTTTAGGAGAAACTTTAAGGATTATACAGTCAGCCTAGGGCAGAGGAAAGGGCTGAGATAGCTTGCTCTTCTTGAGGATGCCACTCTCAAGGTGACATGTCCAGCCTTGAATTTGTTTTATTTTGTTTTGTTTTTCGAGACAGGATTTCTCTGTGTAGGCTTGGTTGTCCTGGACTCATTTTGTACACCAGGCTGGCCTCAAACTCACAGCAATTCGCTTGCCTCTGCCTCCTGAGTGCTGGGATTAAAGGCGTGCGCCACCAAGCCCTGCCAGCCTTGAATTTCTAAGCACTGGATTCTTAGTGCAAATCAAAACTGTCCTCCTATACTCTGTGTGGCCTTGAGGAGTGCACACGTCCTTTGTACTCAGTTGCATGTTGTGATCAGGTATGCTCCACACACTGATAAATGTTTCATTGCATGCTGATCTTCAAAATGTTGTAGGTATCTGTATACATGTGGATGCTGGTACGCATGTATGTATGGGAGTATGTGAAGACCGAAGATCTGCATCAAGTGTCTTAAACAATTTCTCACCACTGTATTTTAAAATTATTATTGTTATTATTTATTGTTGTTGTTGTTGTTGTTGTTATTATGTGTGTGTGTGTATGTGCAAATGGGCACAGGCAGGCATGAGTGTGCCATAGCATGCACGCGGAGATCAGAAGACGGTTCTCCAGAGTTGATTCTCTCGGGATTGAACTCAGGTTGTCAAGTTTGCACAGCAGGGGCTTTTATACCCGCAGAGCCAGCGGTTCTCAACCTTCCGGAAGCTGTGATCCTTCATACACTTCCTTATGTTGTGGTGACCCCCTCGGCCACAAAAATGCTTTCACTGCTACACATAACTCTAATTTTGCTATTGTTGTGAACTGTAATGTACATATCTGATACGTAGATGGTCTTAGGCGGCCTGTGGGAAAGGAGTTGCCTGACTTGAGATCCACCGGGCTGAGCCGTCTCACTGGCCCTCCAAGACTTCATTTTCTGAAACAAAGTCTCTCTCTGACCTGGAGCTCATAGATTTGGCTGGCTGGCCAAGGAGCTGCAGGGATCTGCCCATCTCTTCCCGCTAGCACCAGGATCATGGGCGCATGCTGCTGTCCCTGGCTGTGACAGGTTTGGGGGATGTAAACTCAGGTCCTGATGGCTTCATGGCAGGTCCTTACCATGAGAGCCATCTCCCCAGCCTCCTGGTCTTTTAATTTCTTAAAGCCTTCCCCCAAACCTGGACAGCACTCCCATGGCTCCTGATATGTGTCTCCTTTAGGTCCTGTTTTTTTTTTTTAATTTAAATTTTAATTTAGTTTTAAATTTTTTGTGCCCTGAATTCTTAGTCCCTGCTTCACTGCCAAACTTGGTTGGGCATTTATTCAGCAACATCTGGAAAAATAACTCTCTAGAACTGTGTTTTAGTTTTTGAAAGTGCATATCATTTTTTCATATCACAGCTGTATTGTGATGACTTCAAGAGTTTTTTTTTAATTATTATTTTTAAACAAACCTCAGAGACAATTTGAAGAACATTTTACATGAGGGCTTTTAGCTCTGTGGTAGGTGGATAGAGAAGCAGAAACATGATTATAGATGTACCTTGGTTTGGAAAAATAGATGTATGGAAAATTTTTATAGTCTGTCTCTAGTTGGAGATCTTTCATGTCAAAAATCTCCAGTGTTTTCCTTTTAAATAATTTCTCCAGTGTAGTTAAAATAAGCACGGTTTTTTCACACAACTGAGTCCCTATCCAATCTGTCAACGTCTGTAGGAATTTACTTATTAGATGAAGAGATTCATGTGTGCATTCCTGTACCGGGATGCTGGTCTCCTCCGCCATCTCACTAAACTCTACTTAGCATTTTGTGCCCTTTGTGCCTACGGGCATCGGTCATCTTTCCTCTGCTGTGTCAAACACCCAAGAGAATCAATCCGCTTACAAAAAGAAAAACTTTACTTGGCTCCCGGGTTGGGAGGCTCATTTTCCCCCCTCTTCTTTGTAGGATATATTTGATGTGTGTGTGTGGTATGCATGCATGTGTACATATGTTCTCATGTGCGGGCTCATGTGTGTGTGTGTGTGTGTGTGCGTGCGTGCGTGCGTGTGTGTGTGTGTGTGTGTGTGTGTGTGTGTGTGTGCACATGCTCATATATGCTTGTGTGTGCAGGCCTGAAGCTGCCTTTGGATGTCTTCCCCAGTTGCTTATCCACTTTATTTTTTAAGACAGGATGGTTCATCGAACCCAGAGCTAATGGATTTCACTAGGCTGCCAGGCTTTGCGAGCCACATGGGTCTGCATGTCCCTGGCCCCTCTGTTGCTGGGATTACAGGTGTGCACTGCCATGATGTGTGTGCTGGAGACCTGAGCTCAAGTCTTATGCTTTCATGGCCCTTTACACCTGAGCCACTTCCATGCCCCCAGCCCCTAGTTTTGGAGGGTCAGATCATCCTGCACTGGCAGTGCAGTGTGTGAGCATCATGTAGTACAATGTTCATCTCAGGACCAAAACAGGAAAGAGAAGAGGAAAAGACTGCTGTGCCAATATCCCCTTAAAGGGCACACCCATACTGACCAGAAGTCCTTTCACTGGGCTCCACTTCTTTTTTCTTTTTTGGTTTTTGTTTTCGAGACAGGGCTTCTCTGTGTCACCCTGGCTGTCCTTGACTCACCTTCTAGACCAGGCTGGCCTTGAACTCACAGTGATCCACCTGCCTCTGCCTTCCCCAGTTCTGGGACTGCAGGCATGCACCACCACTCCCCTGCTTAGGCTCCACTTCTTTTTCTTTTTAAAATTTTATTTTATTATTTTATTCTCATTACATCTCAATGGTTATCCCATCCCTTGTATCCTCCCATTCCTCCCTCCCTCCCATTTTCCCCTTACTCCCCTCCCCTATGACTGTGACTGAGGGGGACTTCCTCCCCCTTTATATGCTCATAGGGTATCAAGTCTCTTCTTGGTAGCCGGCTGTCCTTCCTCTGAGTGCCACCAGGTCTCCCCGTCCAGTGGATGTGGTCAAATATGAGGCACCAGGGGCCCAGGGGTCCCGTTCAAACTATGGCTCCAGCCAAGGACAATACAGGCCATAAACTTCAAACCCCTACCCAGATCTAGCCAATGGACAGGGCATTCTCCACAGTTGAGTGGAGAGTGAGGCTCCATTTCTTAAGGTTCTTCCACTTTCCAAAAGTGTCCTGTGCAGGAAGCCAAGCCCTTAACACCTGGATTTTCCAAACTGTGGTATCACCCACAGACTTGGCTCGGTCAAGACTCTGGAGCCAGAACCAGGAACTCTTGCTTGCTGGCTTACTCTTGGTCCCAAACCTACTCCAACCACTCGCCCCTCTCTTTGTTCCTGTTTCCCACAAATCCCCTAGCTGACTCATTTTCTCGTCTTTGTATCTTTTTTTTAAATGGCACACAGAGACTTATATTTATTATAAGCTGAGGCACTAGAGCTGGGCAGATTCTCAGCTATTCTAATCTGACAACACTGGCCTGGCTTACATCCCACCAAACGGCCTCTTAGTCCGGCCACCCGTTTCTCCCTCCCTGTCCTGCTGGCGACTCCCCACGCCCCTCTCTTTTATATCTTGACTCCATTTAGGTCAGGTTACCATCTCTTAAGCTGCTTTTGTCAAGGACACCAACCCAATCCAGTGAGCACAGCTCAGTCCTCTGCTGAATTGTTCTCACGGTGGTCCATTACTCTCTGAAAGCTCTTCTTCTTCTTTTTCTTCTTCTTCTTCTTCTTCTTCTTCTTCTTCTTCTTCTTCTTCTTCTTCTTCCTCTTCTTCTTCCTCCTCCTCCTCCTCCTCCTCCTCCTTTTTCTTCTTCCACAGGGTTTTTCTGTGTAGCCCTGGCTGTCCTGGAACTCACTCTGTAGACCAGACTGGCCTCGAACTCACAGAGATCCACCTGTCCCTGCCTCCTGAGTGCTGGGATTAAAGGCGTGCGCCACCACGCTGGCAGAACTCTCTCTTTACTTGCCATCTTGCCGTCATTAACTGATTCATCTGACCACTCTGTTCTTCTCTCCTTCTCTCCCAATCTCTACCCACTGGAATATTTTGGAGCTCGGTTCTCTTGACTGAAGAGAAGGGCTTCCTGCAGCATCCCATCTGGTATCCTTCTCAGGACCCAAACTAAATGACAGGGAATACAAGGACCTGGCTCTTCCCAGCTGGAAACACTTCTCAGTGCTCACTGGGTCCTCCACCTTGCCTTCCCCCCATGCAGATTTTTGAAGCACCCATTTTACCACGTGACTCATCTTCTGTCTGGCTTACTCTCCCCTCGCCCTTGCTTTCTGTAGCTGTGCCCCATGAGAACTTCCTGACAAACATCAAGTGTTCTGGGTGCCACCTCACACACTTCTTCCTGGAGACCTAGATTGCGTGCACTGACCTCTCTGCTGTTCCTCAACTCTCCAAGCACCCCTTTTGCCTCAGAGCTCTAGCAATTGACTCCTCCTTGGCTTGTGGAACCCTGTGTATTTGCAAGCTTGATCCCTTTGCCCCTTCAAGTCTCTGCTCAAATATCCATGGCACTCCTTGACGACCTTACACAGATCGGCAACTGCCACCATCAACACCCGTGCTACACCGGCTCCCTTAGGCATCTCAAGTTTCCTGTAGTATTTATCCTCAGCAGATCCACATTTCCTTGTTTTTTTCTCCTTGTATTCCAGCTTCCCAAGGGCAGAGACTTGGCTATTTTGTTTCCTGCTATTTATAGAACAGCTAGAACGGAGCCTGTTTGGTATCAAGTCAGGACCGTGCTAGCTGGCTTTGCTCTGACTTGATTCTTGTCACTTGGTCACCTGCTTTATCCCTCTGGGGAACGATTCCATCCTGAGGGCAGCTACTTTCTTTTCTCTTCATTGTCACATTATCTTACAGGAGCCTAAGGGGGGGCGTGGAAAGACTTGGTTTGGGCTCATGGTCTCAGAGTGTTCAGTTGCTTGGCTCCCAGTGCTTGGATGAAAAACATGGTGGCAGGACCCTGTGGCCAAGGTGCTTTTTCATGGGGCTGGTGGAGTGGGGGTACAGAGAAAAAGCATAGGGGAGGGATCCACGAGGCAGGGAAAATAAAAAGAAGGAGCTAATGCAAATAATGCAAGGTGTACTCCAGGGACAGGCCCCCAGTGACCCACTTCCTTCAACAAGGTCTTACTTCCTTCAGCACCTCCCAATGATGCCATTAGATCATGGACCCATGAAGGGACTAACCGGTGCGTTAGGTCAGCGTTCTCACCATATAAACTGTTTCTGGACTGGAAACACTGTCACAGATGTCCCCCAAACTACTGCTTGATTAATCCACAGAGAGATTCTTAATGTGGTCAAGTTTACAATGAAAGGGAACCACCTCAGCTGCTTTCTGTCTTGATCCCTGTCATTGCATTGATTCTGGATGCTGCCGTTGATCCCAGAGGGATGGGCACATGCTGCTACACTGAGCGGCACCTCCAGCCCCTGTTCCATCAGATCCTCCAAGATTAAGGATCTGCTTTGAGGGCGCCTGAGGCTTTCTAGAGGTTTCAATCGGCTACCCGGGCCCCAGTATCCACATACCGTCTATTAGCCTACAAGGAATCCGGAGGCCCTTGTATTGTCCGTTGTTAAAACATACCTCAGTCGAAGACCCTGCCTGCCTCAGTGTCCTACCCAGGCAGGGTCTGGCCAGCCTTCCTGAAAACCACATTCAAACTAGGAGCCACGGGCTGGAGAGATGGCTCAATGGATAAGAGCACCATCTGCTCTTCCAGAGGTCCTGAGTTCAATTCCCAGCAACTACATGGTGGCTCACAACCATCTATGATGTGATCTGATGCCCTATTCTGGCATGCAGGGTGCGTGCAGATAGAGAATTGTATACATGATAATAAATAAAATCTTTAAAAACAAACAAACAAACAAACAAACTAGGAGCCACACTGCATCTCAGATGGCACTGACACAGGGGAAGGGATTCACACTGGGGCCAGGATAGCCTGGGATGTGACTCTGTTGCCTACTAGCAGGGTGGCCTTGGTAGGTCACTCCCTTCCCATGTCACGACCTCCTCCCTGGTGAAGCCGAGTTGATGATGCCCGTGTCGAAGAGCCGCTGGGCAACAAGGTGTCAAGACATATGAAAGTGCCCAGCACACAGCTGTCAGGGATGTCCCTTACTGTCCTGACCTCCTCTGGAACAGCTGCCCCACGGTGTAAACTGGAGAAACACAACATCCTCAGTAGAGTGCTCCGAGACCAGGCAGCTCCAGGCTCAAATGAAAGCCTTCGCTGTGGGTGCTTGGTACCACGTAGAGTTCCACGATTATTCCAGATACGCGTTGTGCAGGAAAATTGCATTGCCAGCCAAGAGTGATAGGTCCCGGAATTCTGTCACATATACAAAAAACATGGCTTCACTTCCGAAGGATATCCTTATTTTATCTTTTCAGTATTCAGGATAGGATTCAGGGCCGCACTCATATTAGGCTAGTACTCTCCTACTGAGCAGTATCCGTAACCCCAAAGGGTAGCGTTTCCGGAACAGCCAACAGAAACTCTAGTGAATAGGTGGACTTCTCTTTGCAACCTCACTTTTGCCAGATCTGATGGAAACAGCTTACAACATCTTGCCAAATTCACAGAGTTTCTCTAGTTCCCACCGCTTTGTTATTCAAAAGGAAGGGAGTCGTTGCCACAGAGGTAGGGTGTGGTATATTTAACCGAGTGCTGAAAGCAAATTCAACACAAATAACCAACGTGGGCAGATTGCACAATTCTCAAGTTATTTTTGTGACGGGCAATGTTTTTCTTTTTCATTCCGTTTTCCTGCCTCTCAAATAGGCTAATGATTTCCAACGAATAGAACCCTATCCAGAGTAATACCGGTGTCACACAGTGGATACTTGCATCACTGGGAGATAACAAGTTGATACTCGATTTTGATGGATTCCCAGCATAGTAAGTCTGGGGGAAGGAACCGTCACTGGGGAATGTTCTTTTGTAACTTGGTTTGGAAGTGGGTCATCAGCTCAGTAACATGAACGCAACATCACAGAATAAGGTCACAGCAACTTCTGGAGAAGCAAAACCATGTGTAGACACATTGTGAAAGTGTACTTAGTATTCTGCGTGACTGGGCAGGAAGCTTCCTTGGCCAACCCCGGTGAGCTGTCTCATGTTGGTTTGGCAGGCGACCTCGGTGGAGCATGTGATGCCTGCCCTCAGTTCCATGCAACCCCGCCCCTGCTGTACTCCGAACCAGCTGCATCTTTTCCTGCAGTGTGGCTAGAGAGAGTGTGTCTAGAGTCGTTGCTGATTGCTCTTTAATCCACAGCGTGGCTTGAACAGAACTGAGTGAGTCTGACAGGCACTGTTTTCCTCTTGACATTCTCTGTCCGGCCTAATGGAGCAGACTGAAGCTGTGTCCCTGCTTCCGCGAGAAGCCAGGTGGATTCATTCTTTGTTTTCAGCCCATGATAGTCCAGGCTACTTTTCTCCCTAGGAAGCTGAGGGTGGGAGTCAGGAGGGAGTCAAGTATTTCCCTGAAGAAGCCAAGACATTTAAACTTCACTTTATATAGTTTATATATTTTTAAGTAGTGCAGGCTGTGTTTGGAAGCAATCAGAGTTAATCGCGTAAGGAGCTGGCCTCTCTTACTTCACTGGCCCCTCCCCCAGTCTTCTTCCCCAGAGGCCACTGTCACGAGTCCCTTCCTTGTCTGTTTGTTCCCTGTCTATGCAGAGAAGAGAGGCTTCGAGTTTTGAACGGCATTTTTATATGTTCCGCTCGAGAGGTTCATAAAATGCCTTTTTCCAAATCACTCTCCATGGCAACATAGCTCTGGAACACACACGGACAGACATATACATGTCCACACGCCCTGATTCTCTGAGGCACAAAATGGAGGGGAAATGATGCAACGGAGGAGCAAGTGAATAGAAGGCACGTTGCCCTCAACCGCAGTGGTTGGTAGCTTTCTCAGATGGTTCCAGACAGCTTTGCATACAGAAATAGCTTGGTGAGAGCAACCCAGCCCACTCAGACTGCAGAACAGATCCCCGGGACCTGCCTTTGTGTAGCCTTCCCCTGAGCTCAAGTCTAAACACATCTGAGCTTGGCAGGGCTGTGTGCAGTTGCATTAGCACGCAGACAAACACCTCAGCTCCTGGGCTCGCCTCACTCCTTCTCCTGAGACCAGCAGCTTTTTTAGTTTGCACCTGTTTTCCCCAACCGCAGTGCCACCGGCCTGAGGTGGAAAGCCCTTCAGGTTTTCCATCATGAGGCTGAGTAAAAATCCAATTCTCGCACTCTAGAGAGGAAAGGTATATACAGAGTGCTCTCTCCATTCTCTCTCTCTGTCTCTGTCTCTGTCTCTCTCTGTCTCTGTCTCTCTCTCTCTTTCTCTCTCTCTCTGTGTATGTGTGTTAGAAAATTCCATTTTTGAGGCCACTTTAAAAGTAAGCGATGAGTAGACCTGCTCTCAGTTAGAAGATGTATTTGTTACCAGAACAGAGGAGGCTGGCTCGAAGTGACAGAGTCATTTTCATAAGCTGTGCTGGGAATTTCCCATCGCGGAGGCACGAGTGACAGCATGCAGCACTTCTACCGAGCCACTGCATTAGAACAGGCAAAGATGTGTTATGCCAAGGGATCCAATCTATGACCTTGCATATTCTAGGCACGAGCTCTCCCACCTGCTCCTGACACAGAATAGAAGGCAGTATCTAAGTTTTAGTAAAGGGGCTCGAGAAATAGCCTGGCTGGTAAAGTGCTTGCCACACAAGCGTAAAGACCTGAGTTCAAGCCCCAGAGCCCACGTTTAAAAGGCCACGTGTGGCAGCATGTGCTTGGTGTTTCAACGCTGGGGAGGGAGGGACTGGTGAATCCCTCAGGCTCAGTGGCCAGCCGGCAGAGCCTACTTGCTGAGTTCCAGGCTGTGAGAAATCCTGTCTCATAAAAACAAGGAGGATGTACATAAGGAACAGTAGCCAAGGATGCCCTCTGACCTCTATATGTACGTGCATACTTGTACAACTGCAGAAATCCAAGTTAAAAAACAAACAAACAAACCCTCATTGAAGGCTAAGTTCGAGCTGGGTGGTGGTGACACACACTTTTAATTCCAGCACTCAAGAGGCAGAGGCACGCAGATCTCTGAGTTCGAGGCCAGCCTGGTCTACAGTGTGCGTTTCAGGACAGCTAGGGCTATACAGAAAAACCCTGTCTTGAACTCACCCCCCCCAACCACCACCCCAAAAGAAAGAAAGCTAAATTCACTATTGGAGTCATATGAAAATAACAGAAAAGTAAGGTTTTTTATCCTACAACAGCCAATCTTACTCCTGATAAAAGAAATAGTTATTTGTGTATATGTTTTAGAATACACAAGAAAGACCAGTTTCCAGGAAAACCTTGCCTTGTCTTTTGGATAGTGCCTGGAGATCCTTCATTTGAGAAATGTTGACTCCTACAATAACATATAAAAGTATAATATGCAAATTTCTCTGAGAAGTACAGTGTTTGCAGTGCTCACATCCACAGCCCTTAGGTGAGAGCAGAGCCTTATATCCTCAGTGGGCAGGGCTTCCCACGGCTTCCTTAAGTGTCTGCAGTGGCTCCCCACCCAGTGTCCCTTGCCTCTGGAACATTTATCGTGCTGTTGGGGAGGCCTTTCCTTTAGTAACCAACAGGACAGGGCAGCAGTGATCTGTGTGGCCTTTCTAAGGCTGGATTAGGAGATGCTGTGTGCTGTCTGCTCCAGCCTCTTGGAATGCCTGTTCTGAAGAAAGTCAAGTGGCACATCCGAGAGCAAAAGCAAAAACAAAGACAGGGATGGGGAGATAAATGGTTCAGTCAGTGAGTGCTTGCTGCACAAGCAGAAAGACCCAAGCTCAAGCTGAGAACTTGGATGCATATGCCCTTAATCCTGGGGAGGTAGAGACAGGAGGAGTTTGTGGGAGCTTAGTAGCCAGCCAGCCTAGCCAAACAGCGTCAGCGTGTGACCTTATATCAAAAACAAGGAAGGAAAGTAATAAGAGGAAGAGACAAGCCATTGGCTTTTGCTCTCTACACCTATGTGCTTACATGTGCATAGGCATCTCTGTGTATGTGTGTGCACACGTTTTCTCTCTCTCTCTCTCTCTCTCTCTCTCTCTCTCTCTCTCTCTCTCTGCCCCCTCCCCACCCCATACCATGTAGATTAGTTTTGTGGGAAATCAATGCTTGGCCAACCCTTAGCTGTCACATGCCAGACATATGTGTGAATATGAGTGAAGACACTATGTTGGATGTCCAGCTCAGTGGGCAAGGCTTTACACGGCTTCCTTGCATGGCTCTGGGGCCAGCCCAGCCAGCCCACAGAAGCATCAGAAATAGTACAGAGTTGTAGTTTGCAGCCAGTGGACTTGGGGGTGCATTGATACATAGCAACAGGTTAACGAAAACTCTTCACACTTACTATGAAAGGTTTTGAACTGCACAGTCCACACTCTCCAACATCTATTTTGCCCCTCCCCCTTCTTCGAGGTGCACTGTGGGGAATTAACCCTATATGACCTGTATCCCTGCTTAATCCCTATGTTCATTGTTATCCAAGTGTGGCCTGATAGCATCAGTGTCACTCCAGAACTTGTTAGAAAAGCTGATTCTCAGGTTTTCTCTGGACCAAATGACTCAGGCTCTGGAGCTGTGGCCCCTCATTCATGTTTAATAAGCCATTTAGGGCAGGCAGAGGGGTGTGACTTAGTCAGCAGATACTTGCCTGGCATACCTGAAACCTAGGGTTCAGTCTACAGCAGACCAGAAATGAGGTGTGGCCATGCTTGCTGCAACCCAAGTGCTCTGGAGGTGGCAGCAGGCGGCACAGAGAATTCCAGGTTAAATTTTGGCTACAGATAAATTTCAGGGACACCTGGGCTATATGACGCCTTGTCTCAAAACAGTCCTTTGTGGGGTGCTGGTACGTGATGAGGTTTAGATTGCTCTCTTCCGGTCATGGTAATCTTGTCTCTCTTTGCTAGTGATTGGTTTAAGAGTGCAGGCCCAAGCCAGTCAGCACGTAGCATTCCTTGGGGTTAGTGATTCCTTTGTGGCTGAGGGAATGGCTCTCTTTCCGAGGTAAGTAGGTGTTCCCACTAGGAAGGGACCCAGCTGGAACACACTGCTGATACTGATGGATGGCAAGCAGAAAGCTGGAGAGAACACAGATATGCAATCAGCCTATCTCACCTTTGACAGGCACAGTGAACTTTGCATGTTGTATTTCACAGAGGGAGAGTAAGAAATTTGCACTAAACTGGGCCCACACCATTAATCCCAGCACTCAGGGAGGCAGAAGCAGGCAGATCGCTGTGAGTTCTAGGCCAGCCTGGTTTACAGAATTAGTCCAGGACAGCTGAGGCTACACAGAGAAACCCTTTCTCAAAAAACAAAAAACAAAAACAAAAACAAACAAAAAAAAAAAGGAGGAGGAGGAGGAGGAGACATTTACACTAGAGAGTTAGGAAATGAATGGCTAGGGTCTGAACCCAGGGCTTTGTTGTCAAAGCCCATCTTCAGGTTAAATCTGGACATAAGAGATGGGCTTTGCTTTCCTAATGGGTTAGGTTCCTGAGAAGACACGAAGGAGGTGAGTATCTCACAGAAGAAGCAATACCGAGGAACGAAGGAAAGGTTCCTGGAGGAGGGAGGGTTCATGGAACAGACGACTTTTGCCTGATTCTATCCAGAGCCTATGCTGATACTTGTGTCCTTAAATCAAATGATGTTCTTTCTCTTCTTCTTTCCCCTAAACAGATTGACATAATATGTTGCTTTTCAAGACCCACAGGAGAAGAGCATAAAACCAGTGTTCCTTTGAGGAGCAGACAGGCTGGTCCCAGTGCATCTATAAACTGTAACCGCCCACACCCAAAGGCAGAGCATAAGAGAATAGCACAGTTTCAAAGACTCCCGTTAGTGCAAATACAAGGTAAGAGCCTCAAACCTTGTCCCCAACACATAGCATGGCATAAATTAGGTGTCTCACAACCCCAGGGGTCCCCAGACCACGTGCCTCTTAGAGGATGACCACATCTGAGGGAGGCTTGGACCTTGTCTTCACTACCCTGTCATCTGCAGTTGGGGTTAGCTTTCACCCACTCCCACCACGCTCCTGCTTTCTCTGGCACCCCTTCAGAGCTGCGGAGCTAATTTTAACTTGTAAGCTTAATCGCAGAGCAAAGAAGTCCTAGGACTCAGGGTGGCTGTAACTAAAGAAAGCAGGGCGTAAGTGTCCAGAGAAATACGGCAAGCCAGGGGATACATAATTTTCTCTCTGATCATTACCCAGAATTTAAAAATGAGGGCTGACAATTTTTGGTACAGGTCTTGTCCCAGGAAGCAAACCGCTCTGGCAAACAGCAGGCATTTACTGAAATGTATGGAACGTTATTTTGAAAGGAACCTGCTTAAAGAGCTGTGCTAAGTTGTTTCTAGGCTTGGGGTAGAGTGGGGGGAGGGGATCATACCTATATAAACAATACAATCAAGGGAAGGCAGGAGAACAGCAGGTTAGTGGGAAGGAGCGCTGAGAACGGGATGATTCAGGAAGCTTCCCGGAAGTATGATTCGTGCAAGAGTGATGGCGGTTCAGGGAAATGTCTGGAATTCAAAGTTCCCCCGTTTGCTAACTGCTGTTCTCTGTGTTTGTTTTTGATACGGAGGACTGCTACGGGACAGATGAAAAGGACCCATCTCTACCCAGGGCACCGGGCAGGTGGTAAGCACTGTTTATGTACTCTTAAAATCGGTTGATACTAACTAACGATCAGCCCTCATGGTGGGCATTCCTTCTGATGTTCATTTTCCTGTAAAAGAAGCAAAATGTTGGGGGATGGGCAATCTGACTTCCTAATTGGCAGCTGTTGGACTCTCCTTTGTTGCCTTGGCTGCCTTGAGCAAAAGGACTGTCAATCAAAAGCCAGCTGGACTACACTTAATGCCAACACTGGCTGCCGAACACTCCACAGGCGCTTTGAGAGAATCATGCTCCAATTGCAGCTGGCTGTCCCTGCACCTGAAGGGGTGGCCTCAGCCAGGGCTGTTCAAACAGACAGCCCTGGACTGTTTGATACCACAAGCCTCCGTGAACTCAGGTTACCCCCGTAACTACTTCCAAGCCAGCCAGGCCAGAGGGGAAGTGTTTCCTCTGGTGGCCTTAGGAGAGAGACTGCTGTTACTAAGGCTAAAGGGACAGTGCTCTGATTGGTGCAAACAGAAACCGTCATTTGCATGTGGTTGGCTGTGATTGGCGCAAACTCCCCTGCTCTGGCTACAGGGACAGACAATTTAGTAAGCTGCCTGGAAGACACACCTTCTTGTACTGCCTTCTCGCGTTCATGTTGCTACGTTAGGGCCAATAAAAGCCTTCTCTTGAGCGATCTTTTCTTGCCTTTTTAATAGTGTGACCTGGGTTGATAACATGAAGACAGAAACAGGAGAGACAGTGAAGCAAAGACAGTGATAGGCCACTGACGGGGCAAGCTGCCAAAGCTGTAAGGTGAGGGGCTACTTGACAGCTGAAGGGAGGAAAGGAGGCTGCACAGAGTTAAAGACAGTGCAGGCTCTAGTTACTGGAAGAGTTCTAGAGAACCGTCAAGCCTCTTGGGCTGAAGATCTCTGACATCCCAGGCCCAGGAGCTATATAACATTGGCCACTGTCTGCAGGAGGAATCCTGATACGTGCCTTGTCAGCGTTGCTAAAGGTTGAAGAATCCGGACTTTGTAGGCCTGCATAAGAACAGAAACACCAGCCAGGGTGTAGTGGCACATCCCTGTAATCCCGGCACTCCGGAGGCAGAGGTAGGTGGATCTCTGTGAGTTCGAGGCCAGCCTGGTCTACAGAGCCAGTTCTAGGATAGCCACGGATACACAGAGAGAAACCCTGTCTCAAAAAAACCAAAAACCAAACCAAACCAACCAAACCCACAAACAAATAGTAGACACACTGGTAGAGCTAAGGATCCAGTCACCGAAGGCCTCCATGAGAGCTATTAACACTACAGGGCGCCCCTTGCTCCTGTCCCCAACTGCCTCCTGCTGCTGATGATTGCAGGGGTCCTGACAACACGGAGGAATACAAATGCTGTTGGGACCAGCCGGCTTCCTACCTACCCAACATTTGTCCTTGTTTTCCTCTTACACTCTAAATGACATTGTCCTCAAAAAAAAAAAAAAAAAAAAAAAAAAAAAGGCCCCATGGTAGTTGCTTGGTAGCAGCTGTGTAGCAAAGCTGCCCTCCAACTCTTGGGCGTCTTCCTAACTCAGTCTCCTGAGTGCTGCTGGGATTATAGGCTTGTGTTACTTTAATGACTGTGATGGACCTCTCCCCGTATGCTTCTCATCGGATGAGCCCAGGAGACCTGGGTGTAGAGCATGCACTGCTTTGAGGTGCAGGCAGAAGCGCATTAGGGCCACAGCAGTGGGCTGGGCAAGGACCACTAGACTGTGGCTTTCTTGTATTGGTTTACAGCTGAGGCAACTAAAGGCCAGCAAGCCTGGGGTGGTATATACTACCCTCCACTCTATCTTCCCTGCTGTAGGTTTAGGGTTTGAGCACTCTTTTCCTGAGGTGCTTGGGAACCGAAGCGCAGTTGAGTTGAGCCCAAGGCATCTGCTCCTGGCTGGAGAGACCCAGGGCTCCTTGGCTTACCTACCTCGGTCAGTCGCGAATCTGGCGGACAAGCAGGGAATCTCCTGAGGGCTTTTTCTTGGTTTGAGCTTCCTAGGTGGCCCTGGATCTGGACTCTCTTCTTGGTGCTCTCTTTTTTGTCCCTCACTGACTTGCTCCAGGGAGGACCCCATGGGGATGCAGAGAGATGGATGGCTCAGCAGATTGTCTGCCACATAAGCATGGCAGTTTGGATCCCCAGAACCTGTCTAAGAGAGGTCTGGGCTCAACTGCCTTAATAAATAAGGTGGAGAGCAAGTGAGAAAGACTTCTGACACCAACTTACAGCCTGGATACACATGTGTATGCACACATATGTTCCTGCCCACAGGCAAACATGCATATACATACAAAAAACACTTGTGTATGTACACTTGTTCCCGCATGTACACACACACACACACACACACACACACACACACACACACACACACACACAAAGAGAGAGAGAGAAAGTACATGCCATCTGTCATAATCTCTGTGACCTAGCATCTGGGACGGGTGATAAATGAGCCTTGGCAATTCCTGGGACACCAACAGAAGCTGGGGAGCAGATTCTAAGCAATGATTTTGGTTTCTCTATTTGTGCCACCAAGGAGTTGGCTCCTTTCCCTCATCAGACACTGTAAAGATCAGACTGCCGGCTAGATGTCATTTAGTTTTAACTGAGCCCTAATAGAAGAGACTGTGTGGGAGTTCAACAGTGGTGCTCCCCTGTAATCATAGCACTAAATGGCTGAAATAAGAGGGCTGAGTTCTAGGCCAGCCTGGGCTAAGATAGTGAGACCCTATCTCTAACACCCCCTTCCCCACAGAAGGCCATTTAACAGCCACCAGAGCACTGTCTACTGTGGGGGACCTGTAGGCATAAGGTTATTGTGTGATTCAAACACTGATTTCTGTGCCTCCATATTTGGTTGCAATCCTTGTTCTGAGAATCTCCTGTCTCAATGTTGTGTAAGCACTGCTCCCCAATTGTCCCCAGAGATGCCAATAAAGCAGCTTACATCCAATTGCTGGGATGGGTGGGGTGGGAGACAATAGGGCTGGACTTCCTGCCAGCCAGGCAGGGAGGAGTTAGAGGAGGAAGTAGGGGATTCAGCCACAGGTAGAGGTCCAAGAGACAGCAGAACGGAGCTGGGACAGGGAAAGCTACAAAGTGCAAGTATCTCTGGGATGTACACTGGGAGGAAGCCAGATTAGTTTAGAGGATTAAGAACAGAGTAGTAAGTGCTCAGTTCCTGTGAAGCTTGTTTAAATAATATAATAGAACCTCAATTATTTGGGTGATAGCCAGGTTAAGAGAGAAACAAACACCGTTTTATAAAAATAACTGTAACAGGGACGAGGCAGGAGTTGAGTGGCATGCAGGGGCCCGAGGGGCTGGCTTTCCCAGCAGCAGGCTCTGTAACGGCTGACTCAGGTTTAGGATTGTCTAACTTGGGCTCTTCATGTGAAGGATGAAGGTATGAATGAAAGGGACAGATGAATTCTGAGGGTCTATTCAGCATTCTCCGTCTCTCTCTTTCCTTTTTTGTTTTTGTTTTTCCTGAGGCAGGTTTTCTCTATGTAGCCTTGGATGTCCTGGAACTCACTCTGTAGACCATGCTGGCCTCGAACTCAGAGATCCTCCTGCCTCTGCCTCCCGACTGCTGGGATTAAAGCTGTATACCACCACTGTCAGGGTGGTTTTTTGAGACAGGCTTTCTCTGTGTAGCCCTGACCATCCTGGAACTTACTCTGTAGACCAGGCTAGCTTCAAACTCGGAGATTCACCTGCCTTTGTCTCCTGAGTGCTGTGTCACCACCACCTGGCAGGTGCTCTCTTTCTACAGGAATGGTTGCTGGGGCTGGGGAGATGGCTCAGCAGTTAACAGCGCCTGTTGTTCTTGCAGAAGACTGGGGTTCGATTCCCGGCACCCACATAGCAGCTTCTAACCATTTATGACTTTATGACTCTAGTTCTAGGGGATCAGGTGCCCTCCTCTGGTCTCCAAGGGCACCAGGCATGCACAAGGTGGCACATACATACATGCAGACAGAACACTCACATGTGTAAACTAAACAAACAAACAAAAAAAAAAAAAGGAAAAAAGAAAGAAAGGAAAAAAGAAGTGAGTTGCCTTTTGAAGTTATATATTATTTTTATTTTATTTTTTTGAGTCAGAGTCTCACTGTGCAACCCTGGCTGGACTAGAGCTTTCTATGTGGACCTGGCTAACCTCAAACTCATAGAGATCTGTCTGATTTCTGCCTGTCAAGTGCTGATATTAAAGGGGTGCTCCACCATGCCTGGCTTTATAGCATCGTTTTGACAGTTAACCTCCCCTAAAACAAAACAAAACAAAACAAAACAAAAAAACAAACAATAAGGCCTGAGGTCCTGTGTGGGGATCAGGAACCGGTGGAGGGTTGAGAGATGAGTGATGACGCCTACGAAGAATCCCAGGAATCAGACTTGGGAGACCAGACTCAAGCTGCAGACCTAACCTTATTATGTGGTATAAAAGCCTTTATAGATTGAAGGACTAATCAGATCATCCCATGTTAGCCTCAAGCACCATAGCAATCAATCAGGTTGGCGTAAACTATAAGGAAATGTAGGGGTAGGAGCTGCTCACTCGCCGTTCCCTATGGGCCTCCATGAGGTTATCTCCACACTCCCCACAGCCTTCATTTGCTTGGGGCAGACTGAGGGTGCGCGATTTCCATGGACTCCCTGGGAAGCTGATGGCAGGTAAGAGAGACTCCATGCAAATGAAACAACCTAGGTGTGAGGTGAATGCTCTCAGAGGCCTGCTTCCAGCTTTCCATGGAATTTTCTTGCTGCAGAAGATTATTTATTTGTTTAGTGCTGCAGGTGGTCCACTCGGATGATTAAGAATGGCACGACACAATGAACAATGATGTCCCCAAAAGGACAATGGAACCAAATAGCAGGCCTAGGTTTAGATGAATCTAAGGCCTAAAATAGAGGGGTCCATGCTAGCATCAACCCCTTTGTACAAAGACCCCTAAATAAAAATATGAACATCACCAGTACCCTTAAGACAAGAATGGAGCATATTTCTCAGGGTTTTTAAATATTTATTTATTTATTTATTTATTTATTTATTTATGGTCTCCTGTTACCTGTTATAGTCTGGTCTGTGCACTAGCTGTTCAAAGGAGAAGGCTATTTTGTAGGCTACAGCATCGTTTTCAGTCTGTTTGTCTATCTTGGTACCCTGGGTGGTTTGCCCTCTAGCACGAGAAGGGAAATGTGTGCACCTGGGCACTTGGGCAAATATAAATATAATCACTAGTTAATGGTTTCAGCCATGGCAACACGGACTGCACAACGGGTTCTAGGCACACTTGGGGTTCGCTGCTTACAGAACCGGAACATTTATTTCCCTCTTGGACTTGATGTGATTCTCACTGAGGGTGAGGTCTGTTTTCTGACAGAAGAAATATTGACAGGAGTCACCACTTCTAAGCGAGGTGCTTGGGCAGGGGAATCACTTCAGTTTCCTATGCCTTGATGCCCTCACCTGGAACGGAGAGTGATTCCCGGTACATACCTCCCCCAGGGTGTGATGAGGTGAGCACGTGGATGTCGGCTCTGTGCCAGGAACACAGTGAGTACCTCAAAGCTTTTTGTGTTCCTGGCATCACCAGCATCATTATTTTAGAAATTGGAGGACTGAGGTGTTGGTGTCCTCCCCCAAGATCATGCTGGAACACGAGTCTCCGCTGACTCAGGGAGGTGGGGCTCTGCAAAGTAATTAGGCCACGAGAGTGGGCACCTCCCGATGAGATGCGTGCTTTGCTAAGAGACTGAGTTTCCTTCCTGTGTCTCTGCAGGGCGAGGGCTCAGCAAGAGCACAGAGCCGTGAGGAGAGGGGTGGTGGGCACGTGTGCACATTTTCCTACACACTCCAAGTGCAGTAAGGAAACTACTGCCTGCTCCCTCTAAGCAGAAGAGAACCCTACTCAAGTCTGCCCCTGCTCCCCCCCAAAACACACACTCTCTGCTTAAAGTAATACATCAAAGCTGAGGCTATGTAACTTGAAGTTTTGAGAAATGCCCAACTGTGCATGTGAACTTTCCCCCTCCCTCTTCAAGCATCTAAGTTAATTCAGAACTATGGTTAGATTTAAAAAAAAACTAGTCATATGATTTTTTAAAAAAAAATTGGAACAACAACAAAAAGAAAGAAAGAAAGAAAGAAAGAAAGAAAGAAAGAAAGAAAGAAAAGGGCAGGTCAAATGGCTCCGAAGTTAAGAGCATTTGCTGCTTTTACAAAACTCCTGGGTTTGGTTCTTAGCACCCCTGGGTGGCTCGCTGTTGTCTGTAACTCCAGCTCCCCAACGCCCTCTCCTGGCCCTCATTGGTACCATACACATAGGTTGTGCATATACGCAGGCAAAATTGAACTCAAACACATAAAGTAAATCTTTTTAAAAAAAAGTAATTAAAGAGCTAGCAACAACACTGTTGAAATTGAGTGAAATAAAATCACCCCCTACTGTTGGTATTAAAAAGGACATTCCGAAATGTGACCACTGAGGGAAGGCAACTTTATGCTGATTGTGTGGCTTTTTATGGTGTGCAGCCTGTTTTTTTGTTTTGTTTTTTGTTTTTGTTTTTTGTTTTGAGACAGGGTTTTTCTGTGTAGCCTTGGCTGTCCAGCTGTCCTGGAACTCACTCTGTAGAGCAGGCTGGACTGGAACTCACGGAGATTCACCTGCCTCTGCCTCCCGAGTGCTGGGATTAAAGGTGTGCGCCACTATAACATTGTAACAAACACCATTTCATCAACTGTTTGCCCGATTCCTACAAAAGGGGCTAAAAATGCTAAATATTCACTTCTGTCTGTGTAACTCAGTCCTGGTCTATGACACTTAGGGAGATAAGAAGCCCCCATCCCCCTTTATTTTAGGTACTGTCCTATTGAGAATGTGATGTGTAGAGTTGTGGCAGCTCTCCTTGTGGTCAGAAAACCTTCAGCTTGAAGCTAAAAGGGAAGACAGGGAAGATGAAAAAGAGTCCTCATGACAAAAGTGTTCATGGGGAAATACAACACACACATCTTCTTACTCCAGATAGGGAGCCCAGGACAGACCAAAATACAGATAGTACCAAAGTCCAACTTGGTGGACCAGTGGGTTTTATTGGGGTTTCTTACTGCATTATGGGTGCTTACAGGAACAGAAATACCTCAAAGAAAGCTGCATCACCAAGTTCACCCCAGCATGGGTGATGGCTCATGGGATGGGAACCCAGAGTACATCGCACAGCTTACAGGCTTCTCAATGGAGAATGTCCTTCCCAGTTGACTCAGTTGGTCTAAATTGCTGCCAGGCAGCTCAACTGGTTTCTCTTTCTTGGAGAGTAGCTAGTCTGGTTTCTTCTTTGCAGCTTGGCACATCTGAGAGTGACTCTGAGCTATCTTTATTGTTTACTCTAGGGGTGGGAGGGGCCTAGTGAATTTGGTCAGTTTCAGGGACTTCCTGAAGTTGAGTTGTTTACCTTTTGTCTTAAGGAACATTCCTGCAGGATAGAATGTTTCAATGTAGGAGGAAGCTGCTACCTAACAGCCTGCCTTTTCGATAGCTCCTTTGAGCTGAGGACACTGACTTCTATATTAAATAACAAATGTCATCGGGTATATAGGTTTTTTTCTCCTTTTGATAACTGAACACGTATACTGGTAGAATTTTATTTTTTAACACTTCAGTGCTTTTTTCCCTATGTTTAAGTAAGTTGATCTTTTGAACTTCCTCTTTCCCTACAAAGTGTCAACCACTGAGGTTTCCATGGTGATTTCTGAGGGTGGAGAGACGCTGCTACACTGCCTTTCTAGGAGACCATTGATGCTCCTAACAAAAGTAAGTATAAGACATACTACGCTAGGCAAAGACTTCAGGGCTCAGTGGGTAAAGTTGATTGCAGCCAAACCTAACAACTGGGGTTCTACCCTGCGGACCCAGATGTGGAAGGAAAGAACTTAACCCCTCTAAATTGTCCTGCTTAGCACAGGTTCCATGGCACACATACATACTTAACATGTGCACTAATACAGAAGAAAGAAAAACCCTGAGGTTCATGCTGGGAGGGAGGTGACACCAAGCAAGCAGCTGTGTCTTCTCCTGGGCGGATGGGTCTTGTGGAGCCTTAGGTGGCTGAGGATGATGAGTGACCTTCACCAAAGCACAGTAACAGCAGAAACGATGCACTAAACCGAATCTGCAACTGACCACAGCTTCCTGGGCTTTAATGTTAAGCTGACCTGAAATTACAGAATGGCCAACAACTGATTAGGGTCTAATGATACATCTGAGTGCATAGAGGAAAAAAAAAAAAAAAGAAAGATTGGTTTAAAGTAAGGGGCTGGGTCACACTTATATGCTATAACTACTTACGCTTTAAAATGGTGGCCTAGAAAGCAACAGCTCAGTCAGTGAAGTGGCTAGTGTAAAAGCAGAGCTAAGTTCAAGTTCCTCACATGCACAACACAAAGCCTGGCATGGGGGGAGGTGCCTGTGACCCCAGCCTTAGAGAAGAGGAGACGGGAGGACCCCTGGGGTTTGCTGGCCAGACAGTAGTAGAAGCTTCCCTGTGAACTTGTTCCTGAACACAAGTAAATGTGCATACACATGCACACACACTTGCATATTTATGACACCTGTCAGAATAGAGTAACCAACGCTGATGCTGGTGGCAGCTGGCCTACCCCTTTCCCTGGGCCCCTTGATTCATGACCTTGTGGCCCTGTAGCAATCACCTTCTATGGAAAACTTAGGGTTGATCATGACGTGTACCTGGCAGTAAGGCAAACGGAAATGGAAATGGAAATCTGTTTCTAGAAAAATGCTTTCCTTTCAAACATTTGGAAAAATCAAAGTCCCCAGACAAAGGTTTTGGTTTGCTAATGATGTGACCGGGCCTGGGGAAGGCAAGGTGGTGTAGAAGGAAAGCATAAAACACAAGGTATTGATACTAAGCTGCACCCAAGACTCTCAGGCCTCAATCTGCCTCGTCTTTCAGGAACCATGGCCTGCTCTTAAACCAGTTTCTTGTTTCTTTTTTTGAAACAGAGGTCTTACTCTGTAGCCTCACTGTCATGGTGGTCCTCCATCTTGGTTTCCAAAGTGCTGGGAGGGACTGCAGGGACATCAGGTCGATCCCTAGCAAGCACCTCAAGGAAAAACAAAACAAAACAAACAAACAAACAAACAAAAAAACCCGGCTGCCTTTAGGTCCTTTGACGTCTTAACTTTGGTGAAAGATTTCTGGTTGGAGAATGTTGAGTCTTGCTCAACAAGAAGTTTCTGGCCATCTTGACATTCCATTTCCCCACCTTCCCAAAGCCTTCCTTTGAATGCCTCTGGGGCAGCCATTCCTGACTCAAGGTCAGCCTAGAGTCCCACTCGGGAAGAGCATTTCTATGGTGAAGAATTTGCTTGCTGCTTGCCAGGGCCTGTGCTAGCTTCAGAGCTACCCAACATGGCTTTTTCAAAGGGGAGCTCTCTGGGCCCTGTACCTGCCAACAGGAGGTACTCAGTGGTGTATGCGTAGGTACGAGTCGGTGGGGACAAGAGAAGTGCAGAGGAGTGAGTTCTGATGACACTGGACTCCTGCTTCCCCCGGCTCTGAGAACCCCACATATGAATTGCACCATCTCTTCTCACATAGGCAGTTAAAGCACTTTACACACATGCTAAAAATTCTTTCAAATAAAAATTTATTTTGCAAATCAACATTCACTTTCAAATATATTTTCTCTATAAATACACTTTTTTTTGGTATTAGGTTTATTTGTAATTCATTAGTGGCAAAAGAATGGTATCATTTTACAATGGGTGGAATTAACAGTTTAGGTACAGTAGCTCCTAATAGAAGGTATAGTCTGGTTTCATACATTCAACCTGAACCATCAGGAAGGTGCATTAGCCACACAGACACAAGTCTTTTATTCTAGATAATAAAATATATTCACTCTATACAATAATAAAATATCATCGAATATTTGCTGAGGCAATTAAAATGACCTGGATTATCATCGAAGGAATGTAAGTGCAAATCCATAAGAAGATATTTTTCTCAATACAATTCCAAGAAGGCTGAATGCTTTCAAATATCTTACATACACAAAGAATAAATTATTCTCGGTTAACGCATTTTTGCCCAGTGCCATAGAAGCTGTAACGACTTTGATCACCTCCGAGTCCCAAGTTTTCTAAGGCAGGTTTCTTTCACTCTTGGCACACAGCACACAGGGGTTGGGGGAGGGGAGTACTCGCAGTAGTGAGGAGGTTCCCAGGCAGAGGCTCAAGAAGGAGGGACTTGATGAACCAAGGGAAGAGATGCCAAGGCATAAGAAGATGAGGTGGCCCAGGCCCCGGCTTGCTGTGCTCAGGATCCTGGTGCTTAAAGCACTCAGAGTCAGACTCCAGCAAGACTTTGGCGTGAGCGAGGAGGCCTTTCTTCTTGGAAGTGACTTTCTAGCTGAGGTGCTTCTGATACTTGAAGGGAAAAGCGTGTTGTCATATACAAGCAAGAAAAGCAGCCGGAGGACTAAAAGCAGTACAGAAATCATAGCAGGAGTCTCCAGAAAAGAGCACAAAGGAGTGAAATTAGATTTGCAGCTCTTAAAACAAACAAACAAACAAACAAACAGCCAGATGGAGCCAGGCATGCTGACTAATGCTTGTAATCCCAGCACTTGGGAGGCTGAGGCAGGATGACAGAACATTCAGGCCTGTGGTTTGGTCCCCAGCAAGTACCACAAGAAAAAAAAAGGGGGGGGGGGCGGGGACAGAAAGTACAGCACCCAGCAGGAAGGCAGAGGGACCTTTTTAAGAAAGATGAAAGAGTGGAGAAAACAATTGCCCACTGGACTCTTCTAACTCCTGTAGCTACTGTCAATGTGCCCACAGGCTGGCCTCAATGCCTGGAAACCTGCCAGGCATTTCCTAAGAGCTCCAAAGCTTCAGCATGTTTCAGGGTAGTGTCGGTCACACCATCCCCACCGTGCCTGTGTCCAAAGCAGCAATCGTGTATTTATAGCTCAGCGCTTTTCAGCTCCACTAGGAAATCAAGGGGACAGAGTCCTGAACTCTCCTAAACTTCAGATACGCGTGCCCCCCCACACCCTCAACCACAATAACATTGTAATGTGCTACAGAGAACTCTAGAGCAAAATCAAAGACGACACAAGCCCGCCGAGAACAGGGGCAGTGTGGACACTTCAAGCAGACATGAGGATGTGTTCCCTAAAGAATACTTGATCAGGGCATGAGGAAATGTACCCTCTATTTTTAACCTATCCAATATTGTAAAACCTAACTGCACACGGTACTTTTTCCTCCCAGGAGTTGGTCTTTATTAAGAACACATGGGCTTTGAGCTCATTCTCCAAAGCTGTGCTGACATGAAGCAGTTAACTGAGGTGGCACCGTGGAGGCCTGCAGTGTGTAAGGCAACTGCTGGATGGGCCGTCTTTGGGGACACTTCTGAAAGGGGGAGAGAACACATCAGCAAAGTATTTTATCAGGTGGTTGAGACTTTTTTTTTTTGGGTCTACTTGGAAAGGATAAACTCCTATTTCACCCTGATATTGTTCTAAAACAAAAGCACCGGTTTGCATAGTATGTGGGGCTCAGAATCTTTTTATGCAAATGTTTTCTAAAGAGGCGAGGGCTTAATGATTTCTCAAACTTGGAAATTACATCCAAGGAACAAAAGGTGGATTTTATTTTTAGCAGTGTGGCTGGAACAGTGACAAGGGTTGATTTATTCTACCAATCTGACAGCACAGGCTCTTGCGGTTTCTGCACCGTGCGCCAGCTTGTGCGTTTGTGCCTGTGCGGGGCAAGCCAGGAAGGGTCCCCAAGTGTCACGGCTTCCTAAATGCTCACGCTCATCTGCGTGCCAGCAATTTAAACAAGAGGAGAACACACTTCTCCAAAACAACCGCTGCACCAGGATTTGTTTGTTTCAAATGTAGAGGTGAGGTGGGTGTGAGGACGGCTTCAGCCACAAAAGAAATGGATGCAGAGAAGGCCATTGCCAGGCCTGGGAGCTCTCCCACTGGGCAAGGGACAACCTGAGCTTCTCACAGGCAAAGGTGTCCTCATCCTAAAAGCTGAGCACACTGTCTAGGTATCCCACAGGAGGAAAGTGCAGCGTGTCATTTGATACAAAGCAGGTGGAATTCACCAGAAGGAAGTTCACGCTAAACCACACACCCAAGCAGGGTTTCATTTCAAGAATTACAAGTTTTCTAGGTAGGTAATGCCACCTACCTAGAGTGTTAAACTCCCACATCATGAAGGAAAGGAAGAGGAAGGGAGAGGGAGGGGAAGCTAAGTGTGCTGAAAGGTAAAGATGGGCGGCACTGAGGCAGGACTGGGAGTTCCAAGCCAGCCTGGGCTAAATAGCAAGACCTGGTCTCAGAACCAGAAACACTTGAGTGGCAGGCAGAAAAAGCACTTGTGCTAGAATAACAAAGCTCATTAGGTACCGAGACTTCCAGCTGCAAGCCACATTAACAACGCTACTAAGACAATGAAAACCCAAAGACAAAGGCCCCTAAGGTGTATCATGGTAGCTGCATCATTAACGCTGCAGCTGCTGAGCAGAGGCGAGGCTGCACCGCCAGGAGTGGCTGTTGATAAGGCACAGCAGGGCTGGTGTTCTGGGTTGAATTCCGATGATTCTTTAGATTTAAAGCTACCTTGTTTTCAAAATGGGTTCCTAAGTTCTCCATATTACAAACTCTTAAAGTTGTAGCAAATTGTACCAGTATTTATTTTTGTCATACACTGCAGGTTAGACCAAGTCCATTGGTCTGGTTGAATGGAGTCTTGAAAGCGTCCACATTGCTCAGCCAAAAAACCCAACTAAACAGAGATGCTCCAAAGATTGATTAAGAAATCCTTCTTCACCTTGGCTGTGGGTCCACAGATTGCAGAAAAATAAATAATATGCATGATGTCAAGTTAGGATTAATACGTGAAACAAAAAAAAAAAAAAAAGAGGGGGTGGAGGTGGGCCAACAATCTTGTACTTTTAAGGCAAAACAATAAAAATTTCTTTAAATAGACACTTTATTATATCCACAGGCGATAAAATCCCAGAGCTACTGTTAGACAGGTAAACACAGACCCTGCAAGAAAAAAACAATTAAGAGACTGTTAGCCCCTTAAGTCACTCTTAGGGATTTTCTTTTGCTCTGTTCCAGGTGTCAGAGCCACTTAGAGGACTGCGTGAGGAGGGATGGCTGGCTACTTAGTAACCTAGTGCATGTGTGTACGCGCGTGCGTATACACACACACACACACACACACACACACACACACACACACCCCTTCCTCTCTCCTTGTGCCAGTCAAGACCTGGAAACAGTATACTGACTGACGGGTTGCAATCTGCGAAACACTGTTTATTAAAGAATAAGCCTCCACTTGGCAACTGGCATCTGTCAGGTACCATGTGAGGTACCCAGGTGTCCAGTAGTCAAGAAGACACTTCAATACAAGCTAGAATCACAACAACAGTAGGATCAAAGTGCACATCTGTGTGCTATGCATGTCACTATAAGGAGCAAAATCCACTGTTAAATACTGCTATAATTTTAACATACTTTTTTTTTTGTTTTTGTTTTTCGAGACAGGGTTTCTCTGTGTAGCCTTGGCCATCCTGGACTCACTTTGTAGACCAGGTTGGCCTCGAACTCACAGCGATCCACCTGCCTCTGCCTCCTGAGTGCTGGGATTAAAGGCGTGCGCCACCACACCTGGCTAACTTTAACATCCTTGATTAATCTGAAATGTTAGAACTAAGTTGAAATAGTGATTTTTTTAAAGCCAATATTCTTTCTTTGGCTTAAAAATTACAAAAGCAAAAATAACTTCTTTACAAGATTGTCCTGTGGCTGGAGAGATGGCTCAGTACCTGCAAGCTGAGTCTGAGTCCCCAGAACCCATTGTGAAAAGCTGTGTATGCACTAACGCCAGCTCTGCCTGTGCATGGGTGGGGGTAGGGTGGGGAGGGCAAATACAGGATTGTGGGTGCCACAAGGGAACGAAGTAGGGAGGGACAGAACAGAGAAGCCATGTCATCCTCTGGCCTCTGCAGGTGCACACATGGGTACCAGCCCCATAAAGTGTCACCAAGGAAGTAGGATGGCCAAAAATCAAAGGTCTTCCATTTTATGTATAAGCTATTCCCTGTACAGAACTTCACTGAAATCCCTAAGCCACCAAGGAAGGACAGCATCTTACCTAAGTTGAGGTCCCATCAATTGTAAAGTACAGGGGTATCTTTATTACTAAGGAAGACAAATGCAAATTAAAGGAGGTACTCTACCTGTTGGGACCCACAGGATAGGCTGCAACAAAAATATGTTAAGGCAGGAGAAATGGTGTCAGCCAATGACATGCGCTGCCCGCCCTTGAGCGATTTATGACTCTAACTTTGTTCTATTCAATTGTTTTAAATACTTGGCTGTGAAGCATCTTACCTGCTAAGTATTTGATTGTATCGAGCTTGTGTGCCTCCAGCATGGTCTTGAGGCCAGCCACCTCCGTCTCTATCTTCCGGTCTGTCTGGGTCAGGGCTCTATCTTGCTGGGCGTGCTTTTAAAGCAAAGAGGTTGAGAACATTAGAGCCTGTGGGTGTTGCTCTGACTCAGGGCTCTTTCTCAGTGGGGTGTGGCCCTGGCTTGTCAACTGGAGCTGGGATTTAGCCCCGGCTCTGCCAATCTTGGGCCACACCGCACTGTCCGGGGCCTTACCGTCTCCTGCCTCAGCTTCATTCTGTATGGCAAAAGGGAATTAAAAACAAAGGCCGGGTGTGGTGGCGCACGCCTTTAATCCCAGCACTTGGGAGGCAGAGGCAGGCGGATCGCTGTGAGTTCGAAGCCAGCCTGGTCTACAAAGCGAGTCCAGGACAGCCAAAGCTACACAGAGAGACCCTGTCTCAAAATAAATAAATAAATAAATAAATAAATAAATAAAAAAAATAAAAACAATAAAAACAAAACAAGCTAACGAGCCACTGTTGGTCTGGCCTCCACAAGAGCTATTGAGAGAACCGTGAAGAAGCTTCTGAGGGCCAGAGACTGCTTGCGACACTGTGGCACTATGAGGCAGTGGCGTCTAGTTCCTTGCTAGCCCCTGCAGGGGACAATGACCTCAAAAGTTCTGCTCAGAAATGAACAAGGCCTTAGATTTGGTAGCAACGGCACTGTCTCCATACTATTTCTAGCCTCATCTTTCCAGGCTGTCCTCTCTCACAGGTCAAACATCAAGTGTTTTATTAACACGAGGCTCAGCCACCAGGAGCTGACTTATGCCCTTCCAAACACGAGACAGCTCCAGGCTACACATTTAACCTTCTGTGGGCAGTGACTCTGCCTGGTATGCTGATGCATAAAGACGAGAACATTCTATTGAAAATCCAAAGACAAGTCGTTTCTTACTAACATCAATGCAGGCAAATAATAAGGAAATGGAGCCATTCCAGAGGGAGATCCTCGTATCCTGCGGATGTCACCTGCAGCACAGGTCTTAGGCAACCCAATATGGGTATGCCCTGCCCCATAAGCTACATACACACTCTAATGCTAAGCTATGCAATGTATGTGGAAACACACACACACACACACACACACACACACACACACAGAGGATTTAATTCAGGCTGTAAATTAAAAATACAAGGAATGTCTTATATTTTGCCATTTGTCAATCACTGAGGTTTAACATGACTCTGTTTTGATAAGTCTGAAAGTCCTACGTTACTCAACTACTGGCTGTTTGCCCCCAAAGAACCCAGAGCAGAAAATCTAAAACAATGTCTAGCCATGCACGCTTATCACATTTTATAAAGCAGCCAAGTGACAGAAAGAACTCTAGCGTGCATCAACGGAGGGATGAATGAGGTGTGATAGACAGCCCGACAGAACGCATCTCTGTCTTAAGAGAAGGAAGTTCTGCCATGTGCAGTGACATGGACGGACCCAGGGCGAGCCACTAACTGAAGCCAATCGGGTGACAGACACCACCTGACTCTACTTACACAAGATTATCTAGAAGAGTAAACACAGGGAAGCAGAGATGGGGTTGTTGGGGCTGGGAGAGAGAGAGGTTGTTGTGGGTGGAGAATTAGGGTGTAAGAGGCACAGTTTTGGGGGCTGGAGAGATAGCTCGATGAATAGTGCGTTTGCCACTCAAGTATGAGAAGCCGAGGCAGGACCCATGCAAAAGCCAGGTGTGCAGGCGTGTGCACACGCCCCAAAGCCATGCATGGGGAGAAGCAAAGATGAACAGGATGACAGAAAAGTCAGCCTCAGTCCTTACCAGGGACATTATTTCTGTCCTCAGCTCCAGCATCTTCTTCTCGTTCAATGAATACTGAAACAAACATGCAGCAAGATTAGCATCTAGCCCATTGTCTTCCCGGTGCCTTCAACGTTCAGTCCTCACTGCTTCCCGGGACATCTAACAGGAGACTGTCACCCTGCGTCACCGCAGCCCGCCTGCTCTTTCTTTGTAGTTGAGACTTCTTACTTATACTCACTGACTGTGCTGGCTGATTTAATATCGACTCGACACAAGCTACAATCTTTTGGGAAGACGGATCCCCTGTTGTGGGAGGGCCCAGTTCACTGGGCTGCTGGTTGGGTTCTCTAAGAAAGCAGGCAGCATAAACCACGGGGAACACACCGGCAAGCAGCACCCCTCCATGGCCTCTGCATCAGCTCCTGCCTCCAGGCTCCTGCCCTGACTTCCTCAGAGGGTGACTATAGGCTGTAAGCGGAAACAAACCCTTTCCTCGCCAGGTTGCGTTGGTCACGGTGTTTCTCACAGCAACACAAAGGAAACCAAGACACTGTTGATGTGTGGCCCCTTTCTGCTTCTCTTTGCTCTTTCTTGTTTTATCTCTTGGCCATAATACCACCAGGTCCTGCCCACAATTAGAACAGCATTTCCTGGGCCCCAGTTATACGGGTATTGATCAATGTGCTTTTGGGTTTGGGAGAGCCAATAAAGGGGAGGGGCACTACTAATTTAATTGAGGAACGATGCTCCCATAATTAAAAGCAGAACAGACATCACTGACATTTACAGAAATGAGGAGAGCAATAGCTCAAGAAATACGATTCTGTATCAAGATATACTGTTGTTACAAAGGATAACTTGGATACAGGAGACACAGCAAAGCTGGTCAGCTCTGTTGACGATAAAATAAAAACCATGCGTGTTTCCGTAATAATGAGCATTCGTATGTAACTTTGCAAATGGCAACCTACAGTGCAAATGAACATTTTAAAGACAACATTGTTACGGAGTAAAATGTTAATGCCTTGGAGTACCTAGAACATTTTTAGCTATAAAATGTTGTCTTCAAACCACAGGGGCAATAAATGTAAAAATGCATTGATTAGATGTAAAATCTTGTCCCCAAACTCCCGAATCCTGAACTAAGGACCAGCCCAGTGACTAAGGACCCTAACTGATTACATAAGCTCAGAGGATTTCGGATCAGTGTCATTCATCACATCACCACCAGAGGGCAGAGTGGAACTCAAAGGTCTGTACACCTTTAAGTTCAAACAGCATTAACAAATACACAAGGAAAAGAAAGGCCTGCATCTCGACACTGTCACAATTATCAAAATGATACTTCTGTGGCCTATATCCTGGAACTCCAGAACCGCAGTGGTCACACATTTACTAGTGGCACCACACTGTGCTGCCCTGTGCTTCAGAGCGGCAAAGCTGGCGTCCTCACTCAGCAAATCCCATGCAGCTCCCAATCTCTGAGACAGACTTCTTTCCAGCGTGGGTAAGCACAAGCACATTACCATCTTTTTAAGCCAAGTGGACTGCAGTGAAACCCAGCCCAGAGTTTCTCTTTCAGACACCAGTCAAGGAGGTTGTTGAAGGTGTCAGTGATTGTTGGGTGATTAGATCTTTGCACCTGAGCAGTACCATAAGACTGTGAACGCAGACAATGGGCTTGGCAGTTATTTTGTATAACAAAGCTCAACTGAGCTCCAGGGGCAGCTCTGGCTACACTCACACACTTGTCTGGGTTCCAGGATTGTGTCATTCATCACTATGACACATTCTGACGGGAGACAGACTGAAAAATGACAGGAGGGCGAAGAGCTGGGTGGACTCTTCTGCTGTACACGGTCCGGTTCTCGCTGGTGCAAAAAATGCCCATGTGCCCCAGCTTTCTTATGCTACAAGTAAGAACGTTACCTTCGCATGTCACTCAAGCTAAAGAGGGTCGGAGCAAGACAGGGAAACTCAGACGGGAATAAAAAATTGGCAGAATGTGGGTGATACTGTAGCCCAGGAAGAATGTGCAGGTGAGCGTGTGTGTGTGTGGTGTGTACTGCGGTTCACTGGCAACGCAGCAGAAAGTGTGAGGCCCAGAGTTTGAGTATCAGAACTGATTAAAAAAAAATAAAATAAAATCCACCAGAGCAACCCAATATATATCCCTTAAAACACACAACCATTTTACAGTATAGTATAGTATAGTATAGTATAGTATAGTATAGTATATATAGAAATTTGCTTTACTAGGCTGGCCGTGGTGGCGCATGCCATTAATCCCAGTACTCGGGAGGCGGAGGCAGGTGGATTGCTGTGAGTTCCAGGCCAGCTTAGTCGAGTACAGCCAGGGCTCGTTACAAAGAGAAACCTTGTCTCAAAAACACCAAAAAGAAAGATGCTTTACCAAAGTTTAGCATAGAATTTTAATATAATAGCAATATTACCCAAGTCAAAAAATCAGCTAACTTTTGAAAAGTTAGGGGCTGTGGGATTTAATTAGTACTAAATAGATTGAGTGTAATTGTCTTACTGACATCTACATAAAATATAATCTATTATCTTTGAAATAAAGGTTCAAATTCAGTTTGACCAACTCTTTAAATATTACTCTTGAAACCGAATTTAAGCCCCGCTCTAAAACGTAATTAATATTTGAAATCAAGTTGTAAACTCTCAAAAGTGGACAAGCATCTAATGATATTTGTGCCCTGCATATAAGATTAAGACTTCAACAAGCATTCCACTTTAAAAAGATATAAATTAATAATTTACTTTTAGTAAAGAAACATACCAATTCTTTTACTCTGCTCTTTTCTAGATTGAAGTTTAATTTGGTATCTGTCCGGACTTTGATCACTTCATCCTGGTCAGAGGGCAGATGAAAAAGAAAATGTAAAAGCCAGTATGAGAATCTGAAGCCTGGGACCTGCCTGATGCCTAACCCAAGGGAGCCAGGCCAGCAGGGACATGCCAGAGGCTTCAGAGAAACCTCCCAGTTATCTGAACAGAGGATCCCCCTCAACCCCAACATCAGCTTGGTAGTTTATAACCTCCCCTCTGGCATCTGAAATTCTTTTTTTAAAAATTTGATTTATTATGTATACGGTGTTCTGCTTGCATGTACGCCTACATGCCAGAAGAGGGCACCAGATTACACTATAGATGGTTGTGAGCCACCATGTGGTTTCTGGGAATTGAACTCAGGACCTCTGGATGAACAGTCAGTGCTCTTAACCTCTGAGCCATCTCTCCAGCCCCTCATCTTTAGAGCATTTCAGAAAGCAGAGATGGACCAGAGGAGCCCATACTCAACTCTGTTATGTAACGCTCTCACTAAGCCATCTAAGTCTTTTCTAACACCAGTGTTCTTTATTGGTTTACAAAGTAAGCAACAATTGGGCCAGCAACCATCTAAACCCACAGAGAATCCTACAAAGCTGCCCTCTTCTAGAAGGCTCTCGGGGATTTGCATGGCCGCTCTAGAGCAGTTTTGGTTTACAATGATTTAGCGAGGCTTGGTGGCAAACCCAGGCACTCAGGAGACACAGGATGAGCTGGGGAGCTGGAGTTACACACAGTGAGACCCTGTCTCAAGGAAGACAAATACACCCTCTTACAGCACAATTTCCTTAACGATGGGCATGGGTAATTAACACATCCCCCGAGGCGTGCTTTGAAAGTACATTATGCACATTCCACATAGAACTGAGGAGCTTTCCAGCATGTATGTTGTATTTATGATGTTTTACCTATTAATAAGTACATAAAATTACATATATGCCTGAGGACAAGAAGGAGAACTTACCATCACTTGTTGTTTTAACTGGTGTAGTTCGAGTTTTATTTTCTAAAAACACAGTAAGAAGAAGAAGAAGAAAAAAAAAGTCAAGGACATATGGCAGAGGAAAAACACAAAACAAACATCACAGCAAAGATTTAAGCACAAGTTCATCAACCCCTTCACTTACACAATGTGACTATGTTCAGGACACAGAACTACCCAAGCTGGGTGTCAGCGTGCAGCCTGTGATCTCAGTACTGGGACACTGAGGCAGGAGGCCGTGCAATGAATTTGAGGCCAGCCTAGGCTATATGTCAGTAGAATACCAGCTCGGGCTACACGAAAGGACTTTGTCTCAAAAAAATCAAAATCAAAACTAAGTAACTGAACAAACAGAAGCCCCTTTATAGTCATCCTATGCTGCAGGTGCGGCCCAGGAAAGCAGCCTGACTCCCTCTGGAGGATCCATCCACCGAGGAACAGCTATCTGTGACACACACATTTGTCTTCAGGGACCCTGTTTTCTTTTTAATTCCTCCTTTGCTTTTTCTTTCCACCAATTCTGCCCTCTACGAGCTGGGCTCAAAGACAACTGTGTGAGTTCAGCCATCAGCAAATGAGCCTCCCTTACCGTACTTTACCAAGACTGAAGATGCAAGCGAGATGCACAGACAGCACTTCCCTAAGCCGTGCACACAGCCGAAAGAGACAGAGTGGGCTGGTGGGCTCCCTCGCTCGGCAGGGAAAGCACTTGTCTTGCAAGCCTAAGAGCCTGAATTCAATCCCCCCAAACCCACGGAAAGGTGGAAGGGGAGGCCGAGCCCCACAAAGTCGTCCTGTAGCTTCCACAAGAATATGGGAATACACAAATGCACACACCCATTGTGTGTACACACACACACACACACACACACACACACACACAAAATGGGGCTGGAGAGATGGCTCACTGGTTAAGAGCACTTGTTCTTATAGAGGACCCAGGTGTGGTTCCCGGCACCCACACAGCAGCTCACAACCATCTGTAACTCCAATTGCAGAGGGCCTGACAACTTCTGGTCTCTATGAGCAGTGCACTCAAGTGGCGCGTGCGCGCGCGCGCGTACGCGCGCACACACACACACACACACACACACACACACACACACACAAAGGGAAAACACTCATGAACATAAAAAGACTTAAAAGGTAGGAAAGGGGCATTTTGTAGAACTACCTATTCCTAACACCTCAGACAGGGGTGGGGTGGGGGATCCCAATATCCACCACATTAGGATGCTGTGTACATTAATATAATACCGCAGACAATGAAAACAGAGGTTCTGTTATTGCAAGGCACACTGTACGCATCCATCAAACTGAGGGCTAGAAGGGGCAGAGATAGTGGAGCTTTTATCAGTGGGGGTCGAGGTTTCCTCTTGAGAGGAGGGAAAGTAGGAGCCTGGGCAGGATTTCCAGGGCTGGGAACGTTCTTATCATGATGTGCTCGCTGTGAGTTATTTTCTTGTGCCCTCCTAGGTGTGTGTGGCTCAACGTCTCAGCATGGGAATGTTATGCGTGGCTCTGTATTTTACCTCATTTTCTGCTCTGAGGGCTGAAAACTCACTCTTCTCTAAAATGATCATATCCTTTTTCACGTCGGCAATCTTAGACATTACTTGCTGAAGGGTGATTTCCTAGAAAAAGGGAGAAACAAAAAACATGGAATTGAGTCTGGCCCCAAACCCACTTCTCCTCACCTTTACCTGCTACCAGGGCTACAAAGAAACTCGAACAGCACAGTGTGGGTACAGAGGGGACTGGTAAGGTCACCCTCTGCTCCAAAGTGACAGAATAAGGAGAACACTCATCTGCAGAGAGAGCAGGCGAGTCACAGCTTAGTGGGAGGGAGGCCGCACTCAGGAACACCATACTGTCACCTACAGTGCTGGCCACACCTCCAGTCACTAGTGTGAGCTTGCCTGTCACGGTCAGTGTTGACACAGTGAGCATTCAAGCATAAGCCTATAATAAATAACTAAATATTTTTGTTACAATTTTTGCCTCTGAACTATACTTAAAATTATCATACATTTTTCAACAGAAGATTATCCAAAAAGCTGCTTGAGTACTTATTTCAAGTCATATCCTACTTTCGGATTTCCAGTGTGCCAACCCACCGTGCCCGCATTACCTGCTGCGCCTTGGTGACCATATCTTTATGGACGATATCCATATTCGTCTCTGTGATCTTGACCAATACAGACACAATGATCTCTGCTTGTTGAATGGTAAACCCTAGGCAAGCACACAGAAACAACCAGACTCAGAGGAAAACACAAAGACAAAGGCAAAGACATAGGAAACATTCATGTTCCTCTGAAGGTCTCAACTCAGAAGAAAAAGGAAAAGAACGTGGAGGTGGGAGGGTGAGGCTAGACCTACAGGCTGCGACATGTCTGCCACCCTGACAAGGAGGAAACACCTGATGTGTTTCAGCGGCTAGGTTCATCAGCGATCTCTAACGCTGTCCCCAGGTTCCAAGTCAAGAAAAGTAGGAACACTTAGGCTTATGAAGACAGCTTTACGTGCTCCCCTGCCCCTCGCCACCTCTAGTCTCTTCTCTACTTTTCTCTTAAATTCTAGGCTGAAAGACATTTTGGTGGAAAAGGCCTTGATGAGAAAAGCTGAACCAACTATTGCACAGCGTTTGCCCATTTCCCCAAAGCCCACTATCTACCACCTTATTGCATTTGATACCAAGAGGATCTTTGGGATCCTTTTCATGCCTGTGGTACAGATGGGCACAAACAGAAGCTGAGGAGGGCGGGGCCTATGCAACTACACAGCAACCCAAGGTGTCTGCCTCCCCCACAGAGGCACTGAGCCCTGCAGCTCACCTACAGGAAGAAGCTTTCCAGACAGTAATGCGTACAACTAGACAAATAAACTCAGTGAAGTGAACTCAGACGTGCTGATTTCAAAGGCATACTCTGTATTAGTTCAAAGCCTAGTTTCAGGAATATATGTGCATAGACAACTGTAATCAGCATATTTCTCTGAATACTAATTGTAAGATCATAGGCCAGGTTCCAGGCGCACTTTCAGGGGACAGCGTCTGTGTCACAACTGTTTTGGTCTGTGTGTGAGTGTGTGCGCAGGCATATGTGGAGAGCAGGGGTTGACAGCTGAGCGTCTTCCTCAACCACTCTCTGCCTCGTTTTTTTAGGTAGGGCCTCTCACTGGGCCTAGAGCGGGCTTACTCAGGCAGATGCCCTAGCCAGCCAGCTCTGCGGATCGCTGTCTCCCCTCCCAGTGAGGGGGTTAAAGGCGCATCATTATGCCTGGCTGTTTACATGCGTGCTAGGAAGCCGAGGTCAGGTCCTGGGCTAGTTAGTTTTCTGTCCGTGGTTACCCAGCGCCCTTTTTGGGCAGCTTACAACTATATACAACTCCAGTTCTGGGGGATTTGATGCCCCTCCTGGCTTCTGAGGGCACCCTCTCCACCACATGTATAAATAAAAATAAAACAAATGTTAAAAATTAAAAAAGAAACAAACACAAAAATCAAACCACAACCCAAAACAGGGCAGATGAGATGGCTCAGAGCATAAAGGCATTAGGAATCGTGATGTGAATTCTATTCCCAGAATCCACCGGGTGGAGGGAAGAACCAACTCCTGCAAGCTATCCTCTGACCTCTCCCCAGCCAAAGGAAACAAACAAAAACACCAACAAATCCCCAGACAAGCAAAAATGTAGTCTTTTCCTCAGAGAGAAACTATTTTCAAAAGTCTCCACTGTATTGATAAAACCAAAACTTCCTTAAGCAGAGGTGGGTGGGGTGGGGTGGGGAAAGCAGTTCAATTTGTAAGTGATTACCCAGCATGCACTATGCTCTATTCCCTAGCACTGTATACATTGTGCATGGTGGTCTATGCCTGTAATCCCAAGTAGAGGGAGGAGGATCAGAAGTTCAAGGTTACCCTCAGTTATACAGTACGTTTGAGGGCAGCCTGGGATAGAAAAGCCCATAAGTGTCTTTCTTAAGAAACAAACAAACAAACTTTAAAAAGAGGCTAATTCTCCGTCGTAGTTTCAGCTGTCAAGTGCACATACCCGGGAAG
Source organism: Acomys minous (assembly GCF_964271855.1). NCBI lineage: Eukaryota > Metazoa > Chordata > Mammalia > Rodentia > Muridae > Acomys > Acomys minous. Next base: position 50,820,563 of record NC_140490.1, on the reverse strand, counting down.
AGGGAGCAAACCTTAACTGAAGAACCACTTCCATGACCCATTGGCATGTCTGTGGGGGCATATTTTCAATTGCTAATTGATCTAAGAGGGCAAAGCCCACTGTGGGCAGCGTTACCCCTAGGCAAGTGGACCTGGGCTATTTAGGAAAGCATGCTGAGCAAGCCGGTAAGCAGCTTTCCTCCAGGGTCTCAAGTTCAGTGATGCCGTCCCTCAATGATGGAACTGTATCATGTAAGCCAAATAAACCCTTCCCTCTCCCAACTTGGTTTTGGTTATGGTGCTTAGCACAGCAACAAAAGCAAACTGGAACACTGACCAAAGGCTTCCTGACGGCTTAAGAGTCCAAAGAGAAATAACTAGGAAGGAAAGGAAGTACGAAAGCTGCAGTGACGTAAGGTGCAGCCAACGACCGGGCCTTACCATTTGCTTCAAGTAAGCACACCAGAGTGTGGGTGTCAAAGTAGAGCTTCCGGCTCACAGAGGAGGGCAAGCCCTCCTTTCTGTGCTCCAGCTGCCGGCACCCAGCAGACAGGCTTAGCTCTAGAAGGAAAAAAAAAAGAAGAAGGGAAGGTAAGCTCAGACTTAGCGGGAAACAATAGCTTTTCGATGCTACAGGTCATGTTCCAACACCACAGAAACCTCTCTGGTTATTACAGTGCCAGGATCCGCACGTATGACGTAACCCATTTCTTGTGTAAGATCCAATTGTTTCTTGTATGTTTAGAGTAGCTCACTCACTCATCTCCCACAGTCAACTTTCTCCAACCCAATCAGAAATTGTAGCCTAAAGCCAGAACGCCAACTGTCCCAGTCAGGGTCTCACTCTGCAGTCCAGACTGGCCTGGAACAAACTAATGGCCCACACTGGCCTCAAGCTCAGTAGTACTTCTGCCTTGCCTCACCAGTCTCCAAGTCCTGGGATCACAGGCTGAGCCACCACACCCAACCCCCCTCCCTGCACTCCAGTACTGCCCTAGACAATTAGAGATCTATTTTCTGTCCTACTGCCTGTATACTCTGTAGTTTTCACATGCATGGAGTCATGCAATGTGGTCTCAGCATGCTGGTCAATGGCCACCCACGTGGTAGGATGTGGCGGCACTTTATTTCTGTGTCACTGAATCCTACTCCACTGTCCAACCGTACCACAGAGTTCATCCACTTGATAGCTGAAGGGGGAGTGCTGGTTACACTTTGTGGCTCTCATGTATGATCCTGTGGCCACTGTTATGCCTGGCTTGTGCCTAATGACTGAGCCATCTTCCCAGCCTTTCGTCTACTTTAATTGGGCTTTGATCTTTCTATTACTAAACTTGAAGAGTTCTTCATATATTCTAAAAATAAGTTCCTTATCAGACATTTTGCAAATACTTTCTCCTGTTCTGTCAGTATTTATTTATTTTTTTAAACTAACTTTTGGAAAGTTCGATTTTGATGACATCCTAATAAACTATTGCCCCTTCTGCTGTTCCTACCCTTGATGCCATGTGGAAGAGAGGTCTGCCTAATCCAAGTGTATGAAGATTGACTCGCGTTTTCTTCTGAGGGGTTTCCAGCGCTAGCTCTTACACTGAGCTCTGTGATCCAGGGTGAGTGAGGTAGCTTTATTGTCCCATGTAGTGAGAATTTTAGTTTCTTAGAAACCCCAGTTATGGGAATGTTTTTGTTTTAACCCCAGGTGTAGGATTTGGGACTGTTTCGGACTGTCCACGACCGCTAACTATGATTTGTCTTGTGCTCTAGGAGGGAAGTGATTTTTGCCAGCTGAGGACAGTTTATATTTGGAATTCTGGGGATTCTTAAAAATGCCAGAGCCAGGAGAGAGAAGGCAGAGGTGCCTGGAAGAGAGGCTGCTGTTCCGGTTTGTCGAGAGACCTTTAGAAGAAATTGGATATCCTGTCGGTAAAGATCAATTTGCCTCAAGGAAATCAATGCCCCTAATCCCAGTAAGTAGTCTAAAGGGACCCCTCTCCTCTCTAACCCTTTCTCACCTACCTAATGTTGGGGGATTGGAAGAGATTGGGATGGTAGATATAAGATCCCCCCCTCCCCCCAAAAAAAGTAGCCAAGCCTGGCTACAGTTCTGTATAAAGACATCTAGTTGGGTTGTTGGCACCATTTTCACTGACACTGTCCTGTCCTCCTGTTGAAAGTCAGTTGGCTGTGTGACTTTCACACACTTTCTGGGCTCTCCGTGGATGTGATCCACCTAGAACATCTGTCCCCATCAGGAAGTAGATTCTGTGCCTTATCATGCTTGCTGGGCTACTACACATGGATTTAGGATAAGTACACTTTGCCCCTCCCCGAAGAGCTTCACAGATCTTTGAGGACTGCATCCTGTGACTCAGTTAGTGGGTAATGTCATCTTAGTAATACAGTACTCAGACCAATAAAGACAGACATCTTCCCATTGACTTGGGGCTTTGAGCTCTCCATTCACACTCTATAATAGTGTGTGATTTGTGATCTTTCACTAAGTGTCACTCACTGAATCAAACTGTTCCACCCTCTCTTTCAGAGTATGTGCGGCTCATCCATGCAGATGCATGCACTCACTGGGGCCTTGCTGGACTCTGGTTTTTCCTGGTTGTTCAGGGGAGCGCTATCATTTCTACAGACAAGGTCACGTCGTCTGAGGAGTTTTACTTCTGCTTTCCGGTGTGGATGCTTGTTGTTTCATTTTCTCACTGAACTGCCCTACTTAGAACTTCCAGAAGTGCAAGGGCAGGTGCTGACCTTTAGAAGGAAAATTCAGTCTTCATCCTTCGTATCCATGCTGGTTTTGAAGATCTCTAGCAGTTAAATTCCTACTTTACTGAGCCCCAACCCCCTTACTCTTTCTGTTCTCACTATATAGTCCGGGTTGACTCTGAACTCAAGACCTCTTGCCTCTTTCTGCTTTCCGAGTTCTGAGGCCACAGATCCAACCCAGCCTAGAAACTTATTTCAAGGTCTTCATCTGATGCAGACAGCAAAGCACACTGCAGTGTTTTCCTGGTTTTGTTGTACTTCACCAACCACTAAAAGTTTTGTTTTGAGCCAGGTGTGGTGGCATACACCTTTAATCCCAGCATTCAGGGAGCCAGGGCAGTCGATCTCTGTGAATTTAAGGCCAACCTGGTCTACAAAAGGAGTCCAGAACAGCCAAGGCTACATAGAGAAACACTGTCTTGAAAAAACCAAATTAACCCAATCAACCAACTAACCAACCAAAAATGGTTTTGTTTTTAAATTGGAATAACATTTGGGTTGGGGGGAAAAAAAAGACAAGGCCTCTCTATGTGGCTCTGGTTCTTCTGGAACTCTCTATGTAGACCACTCAGAGACACAGAGATCCTCCTGCCTCTGCCCTCATCAATTCTTTCATTTTATTATTTTAGTGTGTGTGTCTGTGTGTGTACAGGAGTGTGCCCTTATTAGGTGTCCAGAGCCAGATGGATGTCCTGCTGTGAACAAACCACAGTCACTCTTATTTTTTGAGACAGGGTTTCTCTGTGTACCCTTGGCTGTCCTGGACTCAGTTTGTAGACCAGGCTGGCCTCGAACTCACAGCGATCCGCCTGCCTCTGATGGCTGGGATTATAGGTGAGGCCCAGCAAGGTGCTGGGAATTTGAATCCAGGCCCTTTTGCCTGTGCAGTAAGTGATGCTACTGCTGAGCCATTTAATTTTGTCAAGAAAAGGTGTTTAAATCTAACAGTTTCTTCTTAAAAGAGGCTATTTGACACAAAAAAGCAGGGCAAGTTAAAATGAAGAACTCTTTTTCAAGCTATAGACTACAGTTATACTATCAGCAATGTTTACTGCCTGAGAAAATATAAAGTGCAAGGATGTGATGGTAAAAATGGGCCCTGACTGTTTTAACCCGGCTGCCTCCTTTGCCAGCTGCTATACTTTTAGCATAAACTTTGTTACTTCCTCCACACAGTTAAAGAACAGCCTTTATTGTTCCTGTACCCACTTTTCAAGCTGGCACAGAACACCCTGGCACAGCACTTGGTAATGTATTTCCACATCTACCTCATCCAGTAGTCCTCCGCATGGCACAGAGGCAGCCATAATTACTGCTTTCATTTTTTAGCATTTTCAGAGGACCTTCCAGACAGCAAGCCAGGGATAACGGTATACTTTGTAGCTAAATTATAACAACTTCTAGGAGCTAGGTTACGATCCTGGCTACCTACTCACCTGAGTGAACTCACTCCTGCTTGGGCCTTTTCCATCACAACGCATCTCTATTCCAGCCCTAGAGGCAGCTCTGAAGGATCACAGCAAGACCGCCTAGGGCTGGGGGTGAGGCTTAGTCAGTAGAGGGGCTTGCCTGGTGCCCACGAGGCCCTGGATTCAATGCTTAACACCATATGAAGTGGACTGTGGTGGCGCACTCCTGAAATCTCAGCATTCAGGAAGAGGCAGGAGGTTCAGGAGTCATTACCCCTCCCCCCAACTACCCCCAAAGGCCTGTTGAGTATAAAGACCTATGGTGGTGGGGGTGGGGGGGTGGGCGGAAAGAGGAAAAAAAAGGAATGAAAGTGCTCCTCAAGGTGCCTCCTTAGGCCACCTTACTCAGCTTTCTGCCAGACTATTCTACTGCTTGAGATGCTAGAAAACACAAGTCTAGAGCAGTGGTTCTCAATCTTCCTAATGCTGCAGCCCTTTAATACAGCTCCTGGTGTTGTGGTGACCCCCTCCCCCCCCATAAAATTGTTTCATTGCTACTTCATAACTGTAATTTTGCTACTGTTCTGAATCATAATGTACACATCTGCCATGTATGACATCTGATATATAACCCAAGTGAAAAGGTCACTTGACGCCCTGAGACGGGTTGTGACCCACAGGTTGGGAATCACTCTGGTCTAGAGTGTATGGCAGGGTCACTCAAGTCCCCCGTTCCTTATTTCTAATGAGACATTAACGCCACCCTCACTTTACCGTATCTACACAGCAGTACAAAAGCAATCATAACAGGGGGTGGAGAGGACACTCGACAGTTAAGGGCACTGGCTGCTCCTCCAGACGACCCTGGTTCAATTCCCAGCACCCACATGTGTTCAGGTAGATATGCACCGTGAGTGTGCCTGACTGTAGAAGCCCCAGATTGATGCCTGCCATCTTTTTTGATCAATCTGTATCTTATTCACCCAGGTAGGCTCTCTCAGTTGAACCCAGAGCTCAAGGACATAGCTAGAGACCGCCCACAACTGCACCTTCTGCCTGCTGGAATGCAGCTATGCAAGCCCAGAATTTATGTGGGCTCTGGGGACTTGAACTCCGGTCCTCTTTAGTATTTTATTCACTGAGCTGGGTCCCCCAGACCCACACAGCCCCACTACTAACTCATGCTAACAGTGATTTGTACACTTACAGGGTTTTTTTTTTCTTCTTCTTCTCTTTTTCCAGAAACAACTGGAACCAGAAATAGCAAGCTTCTTTCAAGAAAGCTGTTTTCTAAAAAGTAGGGAAAAGGACTGGCCACTTCCCAGTTGGCCTTCCACTCCTCCTGCTGAGGGAGGGGAATGGCACCTTGCTCTCTGTCAAGGCAAAACGTGAGGACTCAGCAGTTCTGAATTCCCAGGAACCCGAGCAGGAAGCCAGCAGCCTGAGGTGAGGTAGAACTTAAGACGTAAGTCTCCTTTCTGGAGACCTTCATCATAGCCAGAGGGCGTTAAAGCCCACGACTGTGAAAGTCCAAGTAGACGTGAGATGACGGAATGAACGAGGATGTTGCATAGGTGAGAATCCAACGGCAAATGTTCAAGGCACAGCATCTATCTACTGAGGACCTCAAGCGCATAACCAAACAAACAACCAGGGCAGAGAATAAAGGAACAAAATGCGGATGGCTTAAACACGGGCGTGAAAGCTTCCTGCTGTTTCTCCTTTTAAGAACGCATCTGTCCTCATGTATGACTGAAGAATGATACCAAAATGGTGTCACAGTAAGAAACAACCCTTTCCTTTGCTCCAAAATGGCAAATTATAAGAACCGAACAAATTGGAAGGCAAGCATGTCAAAAGTACAGCGAGCAGGGTGTGGTAGCCTAGACTTTAGTGCCAGCACTTGGGTGGCACAGGGGATCAATATGAGTTCCAGGCCAGCCCAGTGGTCTCAAAACAAAACAAATCAAAATAGACCGTAGAAGGCAAGAACTGGGCCTGGCACGGTGGCGCCTGCCTTCAATCCCAGCACTTAGGGAGGCAGAGGCAGGTGAATGGCTGTTGAGCTGAAAGCCAACCTGGTCCATCTGACAGCCAAGGCTACACAGAGGAACCTTGTCTTGAACCCTGCCCCCACAAAAAAAAAAAAAAAAAAGAAAAGAAAAGAAAGAAAGAAAGAAAGAAAGGCAGGCAAGAACAGAAGAAACCAGACCCATCTCCAACTCCTAATTCCTACAAAATGCTGACATAAATAATGCTCACTGCTCATTTTCCTATCTGAGTATAAAGCGTCCTTCATTTTGGAACTATTTATGAGTTTCTCTGCTGGCCGTAAGTATTCTTAAATTTTAGATGCAGGCAATACTCATAGAAAAATGCAGAAAAACAAACCATTGGTGCGGATGGCTACTACTGGACAGAAACAGGTTACCCAAGAAGTAATTACGCCATGCCTGCTGATCAGCCTGCAGGATAAGATTTTATCTGCGATTTACTCTGAGCACATTCCAGCCGGTTTACTTTCTTTATCTTAAGCATTTCAAGTGATGTCCCTTGCCTCCTTCAATTACTTAAATGACACACCAAAGAATCGGATCCTGGTCACCCAATTTAAACGCACAAACGGAGGTCCTCTTCAATTCCTAAGCATAATGCCTCTATTTTTCTTTATAGTATTTGCCAAACAAATTAGTACATGTAAAGTTAATAATGGATAAGTGCACATTGCATATACAAAGCACACACATGCTGCATATCTTGCATGAAGTAAGTTCCGGAAAGAAAAGATTTTGTTGAATTACCTCGAACGGCTAGTAAAGTGCCAGGCACAAAGTGGGCGACGGCGGGCCATGAATGAATCAATACAGTTTGGAATCAAAGCGTAATGTTATCCCTTCATTCCTGGATCTGCGCCCCTCGGACCTGCATGCTTGGGTACTTCTAGCACGTTTCCCGCTTCTCCCTGGGCTCCAACAGGTGCGCAGGGGCCGACCCGAGTATTCATGTCAGCCGGTGCCCGGCCACGCGGACTCTGCGCTCCGAACCTTCGCCCGGGTGTGGGCAGAGCCCTGTCACCTGGGTGACCCGCCCTCCCGCCTGCCTCACCTCTCCGGCAGCTCGCGAGCGCGCCCACACGCCCGGCGCCCAGCGGCAGACGGCCCTGCGCGTTCCTGCCGGCGCCGAGCGCGGCCGCGGGGACGGCGTGGCCCGGGCGCGAGCGCTCCGCCAGCGTCCTACACGGGGCGGTGGCGGCCAGGCGCGGGGACGGCACGAGCAGGAGGAGCAGCAGCGGGGACGCGCGGGCGGCCCGTCCGCGAGGCCTCAGCCAGCTTCGTCCGCGGGACAGCGGGGAGACGCCGGGGCGCGCTGGGACTCCGCAGCCGGAGGGCAGAAGACGCTGACGACCCGGCGTGCGCTTCGGCGGCTCGCCCGCCACGGAGCCGCTGTCCATCCCCCGAGCGGGTCACAGGCCCAGGCGCGCACGCATGTCGCTCCTGCGCGGTCCCGATCAGGAGTCGCCTCGGGAGCGAGCGTGGGTCGCAGCGCCGACCTTCCCTTTCCGCCAGCGCTATGCCTCCTCCCCATGGCCACCGGCCTCCTTTGGGCCCTCCCTAGCCACGCCCCCTCCATTGCCATGTAACCACGCCCCGTGTCCGTAGCCACACCCTCTCCTGGCCTGGCCTTTGCAGCAGCACGCCCCTCTGCTCCCTTGCTGTGGCCTCCTATGACCTTGTCGCCGTCGCAGGGGTTAGGGCGCGCCTTAGCCACCCACTTTCCGCTGCAGGGCGGACTCAGAGAATTACGTCGTGCTTTCGGCTGCCACGATTAACATTTTCATTACGCAGTTGCCCTTAGGAATATTAATAACGCCTTTGTTCTTCCCAGACCTGTGAAAAGTCCTTGTCCACTCGTCTGGCTTAGATTAACTACCGGGGTCTCAAGTTCCCTAGTGTTGCGGTTTAGGGAATTATTCATAGGGTATAGGAAACTATGTTTGCAGAGTCAATACAGTTACAGCTAAACTTTCAGTTTTGTTTGTTTTTGAGACAAGTCTCACTAGCCTTCACCGGCCTGGAAACTCACTATGCAGACCAGACTGGCCTTGCCCCGCGTGACGGGATTAAAGACCTGCCGCAGCACATAGGGATGCAGTTTTTGTTTTGGATTAGAGCATTGATAAACATTAGAAGGTCCTAGCATGGAAACTGTAAGGTTAACTAGACGACTGGGATAATAGAAGAGATATTTGAAACAAGCAATGTTTAGTTCAGAAAACTTTTGAAAGACTATTGCACTTTACGGCCACTGGTCCTTTGTGTAAACTTGAAAAAGTTTGTTGGAGGAATTGAATAAAATGCACAAGGTACTATGCTAGGTGAGAGAAAAAAAATTGTTGTTGGATTAAAAAAAAAAAAAAAGGAAAAAGGAAAGGACATGACTGCTCCTAGGTACTATGGGGGAGATTTATTGTTTAAAAAGAAAAAAAAAAAGGAAGAAAAAGAAAAAGAAAGAAAGAGAAAAGGGGGAACACGCCAGAAAAGGGAGAGCATTGCCGAAGGCAGAGGCATCTGGGATAGTCCAGGATAGTCCAGAGTGAGGATGACCTTGAGCCGCCCCGTGGGGAGAGCGGGCATGGGACAGCCAGGAGTGAAAACATAGAGGCAAAAGGTAACTAAAATGGCTGGATTACATAGGGAAGGGCAGCCCAGCCCCTGGCCTTGAAGAAATTGGGGCAGTTGGTAGGTTATACTAGCCAGAAGGACCCTGAATCAGGTGGGCACTGAGGGATGCTGGGAGAACTTGGCAGCCAGGTCCACTTTAATATGTTAAATAAGCAACTTAGCAATTTGCCTCAGGTTTGAGGCCTAACAGTTGTGTTCCTGGAGTGATCAGTGATTAGTGGTTTTTGTTGTTGTTGTTGTTGTTCTATATTTTTTGTTTTGTTTTTTAGTTAAGGGCTGTTTCTGTACACATACATAAAAAGAGTAGAGCGCTGGGCACTCTAGAGTGTGTAGAGTGTGTAAACAGATGGGGAAGATGTTCAGGTGACTAAAAATGCAACTAATTAAAAAATAAGGCACAAGCCAGCCCCTTAAAAAGTGTGAATATGAATTTGTGGAATGGCAGGTAACTCAAGGTGTTCACCTACAGCCTTCTGTATTGACAAGTTTTGCTCAACGCTCATCTCTGAAAATGTAATCTAAGGAAATAATCCATAAACCATTAAAAATTGGTTAGTTTAGACCATAAGAATTTGTACTTTTATCGGTCAAAAATATTGAATATTTGGTATTTTCATATAGGACAATTTAATACACATACAAAGCAAAAACTAGATGTGTTGGTGTAGGCCTGTAGTCCCAGCATTCCACAGGTAGAGGCGGGAGAATCGGGTTTATGTGCATTCTTGGCTGCACAGCAAGTTCAACACTAGAGTAGGATGAGAGAGAGAGAGAGAGAGAGAGAGAGAGAGAGAGAGAGAGAAGATGAGAAGACAATGTAATTTGTGACTGAAAAGGTGGGCAAACAGGTGCACAATGGTAGAGACATGTTACATAAAAGTGGCACAAACATGAGTCTTTAAAATTACATATAATTTGAGAACATTAAAGTATACCAATTTTTTTTGTTGTTGTTTTTTTTGAGACAGGGTTTCTCTATGTAGCCTTGGATGTTCTGGACTCGCTTTGTAGACCAGGCTGGCCTTGAAGTCACAGTGTTCCCCTTGCCTCTGCCTCCTGAGTGCTGGGATTAAAGGCATGTGCTACCACGCCCGGCCAAGTCCACAAAATTTTATATGCTTAATAATTATATTTAGTAATTGCATGTAGCACCCAAATAAGAGCTAGGGCATTTTTATCTCTCTGGAATATTCCTTTGTGCTCCTTTCCAGTTTCCCAAATTGTCTAACGACCTAATAAGAGGCACCTGGTGTCTAATTTCAACCACAGACTAGTTTCATTGGTTCTTGGACTTCATACAAGTAGAATCCTCCAAAAAACATTGACTAGGCCGGGCAGTGGTGGCGCACGCCTTTACTCCCAGCACTCGGGAGGCAGAGGCAGGCGGATGGATCTACAGAGCCAGTGCCAGAACAGCCAAGGCTACACAGAGAAACCCTGTCTCAAAAAAGCAAAGCAAAGCAAAGAAAGAAAGAAAGAAAGAAAAAGACTAGTGTCTAACTCCCCAGTCTCCTACTGACCACTGTTTGGTTTGTTTCCAGTTTGGGGCTACTATGAGTAAATCTTTGTGTGGACATATGTCTTAAACTGTCTTATGGAAAGTATCTATCATATGATAATTTAATTGGATGAAGAGTTCTTTCAAAGAGACCACATCCGTTTACACTCTCGCCAGCAATGGATGGGATTTTCAGTTGTTTTACATTTTTGGCAGGGTTGAGTATTTTTTGACTCCTTTTGGAATGTGTAACACTGTCTGCAAGAATTTTCAGTGTTCATGGATGTAATGCAAGGCTAAAAAAAAGGGGGTGAAGATGGACAGGCCCATGTGATTTCCATATTACAATTAAAGGGGGGAAATACTGATTTTAAATAAGTTTTAAGGAGCTAAATATGTCAATGTAGTTCTTACAGCAACCCATTATAAGATATAGTCAATGTTTAGCCTGGTGTGGTGGCGCACGCCTTTAATCCCAGCACTCAGGGAGGCAGAGGCAGGTAGATCTCTGTGAATTCGAGGCCAGCCTGGTCTACAAAGCAAGTCCAGGACAGCCAGGGCTACACAGAGAAACCCTGTCTCGAAAAACAAAACAGAACAAAAAAAGATATAGTCAAAATATACAATGATTAAAGATAATACTGAAGATATTCAAATAACCAAAAAGGGAGACTGAAAAGAAGGACAAAAACCAGAGGAAAGTGAAACAAAGTGGCAGGCCTACATCCAAACATACCAATAATTACATTAAATATAAATTACCCAATTAAGAAGTTGACAAAGTTAAAAAATTTTATACACTAAATATTTTGGCTTTGTTGGACACATGCAATCTGTGTCACATATTTTCTGTTTCAGAAATGGGCAGTGTTAGATTTATGAGTGAACCATAATTTGTCAAACACCAATTTCAACACACCAATTAAAAGAGACAGTGGGCATGGATTAAAAAATATTTTTTTTTAATCCTCAAAAAATTAAAAGAAGTAATTACAAAACAAATTGATTAATTCAAATAAAAATTTTAAGTGAACCACAAAAAAAAAAGTGAAAAATGAACCACGACTTAATTATATGCTGTCCTCAATAAACTTGTGTGATTTATAGTATAGCTGGGTTAAGAGTAAAGGGAACGGAAAGGGAGACACAGTCTGTTCTCTTCCTGGACACCGAGTTGGATGCTGTGTCACACCAGTAAACAGTGCTCTAATTTTTTTTTTTTGTATCTGCAAGCCCTACAAATTAGATATAAAGATAAGGAAGAACATAGATGCCTGGCCTTCCAGGAATCAATACGTTGTTAGGCAAGAATCATGCCTTTGTCTAGTGGCTTATTGATTGTGATCTATTGATTGGTCTTTGCTTGTTGCCTTCCTTCCTTCCTTTTTATCACAGACATGCTTGGAAGCCGATAAAGCAGATGATGATGATGATGATGATGATGATGATGATGATGATTTAGTATGTATGGGTGTTTTGTCTCTATGTATGTCTGTGCACCACTCATATGCCTGGTGCCCATGGAGGTCAGATGAAGGCATCCAGTTCTCTGGAACTGGAGTTACAGATGGCTGTGTGCCACCATGGGTGTCCCAGGAACCGAATTTGAGTCTTCTGAAATAGCTCTTAACCTCCAACCCAGTTTATCTACCCTCGAAATGTCCTTAACAGACAGACCCAAAGGCATGTCAGCGGTTCTCAACCTGTGGGTCGTGACCCCCCTTGAAGGACTTGACCAACTCTTTCACGGCGATCACATATCATATGTCGTGCATATTAGCATTAGCAAAATTACAGTTATGAAGCAGCAACGAAAATAAATTTTATGGTTTGGGGTCACTACAATACAAGGAACTGTATTAAACAGCATTAGGAAAGTTGAGAACCACTGTCCTAGGTGATTCTAAAGCCAGTCTAATTGACAGCGGACATTAAACCATACAGTACACATGCAATTTTTACTTTAAATATTTTTTCAAGTGAGATTGGTTGACTTTTATGAGGAGCCTGTGCGATCTGAAGGCTGGCAGACAGTATTTTGGATGAACACAGGGTTAATCCTCAAGCCTCTGGAAACTGCGGTTTTCATCCGGGAGACCGGTGCTCCTTTTGCCGCTGGCCACTCAGTGTGGATTTCTGAGATTTCTCCAAAACATCAGCTACGCAGGATATTTCGGTCACCAGATGGTTTTGAACTTTACGAGGATAATTATAGTTTAAACAAAAGAAGGCCGGGTTTCCCCCATGCTCCCTCTCCTTGCGAAGCCAAATCCCTCCACCAGGGGGAGTCCTCCTCACTCTTCAGGATGCCAAGTCTCCTGTTTGCGGCGAGCTCCCTTCAAGTCCCTCCTCACATCAACAGCCGATAATTTCAACATTTCTCAAGAATTCGTTTTGTTTAAACGTTTTCCGTGTTCCTCTGCTTAAGCTATTTCGAATTTAGAAGACAAATAGTTCCCTTTTGATGCTTCCAAAAGGGCCACCTGCTCAGGTTTCCACAAGAGAGAAAGATAAACTTGTTTTAAGGTAGAGAACACCATTTCAACTGGTTTTGCCTGCTTTGTTTGTAGACAGGCTCTGTAAGACTCATTATCATGCCAAGCCCTTTTGTGTCCATAGTAACAGACAGGCGTGGTGGCGCACGCCTTTGATCCCAGTACTTGGGAGGCAGAAGCAGGCGGATCACTGTAAGTTCGAGGCCAGCCTGGTCTACAAAGTGAGTCCAGGACAGCCAAGGCTACACAGAGAAGCCTTGTCTCAAAAGACCAAAAATCAAACACACACACACACATACACACACACACACACAACAATGACAACAAAAACAAAACAAAACAAAAACCCAAGGATAACAGGAAGGCCTTGGGTTGTGGAAATGTCTACCTTCCAAAATTAAGATTAAATGGCCAGTGCTTTTTGCAGAGCAGGATAGTGGTTGAGAGCATGGTCACCTGCACTGACCCTACTGTGTCTTTTCCACACAGTATTCTTCCACTCTTGAGCTTTGATGCCAGCTCTATCTTAGAGGAGACTGACAGAGAGACCATGAACTGTCTATCGCTCCTGCAGTATATGGTCAATGTATAGAGGCCCTGTTGGTTATTTAGATTGCACAGGAATACAAAGATATATGTTTGTGTGGGATGCACACATGTGTGTGGGTCATGTGCATGTGTCCATGCCTGAGTGTGAAGGGGGCCACCTGTTGTTAGAGACAGGGTCTCTCATTGGCCTGCAACTTTGCTGATTGGGCTAGGCTCCTTGGCGAATGAACCCCAGGGATCTGTCTGGCTCTGCTCACATCACACTGTTGATAGGTGCAGGGAACCATGGGGTTGGCCTGGCCGAGCTGCCTTGAGAGGCTTCTCAGGTTAGAGTCCATGGCTCCTGGGGCACAGGGTGCCTTTCAGTTCCTGAGAGACCCATGCACTCTCTCAAGTAGGGAAGCATCCAGACTGCTTTGTGTTTCTCTGTATGTTCCTTCAGTAGTCAAGGAAGCATGAAAGCTTTAACAGGACTTAGATATTAATATTGTGTACCCGTGCAGCTTGCAAACGTCATTGCATCCTGGCAACTACAACTGTATTGATCCTGGCAATTGCCATTATATTTTGTTTCTGATAAAGGTATTAAAAAAAAAATCCCAACAAACCTGATTGCTCTCAATAAAATTGTCATAGCCTCATTCTTGCTGTGGCCCCTCCAACTGGCCCGATTTAATTCCTCATGGCCACATCAGGTGATCTTGGCCTGATAAGTAAGTGTGGGCACTTACAGATAGGGCTGTGTACCACAGCACGCGGCATTTTACATGGTCTTTGTGTTTGCCAGTCAAGAGTTTTAGTGATAGCCATCTCCCCAGCTTCCAGAATTTCCATTTAGAAAATTTAGTTGCAAACAACAGTGGCCTTGAGCTCTGATAGCTTCAACAAGTAGGGACTTATTTACTCTTTAAAGCATGAGTGGACACCGACAATTCTGTGTAGGCATAAGGTTATTGTGTAGTTTAAATGCTGATTTCTGTCTTGCTGTTGTGTAAACATTGGTTCCTAATTGTTCCCTTGTGTGCCAATAAAGCAGCTTACAGCCAATCGCTGAGCAGAGAGAATAGGGTGGGACTTCCTGCTAGCCAGGGGGAGGAGGATTTAAAAGTAGGGTTAAGAATAGACTTCAACTGCTCAAGACTGTGTTATAAAGCTTATTGTTAAACAAATATAAAAGAGTCTCAATTATTTGTGTGATTGATGAGTTGAGAAATAAGCTAAGAGAAACAAAGTTTTAGGAAAACAGCTGCAATGAATTAATAACAAATTATAATGCAAAAAAAAAAAAAAGAAAGAAAGAAAAGAAAAATAGCTTCAACAATTCTGTCTTGATTCAGTGCACAACAGTGTCCTGAAAAGACTCGGACTTCTGTTCTTATCTGTCTGTATACATTGCATACGAATTTAAAAAGCCTCAGAAATAGCTTTTAAAAACGTCTTATTTTAATGTGTGTGTGCAGGCGCACATGCCTGTGCCTAAATAGCCAGATGTATTAGATCGCCTTAGAGCTGGAGCCAGAGATGGTTGTGCGCCACCAGACACGGGTTCTGGGAACAGAACTCGGGTCCTCGGCAAAAGCGACAAGGCCTCTTTCCTGTTGACTCATCTCTGCGGCTTTTCGTTCCCAGGCAGGAGGACTCATGGTCACAGAATGGCTGCTGTACCCCTAAGTCTCACAACCGCACTCTAGACTGGGAGAAACCAGGAGGCCATAATGGCAAAGAAGCCTTGTCCAAGCCAGGATCTGCTTTTCCTTTGGTGGAAGGAGGCTCCGCGGGCCTTCTGCTCACAGCTCACCAGTTAGAACTATGCCACGCGCTCACCGTTAGACGCAAAGTAAGCTGAAAGCAAGGCAATTAGCTTTCTGCCTCCGAAGATAAGACTCTGAGGGAAGGAAGGGAAATGGTTATGGACAAGCCCTTATACTCTGCCTCAAAGAGTTGGTATAATTCAGGGTGCAGACAAGGCAGGCTTTTCAGGAGGTGGACTCCTTTTCCTATTCCGGGAACGTAGGCAAACCAGAGCTCTGAACCGGGGACCGGGCGTGAGAACAGGGAAAGGGAAAGGCAGTCCGCCACCCTGTTACTTTTGTTTGTTTCTGGGACAAAGTCTACCTAGGTAAGCCAGGCTGATCCCCAAACTTGCCATCCTCCTGTCTCAGCTTCCCAAGTGCCAGGATTTCAGGCATGTACCATCCTATTCACTCACACTTAAACTCACTGAGCCTTTGATCCAACACTCCAGAGGCAGAGGGATGTCTCTGAGCTCCAGGGCAGCCTGTTGACACAGTGGTTTCCAGGACAGCCAGAGCATAGTGAAACCCTGTAACAAAACCAAACCAGAACAAAACAATGTACTTACTGAGCGACTGTTAAGCAACTTAGAACTCACAGCTAAATAATATTGATGCAACCTCTGTATCTGTATCTGTGTCTGTATCTGTGTCTTGTGACATCTGTTGAAACTTTGCTTTAGTTACTTTTCTAATTGCTGTGATCAAATACCTCACTGGAAGGGACTAGAATGGTTTGTTTTGGCTCGCAGTCTGAGGGGATACATGAGACCACATCTTTCAAAAGCAAACCAAACCAAAACAGAAGCACGGGGGAGGAGCACGGTCCTCTTTGAGGAGAGTTGGTGCTTGAGTCTGAGGTGCTTGCAGAACATTGGGACACATGTGGATAGAAGGCCTTCAGGAGACACAAGTCAGCTGAGTGCTGGGGACATGGCGCAGTGGTTAGAACATTTGCTTGGCATGTATGCAGGCTCTGAAAAGGTGTGGACAGTCCTCATTCAGGGGAGCACCACCGAGCCAGCACAGCCCCATGCTGCAACGTTGAAGCACCTCTTCTGACATTTTTCTTCTTTCTTTTTTTTGAGACAGGGTTTCTCTGTTACACAGAGCCTTGGCTTTCCTGGACTCTCTCTGTAGACCAGGCTGGCCTCGAACTCACAGAGATCTGCCAGCCTCTGCCTCCCGAGTGCTGGGATTAAAGGCGTGAGCCACCACTGCCCGGCCCCTACACCTGACATTTTTACTTTCAAGTGAGTGTGTTGAGTCTCAATGAAGCATCCATGAAGTCAGTATGCATAAACTCTACAAATCTACTTTTTGTTTGTTTGTTTTTTGAGACAGGGTTTCTCTGTGTAGCCTTGGCTGTCCTGGACTCACTTTGTAGACCAGGCTGGCCTAGAACTCATAGCAATCTGCCTGCCTCTGCCTTACAAATCAATTTTTAAAGTGTTGTATGTTTTATTATTTTTATAAATATTCCTTTGGATTTGGATATGATCATATCTTATTGTATACATATATAAATCTCTCAGGAATACAAATCAAAAATTTAAAAAGTACCTTCTTTTAAAAATAAGACTAGGGGTAATTGTTGCGAGTAGCTAGTGTGGAAGGTGACCTGTGAGATGGTCGTCATAGTCTGCCTCTTGGTGTTTCCACCCATAGTATCCCTGTGTCATGAACAGTTAGTTCCAAAGACAGATATAGAACCACACAGGGAGGACTGGAGGCATCCGGTTGCCAGTCTTGTGATGATGCCATATTGGATGCAGATGCCCCACTCTTAGGGAACCTTCAGCTGTCTGTAGCTCTGGCTAACACCAGAGTCGTGAGAGGCCCTGAGCAGAATGGCCAGGCCAAATGCTCCCTGATCCTCACTCACATACACTGTCAGAGAGTAAATGTCAATTGCTTTAAACCACAAGGCTTCTTGGTGAGAATTACACAATTGCAGATTAATATATAATATAATATAATATAATATAATATAATATAATATAATATAATACAATACAATACAATACAATATAATATAATATAATATAATATAATATAATATAATATGATGTTAGGAAACACTTATGCCTTTTCCTGAAAATAAGCTTCTCCTAGCTATTTTAGTGCCTATTTTTCCTCCTCTCTCCTCCTCCTCCCCAATCTTTTTTTTTTTCTGTTGTTATTTTGTGTCAAATTCTTTTCTGTGGCCCAGCTGGCTTCACAAACGCCATCCTCCTGTCTCTGCCTCTGGAGTGAGTGCTGTGGTTACAGGCATGGACCACCACACTCACTTTTCAATATTTCATCTTCCATGGAAATGACCTTTGATTTTCTAACCTTGCTTTGAGATAGGAAATCTTATGCAGGCTTTACATAATTTCTAATTTTGAGAAGCTTTGCTTTATGGTACAGAGAGATGATTAACTGGCTGAGCATCTCGTGTCAGAGAGCATCGCACTCTGAAGTAATATCACAAAGAGTAACAGGCTGATGAATTTTAACGTCTGCTGACATTTTGTACTTATCATTTCATAAATAAATGATTGCTGTAACACAACTAGTCCATCATTGCTTAGTCACTTCTGATTAATTTCCATATATTAGCTTTATCTGTGAATTATTCATGGTACATAACGATTGTTCTATCCTGGCTTGGCCAGAAACAATGCCCACCCTTGTTGTTAAGAGAGTGAGAGCATAGAACCCCAGATTCATTATGCAAAATTACTCTTTTTCTTTTTCATTTCTAGCTCTTCTAGGGTTACTAAGAATGTCTAGGTCCCACGTTCTTTAGAGCATGTGTAAGCTCACCCTCCACCCTGTAGCTGGCTAAGCTGTGGCTCTCGCGGTTGCTCTGGATGGACGGGACCCTAGAGCCAGTGATACATTGGATTTTGTGGATGGCAAAATTTTGAATTAATGCTTGTCTCTGGTGCCAATCATTCTGTCACCTTCAGAAAGTTATTCTGGTTTATTCTGTGCCCTCACACTTTTGAAAAATGAGAATGATCATTATGTTTTCATAATAAAAGGATGATTTCATTGGTTATATGCCATGCTGGCTAGTTTTATGTCAATTTGACATATGCTAGAGTTATTTGGGAAGAGGGACCCTCAATTGAAAAAATTCCCTCACAAGACTGGTGTGATTGGTGTGTGTGTGTGTGTGTGTGTGTGTGTGTGTGTTTGTGTGTGTGTGTGTTTGTGTGTGTGTGTGTTTGTGTGTGTGTGTGTGTTTGTGTGTGTGTGTTTGTGTGTGTGTGTGTTTGTGTGTGTGTGTGTGTGTGTGTGTGTGTGTGTGTGTGTGTATGTGACTATTTACTGTGTTCACTCTGGGCTGGCCATCCTGGGTGCTATAAAACAAAACAAAACAAAACAACAGGCTGAGCAAGCCACGAGGAGCAAGCCAGCAAGCAGTATTCTTTCACGCATTCTGCCTCAGTTCCTGCATCTAGGTTCTTGCCTTGAGTTCCTGTTCCCACCCCCTTCAGTGACGGCCTGTGATACTGACGTATAAGATAAGATAAACTCTTTCCTCCTCAAGTTGTTTTTGGACATGGTGTTTTATTTCAGCAGTAGAAAAGTACATAAGACATATATGCTTTGGCTTCCCAGACCTTTCATTCAGTTTGCTGCTGTCATTCTTGAGCCAGGGCCTCATGTAACTGAGGCTGGCCTTGCACTCCTGATGCTCTTGCCTTCACCTCCAAAATGCTGGGATTGTAGATGTGCACCCCTCCTCCTCCTCCTCTTACTACTGCTTTACAAATGCTTTGTCTATCCATGCAGTCATGAGGGCTCCTGTGTGGAAAGGAAATTCTGCTCTGCTTAGGAGTGTCTGTGTGTCTTCTTTGTATGTGTGTTTGCAAGTATGCGAGATCTTTCCATGTTGCCAGAAAAAAGAAACATACACGTGTGCACACATACACGGTTTCAATAAGTGAGCAATACCATTTGCAGCCCATTTCACACAAGGCCAGTTGCTGCATCCCAGACTCAGGTGGCCCTGACCCTAACCATCCATGGGTTGTCACTTTTGAGGCTTGAACAAAATGAGCAGCCAACAAAGTACATCATCAATGCTGGTGATTGGCAGGCCCAGATCGTGTGTTTAGTGATGAGCTGGGGAGGCTACAGGGTGGAATATAGTTCACAAACACAGCTTCTCCATTGTTTATGATCACAGGGTGTATGTGTGAGCCTCAATTCTGACAGCCTGCCTCACCAGAACCTGGTCCTTCTAGTTGTGGGAAGCACTTCTAGAATTTTCCAAGTTCCCTAACACCTGAGCCATGTCATCCTGAAATTCTGGTAAAAACCACTTATTTTTGAATTGCACCCTGTATCATATGCACCTAGAATATAGATTTCAGAAACCACGTCTTTCAAATTTTTTATTCTATTTTGTGTGTGTGTGTGTGTGTGTGTGTGTGTGTGTGTGTGTGTGGCTGTTTTGCCTGCTTGAGTGTCTGTTCATCACATGCATGCCCAGGGCCTTTGGAGGCCAGAAGAGGGTGTCAGGTCTCCTGGAACTGGCATTAGAGATGGTTGTGAGTCACTACGTAGTTTCTGAAATTGAACCTGCGTCCTGTAGAAGTGCACTTGGGGCTCTTAGCCATCGAGAGAAGACTGAGCAAGCCAGGAGAAGCAGCAATCCAGTAGGCAGTATTCCTCTGTGGTCTCTGCCTCAGTGCCTGCCTTGGCTTTAGTCACAGTAAAGAGAAAAGTACCTGATACAGGCACTAAGAGAGGCGGCTTCTCCAACAGATTCAGGAGTGTGTGGGCATCTACAGTGAGGGAAGGAACAGCACCAGCTCTCCCTGATGGAGAGTGTGACTGTGGCCAGAGTTGGCATTCCCAAGCTGCCGGTGCCACACGTGCCACCTGTCATGGGCAGTGCAGCTCTGGCCTGTTTCTAAGGAGCATAGCCCTTATGTTATGTGCCATAAGCCCCCAGTGAAGCTGGGGAAGATAAATACCTTTTAAAACCTTTTCTAGTCTCTCAAAGATGGTGACTTTACTCATGAAGAAGTATGTATTCATAAACTGGGGTGAATGTTCGCTTGAGCTCAAAGGCTGGAGTTCGATGAGCTGTAAGCTACTTGATCCTTCTGTGCCTCAGTTTCCCTGACTAGGAAATGGGATCGATCCCATTATCCACTGCATAGCTAGGAAAAAAAGATGACATCGTGAAGGCAAAGCATAGATTCCTCAACAAAGGCCCCCTTCATTACTGTCATTACCATACTGTTATTTTTAAAGAATGCAACTAGTTATTATTTTATTATAATTATTAACATGCTAACTGTACATTTTATTGGGATTCACTGTGATCTTTTCATACATGCATATACCATGCATTAACCATGTCCATTTGTCCTTCTATTGTCACCCTCCTCCTGCAGTCTTCCCATCCTCTAGCAATCCCTTTGTAATAAGTTTTTAAAAAAGATTTATTTATTACGTATACAGTGCTCTGCCTGCATGTAATGCCTGTAGGCCAGAAGAGGGCACCAGATCTCATTAAAAAAAATTTTTTTTTTTTACTTTTACTGAATGTCTATGATTTACACGTCATGCACCAAAATCCCTCTCCTCCCCCCAGTAAAACAAACAGACAAACAAAAACTCTTGTCACAGAAGCTGTAGTACATCACACAGTATAGCCTTTTGTCCACCTATGTTTACTTTCAAATGTTCATTGCTATGAGTCATGGGTCTGGTATGAGGCCTACACTATCGTTACAGGATCCTCACTGTTGCCGTGTGTCAAGGAGATTCTTAATCTTTGAATCTGCAGGTCTGACCTCTTCATGTGTTCCAGCAGGTCATGCATGGGGTAGATGTTGGGGTGAGGTTGACTCAGAGCCCTGGATCAGGGCCAGCTCTCCCACTCCTGTGTCATCATGGCAGGGCCAGCTCTCCAGCTCCCATGTCCCCAGGGCTGGCTCACCTGATCCCCCGTCCTCAGGGCCAGCTCTCCTGTTCGTGTGTCCTCAGGGTCAGCTCTCCTGCTCCCGTTCAATTTGCCAGATTGTTGCTGGCCATCAAGGCCTGGATGGGTTCCTACTCCTGTGGGTACTGGATCTTGTGGGCCATCAAGCAGGTGGCAAGTGGAGGCCCCTCAAAGTCTTCGTTGAGTTGCTTGCAGAAACCATTGATGTTGGCCCAGCTCAGCCTCTTGTCCCTGGGAACTTGTGGCTCTGTTGATTCACGCCTCCCGAGTCTCTGGTTCTATGGCGTGCTCCATCTGCCATGGCCCCCCCCCCCCCGCCCCCACCTTGGTGCTGCTCCTAGTATCCACCTCTGCACGATCCAGCTCTTGGCACTGAGCATGGCTCCGGCCCGTGAGAGGAGGTCCAGGAGGCCTGTGGTGTGGGTGGTGCAGCTCTGGCTCGACTCAAACAGCACCCTCTCCTCCAACACCATCTCCTTGGCCTGCACCGTGCTGGGCCGCAAACCGAAAGGTGGCCTGGGGTCCCTGGGAACTCATCAGAGCGTGGTCCCATGGTCCTGCAGCGGGAGGGCATGGACGATCCACACGACAGGGTTGTTTTTTTCTTTCTGGGAAGCACCAGCACTGTGTTTGGAATTCTCAGTGTGGTCCTTTGGTGGCTGTCCAGTCACTGCTGTTCCACCGATCAGACACAGGGTGCGAATGACGCCACCTTGGATGATCTCTGTTTGGGTATTTCTAATACATTGCGCTAAGTGTTTCCTCCCAGTCATGCCGCTCTCAGGGGTGAACATTTCTGTGTAGCTCTGGACCACAGTCATCCTCCTCAGAATGCATTGAGGACCTCATCTTTCGAACCCTGAGGCCTCGCGTCGCCACCATACTGTTATTTTATTAATTAAAGATTTACAGTGTGTGCCTGTATGTGTGTGTTGGCACGCATGTGTGTGTGTGTGTGTGTGTGTGTGAGACAGAGAGGGGGGGTAGTCCATCAGAGAAGTGATTGAATTCAGGTCATCCGGTTCGGTAGCCAGCACCGTTACCCACTGAGCCATCGCACCAGTTCTCAGAATTGTCTATCTGTGGTAGAGTGGAAAGAGCTGGGTTTGGAGTTAGAACCAGGCATTGGTGTTCCTCAAGCCACACTGCTTCAGTCTCTATACAGAGCTGAGCCAGGCCATCCTCTGGGCCCTCTGCTGAAAAGTAGGCTTGAGTCTCACACAATGAGAGCCCTGGTATTATAGACACAGGGCGGCACTGGACACCCCTAGAGAGCAGGAAACAGCATGTACTGCTTTAGGCTGTGCAGTACTGCTTGTGCTTTTCAGAGCTGATTTTAATGATGCTACTCAGAATGTTTTCTCTCCAGATGGTGTTTAAGAAGCTAATTTAAAAAAATGGTCTGGTACCGAAACCAAACCAGAACCATGCTGCTTTCTAAGATCTTAGTTTATTATTTTTTCAAGGCAGTATGCTGGATATGTCTACACTTTTATTCAAATGACAGGAAAACATGGAAAAATGTTGCTGCTATGGACACATAACATATTACGTTATTGTGTGTGCTCTCTCTTCATATGTATATATGTATATACACATGTGTGTGCGTGTGTGTGCGCGTGCACACCCTCTGTGGTCTTTGGAAAAGATTGCTTCAGTTTATCATGTTGAGTTGGTGGCCTCACAGAAATTGGTCTAGAAGTGTTAAAACTTAATCCTCCCACCCAGGGGGGTAGCAGACTGTCTTAACTGCATAAGGTCTTAGCTACGTGAGTTTTATTACAGAAACTAAGTAAAGAGTCTCTAAATAATGAAAAAGAGAAGCTGACTTAGCCCCGAGACCACACCAGAAGACCCATGCCCCACACACCCTAGAGGGCAAGACACAAGGGCGGCTGGCAGGCCCATTGTGATGCAGTGCTTGCACACAGTTGACAACCAGCTCTCTGAATGCCGTCTCTCCACTTTGCTGTGGAAACAACCTGCTCATCAGCAACATAAGCAGGTCCCATCTAACTGCATCTAAAAGAATTGATTCTAAAAGAATCTATCTATCTATCTATCTATCTATCTATCTATCTATCTATCTATCTATCTTATTCTGTGTCCTTCCCCAAGGAAGGATTTTCTGAGACATCCAAGTCTCTTGTACAAAGTGGCCTTGTATTTACATATAGCCACATACATTCTCCTGCAGGCTTTAAATCGTTTCTAGATTGCTTATAGTATTTAGCACAGCGGAAGTTGTTATGCAAGTCGCTGTGACATTGCACTATTTTAAAATTACATTGTGGCTGGGTGTGGTGGTGCAGGTCTTTAATCCAAGCACTCGGGAGGCAGAGAGGCAGGCAGGCAGATCGATGTGAGTTCCAGGCCAGCCTGCTCTGCAAAGCAACTCCAGAACAGCCAAGCTACACAGAGAAACCCTGTCTTCAAAATAATAATAATAAAATTCAAAGTCTTTTTGTTGTGTTCTTCTGTAGTGGATATAAACATGTTTTTGTTTTGATCCCAAGTGTGGGATGTGAAACAGACTTGTGTGAGATGCGCATGCTTCAGTATGGAGCCCAGAGGATAGCCCACAGGAGTCTTTGTTTTCCTTCTACCATGTAGACTATAGGGATGGAGCTCATGTGGTCAGGCTTGGCAGTAAGCCCCCGCGCCCGCTGAATTACAGCTGTGGAGCCTGAGGATGTGGAAGTACCTGGTGAATTGATTACTATAGTCATTTTAGATAGCTGCTTCTTCTTCTTCTTCTTCTTCTTCTTCTTCTTCTTCTTCTTCTTCTTCTTCTTCCCCCCCTCCTCTCTGTCTCTCTCATGCATTGTTTATCTACTCATCATTTGATATCATTACTTTTACCTTTTGGCTATTGGGACTAGAATGCCGTGAACGAGGATGGACAGATACCTGCTTTCAGTTTTGAAGAGTTTATACTCAGAAATGCAATCGATAGGTCACATAATAATCTCACATTTTAAAAAGATTTACTTATTTTAGGTATGTGGGCTCAATCTCTCTCTCTCTCTCTCTTCTCTCTCTCTCTCTCTCTCTCTCTCTCTCTCTCTCTCTCTCTGTGCATGCACTATGCTTGTGCAGTGACTATGATGGCCAGAAGAGGGCATCAAACCCCCGACCCCCCCCCCCCCTCCCCACTGGAGCTACAAAACGTTATGAGCCACACCTGAGAATCAAACCTGGATCCTCTGGAATAGCATCCAGTGCACTTAACCTTTGAGCCATCTCTCCAGCCTCAATAATTTCAAATTTAATACTTTGAGGAACTGTCAGACTATGTTCCACAGTGGCTACTCCCACCCATAGTGTCCATGGACCCCTGTGTCCTCATACCCTTTCAGTACTTACTTATTATTACCATCATTATTTTTCAAACTCTAGTTATCCTAATGGGTGTAAAGTATTCTTTCTCTCTCTTTTTTAAAAGTCAATTTATTCTTATTTATTTGCTTATTCTTGCATGTGTATGTGTGTGTGAATATGAGTGTACTTGTGTGCACGTGTGTGTGGAGGCCAGAGTTGATGTCACTTGTCGTCCTTGTTCTCTCTCCACCTTAACGTTAAGGTTGAGTCTCTCACCTAAACCCAAAGCTCTCCCACGTGGCTGGGTTAGCTGGCTTTGGAGTGCTTTTCTCTGTTAATTGGTACAAAGGCCGGAGAAGTCTAATTACGTGGGATCCATTGCCGCAGTCTCTGGGCGAGGGAGCCGGTAGCTCTTGGCAGTGATTACGGAACGGGACGCAAGATATATTGTGCGGGAAAATGCTTTGCCACACAGAAGTTAATTGGGATCACAGAAAATGGCTCACCACAGCCATTTATTGTACTTTAGTAGACTTGGGCGGGGTAACAGGGGAATGGAAGCTCTTCGGCAACTGTGTGGTGTGAGGTATGTTGAGAAGCTGCATTGGATAGTGTTGCTTGTTTCAGACTGCCTGCAAGAAGGAGAAAGTGGGCCGGGGAGATGGCTCAGAGGTTAAGAGCACTGACTGCTCTTCCAGAGGTCATGAGTTCATTTCCCAGCGACCACATGGTGGCTCACAACCATCTATAACTAGATCTGATGCTCTCTTCTGGTGTATAGGCATATATACAGGCAGAATGCTGTATGAATAGTAAATACATTAAAAAAATAAGAAGTAGAAAGCAAGTCGGGCGTGGTGGTGCATACCTGTGATCCCAGGACTCAGGCAGGAGCAGATGCAGATGCAGAGACAGGCAGGTCTCTGTAAGTTCAAGGCCCTGCCTGGTTTACAGAGTGAGTCTAGAACAGCCAAGGCTACACAGAGAAACCCTGTCTTGAAAAACAAACCCAGAGACAAACAAACAAAAAGTAGAAAGTAGTGAGCACAGGAGGAGTGCAGGCATGGCGTTGGGAAGTACAGTCAAAGTTGATGCAAGGCATGTATACTTTGGTGAGATCCTTCCTTTGAGCAAATCTGCCCACGGTTCTCATTAATATTTACCGCGGATATGAAAGGCAGTAGAAGAAAATGGTCCAACCTGGAGATGTGAGGTCTTGGTGCTCAGTCACCTTTGGCATCACTGGCTCCAGCATCCTGTATCCCTTTGTTTCTGAGAGGATGATGGCAGGGACCTTGTGTATGTCTTTACTTATTTATGCAGGCTTTCATGTAGCCAAGGGGGTCTTGAATGTGCTATCTAGCTGAGGATGACCATGAACTTTCTTATTTGTCTGTATATGTAGGTCAGAGGTCAATGGTCAACCTCTGGTGTTCCTCGGAAGCCACGAAGCTTCACATCTCCTCCCCGCCCCTCCCCCTCAGCCTTAGCTATCCTGGCCTCCCGGGGACCCACCCACTTCTGCTTTCCCAGAATGCCACCACACTGGCTTTTTGTTCTTGCTACCAAATGTGGGTTCTCATGTCTATGTACCAAACACTTTACCGAGTGAACTATCTTCCCAGCAGATGACCTTGACTTTCAGATCCTCCTGCCTTGATCCCCACCATGGCCTTCCCGAGTGTGTCCTAAGCACTCTTATCAACTGAATTATAGGTCCAGGCCCAGTCCCTTCCTATGCACAGAGGAGTGTTTACCTGTCCCTCCCATCCTATGCAAGGAGTTAATGATCGCATCCACTCAGAAATCATGAGCTTTCAAAAGTACTTCCCAGGCTGCGGAGAGCCTTGATGGGGTAGACTGCCTGGGCACTGCTAAATGTGATGGGCAGGGATGTTGAGGGATTTCTGAAAGGCGCACGGTAGGTAGAGGGCAAGGAAGACTGTTTCTCTAGGTTTCCACAAAGGTAGAGTTTCCGCCAGACACTTGGGACGCCAGCCCCGAAGGCAAGGCGGGAGAGCATCCTGGTTGCTGAAGCCAGGGTGATCCTCGGATCACATTGCAGAGCAGGAAGGGGCCGCTAGAGGTCGCCAGAACTGCGGCCTAAAGGGAAGAAAACTAAGAGCAGGTAGGGTGGCCAAGAGAGGTAGGTGCAGGATGAGCAACGCCAGCTTTCAGACCACTGGACGATGACTGAAGCCAAGGAGACTCCCTCAGGACACACTTTCTCGTCCGGGTGAAACCACAATGCACTCAACAGCATTGAAATGACTCGAAGAGACTTCAACACTTAATTACTAGCTTTTCAATTTTCTTCTGCTCCATGCTGCCAGAAAGGGAGTGTGGGCATGGTTCCACAAGACAAAGTCATCATCAATTGCCCAGAAGAGGAAATTGCCTCACACTGAGTTGATAAGCCTGAGTCTTGAATAAGAGTTCCTTGAGGGACCCTTACAAGACAACCATTCCCTTGACAAACAAAGCAATGTTAATCATATCTGTGCCGGTCGGTACCTGGACTCCAAACAGGACTGAGCTGGGGGCGGGAACCGCTGTACTTCAGGATATTATTAACACCTCCAGAAAAGGGCATTACCAGGTAGACAAATAATAATGACAAAATATTAAGGTTACAGGAAAGAAATAATATACATGTACAACAACAGAGCCTTGATGTGCTTCCAAAAGACCTGACAGGAAGGAAATTAAGGGAAAAAAAATAGACAAATCCACCCTCACAGGGAAATATTTTGAATACGCTTTTCTTACTCATTGGCAAAGCATGGGAGATTTCAAAGGTGCCACACACACTAGCCACGTATCAATTCAGCGTGTTAGAAAACCCTGTGCCCAGGGCTGAAGACATGGCTCCGTGGTCAAAAATCGCTTGCTGCTCTTTCACAGGACTGAGTTGCAGCCCTGGCGTCCGTATCAGGTGGCTCATGTCTGGCTGTGATTGTGGAGGTCTAAGACCCATCTCAACAAGTTCCAAAGGCCATATTCTAACCGTAGTGTAATGAAGGCGAACGTCAACAGCAGAAAGGCAAAACTTTCTTATCTATATAGCAGAGAGGATATTTCTAAATGCCATGTAGCTTTGAAGCAGAAAGCATGCAGGGCACAGTGGTTCATGCCTTTAATCCCAGAACCCAGGAGGCAGAGAAAGGTGGAGCTCTGTCAGTTCAAGGCCAGTCTGGGCTACATAGCAAGGTCCAGGACAGCTAGAGTTACTTAGAGAGATATTGTTTCCAAAGTGTGTGTGTGTGTGTGTGTGTGTGTGTGTGTGTGTGTATGTGTGTGTGTGTGTGTGTGTGTGTGTGTGTGTGTGTGTGAAGGATAATAGAAAAAAAGACTATTATAAATAGAGGTAATGGTCCATCAAGATTTAAAGATGCAACTGAAGAATATTTATGAGAACTTTTAGTTTTAAAAGGAAAGTTAGGAGCCAGGCCTGGTGGTGCATACCTGTAATCCCAGCACTCTGGGAGGCAGAGGGAGGCAGATCTCTGTGAGTTGGAGGCCAGCCTGGTCAAGTCCAGGACAGCCAAGGCTACACAGAGAAACCTTGTCTTGGGAAAAAAAGTTAAAATTTGAGTTAGGAAATAAAGAGTGGTGGGAAGTTTGAACGAGAATGGCCACCAATAGACTCATATATTTGGATGACTAGTCTTTAGTAGGTGGGCTGTTTAGGGAAGGGTTAGGAGGTGTGGCCTTGTTGGAGGAGGTGCATTACTGGGGATGAGCTTTGAGGTTTCAAAAACCCATGTCAGGCCCCAGCCTCTCTCTCTCTCTCTCTCTCTCTCTCTCTCTCTCCTTGCAGCTTGTGGATCAGGATGTAAAACTCTCCACCATGCCTGTCTGCTTCCCGCCATGGTGCTAATGGTCTAACCCTTTGAAACTGTAAGCGAGCACCCAGTCAAACGCATTTTTTTAAAAAAAAATAAGAGTTGCCTTGGTCATGGTGTCTCTTTACAGCAACAAAACAGTACCAAAGCAAGCAGAAAAATAATGAAACAAAAAAGCAAAGGAAACAGTAGAGAGTATGAACAAAAATAATAGTTGGTTCATCGGAACATCGAATTTCTGGCAATGCTAAATAAAAGGAAATCTTCAGCAGACATGGTAGTGAAATCACAAAGCTTCTAAGACAAACAAAAATCATAAAATCCTACAGCCTGACAAAGAACGGAATTGGGCTGTCAAGAACAAAGTTAGCTCATGCCTGTAATCCTAGCACTCTGAAAGATGAGGCAGGATGACCATTACCCAAAAAACCAAACCAAACCAAACTAAAGCAAAACAAAACCAAGAAACAAATAAAAAACAACCAAAAGGACATTAAAAATAGACGCCAGAAATGAAGGGAGTAATATATTCAAAGTGGTGAGCTGTTTCCCAGCCAACCTGCTTTTTCAAGGACTGGTGTGCTGGTACAAGCTAATTCCAGCCCTCGGGAGGCTGAGGCAGAAGGAGAGCTCAAATTCAAGGCCATCCTGAGACAGTGAGAGAGACCTTGACTCTAAAAAGCCAAACCAAACCACAGACAATTATTAATAAATACACATTTAAAAAATTCTCACTAAAGGAATTTCTAAAAAGTCACACTGCAAGAAGTCAGAAAAACAGTGTCAGAAGAAGACACCAAGATGAGTTGTGGCAGATAGAAATCACTATGCAGACAGTTGCTGGGCGCAGCGGCCGTGCTCCTGTAATCTCAGCACTCCCGGGAGGCAGAGGTAGGCGGATCTCTGTGAGTTTGAGGCCAGCCTGGTCTACAAAGCAAGTGTAGGACAGCCAAGGCTGCACAGATAAACTTTGTCTCGAAAACAACAGCAGCAGCAACAACAAAACAAAAACAAACCAAAAAGAAAGAAAGAAAGAAAGAAAGAAAAAAAAGACTATGTAGAAGACATGCCCTGCGCCCATTTGTGAGGCATGTGTGCTGAGACCCCCGTGGGTGCCTGAAGCCACGATCTGCATCTACCTTTGTATATACTATGTGTTTCCTCCCATAAATACATACATACAATAAAATTTAGTTTATAAATGTGGAATACCATTGACTTATAGGTCTTAGCCAAACCTGGTATTATTAAAAAAAAATTTTTTTTTCTTATTTAGTTGGAACTCCCACTTTTCTGTTTGACTTCTTGCCACACTCAAATTGCCAGCGTCCCTGCTTCAGCACTTCTGCTCCCTGCTCTCGATTCCTTCTGCCTGAGTGAGTGTGTGTAGAAATATATGTGAGCCTGAATCCTACATGTACACGAGTGTGAGTGAATGTGTAAACATGCAGGATGTGCGAATGTTTGTGAGCATGTGGGGTGTGTGCACATGTGTGTGAGAATGTATTTGAGTGTCTGAGCACGTGGGACATGTACGCATGAATGTGTGTTTGAGTGTGAAGAATGTATAAGAAGTGTGTGTGTGTGTGTGTGCGTGTGTGTGTGTGTGAATGTGTGTACGCATGTGTGTGAAGCAATGGAGTGAGCCTGCGCTCCTTCCTGGTGCCCCTCTGTTCCTGGATCCCGCGTGTGTATGGGACTCTGGTGCTGCACACCTGCTCCTCACACACGTGGGTCAGTGGTGACCCAGCTTCATTTCAAGGAGATGCTAAGAGAGGTCCCCATTGCCCAGGTCAGCTGCTGCCCAGTCCATCTGCCATAGTCAAAGCTCTTAAAAAGCAGTCCATTCCACTGAACAGTGTTTGTAAGGTCTCCTGGATGCAGCAAATCTGTCTGTCTGTCTGTCTATCTATCTATCTATCTATCTATCTATCATCTATCTATCTATGCCTGATAGATCTGTTTTCCTATAACTCCAAATGTTCGACTTAAATCAAGAAGTGCACCCCCTCTAGAAACGTGTGACCTTCACTAACGTCTTTGGACACCTGTCTTTACTGGAGTTGGAGTGTGCTCGGTTTTTGGAAACGGTACTTAACTGGTTCTACAAGTTTCTAGTGCCTTCCTCCTCTTAATTGCTCTTTGGGTTTTCTCCAACATGGTAGCATCTCTCTCCAATTAAAAGGTGCCAAAAACATGGCCACATTTCTTCCCCTAGCTCAGAGCTAAGCTAATTTACTTCATAACTGAGCCAGTGCTTTTCAGAGTACAGCTGGTTTTGCTGTGAAGGACACAGAGCCAAGTTTCAAAACCCAGGAAGGCAAATTTACAAGGCGTACAGGATTTTTGTTTTTGTTTTTATTTATTTATTTATTTAAAAAATATTTATTTATTTATTATGTATACAATGTCTGCCTGCATGTACACCTGCACTCCAGAAGAGGGCAGCAGATCTCATTATAGATGGTTGTGAGCCACCATGTGGTTCCTGAGAATTGAACTCAGGACCTTTGGAAGAGCAGCCAGTGCTCTTAACCTCTGAGCTATCTCTCCAGCCCTGTTTTGTTTTTTTTAAAATAGGGACTCACAGTCTTGTCTCTAACACTGAGTTTGTCAAACTCAGTGTTTTTATTTATTTATTTACTTGGGCTAAAGTCTTTTGTAGCCCAGGTTAGTCTTGGACTTGGTATGTAGCAGAGGCTAGCTTTAAGTGCCTGATTATCCCTTCTCCATTTCCCAAAGGTTGAGGTTACCAGCAAGTCCTACCACCATGGTAGGCTCTTGATTTCACTTCATCTCCATAGCAACCTAGTAGCATGGATGTTAATTTCTCCATTTTATACAAGAAACTGACAGTCAGAGCATCACACACACACACACACACACACACACACACTCACTCAACTCAGAAGCCTTCTCGGACAACCCAGAGCTAATGTCTCCTAATCTTTATGCTGATGCTGTTGTAGTTACTTGCCTGTCTATATCCTTCAAGACGGCTATTAGTTCTGGCTTTGTGAGTAAAGCATCCCCCCCCCCACGTATGTGTGTGTGTGTGTGTGTGTGTGTGTGTGTGTGTGTGTGTGTGTAGGTTGCTGCTGCCATAAAGGGATGAGCGATGATGTAGCTTCAGACAGGAGTAATGGGCCAGCTTTGACTGACAAGGGCTGCCTGATTGAATTGTATTCATTTGTTAGGGCTTCCACAACAAAATACCACCCACTGGGTGGCTTAAACAACAAAAATGTATTCTCTCACAGTTAGGTGGTTAGAAGTTTAAGGTCAGGCTGGAGAGAGTGCTTAGCAGTTCAGCATGCTGGCTGATCTTCTGAAAGATCTGAGTTCGATTCCCAGCACCTACATGATAGCTCACAACTGCCTGTAACTCCAGTTTCTGGGATCTAATGCCTGCCTCTGGCCCTTATAGGCACTGCTCACACACGGCACACAGATATACATGCAGGCAACACCCCCATACACGTAAAGATAAATAAAATAAAGTTGGGGAAAAACAGCAGCTGCAACAACTACAGACATTTAAGGTCAAGGAGTTGGCAGGTTTGGGTTCTCCTGTGGCCTCAGTCCTTGGCTTTCTGGTTTCCAGTGTCTTTACATGGCTTTTCTGTGTGGTCCCATCCCTGGTGTGCCTTTGTATCAATTACTTTTCGAGTTGCTATGAGAAAATACCCTATGTAAGCAATACAAGGAGGATTTATTTTGGTTGTTAATGAGTGAAAGCATGGTGGTGTCCTGAAGGCACAGAGGAGTGTCTCCACCCCGGGGATGGGACCTTGTAGCTGTCACTCTCACATTTTGTTTTGGTTTTTCAAGACAGGGGTTCTCTATGTTATCTTGACTATCCTGGACTCGCTTTGTAGACCAGGCTGGCCTCAAACTCACAGTGATCCGTCCACCTGCCTCTGCCTCCCGAGTGCTGGGGTTAAAGGCGTGCGCCACCATGCCCGGCTCTACTCTCACATTTTGGCTGATCAGGAAGAAGAAAACCTGGCCTGCCCAGAATCAAACCCAACAGGTAAGATATGCCGTAGTGATCTACATCTGCTAACCAGGCTTTACAACCTCCCCGGACTGTGCCACCCCTGGGAACCAAGTGTTCAAGCACATGAGGCTGCCAGGGGGCATTGGACATTCAAACACCACACTCCACCACTTCCTGTTAGGATTCAGGTTGTACTAGCCCCATTTTAATGGCCTAATTTTTAACCTAATTGCCTATTTCAAGGTTCCCTTTTCAAACAGAGACACATTCGGAGGCTCTACGGGTTGGGATCTGTCTGGGTTACTTTTCTATTGCTGTGATAAAAACATCGTGACCAAGGCAACTTATACAAGAAAGTGTTTAATTCATCTTACAGCTTCAGAGGGTTGGAGTCCACGGTGGGGCGACAGGACAGTGGAGGGCTCACATCTTGATCCACAACCTCGAGGCAGAGAGAGCTCACTAGGAATGGCACCGTTTTCTGAAACCTCAAAGCTTTCCCCAGTACCATGGCTCCTTCATGAATGCCACGTACCCCAGCCCTTCCCAAACAGCTCCACCGGAACTGGGGAACAAGTATTCAAATATGTGACCCTATGGAGGCCATTTTGATTCACACCACCACAGGACCAAAACCTGTCCATTGTACTCTCATGTCCCCGGAGACAGGCACGCTGGCTCAGCACTCCCTGAGGATGACCTCATCTCCCTGCTGTGGCTGCAGAGGAAAAGAGCCTCTTTCCTTCTCATTCTCCACCTTCATCATTTTTATCTCATTTGCAAACAACCCACCTTCATGTTGCCAATCTGTTTTGAAAGAGCTTGTCTGTGACCCCCCCCAAAGGACAGGATACACAGGCGACTTATTGTAACCACATATAATGAAAGTTCTGGTCTTTCTTAGGGGGAATTTAAACTAAATGTGACTGAAGAAGTTACTCTCTGGGGACCAGCATGACTCATGAAGAAAAGATGTGATGGCATTACCAGCTAGAAGGGTGATATTTATATAATCCTTTGTAGTTGGAAAAACCTCTCAGTGGAGACTACCAGATGACGTTCAGCCACTGTGACCCATTTTATACACCTGTTTTCTCTTTCCTTCAGTTCATTTTTGGAGCCTTTACATTGTCAAAAATATCCAGAACCTATTTTAACTCCAGGGCTTTCTTTACAGCAGGTGCCTGCTTTGTTGACTTCTTTCCTCCTCACCAAATGGAGCCCCTCTGCTTACCACACGGTACGTGGGCGTATTGGGTATTTGGTGTTGTAGGTCTTACATTTAATGTCTTATGTTATCTGGCAACTCTTTCAACATGAGGAGGATTGTGCGTGACGGGTACTTGATCATAGACTATAGAGTATCTTGGTATATTGAGGTAGTAGTATAATTATCCTTTACCTAAGAGGAGGTGAAGAATCTAGCAATCCATAGATTTGAAAATGAGTTAAAATTCTTACCATGTTTCTAGGTGGGCACTGCATCTAGGGTTGTTTGGGTACCCATGGCATATATATTCCAGTACCCATGGAAGGTTCTAGTTCTTCTGGCATCTTCCCTGACCTGCTTTCCCTCTAGGTGATTTTCCCCCCCACTTATAGAGGCCACCAGCTGTTCAGTTATGAGGCCTTGGCTAATCATAGCTGGCCATGTGTGCATTGTGCCAGGAATTTGAGGAGCCTTGCAGTCATTTAAATTATGCATTCAATTCTGGATTGATATTCCATGCCAAATTTTACTTTAGCCAAAGTATATTTATTGAAATAAAAACATATGAAATCCAGGAATTACCAGGGCTCAAGTACTTTCAAGCAGGGCCTGGAAACACAGGTGTTCTGAATGTGTGCACGTGCACATGTGTGCGCGCGCGCGCGCGTGCGCACACACACGTATATATGAACATGTACGTGCATGCACTAGTGCACACGCACACACACATTTTATTAAGCCCTTGTTGAGTTTATTAACTCAAGCATTCATGCATTCGTTGATTAAATATATGTTGAGTTTGTTTCTGTCACTGAACTTGATCTTGATCCTGGGACCAAAGACTGAGAAGACAATGCTTGCATCGTCTAGGCTAGGAGCTGGTAGGGTTGTTAAATGGACCTGTGCTTGTTACTTTCCTTGTCATTGTGCCCAGGTACCTGACAAAAGTGACGTAAGGAGTGGAGGATTCATTTGTGGTTCTTGGCTCAAGGGGTAGAGTCCATCACGGTAGGAAGGCATGATGGTGGACATCAGAGAAACACAGGGTGGCAACTGCTCACACCTCAGTAGACCAGGAAGCAGAAAGAGCAAGAAGGACTGAAAGCCACATGGGGTAAAATATTTTGCCGTTATTAACGGTCATATTTTAAATAAATAGTTAATCATGAGGGAGCACATTCACCACATAATAGTAATGGGAAATGGCTAGTAGTTTACAGTATAATCCCAGTTCCACTTAATGCATTCGTGCAAACACACACACACACACACACACACACACACACACACACACACACACACACCCCACCATGGTAGGGATCAATATGAAGGCTTCAGTGTTGTTGAATATTTAATAAACTCTTGAAGGCTCTACTAACCCAGATAGCTCCCCTGCTCAGTAATCAAGACAGTGGCCTATTAATTTATTTAAATAAACCTCAGCACAATAACTGGGCAGGTACGATTTAAATTAATTTTCTAAGCTAGTCTGGCTACTTCCCAGCTGCATTCCCTCAAGTTGCTTCCCAACAAGGCATTCTGTCTGGGCTGGATTTGCTCCACCAGGCCACGACCTCTTTTTCCATCTTCTTCCTTTTTTTCTTCTTTCTCCTTTTCTCCACGTGGTCCCTACCTGAGAACCCCAGACAGGGAAACCAAAGCTCCGCCTACCTCTATTCTGCCCAGTAATTGGCTGTCAGCAGCTTTATTTAACCAATCAGAGAATATTGGGGGAGCAAAGCTTACACAATGTGAGAATGCATTCATCTGGACCACAACCAGATCTTGTGGGGGTTGGGGTGCAGTATTTAGTGTTTGAATACACAGCAGCACCAGACCAACCTCCAATACTTCAGACGCACCAAGCAAGCGCTCTGGTACTAAGGTACACTCCAAGACCCTAAGGGGAGGGGTGAGACCTCGAGGCTCCGCAGATTTTAACAGCGGTATGTATATTATAGTAAATTAGCTATTTGACAGATTGAATGTAGCCTCCATTCCTTCGAGTGGTTCCCCATTCCCACTAAATCTTCTTGCTATTCTAAAGAGTTTGAGAAAAAGAAATCTGTCTCCATCCGCGTGGCTTTCAGTTGTCTTTTGAATGACAAGCTCCTCTGTGCGCAGTGAGAGGCTCTTGTAGAGTCCTGCAGTTTCCGCGACAGTGCTTTTGACTTGTGGGGAGTAATCCTGTGGAGGAAAACTCACTCTCCACAAAACTGCTCCCTGGTGTCTCCCTCCTTGTCCTTTTGGGAGTGAGGATGGAGTTGTCAGGATGGTGGTAGGCAGGGCTTCATAGTTCATAATAGGAAGTCGGATAAGATTCGGTGGTTCGCTGCTCTCTTTAGAAAGAAGCACTTTCAAGGCAGAGATAGGAAAATCCTGGGGGCCCCTGGCCAGCCAGGCTAGCCACTTGGTTAACTCCAGGTTCAAGACCCTGCCTCAAAAAATAAGGTGGAGAGTGACAGAAGGTATCAAATGCTCACCTCTGGCCTCTACCCATATACACATAGGTGTGAGTACCTAAGCACATGTGCACTCGGGAGGCAGAGGCAGGCAGATTGCTGTGAGTTCGAGGCCAGCCTGGTCTACAAAGTGAGTCCTGGACTGCCAAGATAACGCAAAGAAACCCAGTCTCGAAAAAACAAAAACAAACAAATAACTTATTTTTTTAATTTTATGTGCATTGGTGTTTTGCCTGCATGCATGTCGGTGGGTGTTAGATCTTGGAGTTACAGACAATTGAGAGCTGCCATGTGAGTGCTGGGAATTGAACCCGGTTCCTCTGGAAGAATAGTCAGTGCTCTTAACCTCTGAGCCATCTCTTCAGCCCCACAACCCATCTTTTAAGTTGCAAAAGTGGCACATGACCATTGCATAATAATAATAATAATAATAATAATAATAATAATAATAATAATAATACAGAGATGTATAAGTTTAAAAGCAAAATTTCTTTTTTCCAGAATAATTACTGCTTCTAGTTTGCTGTATTCACTTCCAACATCTTCACCGTGGATGGGCTGGTATTTAGTGTGAGTGCAAGCTGGTACAATACTATTGTTATTGCAGTATTAAAGGCATGCACAACATTTTTTACACCTTGCTTTTCTCTGACTGCTTTTGTCTGTGACATCTTGTCACCTTGGCACACGTAGAACGGCTTCATTCAATCTGATGGCTGTATGGGGCGGACATAATACAATTGTGTTATCTCTTTGCCTTTGATGGGCATTTGGATTCGTTCCACACTCCCCCCCCCCCCCAACTCAACCACTGTACACGCGGCTTAGGTTTAATAAGCATTTACTGCCCTGAAACGCAGCTTGGGAAATGTTGGCTAAAGGATTCTGCCTCAGAGTGCTGAAACATACATTATTTAAACACCATCCAAAATTTTAAATTAGAAACAAATCATTTCCATTAGGACCAGGTTAAAGTCACGATGATGTTTCCCCCTTTTATAGGAACGAATCCTCTTACTCCAGATGGGATATAAAGCTCCTTAAATTGAAATTCATTGCATGGGGCTCTGATGGGCCTTAACAGATGGAAAACAATCTCACTTGGGCGGTTATGTAATTCGGTGATTACCATGGAGATGGCGTGAGACAGAAGGTGGACAGAGGAAGGCTCTGAGGGAAAGGCAGGTGACAAGGCTGTGTGTTCTCAGGGCTTGCACACCCTTTGTATTTGTTTGCTAGGGCCAATAACACTACATCCGAGAAATGACCATGATCTGACTTAATGACTAACTTTGGGATCTTGGAAATTCACATAATTTCTTAAGTGACCTTGGCAGTGAGAATGGGGGGGGGGGGAGGAGGTTGTTCTACCTCTAAAAGCCTACTTTTTCCAAATGTGCCAGATTGGGCCGCAAGTGCAGAATACGGCGTTTATTCCATAGCTGCCTGAGGAGAAATACGTTGAGAATTTAAATGCTGGGGACCCAGGTGTAAATAAGATAGACGAGAATCTCTATTTATTCATCACAAGTGAAACTGTGTTGTTCTTCAGCTGAAAGTAATCACCGGATCTGCTTGAACCGAGTCACCCCTCATCAAAGCCTAGCCTGTGCACCGTCTTCTTGGCAATGCCGGCTGACAGCATGACGGATGTGCTAACCAAATCAAAAAATGCTCACTGGGGCTTATCCACTCAAAGGAGTGCTATTTCTCCTGCCTCCTGCCTCTTGGCTTCATTACTCAAGTTAATATCAGTTTCAATACACACTGAACCCCTTTTGCTCTCTGTCCTTCATCTCTCTTTACTTCCTCCCTCCCTCTCTCCTTCCCTCCAACCTGTTAACACTATGAGGAGCAAGCATCCAGAGCAGAAACTATCACATAGTAGATATAAAATAAATTATGTTGACTAAATTGCTACAACTATTTGTTATGAGTCTTCAGACTTTGGTTACAGGACACAGAAAAAAAAATCACTTATTGGACTGACCAGAAAGCTCTCCCTGTTGGCTGGCATTCATACTGGTGGAAAATGTTATGCCAACTGCACAAAAATTAGGCTTTCAGAGGTGGAATGACCTCCCCTGTTCTCACTGCCAAGGTCACTTAAGAAAATATGTGAATCTCCAAGATCCCAAAGTTAACAAGGGGTGAGGGTGGGGCACATCAATAGTTTTATCTAGTATTGGACTCTGCACGCCTCAGTAGTGACCCACCAGGTAAGATGAACTTAGTCCTGCAATAGTGGCAAGGCTGTTTATGGAAGGGTAACCTATGGCTTTCTTGATAGCGTTTGAGACCTGCTCCACAGAAGGGAATTCTTGAGGGATATAATAAACATGAATAAAATCAAAGCCAAACCAAACCAAACCAAACCAAACCAACAACAGCAAAAATTAAAAAGAACAAAGTAAAACAAAACAAAAACCCCTCACAAAAAACATGGCTAGGGAAATCATAGGTTCTAAGGGGGGAACCTATTGATGCTATTTTTTTTAAATGATCACATGGTCAAGTTGCCTTCTAAACGTGTATGTTTATATCCTTAGATTTGCGCTTGATCAGAGACGCTCTCATTGCGGTGGATAGTGGTTAAGGCAAAGGCACTCTTCTGTTCAAAGGGCTTAGCTATAAATGCTACATCTGTGTCACTCCTCACCCCGCAAGCTCAGGGAGCTTACTGAAGAGGATCCTGAAAGGATGTAAGAAGCAGAAGATGGGGAAGTGTGCGACGATGAAATGCTGTCCTTCTGGTGTGATGTGCCTGTTGCGCACACGTACTCACAGCAGCAATGGCCTCCTACACAAGACCTGCACAAGACCAAGCCGCATAAAAGGTCCACTGTGGAGTGGGGGAGGGGCTTCCAAGCCCTCACCTTGAGTAGCCAAGGAGCTAGCTCTTGGTGGTTGTAGGCTGCTGGAGAGGAAAAGTCGGTTTTCTTTAGGGGTGTGGCCACTGGTAGGTTCCCTGGGGCCCCAGGGGGAGAGCCCATGGCCATGTGTATGTAAGCTGCACTCAGTTATTAAAATATACACAAGGGGGGGGTGACTATGAACAAGATACATTGTATATATGTATAAAAATTTCAAGGAATAAGCAAAATTAAAATGTAAAAAGTTTTCTAATTTCTCAGACTTTATATCTAGTTAAGAGACAGGCGTGAAAAGTAGAAAATGGCGGATACTTTAAGCATTATGTGCAGAACATGTATCTCTGTCTCTCCAAATCAAGTTACCACTCTTCTTCTATTTTTGTTTTGCTTTTTGTATTCAACCTCTTCTGGACTCTTCTGTTTTGATTTTTTTAGACAGGGTCTCATTATGTAGGTCTGGCTGGTTTATAACTCACTATGTAGACTATTTAGATTAGCCACTGGTTTAATTAGTCTAATTAAACCTGAGGAGAAATTTGACTTCACATAATGGCTCTATCCTGTGATGGAATCCTAAGGAAAGTACCAGACAAGCTTGGGTTTGTTCGCTGTTATCTCAACTTGCAGAAAAAACTAGTTTAATTAGTCTAATTACAATTAATCATCGTGAGCCTAGCGCGGTGGCACACACTTGTAATCCCAGTACTTAGGAAGGCAGAGGCAGGAGGTTCTCTGTGGGTTCT
Organism: Acomys minous; assembly: GCF_964271855.1. NCBI lineage: Eukaryota > Metazoa > Chordata > Mammalia > Rodentia > Muridae > Acomys > Acomys minous. The sequence continues at coordinate 50,780,973 of NC_140490.1, read as the reverse complement.
GGTCTACAAAGTGAATCCTGGACAGCCAAGACTACACAGAGAAACCCTGTCTCAAAAAACCATAAAAAAAAAAAAAAACCAAAACAAAACGCTATGTAGGCCTGGACCCCAGAGAAATTCACTTGCCTCTGCCTCCTGAGTGCTGGTGTTAAAGGCAAGCACCACCTGGTCCATCGTGGACTTTTCTTATTAAATTTTAATTTCTCACCCATCTATCCATCCATCTGTCCATCTGTCTGTCCATCCATCCACTCATCCATTCATCATTCATCCATTCATACGTTGAGGCAACTGCGTAGCCCAGGCTGTCCTTGAGCTCACTCTGTTCCTCTGGCCTCAGTCTTTCACGTGCTTAGATTATAGGCATGCACCTGGTTGGACTTTTAAATTCACGTAAAACTGGTAGAGCAGATAAGTACACGCGCGCGCGCACACACACACACTGATGAATCAGGGAATGGGTTTGTGTCCTTTTCAAAAGTGTGTTTGGAGGCAGATGCGGTAAATGTTTTATACTTGTTTTGAGAGCTGGCATAAATATTTCAGGGCACAATTGAGCCTTTCTCATTAACAGCCATTCTCTTGGCTCTCTCTGTGGAAGTTTCTAGCTGTGGAGAAAGAGTGCCATTAAATCATTGTGCAGCTCCTAATTCCATGGCAACCGTGACAGACGGACTTTTTCCTGGCATAATAGGTTTGGATGAGCCTATTAGTCAAGACAATGACAAATTTTGTTATTAAAACGTCTTTTAACCTAGTTTAATCTCTGTTCTTTTTTAAAAAACCTGCTCTCAGTTGAAGAATGTCAGTGCTAGGTGAGTTCAACTTGACTTTATTTTTTTTTTTTAAATCGAATGTCCCAGTCTGAATTACTATTCATGATAGATTTGACACGGTTTGTTTATCATAACCATCGCTGGGTATTCTAAATCATTCTCTTTTCCCCTGCAAGTTGAGATAACAGTGAACAAAACCAAGCTCGTTTGGTATTTTCCTTAGGATCTCATCACAGGATGGTGAAATCAAATCTCTCCTCAGGTCACTTCTAACATCCTACCTTTAGATGGCAGCAAGTGTCCACTCTGCTGGACTACCAGCCTTCTGGCCAGTCACCTGCAGGCCACACACCCAAATTACTTTGGGAGGTGTGTGTGTGTGTGTGTGTGTGTGTGTGTGTGTGTGTGTGTGTGTGTGTGTGTAATGTTACCAGAGGTTTTAGTATCAAAGGCAGAGGAAAAAAAGATCTATTCACTGAGGCTATCCTGAGGAGATACACAAAGGGATCCAGTGACTCTCCAAGATGGTTTAAGGCACGAATATGAGGTTTAGGGTTAGATGAAAGGCAAGAAGTTGGCATAAGTAAACAGTCCTGGTGGAGATGTGGTCCTGCCCATCACTGACCCATCACTGTCTGCGTCTGAGTTTGCTCCAGAGCTGTAGGAGCTCTTCCTGGTACAGAAGTTCCTCTTCCGGTTGGTGGTGGGGCTTCAACCTTTCCTTTCCTCCATCTGAGATTCTTGGGGGAAATTGTAGTTCTTTTAAAAATAGGTAGGTAGATAGATAGATGATAGATAGATAGATAGATAGATAGATAGATAGATAGATAGATTTAAATATGTTTGGCTGTTTTGCCTGCATGTTTGTCTGCACACTACATGCGTGTTGGGTGCTCATAGAGGTTGGAAGAGAGAATGTTGTTGGATTCCTTGGGACTGGAGCCTACAGATGGTTTTGACCTGTTGTGTGGGCACTGGAAATCAAACCCAAGTCTTTTAGAAAAGCAGCAAGTGTTAACTGACAAGTCATCTCCCCAGCCTGGCATTTTAGTTCTTAGGGGTCCATTGATCCGATTGTCTGATAGTACAAGCATCTCTCTTGTTTCTTGTGAGGGTGGCCACAGTAAGACTTCGGTCTGGATTACCACATTATACAAAGTCCACGTCCACTGGGACGTTATAGTAGGAGGCTCCAAACACACAAAAGAGCCGAAATGCCAAAGCCTCAAATAAAGATAATTGAGATCGATGATCCCTCATCCTGATGGTCAACTTGATTGACGACAACTGTGTATGTGTAGGTGGCTGTGTGCAGACAGGATTCTTTAAGAGGGGGAGTCCTGCCTGAACCTGGGAAGCACCACCTCATATCCTGGGGGCCCAGGTGGAATATGAGGGAGAAGAAGGAAGCTGGTTAGCACAGGTGTTCTGCCTCTTGTCCCCCATTAATGTGACTGGCTTTGCTCTGCCACAGCCTACCTGTCAGGATGGACTGAATCAACCAGAGATGTTAAGCCAGAATAAAGAGCCATGTTCCTTAAACTGTTTGTTCTGGTATTTGCCAAAGGGATGGCAAACTGAGTACTGTAGTAGCTCTGGAAGACGCTGGAATAACTGTGTTTCTGGGTTTTCACAGAAATGGGAGAAGCCTTGGTAGGCAGAGAATGGAAACAGGGGCCTGTTGGAATTGAAGATGTCATGTCTTACTATGGCAGTCTGCTTTGATTGGCATTACATTGAAAATGTGGCTTCTCAGGCAGAACATTGTATACATAATAAATAAGTAAATCTCAAAAAAAAGAAAGAAAGAAAGAAAGAAAGAAAGAAAATGTGGTTTCTGTGCTCACATTGCAAAGACCAAGTGATAGTGAGCTGGGTTCTCAAACGCTTGTGGCAGCCACAGTGCTGTCCTCTCTTTACTGTTTCTGGTGGCCTAAGCTCCCCTAAAGCATCATCAGCAGATATTTCATAAGACCCTGCAGCCCATCTGTAATGATACATACAGTGATACTTAAAACCGCTAGCATTAGAGGAATGTAAATCACACCTACAGGGATGTTAGCTTTTGTTGTCAAATTACAGCAAATGTTGGCAGGGACCCACATATACATGGCTAGTGGGACTGAAAACTGGTGTAGCCACTTTGGAAAACAGGCTGGTGGCCCAGTGTTACCACAGGATCCTGAAATTTCACTCCTAGGTTTACACCCAAGGGAAACGAAGATAAAAGACCACACACAACTCTGTACGTGGATGGTTATGGGAGTGCTGTTTATTTACATCAGCTCAAATGTGGAAACAATGTGGAGATGGCCCAGTGAGTAAGAGCACTTACTATGCAAATGGAAGACTTCAGTTCAAATTCCCAGAAGCCATGGAAAAAGCCAGGTGTGGCTGCAAATGCTGATCTACCCCCAGCATTGTGTGGATTAGATGCAGGAGGCTCTCTGGGGCTTGCTGGCTGCCCACCTAGCTTCGGGCTCAGGGAGAGACCCTGTCTCCAGGGAACAGGGCAGAGAGTGAAAGCTCAATGGTACATGTGGGATCATGAGCATGTGCACTTGAACACAGGAAGGAGCACATACTATTGTATACACAAAGAAAAATTTTAAAAATTAAAAAATAATATTATCCTTCAGAAAACAGTAGGAGGTGCTGACTCTTGTTATAGTATAGATGATTTTTGGAAACACGTGAAGGGGGAAATGCAGTTCCAATAGTATGATTGTACTTACGTAAAATACCTAGAGTAAGTAGATTATTGGTTGTCCTAGGCTATGGTGGGCGTGGGAGGCAGGAGGATGTGGAGTTTCTTCTTGATGTGATACAAGTCGGGTTCTCAAATGTATTGTGACAATGGTTTCCTAGCTCTATGGATACTGTAAAACCACTGAATTATAATTCAGAATGGATGAATCCAATGACATGTAAATTACAGCTTCAAAGTCTTGTTGTTTCAGAAAGAATCCATCCCCTGTTGTGGGTACTTACATTATATAGGTTTTGTTTACCAGGTACACATATGTCAGAACATATGTTGACTCTTTGCATCTCCATAACACTCTCACCAGGTAAGTAATTTAGTCTTTTCTGTTTTATAGATGGGGAAGCCAAAGCGCAGAGGATGAGGTAACCAGCGATGAAAGATTTTGCTCAAGGTTACTGAGCTTAGGGAAGGCTTTGTTAAAATCTCTTGGGTAGAACTAGGAAGGTTCCAGAATCTGACCTGTCTGTGACCATAGGCTGTGCCACCTGGAAGAGAGGAGGTTGTTACATAGTCACCTAGTCAAGGCTTCCCTGACACGAGTTAAGGGGGAGCTGACTCAGGGTCTAGACTCACACTGCGGCATAGACCTCTCCGCATTATACCACACTGCCTGGATGTTAAAGCATTCTCTGGGAACACTCAGAGCCATCCACACACAGGCAAGAGTTTTTTTTTCTTATAATTTATTATTATTATTTTTGAATCTGGTGGGTGGGTATGTGTTCAAAACAGGGAACTCAAGTAGCAGATGACAAAATTGCTTGGGGATTTGGGAGTTTATAGAGGAGCCATGAAATGGCGTGTCAGCATATCCATGAGTTATTGCCTGACTCAGTCTTCGTTTTGTATTAGCAGGTGGTGTCAAGGAAACTAAAGGGACAGGAAGACCTTCCCTCAAGATAAAGCGGTATTTTTCTTTTTTCTTTTTTAGATATGAGACACTGCAGTGGCTGAAGAAATGGCTCAGTGCTTGCTTACTTGCACACATGAGGAACTGAGTCCAGGTCTCCAGCACCTAGGCAAACACTAGGGTGCTGTGATGCTTACCTGTAATCCCAGCATAAGGAAGTTGGAGACAGGAGGATGCCTGGAGCTTGCTGGCTAGCCAGTCCAGCCAATCAGTGAGCTCCAGGTCTTGGGGGGGGGGGGGAAGTGAGAAAGTAATTGAAGAAATTCCTTGTTGTTGATCACTGGACTCCCCATGTATGAGCACACATGTGTAAACACATGCACCCACCCAAAAATACATATACAACACACACACACACACACACACACACACACACACACACACACACACACGGAAGAAACTATAGATTGGGTAGCTCTCATCTGAGATGCTTGGAACCAGACCGCTTGCTATTTGCAGTCTTACATGTGAAATGTAACCTTGAAGGCTTACAAGACTTACAACCTTAGGGAAATTTATGCTTGTGTAGGCCACACGAAGATGGCGATGTGTTCAAAAGATCGTGGCAGGCAATGTGTGAATGCAAGACATAGGGGAAGAATAAATTCACAAAGCATCAAATACAAAATTTGATAGGAGAAGGAATAACAGCAGTCAGATAGGAGGCGAGGGGCCATGGCCAGAAGCAGAGGTAAGAGGTGAGTGACAGGTACAGTTCAGGCTGCAGGAAATAGTCTGATTGACAGCTCTTAGCAATTGACAGATTGAAAGGCATTCTTCTCCAGGTGCAGAGGAGCCTCTAGATTCCCTAAGATACGCAAACTGTTATTTGATTTAGCAGCTATTATGAAAGGAATCAATAGTGATAGGCTTTCAGCTTAAATTAGGAGATGTGAGATCAATGTTTTCAGTAGTGGTGTATCAAAATATCCAGGACAATGACACAAGCTACTGTTAAAACAGGTGGAGAGGGGCTGGAGAGATGACTCAGAAGTTAAGAGCACTGCCTGCTTTCTAAAGGTCCTGAGTTCAATTCCCAGCAACCACATGATGGCTCACAACCATCTACAGTGAAATCTGGTGCCCTCTTCTGGCATGCAGGTGTTACATGCAGGCTGAACACTGTCTACATAATAAATAAATAAATAAATCTTAAAAAAGAAATAAATCAGATGGAGAATGTTGGTCTTTCAGACTCAGCCTGTCCTTGTCAGTCCTTTCCATAATAATGAGGATGATGCTAAGAGCAGGCTTTTATTCTGAGATTTGATTTGGATTAGTTTACACAGAAAATCCTTTACTCACACTTTTCCCTCAGAGGAATGGCCTTTAAGAATTGGCGTGAGATCACTCAGAAGGCAGAGGCAGGCGGATTGCTGTGAGTTTGAGGACAGCCTGGTCTACAAAGTGAGTCCAGGACAGCCAAGGCTACACAGAGAAACCCTGTCTCAAAAAAAAAAAAAAAAAAAAAAAAAAAAAAGAATCGTACAGCACTTAGCAAGTGGGTGCAAGAGGCTTTCTACCCAAGAGTCCTTTCCAGTTCTTATTCTAGAATAGGCACATTTCAATGTATCTCAGCCTCCTGTTTGCACTCAGGCATGGCAGGACACTATGTATTTATAAGGGAGCTATTGTCTTGGGACTGACAGCATAGAGTCAAGGCCCTAGCCTTTTGGGATGCTCTGAGAGGCTGAAGTGGAGTTCCTGACTCTGGACCTTTTGGTTTGTAAAATAAGCATCACTGGGGCTGCATTGGGCCTGTCGCTGCCTTCCTGTGGTTACTTCTTCGTACGAGAACTCAAATGTGGATATGGCCAATACATCCACTGGGGTGTGGCTGTGCTGTGCTCCCAGGTCCCCTAAGGTGGATATGACTCTCTGCTCCTTGCTATTCCAATCTGCATTTACTTCCATTGAAGTAAGAGTGGAGGACACAACTGTGTCCCCAGCGCTGGGGTATTCAGGGCTGTGAAGCAAGGCAAATGTCCCAGAAGGGAAAAACACTCTCCCGACAAAAGAAGTGCTCATGAGTAATTAGGGGCCTAGGAAAGCAAGCTCAAATTGCAACTGTGACAAAGAGCTGCCTTCAAAGCAACTGGGCACCTTAATTTCCAGGCCACGTTTGACAAACTGCCACCTCTTTGATTTGTCTTAACCCAACATCCCGCACAGCCAACCACATCCCCAACTCAGGCTAGAAAGACAGAGCAATCCTGCGGAGTACATGCACTTTCATTTGTCATCCACACAGAAGGCTGAAGCAGGACCCTAATGGAATTCATACCTAGGGTAAGACTCCACACTTGGGGCTGGGTGCGATTCTGAGAAAAGATGTCAAACGCTATGTGCCAGAGGTGTCCATTAGTGACACACACATGCGTTTCTCTAGCATAGATTGTAATGCTGTGAACTTTACAAGAGAGACACAGACATACGAGTTATGGGAGATAGCAGGTGAGAGAATTTCTGTTTCATCCAAAGGTATTGGAGTAAGCTTTGAAGGGTGGGTAGTATTTGAACTTGGGAAAGTTGGGGAGAAAGGACACTCTGAAGAGCATGTTCATTTCACTGTAAGAATTCTGTGCTTTGCTTTAGTCTAGTCATGAAGACAAGGCAGTGGCTGGGGCAGTGGGGAAACACACTAGCAGTAGCTGGGCGAGGCTGTCACTCACCAGCAGCGGGATCAGGAACAGGGCATGAAGTGTTTGAAACTGGACTCTAGGCAGGTGGAGCCCGCAACACTGCACAGATGAACAAACAGTGTGACTAGCTGAGAGGACATTACGGTATCTTATATGAAGCAAAATTCTTATTAGGTGTGTTAGTCAGCTTCCTATTGCTGTGAAAAACACTGATAAATCAGGTTACAGGTTAAACCACTCACCTCATGGCTGGGGTGCAGGAAACAAGATGAAGAGGAAAGGGCAGGTTTTCACCATTCTCTTCAAGGGCAAGCTCTCAAGACCTTTTATTAAGCCCTGCCCCTTAAAGGTCCCGCACCTTGAAATTATACCAAGTTGGGGGCCAAGCCTTTAACACCTGGGGAGGCTTTTAGGGAGAACATCCCATATCCAAATTATGGCACTAGGGATGGAGACATGAACCCTAAATGTAAGAGTGAAGACCCAAAACTGAAATGTAAAGATAAGAGTTGGTAGAAGGCAGCGAATGGCATGAGCAGGGAGAGACACAAGGCAGCGGAACTGTTGCCTTGACTGCCTTCCATGTGAAGTGAGTAACTTGAAGTCCCTTGTGACTCCAAGCTCCCCACGGGCTGACACAGCAGGCAGCTTTGGAGGATTCCTGGCCCAGAGCTTGCTCTCAGCAAGCTGCCGTGGAGGAGGCAGACAACAGCGTGGGTCTTGGCAATGCTGGATGTCATCCATGGGAACCTGGACCAGGACCAACAGACTTTTAACTTCCAAGCTGCTTCGTTATTAATCACATGTGCCTTTAATATTGCTTGGGCCTGTCCAGCGTGCTCTCATAAAGCCTGCCAGGAGCATGAAAGGGTGTGTGAGTGAGTGCGGCCACCTCAGGGACCAAGTTCTCGATCCTCAGCCTCAAGGATGAGGGACCTTGGAGACCAGCGTAGGTGTGACAAAGTTAATATTGAGAGATTCTGGGGGAAGTTCGAACCAGGAGGGAATAAAGTTGGGATCTTGGAGTCTTGACCAAGAGACAACTAGTTTTCTAGGGCTAAATTTTGTCCTCCTGACTTAGTAAATAAAGACTGTGTTTTTCTCTCAGAGGCCCGCGCAGTCTGGCTTTTGACAGTGTTTCTGTGTGGTTTCCTGCCACCATAAATGCCTGGATGCTGGTCCCGTGGAACAGAGCTCTCAGAACCTGATCTGCAGATTGTGCCTCTCAGCGCTTTGCAGCTGTCGCTCCTTCTAACTGGAGTGAGCTCCCTGCCAGTGTTCCCTCAGGACCAAAGTGACTATTCCCTCCCGGAGAACCCTCCTTAGGCTTCTCTGGGGCCCAAGCATCACCTGACGACTGCCACAGAGCACTGTGCATTTAGGTTGTCACTGGCTGCTACCTTGACCTGCTGTTCTTCTACAGACCAGGTCTGTCCCTGCATATTCCCCAGGGCTGGGGTTAGATCTTACTCATGTTTGACTTTCTGATCTGAGCCCCCAGTTGCGTATGGAGGGGAGATGGTACTTATTTTGTGACGGAATAAACCTCTTTGAGTAAGCTGGTGTTTACATAGTGGTAGGCTCTTCCTTTTTGTAATCTGTTCTCACACTGACAAGTCTATGGCTCTTCTTAGCAGATTTAGATCCCCTGTTTATCTTCCCATGTCACCCTTTCTTTGGTAAGGAAAAGAAACCACTCAAAGGACATGGACAGACAGAAAAAGTTGCCCGGATATTCTTTTCCATCAGCCAAGGGAAGGAATTGAGTGAAAACTGCTGTCTTTGAGCTGGAACTAAGGGAGCTTCTTGCTCCTTTCCTCTCCAGGTGGCTGCTACCAGGTGCTGTTCCAGAGCTGAAGGGGTCAGTGTGAGAAAGGCCAGACTCCTACAGCCCAGGAGGTCATATTCAGAGGGACTGGGCAAGCAAGCGATAATTGAAAGACATTAAGTGCTCTGGAAGCAACCCAGAGGGTCATGTGATGACAAGAAATGGGGTGCTAGAGGCTAGAACGGGGAGGCACAGGGAAGTCAGTCTTGCCGTGATCTGTGACAAGATCATACCAGGTTGAGAACAGACAGCGGAGGACTGAGAAGAGAGTGCGTTTGATAGGCTCCCAGAACAGAAAGCAAGCTTATGAGGTCCCTGTCGGACTCACGCAGGCTCTTGAGTTAGTTTTTGTCGCTGCCTGTCTTCCCTGCTTACAGACCAGCATAGCAGGTAGTCTCAGCTGCGAGCCAGCACACGGCAGCTCTCGCCACTTCCACCATCAGAGTTAAGTCCCTTCCCACAGCAATGTGGTTCTGATTAGCTATCTCTTCTCCCTTAACCCAGTATCCTCGTGGCAGGTTGGGGCCTGGATGGGGCGCTCGGAACTTTGCCCTTCCCCCCTGGCCTGGAGGAAGCTGCTCACCAAGAGCCTTCCATACTTATCTTCCCATCTCTCTTGGTCTCTATTGTCTGCTCCCCTTCCATCCAACGCACCTCCGTTCCTCCCTTGGTCTCAGGAATTACTTCATGGGGCTTCCGATTTTAACTGGCCACTACAAACTCGCCTTGCATTAGTGGGTCTTTTAAAACTTGCTAGTTGAGGGACAGCCTCTGTTCTGGTGTGAATGTGTCCCCTACCCCCCACCTCCCCACCTCCCAGAGTTCTCTATTTCTCAATAAAACAGAGTTGAGATGTGAGATCCCTAGGAAGCGATGAGGCCACAAGGACTCTTCACTCAGGAATGGATTAATGTCACTATTGTGGGAATTGGGCTCCCAGTAGGCAGGAGATTTTAGCCCTGTTCTGTTCTGTCTTTTACCATGGGAAAATGAGTGACGACGACGATGATGATGATGATGATGGCGGCGGCAGCAGTGGTGGTATGGTGACAATGCTCACAAGATATAGGCCCCTAAGCCTTGGCAGCCTCCAGAATGTAAGAAACAAATCTGGTCATTATAAACCCCCCAGCCTCAGACATTCTGTGATATTAGAACAAAAGAAACTAAGATATGGCAGAGTCACGTTACACCTTTGGTTTGGAAATACAAAGCGAGAGCTTACTAGCAACACTGTTTGGTTCTGTGAGAAAACCACCGTTTGAAGTCGCTGTGGGTTCACCCTTTGCGGAGGTCACTCTGGGTGGTTAACTCGGCCGGATGTAGAGTCACAGAGGAGACGAACTTCTGCCTGCATGTGTGCGGACTGTGATGGAGGGGATCAACTAAAGAGCGGAGCCTTACCCTGGATGCTGTGGCACTGTTCCGTGGATAAGGGTAACAGAAAGAAATGCACATGGTACTTCATCATTCCTCTCTCTTTGCGCCCTGGCTATGGACCACGACTCAATGTGACCACATGGCGTTTCACATTCCTGCTACCACGCCTTCCCTACGAAGACGGACAGCGCATTCAAATTGTTGGTCAAAATAAATGCTTTCTTCACAGAGGTTTTTTGTTTGTTTGTTTGTTTTTTGGTTTTTTGGTCAGTTGTATTTTGTCACAGTTACAAGAAAAGTAACCTATGTGTGCCGGCTAGCGCAGGCCATGCTCTGTCTGACAGTGCTTGCCTGGGCAGGAGGTGGCCCAACCCCAGGGGACAGAGTTTGTTCCAGGTCTGACACTCGAGGCTGCAGTTAACAGGTGTATATATGGCTACTTGTTGTGACCTGAGCCTATCTAGCAAAGCTAGGTACACTCTCACCTGGACGGTAAGGCGTCAGTGGGAAACACTGCCGTGTGTCTTTCCCTCTGACGGGTTGAATACTTTGTGCCTGAAGAACCTGTCTGATCAGACCCCCCTTGGCTTGCTTTTGATGGGGTAGAATGTGCAGACGGTGTGTGCTCTTCAGAAGATCTAGTCACTGAAAAGGCCTTTGAAATGTTTTTTTACTATTCTAATGATGCATATAACACGCAGCTCCCCTTTGATACCTGCTCCAGCCTCTTACCTCAGTGGCATTATGACATTAGGGCCTCATGGGATGTCTCTGATCGATATGTTTTATGGAAATGTCATTGGCCTTTAACACCCTCATCGAAGGGAATAAGCCATTTCAATCCAGTAAACGGCTAGTCTGTGGCTGTGTGAGGATCAATAATAACTAAATGAGTTAAATAGTTCATATTGGAAGTAGTTCACGTTTGGACATGCTTTAGCCGGAGGATGAGGTAAGCTGTGAACATGGGAACGGTGGATGCTGTATTAGTTATTTTCCTGTTGCTGTGACCACATGCCTGACAGAGATAGCTTAAGGAAAGAAAGACTTATTTTGTTCATGGTTTCAGAGATTTTAGCCCATGGTGGCTCTGCCCCCTTGACCTGGAACAGGAAAACACTGCAGCAAGAACACAGCATGGGGAAACGTTTTCCCTTCATTATGGACAGGAAGCAGACAGAGAGATCAGGGAGCAGAACAGGATGGTGTAACCTCCAAAGTCCTCCCCACCATTCTCATGAGTGACCTAGTTCCTTTGATTCCTTCTTGCCTAGCTCCCTAAGTAGCACCACCATCTGAGGACTAAACATTGGTAACACAGCCTGTGGAGTGGCATTTGATATTCAAACTGTGAGAGGGGCCGAGAGGTCCAGAAAAGTGATCTATGCTTCACTTACCACTGAAGAGGAGGAGGCAAGATACGCTTAAACAGCATTTTTTCCAGCTTTATCATCTAGAGTTGATTTATTCCCAACAAAATGTACTGGAACCAGATTAAAGTATGCCAAAAGTTTACCTTAATGAGATCTGATCAATATTAAATTAATAATTTGGCTGAGTTACCATGTTGAATCTTGCCACAGGGAGCTCTTGGCAGAATATTACAAAGTATTTATTTATTTTTTTTTAAAAAACTTTTTGTTTCTATGTGGTTGTCCCCATTGGCAAGTGATTTGTCTATATTTTTAAGTAGGATACATAATAAACACAAACGGCAAATGCAGGCTGAGTGAGACTGTTTCTCAGTCTTGTTTACTTTTGTTTCGTCTTCAGAGTTATTAGGGGCTGTGTTCCTCTACTCAGCAGCAACTTTCCTCACACTGTTTTGGGTAAACCAGATAGCCCAGTGGTTCAGTGTTTGGCCAGTATTGATTATTGTCCATGTTTTTTCATCATATTTGGTTTAGCAGAAGAGGTATTTCAGAGCCTACCTCATCTTTGTAGGGTGGGTTGCAGAGAGAGGCTGTATTTTCAGTCGTGTAAGCAATTTTTGTGACACTGTTCAGCATTGCTGAAAAGGTTGCATATCCCTTTAAATTCCCTTCCCCTGCCCCATCCCCATCTTGTGCACTTGCCTGTGCATCTGCAGAAGGCTTTCTTCTATCATTCTCCACCTTAGTTTTTGAGACAGGGTCCCTCACTGAACCTGGAGTTTACTGTTTTGGCTAGGCTGGTGGATCAGTGAGTCCCCCGGATCCACTTGTTTCTGACCCCTTTCCTCACCCAGCCCTGGGATTACTGCTATGTGCTGCCATCTGGGTGCTGGCGTTCTTAACTCAGGGTTACTCAGCAAGCACTTTGCCGGCTGAGCCATCTGTCTAACGTCTTTATTGCTCAAGCCGCAGGGTGTACCAGAGTCTTAAGTAAGTCAGTCCAGCGTCCATAGAATCATGCCAAGTCAGGGAAAATTCTTGTTCTCTAGCTCAATCGTTTTCTTTATTTTCTTGGAAAACCACTAAGATGAAGCTGCCGAGAAGGTTAATGCAGCCACCTCTTTACAGCATTTGAAACAAATCTGATATGAATTAGGCTCTGAGGTTCCAGGTTGTTGAGGCCAAGAGGCCAACAGGCCCCTTGCTGTGAGGTGTCCACATCCCTTGGGAACAGTGTGTGAAGGCATGGCTTTCTCTCTGCTTGCCAGGATATGAGAGTACTTGCTTTTTAGAACGCAGGCCCTCTGTACCTTAGCTTGGCCAGAGAGAACTGCTGGGTTTGGAATTTCCAGCCCTTTAACTCTTCTAGATGCTTCCTCCCCTCCCCCAGCTTCTCAGATGACTTTAAAAAATTCCAGAAGGAAGCAACCTGGAAGGCATAAATGAATGTTTTAAGATAAAGCGTAAGAAAAAGACAAGTGTTTTAAAGTGTGTTTTGAATGTGTTCGAATCACCTCATTAAACAATGTCAGAACATGGCTGGAAGGCAGGGCTTTAAAGAGCTGTTTCCTAACCGTGGTTATAATGAGGGAGCGCTGTAGCCCCCGTGTTTCCCCCTGCCTCATCCAAACCCAGAGCTTAATGCAAAGGTTTTATTTTTAAAAGATAGCTGTTTTTCAAAAATGCAATTACATATAAATTTGTATACACAGATTTCCTCTCTGCGAGTGAGTCTGAGAGCGCGCCCGCGCATGCCTGTATGCTCGTGCGCAGGTGTCACAGCGTACATGAGAAGGTTAGAGGACAGATTGTGCGGTCTGTTCTTCTGCTCTGCGGGTTCCAAGGATGTGACTCAGGCCACCGGGCTTTGTCAGCTGAGCCTGTTTTTGCAAACCTTTCTTTTAGTTTTCTGTGATGTCAGGAAGTAAGAAGCGAACACATGTTCTTTCCCCCTTTGTCAAATCTGTCATGTGAAGTCGTTTAGAGTCTAGCAAGTCTGCTGTGTGGACGCTGTGACCCTGGACATGCCAAACAATAAGTATGAGCTGCCATTATAATTTATAATTGAGGAGAAAAATAAGGATTTTGGTGGACAAACGCTAACCTATAGAACAGGGAAATTCTTATGAAAATGCTTCAGTAGGGAGTGTCATTTACTTGGCATGTGGGAGTTTATATTAGAATACATTGTCTGCAAACTGTTTGAGGATGTTGCCTGTGTTTTGTTAAATCTGGAAAGGTTACTGTTTATCAAGGTGAAAGTACTATGAATGCTTTTCTGGTAATTGAAAATTTGGTTTATTTTGCTCTCTCAGAATGAATCAAAATATCTGTTTGATTTTTGACAATGTTATGTCCAGTTCAGCGGGAAAAGAGTTAAAATTTGGTGGCGCAGCCTAGTTAGTTATAATCCAGAGCAGCAGTCCTCAACCCGTGGGTCACAACCCTTTAACAAACTTTTATCTTCAAAAATATTTTATGTTACAACTCAAAACAGTAGCAAAATTATAGTTCTGAAATAGCTACAAAGATAACGTTGTGGTAGGGGTCACAACAGGAGGAACTGTGTTAAAGGGTCGCAGTGTTGGGAAGGTTGAGAAGCACTGGTCTACAAGAAGGGCGTGTCACACGGATAACAGCCTGAACTGAAAGCTGATGAAATTAGTGAGGGCGGTAGAAAAGAATACAAATAAAAACACAGAAACAGAACTTATTCTCTTTCATAATTCTTGGGGATTACGCTCAGGGCTGCTCAACCCACGGGTACTCGGTCATTTCATCTCATGAGATCTACCTCATAGGTGACAGATTCAGGTTGAACAATCCGATGTTAGGGTTTTGTCTGAAATATTTCTAATGTTTATGTGTATGAGCAAAATATTATGATATTTTCTAATAAAAAGAAATTATTTGCTATACATTATATATATATATGCCGAGGAATATTAACGAGGTAATTTTATTTTATTTATTTGAATTTAAATTTTTTCTGGTAGCACATCTCGTGTGTGGCCTAGGCTGGGTTGGAATTCAGTATGTACCTCAGGCTATCCTCTAATTTGGGGCAACCTTCGTTATGTAAGGATTAAGAAGACCTTAATTAATGAAGAGACACTGTATCTCTTAATTATATTTTACCATAAACACTAATTTTTAAATGGTGTCCAATATGCCACATAGACAAAATTTAAAAATTCGGTAAGCATGTTTGAAATAGAAAAGAAACAGGTGTTATGATTTTAATAGCATATTATATTTAGCCAAATATATCTAAAATATTATTTTAATGTGTAACCCATATAAACATTATTAATGACATAGTACTTAAAAAATCTTATTGTTCTAAGTCTTGAAGACTTGGCATTTTTCACTTAAGCATGTCAGTCTGGATTAGCCAGTGGCTAGCTCAGTGCATGGCTAATGGCTGCTGTACCAGGCTGTCACACTTCAGATGATCATTTTAGCAAAGTGAATTTATTACTTATTCTCATTTTAAAAATCATGAGACTGCAGAAGCCCAGTTGTATTGGTTGTATTTGTCTAAAGGAACAGAATTGACAGAGTGCATATACACATGTTAATGTGTAACGTGTGTATTAGAGGGGGGGTTATTAGAGAGGCTTACAGGATGTGGTCTGGGCAGTCCACCAATGGCTGTCAGTGTTGGGCTCACACTGACGAGGATGAGAATCTTGCCCACGATGAGGCTGGATGCCTCGGCAGTTCCGGTCTGGCACTGAAGGCGTGGAGGAGTTGATTCCTAGAGAGCTGCTGGTCTTTAGTGTGTATCGAGATCCCAAAGAAGTGGGTGTGACATCAGTGAAGGGATGCCTCCCCAACAGGATAGAGCCAAACTTGCCAGTAAGAACGGGGATAGGCTGGCAAAAGGCGGATTCTCCTTCTTGCATGATTCTTTATCTCAGCTGCCACCAGAAGGTGCCACCCCCCTACCCCACCTCCAGTTAGGGTGAGTCCTCCTGCTTTAGAGAGTCAAATCAAGAGAGCTCCTCACAGGAGTTCCCTGTTGCTTGATTTAGCTGATCCCAGATACAGTCAACTTGACAACCAGTGTTGGCCATCACAGCAGTCACAGAACACATCGTATAAATGTAATGGTTTCTTTTTATGGGTGTGTATGTATATGTGTGTATAAATGTGTGCATGTGTGTGTGCATGCCCACGGAGGCCAGAAGAGAGTGTCAGTTCCCTGGAGCTGGAGTTGTTGGTGGTTGTGAGCCAGCCACCAGACGTAGGTGGTGGGGACTGAACTCAGGTCCTCTGGAATAGGAGCAAGTGCTCTTAACAGCTTTGCCGTCTCTCCAAACCCACATAATCATTTTAAGGCCCTATTACACTGTCTTCATTTTCAGGCTAGGTAACTAGGTTAGAGCTACCTATTTAATCTGTTCCTGTGATCCATCCAGTGGGAAGTCAGGCATAGTGTGGAACGATGGCTCCTCACAACCTTATAATTTGGTCAAAGAGATAGAATGGAAGCCGAGCTTAGGATAAAGTGAAGTCTCTCGGATAAATATGAACATCTAGACCAAAGGATCTTAAGCTGTACGCTATGCTCCTGCGACTGAAGGTGAGGGTCACAGTAAAAAGTTCTAAAATGCTAACGACCAAAAATTAATTAAAAGCAAAGTGCCGAACAAATCCAAGGTGTTGCCAGTGGCATGTGCCCGTGCTGCATCCCAGGATGTCACTGCAGTCTTGGTTCTGAACACACAGCAGGGACACTTTGTACTGTGCACATAGCCGAATGCACAGGACCAACGATCGCCGCCCAGCTTGGATTCGAAACTGTTGCAGGCTATGAACATTGCTCTCTGCTAGTCTAGAAACACAATGATTTCATTACCGAAGACAGAGACTTCGGATATTTTCCTGATGTTGTTCCTTAGCATGTGAGTATAGGATAAGCATATGTTTAGGTTGTATCCTGCTAGAGTGTTTGATATTAAAATTGCTCTTTGATATTTGAATTCGTTAAGAAATCATCCAGTGAATTTTTGGCTTGGGAGTAAGACAGAATGAATTTCCAGCCATTTCGGAAATGGCTTTAAACATACTTCTGTCATTTAGTACTATGCGTTTATGAGAGGTGGCATTCTCAGTACTGATGATTATAGAAACAGAGTATCAGTCAACTCTGAACAACATTGAAGATGCTCCATGTCTTGCAGTATTCAGGCAAGATTTAATTCTTCATGAAAAAAAATAAGCATATTCATCTCATTAGTATACAACTTTGCTTTTGTCTCCAATAAAAAGTAAAATTACATATATTAAAGAATAAGTTTTGAGAATTAGTTGCAATTATAATTAGTGAATGTTTGATTAATTTGTGTGCCTGTCTCATAAAACTCATGTAAATGTCTTGAGCTAAAAGGGGGGGGGGTCACCAGTAGAAAAGGAAGCCCAGGCTGGAGAAATCTCTCATGTTTGAAGGCAGAACCAGGATCCTCAGGAATTCTCTTCAGTAGGGGCCTAGTGCAGATTTTCCTAAATGCCTGATAGTTGAAGGTAGGAGTAGCCACTTGGTGACTCTTTTTCTTCTGTATTTAATCTCCAATCAAGACAATAGTATAAGGCCTATGAACACTCAGTCTCCAGTCAAGGCAATACTATATTGGCCTATGAATAATTTTGATATTTATGAGTTGGCAAGAATCTCTGTTTTTAATTCTTGGACAGATTAATAAATGCTCATTTGGAAAAACAACCACCAAGAATCGAAACAAGGCTGTATTTGGTAGCACCTGTCCTTTCAATTCTTACCCTAGTTGTTAGGCCCTACTCTCTTCCCTTCTTCGCTCTCGTGCCCTTCTCCCTTCCCCATCTCTCCTGTCTCTTCTCTTTTCATCTCTTTCACTTGTCTTTCTTAGCTCATTTTGTGTCACCATAACAAAATTTCCAAGTCTGGGAACTTTATCGGACCCAAGGTTTTGCCAAGCATGGTGCTGGTACTAGCCTCTGGCAAGAGCATGTGTAAGGGAGGTCATGTACCATGGGCGAGCCTCATTCTTCTGTACAAACTAAATCCACTCCTGCAGAATCTACCCTGTTCCAGCAGCATTAATCCCTCTGTGAAGGGCAGTCACGACCCACTCCTCTGTCACTTAGGTCTCGTCTCTTAAAGGTCCTGAAATCTCCCGATACCATTCCTCTGTAGACCGAGCTTCTTCTAAGTGGTCTTTGAGGAGGTGGGGGTGGGAACCGTAGTCAAAACCACAGCATTGTCTTTTTTAGAGAGCTGTGGAGAAACTTTGTACAGACAGGATCACCCGATGCACACATTTTTCTTTGTGGTTTTTGATGATGGAAAAGAGAATAATTTTCACTCAGTTAAAACATCAACCACAATACCATCTCACATAAACAGTGGTGCTGGGATACAGGCATCCGTAGCACTGTTCTTTCTATAGGCATTTGAGTATGTACTTATTGCACGTTTTATTGTTTTTAATGAATACATAGTATTATACAGTGCAACTCTACCAAATTTATTTAACCAGATCACTGATAGCCGGCATACAATTTGTTTTACATTTTTGTTGGTAGGAGAGTGCTGGTTGTCCAACCTTACATGGATCTCATTGCGTATTTATGTGTTTCTGTGTAACATTTCTCAGACTCGAATCGCTGGGAGAAATGAACATGCATTTTGAGTTTTGATACGTGTCTCCAAATGACTTTAATGGCTTGTCAGAAATATTTATTTCTTTTCACTTCATCTGGAAGCATTGCTCTTCTCATTAAAATAAAAAATAAAAAAAAGAAAGAAAGAAAAGAAAAGAAAAATAAGGGAAAAAGTAAGCAACCTTCCTAAGGAATGAAATGTTTTCTTTAATTTTCATCAGTTAATACATATGGCCTTGAATGGTAATACCGTTGTTTTGGTGGGCCCTTCTCAGATAGCTAGCAAGCTCAGATTGTATGTTCGCACTTCTTTGCCAATTCACAAATGACAGGAAGTAAGTGCCCTGCTCACTGAGGTCCAAAGGAAGACACTGTAGAATTTGGATTTAATCACTGAACTTTCAAGAAAACATAGTATGGAGGATGACTCACCCAGGGGTGCTGCTCTCCAGCTCTGTCCTTTAAAGGAAGCATGACCCCAAAGCCTGCTAGTACTTTTCCCTCCTTCTCCAAAAATTTCCTCAGTCGAGGATGCCTAGACTGAGCCCAGGGAGCCTACTTCCTTTCCTGAGTGTCACAGTCTGTAGTACATGGCCAGTTGGTGGCTCGGTCTCTTGGTGTCCACGGTAGATGCTTAGCAGTAGCAACCAGTCCCTAAGTAGTGTGGCAGCATTTTAAAATTCACTCTGCAGCCTGTGTGTGAAAGTTGTGGTTTAGCATCCTGTGTTTAAATTCAGAAGTAAAGACCCCCTTTCCCTTCCTATGTCCTCTCCCGCTGCCCCGCAAGACAGGTGCCTGGCTTGATTGGTGGGAGACTAGAAGATCCAGAAGAGGCAAAGCTAGCTGGTGGTGGTGGTGGTGATGATGGAAGAGGACCGAATGGGGGGAGGGAGGACGGGTGTCGTCCTCTGTTGGCAGCTTAGTGTCAGCTGCAGCAGCCGCAACAGGAGCACTGGGTACCAGTTGCTCAATAGTTTATCACTTTGTACCATCCTTTCTTCTCCCTTAAGTGGATTTCCGTTTCGAGGGCACAGCTTCGTAGAAGAAAGGTGTGGTGACGATGGGGGACCTTAGGGCTTTGGAATGTCCACAGTGAGAAAGCAAAGCAGTGCCTGCGCTGCAATAAAGATCTGGCTCTGGGCTTAGGGCTCTCTGGAGCCTTTCCCGTCTCTGTGGCAAGGGACTCTGAGACTCGGGAGTGTCTACTCGGCTGGTTGCTCGGAGTGGGGTGGGGTGGGGGTGGGGTCCTCTTCTTCTCCGTACAGCTCAACTACTGAGAAGAAGGGCGTGGGCCTCGCGGCCCGGAGAGGTCCAGGACCCTGGTGCCTCCCGGGTTCAGGCTCCCGGACGGCCCGGGCCCTGGCGGTTGCCATGGTGACGTAGGGTCGGCTGTGCTCTGTGGAGACAAAGCGGCCCGCCCGCCCGCGGCTCCCGAGCTCCTCCTCCGCCGCGCCTCCCTCAATCCCCGGCGCCGCCGCCGGAGTGGCTCTCGGTCCTCCCATCGATCCTCCGGTCCATCCTCCCGCCGCCTCCGCCGCCGCTGTCCAGGTAAGGCGCGCGCCAGTCCGCGGCCGGGGAAGGGACCCCGGAGCGCCGGGTCCATCTGCCGCGGGGGATGCACGGGACGCCCTGCGGGGCTACCCTGATGCTCCCCACCGCCACGGCCTCCGGGAGCCTCGCGCGTCCAGCAGCCTTAGCAAACTTCGGGCCGCGCGCCGGGCTGTTGGGCAGAACCCTTGACACCACCTGATCTATCCCGACCAAGTTGAGGGGCGGGCTGAGCCATACCCACCTGCTGGGGTATCTCTCCTCTTTCCTCCCGCCTCTCTCCTTTGCCTTTGATGATTAAAGAAGGAAAAGAAGGAGAAAAAAATTACCCCAGGACTTTCGTGTTCCATGGTTAATTCCTTACAGAATAGGATAGGAGGTGTAAGGAGCAAATGAGAGATTTTTGAAAAATGTAAAACAAATTTCTAAAAAGTCAGCTCATTCTGACGGTTGTGGTCCGCACATTGAGAAGTGATTTCTGAAGTTCCTTTGGGTTTTGAATCTAAATCTGGAACTACAGGGTGGGAAAGAGTACCCAGGCTCCTCAATGTAGCCTTTCCAGAGCTGTTAGCTGGACCCAATACCTCGTCGAGGAGATACTTGGCACGGACATCGTTGCTATTGTTTTTGAAAGATATTGTGTTCACGCTTTAGGCAAGTGGAAAATGCCGTGTGTGTGTGTGTGTGTGTGTGTGTGTGTGTGTGTGTGTGTGTGTGTGTTTTATGCAAGGGAGCCATTCAAAGCACCCTTGGAGGCAGGTATCCAGGCACTGTTTGCATGAGTGTTTACCAGTGTAGAGGGAAGGAGTGAGATGCCGTTGCCAAGGGCATTGGGGTACTGGGTGCAGAACTGCTCAAGTTGTGGGTACCACTCCTTTCTAATGGCCCCAAGCAGGCAGATCATTTAATGATAGTTTGTTGTAGACGCAAAGAATAAAATTTAAAAGGTGACAGTGAAGACTTTTAGCGAAGTACTAGAAATAATATTTACTATTGTGAGAGGAAGAAAACATCCATTTTTTAGGGTTACAGGTGACCAGTTAAGGAAATCATATACATGCTGATATTATTTGCATTAATTGGGGACAGATGATATGTTGATAGCCGAAAAATTATCTATTTGATTAAGTTGTATAACTCAACTTAGAAAATCTTGTATAAGTAGATTAGAGAATGTTTTATGGAATGAAAGCAACTGTGTTTTTTTTTTTTTTTTTTTTTTTGTTAGCTGACATTATAGGTGAAGACACGGCAACCCTGATTATTTTGAGTTGTGGGTAAGTTGATTAGAATTCTGGGTATCATAGCTACAGGAGGCGTCAGCCCAGAGTGATTATCTAATATTCCTCCTCTTTCTGTGGGATTCCAACACCTGTTAGCTTGCTAACTGCTGGGTTCCTAAGCCTGTTCTCAGGTGCCAGCAATTTTGAGTAATGCCACTTCATTATAAGGCTGTATTGGAAACGAAAGGATTTACGTTGCAATAATTTTCAAATTATTCCACAATTGGGCTTGTTTTTAAACTGAGTTTTACCTACAGGGTGGCTCACAGACGCTCTGCTAAATACTCTCTGATGAAGGTAATGAAACACTAGCCTGATTAAGATGAAATGGAGCAGCTTTGAGATGACAAGCAGGGGAAAAAAATTCAGCCTTTTCTCATTTCAGCCTGAAAGGCAATCAGACTATCAAAAACGAAGGCACATTATATAGTCACAGAATGTAGTTGCTTGGTTGTACTAAAAATACAATTTGAGTTCTTTCTAAGGTACCAGGAGTGCGGCTGGCTTTATTTAGCTCTTTGTCAGCAATCCGAACATTCAAGTACAAGGTCTCTGTACGTGTAGCTATATGAAACCCACATTGGGAATTCGAGCCTTGGCAGTTGTGGTTCACAATCAGGGTGTTGAAGCATAGAGCTGCTCAGTGTTAATATAGCCAGATAAGGACTCCTGTTTGTCCTTCCAGGCCAGCTCTTGCAGGCACAAGGTTCAATGGTTTGGCATCTTCGAAACAGCATCATTTTTCCCCCTTGCAAAATAAAGCCACTAAACAGAAACAAACATTCATGGATTGTGTTGGTTTACTTACGAAAACTCTGATCTCTTGTTTCTGTGTGTCACTGGGTTTCTGGAGTGTGAGCTATCATCAGGTGCTAAAGCAAAGCCACACAGGGTTGGCCAGACTATTGCAGTAGGAAGTGCAAAGGGCCTTGACTCAGATCAGCCACTTGGGGGAAGCAAGCATGCCCTTAGGTGTGAAAGGCTGGTGATGGCTCTCCTGGCTTCCTAAGGGTGCTAGTGTTTTTTCCTGCGTGTCCTGGTTTAACAGTCGGAATTTTGCAAAGTAAAACTGGCCTTAATTTTTGGTCCAAGTTGTAAAACCCAGGCTGGTGATTGGTGGTATGGCTGTCCCACCTGATGAAGCCTGTTCTTTAAATGGATCAAATGTATCCAAAGATACCAAAGCAGCACCAAGGGATCTTCTTTAACTTCAAACTGGCCTTATCTTTGTGTGGTTGGAAGTCGGTTGTCTGTAACCATAAAGCCTTCCCGGCAGCCTAAAGCCACTGAGCCTCCTCCATTTGCTGTTTCTGGGTCATCATTCTCTTGCAGTTTCTGGTTGCATTGTGATAGTGAGTGCTTGGTAATTCAGCATCTAGTGCAACGTGCATTTATAAGATCACACTGGTGGAGGATGATAGGTTTTTAATGACTTCATTACCCAAATACTTAGGCTCAGAAATGTGGCTGGAGAGAAGGCGACCCGGAGACCTCAAGGCGAGATGCTATAAATATAATATATCATTTCCTGACCTGCTGTGCACGGTGGGTATTGATCACAACCGCGGTGCCGAGAACAGGTGGAGAGATGCTGGCCACAGTGGCAGGAGGAAGGGGGGTTTTGTGGCATAGATTATTAGTAATGATTCATAGAGGTAGGGAAACTGTTGTGGGGACATTCCAGTTTTGTGCCCTGAGTCTAATAAAGATACGATAATGTGAAGCCATTTTGCAAACTCCGAATGCTGGGTGGAAAACGTTTATGTTTATCTTTGTGAGATAGAAGTGTAGGTCAAAGGAAATGACTGATTTATCTTACCTTGTAGTTATGCATAGCACTTACATAGTACAGGTTCGGACATAGCTAACAGATGAGGACCATGTAATTCCTTCTTATAGACGACGCTATCGGAACTCTTTGCTTGAAGATTATTTGTTTTATACAGGCTCTGATTATTTCTTTGGCTTTGTTTTTATTTTTAATTTTTAAACTCACTATGTCACCCAATCTAGTCCTGTGTGTTACTTTGCCACCCTCGAAGTTTTTCAGGGGAAAAAGTTATCACTCAACCCCATACTGATTTAAAAAGATGTTTATACCCTCAGAACTTCTTTTTAAAATGTGTGTTGGCTAGTTTTTTTTAGTTCAACCAGAAAAAATATTAGAAACCCAGCGTGTGGTGATGGTATGCATTGGCAACAAACCCTACATCACGGGCCTTACTCTTCAGTCTGAATGGCTGCTGTGGTGGACAGGAGCCTCTGGGATTCTGTTGGGGTGCTTTCACCACAGACATCCTCAGGCGTCTTATGCTGCGTTCCCGCTTCTTCCCTTAAAATCAGGCAAAAGCGAAACACTCAGAGCTGGGAGGTGAGGGTCCAGTGAGTGAAAAGGAGGTCCGTTCACACCAAGGGCCCTCGGGGTGGGGTTGGAGCATCAGGGAGGAAAGGCTTTGGAGGCCCAAGCATCTTTTTAGTACTTCATTGCTCGGATTCCTTGGCAATTGGCCAAGGCCATTTACTTAGGGTTTCCGAGGTTAGGCATTCTCACACCAGGGCTGCTGGTCCTCGTGGCTGAGACCCTCTTTCCCACTCTGACTAAAATGTGCATTTTGGCATATATGTATGTACTTTGGAACATTACAAACCATATGTGAAGGCCTGAAAATACATCCCCCCTTCCTGCCCCCATATAGGCCATGGTATGAGAGTTAGCTACTCAAGATCACAGTGGATCTATAAACTACGTGCTTGTCTCATGTTGGATGCATTTGAAAGGACTGTGTTCCGAGTATTGACTGCTCCATCAGCTGTCTTCCCTAATGGCTAACTATAGTCATTCAAGCCAAACATGGTGCTTTACACAGTTTGATCACGATGTGATATGTCAGGTATAGTTCTGTTGAAGAATAGATATTTACTCAAGCTCTTGAATTATAAATCGATGGGAGAGGGCGTCTCTGCGATCTTATCTGGCACTTTCTCTGGATATATATTGATTTTCTAAGACCCTGTTTGAATGTAGGTATTTGGATTTCCATCCTTTTTTTTTTTAAATCAGCCAGTTAAACAATCAATTTATCAGCCAGTCAATCAGTATCAACCAGTGTGTCTAGTACTATCCTAAGCATGTTACACATATGAACCGTTATTTTCTACACATGAACCATAGGAGACAGGGACTGGCCATTGACCTTGTTTTATGAATGGTAACAGTGATGGGCTTTCTCTGTTATGTTAACTTAAAGGTGCACAACGTTCTACCAGATTTTGAGCTTTACGTGAAGCAATGCATTGGCTTTATTTTCTATTTGGCAATGTATGCAAAGTGTAGAAATAATGTCACTAATTATTATTCTTTGATTGTTTTTCTTATTTTTTTCCCCCATCTCTTTCGTAAGAAGAAACAAAGTCAGAAGCTGCAGAACAAGACACATTTCTTTATAGTGTATCATGATGTGTGCCAGCATCATTTTCTTTCGGGGGTGATGGGACTGATGCAGGGTCTTACTCTGTAGCCCAAGCTGACCTGTGGCTAAATGTATAGTCCAGTTTAACTTAGAGCAAGTGTCCAGGCTGTACTGCCTCAGCATCTTGACCACCGAGATTGTAGGTGTGAGCTAAAAATTTCCTCTAGTCCATGTTTAAAATTTACTTTATTTAGTGTTTCATTTTTTTTGGTGGGGGGGACTGGGTCTCTATGTAGCCCTGCTATCCTGGAACTAACTACATAGACCAAGCTGGCTTCAAACTCGCAGAGATCTGCTTGCCTCTGCCTTGGAATGCTGGCATTAAAGGTGTGCACCACCACACTTTGCGATTTTTGTTTGGCTTTGAAACAGTGTCTCACTCTTAGCCCAGGCTAGACCAGTGACCATGAAGCTGAAATTGACCCCGGACTCATATTCTTCCTGCATCTCAGTCTTGGTTCTGGGATTACAGGCATAAGACGCCACCCTCGGATGCCACCAGGCTTGGCTCCGTTAGTATTCTCTTCATAGCACCTAGAATACGTTACTGATTAAAAGAGGAACTTCTGAAGGGGTTTGATGTTTCATTTATTATGTGAATGCCATAAGAATGTGCATTTCCCCCTGGTGCTGGCTTTGCTGGATTCACGTAAATATGTCACAGAAATGTCTGCCATTCTCGCTGCCTTATGAAGGGCCTCACTTTGGTTGACTCTTGCTGCCTTATGAAGGACCTCACTTTGGAGGATGACCTCTCCTTTTCCGAGCTGCCTCTGACACGTCCTTAGGACTATGTGGTACTTCTTCCTCACTCTCTTTTGACAAATCCTCTGTCTGCCTCCCTCCTTTACGAACATTATGGGCTGTGTTTAGAAAACAAAACAAAACAAAACACTGTCAACTTCCTAAGAACAAGAACCAGGCCTTCTGAATTCCCAGTACCAGATGTAGGGCAGGCAGACGTCGTCTCTTCTTAATCAGATACTTCAGATTCTTTTCATGTCATGTAAACTTATGATGTCTTCAGTCCATCTCCACAGTCAGTATTGTTTAAGGCCAGGAAGCACTGGCTCAGGTTCCTTATGGTGTTAGCTCGGCACCCTGAGCTTGAAATGTATCACAAGGGCATTACGGTATTTGAGGTTTTAGTTATTTGAACTGTATCATTAGAAAGCAACTATTACAACTGCATTTTCAACTTACTTCCTTTCCAGGGCCTGTGTCTTAAATGATTTAGGAAAGAAGAAGAAAACAGTAGCTATCTTAAGTTCTATGTCATCAGTTATGATTAAGCCTTTGATCGGTCTTCTAGCCAAAGAGAACAGAAAATGAATCTTTCCCAATTTACAGTTGTCTTTTGAATGATCTTCAGGTTTTATCCATCTGTTCCCCGACTCCATAACACATGTTCTCTTGTTCTCAGTAGAAGAATGATTAGGAGTCCCACATTCAGGGGCCTTTATTCTTTTGACCATATGAAAAGTGGAATTAAATAAGAAACAGCTATCTAGCAACAGTTATCTATAGTTTTGTTAGGACTCTTAATGCTAAATACTATCTTAGCTTTTATTTACTGAGCACTTACTTGGTGCTAGGAACCCTCCTAAGCATACTACATAAGCCCTTTCTTCTGATCTCCACTTGTAACTCTTGTCTCCTTGACTGCAAACTGCCCACAGTTTATCCAACATTACATGGAGTTGTTAAACGGGAAAAACAAACCCCATGATGTCTGGCTAACTTTCTATCTGAAGCTGACTACGATGGCTTTGTTAATTATCAGCAGTCAAAGAACGGCTTCCTGTTGCTGGGAAGATGCAATGAAGTGATGCTTATGCATCCTCCTGAAAGCACTCAGGACAGCTCAGGACAGCTTAGTGGTCATACTGGGAACAGCAGGCATGCTCACCTTGTATTAGGCTCCAAGGTAGGCAGGATGGCTACAGATGGCAGGTGGAGCCTGGGAGCAGAAGGAGGGGGAGGACTTATCATAAAAGATGTAGGTCATAAATATGTTTTTAGAATTAAATGCAAAAATTAAGTAGCGTGGTCTCTTATCCTCTGAGTTTGTTTTATTTTATACTGGGTCCTAGGTTGGGAATTATTTTGGAAAGGGCTATATGGAATAGCACAGGATTAAAAAAAATAGAAAAGAAAAGAAAACTGGGGCTAGAGAGGTGGCTCAGTGACTGAGAGCACTGGCTGCTCTTGCAGAGGCCTGGGGTTTGATTTCCAGCACCCACATTGGTGACCCAGGACTGTCTGTAACTCTAGTTCCAGGGGATCTGATGTCCTCTTCTGACTCCCACAAGCACCAGGCATGCATGTAGGACACAGGCATACATGCAGGCAAAGCATAAGATAAAACAAATAAATCTAAACAATTAAGAAAATAAATGAAAAGGACTCCATAGCTGCTACTCTCCAGGCTGGGACATTTTGAAGAGCACTCAGAGCTTTGACTCAGTGCTGTGCTGTGGGAGTTCCTTGGTTTAGGATGTTGAAGGTCAGGGTTGAAGTCAGAAGTCTTAAAAACAGTGTCTGTCTGGATCATTCCAGTACACAATGGGGGGTTTCCTAGAATTCCTGGAGGAGACTTTATAACTATGTAGAAAAAGAGGAACCAGAAACTTGGTTACACTCTGAACTGCCTATTCAAACCTGCTTTGTTTTCCATATTCAAGAGCAGTCTGAGAAGATGGCTTGGACTCACATCCTGGCTGTGGCCCTGTTTGTGGTGTCATGGTCTTGGGGCAGCTCCTGCCCGAGTCTTCATTTCTTATTGCAGTGGCCCAAATACTTTTGTTCTCCATACATCTTCACGTGTTGAAATCCTGACTCCTAAGGTGATAGTGGCATTGGAGGGCGGGGCCTTAGGGAAGTGATTAACATAAATCTCATGAATGGACTTGGTTCTCAGAGGACACAATTGGAAGATAGCACCTATGAACCAGCAAGAACACTCTCACCAGACACACAAGCTCCAGTGCCTTGGTCCTGGCCTTCCAATTTCCAGAACCGTGACAAGAAAATTTCTGTCACCTATATATAAGCCAATGAGTTCTATAGAAATTTGTTTTAGCAATCTGAATGTACTCAGATCGCTAATTTGTGAAATGGAGAGACCACTACTACTCCGTGGCATTTAGTTGTTAGGGTTAATTGAATTCATATTTGGAAAAGTACCTATTTTTTACTTATTAAAGGTAAGTTTTCTGTAAGAAGTGGAAACTTACTATGTAATCCATCACAGGCAAACAATAGAAACAGTTTTCTTTAGACCTGTAAGTTCAGCGTACATAGCTTATCATTTTGTTTATTGAGGTAAGCAAATCACAGTGACTTTCTTCGACTTCTCTTTGACTCAAATTGCATAGACTGAATTCTTCAAGTTATCAGCTTCATTTAAAACCTTAACTATTTTGCATTTAAGGAATCAGAATTGTTGGGACAAATTTCTGATTCCAGTTAGCAATGCCTTCCTGAAAACTAGTTCAAGTGTCTTTGAATATTCTATCACTTACAAAATTAATATTGTCTAGACTTAATCAAACATTCTTAAGCATTTCAATCTAAATTAATCTCATGTCTAAAATCTATCACACATTTTAAATTAGAATCTAAGCTGTCAGTTTGTCATTAAAACTGTGACAATCATTCATAGACTGTATCACAAGTATTAATAGAAACATGTTTCCTGTTCTAAATAAAAGGCTTATTTATTTTTATTTTATATGCATGAGTGCTTTGTCTGCAGACATGCCTATGCACCACATGTATACCTGATGTCTGAGTATATCAGAAGTGGCATTAGATATTCTGGGACTGAAGTTATACATGGTTGTGAGCCACCATGTAGGCACTGGGATTTGAACCCAAGCCCTCTGCAGGACCAACATGTGCTTTTAACCACTGAGCCATCCCTCCGGCCCTAGGTCCTGTTTCTTTCAGTGTCTCTCTAACTCTCTCTAGATTGTTGAGTTTCTTACTCACTTGGAAGTGAATGAGCAGAACGCACCATTCCAGGTAGGGTTTAGTTACCACCCCGTTTCATGCTGAGGCTGCTGTGTGACCAATCTCCCCTAAAATGTACCTCCTTGTGGGCCACAGATTTGAGAGTTGAAAGTTGCACCTAGATTACATCCATCATAAGTAATTCTTCCTGTGACACTGATGGATGGCTTGTCTTTTATAGTCACCATAGCAACAGGTAACTGAGAGCCATGCTCTCAGATCACATTGATTTCTTTTAATACACAGGACAGCATTGTCCGATATGTAATTTTAAGTTTTGATAGCCGTATTTTGAAAAGTAATTTTCATAATAGGTTTTAAAGCCAGTGTGCCCAAAGATTCATCATAATTTTAACATGTAGTCAATAGAGACGTGATTAATGAGATAACGAATGCTGCTCTTTTTCTGTTCTAAAATCTGGTGCATAGTTTACGTTGCTAGAACATCTGGATTTGTATCTCAGGAGTTAAAATTAAATGTACTCCTCCCTAAAGAGTAAAGTTATATTTGTAGCAGACACTTTACATGCCAGTTTCTAAGTGTAAGTTGACCGAAATGGAATAAAACAAAACCTTTGGTTTCTTAGTTGCACATACCACCTGCCAGGAACTTAGGAGCCCAGTTAGTGGCGGCCATGTTGAATGATGTGGCCCCAGGTGTTGTGTTCACATTTACTCCTCACAATCTTCCCTTCAGCTTCGGGCTATGGCCCGGGCTGTCCCAGATATCTTTCTCTCAGTTGAGCCTGTACTTCTCTACTTGGTAGTTCTGTAGTAGTTTTCATGACATCGGATTGGCTGGCCCAGGTGTTTTAAAGTCATCTCATTAGATACAAATATTCTATGCTTTTGCTCATTTTCCTAAGAGATCTCTTTAATCTTCTTTGCTTGTCTCTAACAGCCGTGTTAGTTCCAGGGGAGGTACACTACAGTTAGCTTAAGCTGTCTCTGTCGCATTGTGTGCAGCTTAGAATTGTGAAGACCTAAATACAATCTCAATGTGAGGTCAAGTACAGTGGGCCATCCTGCCCCGTTTTCCCAGTCTGTTCAAAGCTGGCTGGCCTAGATAAACATTTTGTGTTATCCTTTCTTCTCCTCTGCCCTAGGTCACCTCCTCCTTCCTCATCCTCTGTAGATAGTCTCACCCATTGACCACTTCACAGGCTCTGATCAGCGTATCTGTCACACCACCTGTCCATACCTGTCACCATCTCTCCGACTCTGAATCATGTCCATCAGTTTCAAATCCAACATTGTCACTTGTGACACTACCTTAAAGTCTTCCCCGACCCCTATGTTCTTCCTCAGTGTCTGTATCATTGTTCTCTTCTCATATATAATGAAACTTGAGGAAGAGTTATAGACGCCACCCTCTTGTCTTTTTCTCCCTCTACTCTTGAGCCTATTCCACTTAGGTGTTTACATCCCCCACCCTGCTGGAAGTGCTGCAGAGTGCTCTCTTCCTTCACATCCGGGATCAGCTCCCAATCCTCATTTCAGCCCACCTGTCAGTAACATATGACAATTGCTCGATTTCTTCAGCAAAGATTTTCTTTAGTTGGTGTCCCCATAGCTGTGGCTTATTGGTGTTATGGTACCAAGATCCTTTAAGCTCCGTAGCTTGCGTTGGCTATTTGGTTCATTGGTATAGGCCAACTGTATTTCAGCCAAGGAAGGTGAGCTTGCTTGGTGGCTGTGCTCCAGGCTGTGACTCAGCTGGCATTGATTCCACGCTGTGGGTTGTGTTCGGCCTGCCCTCTGTGTCTTGGTTCTAGGGCTCGAGCTGAAGGAATGGCGTGTATCCCAGGAATGTCCTTGTTGTGGCAGTGTATAGGAGTAAAGGAATAAAGCCAGACCATGTAAGCACATCGGAGGTCCCTTCTTCCATTGTACTCACTAGCATTCCCACTGGCCAAAGATTCACGCAGCCAGGCCTAATGTAAGTGTGGCAGAGAGGCGTCCTCCATGCACCATAGCGCAAGGAAGTAGAGGCGATGTTCACTGAATTCTGGCCAGCACAGTGGCCTCTGGGGCACCTCTCTGTCTTGATTCCCTGTCCACACTCACGCTCCCTTTGGCAGCATCCTTTGTGGATTTCTTCAGATCTTGAAAGCACTGCACTTGATTCAGCTCTGGTCTTTGGATCCTCTCTTTTCTGGTCTTACCCCAATTTTTAGATAATTGCCCTTTGCCACACAACTTTAATATGCCAATAGTTTCTATCGCAAAACTTTGCCTTTTTGTTTACTTTTGGTACTTCCAGTGCACCACATAGGAGACGGAGTGAGTGCTGACTCCCCGCAGTGATGCATGCTCAGCCCCTTTCTTTACCAATTTACTTAATGGTTGCTTCATCTGTTCAGTTGTTTAGACTAACTTTGCAGCTGACCTGGACTTTCTTTTTCTTCTTTACTCCTTCTCGGAAAGTGGAGACACTACAAGCCACACTAATAGGTAGAGGGGCATTTTCAGAGACATCTGTTGATCAAAATAATAACGTATTAACTAGAGCCACTGGAAGTCACTGAATCAGTTCACACTGTTATGGTCTCTTGTTCACTATAATGTACGGGTAGAAGGCCACTCGGCCTCCACAGTGGATACAAAGAACAGACGGCTCTGGTTGAGCCTGGTTTGCTGCCTCTGCCGTCAAGTGCTATCATCTTCTTCTTGTCTACCACTACCTCTCTGCTACCATCTACTGCCATTTCCCTTTAATTTTAGGAAATCTTCCACCTGGTCCTCCAGTTCCACCCGGGATACCGGCAGTCTGTTTCTCAGTACCATTTCTTTGAATTTGAAATTTGGTATTACCACTTCCTTGCTCAAAAGACTTAAAGACCAAAAGAAAGCACAGATGGAGTCGGAGAGACATGGCAGTAATTTTCCACGCAGTGAGTGGATGGTCAAAGGGCAAGAGCAGTAACGGGGAGACTTGTTAGGAGCCAGTTGTAGCGGTTCAAGCAAGAGGTGCTGCATTTATTACTATTATAGTTTTGTATTTATGTGATTTAAAAAATCGATAATATATTCACGGGTCTATAAGCACTAGGAAGGTGGAAGGAGTGTCTGTTTTTGCTTGTGATTCTTGTATATTGTCCACAGCCTGGCACGGAAGAGCACTCAGTTAGTTATCTGGCACCTGGATGACTCTCTGAGTATCATGAGAAGCAACTGTGAACAAGTTGTAGCATGTGTCTGTGCACTTAACTGCCCATTCAGAGCTGGCCTGGTACCACAAACAGAAGACAGAGCTATGTAGCATGGCCAAGGAAATGATTGACTAACAGAAAGCATTTGCTTGTCTTTGCTGTGCTGGCGATTGAATGCAGGGCCTTACACACAGTAGGCGAGCATTTTACTGCTGAGCTATGTCCCAGCCAGGAAGCATTCCTCTTTATTTTAGTTAACCATTTTTGTCTGTGGTATATGTGGGTTTACATATGTGTACACATGGCATCAGGTATCTTCCTCAATTCCTTTCCACTGTATTTCTCAGGACAGGATTTCTCATTGAACCTGGAGCATACCAGTTTGGAAAAGCTGGCTTGCTGGCGAGCTCCAGACTCCTTCACTCCACACCCTCAGCACTGAGGTTACAAGCACACACCCACAGGCCTGGCTTGTTACATGTGTGCTAGGGATCCAAACGCAGGTCCTCATGCTCCAGTGGCAAGCTCTTTGCTGGCTGAGCCATCTCCCAGCCCGGGGAAGCATTTCTCAAGGTCAAATCATCAGGCCTTTCCCCAGAAATTCAGATCAGTATTTCCCACTCTTCGTGATTCTGGTAGCAGATCCAGTGCAAGGCACGTATCAGTCGGAGGAAGACACTTTCAGGGCACCTATCAGAGCACTGGATCGTCACGGAGGAGAACGTATTAATTAAAACTACGTGAGCTCATTGAAACCTGACATTGTTATGATCTCTCACTCGTGATAGTGATAACACCTGCGTGGGAAAGTTACTCAGCATATCCTACTGATTACAAATGAAAGAGGATTTAAATGGTTAATTAAAAAAAAAAGATATGTTAAAAAAATTTTTTTTTCCGAGACAGGGTTTCTTTGTGTACCCCTGACTGTCCTGGACTTGCTCTGGAGACCAGACTGGCTTCAAACGCACAGAGATCTACCTGCCTCTGCCTCCTGAGTGCTGTGATTAAAGGCATGAGCCACCACGCCCAGCACTTTAAAAAAAATCATTTGAGATAAACCTTACTTGTCATAAAGGGACACTAGGAATGGACTACACTATTGATTGATACGTGTGGCTGAGGAACTGGCAATATGACAAATTCAATGTTTTCTTTCTCTGTGTCACAGGCTATGATGGAAGAACATGAAACCAGCACTCATTTATTTAATGTCCATATTGGGCACTAATTAGAAAATGTTTAAAACATTTTAGAGTTCAGAATTATATCTGGGCTGAGATTCCATCATTCTTCGATTTGCAGTAAATTCCACTGGTTTGATTATTAATTCTAGGTCATAGCTGATTTCTCTGCCAGATAAAGTGACTTCAGAAAAGAGAAAATGTACTCGGCTCATGTGAAAAATTCCCATACTGTAGAGCTGAGGAAAACTCTCATGTAGGTGTGGTTAGGTATCTGTCTGACTTTATTCATTCAGTTGACCTAATTGTTCACCATGTGCGGTTGTGGCAGGCACGGATGACCCACAAATGAACAAATCAGATACAGCCCACTGCTCTGAGCTAAAAGGTAATAGAAGCTATGGCTAAGTGTCTCCACATTGCACTAGGCTATGGCCTTATGGGGTAGATGGTGGTTGTGGAAGTCAGGAGCATTTTACAGATTTGGGAACGGTTAGTGTCCATGCTGAGTGAAGAGTAACCTAGGGAAGAGGACGTAGGAGGTGGGGTGGGAAGAGGGGCAGAAGAGGTGGGAAGGGAGCTGCCTTGAGTTAGTGTAGAGAGTGTGTCTGGAGGGGTAGAGCTGGGTGGGGGGATAAAACAGCAGTAACCAATGTGGCTGGTGAGAGACAAGGGCCAAGCTCAGAAGATCTAAGATATTTGGAACGGGAAGTGAGAGCTCAGATTTGAGTTTTAGGCAATCTCTTCAAAGTCATGACATTTTGAGCCTGCTGTGTGTCACATCTGTTACACCAAGACACGGTTAGCAAGACATTTGTTTTCAGCTAAATTTCCTTATTAAAGATCCGCGTGCACACAGAGAAGGATATTGCCACACGATGATCTCCTGTGTTAATGTTCTTCATACCCCAAATACCAAAATACCTAGACCCATCATAGATGCCCTTTGCCTTTTCCAGTAATTATCTGCTCTTAAAAGATTCCCAGTATCCAATGCCAAAGACATGGTTCATCAGTTTAGAGCATGTGTTGCTTCTGTAGAGGACCTGGCTTTAGTTCCCAGCATCCACAGGGTGGGTTATAACCAGCTGTAACTGTAGTTCCAGGGCATTGGCTGTCCTCTTCAGGCCTCCCTGATGCTCACACACACACACACACACACACACACACACACACACACACACGGAGGCAAAACACTCAAACACATAAAATAAAAATAAAAATCTTAAAAAAGATTGCCAATAGTGCTGATCCCAGAGCTATAGAACAGTCTTTACTTATTTTAGAGCTTTTACAAATAGAGTCATCTCTGCATACTGTTTCATATGTGCATGTCACCATTTTCAGAATCTATGATGCACATTTGGTAGTTCTAGTTTTTTATTATACATAGTGCTATTATTATAAGTATATATCTCTCATATATATGATATATACACACACAACACACACACACACACACACATGTGAGACAGGGTCCCATTATGGAGCCCAAGATGGCGTTGAACTCACGATCGTTTTGTCTCAGTAGACCAAGTTCTGGCCTTAAAGGCATGCAGCATCACATGAGGTCTGTGAACATTCCTACACTCAGATATGTATGCTATAGGTTTAGCATCTGTTAGTAGTGGAAGGGTCATGGATCACAGGTACAATTTAGCTTTGATATTGAACAGTTGACCAAAGTGGTTGTGTCACCTGCAGGCCTAGAACTGTGTGTGTGTGTGTGTGTGTGTGTGTGTGTGTCACTCACACCACATCCACATTTTGGATTGCTGATCACAGTGGAGAGTGAAAAGAGGGTAGGCATCTCATTGTGGTTTCCCAATAAACGATGTTGAATACTTTTTCATGTATATGGATTATCTCTTCTATGGAATGCTCATTAAAATTTTGATTGTTATTTAAAGAGGTTTTTTTTTCCCTTAACAGTTCTGTTTTGTCTTGAATAGTTTTATGAAATTCTCATTTGGAGATACATGCTTACAAATGTTTTCTCTTATATACTGACTTTTTAATTTTGTAATTATTTAGATGTACATAAATGCTTAATTTATTAGTTCCAATTTATGAATCTTTCCTTTAGGGCCAGTGTTTCCTGTATCTTGAGAACTTTCTGACTGCCTCAAGGTTTCAAAGATATTCTCCAGGGCTATCAAGAAGTTTTGGAACTTGACTTGTTCATGGATCTATAACTGCTTGCAATTGATGTTTTGGGTGTGTTGGGAAGTTGGGTTAAGGTGATGGTAGTGTTTACACATATAAAGTTTTTGGTTCCCTTTTAACCTATTTCTAATGTCTAGCATTTACATATACATTTTAGAATAACTGAGTTACCATGCTCATGCACTCGCACACACACACACACATGCATCCGCGCGCGTGCGCGCATACACACACACACACACACACACACACACACACACACACACACACACACACACACACACCTACCCCAGCTGAAACTTCCATTGGCATTGCTCTGAGCAGACACTCTGATGATTTTGCGTTTGCATGGTCTCGTCTTCTTCCTAACGAAGCCAACACAGCTCTCCATCTAATCTGATTTTCTAAGCTCTCCTTGAAGCATTCCTGCACATTTTTCATTACATTGATTCTTTTTTCCGCATCTGGAAAAGTTGTGCTTTCTAATTGCTTTGCTTGTGTGTGTAAACACAACAGGCTTTTGTCAATTTGCCTTCACTCCAGGGATTTTGTTAACTCACTGTTCAGTTTGGATAATTCCAGAATCATTTGCATAGTGGTGTGTGTGTCTTATCTTGCACAGTGAATCTAGAGTTTTATTTTATTTTATTTCTTATCTAACCTTACACTATTTATTTATTTATTTATTTATTTATTTATTTATTTATTTATTGTTGCTTCTTTGTGCTCATTAGAGCCTCAGTTACAGTTTCAGGTGGAAATGATCATGGCATGTGATTCTCTCATACTAAATTTCAGGAGAAAATGGAGTCTTTTAGGTGTGAAATTGTGTATAAGTATGTTTTTTATTTGATCCGAGCCTTTCGTCTCTACTTTGATCAGTGTTCTAACAGTGAGCAGGGGCTGAGTTTTAGCCAATGCCTTCCTGCATGTACTGCCATGATCACACGGTTGGCTTTCCTTCCGGTTGTCCACGTGGTAGGGAACCACAGTGGAAGCAAAGGATGCAAGGCACAGTTCTCACTCCGTCATCAGCCCAGCTGGTCTGCTATCACTTACATGTTTTGTTTGTTGTGGCAGGGATTAGCCTTTTACGCCGCACTCCTGCCATGACTGGTTTGGCTTTGAAGGATGCGTGACTTTTATACAACTACTTGGGATGTGTGCTTTCTTTCAGTCCAGTTCTCTCAAAAAGAATTTGTCTTAGTTCTCTTCGAAAAGTGTGAAATAAATCAGTATTGAAGCCACTTGTTCTAGAGTTTTCTTGGTAAGGAAGGTTTACATGGGGGAGTGATCTCTCCAGCTGGATAGTCTGTGTCTCCTTAATCGTGTGGCTGACTTTTCTTTCTAAGGGATTTGGCCACTTGATTAACTCTTCCAACCTCTGCATACAAGTGGCCAATGAAACCCTCTCAAGCTTAGCAGAGGGGCAGGTGCTGCCTTTCACCCCTGGCATTGTCAGTCTGTGCCTTTTTTGGCCTGGTTCAGTCTAGCTTGGGAGCCTTTTATATTTTCTCAGTGAGGCCATTTTGACCATTTTTCTCGTCTGTTTTTCCCCCTGTGCTACTGTGTGCCTGTTTTCTGGTTTGTTAATTTCTATGTCTGGCTCATTGTCTCCAGCTTTGCAAGCACGTTGTATACCTGGCCTTTGGACTCTTTCCCTTCCTCACCTATGCACTCACAGCTCTGTGCTTTCTTTCAGAGCCTGGATCTGGAAGAATCTTGTGTGTTCGCGTCATGTCTTTATTTTTTCAGCTCAGTGTGTTTTAAAATGTCCATTCTGCTTTTCTTTTTGTCCTAGAGGCCATTTGCTCATTAACTGTTTAATTTTTAATATTTTGGAGGGTGCTCTGAGGATCTAATTGTTGGGTTCTGATGTAACTGAACATCTTTTGTCTGATTATTCTGTGAATTTTGAGAAAGTTAAGCTAAATCTTTTACTTGAATCTCTGTGACAATGAATGTGTCTAGTCTATTTCCTTCCTTCCTTCCTTCCTTCCTTCCTTCCTTCCTTCCTTCCTTTTGCTTGTTTTTTGAGCCAGGGTTTCTCTGTGTAGCCTTGGCTTTCCTGGAATTCACTTTGTAGATCAGGCTGGCCTTGAATCTAGAGATCTGCCTGCCTCTGCCTCCTGAGTGCTGGGATTAAAGGAGTGCACCACCACTGCCCGGCTCTATTTCTTCTTTTCATCCCATCATTTACATACATAGTCAAGAGTCTATTTTTAGATATACACATATTTTCACCAATTTCTTGTGTGTTAGACTCCTGTCCTGAAATGCCTGTCTTTAGTTCTTCTAATGGTTCTTGACTCAAAAATCTCTACGTTCGATCAGTGCACACCTGCCTCCCTTTGGTCATGGGGCGGCATTTTTCTGTTGTTTGACTTCTTTGACTACTGTTTCTTTTATGAGGAGCATATCGTTTATTTGTTTGTTTGTTTATCTATCCCTTGAGGCAATTTTCAGAGCACCTGATGGTCCATTTATGTTGACAGCAACCAATAGCATGTTTGGGTTTTAGTTTCCATCTACTTGATTTCCAGTCATCCAAGTGCTCTGTTCCCCTTCCTTCCTTGTACTTTTGATTTATCAAGCATCATTCAGGTTGCCCCATGTCTACTTATTAGCTGCCTGTCTTCTTATTCTATTCTTTCTCTCATTGTGCAGGGGCTGACCCCAGCATCCACGCTTCTCTCGGTTTCCCATGATGCTGCAGTGCTCCCACAGTGCCTCAGTCCTACAGAACGCCCGACTCTCTTCTGCTTCATTTCTATCACTCATGTCAACTCCGTAGATGGTTAAAGCCACACCATGTGTGATTGTTGCAGATAAAATTTACTTCTATTTGTAACTTCTTTTCATCCATGCATGTGAGCTTCCCCTTGGCATTCTCTTCTCACTAAGTGGGAGAACTCATTTGTATAATATTTCTAATTTTATGTTTTGAATATTTCTTTATGTTGTCTTACTTTTTTTTGTTTTTGAGACAGTCTTTCTCTGTGTAGCCTTGGCTGTCCTGGACTCCCTCTGTAGACCAGGCTGCCCTCGAACTCACATTGATCCGCCTGCCTCTGCCTCCCGAGTGCTGGGATTAAAGGCATGCGCCACCATGCCAGGCTTGTTGTCTTAGTCTTTGAATCATGTTTTTAGTGCATATAAAACTCTGGGCTGCCATTTTAAAAACTGTTTTAAAGATGTAACTTCATTGTCCATCATTGGTCATCATTTCTTTGCCTGATCCTCCACTCCTCCTTCCCCCTCCCTCTTCTCTCCTCCTCCTCTCTTCCTTCTTGATAGGGAAGTCAGCTGTCAGCTGATTGTTGGCTCTCTGAAGGTGTATGCATTTTTCATCTCTGCATACTCTTGTCTTGAGTTTTGGCTTGCAGCATTGCGTTGGAGTATCCCAAGGCACATTTCCCTCCTTTCTTCTGCTTGGGGCATCCTGGAAACCGTCTTGAGTCAGCTGTGGACTAGTCTTGGCAGTCATCTCAGCAAACTGTACTGTGTCTAGTTCCGGGTCCCTCCTCTCCTTCTGGAAGTGTGAATGCCCATCTGCCAGACCTTTCCACTTAGTGTTATTTGGCACAAACTCTCTTCTGTATTTTCCATTGTCATTTTCCCTTTTGCCTTTGGTATGGAATCTTTTCAACAGTCCCTCTCCGATTGCTTTTCTCTTCAGTTTCTTATTCATTGCAGTTTGTGGAGGCCTGACTTCTTATGCCATGACATATGGCATAGCCATTGTAAGTGTGCAACCAATTCAGTGATATTAGTTCAATTTATAGAGTTCTGCACCATTATCACCATCTAGCTTGAGGACATTTCTATAGATTCCCAGAATGCTTTTGTGTGATCACACCATCTCTGTTCCCAGCTCTCACCTCATACTACCATCACCCCCAACCCTGGATTAAGGGTGGAACCTAGGACTCTATGAATCTGTTCACGTGGTCCACCATTGACCTACAACTGCCTCTTCTACTGATATGACATGTGGTGAACGATACAATATGTGCTCTTTTGCTGGTAGCTTTTTTCACTTAGGTTAGTAATTTTGAGACTTGTATCCATTGCAATTTAGATTGTTTTATTCTTCTTCTGCTCTTAAAGTTTTTTATTTGTATAACTATACTGAAGTCTGTTCATCCATTCATCAGTTAGTGAAAATTGTCTCTAGTTATTCGATACCTGGAAGAATAAC
Organism: Acomys minous; assembly: GCF_964271855.1. Taxonomy (NCBI): domain Eukaryota; kingdom Metazoa; phylum Chordata; class Mammalia; order Rodentia; family Muridae; genus Acomys; species Acomys minous. Next base: position 50,741,634 of record NC_140490.1, on the reverse strand, counting down.
TTCATTATTACTCATAGAAGTTATTGAATAGATATGCATTACATTTTTCTTGGGTAATTCCTACAAATAGAACTGCTGGGTCATATGCTAGAAGTAAAACTTTTAAAGAAATTGTCAATTTATACCCCCCGAGTTTATATTCCCAATGGCTGAGTATGAAGTTTTTAGTTTCTTTACAGCCTTTTTCAACAACTACTGACCACAGCCACTCTAGTGAGTGTGTGGATTTATTTTTGAACATATTTGCTCATTATTATATGGGTGTATGATATATGTGCGTGTGTGTGTGCAGGCCAGGGTACCTGTGTGTGCATGCAGAGGCCAGAAGAGGAGGCAAGTGTCCTGCTACAGCCATCCGTGACTTATTTGCTTGACAGAGGGTCTCTCTCTAACCTGGAGCTAGGTTGGTAGCCAGCAAGACTCAGCGGTTCTCCCATTTCCCTAACAAGCCCATGGCCCTGGGGTTACAGATGCGTGAGTTCGCATCTTATGTGGGCTCTGAGGACTTGAACTTACATATTCATGCTTTCACAGCAAGTGCTCATAGCCGCTGAGCCACATCTCCAGCCCTTGATAGGCAGGCTTCAATTTGTGTTTTAATTTTTTTATTTGTGTAAGAGCTAGTGATATTGCTTGTATTTTTAATGCTTATTTTAGCCACTTGTAAGGTTTTTTTTTTTCACTTGTAGGTTTTGTTTGAAGAAATGCCTGTTCAAGTGTTTGGCACATTTTATTTTTCCTTTCTTTCTTTCTCTCTCTCTCTCTCTCTCTCTCTCTCTCTCTGTGTACTGGACTGGTACATGACTGGAGGCTGGAGGCAAAATTGCAAAAGTTAGTTTTCTTCTTCCACCATGTAGGTTCCAGGAATCAAATGCAGTTGGCAGGCTTGACAGCAAGTGCCTTCACACACTGTGCCATCTTGCTGGCTGATAGTGACTGTTTAAAATTTATATTCCCTAGATACAAGGTCTTTGCTAGATATATGCCTTGCAGTTGTTTTCTCGAGTCTCTGGTTAGTCTTGTCATTTTCTTTACTGTCTACTTAGAAGTTTAAACTTCAGCTCCAGTCAGTAATGGGTTCTTCTGGTGTTATACCTAAGAACTTGATGCAATGAGGTAAGGAAGCACTCCCTTCCACAACTTTTACAAATGTTACTGAAGCGTCTACCTCCACAGTCCATTTGCAGTTTGTTATTACAGGTGGGCTAAGGTAGTCTTTACTTACTGAGATTTATTTGCATATAAGCATGGAACCATTTTCCTGTAGTATTTCTCAAATAGAGTATAATCCTGACATCACTGTCTTAGTGCTTTTATAAAAAATGAATTGACAGATAAATATGGTGGTACATATCTGTAACCATTTCCAGGCTCTCAATTTAGATGTGTCTGTCTGTCTGTCTGTCTATCTATCTTCTATCTCTATTTTATCTGTCACCTATCATTATCACCTGTCTATTAATGATTATCTATATAATTTACCATCTGTCCATCCATTCTCATAACTTTCTTTACCATGTATCATGTCATCACTTTATATTAAAAATTGAAATTGGTTAGTGTAAATTGTCCAATTTAGGGTTTCCTCAAAGATTTCTTTGGTTATCCTAGGTCCTATACATTTCCATATAAATATTAAGATAAATTTACTAATTTGTATAAAAAATTTCCTACTGAGATGTTGAGAGTGGCTGTGTTGATTCCATGGGTGGATTGTGGAGAACTGACTTTTCACAGCGCAGTTTTGCAGTTCTGGAATATGGAATGTCTTTCCATGATTTAGATCTCAACATTCCCATCAGTATTAATTGGTCTGGCTTTTTTTTCCTGGATCTTTTTACTGCATTTTCATTCTTCTCATGCTGTTGTGAATGACATTGTTAATTTTTATAAATTATTTGTTGCTGGTAGGTAGCGTATTGAATAATTAGAACTTTTTTTCATATTATGCAAACATGAATTTAACTCTTGTATTTGTTCCTACGCCTTGCAACCCTGGTTATTCACTTACAGTCTGGGGGGTTGTGAACTCCTTGTTACAGTCTAAAGAAGTCCTCGTAACCTTCAGATCAGGGAAGTTCTACTTCCCCTGCTCACTTGCTCCTCTCTGCTGCCCTCTCCTTTCCTTACTTTCCTTTTCTCTCTCCCTATCACACTTGCCCTGCTTCCCCCACAGTGTGGCGTTAGAAGTGACACGAGGACATCCGTATCCTTGTTCAGTGTTAAAAGCAGAAAACCTCACTTTGCTCTTGACCTTGAAGGGAAGCATTTAGTCTGGGGCACTGTATACGACATTGTATGAGCCTCCCTTCTTCATGATGCTCACTGTCGGGATGGGGGTGGCCATGCATGTAGTTTGAGAGTTTTGAAGTTATGGTTCCTGTGGATTGCTGCCTGTGTGTGTATCGAATGTGGTACACACCCTTTTTCATGTTAACAGTTTATCATATCAACTGAGTTTTCAGTTTCAAACCAACATCGCTTTCCAGAGCTAAATCTCACTTGTTCCATCTGTAAAGGATGCTCTACCTTTCCTGTGGTGCTAAATTTTGCTTTTAATCTTCTCTAAAAGGACTTTTGTGTCCATGTTTAGGAAGAGTGTTCTGCACATCTCCTTTGATATCTCCATGTGGCTTTGGAAGTGCTTGCTCTTTATATTCTGAAAGCACTTTGTAAGAGCTGGTCTTGTTCTCTCCTCAAATACATGGTAAGTTTTTTTTCCCTCCAGAGAAGCATGTGAGCATGGGAATTGTTTGGGGAAAGATTTTCACTTATTGGTTCATCTTTTTTCTTTCTGTATGTCTATTTAGATACTCTACCACAGCAAAAGGGCTTTTTAAAAAAGGTTTTCAACTTGTGGGTTTTTAGGAAATTGTCCATTTTATCCATTTAATTTCTGTAAACAGTAGTGTATTTTTTTTTAAATTCTCTGATCATTGGTCTGTGAGTTTTGATTTTCTTTATAATTTTCACTTTTGTGGTTTCTATTTTCTGTTTTCTACCCACTGACACCTGCCCTGTATTTATTATTCCTTTCCTTTGGTGTCCTGTGGATTGCGTTTATCTCTTGCCTCCTCAAAGCTGATGCTTGGGTTTCTGACTTAAGGCTGCTCTTTTCTAATTAGGCACTGTAGTTACACAATGTTATCTGGACATCATTTCCTTATATCTTAAACGTTATTGTATTTTCATCCAGTTAAAAGTATACTTAAAGTTCCATTTAAAGTTCTGAGTCCTGGGCCTTGAAAAATGTGTTGCTTAATTCACAGACATTTGTTATCTGTTCAGATTTCTTCTGATATGAGTCTCTAATGTGATTCTATTGTGACAACAAAATATATTATGGATAATTTCTTTTTGAGACAGGGTCTCTCTTGTAGCCCTGGAACTCTCTATGTATACCAGGCTGGCCTAGAACTCACAGAGATCTACCTGCTTCTGCCTTCTAAGTACTTAGGATTAAAGGTGTGCGCCACTAGGCCTGGCTATTTTGTGTTAGTTTAAACTTAAATTTCTTGAGACTGTTGAGGTCCAGCATATGTTTTACCTGAAACAATGTTTCATGTATCTACAGTCATTGAGTAGCAGTTTTTTAACATCAGGTCAACTTGGTTGATATTTGAAGTGTCTGTTGATTTTTGGTCCAAGCATCCTGTCAGGTATTGAGAGTGGGGTATTGAAGTCTCTATCATTGTAGTGTATCTTTTTTTTTTTTAAATCAAATTTGTCAGACATTGCTCTCTGCATTTTAAGGTTCAGTTATCAATTGCATATACATTGGCGATTATTGTGTCTTCTTTATGTAGTCATGGGTTCATTGTTACAGAAATTCTTTTTGCCTTTAGTCACATTTTTCTACAGCATGTTTTATTTTGACATTACTGTAGACATTTCAGCTCCTATGTTTACTGTTTGCTTGGTATGTCATTGGCCGGTTAGAACTAAAATGTACCTCTAGTAGATTGAGTTTAGTTTAGTGTGCTCTTTTTTCTAGTTGGACAATCTCTTTTGAGTGGAATGCCTAATTCATTCACACTTAATATAATCATTGATAAAACTTTATGCCTGACATTCTGCTATTTCGGTCCCATATATTTCTCGTCTATTTTGTACTATTTTTACTTCCTGCCTTTCTGTTTACTACAGATTTTAGAGGCTATGTTAATAGTCTATTTTGTTTCTTTGTTACCTTCTTAGTGGTTGCTGTAGGGGTTAAAATATATATTTTAATTTATAGTAATATGCTTCCAACCATCTAGTAGTCATTGGATCTCTATGGTAATTTTTTTCTTGCTCAAGATTTTTCTTTGTATTTTTCAGTAATTTCAGTCTTATATGTCTTTGTGTGTATCTCTGTGTTCATCTTTATGATTAATAAATTATTTTTACATCAGTTTGGGGAATTTATAAGGTAATATGTATTAAAATTCTTTTCATAATCATTTTTCTCCCCTCAGCTCTCAAGCTAGCTAGATTTCTTTCTTTAAATTTTTTTCTCTCTATTCTTCAGTTTGGATAGCATTATTATTTTTTTTTTGAAATAGGATCTGTTTATGCAGTCCTTGATGTCCAGGAACTGTCTCTCTATATAGGCCAGGCAGGCCTCAAACTCACAGAGATCTTCCTGCCTCTTCCTCCCAAGTTCTGGGATTAAAGGTGTGCACCACTGTGCCTGGCATTGGATGGTATTTCTTTACATTACTATTCTTAATTATTTTGCTGCCAAAAATGTCCTATTGAGTACCACTGCTGGCTTTTTTTGTTTCAGTTATTATTTTTTCAGTTCCTCGATTTTGCTTTAGTTCTTTTAAATAGCTGCTCTTTATTAAGTTTTGTTGTTAGTTCAATGATTGCTATCACACTTTTTAAAAAACTATTTAAAAAGGTTCTATAAATGTATTTTAATGCTTTTATGAAAACTTTACTAAATCCAATCTCTTGAGAGACTGGCAGTTTTGTCTGCTTTTTTCAAGACAGGGTTTCTCTGTTTAGCCGTGGCTGCCCTGGAACTTGCTTGGCAGACCAGGCTGGTGTTGGACTCGGAGATCTGCTTGCTTTTGTCTCCTGAGTACAGGGATTAAAGGTGTGTGTGCCACCACACCTGGCTGAAACTCATACTTTTTATTGACTACTTTAACTGAGTCTGGTCCTACTTCTCTGTTTCTTTCCATATTTTATCTTTTTCTTACTATTGAAGACTGGTGATTTTAAGTGGCATATGACTCAGCTGGTAAGAAAAACAGAATGATGAAATTTGCAGGTAGATGTATATAGTTGGAAACAATCGTTCTGAGTTAGGGCCCAGACCCAGAAAGATAAATGTTGCATGTTTTTTCTTGTTTATTGATGTTAGCTTTGAATCTTCAGATGTGTGCTTGAAAATACCGACGGAAGTCAGCAAATCAGTGAGGGCCACAAGGAGAGAGGTTTAAGAAACAGAGATTAAAAAACAACTTTGTATAAAGGGGAAAAGGGGGTAATGGTACAAAAGCATTAAATGGGGGTGACGGGGGTGGGGATGGGAGGACGGGATATAGGAAGAAATGCAGAGAGGGACAATGCTAAAGACGTTTTGAAAAAGTCATATGGAAACCTACTGCTCCTACAGTGCTTACACACACACACACACACACACACACACACACACACACGTGTGTGCATGGAGTTGCCCTAGTGCCCTTATTAGACATCTCAGGCTAACAAGGAAGAAGCCTATTGCCAAGAATGAGTTACTTCTTTTGGAATTGTTGGCCAATGATGCCCCATTGGACCCCAGCCATCACCACAGGCTATTTGTAATGGTCTCGGGTATTCCCCAGAACATGACAACAAGGCTCTGTTGTTGAAATATCACATACTTGAGTCACAGAACATGGGGAAATTGAGCTAGAACTGAACTGGGTGATTTATCCTTACTGGCCATTTTTTTCATGATGCTAGAAAGTGCCGTAGCACCTTCTGCTACCTGGGAAGAAGAGTGATCACTAATCTTACCTAGCTATTTACCCTGAGAACTACAGTAACTGCTGGCCTGGCAGGACACAGCCATTGGTGCAGTAGTGGTACGAATATTACGGGAGAAACCAACTACTTTCTGGTTGCAGTTAAGGTCTGCTCCACAGGATAAAACTTATACCCGGCATCATGATGGAGTTAAGAACCTATGGCTTAATAAGTCACAAGCCCTATGGGCCAATCTTACTGTTATTATTCTGTTAAATGGACATAGTATTAAAGTAATTACTAATTCATCATACCCATATACTAATGAACTTCTCAGCCCTCATCACAGAAGCTTATTTCTTCAGTAAGTGGTGATAGAGACACAAAACCCCACAAGTGTCAAGGTGCAGAGCTCAGCCCTAATGGGACATATATATTTGAACAACTCTATATGGTGATTTAGTTCCCTATGAAGGATTTTTAAAGTACCTTTCCAGTTTGTTGACGGTTTGTGAGGGTAGAGTTGGGGTGGGCTACAACAAACATCAGGAAGTTAAAGGACAAGCTGCGGGAGTTGGTTATCTCTGTCCACCATGTGAGACCCAGGGATTGAACTCCGGTCCTCAGGCTTAGCAGCAAGCACCTTTACCTCTTGAGCCTTCTCCCCAGCTCAGTCCTAAAATTTGAAGCCTATCTTCCCATAGTGATGAGCTGTTGATGTCTCTGCTCACTTATTTTCCTCATTAGAAAAAAAAATTAAAGCCAGGCTGCCTATGGATCTTCCCCATCTGCTAAGAGGGTACAGTCAAAGGCCTGAAGTCACACAGTCTCTGTCTCTCTGTGAATGTTTCAGAACGTGAGCTGGGGAGCTGAGCACACTTACATGGTCTCTATGCTTATGCTCAGATTTCATTTACTTGCCTTGTATATGTGAGTGGCTTGGGCCCACTCTGGTTTCTACTTTCCATATGTCCACTGTCTGGTGCACTCTGGCTGCCTAAGGAAATTTCAAGCCTCCTCTGACAGTCTTAACATCTAGAGCAGTGTCTGATTAATGTGTGACCTGCTCAAACAGGATTGCAGTATTAGGGTGGCCTATGGCTAACACCATCATCTCTCTGACCCTTTATATCACAAAAACTTCACTGTCAGTGGCATTGAAGCTGCTGGTTCTGGTGACCTGTTACCTGTGGCTGAATGCCACCTGGGAGGCTGGGGACCACAGCTTCATGGGAGCAGCCCTGGCAGATCACCGCTGACTTAGAGCTCAGTAAGTATAGGTGAGCAAGCCTACTTACTGCTCTGCTCTCTGTGAACTTTCCAGAGTGCTGAAACAATCTTTTCTGTGACTGAGGAGTGAGCCCAGGGCCTCCACCATGCTGTGAGAACACTGCCTCCCATGAACCCCATCTCCAGCCTGCTGTCCTTGACAAGCCTGACTAGGCTTATAATTGCTTTGTGATAAGAAGCTTTATAACTGCCTTACTCTGGTGTGCCAAGGACAACCTGTTTTAGGTAATATGTTTTCGAATGCTGTGATTTTTTTTTTATTCAGTTCTCTCTTTTTTTCTTTTAAAAAACAGATTCCAATTCTCTGTTGACATTCTGCACTTGTCATCTTTCTCTTGAATGTGTCGAAGTTCTTTCAGAGTCCATGTCTGATAATGTCAGCATCTGCCATCCTGCCGACCCCCTCCATCCCCCACCTCTCACCCCCACCCTATACCTCCCACCCCATCCCCCCATCCCCCCATCCCCTCACCCCCCATCGCTGCTCCAGATATTTTGATTGTCAGCTTCCTTGTGGGTTTGGTCATTTGATCATATGGTTTTGTTCTCTCTTTTCTCGCTTTCTCTCTCCCTCCCTCCTTATTCCTCTTTCCTTCCTTCCTTCCTTCCCTCTTCCCTCCCTTTCTCCTCTCTCTCTCCCTCTCTCTTTATCCCTCCCTCTCTCCCTTCTTCCTTTCTTCCCTTTCTCTGTCCCCTGCTCTCCCTTCCCCCTCCCTCCCCTTCTCTCTCTCCCTTCCTCCCTCTGTCCCTTTCTCTCCCTCCCTCCCTTCTTCTCTCTTCTTTCTTCCTTTGGAGAAAGGCTTTTGTGTGTGACCCGGGCTGACATCAGCCCTGTGATTCTTCTGCCTCACTTAGCTCCCTGCTGCTGTGACTACAGATGTGCACCACCACACCTGGACAAGTTTGGGTTTGTTTGTTTTTAGACAGAGCTTCTCTATTATAGCTTTGGCTGTCCTGGAACTCACTGTGCAGACAGGATTGTCGAGAGGACACCAGGAGGCACCTGAAAGCACTGCAGAGGCGTTGGATGTCACCTGTCTTCAGGGGACATGGGATTTTCTTCTGAATGATAAGTTAAGGGTCATTTTGATTCAGACATGGATTAAAAGGATTTAATTCCATATTTGATTCTTTTGAAGTGATATTTTACTTTGGCTTTGTTTTATTCATGGAGTGTAGCTTTTCAGAGATCCCAACTGAAAATCAGAGGTGTTTTAGGGGCCTTCTCTCCTTGCTAAACTCTGTCGTATCTCTGCCTAGTTCTGTAGATCCTCCCAAAGTTTTGGTTAATGTTTTAACCTTGTACGTGCTGCATTTTCTGCATCTCCAGCCTGTTTTGTTTTGCCTTTTAGGGCTCTTAGAAGGAAACACCATGGCACAGATTGGTCCTGCTTCTCCACTTAGGCAAAGCCTTTTAAATGCTGGGGTGGGCAAAGAGAGGTTCTGCAGGATGCTAAGGAAAGCCTTTGTGGTCCGCCGATCTGGGCTGTAATTGGTACTCATCTGGAGGAGAGATAAACTTCTCCTGCCTTGGGCAAAGGTAGTTTTGCAAATAGAGTAAGCTGCTCACCGAGGAGAACGGGGAGACCAGAGAGCCTTAGCTGTAGGTATGTGAGCTGCGCAGAGGTGGGCTCTTGAAAGATGTTGCTCTGGCATAGATGATCCGTAGCTCAGCCATGGTTGTGTGTGTGTGTGTGTGTGTGTGTGTGTGTGTGTGTGTGTGTGTGTGTGTGTGAATAGAACCCAGTTCTTCACAAATGCTAGTCAAGCATTCTATCACTGAGCTGTGGTTTATAGCCTAAAAAGAGGGTGAGGGAAGATTTTATAATTGCACGTTAAATAAACAAACAACCCCAAAACTTTTAGAAAGGCAAGAGTAGTAGGGACTTACCAACAGGTGCGGGCTGTACAGCAGTCAACTGTTTTGACAGCATTGCCTCCCTCAGGCAGGCGTTTTAAGGGATGAGGACATGGCCTTGAACTAATAGAAAAGGTGCCGGTGTTTGCATGAGTCGGAGTGTACGTGGGCGAAGCGGCTTATGCTGAAGTCGCGGTTCACTGAGGTCTAGTGAGAAGATAGGCTGAGAGGGGCCTTCTCAGAGTGGGTCAAGGGTAGCAGACAGGGCAATAGTGGTTTTAAATGAAAATCCAGGGGAAAAGTAGAAGTGGAGTAGCTGTCAGGCACACTGTAATGCATTTATGCCTAGATCCAGTCACAACGTATCTACTGTTTTGATTTTCTTCTTCCCACAGCTGGCAGGGTTAGCACTGTCTACAGGTTCTCAGCAAGGGAAGCAGGCTCAAATGTTCAAATGACACATTCAGGGTCCTAGAGAGTGACTAGTGGGAGTGGAACCCACCATTTTCTGGTCTTCAGCAGGAGGTTTAATGCTGTCTCATGGTGATTGGTTTTCCTTAGAAGTGATTTCTATCAATGGTAGTTACCACCAAGAAACTGTTTACTGTGCAGGATTCAGAGCAAAAAGACCAAAAAGGAGGCACCATTGCTATTCTTTCTTAGGCTGGGCTTGCACTTGCTACCACACGAGCTACAAGCGAGCTCGCAGAACCCTGACATCGGAAGCGTGGAAGCCTGCAGCTATCAAGTACAAAGTCTCACTTTCTCAGTGAGAAGCTGTGGCCCAGAAAGGCAAAGTGATTTACCCAAGTGGCTTACTCAGGAACCCAAAGCCTGTTCATTAGAGGGAGCTGAATTACTGCGCCCCAGTCTGGTGGGGACGGGGACAGTGTATTTATCTGGACTAAATAGGCACAGTGTTGACTGGGTGTTCTTTCTAAGAATTCTGTTGTGACTGCAGTCACTTTGGGAGCTGCAAGGTAACCCAGCAGTGTTCCTAAAGGCCTGGACAGCTGGCTCAGCAGAGCTTCCTCCTTCAATCCCTGCTGTCAGAATCTACCAGAACACTGCTGTGCCTGCCCCTCAGACTAGGTTGGACAAAAGTATGACAACCACCCCAAAAGAACTAACATAGAAAAGACCATATGAATCGTGTGTGTGTGTGTGTGTGTGTGTGTGTGTGTGTGTGTGTGTGTGTGTGTGTACACGTGTATGTGGAGGCCAAAGGTCCATGCCCGTCATCTTCCTCAATCACTCTCTACCTTGTTTTCTGAGACAGGGTCTTTCGCTAAAACCTGGAGCTCAGCTGATAGGCTAGAGCCGGTGCCAGTGAGTCCCAGGGAGCCTTCTGCCTCTGCTTCCTGAGCACTGGGCTTATGGCCTTGTCTGCCCAAGTTTTCCTGCAGGTTCTAAGAGTGGAACTGAAGTCCTCATCGCTTTGCACAGAAAGCACTCGACTAAGGTACCTCACCAGCCCCAAACAAATGAGCCTTTTAAAGATTTCTGCCTAAAAACTTTATGCTAGCTAGGGACTCAAAGTCTAGTCTTGTAGTTACTGATGTAAAACTTATTGGTTGAACCATCTTTGGTAGTAGCCAGCAACCCTTTCTTCCTCTATTTTTCTCCCCGTTCCATTCTATGGCTACACCCTGAGTATCATTTTGATGTTTTTCTTGGCCTGTTTGCTCCTGCTTTCATTTAGGTAGCACTGGCAGATCCTGTGGTGTGGAGGTAATGTGTGGCCTTTCTTCCGTGCAGCCACAGGAGTAAGCAAAGGAAGCTCACAGGCATGCACCTGTGTGTCTGCGAGAGACTGGAGCTCCACAGCAGTCATGGGCCCCCAGTGGGGAATGAGTGAGGAAGAGACCTGTTTCACAGGCCACAGGAGGGAAAGGGAGATTTTTCTTTAAGAGAGAAAGAGAAAGTAGAAAATCAGGTGAGACTCAGCACACTGTCTCCAACTGTTATGGGGAGTGATGAGGGAGCACTGGTGATGGGGAGTGATGAAGGAGCACTGGTGATGGGGAGTGATGAAGGAGCACTGGTGATGGGGAGTGATGAGGGAGCACTGGTGATGGGGAGTGATGAAGGAGCACTGGTGATGGGGAGTGATGAAGGAGCACTGGTGATGGGGAGTGATGAAGGAGCACTGGTGATGGGGAGTGATGAAGGAGCACTGGTGATGGGGAGTGATGAAGGAGCACTGGTGATGGGGAGTGATGAAGGAGCACTGGTGATGGGGAGTGATGAAGGAGCACTGGTGATGGGGAGTGATGAAGGAGCACCGATGATGGGGAGTGATGACTGAGCACCAGTGACGGGGAGTGATGAAGGAGCACCAGTGGTGTCAACTCCTTTTTGCGTCCCCTCAACCCCTTTGGGTGCTCCTGGTCCTGTAGGAATTCCTTCAAGAGCTGTAATAATGAGTCACCCCCCTCATATCCGTCCTCCCCCCTCCCTTCCCCCTTCCACAACCCTCCTCCTCTCCCATTCATCTCTTAAAGGTTAGGGTCATTGCTAGCACCTAACCTAGGGCTCATGTTGTCCAAAGTAGTCTATAAATATTTTGCTCACTGATAAGAATATTACATGGCAAATGGGCAGATGAAGAAGCAGGGATAAAGACAGCATCCAGAAACACAAGTGTTGGAGAGCAGGCAGAAAGCCTTGCTAATGGCTTTTATTTTTATCTTTTTATGATGAATAATTTTAAATATATTCAAAAGTAGAGAAAATGGTATAATGAATCCCTTTATCCTAACCACGGTGCCTCAACAATGATCAACATATGGCCAATCTTGCTTCATTTATCTGCCCCCTCCCCACTGGATTATCTGAAACAAAGACCAGATGTCATATTATTTCATCTGAGAATACTGTAGTATGCTTTCTTAAAACAAAGAGATGACACGGGTTAAAAAAAAAATACACAATACTATCACCACCCTAGAAAACAACATAATTCCTGACCTCATCAAATGTAAGACCACTGTTCACATATCCTTTATTGTCTTGTAAATGTCCCTTTACCCCCCCCACCCCCCGACTTACTGGGTCAGAGTCAGAGTCCAAACAAGGGCTACGTATTTATTTAGTGGGTTATCTCACAGAGGTCTCTCGACCCATCTGTTTTTCCTTTCTTGTTTCTCCTTACATTTTGTTGAATTGAGAAAATCAGGTCCTTCGTCATGTGGAATACACTCTATTCTGAACTTTAACCCTCTGTTACCTCGTGGCATAATTTAATCTGCCTTCCTACCATCTCTCCCTTCCCCCTAGCTGGGAAACTAGAAATGAAGGCTTGATAGACTTTTAGTGTCTTGGGTAGGAGACTTCCGAGGCGGCAGCACACACGTCCCATTGTTTCTCTTTGTCCTGTGGGACCTTACAGTTAGCACAGGTGTCATGGTCCAGGTTTGTGTGTGACTCACTTCTCCACCTGCTTTGTACCTATGGTGCGAGCAACCAGATAATTGTCACCTAGGACAGGTACTGGGAAACTTCTAGGAAGTGTCTGGTAGTCAAAGTCTTGGTTTTGAGGGTCATACAGTGTCTGCTCCTGGAAGGCACTGGGTGGAGGAAATGGCCCAGATGGTCTTACAAACACCCTCAGCTGCAGCCCCTGGCACTGCTGTGCTGTCTTATCTAATCAAGCAAGTTAGTAAAGTGTGCAGGATATTATAATTCTGCCACTTTCTCTTGTTTTCTATGTGGTTGTGTGTGTACATGGTTTGTGTGTGCATGTGTATGTGTGTGTATGTGAGTGCACACGTCTATTTGGAGGTCAGAGTTTATGTGTGTACATAATTGTGTGTGTGAGGAGTACTCATGCCTACGCAGAAGTCAGAGTTTTGTCACTACGAGGTGTTTTCCTTTATTGTTCCTTTCCTTATATTTTGAGACTGGGTCTGGTCACTCAACCTGGAGCTCTCTGATTTGGATAGACTGGCAGGCTAGGGAGCCTCAAGAGTCTACCAGATCTGGGTTTACAGGCATGTACTGTCTTGACTCTCTCTGTCTCTGTCTCTGTGTCTGTGTCTGTCTCTGTGTCTCTGTGTCTGTCTCTGTCTCTCTCTCTCTGTCTCTCTCTCTGTCTCTCTCTCTGTCTCTCTCTCTGTCTCTCTCTCTGTCTCTCTGTCTCTCTGTCTCTGTCTCTGTCTCTCTCTGTCTCTCTGTCTCTCTGTCTCTGTCTCTCTGTCTCTCTGTCTCTCTCTCTCTCTCTCTCTCTCTCTCTCTCTCTCTCTCTGTGTGTGTGTGTGTGTGTGTGTGTGTACATGTATGTGTGTTCTAGTGGTTTAACTCAGGTCCTCACACTTGTGTGAGGAGCCATTGCCCAGCCCTCTTTGTTGATGGAAGTGCATCCTCTGAGGTAGAATCCTCAGCAATTAATTAGGATACATTAAGGAAACACGGAAAGCAAACTGTGCAAAGGAGAAGGGTTGGGGGGAGAATGGATTCTTGAACCGTTGACTTTGCTTGTCCATTTTCAGAATGAGCTTCATTCTGAGAGATGATCTTCCAAGAGTGATGGACTACATTGTGTAAGCTTCATCCTGACACTACAGCTTTCGGACATAGCTAATACTTCAGTCTTCCCAGACACTGTGTACTCTCTGGCAGGAGGATCTCCTCATTGCAGTTGTACTGTTTTTATAGAATAAATCAGCAGTCCCTGTCTGAGGTCCTAAAATCAATAGCGCTACAGTTTCAGTTTCATTAGGTCATAAAAATGTGTTTTCCAAATGAAGGAAATTGATTTTTCCCCCTCGTAGTTTTATCCAGTTTTAAAACCCTGTTATCACACATGTCACTATTACACAACACTGACACTTAGAATTTCATGATGCTGTTCTGTTTAGTTGGCTTGCTGTCTGCCATTTGACTTAATGACCTTTGGTTCTATGTTAGTGCCGAGTGAAAAAGACTGCTGTTTCCAAGAGCCCAAGTCTATGATCATTCGTATGAAAAGGCTCTCTCTTGATTTATCATCCATAGCTCATTTAACTCAGCAGGCTGTTATAGTGCCCTCCTCGTCTCTCTTCTTCGTTATGGTGTCTGGTCAGATTTATCATGGACCTCTTCCTTGGCCAAAGTGCTAATCCCTCTGCAGACTGTCTTGTCCTCCATGTCTGTGTCTCCCTGTGACTGTCTACGCTCTCATGCCTCCAAGGCTCCCCATCTTTCCTTGGGTTGAGGTGTGACTTTCTTTTCCCATCTAGCTTGCTTTTACTTTTCTTTCTCCCCGAACTCATGCTGCCAGCTTCCTCAGCATGGCTCAGCTCACTGCCTGGCCTGAGTCCTCGGCATCCCTCGCACGCGTCCTCTACACGCTTCCCTCGCTCCCGCTAGCCTCGCGTTCCTGGTTTCAGTCATTTCCCCCGGTGTTGATGACTTTTGAAATTCCAGCTCTGTTGTCTTCATTTTTATGTTTATTGACGGGCGTAAAGTGTGCATGATTTGCACACCTGAAAATAAAAGCCAAGAGAAGAGAGTGTGTTTCAAACTTCTGTTTAAGGACATTCATGTCACTCATATAGTCCTGGTTGCTACTTGACCAATGACAAAAACCCATTTTAAATATAGGTTTAAAGGTTTCCAAGAAGATGTCTCCCCTCCATTAAGGAAAATCATCTTCTGTGCTGTCTCTAATTTGGCCTAATAATTGCTGGCCATCTTTCTCATTAGACTGTAGTTAGACACTGTGGAAAGTGGCATCTTGGGGATAGTGGTATGGTCAGTAAAGGTGTTTGCTGCCAGCCCTGACAAACCAAGTTTGATCCTGGAACCCACATGACAGAGTAAGACAACTGAGCCCTTGCAAGGTGCCTCTGACTTCCATACTTGCTCTGTGGCATGTGTGTACACCTTCATGTCCCTCCCTCCATGAAATAAATAAAATTATGTCTTGGTCAGCAATGACAATATGTACCATAGAGGTCCCATAAAATGCTAATAAACCTGGGGAAATTTCTATTTCCTAGTGACATGCTAAGCCATCCTAATGTCTAAACAAAGTATGACCCATGTTTGTGGTGATGCTGGTGTCAGCAAACTTCCTATGTTGTCAGAAATGAAACAGTACTGCACAGCTTGGGGTTGTGACATACAGGACTTGGTGACATGAAAATTGACAGTTTGAGGCTGGCCTGGACTATATGATAAGACCCCATTTCGAAATAACAGTACAGTACAAAAATAACAAAACAAGTATTTTACCCTACAGCAACAGTACATCATACTTGGTAATGATAAATGACTTCATTATTGGAGTTTACAAATTATTATATTAAACCCTTAGTCATTTTAAAGTATGTTCCTGCCAAGTATAGAAAACTATACAGCAGTCTGCCATGTTGGGCTATCTTCAGCCTCATCTATCTCATGCTGACAGTGTCCCTTGGGGGCATGCAGAGGCCACACAAGTGACTCACTGGACCATCTATCTAGATTAGTGAAAGTGCACTCTAGGGTACTCACTGACTGATAACACTGGGTAAGGATATGGTTTCCAGAAGGCACCTGCTGTGAGGTGCCCAGTGGTCCTGTTTCAGGACACTCACTACCCACCTCACCCCTACCTGCTGCATCTCAGTTCATCTTTTGGGTGTGAGCCCAGGCTGTAAGGCTGAGCTATCGCTCCAGGTACCTCAGTGCATAGCAAAGCTTGTAAGTTTCATTTGCTTCAGAGAATATATTTCCTGACTAATCCTGGTCGTCAGAAGATGCCAATAGTGGAGTTGTTTACTCCCAGCTATAAAAATAGGAAGAAATTTTCTTTTAACTTAAAAAGCTTAGCTCAAATCATTGTTTATTTCTTGAGCTGATGGGAGAAAAGAGGCTTGTCTATTTTTCTTTTTTCTTCTTTTCTTTCTTTTTTTTTTTTTTGGCCTTGCCTTTTGGGAAGAGAGCATCGTTATGTCAGTCACATGTTAAAATGATTTAACCTCAATAAAATATCTTTTTCCCTAAGTCTTTTTTAATACAAGTATCATTTTTTGTTCCATTAAAAAAATTACAGTGTTTACTTTATCCTCGCCTTCACAGTTGAATGAATGTGTGTCAATCAATACCGCCACATTATGTGGCTCTGCTGCAAAGTGACACATTCATTGGAATCGACTCTAAAAGGACAACTGAGAAAAGCCATTTGGGGCAAATGAATTCAATACAATTTAATGTTGTGTATTTCTTTTTCTTCCTGTCATCTTAGAGAGGCATGTATTAGATATGCTGGAATTTAGGAAGTATTTTTTTTTCTTTTCAGAGATTTTTTTTGCCCAGTGTTAATTGAAGCACTGCGTTAATTAGATTGTCACATTTTTGCTGAGTCATGGCAGCAAGCAGTCAGGTATGGTCCTGGAACAGTAGCTGAGAGCTTAAATATTATTCCAAAAGTAGGAGGCAGAAAGAGAGAGGAGAGAGAGAGAGAGAGAGAGAGAGAGAGAGAGAGAGAGAGAGAGAGAGAGACAGACAGACACACACAGAGACATACACAGAGAGAGAGAGACACACACACACACACACACACACATACACACACACACACACACAGAGAAAGAGAGAGAGAGAGAGAGAGAGAGAGAGAGAGAGAGAGAGAGAGAGAGAGAGAGAGATGCACACAGACAGACAGACAGAGACAGACAGAGAAGGGGGGGCTGGAAGTCTTTCTCATTCAGACTACTTCTGCATCTCCGTTCATCACGGGTGGAACAGTGTACCAGAATTGTCAATGGTAGAAGAAAGGAAGAACCTCAAAGAGATGAGTATTGAGATTTCACAGATGCTTTAATAGTCACACAGTCATCACATTTGACTCCGAAATCCTGATACCTCGCCTAGTCTGCTGAGTACAGCTGTAGCCTGGTCGATGGCTTCACGGGTAAGGCTAGCCATCTGGCCTGGTGTGCTGAGTGGTCCACAAGGGGCTTCCTTCTCTAGGTCTGGGCCCCAGTCTGGTCTAGTCTCTGATAGGTCTTTGGACTTGGGGACCTGTATCCAACTTGATCAGCACAGTGGCGTGATCTTAGTTGGTAAACATCACAGCCAACCTGAAGTGGCCTTGTACTCACCTTATATACCCTATCTATGTTGGGAGAAGTTGTACCCCTTCTTAGCCAGTGAGGTATTGGGTTATGTCACTCATTTTACATTATGCTTATCCTTATGTTCATGTAGACAACTTACGTCATGTCTTTTCCTAGCAAGCACACTGTTTCACTCATCACTACCAACATATGTTCCTTTACTATACTTTCTCCGCTTTGTTTCACATGTTCTCTACAAGAATGATAAGTTATGCTTTACTTACAAGTGGGCCCGCACCTCTTCTAATACTGAGTTCAGTGCATATTCTTCCTACTATCATTTACAATATTAAAGTGCTTTAAAAATAATCAATGTGTATAATTTAAATTTCTAGTACTTTTGCATAGTTATTTTTTTGCATGTGTATGTGTAGTGTAGCTGTGTGTTTGCATCTGTATGTGAGGGGTACACACACACGTGTATGTGTGTTTGTGTGTATGTGTGTGTCTGTGTGCATGTGTACATCAAGGGTTGACACTGGCTCTGCTTTTTTTTTCCTCTATGGTGTAGCTTGCCTTTTGGCTCCTTTATTGGGTTCTTTCATCTATACCCTTTACTACCCTTCCAACTTCTCAGCACTAGGTAGGAGGTTAGAGGGAAAAGGGGTGTTGATATCATTAGAACACTTCCTTCTGATTAGGGGCATCAAGTTTCTTGGGGGGCAGGGTTGATCTTTGCTGTCAGGATCTTCAATTTTTTCTACTTGTCTCTTTGCTCATGACCACTTGATAAATAGCAACCAACAGCAACCAGCAACCAGCACCAGCACCAGTACTAGTAGCAGCAGCAGCAGAAAGAGGAGGAGGAGAAGAAGGAGCAACAGCCACTGCCTGTCTCAGGGTTCTAACATTTATGTGTTCTCTCAAGAATCCACAAAATTTCACTTCCCCCTACCACAGCACAAGGCAAACCATAGTCAGCTGCTGTGGACAATCTGAAGCAGTCCCATATCCCACACCTGGGATTAAAATAAAGACACATTCCCGTAACATTTCTGTGTTTTTAAAGAAACCAAAATTCTCACCACATCATGGTGTTTAATGCATTTCACATTCTGTGGGGGCTCTTTTACTGTTATACAAGAGAATTTTACAGATGGTTGCTTCAAGAAGGTAAACTATTTTCAATCAATTAATCAATTTACATCCCAGTAGGAAGTTCCCCTCCTTCATTTCCTCACAGTCCGTCCCTCCCATCTCACTTCCCCTCCCTGTATGCCCAGTTTCTAACTAGACAGGGCTGTCCAGTTAGGGGAAAGGAATCTGAAGGCAGGCCACAGAATCAGAGGCAGCACTGCTCCTGCTGTTAGTGGTCCCACATGAGGACCAAACTGTACATCTGTTACATATATGTGTAGAGGCCTAGATCCATCTCATGGATGCTCTCTGGTGATTCAGTCTCTGTGAGCCCCTATGGGTCCAGGTTAGTTGATTTTGTAGGTTTTCTTGTGGCAACCTTGACCTCTCTGGCTCTTTCATTCCTTCTTTCCTCTCTGCCATAAGATTCCCTGAGCTCTGCCTAATGTTTGGCTGTGGCTCTTTGCTGCATCTGTTTTCATCAGCTGCTGGGTGGAGCCACTCAGATGACGGTTATGCTTGCTTCCTGTCTACAAGTATAGCAGAATATTATTAACAGTGTCAGTTTCTCTCATGGCATTTGACTCAAGTTGGGACAGCCATTGGTTGGCTGGGTCAAAGATTTTGTGTGTGGGGTGGTGTTCCCCTCCCTACACTGGAAGTTCCGCCTGGCTACAAGAGGTGGCCACTTAAGGCTCCATATCCCTCACTGCTAGGAGTCTCAGCTAGGGTAGCCACCATAGACTCCTGGAGCCTTCCCTGTGCCAGGGATGCCCTTACCCTCTGCCAGCTTCATTTTTCTCTCCCAGCCCCCTACCCAGTCTCCTCTCTCACCCAGTTCCCTCCCTCCATCTACTTCAGATGTCTATTACTCAGAAAGGTAACCTTATGAGTGAAATTTAACAATCCTCCCTTAGGCCCTTCTGGCTTTTAGAGTCTCTGTTGAGAAGTCTAGTGTAATTCTAATAGGTCTGCCTTTGTATGTTACTTGGCTTTTCCCCCTTGTGACTTTTAATATTCTTTCTTTGTTCTGTACATTTAGTGTTTTGATTATTATGTGGTGTAATGATTTTCTTTTTTGGTCCAATCTATTTGGTGTTCTGTAAGCTTCCTGTACATTTATAGGCATCTTTCTTTAGGTTAGGGAAAATTTCTTCTATGATTTTGTTGAAAATATTTTCTGGGCCTCTGAGCTCAGAATCTTTTCCTTCTTCTATTACTATAATTCATAGCTTTGGTCTTTTCAGAGTGTCCCAAATCTCCTGGATGTTTTGTGTTAGAAGCTTTTTAGATTTGACATTTTCTTTGACCAATGTATCAATTTCTTCTAACATACCTTTTACGCCTGAGATTCTCTCTTCCATCTCTGGTATTCTGTTGGTGATGTAGTTTCTGTTTTCTTACCTGGGTTTTCCATCTCCAGGAATCCCTCAGTTTGTGTTTTCTTTATTGCTTCTATTTCCATTTTCAGGTTTTGAACTGTTTTATTCATTTTCTTCACCTGTTTGTATTTTCCTGTATTTATTTAAGGGATTTATTAATTTTCTCTTTAAAGGCCTCTTTTATCTTCATAAGATTGGATTTAAGGTCACTTTCTTTGCTTCAGCTGTGTTAGACTATCCTGGGCTTGTTGCAGTAAGCTAGGGGGATTCTGGTGGTGCCATATTGCCCTGGCTCTTGTTGATTGTGCTCTTATGCTGGCCTTTAGCCATCTGGTTGTCTTTGTTATTGGCAGGCCTCTGATAATGCAGGCCAAGTTGTGGGCCAGAAAATGAAATACTGGAGAGAGGTTCATTTTACTTCTGTTGGGAGTGTTTTAGGGGGAATCAGTGGACAGTGAATGGGGAAGGAGTACAGGTCTCACCTGGTGATTCCTGATGGCAGCAAGCCCCTGGGGATGCAGGTAGAGCTGTGGACTGGGAAGAATACATAGGGAGCAGGGTGTAGCTTTCTACTGCTGTGCTTACCCAGGAGGACCCAGAGGCAGGGGGCTGGGGCATAGGGGTCTCACCTGTGTGTCCTGATGGCATCAGGCCTCCAGGGATGTAGGCTGAGCTGTGGGCCAGGAATAGGGTACACAGGTGACAGGGTGGGGCTCACAGCTGCTGGGTTTGTGGGGAAATAACACAAGGCAGGTAGGGAATTGTCGGGGAGGGGTCACCTGGTAGTCCCCGGTGGCAGCAGGCCTCTGGGAATTCAGGTGGAGCTATGGGCCAGGAGATGGAGTTCACAGGGGACAGATCATAGCTCACCATTGCTGGCTGTCTTCTTTAATCTCCCTCTTCTTTATATATTAAGACTGGGCCTGTCACTTGAACCCAGACCTTTCTGATTTGACTTACTAGGCAGCTTGCCCTGTGGAATTTCTCAGACCCAGCAGCACAGATTTTCAATTACTTGGTACTTCCCAATGGTAGATGATGTCTCTCCATCATATTAAATTGGTCTGGTCTTGGGTGAGTGTTGAAGTTAAAGTTTTAGTCTTTGTAGGAGGCTTTCTGGAACTCTCTGTATGTTGCTAGGCAACCATCAGGGTGTTACAGTACTACAGGTTAAATTCTTCTAGAGGCAGCAGCTGTTGATCTTTCAGGAATGAGTGGTTAGCATCTGCTGAGTCTATTCTTTTAGATTTTCCAAGTCGGATCCTGTTGCTGTTGAGGAAAGATTGTTTATGAGACGGAAACTCATAGCAAGCTCTGAGGTGGTCATCTGTACAGAGTTGCATGCCACTAATGTTCCTTATGAGAGACCTCTGATCATTAGTGTTACAGGATCTTTGATCCCATTGTGATCCCTGAAGTTGACCTTTAAACCCCTGTTTCTTGGGATTGAGCCCTAACACACACCTTTAATCCAAGCACTTCCTGTTTATTGTAAATAGGGGATCATGGTGTGCCTCTGCCCTAGCATTCACCTCTAATCCAAGAGCTTTCTCTACACAAGGTTTAATAAAGTTAACCCTAGGTCAAGAGGTGGAACAAGAAACCAGATGGCAGGGCTTAAAGGGTAGAAGGAACTTTGAGTTGAGGAGTATCTAAGACAGAGCATAAAAGGGGTCTTTGGCTCTTTATCTTGGGATTTTAGTTTAGCTCTCTAGCTCTTGAGCTCCTCAGCTCCTTGGCCTTTGGCTTTTTGGGCCTTGGGCTAGCAAGCCTTTGGCCTTGGGGATTTTTGGCCCTTTCCTCCTGGGCTGTCAGCTAAGCTAGTGAGCCTTTTTGGGCCTTCTCCATTGGGACATGAGCTGAGTAGGAAGTTCAGCTGGGTGCTTTCTCTGCCTCTCTGAGCTAGCAAGTTTTTCAGCACAACATCCCGCTCCTGAGTCTTTATTGGTAAAGTAGAACAATCTGGTATTTTGAGTTAAAACAATGCATTAGGACTGATGTCAGAGGCTGATGCATAGACATTGATGCTCCCCAATCAGGTGACTCAAGCCCTGACCAGGAGTCAGCATCCAACTGCACTTTCTTGGGGGTAGGTCACAAATCTGTGGCTTAAGCTTAATTTGAGGCTCAAATACCATACATAATAGGATTAGGAGCATAAGACTTTATGAAGGTGAGAGATGGCATCAAGGAGAAGTCAGCTCTGTATGATTTATTAATAGCTTAGATTAAAAACCAATACTCTGCCCTGCTATGTGCAGAGGGATAGCGATATTAGTCAAAGAACTTAGGATGTCATGAAAGCTGATTCTTTAGAAATGAAAATGTTTAAAGAGTGATGCTCCATTTGTTTTGGAGAGGAGCAAGCCATCAGCCCTCACCACCAGCAGCAGCCACAGATAATGAACACAGCACTTGCATCCATTCGAAATATATTGTCTCATCATCTCCTGGCAGGGCCAGTGATAGTTATTCTCCAGGATGGATAAGTATCCAGGACATGAGAGAGAACTTTGTAGTTGTGGTTTCATATGGGGGGGGTGATGTATCCCACTAATGCCAAGTTCAGATGGCTGATGACCTTCATGAGCAAGACTCAGGGTTCGTGAAACCTGGTAGTTGGGATAATTTTAAGGAACAGAACTCACTCCATAGCCTATCAATTAAAGCCATTGGACAGTGGATAACACAAATAGCACAGAGCAGAGCTGGGGAAGAGTAGGCAGTGTGATCATATTGGTCTCACTCTTCCATGTGCTCTGTTGCATTTGAACCTCTGTCGTCTCGGCAAGAGGTTTATCTCCCATGGGTATTCATGTACCTTTGGACTTGCACTTGCCCATTAGTATTGGGGAGCTTGTTTGATGTCTCTAAAATGTTTGAGTTCTTTAGAGGGACTCTCTTAATTAGCGAGCATTGTTACAATAAGAATGATGAAGGCTTATGTCCAGAAGAATACATAGAAGCTATATTTTGTTTGTTTGTTTTTCGAGACAGGGTTTCTCTGTGTAGCCTTGGCTGTCCTGGACTCACTTTGTAGACCAGGCTGGCCTTGAACTCACAGCGAGCCACCTGCCTCTGCCTCCTGAGTGCTGGGATTAAAGGCGTGCGCCACCACCCCCGGCTAGAAGCTACATTTTGGCCAGTCATTTCTAACGTAAGATTCACAATGGCTACAACTCAGGGAACTGGCTTTAAGCAACCAGAATGTTCTTTGCTCATGACTCAGCATACTGTATTAAGTCTGTGAGGTGATGTTTCACCAGGTCTTTCTTGGGGCCATGCATTCAAATGATGTGATTGGCCCTGGAAGGAAAGTTGGTGCTGGGTGGTCTGTGATGGTCTTGTTGACGGGTTTTGCTGCTGGATTTTGTTTGGGCTTCTGTGGCTTCTGATCTTCAGGAGTCTAACTTGGGTTTCTTCTCTTGTAAGCCTCCAGGCTGCAGGAGACAAGGGCAGAAGCGGGAGGCACCGTGAGGTCAGGCTCCGAACCCCCACAGGGCTGCTTCACTTTCAGACTGTTGGGATGGACGCCCCATGCCTGCTGAGTAAAGGGTGAGGAAACAGCTTCCTCTACCTGTTGATGACTTAACACTATGCTGTAGAGGGTGTTTGTCAGCACTGTGGAGAGTTTCTGTGGAAAACTTGCAGACTAAGGGTCAGGATAAATACTATTTGGCAAGATGATTTATCTACTATGAGTTCATTTAGAATTTGGCATAGAAGAGTTAAATAATGGAAATCTAGGAAGGAAGCTCCAAATAGGAAAGATTCCAAGCAGTCTAAAGGTGTGTGTGGTGTGTGTGTGGTGTGTGTGTGTGGTGTATGTGTGGAGTGTGTATGGGGTGTGTGTGTGGGGTGTGTGTGTGTGATGTGTGTGGTGTGTATGTGTGGTGTGTGTGTGGTGTGTGTGGTGTGTATGTGGTGTGTGTGTGGTGTGTGGTGTGTTGTGGTGTGTATGTGTGTGTTTGTGTGGTGTGTATGTGTGTGTGTGTGGTGTGGGGGTATGTATGTATGGGGTGTGTGTGTGGGGCATGTGGGGGGTCATGTGTGTGGTGTGTGTGTGTATGTGTGTGTGTGTGGTATGTGTGTGTGTGTGTGGTGTGTGTGTGGGGGTGTTATGGTGTAGAAGCCAGAGGTCATATCGAGTGTCTTTCCATTTTGGTGTTTGAGACAGGGTCCCACTGAATCTGAACTGAAGTTCACCAATTGAGCTTGGATGAACTTGTCCACAAGTCCTGGGAATCCTCCTGTCTCCACCCTTCTAGGGCTGAGATTACAGGGACAGTTCTGCATTTGACTTTTTATGTAGGAGCTGAGGACCTGATGTCAGGCCTCATGCTTGTGTGCTATTTCCTAGTCTGCAAACCGTCCAAATTATAAAAATTATATAATTTTTCAAAAAGGAAAAACATGGAGAATTCTTATCTAATGGCCTTTTAGTCTAACTGGCATATAGTAATATAACTATTTGAACTACAATGTAAAACTTGAAAAAAATATTAAGAAAGATACCACAGGGCTGGAGAGATGGCTCAGTGGGGTAAGAGCACTAACTGCTCTTCCAGAAGACCCAGGTTAGATCCCCAGCACCCACAGGTCAACTCACAATTGTCTGTAATTCCAGCTCCAAGAATTCTGACACCTTCACACTGATACACATGCAGGCAAGACATTAATGAACATAAAATAAAAAATAAATAAAATTACAAAGAAAGATAGCCAAGTGAACAACAGCAAAAAGATTCTTGGGCATCAAATAGTCTGCTGCCAAGGAGGAAAAATAAAATAAAGTATAGAACATTTAGAAAATGTGAATTTTAGAGATAAGTTATGAACGAGGAATGGAAATCAGTTTATTACATACCTGTATGTCATGAGAAGCACGGTTGGCATCACCAATGTTCTCTGCAAATTCAGCTTTTATTACAACTCCCCATACGGATCAACACTTGTGAAAGAAACTTCCCAGGAATTATAGACGGAAAAGAACCTGGCGCAGCAAGCTGGAGCAGTTTGCCATCATCCTGCCCTCAGCCATGTCTGCCTCTGCTCCCTCAAGCTCGTCTTGGAGTTAGAACTCCAAATTCAGGTGCAGCTATAAGCCTGTGAGAGCTGAAGGTGAAGAGTCAGGCACGGATACTGGCTTTCTCTCTGGGCTGGGCTGGCATTAAAGATGGAGCCTGATGGTACTTTCCCCTCAGACAATCCAGTCGATGAATTGCAGGACGGAAGTGGTGATTGTTCTTGAGAGAATCCATAGTCCATCCAGTTGGTCAAGTGGGGGGATCTGAAGCCCAGAACCAAAGTATAATGGGACGGGATTCCTGAGAGAACATGTGTGTAATGGGAGAGCCACAGGAAATAATCAGACAAATACAAGCAACACGCTCTAGGAGGTGATTCAAGGCACCGCTGCTCATTCCCGGGCTGTTGGATGCCCAAGAGCAGTCTCTACGCAGCGTCCGGTCAGAGAGCAAATGGCCTTCTGTGAAGAAGTGTTGGCTAGCTGCAAGGTGTCTCACCCTTGGCACCAGAGCCTGGGCTGGAGGAGTCACGGTAGAGCCTGCAGGGAAACAGCAGCAGCTAAACACACTGCGCATGGGCACCCGCTGGTCTCCCTCCTGGGATTAAAATTTGTATGTAAGAGTTTAGGGAGAGTACAAAGAACCAGGGCCCTCACGGTGAGGAAGGTCACAGGAAGGAAATACAGGTCCCACTGAGATTTGAACTCAGATCCCTGGATCCGCAGTCCAGAGTGCTAACCATTACACCATGGGGTCATTTCTAGGCTCATTTTCTTGTAACTTATTTCTTTGAAACTTCATATAGGAATACCTATCTACACTCCTCTCGCCCCTCGCTCTCCTTTTAACTTCTCCTATGTCCCCCCTCTCACACACACATCTCCTGAACTCATAATCTTGTCTTTTAAAAACTATTGTTTCATGTTTATACTTATGTATAGATGGGTACATACAAATACATGAATTAAAGTAATATGTTTTATTTCTTTTTTTCTTTTCTTTTTTTTAATTTTGAGACTGTTGGACTGAGTTAAAAGGCAAATCCCAAGATGGGCCTAGTGGTGCCAGAATGTGGTAAGAGCTGCTTGGGCAGCTGGTGCTGAAGGCGTTGTGAGACTGGTCTGGCTAAAGGTGAGTTAAAGAAAGGCCAGCTTGAGCAATGTAGTCCAGTCCTGTGTCAAAATAGTGTTACAAAAAGTGGGGCAGGGTAGTAGCTTAGTAGTAGAACATTTGTCCAGCATGTGCAAGGCCTTAGGTGCAACACACACACATGCACACACACACACATACACGCACATACACATGCATACACACACACACACACACACACACACACACACACACACACACACAAACTCTCACATACATTCTCTCCATTTCATGTACACATATACAAACTCATTCACACACACTTTCTCTCCATCATACACACATACACACAGTGTATTGTTTTTAGGAAACACTTGGAATAAAGTGATCAAAGTTGAAAATGGCAGACTGACCAGGCAGCGATCCCAGGTAAATGGTCAGTGGAGCGAGCCATGTCAGGGTTAGACAAGGCCGTGCTTGAGGTCCAGGCACCAGCAAGTTAAGGAATGATGTTCTTAAGGATAAAGAGGAGGAATCTCTGAATAAGGCAAGTAAAACTAGCACATAAAGTAGTGTACCATGGACCCTGTAAACAGAGCTGCTATAAATACAAATATAATTCTGCCAGGCACTTTAATAAATCCTGTTCAGTTGTCTCCTCCCTAATCTCATATCCACCGTGAAGATAATAAGTGATAGATACAAAGTTATGTTCAATAGCTATGCTGGGTCTGATGTCTCTCTGATACAGAACATTTATTTCCTGAAGTCTTAGAAAAGTTGAGCATACTTGGCTACAAAGAACAATAAATTCAAAGGGAAAGATTCTTCAAAGTTCTCATTTTTGATCATAATCCATTAATAGAAATAAATAAATGAAGGTGATTTTTTCTTACTACTGATAAATGATACAATTGAAATAACATTTTTATCAAAAGATAACTCAAAAGTCAAGTGAACTGGCCTGGTGATGCACACCTTTAACTCCAGCACTGGGGGAGGCAGTGTGCTGGAGGCTAGCCTGAGCTACATAGTGAGTTCCAGGCCAACCAGGGCTACGTGGTGAGGCCCTGACTACAAACAGCAACAATAGGAAGGTCAAGCTGTCTAAAAGCCCACAGAAGCTTCAAGAGCGTGAGCAGTGGGAAGTCACAGTCTTGACATATCTTTATCATTTAAATGAAAATAGAGTGTGTTTTTATTATAAAATGAGGATAAAGAATGAAAAAAAATAAACAAAAGTAAATTTGAGAAAACAAACCGGGGGGAGGGGAAGCTGAAATGGAGGAAACAAACCCAGTAAGATAGATACGTTATATAGCTAATTCTTTGATAAACAAAATAAAATTGGTATAAAGAAATCTCTGTGTGTGGTTAGAAAAGCAACAAAGAGTAAACAAGTATAAGTGAGAAAGGGACATATTTGGAGATACAAGGATAACGTAAGACAGCAATGAATAAAATTGATTCAAATAAGAACCCAGATGAAGTAGATTCAGACATGTGTCCAAATTTGACCCAAGAAGAAACGGAAAATTTGAATTGGATAGTAACCATAAAACAGGTGGGAAAGTGGTTAAAGAGCCAGCTTTTTAAAAATATATACCTTTACTGAATGTCTATGATTTACACGTCATGCACCAAAATCCCTCTCCTACCCACAGTAAAATAAGACAAACAGATAAACAAAAAATCTTGTCACAGAAGCTGTAGTGTATCATGCAGTATAGCCTTTTGTCCACATATGTTTACTTTCACATGTTCACTGCTACGAGTCGTGGGTCTGGCTTGAGGCCTACACTATCGTTACTGGGTCCTCACTGGGACTGCTGTTGGATATCCTGTAGTTACCATGTGTCAAGGAGATTCTTAATCTTTGAATCTGCAGGTCTGGCCCTTTCATGTGTTCCAGCAGGTCATGCATGGGGTAGATGTTGAGGTGAGGTTCACTCAGAGCCCTGGATCAGGGCCCGCTCCCTTGTCCTCAGGGCAGGGCCTGCTCTCCCTCACCCGTGTCATCATGGCAGGGCTTGAAAGAGCCAGCTTTGAAACAGCATGGCAGGCTATGGAACTGCCACTGAGTTTTAAGCAACGTTTAAAGAACACATTTGACTGTTGTTTATGCTGGTTCAGAAGCCTCAAAGCTCCTGCTCATTTACAGAATAAACACACATTTGACCCCCAAACTCCACACAGGACAGAAAATTCCTAGAGACCAATTTTGAATAGAGATGAAAAAGCCTATCTATTATAATTTTTGCCTCATAACCAAAGAGTCCATTGATCGATGTTGTCACAAGCACACTTCTTGCCACCGATGCCTATTATGCAGTGACATGAAATAAGTCATTTGAAAATTAGCAAAATTCACAAATAAGAAGGAAGACGGCACGTACCCTTGATTTTTAAAATTGCCCAAGTTTAAGTTGGCTCTTCCCTGCTCCTTCCCTTAAGGGTGTTGTGCTCCACAGCAAATTTTGAATTGCACAGTTGCTGTCTTTCTTCAGAAACGCTGTGACTGCCTCCTGCTATTACTGCTCAGGGCGGGGGGGGGGGGGGTGTGCTCAGTGACTCACAGATCTGCTCCCCCAAATATCACACATATTGAAGGTAATGGGAATGGTCCGGAGAACTTGGACACTGCTGCTCTTGGTCACTGAGACTGACTGCAGGTGACCCACTGTGCATATGAATAAGCCTTCTGTCCTTTGTTCAAAGCCAGCGCAGATAGTGTCACTGTTGCTAGCATCAGGCCTGCAGGTTGCACTGCACCTTCTACTTACCATAGAGGGAGAATTTTCATGACACACAGTATGTGGTGAATAGTGAATATTTCCCGATAGCCACTCGGGGAGGGGGGTGGGGATGACTTTTCCTGGGTTTATGGGGGGTGTGTAGTTGTGTTTTCCATGCTTGCTTCTCTCTCTTAGGAACTGGACGTGTTTCTAGTGCTTATGTCAGAAGCTTTGTGTTTTATTCTACTTTGTGTAGATGTGTGTGCACAAGACTGGCATTGAAACAAAAATTGGAATCAAATAGTCAAACACGGACGGCATTTGCAAAATAGATAAAGACGAGAAAACCATCTGCCTCACTTACCAATGCTCCAGTCTCCAGCAAAACGCTTCCTGAGGAGAAAAAAAAAAGGCCCTAATGCTTGTCCTTTAGACTTTCCCTGGGAAGCTGAGATGGTGGGGGCATTGGCCCCAAATCTCCACATTCATGGGTCTGAGTCAGGGGGTTGCTGAGTTTAGTGTCAGCTTGGGCTATGCAATGAGTTTGGGGCCAGCCTGAGCTATATAGTAACATTGTCACAAACAAACAAACAAACAAGCAAGCAACAGCAAGAAGACTCTCAGCTAGGCTTGTAAGCACTGTGGAAGGTACTTAGCTATTTTCTATAATGGTGCTGCAAATGAGTCCAGTGTTTCAAAGAGGCCACAATTTGATACAAATTTCAAAGAGATAGTCTGTCCCAGCTACACAGACCTTGTTGCTGAGCAGGTGGAACTGAGGTATACCCTAGTGCACTTCACACACATTAGGACTTAATCCCTTCTTAGGATGGTTGTAGACAGAAGCGGGACGTGATAGCTGTCTGTCCCAGGGCCAGAAAGGTGAAAGAAGAAGGGGTTTTATTAGTTAGGTTTGTTGCTCCTGATCCTTGGAGCTGAGAAAATGCTATGAAGCAGTTCTCCGAACCACCTTTTCGGTGATCTGCTTGCTTCGTTATAATCTGTTTGTTTTTGTTTTTTTGTTTTTCTTTGCAGATCCTTCAAGTGGCCTTTCAAAAATATGCACCAGAGACAGAGGAGCTGACGATGTTGGAAAGACTTGTGGATTCTCTCCCTTCTTTTCCTGCCCTTCCAGCCCCGTTGCCTGCCTCGGATGATGTGATGTTCCCAGGGACTCTGTAACCCAAGTCACTCCTTAGCCAGGCGCATCTACAAAAGATTGCATTCATAATTCAAGATGGCCAGCCAGCCGCTGGAGGAGCCTGTGGAGTCTCAGGTCTCAGATGAGCTTGAGTGTAAGATCTGTTACAATCGGTACAACCTGAAACAGAGGAAGCCCAAGGTTCTGGAGTGCTGTCACAGGGTCTGTGCCAAATGCCTCTACAAGATCCTAGACTTTGGGGACTCTCCCCAAGGTGTCATCGTCTGTCCCTTCTGCAGGTTCGAGACCTGCCTGCCAGATGACGAGGTTAGCAGCCTCCCTGATGACAATAACATCCTTATAAACTTGACTTGTGGAAGCAAAGGGAAGAGGTGTCTGCCCGAGAACCCCACCGAGCTGCTGCTTACCCCCAAGAGGCTGGCTTCCCTCGTCAGTCCTTCCCACACGTCCTCCAACTGCTTGGTTATCACAATCATGGAGGTGCAGAGGGAGAGCTCCCCCTCGCTCAGCTCCACCCCTGTGGTAGAGTTCTACAGGCCGGCAAGTTTCGACTCTGTCACCACAGTGTCCCACAATTGGACGGTGTGGAACTGCACCTCCCTGCTCTTTCAGACGTCCATCCGGGTGTTGGTGTGGCTTCTGGGTCTGCTGTACTTCAGCTCCTTGCCCTTAGGGATCTACTTACTGGTGTCTAAGAAAGTCACCCTCGGTGTCGTCTTTGTTAGCCTCGTCCCCTCTAGCCTTGTTATACTTATGGTCTATGGGTTTTGCCAATGTGTTTGTCATGAATTTCTGGACTGTATGGCACTTCCTTCTTAATCAAGATGCAAAATAGGACATTCAGCATATATGGCTGCGTTCAAATGATGTTCGTACCTATTTGCTTTCTTTTGTATTCTCTATTAGTGTCTACAGCCTCAACAAAGCCTGTGGCCAATACATCTGTGATCCATTTTTTATCCAGATGTTGGCTTGATGGGTTTTCCTGGATTCTGAAAATTTAAAAAAAAAAAGAAAAGAAAGAAAAGAAAAAGAAAAAAGAAAAAAGAAAAAAGAGTTCACTTTCTCATAGGGGTTAGACAAGCAGCAAAGCTGTGTGTGCTTAACTTTCCTGGGCCTCTGCTAGCTGTGAGATGTCTGGGTGCAGAGGCAGAGGCCCAGAGAGTGTTTTCAGATAGGTGCCAGGCAAGTTGTGTTACATTGTGGCAGGGTCCTTGTAAAAAGGCAGGCATGATGGTGGGTAGATGTCAGAGGCAGACTGCTCTAAAATGCATGGGTGTGCCCCCCATTCTCCTGACACTGGAACCCCTACTCATCCTCAGGTGCTTTCTCTATCAAGGTCATGCTTCTCTGAGATCTGCTGGCCCCTCTCAGATCCCCCTCTCTTCTGCGCAGTCACGCCTGCCCCAGGGTCCCTCCATCTTATCGCTGTGGGTGCTTTCCTGAACATCTCCCACTGTGGCACGTTGCTATAGAAGACAGATGACTCTAGGAAGTTAGCATGAAAGTAGGCCTCATGCCAGGGCGTGGCCATTTGTCTTCAACACAGGCCTTCTTCTCCATGTGTGGTTTTTCTCCCAGGCCTCTCTGGGAAGATCTGAGCAGTTCTTTTTTTGCACGTGGAAATATTCTCTGAAGTAATTCCTTAACGCATTTTGGTTTTGTTTGATTTCTAACCACATTCCTTCGTCAGCCCCATCCCTTATCCTGAACAAAGTTCCATTTAAATTAGTTGTTATCAGTTTATGAAGGATTCCTTTTCCTCTCTTTGTTTTGGAAATCCGATTAGGGCTGACTTTGCTGATTGCTGCAACACTCTGGGGGAACCTGTGCTGGTGAAAACCCAGCTACAGGCTACCAGCTGCCCTAGCCTTAGGCAGTGACAGCCCAAGTGTTCTGCTGAGTTGTACTTGAGTTCAGATTTATGTCCTATGGAAGTCCAGGCAAAGGAGAAGGTGAAGTCACATCAAGCTGCTCCCTTGCTCAAAGAGGCACGTTACTGGGATGAAGTGGAGGGGGCCGAGTGCAGCTCACTTGTGGTGGTCTGCTATTCAGTCAGTTTGGGCATAGATTTGAGTCCTTATATTTATTTTCCATAATGACTTAAGGCTACGCAGCTTAAGTAGGACTCCTTTTCATGCAGCGGGGGTGGGGTGAGGGTGGTGTTGAATGTATATATTTATGGGGATAAATTGTTTATCAGGTTTTAGATGGAGGATAGAATGCTCACAGAAACTAGGCAGAAAAAGGAGAGAATGATTCTTAGTCTCTGAGACTCATTACTGATGACTTAACAATATAATACCCATAATGCTTAGTGAAGGGCTTTACCAAGATTTTGTTAACTTGTTTGTGGTGAAATATTTATTGTGTGAAATAGTTGCAGGGGGCCAATTCCAATCTCCCTATTTAGGGAAAGATGGGTACTTACCTAGAGTAGGAGATTTATTTTAGTTGTATAACTACTGACTTTCAGAACATGTGTGCCCAAGGTACATGTAATGGGAAAATACATGTGGGATGTGGTCCAATGAAATGTAAACCCCTACTTAGAGCTAAATACATTTATGATTCCAGAAACCCTAGTTTTAGGTGGTATTGTGGATGCAGTTTCCAGAATTCTCTTTGTACTTTGAGTAAATACAATATTTAAGAGGTTCTGTGGTTTGGATTTATATATTTATAAGGTTTCCTTTTAAAGATGCTCATTTTGTCTTAACTGTAATGTTGAGTGAGCTGGTGAGTTACCGCAGGAAGAGATTTCCAGAAGACTCTGGACCCACTCTCTGTTTTGCTACTTTGTGTGATGTCTGCAGTGCTGAAGTTTTTATATGTGTTGTGGCAATAATTTTTAAATGCCAACATGTTCCTTTTAAAGAGTTTTAAATGTACGGCAATTAACAACACAAAACGACACAACTCTTACTGCTGTTGAATGGAGAGGGCAACTCTTTACTGTTGTGTTCCCTGTGCTAATGTTTTCTTGTCTATTAAATTTTATTATTTCTAAATGAGATGTTTGGTTTCTCTGATTTATGGGTGAGATGCCATTATCACTTCAGATAACCATAAACATGAACTTTCATTAAGCCAATGCCTTTTTCAGACACATGGAGATTTTAGAAGCTTCCCACAGAGCTAACCTCACCTATCCTACGTCTACAAAGGCCCTCATTTTTTTTTTTCAATTAGAGAAGACGCACTGAGGAAGCTGAAATAAGAATATTATCTTTATAAATGAAATGATTTATTTTGTTTGATTTGATTAAGTATTTCTAACTGCTCAACAAAATAGAACCTAGCGTGTTGGTATTCCTGCTCAGACGGAAAGGTACCCCGGAACTTGGGAGGCCAGGCACCACACAGCTCTGAGGCGGGACAGTGGCCCAGTGGAAGGGTATTCTGAGACACCAGAACCCAAGAGCCACACAGCTCTGTGAGGAAGGCTCTTCAGCAGAGGCAGTGTAGCTTCCAGGACAGGGAATCCTTGGCTGAGCTGGACTGCTACAGTGTAACAGCTTCCTTTAGGGGCTCCTCTTCTTCAGTCAGCAGTCCTCAGGGGAGGGTGTCCCCAGCTGAGCTCAGGCGCTCAGGAGTCTCAGCCCAGCTTCACCTCTTCACTTCTTCCTGATAAACCTTATTGAAGGTGGTGAGATGAGCTAATGTAAGACTAGTTAAATTATATAAATGCAGGTTTATTGGGAGCAGCTCTTGGCCACCATGCAGGGGGAGTGGCAGAGACGGGGTGGGGGGCGGGGAGGACACATGCAGGTGGGGGGGGGGAGAAGAAGAAGAGAAAGAAGAAGGGTGGGGGAACCAAAGTGTCTGGATTATATAGCAAAGAGCCTCTGGAGGCAGCGAAGCCTTGCCCCTGGGCTGAGGAGTTTAGGGTGGAGGGCAGGGTATGTCAGCCACGCCCTGCAGCAGGTAGGGGCCCAGGGATGCTGGGAGAACCTGGAGGTCAGGTCTGCCTTGGTTGAAAAGGTACCTCAGTTGCTTGTCTGGGTCTGACACCCAACACTTCCTTTCTTTGCTTCTTGGCTTCTTCAGATGAGAGAGTCACACCACACAGCAAATCTCATAAAAGATATTTATTGGGAAGGATGAAGCCAGGGTTCAGAGGGACAAATCCAGGGGTGGCTGCCTCTGTTCCCAGGAGAACATAGCAGGGTTTATATAAGATTTCTTACTGGGTGGAGCTTTTCAGGGAGGAGATTTCCAAGGTGAGGATTAAAGGGATTCCAAGTCCTGGGCTTGGAGGAGCTCAGGGATTGGTGGGATTTTCCTTGTAGGGAGTTATTTGAGCACTCTCCTGCCTTGGGGTTGGGAAAGGCAGTTACAGCCATTAGAAAATGGCTGTTAGGGAAGTCTGAAGGAAGGGGCCTGGCTGCCTTAGCTCCTCAGAGGTGTGTGTGTGTTGGGAGGGGGGTGTGCCTGGCCTCCTTCCTGCCTTGAGTGTTTACAAAGTTTACAAAGGGAGTCCGTAGCAGGGTCTGTGGCTTTAGTCATCGCGAGGCGCCAACACAGTGAGGTAGAGATCCCTTACCTGAACAAACTGAAAACAAAACAAAACAAAGCAAACAAACCAAAACCAACAACCCCTCCCCCCCAAAAACACACAAAAACAACAACAAAACAAAATCAAAAACCAAAAACAGAAAAACAAACAGCAACAATAAAAGAAAACCCTACGTCTACTAATCATGAACATGGAGTAGTTTGAGAGTGTGCAGCAGTCCCGCGTGCACAATAGTCATTGAATTAACACCACGTGTCAGTCAAGAACAATGGTTTCATTTGCTTTGGAAATCTTTAGACAACTGAAGAAAGAAGCAGGACAAGGAAGACAGTTGCCTAGTCCTCTGTGATTACTCTGTGAACGCAGGCTTAGCTTCTGAGAAACCAGGAAGCAATGAACGTTTGCAGGGTTTTGAACATTGTGGAAACCTCGAGAAACTTCTCAGTGTACCAACCTGCCAGCCGCGAAGGCAGAGGGACCTTGATGCTGCTAGATAAACGGATGGAGCCTAGAGGGGAGCTCAGAAGAAGGGCAGCAAGGGAGCCTGGGAGAGTGCAACGGAGGCAAACATGTGGTTTATTTTATTTTATTTTATTTTTTATTCTTTCCTCGCTGACACAGTCTCAAAGCTTGCCTTGATTTGTTGGAATACTTCAGCCAGACTACATGTTATTCTAGAACTTTCCTCAAAACCAATAGTGACAGCCCTTGTTTCAGGTAACCATTTGTTCTTGCAGCTTGCATTTTATGTTTTCCACATCTTTGCCCTCTTCCTTACATACTTTTTATATCTATACCTATTATGAAATTTTACTCCAATAGGCTTAGTAACAGGTCTTTCCTTGTAAGTTGATTTTTTTTCCTATAACTTGTTCCCTTTCCAAAAATTTTTTTATTTACGATTTTATGTGTATGGGTGTTTTGCTTACATATGTGTCTAGGAACCATGTGTATGCCTGTTGCCTGAGGTCAGAAAAGGGTGTTGCATCTCCTGAGACAGGAGTTACAGATGGTCGTTGCAAGATCAACAAAGGTTCTTAACCACTGAGCCATTGGAAATCAGCATCTTTGCTGGACTGGATGTGGATAATTAACATTGAAATATGAGTAAATCCTAAGGGAGTCTCAGACACAGTAATGAGTGATCCCAGATTCGTATATGACTTACATCCATGGTATAATCTAAACCTAAGTATACTCAGCATGGATATATATGGTCAGAAATGAAACTACAGCCTCAATACAAAGTTGGGGTATTTGGTAACTTACTTTTCAAAGTGGTTGGGCCTTGGTTAAGTAAAATATTCAATTAAACAAGACAATTGCTTGGCTAGCATTTTAGTTCATCAGATTTTTATTGACTGTATTGATTATATTAGGATAATTGGGGTTTCAGGAGAAAGAGTGTCCTGGACGATCGGGTTGCCTGTGACCTTGTTTTTCACAGATGTGTAAAGAAAGTTGTTTTGTGTGTTTGTAACCATGCCCCTCAGGGAAGAGCTCTGGCCTAGAGTCCTGACTTCGCAAAGCAGCTGAGGTTGTGGAAGAGATGCTCAGGCAGGGTGGGAAAAGCACCAGCCCTGAGCTCCCCAAGGCTGGAACTCTGAATGCTCAAGGGAAGGTACCAGAGGGAAGGTTCTGGAACAGCCAGAGGGAAGGATGGAGGCCGGAAACCATGTAGTCATCATACCCAAGAGGAATAAAGTGGAATTAGAATCATTAAGTCAACACATATAGAAAGAGATTTCAGATTAGTTTATGATGGAAAAAAATACTAGAGAGGCTTTTCCTCTGGATACTTTCAAGTGCATGGGATGAAGTTGTAGGAACGGAACAGTTATTGCTGGCTCACGTAGCAGCCGGTGTTAGCACCTAAACTAGCCGTGTTTACTTTCTTTGTTAAGTAAATGAATGACATATAATTCTCAATTAGCACTTCCTCGAATTGCTCCCAACACAATCTCACTGTGGGTGAACCAATCAGAAGTCATCTTGTGTGTGTGTGTGTATGTGTGTGTGTGTGTGTGTGTGTGTGTGTGTGTGTGTGTGTGAGATATTCTGGGCCAAGATAAGGTATTGCTGGGAGCTGGCTTCATGTTAACTCCATCTGGATAGTTTGGAGTTCATGAAACTTTTTGTTGTCAGTCTCCAGACTAAAAAGCTTGTCTTCTCCCAGAATTTCCAATGGATTTTAGTTATTTTAGCAACACTTTTTAGCTTGAGATGTTGTTTCGAGTGCAAAGAAACACTATTAGTCAATAAATGAACATCTATTTTTGGTATGTGTTAAACCCAAACTTCCCACACTTTTCCTTTTAATCCCCTCCCCATTTTCTGATTTACTTTAATATCATTTATAGAAGAACCTCATGTTCCCATTATCATCCTCCTGCACACATATGCACATACACAACATAGATGTGTATCTATACACACGATACACAATGCATACATGAAACACACACACACACACACACACACACATACATACACACATATATTCTTATGCATTTTAGGAAAAAGCTGTGAAAGAGAATCGTGTTAATCACCCAAAAGCTTTTAACTGTCCAGGTAAGTAATACTGAAGGATTGTTAGTATTTTTTTTTTAACCATTAACTACTTTTTTTTTTTTCCTGCTCATAGACTCATAGACTCAGCTGCTTGCCTCTTTTATTGCCTTCAATATTACTGAGCAATGGAAATTATTTTAGCCAAACAATATACTTATTTGCTGACATTGCTGCTGTTTGATGCGTTTTTTCTCAGTATTCCAGCTAGAACTAGCTGTACAGTTAATGATTACATTGATTGTCATACACGTTCTTTGACTAGATCTTCAACTTGTACCAGCCTATGATCTGACCAGCTGAAAACCGCCGGTTAAAGTGGGCTAAATGACAAGCTGACTTTGTGGGCCTTTCTGCTGCCATAGTGGACGGGGAGGAGAGCTAAGAACTGATCCCTGAAGACCAAAGAATGCTGAATTCTGGCTTTGGAATGAGGAGGAAGATGCTACCAATTCCCCTGTTCCCTACCCACACGTTCATGTTCCACATGGGGCCCTCACCATTTCTTTTTTGATACGGAGCTTAAAAATTCATTATTTTGACTCATATTCCAGCTACTTATTGTATATAATATATACATTTCCCTTGACTTTTGAAATGATACCCATGCCTTTCATGGCTCATTGGAACTGGTTTACCGTTTTTTAAAAGCAGGATCTTATTATGGAAATTGCTCCATAACATATGTCGTAGAATGTGTCCAAGTGGCAGATTCATTGAGGGAGGGCTTCCAGGCTGTGTGAGTGGAAGGGGAGGAAAGGCCAGTGTCCTTTCTCTAGAGACTCACTGAGTGAGCATCTGCACACTGCAGTGTCTGGGAGTCTAAGGCTTTGACAGATCTGTTGAGTACCATAGTTCAGTGTTTCCCACACTTAGCTTGTCTTAGATCCCTTCCCTAGGACATTAATTAATACTTAGTGGGGATAGTTTGATGGAAGCCGTTTTTGTGAAATCGGCCTTAGAGAATGGGTGAAAAAAGAAAACAAACAAGACCAGCTACAATATAGAATCTGAAAGTGAATATTAGTCACTGAGCCAGCACATGAGTTTAATAGACAGCCAAGATCAAGGTAGTGGTTGCTCAGTGGGTCCAAGTAGAATGGCACCATGTGACTTAAAAGGAGGGTGGGAGCAGGCTGCTGAGAGCACATTTGGTAGTGAGTGGCTGAGATTTCACTTGTTTCCAACTTAATTGGAAGACCTCCTTGTCCAGATTTTACAGTTTTGCATCCAACATTTGCATCAGCGTCAGTCTTCTGAGTCACTCTACACAGAGAGATTCCTAAATATATGCAGAAGGATGTCTCAAGTGGAGTCATTACGCACTGGTTATTTGCTTTGCTGATGAAACTTCCACTGTGCATTTTCAGAGCAGAACCCAGTATCCCTGCTTTTGAAGCCCATGCACCAGATAGAAGCATTTTGCTCATCATGTTAGTGCTCGAAATATCGAACAGTTCAGAGTGTGACCACCTTGTTTAACAGATGAGGAACCAACCCAGGAAAATGAGCAAAGGAGTCATAGAACCAGGGCTGGAGACAGGGCCTATCTAGTGAGGGACACTGAGGTCCAAGTCGACTTTTGAGTCTGCATCAAGACCTTACACTCCCTTGTTTCATTGGCTTTAGGTGATGGATGATCACATGATAGATAACAAAATATGAAGCTGGATAGGTGTTATTTAATTCCCTACAAAGTGTGTGTGTGTGTGTGTGTGTGTGTGTGTGTGTGTGTGTGTGTTGGGCTGGGTACATGTGTGTACATGTTTGTATGTAGGTCTGCGTGCCCATGAGGACACACATAAAGGCCAGGGATTGACATCATGATGTCTTCCTCAATTACTTCACATTAGTTTTGAGCCAGGGTCTCAGCGACCGTAGAGCTCTCTGCTTCGGTTAGACAGGCTGGCTGATGATCCCCCGGGAGCAGCTTCTGCCTTCCAGTGCTGGGGTTGCAGACACCTGGTGCCATGCCTGGCTTTTTTTATATGCAATATCGAGGATCAGAAGTCAGATCTTCTAGCCTGCAGAGTAAGGTTCCATTATTTTTTGTAAATTTTTTGAGATTTTATTTATTTTATGTGTTTTTTATGCATGATACATTTGCACAGTGCCTGAGGAGGCCAGAAGAAAGTATCTGATCCTCGGAGGTCAGAATTAGATGCTTGTAAGCTGCCACGTGGATGCTGGGAATTGAACTCAGGTCCTTGGGAGGAAGAGCCAGTGCTCTTAAGTGTTGAGCCATCTTTCCAGACTTCGACTTCTTTTTTCCTTCTTCTTTTTTTTGGGAGGTAGGGTGGGGGGTGTCAAAGCACATTCTTCAACAGCCTGATGTGTATTTTCAAAAAGTGAAAATGGCAAGTTTTTGCAATTTGAAAATACCTTTCTTCTTTTCCAGGCCTGACTGG
This sequence comes from Acomys minous, assembly GCF_964271855.1. Taxonomy (NCBI): domain Eukaryota; kingdom Metazoa; phylum Chordata; class Mammalia; order Rodentia; family Muridae; genus Acomys; species Acomys minous. The sequence continues at coordinate 50,702,492 of NC_140490.1, read as the reverse complement.
TGGGTTTTTTTTATTTTTAACCTTAGTGTTTTATTGTGCTCTGAATTCCTCTCTCACTCCTTCTCTTCCCTCCCTTCCCTTCCTCTCTTCTCCCCTCTCCTTTTCTTCTCTCCCTCCTCCTCTGCGGTCTCTTCTCCTTTTCGTGAGTGCTTGTCATAGTGGACCTTGGTGAGAACACTGATTTCAGATCTTTCCTGCGTTCATTCACTCCCTGCTTTGTCTATCTCCTGAGTTCGTTTGTCTGTTTTGGTCTCTGTCTTTCAGAGAGAACCATCTCCTGAGCCTCTAGTTTTCAACAGTCTTTTCAATTTAGTGGGGAATCTAAGCAAACCTAATGGAAACACTGTATGCCTGTGGGCTTGTCTCCAGTGAGACCTTGCTGGTGTGTGTGTGTGTGTGTGTGTGTGTGTGTGTGTGTGTGTGTGATTTCTGTTTTAACGACAGAGGCCCAATTCTAACTCTAAATATCTTTTATGTTGGTGAGTTCCTCCTCAGAGGATAATCCTGGGTACTAGTGCTTTGGAGGCCCAGAGAAGGAGGAGAAGGAGAAGGGGGAGGAGGAGGGGGAAGAAGAGGGGAGGAGGGGGAGGAAGGGAAGGATGATGATGATGATGATGATGAGGCCTCCGACTCTTTTCATAGACTACCATTTAATACCTACTGATAGCAGGGCTCCTTGCCCCCCCATCATCAAGGAAGGGCAGGGGAGGAGCAGTTGCCTGGCTGCATGCAATAGAAAAGAGAATCTCGGAAGCTCATGGCCTCTGTGACATTGTCCACCCCAGATTCATAGGTGGCTGGGACATCTAACTATCCAGCTTTCCAAGATTCTGCTTGAATTATCTTGCTAGTTTTTAGAAGCCCTTCCCTTCCATGGTGATTAAAAGAAGTATGGCCCTCTTAGACCCATACACTTGAATGTGCAGTCATAGGGGAGTGGAACTCTTTGGAAGGATTAGAAGGACTAGGAGGTGTGGCCTTATTGGAGGAAGTGTGTCACTGGGGGGTGGGCTTTGGCATTTTAAAAGCCTATGCCAAGCCCAGTTCTCTCTCTCTCTCTGCCTGCTGCCTGCAGATCAGGAGGCAGCTCTCAGGTACTGCTCCTGCACCAATTGTGCTAGCTGGCTTCCCACCATGATGATAATGGACTATACGCCTCTGAAACCATAAGCAAGCCTCCAATTAAATGCTCTCTTTTGTAAGAATTGCCCTGGCCATGGTGTCTCTTCACAGTGATAGAACAGAGACTAAGCCACCCTCCTTCCTGCCACTCCTACCACCGGCCTAGGAGCGACTTTGATTAAAGTGTATGTTTGTTGTGTTTCTCAGATGCACTGACGCCCAGCGAGCTTCTGTGGGTTGCAGAAGTTTTAGAACCTTACAAAGAAGAGTTAATGTGTCTATACAGCACAGTAGGAGGGAGATACTTTAATGTATGCAGAGGCACTACCAATTTCACCTGAAGCATGGGTGTGTTCAGGATGGGAAGAGACCCATTTTCAGCATCTGTTTTACTAAAGGGGAAGACTCTTCAGTAACAACTGTTAATATAATCTCAGTTATACTAGGGTGTGAAGATGTGGAGGGGATAATTTTTATTTTAAATTCACTTTAATGTCTTCTACATTTAATAGGAATATGGTTTCTGACTTAGAAGTTATCTAAAGTATTTGGAAAGTGATGAACAGAAAGTGTTTCCACTTTAAGTGCAATAAAGTGCCATGGCCTCTAGAGTATAGGGTAACTCTCCAGGCAATGAGAGACATAATACTTAAAATGATTAATGATGTCATAATCTGAAAAGTCTCAGACTGTCAAAGCCAGTATTTTTCTTTTAAAAGGTTTATTGTGGCTAAGTTATTCATCAAAATCTATTTTGCAAGATGCTAGCATTGTTCTAATAGGAAATTCAGAAATAATTAAACATCTGTCAAGTACCATTTGTCTTTAATTATGCAGGTAAACGTGAGACTGTTGTCTGCACAAGTGTCTGGCACTGTTACATCAAATAATTAGCATAGCATCAGGATGTAGAATAATGGCATGCTCTATACACTGAGCAGCAATGAACCAAAAGTGATGAGCTCTGCCGAGCAATGGTTACTTCCTGTATCTCTGAGTCGTCCTGTGCTTATGAGTTTTAAGGCTCCGAGGATCCCAAGGCCCTGTTCCCCTTCCTGCAGCATCCATTTTGGAGGCCCTGAAACAATACTAAGATTAATTGAGCATTTATTGTGTTCTAGAGTCTGTATTAGGTGACTTAAATGTATAGTCTCAGTCTGTTGCCATGGTAACTCCAGTTTCCTTATATGGTAGTCAAATTCAGGCTGCTACCAGATAATAAATGATTTCTTTTCCCAGGCTAGCTCTATCTACTCCCCTTTAACTGTGTGTGTGTGTGTGTGTGTGTGTGTGTGTGTGTGTGTGTGTGTGTGTGTGTGTGTATTCTGTCCCTGTCTAGTTTGTACAATACCATTTACTTTTTTCTGAAAGAGGAGGCATTTGGCATCCATCTCTTCCCACTACCAAGTTCATTGGTTCTGTTATTTCTGACTTTTGTATTGATTGTGTTAAATTTCAGAAACATCAACACACAATCTCATTTCTTTACAGCTGACTGATTCTGTGTTCTTTAAACTCTGCTTTCGGGTTCCTGGCTTGCTTTGATATATGATGGAAACTCTGAGACAATTTTATTAATGTTATTTTACAAAACACACTAGGTAAATATTTTAAAAATACATTTTTTTTTAAAGCTTTTGATTTTTAGAAAAATCCAGGAGATATTTAGACAGCTGTTGAATATTTCATACCCCATTTTCCTCCTATTAGCATCTAACATAGTACTAATATAATATGCTTATTGTAATTAATGAACAAATATTGATGTAATACTTAAAATCCATACTTCGATTTATTTGGGGGGGTGGTGGTTTCCTTTTTATGTTCAAGATAAGCCTAGAGTATCACATGACTCTTAGTTTTCCTGTGTCATTAGGAGTCTCTTGACTGTGACAGTTTCCTGAACTTCTCATGTGTCTGAGAGCCTGAGACAGAGCAGGTAGCATATGAAACGTTTCTCATCGAGATTTGTTTGGTGGTTTTCTTATGATTAGAGTGCAATTTCTATGACGTCACATCATGATACATCGTCTCCTAACCGGTGTTGGCTTTGGTCTCTGGGCTGTCGTCAGGATTGCCAAGCCTCTTTCTAAAGTGACCTGTTCTTTTTTTTCTGTTCTCTATTCTCTGGAAAAAGGTCACTGTGACTTCCATGTGGGGACTTTCATTTTCCTGAGAATCCATTGTTTAGAATATTTTTGTATAGATGGTTTGTCACTTTTCTTTTACTTATTTACTGACTCAATATTTATTTTAGTATGGATGTATGGACATGTATCTCATATCTTTGGATATCACCCAACAGTACTTTACTTAATTTGTTACTCAAATATTATTTTACCTTTGGCCACTGAGAATTTGTTCAGTTGGCTTATGTTTTCTTTTGATCCATATTGATCGCTATATGTATTTATATCTTTTATTTTGAGGCACTTTTTCCTTTAACTGTTTTTCAGAGTAGAAGTTTTAAAGGTTTAACTTCAATCAAATTTTTATTTATTATTAGGAGTGTGTTCATACAAATTTTCCTAGTCTATCAGTTCACTGGATTGAATTGATTGGCTTTCAAATGTTGATGCCCTCTCCTACCTAGAATGAGTCCCACATGATAGGTACATAATGCTGTTGGGTTGCTCTGCTGATATGCTGCTGTGTCTCTTTGCATCTCTGTTCATGAACAATATAGTCATGTGCAGTTTTCTTTCTTGCAGTGTTTTTGGTTTGAATGTGGGGCAGTGCTATCCTCTGAGGATGGTTTAGGAAATAGCCTCTGCCTCTGCTTTTGGGAAGAAATGGAATTTCTTCTTTAAATGTTTGATTGCTTTTTTGAATCAATCTTTTTTTGATAGGAAAAACATTATATATTCCATTCAAAATACCTCCCCCAATAAGTATTTAGAAATATATCTAACTAAAGAAGTGAAAGACCTTATCTTAGTCACTGTTCTGCTTATGTGAAGAGACACCATGGCTAAGGTAACCTCTATAAAAAACATCATCATTTAATTGGGAGGTTGCTTACAGTATCAGTGGTTTAAATTATTATGATCATAGTGGGGAGCATGGCGGTACACAGGCAGACGTGGTGCTGAAGAAGTAGCTAAGAGTTATATCCTGATCTGCAGCCAGGAGGGAGGGAGGGAGGGAGAGAGGGGGGCCCTGGTGGCCTGGCATAGACTTTTGAAACATCAAAGCCCACCCCCAGTGACATATTTCCTCCAATAAGGACACATCCACCAACAAGGCCACTTTACTGGAAGTTACTGGTTTCTTTGAAGACTCAGTTGTCCAATATGAATGTGTTGTTTTGGTCCCAAGTGTAAGATGTGGCAGTGTTTTTCCACTGAAAACAGACTCGTGATCATTGTTAGCTGAAAACAGACATGTGAGAAGGCATGTGATATTTTGCTGGAAGTTGTCTCTTATGAGGGGTGTGACTTTTGCCAGCTGCAAAACATTCTTGTGTGGACTCTGGGAAGGGATTAATAAAAGCCTACAGACAGTGAGAGATCTCTTTTGCATTGCTAAGCTTTGCAACAGTTTATATCACTTTGCTGGTCTTAATTTATCTACTTTTTACTTCATAGAGAGAGAAACACTCCTGAGAACTTCTTGTGGTAGTCTGGTTGTTTCTGCTGACTCATGCTGATTCAGTGGAGTCTTGTTGTTTCTGCTGGATCCTGCCTCTGCCACTGATTTGTGTTGCTATTTGGTGTTTGCTATTTGACTGGACTGCTGGTATCCTGACAACGAAGAGTGGAATCACCCCAAGGAACTACATCTAAAAAGCTTCACAACTCCATTTTCTAACTAACCTTTTTTTCCCTGTACCTCTGGTTGGTGGAAGAGAGGTAGAAGTGTTTAAGAACCCTAAATAAGGTAGGTTTTTGAAAAATCTAAGCCTACCAGTCACACTTTCTAATTCTTCCCAAATAATGCATCAATTGGGGACTAAGTATTCAAATATATGAGCCTATGGAGGGACATTCTCATCCAAAGGACATTATCCTCTACAATGAAAACTTTAATAAAAAGAAAATCACAGAAGATACTAGATAATGGCAAAAAAAAGAGTCTATGTTCCTCGATAGGCAAATTAATATTGTGAAAAATGGCAATATTATCAAAATTAATATTTATAACCAAGGCAACACCTACCAAAAATCCCAAAACATGTCTCACAGGTTAAAAAAAATACAAGAATTCATATGGAACCACAGAAGAGCATGGATGACCAAAACAATCAATCTTAAGATTGTAAATAAGATCATTTCTGGGGGTTTTATAACACTTGGACTCAAATTACACTGTACAGCTATAACGATGAGTACAATTGGTAGACCAATGGAATAGAGCCATGAGATACAGTCAAGGACTTCCTATTAGCAGTAAGATTAAATTTGAGCTCTTTAGGACAGTAATCAAGAGATTTCACCTGTCTAACCTCTCCGCCCTTTCATAAAGATGCTGTTATTTACTGAGGACCTTCCATTTAGACACATGGCAGTAACACCGCAGGGTAAACTTGAGTATTTTACTTTCCAGATGTGACGGGATACAGAGAAGTGGACTAATCTACTGATAATCACATAGATAGCGGGCAGCCAGGGTTGGAGCCCCCTCTTCCATTCCCCAAGCTGCAGTGTATGTTCCCTTCTGCGAATCCTCTACCCATTCATACTTCTCTGTCCCTCACTGTCCCCCAAGCATGTGAAAATTTGCAGTTCCCCTTGGGGTAAGGTGCCCACCGCATCAGAGGCAGAACAGACACAGTAAGCAATCTAACTAGTACGCTCATGGCTCTTTCACATAACTATCCAAACAGAATCAGTCAGAGGATGGAGCCATGAGCCGAGGATGGATCTGAAGGATGGCTAGACATTCGTCTTTCAATGCCCTGACTGCCTCCTTACATACCTACCGTGGTCTTGTAATGCTCAGAATTCTTGCACACTCCCTTTCCATGTGACTAACTAGCCTTTAAGTCTTCAACTACCCTATATTAGGAATTTTCTTTTCAAGACTGTGCTATTCTTGGTACTTTTCCCTTGAGACACCCCCAAGGCAGATAGCAAGATGACCCCAGATCAGCCACACTGCCCAACCTCCAATAATAAGTTAAGAATGAGTAAACAGATCTCAATCCAAACAGGCCTGTGCCTCCTTAGAAGGCCGTTTCATAGAGCGCTGGTCTTCAGGTTTGGGCTGCTGTGATGGCTGGTCTTAGCTGTGGATTTGACCAGGTTAAAAGATGTCTAAGACTGGTGAAATACACTTCTGAGCATGTCCAGGGGCTGTTGTCAGAGAAGACGGACACATGTGAATGACCGAAGAGGCACAGTGTGGCGAATCCACCTTCCAGCCATACACAGCTTTGATCCAACCTAAAGTTGTGCTATGTGAGTTTTCCCTAGTAGTGAACATTGCACTCTGAGTTACCCTTTCTCTCTAGAGAGAACGTATCTAATCATTTCTTTGTAAATGCCACTCTCATCCATCTGTGTGTGCCTACTGAAGCATCCATGTTTCTAACTTTGGCTAAACGGGACCTAGTACCTCTGCTGGGACTTGCTGTAACATTATTTTGTTGTTTCCTGTTGTTTTAAGACTTATCTATGTTGAAACCAAGGGCTGTATAGTATTTTGTAGTGCGTGTTGTTAAGGGACATTTAAATTACTCCTGATAGTTGCCATTAAAGACAAGAAGACTGTCCCTGATTTCAGGCCTTATGCACATTCTAAGGGTTCCTTTAGGAAATACACCGTGAAGAAAAATGTATTTTGGAGTTGAGAGGCTTATGTGTTGTGAACTTCACTCAGTGTGGCCAAATTGCTCTTCAGACGTCTGTAATATTTCACACTTGCTGTAGTCTGTGTGTCCGCAGCTAAGATACACCTTTAGCAGTTTTTCCATGTATGTGCTGGTGGTGGTTTGAGTACGGGCCCCCGTAGACTCATGTATTTGAATGTTGGCTCATGGGGAGTGGCACTATTAGGAGGTGTGTCCTCGTTGGAGGGAGTGTGTCACTGTGGGGGCAGGTTTTGAGGTCCTCTAGGCACATACTGTATTTTTCAGACCATAAGATGCACTCCCCACCCCCCACCCCCGCCAAAGTGGGAGGGAAGAAGTTAGGGCGCACGTTATGGTCTGATTGCTGTTTTTACTGTTGTCTTGTTTTACTGTTCTAAAAACTGGGTACATCTTATGGTCAGGTGCATTTTATAGTCCAAAAAATATAGTAGTCTCCTTTTGCTGCCTGCAGATCCAGATGTAGAGCTCTCAGCTCCTTCTCCAGCACCACGTCTGCCCGCATGCTGCCATGCTTCCGGCCATGATGATAATGGGCTAAACCTCTGAAACTGTAAGCCAGCCCCACTGAAATGTTTTCTTTCATTAGAGTTGCCTTGGTCACGATGTCTTTTCACAGCAGTAAAGCCCTAACTAATAAAATGCCGTCACATCCTCTAGTTGGCATTCTCACCGCTTGTTTTGCAGAGCATGCTATGCGAATTCTGTACTTGGGACTTGTCAGACACATTTAGATGCCTTAACGTTTGTAGCTTGCTTCTTCAAATGTTGGCGTTTACTGGGAAGCATTTTTTTTTTTTGTTTCGGTGCAATCAAGTACATTGATCTTTCACTTACGCTTTACAGTTGTAAACACTTTAAAAAAGAAGTCCTGCAGTGCTCTGAGGTATTAATGCTATTTGCCTGCATCCTTTGGGGCTGAGTGACAGATCTGTGGGTACAGGCACTTGCTAGCAAGCCTGATAACCTGACTTTGATTCCTGGGACCTATGTGGCTGATGAAGTGAACCAATTCTTATGAGCTGTCCTCAAGTTCCCACATGGAGGTCTTTTACCCTGAGCTTTATGTGGGGACTTATTTTTTCAGTAGGGGATGATATGTTATACTGGTGAAAGTCACTACTCAATTCCCAGGGGCTTAACTCCAAGTTTACTCTGTACAACCTCCGTGGGCTTTTAAGGGATTTCTAGCTAACACTGTCTTCCAAGGACTCCCAGTGAATGGAGGTTTTTAGATAGAGGCATCAGCTACAGCCAAACCATCCTGGGCGAGCCTCATCCTGTCTGATGCTGGAAGCTAGGCACGGTTGAGCAGGACAACATGTGCATAAGAGCCCGGTACGCTAACATGCCTGTGTGGGAGGAGTTGTGTGGTCATTGTGCTCATAGGCGACACATATTTCTTCTGATGATATTCCTTCAGTATCCCAAGCAACTCATATGACTGATTCTAACTCCAGATGGGGGGAGAGAGTTACCATCCCACCATTGGTTGGACAGCAGGAGTCACGTGGGGCCATCAGTGACCGGTGCTAGTAAGGCTGGCTCACTTTAAAGCCTGTAAAATCACTGACTCATTAACCTATTAGATTCACTTTGAGCTGTTTGCAATGGCCCTGCCATCTATGAGGTCTTGGCATTAGTGTTTCTTTAATTTAATTTAAATTTTAAAAATGTCCATGTATATTAAGAAGAAGGGCTGGAAATGCCTCTAAATAGTGCTGGTGAGGAAAAGATAGAGTCTAAGAAATCTGGTGTCATCCCTGGAGATTGGATGCTGGCCATGCTACATGGTGGGAAGGGACAGAATTTTTCACTCGCCCCCAGAGTCAGGCATTCTAGAAATGAGGTCTGTTTGCCATCTCTTTGGAAAGCGCTTATCTCCAACCATGACTCAGTTAGCACCCAAGGCCTCCTGGAAGCCGGCTCTTCACACTAGCTGGTCCTCCCCAGGGACAATGGTCCATGTCTACACAACAATCGCTTACAGAGTCAGCCTATGGGGGTGATGGCAGCCTTCTAGCTCCTAGTCCCTTCTGAAATATGGCTGCCTGGAAGGATAAAAGGAACCTAATAAAACATAACAAAGATGCCCCTGGAGCCCCTGCAGACTCCAATGGGATCTTTGCCATTTCCAATGTTACTATGTGACTCACGACTCCATCTCCTTTCCTGCCTTTTTGTCAAAGAAAAGGAAGCAGCTGGCCCGCTGGCTCTGGCACTTTACTTCCTATGACTCAGGGGCCAGCCTGTTAGCATTGCTTTGTTCCTGGTGGGCCCGGTGCTGGACAGAAGGCTCTGCTCTAGTCATGGGGGTGTGAGGCCTGTGCTCCCTTCTGAGTTTGTAGTGACAAGGCAAGAATTCACAGGCTGTTTATTTACCCGTGAGTAGCCAGTACTTTCTATTGCCTCTGGGTAAAGGATGAGGTGTTGGTTAGTGGCTAAATGACAGACGCGCACAGACTTTCATAGACAGCATTTCTTATCAAATGTGGCCTCTACCATTCGCCTGTCTTGTTAATATTTATATCACCAAAGCGTGACAAAATAATTGAAATAATGGGCCACAAGCACTCATCACTAGAAGTACCCCCATGGAGGCTGGCTTTTATGGTTCTGATGTAGTTTGTCTCCACCAAAGCATACGTTAAAATTCAATTGTCAGTGGACTATGTGAAGAGACAAGGCCTTGGGGGGGGGGGGGAGTGATGCATTCTGTATGAGAGTTGGCTGGTTTCATTGGGAATGAATTAGTTCCCTTCCCTTCTGTAGTTATCCCAACAGAAAACAATCAGAGACGTGATTGGAGATCTATGTGACACAGGAAGTTGCATGAGATAGCTTCTAGGGTCTCTTCTGTGTTGGCTTTCTGTGGTTGCTATCATAAAGTAGTGCATTTGTTTTCTTCTGTCACACGATGATGGAAGAAATGTAAAGTCATCTTGATATTGTATCATCTCAAAAACAATATGTCAGGTCCATCACACTAGCTGTTCCTCCCTGGGGCAATGGTCAGTGTCTACACAGCAATCGCTCACTGAATCGGCCTGGGAGGGAGATGGCAGCCTTCTAGCTCCTAGTCCTTTTTGAAATATGGCTGCTTGGAAATACGGCTTGAAGACTGAGGTCGAGATGTAGGAAGGGCCTAACATCCTCCCAAGGCTCTGAAAGCATCTCTATCATTCCCCTCTCCTGGCTTCTAGAAGCATCTTGCTGGAGAAGTATTGCTCTCGTCTTTACCCAGCTGTGTTTTGGTGCTTCTGACTCTGTGACCGAAGTTTTCCGCTTCATAACAGGGGATTACCGATGAATGCTTCCTCTATTCCAGCACCACCGCATCCTGAGCTGTTACACTGAGAGCAAACCCTTTTCACAGTCCGCCATGCTCTGAGGCTTTAGGAATTACCGCATTGACATACTAATGTTTAGAGGACACAGATCAACCCATAATGCCTTCCAGTGCTACTCCTCAGTTGATCAGGGAGCTATAAAAGTTTAAGTTAAGTTTCACCTGTCCGCACTGTTTCTCAGCCACTTTCACTCATTGCTCATGCAGCTCTGGTACCTCACACTCTGTGGGCTTAAAGAGAGTGAACGTATCTTTTATCTGACTGTGAATCCCTTCCAGAAGTTCCTCCTTCCCTTCCTTCTGTCTGTCTGCCTGCCTGCCTGCCTCTTTTTAAAGTTTTACTTACTTGTCTTTTATTTGCATGTACGTATCTGTATATGTGTACCCCAAGCACACCAGAGCCCGCAGAGGCCAGACAAGGTCACCGGATCCTGTGGACCTAGAATTAGAAATGGCTCGATGGTTGTGAACTCCCGCGCAGGTGCTGGGGACCAAATGAGGGTTGTTTGCGAGAGCAGTAAGTACTCTTAACTGCTGAGCCGTTTCTTCAGCAAGCCCCGCCTCCCTACCCCCTTGCTGATTTCAAGTCACTTTTACTTTTTAAGATGTATTTTAATTTATGTCTAGGCATGTGTGCTTGTGCATGTGTGTGTGCATGTGCATGTGTTATTATTCTAATGTGTGTGCAGTTGCCTGCGGAGGACATTGGATCTCGGAGAAGTGGACTGACAGGTGATTGTGAGGCAGCTGATGTGGGTGCGAGGAACCAAACTCTTGTCCTCTGCAAGCGCTCTTTACCATCAGCCATCTCTTCTGCCCCTCCCTACCCATCTGTTTCTTTAGCAGCACAGAGGACTAGCTGTCTCTAGCCTTTGCTTACCCCTAGGAAGAGACTCTTCGCCTGATCTGTATATAATAGAAGCATAATGTGGCTTTTAGACCAGCAGTTAAATTTGATTGTCTCAATAATCTCTCTGCTGTCTCTCTCCCTGTTTGCGTTTGCCAGCTGGCAGCACACCCCCGCCCCCAAGGGTGAGTGCTTTCCCATCCATGCTAGTTTTTTTTTTTTTTTTTTTTTTTTGCCCTCTGAACCATCACTGTGTTCCTGGATGGTCCCTTGAGATTCAAAAGCAGCCAAGCAAAGCTCAGCAAACCAGAACATTGCTTTACAATCCGTAATCATCGGAGCGCAATGAAACTTGGAAACAAAGGCACCGATCTCAGGGAGACAAAGACAAAACAACTAATTAGGAACAGATCTTCTCTGTGGGGTTTCTCTGGCAATCACGGGGATCTTAAAAAATAATATTACAAGGAAAACAATCAGGAACTTAATTTATATACTTGGCACAACTCTACAGTAGGAGAAAGAAACCTACAGAAAAAAAGGCTGGAATGTTGTAGGGCCACTGTGAGCTGTGGTTGGTTGTCACGGAATAATTGGAGGTGATTCTGATTATTATTTTCTTTGTATCGGCCACTGTTTTCTGGGTGCCCTTCAAGTAGCCTACACGTCTTTTGTCCTCAAGGCATCTGATGAAGGCGCGCAGTGTGAGCTCCTGTCTCAGCATCCCCGTATCTCACGTCTCACAACTTCAGTTCTCATGCACTTGAGGATGCTACTCTGCATCATTTGAATAGCTACGGAAAGGAGATTTGGGCTGTGGAGTTTTGTTTGAGAAATGATGTAGAATGGACATTTCCCTTCTTTTCTCATCCAATCACACTTCTAATTCATATCCCAATGCTGCTATGTAGGTCATGATGAAGTTATGCTCAGAAGGCTAAGTTTAGATGAAAGTGGAAGGTTGTTAGACCAGTGGCCAAGAAGCTGATGATGTTGGCCAAGTGTACTGGCTGCTATAGTTCAAATTATCTTGATAAGAGAAGTGTATGAAGTGTGCTTTTGGATACCACACTGCTGTGGAATTATTAATATTTAATATTATATTAATTTTATTAATATAATGATTGAGGCATATAAAAGGAATTAATTATTTTATTAATATTAATAAATGTTGTTATTAATACAGTGGCAGTTATTCTTTAACCCGCTATTTTACAAATAAAAGACACAGAAATTTGTTAGATTTATAATAAGCCTTAAAACTCTAGGGCTATGCAGATATCACCTCTCTAAGCTATCTTGTCTACTTCCCATCCAAAATCCCCATAAGCACTCGCACATGCTCCACTTGGGCTGCTTCTGCTCCATCAGGCCAGTCCTCAAGAAAGCTGCTCTTGGCCACGTGCTCCTGATTAAGCTGACCCATGCGCCCTGCTCCTCTCTTTCTCCATTCTCTCATCCCCTCGTGGTTCTTCCGTGATCCTCATAAGCCCTCGAACCTTCGCTCCCGCCTACTTCTCTTCTGCCCATCCCAGGCTGTAGGCAGCGAACTTTATTAGCCAATCAGGGATATTTGGGAGGCAAGAACCACACACTGTCATGTTGGATACCTGAGGATTTGCTGGTAAGACAGTAAAGATCTTGGGGGAAAGCAATTTGAATACATAGTAGCTCCTGATCAACTCCAACTCCACACGCTGGAGGAACGTGAGCAGAGGAGATGAAAGGTGGGGTCCGGCCTGGTCCAGCGGCAAGAGCTCTTACACTATTTACACAGGTCTGTGTGACCAGCGCCAGAAAACCTTTCCTTATTTCCAATTCCAGCATGAAAGCAAAAGCAAAGGCCTCTCTTCACCCGTTCCCAAACTGCCATGGCATCAGGGGGAATGGCGGTAAGCCAATGACATATTGAAGAAAGACACCATCCACCACTGAGTGGACCTAATGAGACATCCTTTCCCAGCGTTCACTGTCTTGCTTCTCTTGAGACACACAGATACTCTTACATGAACAGGAAGTGTGAGGGGCTGGAGAGATGGCTCAGCTGTAAAGAGAGATTACGGCTTTTGCGGAGGACCCAGGTTTGATTTCCAGCACCCGCATGGAAGCTCACAACTCTCTGTAACTCCAACTCCAGGGGATTAGATACCCTTTCTGACCTCCACTAACTCCTGCATGCAAGTGTGGTACACACGCTAGGCAAAGCACGCATACACATACACATAAATTTTTTAAAAAACCATTAAAAAGTGATAAAATTTAAAGAAGTTGGACATGGTGACTAAAAACTGGGTTTTTTTGGTTGTTTTTGTTTTTGAGACAGTGTCTCACTGAGTAACTCTGGCTAGCCTGGAACGCCCTATGTAGACCAGAGTGACCTGGAATTCACAGAGATCCCCCATCCTCTGCCTTCTGAGTGCTAAGATTGAAGACATATGGCACCATACTTGGCCCCTCATGAAGATATTTAATAAGATTTTATTGAATTTTCAAATAATTAAAATGTAAAACTTTAGCTTTTTAGTATAATTTTAAGATCTTTTATTATTAGTTATAGTTTATAAATTGATTGCTTTAAAATTATAATAAAAATTATAAAGTTCATGAAAGTGTTATGTAAAAATAAGTCCTGAGTATGGCTCCGTGTTACACACTTGCTTCCTATGCATGAAGCCCTACACATTCAATTACTAGTATGGCAAAGAAAAAAAAGTTCAACAAACAACAACAGCAACAAAACCCAACCCAACCCAACCCAAACAATAACAATTAAACCCTGAAAGGAATTTAAATAATAATTCACTTACATTTTTTGTAAAACAATGTAAATGTAATATAAAATACAAGTGTAAAAAAGAAGAGAAAGACAGCATTTACTGCCATATGTTTTTCCAGCAAAACCTCCTACTCCTGTCCCCAGAGGCTAACCTGTGACCATCTCATCTGAACGCAAATAAAATATAAGTCCCTCTCATTAAAAAATGTGCTTTATGGCATAAATAGAGACCCAGCAATGAGCATAAGCAAGGCCAGCCACGTGAGCCTGATGACCTGGGTTTAGTCCCTGGGACCCACATGGTAGGAGAGAACAGATGCCTGCAAGTTGCCTTCTGACCACCACACATGTGATGCAGCATGAGCTTCCCTATACACATATGATAAATACTTTCACACATATGATATAGCATGTGCCTCCATACATATACAATAAATATGTACACATGTGTGATGTAGCATGAGCTTCCCTATACACATATAATAAATACTTTCACACATGTGATATAGCATGTGCCTCCATACATATACAATAAATATGTACACATGTGTGATGTAGCATGAGTTCCCCCATACACATACAATAAATACTTTTACACATATGATATAGCATGTGCCTCCATACATATACAATAAATATGTACACATGTGTGATGTAGCATGAGTTCCCCCATACACATACAATAAATACTTTTGCACATATGATGTAGCATGTGCCTCCATACATATACAATAAATATGTACACATGTGTGATGTAGCATGAGTTCCCCCATACACATACAATAAATGCTTTTACACATATGATGTATCATGCACCCCCATACACACACAATAAATACCTCCACACAATAAACACTGACACATGTGTGATGTAGCATGTGTCCCCCATCCACATACAATAAATACAATAAATATCTACACATGTGTGATGTAGCATGTGCCCCCCCATACAAATATAGTAAATATTTTTACAAGTGTAATGTACCATGTGCCCCCCTATACACACATACTAAATACCTCCACATTGTGCAATGTAGCATGTGCGTCACCCCCACCTCATAAACACACAACAAACAAAGGTACAAAGAGAACAAGTAGAGCAAAGAGCTCAGAGCTTTTGGTGGTGAGTTCCCCAGGCCACAATGAGAGTATGGCTCCTGGGTTTCCATATGTGATGGTGGACACATGGCCTTTTGCTTGTACCATTTGCGTGTTGCCTGAACACGCCTTTTCTGCAGCAGGCTGGAGGAAGCCCCTCAGCAGATGTCCACTCTTTTCTGGGTGTCACTCTAGTGTAGACACACCCTTGAGGTTTGAAGCCTTTGGACAATTCCAGACCATCGCCGGAACTTTTCTGTCAGGTAAGAGGCAGACCCCACCTCTGTTCCACTGTGCATGACAGCTCAGATCAGGGGCAGGAATTTGCACCTTAGAATTAGGACCCTCTATTTGCCTGAAGCTCTGTGTTTAGCTGAGAATTTATTCACTAATATTCTTTTTTGTTTTCAGTTTGACCTGAAAATTTATAGCTGGAGTGAGATTCTACCCTGGTTTTATTTGAATTCTACAAGAGGGGCTGCCTCTGTCTGACATCCCACACACCCCAGGAGCCCGCCGCTGTTTACTCATCCCATTGGTCATGTCAACTTGACAACAGTAGTTCCATAGCCTATGTGTACTTTTCCACAGCTAGGATGTTCACATTTCCCACGGAAACCAAGTGTAAGATACACACAGTAACAGTTCATCAAATTTCATTTTTGCTAGTGTGTATTACACACGTACATATGTATGTATGTGTGTACATACGTATGTGTGCATGTACAGATGGGGTCTGGCATTGGGCTCTTCATGCAGCTCTTCTGTTCCCTGTGCCTCATTCTCCGGGGTGCTGAGGCTGTAGGTGTGGACCACCACACCTCATTTATGTAGTTGTGGGGATTGAACCAAGGGCTTCCAGCATGTCAGTTCCAAATGCTGCAGACTAAGCTACGCCCTCGGTCTTGTTATCTGTTAATACAAACAGATGTGGAGATTTGTTGTCACACCAGTTTCTGTATCTAAGTCATACCTGGAAGACATGGCAGGTGTGGCAGGTGTGGCAGGTGTGGCAGGTGCCTTGGGATGGTGCACAGTGGTGAGACTTTATAGTTTAGGGTGAGTGACTTTCTCTCCTCTTTCCTTCTTCCCATCCCCCTCCATGTTTCCTCTCCATTGCTCTGTCGGCAGCTTCCTGTCTTCCCAGCAGTCAAGGCTCCTGAGGCTTCGCAGCTACCTTATCTCAGAGGGAATTGAGATCTGTGGGGGGAGTCGTGCTTATAACACTCATTTATTTGAATTTTCCCAGTGAAAGTTTCCTTTCTTCCCAGAGCTTCCAGCATGGCTACCTTTTGCCCCGTTTACTGTCTCACTGCTGTGGCAGTGATGGCTACAAAGCCAGCCGGGGCCTTTTCAGGGTGGCAGCCTTCATCTTCCCATTGAAAACAGCAAACCTACTGTTAAATAAGAGTGTCTAAGTGGTTTGGCTTTTAAATTCCCTTTCTTTTTTTAAATTTTTAAATTTTTTTTTTTAATTTGACGATTTCCTCCAGTCCCTCTGAGATCCAACTGTAACTCTCTGTTTTGACACGTTAGACATCAAAACAGCTGTGAGACATCTCTTGGCAGATCCGGATCACTTACACACGTCTTCACTGTGATAGTTGAGTCTTGCTTGGCTGTTTTCTATCACAGCGGCGCCTCAAAGGTGAGTTAAACTGGTTCTCTCTGGGTAGGGATGGGTAGTAGGGTGCTTCTCTGTCTCTTCCCTTTACCACGTCTATGTTCAGAGGGAAGCCACTGTCCTCCTCTGACCTTTCTGCAAATTAGTCACAAAGGTCTTTCTACACGGATGTTTGCTCTGTGTCTTGCTTTTAACTTAATGGCAAGCCTTTACAAGTTTTTTCTTCCTAGACAGACATTAACATGATTTACCTGTCCCAAAGTCTCCTACAGTCTAAAAATTTTATTTTAAGTCACTGAGATTTTTAGGGGTTATTTATTTTAGCAGCTTTAAGTCTCTTTAAGTCTCTGTTCAATACTGGGGTACTTAGATTGCAAATCTTGAGGAACAGGACTCATTTTTAAAAAAATTATTTGTGGCTTTCTCAATATTTACAATAGATTCTTTTAAGGTTTCTTTCCTCTTTATTTTTCAGCAGGAGATCCGCAGTTCATTTTGTATTCATTTATTTTGTGTGCATATGTGTATTCATGCCCATGTATGTCCCTACATCCTTTTTCTGTACGTTTGTTTGTGTGTGTATTGTGGGGTGTGCTAGTTTTTTTGTTTGTTTGGTTTTTTATTGTTTTGTTTTGTTAACCTGACACAGCTAGAGATACCCAGGAGGAGGAACAGCATTAAGAAAAACGCCTCCATTGAATTGCCTATAGGCAAGTCTGCAGTGCATTTTCTTGACTAATGATTGGTGTGGGAGGGCCCAGCCCACTGTGGCAAATACCGCCCCAGGGCAGGTGGTCCTAGCTTCTATAAGAAAGCAGGCCAAGCAATCGAGTAAGCAGCATCCCTCATGGCCTCTGCATCAGCTCCTGCCTCCAGGTCCCTGCTATGAGTTCCTGCCCCAACTTCCCCTCAAGGTGGACTATCAGCTGTAAGGTAAAGCAAACCCTCTCCTCCCAAGTCGCTTTAGGTCATGGTGTCTATCACAGCAATAGAAAACAAATGGAAACAGGGATCAGTTAGAGGACAGCCTTGGATGTTGGTGTTGACCGTCAAGCACAGTCCACTGTTTTTTGCTGTTTCGAGACAGGACCTGTCACTTTCCTGGTACTAGCAAAGTACTAGGCAGGAAGTCCCAGGGCTCTGCCTGTTGCTCCTTCCCCAGGGCTGGGACCAGAAGCTCCTGCTATGATCCTGCTGCAGAGCAAATGTATGTTCTCACAAGCTCTTTATTGGCTGAGCTGTTTCCCTCAAGAGAAATTCATTAGGAGAGTTGGCTCACTTGAATATAGAGGGTGAGATGGCATCACAAGGCAGAGAACCGGAAGAGCTCTTAGTACAATTCAGCCCTTGTCCACAGGTCTGAGAATGGAGTGTGTGTGTGTGTGTGTGTGTGTGTGTGTGTGTGTGTGTGTGTGTGTACAATGATGTAAATAAGTCCTGGTTGCAATCCAAGAGCTCCGAGAAGGCTAGGGGAAGAGCCAGGCAGGGGACCACCCACATGGAATCTGAGAGTCTCAGAACCAAGAGGTGAAGGTACAAGTCCCAGCATAAAGACGGGGTGAATTTTCACACACACACACACACACACACACACACACACACACACACACACACAGACACACACACACACCTTTTGTTTTTAGCCAGAGCCTCAAAGGACTGGCCAACCCCACTGAGGAAGGTAGTCTTCTTTTATTCATCTACCAGAGATAATGTTTAACAGGTATTTTGGTATCTCGTAGCACAGTCAAGGTGACATATAAAATTAACCACCGTGTAGCTTGGAAATAAGCACGCCCTTGGGAATACTGCCTTAGACACGGGCCTAAGGGTAGGCTGCATAAATGAAGTGAAGCCTGACTGAGAAAGAAAAGTGAGTTGGCCTCAGGAAATGCTGGTTATAGACACAGTTGAATGGAACAGAATGTGGAGCCTGGTCAGGGATGGTAGCATTTACCACTAAAGGAGTGACCTGCTTGCTCCCTTTCCTCAACACTGTCACCGTGTTAATCTGCTTTGCATTGTAGTGACAAAATACCGCAGAGAAGCAACTTAAAAAGAAGTTATCTTGACTCACAGTTTTAGAGTTTCTGGTCTGTGGAACCATGGATAAGGATTCGGTTGGTCCTTTTGCTTTTTGGGGCACATCATGATGGGAGCACAGGGTGGAAGGAATGCTTACCTCACCGTGGCTGGAACATGAAGCTAGACCAGAATTTCACACTCCATCCCCCCCCCCCCCCCAAGCCATCACATTAAGGACCAGGAACCTCCCTCGGGCCTTTGTGACATGCTCAGGGTCCCACATCACCACAGTTCCAGCAACTGCTGAAGCTGACTTCTGTTCCCCTTTGTGTCTGTTCCTGACAGAAGCCAAGTAATCAAGTTCTAAATGGCTCTCACATTCCTCTGGCTTTTCCAAGCTGGTCCCGAATACACAGCACAACCATTAAGTGATTAATACAAGCAGAGAGCTCTGAACTCTGAAGTAGGACTTAATGAAATTTGTTTTTAATGGTAACTCATTATTGATAAACCAAGGGAATTAACTTTAATTAGCATAAACCTCTTTCTGAAGAATTGGGTGTTAGTTTCAGAATAAATTTGAACTGGATTTCTCTCCAAGGGGAAAGCATTTTAAAATGCATCTTTACAAAAATATCTGGTTTTGTGAGTAAGCTCTTGATAAATAACTGTCATCATTGTTTTCGTTCCCCCGTCCTTGTCATCTTCAGTAGAGCTGAATAAAGGCCAGATGGGGCTCAAGAGGTTGGTTGGTGTATGTGTGTGTGTGTGTGTGTGTGTGTGTGTGTGTGTGTGTGTGTGAGCTCACCGAGGTACAACTCTAGCCCTGAGTCTTCCTTTTTGCTGTGTATAATAGACTGTAACAAAAGGGTCTGTTCAGCTTCCTATCTGTGGGCAATGCGTAAGAGCAGGAGGCAGGGAGGGAGGGAGGGAGGGAGGGAAGGAGGGAAGGAGGGAAGGAGAGAGTAGCCTTTATGATATAACTATTTTTTTTTATCACATTACATTTATCAATCCACTCTTGACCCAACCTGTGTGTGATTGCATTCTACAAAATTCTAAGACGTGCACATCAAGATTGGAACATTTTAAATTAAAAAATTTTCATCGTTTGAATACATTCATTTACTGTTAGCCTTTTAATGGTGTACTCTATAGAACTAGATCAGTTTAAGGAGCATGGAAAGGGATACGAGTTCCCGTCTGTGGCATACAGTATGTGAGTTTTTCTCTTGTCTTTTTACTCAACTCCTTGATGTTGCATAAGTTGTTCACTAATGCCAGTTGCTGTTGACATCGAAACCAACAAATATATTTAGCACGATTCACCAGAGGCTGGAGAGTAAAGCTTTTAATTAGCCTTCGGGGGATATTCTAAGATCATAGGCTTAAAAAGAAGTTAGAGGGAGGGGAGTTCCCTGGTAAACTATGCCTTTTCTCCTGACTTTTGCATGTTGCCACAGGACTAGGGTGACCTCTGACCCACAGACATTGTGTAATAGGCTATTTTTTTTTTAAAAAAAGTCAATGATTGTTGAACAGCCTGATCTGCACCTATCCTATTGAGACAAGTGTGGGTCATCAATAAATTCGTGACAGTGGTAAGTCAACCACACTGCAGTGAATGGCTTTATACCTTGGAGTATATGGGTATCACAAATTATACTTGTTGGGTTATTTTTTTTTTAAGTCATAGAACTGCAGAATTGGCTAAGTGATTAATGACACTTGTTGCTCTTGAGAGGACCCAGGTTCAACTCCCAGCACCCACATGGCAGCTCCCAACTCCAGTCCCAGGGGATCCAACACCCTTTTCTGACCTCTGAGGGCACCAGGTACTCATGCGGTGCATAGGGACATAGATGTAGGTAAAACACACATATAAAATAATAAAACAAATGACTATTTTTTATTTAAAGCCACAAAGTTGGATGGTTAGAGAGGTGAGGGTAGATCTGAGGTGAGTTAGGGGAGTGAGAAGGGGCGAATGTGATAAAATATGTTGCCTGAAATTCTCAAGAATGAATTAAAAATGCATCTCAAAAAACTTAAAGCTCATTAACAAAGATGTGAGACTGTACACCCTTCCCCTTCCCTGGTATCTTCTTTATCCAGGACACCTGGGGTTTCCTGCTGGGCCCCAGTTTCCCAGCATGCGAGAAGCCTTGTTTTTGCAGAGCTCCTCCCATTCCCTAACTTCTCACCCCAGGGCTGAGCCACTGCCCTTAACTCGCCACCAAAAGGAACCTTTCTGATTTCTAGACATTGCACCAGACACAGTCCACGAGTCCCCAAAGCCATCTCTGCAGGAAGTTCTGGAAAACTGGCAGGTCAGACTCCACCAAACAAGGCTCACATGGGGAGGCTGGACCCTTCCTTCCTTCCTTTATCCCCTTCCCCTCCCTCCCCTCCCCTCCCTTCCTCCTCTCCCCTCCCCTCTCTCTCCTCCCCTCCCCTCCCCTCCCTTCCCCTCCCCTCCCCTCCCCTTCCTTCCCCTCCCCTCCCCTCCCCTCCCCTCCCCTTCCTTCCCCTCCCCTCCCCTCCCCTCTCCTCTCCTCCCCTTTCCTCTCCTCTCTCCTCCCCTTTCCTTTCCTCGCCTCTTTTCTCTTTCCCTTCTCCCCCCCTTTTTTTTTGTGACAAAGTCTCAGGTGATCCAGACTGTCCTCCATCTCCCTATGCAGCTGTCTGAAGGAAATCTTCCTGGGAATGACTCCTGCCTTTGCTTGTTTCCCAGTTCTTTCACGGCGTATGTCTAGACGGACAACAATTAGAGTCCAAGTTCCCTTTGGACTATGGGACCCCATACCCAGTCAACTCAGTTTCTGCACCCGCCATGCCTCTGTCTTAGTCCCCCCCCCCCCCCCGCTGCTTTAACAAAACACCACTGACTGGGACATTTGTGAAGAGCAGGGACCTGTTTCTCACAGGGTAGAAGGTAAGAAGAGAGGACTGTGTATCTTCACAAGACAGAAACGTGAATGTGAGCAAGCTGGTCCCAATTTCCCCTCTTGCCATTAATCTGTCCGTGAAGTCTTTACCCTTGTGACCCAAACGTCCCTCATTAGGCTCCACCTCCTAACACTGTTGCATTGAGAACTGTTTGCAACACAAGGGTTTCAGGGTATTTAGTATGCTCAAACTGCCAGTCAAGCCACTTAGTGCTCATCATTCTCAAACATGTTAGTGTCCTACGGACTGAGCTTCCGAGGCTGGAGATCAGCAGGGCCTGGATGGGAGGGCTGGGACTCTAGGAAGGCGAGGTAGAGTCGATGGATCTGTAAGTCTGTAGTTCGTGTGCTGTCTCCTCCTCCTCCCCCTCCTTCCCTTCCCTCTTCCTCCTCCCCTCTTCTACTCTTTGGTCCATCTTTTCCCTTTCTCTTTTATCCTTCTACCTCATCTTTAGATTATTGGATAGAACAGGGACGGGATACCTCTTGTCCAAGCTCTCTTCCAGCCCCGTGGCCTCTCTGCAGTCTAGCACACACATCCTTACTTCCCTCCTCCAGGCCTAGTCCACAGTAGTGGCTCCTCTGTGTGGCCGTGTCAGTCTGTACAGCCCAGGAACAGCAATCAGAATACAGGCAATTTAATGTAAAATTTATTATCTGTTAAAGAAGACTAAGGATAAAGATGGTAAGAAAAAATTTGAAGACTGCCCAAAGGCTTATGGGAGCACTCAGGAGAGCTCAGAAGTGAGGGCCCTCTCCAAGTCCAGATGCAGGCCTTGTTGGAGGTATGGATGGCTGTGGTGTGATCCTTTGCATCCTCTTAAATATTCATATCCAAACTTAATCACAGGGGGCTTTAAAAGGTGACTTACTCTGAGGTCACCACCCTCACAGGCGGGAGTAGTGTCTGGGTAAGAGGCCCTGAGGGTGTAAGTTCACTCTTGTCTTCTTCATGTACGAAAATGCACCTGTGCCCCATGGAGGAAGCAGCAAGGTGGTTATTTTCTGTGTGAAATTTGAGCTCTTATCAGATGGCTGCATGCACCATTACCTCTTGGGTGTCCCAGTGTCTAGCACAGAGAAATACATTTGTAATATTCATAGCTCACCAGTCTCAGGTATTTCATCAAAGTAGCCTGACTTTGACATTCATGGTTGACTAAGACACTCATGGTCGCTGGTCAAGGAGGAGACACTTATCCAGGATAGAGACCAGGTCTGGTAGAAGAGTGCACAAAAGGAGAAGGGGGGGGGGGAATCTCAGGGGCCTACTCTCCAACAAGGCAGTGCAAAAAGTGGAGTGTGCACATGGATCAACAAGGGAGGCTGCAAGTCAGGGCTGGCCATGAGCATAAGGACTGCATTTTCCACTTGCACAGATGGGGAAAGCCACCAGGAGTCACAGGGCTCAAGGTGAGCGAGGACAGCAGCCAAGCAGAGCCAGGAAGAGAGTCCCTTCCTCCCACACACAGGCACAGCTCTCTGCTGACAGGCTTCAGATGGTGTCTGCTACAAAGGAGAAGGCCTGAAGGTCCTTTATCGCAGTGCGAGTGAGGACGCTTTGGAGGTGAGAGTCAGTGCACGACTTGCCTTTCTTACCCCTCCATCTGGCTCCTGAGTGTCTCTTATACTGTATCCCAACACACATGCTCTGGCCTGTGTCTGAGCTTGGCTCATTGTGGCTCAATGGGAGGTAATCTCTCCTTCTTGATCAAATGCTGTCAATTCTGTAGACCTGGGGCAAGGCCCTAGCCCACAGCCTCAAACCCATGTTCTGGGCCAGTGAAATTAATCCATGTAACGATAATTAGTCCACCAACCAGTCCAGCTGGTCAGTTATTGGGGGATCGAGGGGGGTCGCAACCTGTACATAAAGACATGGGCGGGAGAGAGACAGTAGCTCAAGCGAACAATTGCTTGTCAAGAGCTCGTTTATTAAAGGTAAGGGCAGGCTTTTTAAAACCTGCTTTAGGGCGGGCGGGGTACGCAAGGGAGTAGTGGAAAAGTACAAAATCTTCTGGGTTGAGCCCCGGGAACATTTGCAAGGGGAGGGGTCTTTCAGGTGAGACAAAGCAGGATGTCTCTGTGAATATCTTAGGATCAGATCGCTGTCTTCTCAGGACTAAGCCGGATGCCTTGCATACCTAATGAGTGGCCCAGCAGGATGTTTGCTGCAAATACTGAATGGGTGGGAGTCGGCCTCAGGCCTTTTGGTCCCTGGCATCTTCACCCCTTTTGTTTACTTTGGCCTGAGGGAGACCTTACAGCCCAGCGAATGACCTTTAGGAGGTCACCAGTCATTGTTACAGGATGGCGGTATATTTAAGAATCACTAATGTCCAATGTTTCAGGACAACAGTTATTCTGGACCGGCCAAATTCCCAAGGAGAGGGGGCCTCGCGATGGCCTGAGCCTGCTAGAGGATCGATGCTCAATCTTACCACGCCTATGGTCTGTCCTCCCACCAAGGACCGACCGACGTCTGATAACCGAGGCTTATTCGAACGCTCCGTCTCTGACTTACCAGGCACTATCGGGGGTCAGGTCAAGGTGGGCTCAGGCCAAAAGATATAGGGGAGGGCTTGCACAGGTTTATCAAAGGCACCGAGGGCACAACCAATCTCACCATCCAGCATTCTGCATCCTCGGGAACTGCAAAGGCCGCCCATAGGAACTGCAAAGGCTGCCCATAGTTAACGTAGGTGTAGGTGAAATCTCCTGGATGGAAATAGAAGTCTCATTTGAGTCCTCAGTCTCCAGGCTGCGGTAGTGAACCTGGATATTCTTGGTGGCAGCTTCAACCTGACTTTTAACAAACCCTGTAAGACGGTTTAAAGTCCATGGGCCAAAGGATAATAGAAGGAGAACACCAACGAGGGGCCCGAGCAGGGTGAGGAGAAGGGTAGTAAGCCAGGGGGAGGCAAGGTTAGGGTTGGGGAAATTCCCCCTTTCAGAAAATTTAAAAATGAGTCGGGGTCATGAATAGTAAAACGGGGAAGAAGAATAACAAGGACACACCAGTCTTTGGAGGAAAGGAAGGTAGGGGCATAGACGATCGAGGTTAAACCAGAGGAACAAGCAAAATGGGTGTTATTTGGCGCGAGAATGTAGGGGAGGGAGAGGTCGGGAATGACAGTCTGGGCGCGAACGTCGCTGAGGGGAAGAGGTTGGGGGAGGGAGCATATGGGGACCCAGGAGGCAAGTACCTATGCCGGAAACAGGCTGGAGGGTAATGCGATTGTCGGGAGCTAAGCCGGTGAGGGTGGGGTAACATTAGTAAAGAGCAAGGTGGAAAGAAGAGCAATACCCTCGTAAAAGGGCGGGGAGGGGGAGAAACACATCCAACATTCAGGAAATGACAAGGAGGAGTCATTCATTTTTTTTTTTTTTTTTTTTTTAAGGCCCATATGGAGGCATTTGTCAACTGGGGAATGACATCAGCCGAAATGGGGGGGGGGCCCAGGGGGAGGGTAGGTCGGAAGGGAGGGGGTGGGAGGGGAGGGAGGCATGGGGGTGGCGGGTTTAGGCGGGGGGGGGGGGGGGCGGGTCAGGAGCAGGAACGGGAACAGGATGATGGAAAATATGATTAGGCCCAACCACTGCAGCGCCCTTACTGGGTACCTTCTTTCAGGAGGTGTAACCTGAACGTAAGTTCAAAATCGTACTCTGATTTATAAACACGGAGGCCCCATTCAAATCCACGACCCGTCCAAATGGCACGTTTACCGGGCTCAGTGAAGCGAATGGTCAGGGGGTTGCACCAGCCATTGGTGACTGAACGAGCTACATTGCAAAGGTCTTTAAGGGTCCCAAGAAGAGGATGGCTTCCAGTACGTGTCGCCAGTGGTCTCACACCCCCAAGAGGCACAGTAAAAATCTTGGGCCCCACCACAGCGATGAGAGGGTCCCGGGAAAACATAGAGCCCTCCGGCCCAAGCAATCCCATCTTGGTGTAAGGTTTTGTGGAGCATGATGCGCTCCAGGTCATTACAGCAGCCGGGACTGGGACCACCAACCGAGCGAGAGAAAAAAAAATGTCTTCCACGCCCCAAGAAGAGGGGCCTCCCAGGGCCAGGGCACAGAGGTCAACCTGTAAATCGAGCCACTGGGGATTAATGCCCTGAGAGGAGGAGGAACTAACAATATCTCCCGCTTGGTTAATAATGACCCAGATAAAATTATAGATTGTATAAGGCTGAGGTTGGCGCAGAAATGCGGCGAGAATCACTTCAGGGAGGCGGAGGCAAAGGAGCGATGTGGTGAGTAGCAACGTGATGCATCGGCGGTATCTTTTTTATCCTAAAAAAGAGCACAATTACATCTTTTCCTCAGGGGAGTTCCCTGGGAGAGGGGGGTTAAAAGGTTTGACTAGGCGCTCAGGTAACCAGCGCGCATTTTGTTCTTTCTGATCATAAATGCAGGCATGACCTTTGCCCCAAATAAGGACTGGGTCGGGTCCATGCCATCGGTGGGTCAGTGGATCCTTCCACAGAGCCTTGGCATAGGTGGAGGAGGTGGAGGAGTGCCAAAGGCGATCGGCCGCCGAATGGCCAAGATCATCCTTTTGTAGAAAATTTAGGATGAACAATGCATGATTGAGAAGCAGGCGAGGCCCTGCTGTAGAGGGATATAGGATTCCTTTGGAAAACTGTAATTTATTAAGCATTGCTTTAAGTGTCTGATGGGCCCTCTCGACAATTCCTTGTCCTTGGGGATTGTAAGGTATCCCCGTAACATGTTTAATCTGTAGTTGGGCACAGAAGGACTTGAAGGCAGAGCTTGTATACCCAGGGCCGTTATCAGTCTTTAAGGTATAGGGTTTGGGGGCAACAGTAAGGCAATATAAAACATGATCAATAACATCTCTAGTAGCCTCTCCAGCGTGCGGAGAGGCGCAAATAAATCCACTAAAAGTATCTATAGACACATGAATATACTTAAGTTTCTTAAAAGAGGAGAAATGAGTAACATCCATTTGCCAGACCTGTCCAGGCATGAGGCCACGAGGGTTGACTCCCGTATGTGGCTCGGGAAGAAAGGTGACACATGCCTGGCATTCTTTAACAATAGCCCGGGCTTGTTCCCGAGTGATGGAGAACATGTGGCGGAGGCTTTGGGAATTAAGGTGGTGGAGGGCGTGAGCCTCCCTGGCCATAGCAACGGGGTCACTGGCGGATGGAACGGCCAGCCCTGAAAGCAGGGGGCGCGTGGCTGAGTCCACCTGGGCATTAAGTGTAGTCAGAGGCCCTGGCAGGGTAGAGTGAGCACGAATATGACCAACGAAAAAAGGCTGAGAGCGCAAAAGAATAAGCTGTTGGATACGGGAGAAGAGAGGGGAGGCATTAGTAGCAGGCTTAATACGAGGAACCGTCTCGAGGAGTGGAACAGAGGACGCGACATAGGCACTATCAGTATATAGATTAAAGGGAGTATGGGGAAGCAATGTAAAGGCGTGTGCGACAGCTTCCAGCTCAACAAGCTGAGCAGAGGTATGGGGGGTTTGTTTTTGCAGGATAGCTCCGTCCACAGAGAGGGCAGCAACCCCGGTAGAGGAGCCATCAGTAAAAACCAGGGAAGCTTGGGGGAGGGGTCTGGAGCGGGTGACTCTCGGGAAGATGACAGGTTGTCGCTGCAGGAATTGAATTAGTTTATCTGGGGGATAATGATTATCTAATAGGCCGCAAAAAGAAATACAGGAGACCGCCCAATCATCTGAATTTTGAAAAAGCCACCTTATTTGTGTGGCCGAGTAAGGCGTGATAATAGAGTGAGGGTCCCTTCCGAAAAGCCTGGTGGCCGCTTCCCGCCCCTGTCGAATGAGAGACGCAACCAGAGTAGGATAGGTAGGAAGGACCTTAGTGGAGGAGGAGGGGAGATGAAGCCAAAAGAGAGGGGTCCGTTGCCAGAGCAGTCCTGTGGGGGCAAAGAGGGAAGGAAAAATTATGAGCGCGAAAGGCTGGGTAGGGTCATAATAGGAGATGGACTGGTGGAAGATGGCGTCTTCGACCTTTTGTAGGGCCACTGAAGCTTCAGCAGTGAGACTGCGTGGTGAAGAAGGGTCAGAGTTGCCTTTTAAAATATCAAAAAGGGGTTTAAGCTCTCCAGTAGTGAGCTTAAGGTAGGGGCGCAGCCAGTTTATGTCCCCCAAAAGCTGCTGGAAGTCATGAAGTGTTTTAAGGGTGTCTCGGCGGAGCTGGACCTTTTGGGTCCTGACTGAAGAGGTCCCAAGTTCATAGCCCAGAAAAAGAAAAGGGGGGTGTAGTTGTATTTTGTCTGGGGCAATTTTAAGTCCCAGATGACCCAAACTCTTAACAAGTTCCTGGGTGACGAGAGAGAGCTCAGCCGTGTTAGGGCCAGCAAGTAAGATGTCATCCATATAATGAATAATATATAAATGTGGGTACCTAAGGCGTAGCGGGTCGATGGCCTGGGCTACATATTTTTGACAAAGAGTGGGACTGTTGGCCATGCCCTGAGGAAGTACCCGCCATTGAAATCTGGGTGAGGGCCCAACATGATTAACAACAGGGAGGCTAAAGGCAAAACGTTTGGAATCGTCAGGGTGTAGGGGAATGCAAAAGAAGCAATCTTTAAGGTCGAGAACAAGTTTATGAAATCCTTTAGGGATAGCTACAGGAGAGGGGAGACCAGGCTGCAGAGCTCCCATGGGCATCATGGTCTTGTTAATTTCCCTGAGGTCCTGGAGGAGTCGCCAGGCACCATTCCTTTTTTGGATGACAAAAATGGGGGTGTTCCAGGGGGAAGTAGAGGGCTCAACATGGCCTGCATCAAGTTGCTCCTGCACCAGCCTTGAGGCTGCGGCCAGTTTACGGGAAGGAAGGGGCCACTGATCGATCCAGACAGGAGAATCAGTTCTCCAAGTAATTTTATCGGCCTGGAGTGCAGGGGGAGAAGTGGCCCTTATAAAAAATTTTGTTCATATCCCAGCCCTTGGCGACTAATCCTAGGCATAGGGACAATGGGCTCGAGACGCCCCTGTCCCAGCTTGCCGAGGCCCTGGCCTGGCAAATAGCCTTGATCCAAAAGCTGATGCGTGACAGGAGAGGAGGGGCTATAGATAAAGACCCCCATCTGAGAGAGTATGTCCCGGCCCCACAGATTAACGGGTAACCCTGGGACAATGAACGGTTGCACCGTCCCTGTCTGGCCATCAGGGTCAGTCCAGCGAAGGACCTTAGAACTTTGAAGGGTATTGGTAGATATTCCGATGCCCTGAAGGTGAGTAAGGGAGGGCTGACAGGGCCAAGACGAGGGCCAAGAAGATTGGGACAGGACCGTCGAATCTGCCCCGGAATCAATGATGCCTTCAAAGGGGCGGCCATCAAGCCTTAGTGTAAGATGGGGTCTATCAGAAGTTAAGCGTTGGACCCAAAAAGCGGAGGGGGGCAGGGAGGGAGTCGGGGTGGCGGGAGGAGAGACAACAGAGTCAGCCAGGGTTAACGGAAGGGCCCAGGCCAGAATCTGACCAGGAGAGATGGAGAGAGGGCCCTGGGTAGCGGCGGCAAGGAGGAGCGTAGGAGAAGGGAGCGGGTGTTTTAAAACGAGGGGATAGATGAGTAGCCCGATAAGGGCAGAAGAGGCACGGCCGAGGACCAGGAGGGGAAGAGGGGGAGGGTTTCCAAAGAGGGCGACAGGCAAGGACAAGGTTCCATCCTCGGGCGTCAGTATTGTAGAGGTGGTGGCACGGAAGTCCCATCCTGTGGGGGAGGGCAAGGGGCCGCCGCTGGAATGGGAGGAGGTTGGGTTTGGGAGGTGGGGTAGGAGGTCTGTGGATGGAAGCGGGTCTGTAAATTGGGGGGAGCCTGTGACACCGGTCCCGACGCAGGCTGGAATTGGATAGGGTGAGGGGCCCGGGACTGGCCCCCAGAGGAGTTTCCCGAATGCGGGGGGAGAGGGTTACCCATGGCATCAACAGTGGAACGGCAGGTGTTCGCCCAATGACGACCTCTACGGCAACGAGGGCAGAGCGTAGTAGGGGGGGGCCGGGCCACAGGTCCCCGGGATCCAGTGGGTGGCGGAACGACCGGCGGCTGTCCAGCCTGTGAGGGTGGGCGGTTACGCTCATTTGGGCAGGCGCGGGCAAAATGTCCCGGTTGGCCGCACCGGTAACAGGAGGCCCCGCTAGGGAGGGCTCCGACGGCCATAATGGCCTTGGTAAACTTATCAGTTAGGGGATCAACCTCTCGGCAAAGCTGAATCATCTCATCAAGATCCCTGCCCTTATATTTGTGTCTAAGAACTGCCTTACAGGCTGAGTTGGCATTTTCAAAGGCCAATTGTGTAAGAAATTTACTGTCTGTCTGGCCAGGACCAAGGGATCTTTCTGAAGCCTCCAGGAGGCGCGCAGCGAAGTCGCTGAAGGGCTCCTGAGGTCCCTGAAGAATCTTGGTAATAGGGGACAGGGCGGAGCCCGTGGAAGCAATAGTTCTCCAAGCAGCGAGAGCGGCAGAACTAGAATGTGAAAGTAAGGAAAAGGGGAGTGCACGCTGTTTTTCGTCAGTGGCATATTTGCCCTGGCCAAGGAGTTTGTCAAGAGACCATTCACGGGTCTCGCGATGTCCCTGCTGTACGTTTTTTCGGATAAGGTCACGGCAACGATCAGCCCAGTCCGCCCTCCAAGAAAGGAACTGTCCTCGAGTGAGGACAGTCTGTGCAGTGGTGATCCACTCGTTGGGCGTTAGATGACCTCCATCTGCCAAATCATCAAGGAGGGAGAGTGTGAACGGCGCATTAGGTCCGTAACTACGGACAGCCGTGTTAAGTTTTTCTAGCTTTTTAAATTTGAGTTTATGATAAGCAGTGGGGGTAGGGTCAGGAGCCGTTCCACCACCTTTCTGTTCTCCCTCCGAACCTGAGGAATCATGCTCACTATCAGAATCTACAAGGGCCGCGGACGACTGGGAGGGTGTAGGGGCAGGTGGGTCTCCCAAAGCAGCGCCTGAATCAATGGCCTCAGTTTTCGCCCCGCTCAGGGCGGGCTGGCTCTGGGAACGGGTGACAGGGAAAATAAACGGAGCTGTGGAGGAAATGCGCGTTGTTAAAAGCGAAAGCCGTTGTTGAAGCTGAAGAATCTTCGTCGCATGGGAGATCTGGTGTTGGAGATGAGCCTCCGTCTGGCAAAAGCAGTTTGGGAGGGAACAAGGTGGCGGGAGCCGGGAGGCAGGGTAGGGCTTAGTAAGGGGAGGGGGAAGAGTGAGCAAGGTAGAGGAGGGAAAGGTTGGCGCCGCGCGGAGGAGGCCATCATCGGAATGATGTCGAGCAGCCTCCTCCTCAAGGGTGGCAGCAGCATCCGGATCCAAGGGCTCATCTGGGGCCTGAGAAAGGAAAATGGCGGAATGGCGGGAGGCGCGTGAAGGGGCGGCCGACGGAGAAGGAACAGGAGAGGCTGGCGGACCGGATCGGACAGAGGGTGCCCTTTTTGGGGGAAAAACAGGGGCACAAAGTGGTGAACACCCGCGTTCCATAGCGGAAATGGGGTCCTCATGGGTGGGAGGAAGCGACGGATAGAGACGGCGGGAGGAAGGGGAAGGCTTGGACGCAGGCGCAGGGGAAAGATTTTTTAAGGGCTCCGAGGATGTAGGAAGAGAGGAACCCTGCAAAGAGGAACAGGAAGGAACACGAGAAGGAGGGAGAGATTCGCGCAGGCAGAGTTCAGCCACGGAGAGGAGCTGCCTCTCTCCGCTTTCGTTTTCGCCGGACTCAATTATGTCCCGTATAAGGCCCCAATAAGAAAAAATACTGTTCGACACCGCTGTATTACCATCTTTTTTAATAAGTGCATTAAGCTCACGCCCCACCTTCTGCCACTTTTCAGAATGAATAGTAGGTCCATCAATCATGAACCAGGGACAGGTCTGGTCAATAAAAACAAAAAACTCAATCAAATGTTTCTTTTTTACCCTAATACCTCTCTCTCTGAGTACGTCCTTTAAGCCTTTTATGAACTTTGCTTCCTTGGACAGCGAATGGCCCATTCTTGAGATATGCGAACGGATGACTCACCTAATGACGAAGCCGGCCGGGCGAGCTCGGCTGGTCATGAAAACTCCTGTGGACCGGTCCCTTAATCCGTTCGGGGAGAAACCCGCACCTCGAGTCCCTTCGTGGTCGCCAGATGAAATTAATCCATGTAACGATAATTAGTCCACCAACCAGTCCAGCTGGTCAGTTATTGGGGGATCGAGGGGGGTCGCAACCTGTACATAAAGACATGGGCGGGAGAGAGACAGTAGCTCAAGCGAACAATTGCTTGTCAAGAGCTCGTTTATTAAAGGTAAGGGCAGGCTTTTTAAAACCTGCTTTAGGGCGGGCGGGGTACGCAAGGGAGTAGTGGAAAAGTACAAAATCTTCTGGGTTGAGCCCCGGGAACATTTGCAAGGGGAGGGGTCTTTCAGGTGAGACAAAGCAGGATGTCTCTGTGAATATCTTAGGATCAGATCGCTGTCTTCTCAGGACTAAGCCGGATGCCTTGCATACCTAATGAGTGGCCCAGCAGGATGTTTGCTGCAAATACTGAATGGGTGGGAGTCGGCCTCAGGCCTTTTGGTCCCTGGCAGGCCAGGTCAGTCAGCGATGCGACATCAAATACGGGGGCTTCATGGCCATTGTTCTGATGACACTTTTCTAGGACAAGGGCTCTTCCTCTGTTTTTCCAATGGCCCCTGAATATCCTTTGTCTCCACAGACTTTCTCAATTGATGATGAGAAGTGATTGATTGACAGCCTGGGAGTTTTGGAGGTGAGGGAGATAGTTGGGCGGGGGTGGGGGGGATGTTAGGAAGTCTCTGGAAAGGTAATCAAGTGGCTGCTCTGTGCTCCATCAAGACCCAGTGTGAGTGAGTGCTCACTAGAGATCCCCTAACATAGCATCCTCCCTGGCCCCCTCCTGGTCCCTTGAACTAGTGTCACCACAGTGGTACCCATTATAGCGTAGAACTCGCTCCTGTAATTCTGGGTACTGGGTGAAGAAGATGTAAAACCCCTGGGGATAAATGGAAATGACATCGCCTGCTCTGATCTGAGCCTGGTTGGGAAGGAATATCTTCTTTCCTTGATCGCTTTTAAAAAGTAGAGTTGCTTTCGTAATGGAGTCATTTCTCAGGATGAAATACTAGAGATCATGAAAAAGTGGAGGAAGAAAATGACCTGAGTGCTTTGTAGAGGACAGTTTATTGGATCAATGCCTCTTTGTCTTATTACTCCGTGTTTCCCCAAATGGCCTCTAAGTGATTCTTTAGTCACTGTGCTCAGGCTCAATAGCTGGAGCAGGGACATATTAAAGGCTTTGGCCCAGGCTGTGAGCTGCTGTTGTTCTTCCCTCTGTGCTGATGTTGCTCATTGCTCAACAGTCCTTTAAAAAGCCATCCATTTCCTGTTTTATCGGATCAAGATGCTTCCTGACATGTCCTCCCCTCCCCCAACACCACAGATTGCACTGAGGTTTTAGCTGTTTTGCATTTATTTCCTCAGCAGCTAACTCATGGTCATTCGGGATGTTCCATGTTGAACTATGTAGCCCAAGAATCCAAAGCAGTGATGGACGTGTGCTTAGGTCTCAAATAAAAGTATTTAAATGAGTGGGTGACAGCCATCAGTGACTGAATTATCTTAGGCTGTGAGGACTGGTTGTCACGGCATAGGCCACCCAGCTGGTAAGTAGTAGAGATTTATTTCTCTCAGTTCTGAAGCTGAATAGTTCAAAGTCAAGGTGTCTGGAGAAGATCCATTTCCTGGTTCATCAACAACAGACAGTTCTCAACATATTCTTGGATAATAGAAGCGGCATGGGGAACCTTAGGGGCCTCTCTTATAAGGGCACCAATCCCACTCATGAGTTTCCACCCTTATGACCTCATTTCCTCCCAAAGTCTCTACCCTCTAGCATCACTTCCTGGGAGTTAGGTTTGCAGCATACGAAATTTGTTGGGATGTAAAGCATTCAGTCTGTTGTGCTGATTTAACTTGTTTTAAGCTGACGTACGTTGGTTCATGTTACCAGGAAGTTGCACATTGCACTGTTACCCTCTGGCATGGTTGACTCAGGGCTCAAACTTGAGCACCGATGGTCAATGTTCCTTTTAATGTATCCTGTTTTAGAGGATTGCTTATCTAACCTTGTGTGGGTCAGGAACATGCAGTAGCCTGTGGCTCCGGGTCAGAATTTCTCCTAAGGTTGTAGGCAAGTTGTCGATCAGGGCAGCCATCTTCTGGAGTAGAGAATCTGTTTCAACGTGAAAATCTTGGCTGATTTCAGGTCTTTACTGGCTTCTGAGCAGCTTGTCATGTGACCTCTGTAGAGGCTGCAGGGTTTCCTCAGAATGACACTTAAAAAATGGAAGTGAGGAGAGGAGAGAAGGGAGGAGGGGAACCTAAAATAGAAACTCTAGTTTTGTTTAACCATTATGATCTCAACGTGACATGCTGTCTTTTCTTCCATATCCCCCAGGGGGCCTGTTCTGGTAGCTGTAGGCAGGGTCACTGGGGTAACTCTGCAGAAGTTGCGGCTTCTCTAAGACAATGAAGACCAGACATTGTCCTTGTGATGCACAGAAGATAGGACCTGCAGCTCAGGGAAGTCACAGAGCATGGGAGGCATATTTCCCAAAGGGAAGTGGATGTCTACCACAGGTGAGCACTAAAGTGAAATACAATGCATAGCTCACTCTAGGGGCCACTGGGAAAGTTCCAGTAACAGCAACACTGTGGCTGACTTCCATCTGTGGGATCATCGTTAAGTATCCATCTACTGTGGGGCGGCGCCCCAGCTCAACACTCTTATTGGAGCAAAGGTTTGCATAACCAATTCAGCTGTGTGTTTACAGGTAGGGTTTTTGGAAATCTTGGCAAAAGACCAATGTTTGAGTGTTTGTTTCCTATAAATCATGTCTGTCTGTCTCTTACAGTTGCTCCAAAGATCTCTTTGCTTTGCTGTTCTTTTAAGCTTTCGAATTTATAGCAGGAGCAGAGGATGAGCTATGCCCTGATGTGATTTCCTCTGGGAAGGAATACCAGAGAAAAATTGCCGAAGGTCTAGAAATAAGAGATGGTCCAGCCATAGACCCTATGCCAAGATGAGCCATGACTGATCCAAAGGAGGCGTCTTTTGTTTTCTGAGATGGTTTCATTCCATAGTCCACTATGTACCACAGTCTGCCCTTGAGCTTGTGGCAATCTTCCAGACTCAGCTCTTGAGAGTTGAGATTATGCACCCTGTTGAAAAGTAGATATTTTTGAGCTGGAGAGATGGCTCAGCAGTTAAGATCCCTGGCTATTCTTTCAGAGGGCTTGGTTTCAGTGCCCAGCACTCACCCACATGGGGACTCACAAGAGTGCCTGGGAATCTGATGCCTTCTTCTGGCCTCTATGGGACCAGGCAAAAAGTTAAGTAAATAAATAAAAAATTTTTTAAGTATGTATTTTGACTGTATGTATTTGTAAGGATTTTCCATTGAAGTCTCCAACATCTGTGTGGCTAAGTAAATGTTTTTCTCATTAGGGATTAATGGCACACAGAGGAAAGGTTCTCTTCCTCCTCGTCTTCCTCCTCCTCCTCCTCCTCTATCTTTGGCTTAAGTACTGTCAGCTGCTGAGCCATGCAGACACCCCACTGCTCCCAGTAATGGAAAGCCATTCTTTGTTATCCTGTCTCTGCCAAATGAAGCCTGCTAGGTACCACATCCCAACTCCCAAGACACTTGCTTGAAGACTGAGCTTCTTTGAAGTTGTCCCTCTGGGCCTTTGAATGTCTTGGTAACTGCCCAGAAGCTGAGTGATGCAGGAGATGGGTTCAGTGTAGTCTTGGTGAGGTTTAATCACACAAACAAAGGAATTTCAGCAACTGATGAGAAAAAAACTGCTGAGTGGGAGGTCTTATGTACCTTAACTCTGAAGACACATCTGATTTGGGGCCACTCAGTAAAAGTGAGACCAAGATGTGTCAGTCACAGTGGGACCCAGGCCTAGAGACCTATGCCCTGGGCTTTGCAACTGACTTTCAAAAGCAATTCAGTATTAGACATGCCGTTCTTCCACAGTGATTTTGATCCTGACATTTCTCACCTGGCTTAGTCAGTCTTCTGTGGCTGTAACAAAATACCTGATACTGATATTGAACTCTTAATTGTCCTGTTCCCACCTCCCAAATGCTAGGATTATAGATGTATGCCAGTGTGCCCTGCTTCCTTAAAAATTTATTTTTTACTTTTTTAAACTCTCTCTCTCTCTCTCTCTCTCTCTCATGTCCTTTCCCTGTAAGGTTTTGCCTCATAATGCAGACAATTTATCCTCTCATTTGAGCAGATTTGTTGTTGTCATTGTTGTTAAAGGAAGAAAGGTACCGATTGCGGAATGAGGTCTAAAGGGAGTCGGCAGAACACCTCCCTGTTTAATAAACCTTTTGTTAATACATTTTTTTAATTTGCTAGGTTTTTCTTCCCTTCATCTTTTTTTAATTGAAAAATTTTGCCTCTCTCTTTTTTAGTGCCTTCTGTACAGATTTCAATGGAATAAAATTTCCAGGATACTTGGTCCTCTGCTCTTCTCTCTCCTCCCAAAGCTCTCTTTCAATCATATCAAACCCGCTGCAGCCGGGCCTTTCCAAACCATCAAGGAACAGAATGGATGGGGTCCAATGCCCATCTGCCGTTTCACGGCTTGGGGATGCACACAGTGATGCAGGCTTTGTCCTGTACCCCTCCCACCAAACGCTTATGTTGCATGTTTTATGCAGAGAGTTTTCATGCCAAGAGACAACGTGTTTCTTATCTCTCTGTGGCAAACAAAGCTAGGGTGTCATCACTGGAGGACCCAGAGGGCCTGGGATCACAGGGAGGGCCATACTTATAGCAAAGAGTGGGCCCAGCCCCAATGTCCAGGGAACGCTCAGTCTGCAGGGGTAGGAAGAACAGGCTTACAATAGGATGCTACACAGAAAGTACTAGAGTGAGGCTTTAGGGGCACAGAGATTCACTGAGTATCTTGATGGGGATCCTTGTCTACCTGGGACACTAAAGCCAAGGGCAGTTCCTTGTTAATGGTGGCCTTTGGAGCTCCGAGTCCACACCAATATTTGAGACTGAGAAAAAGAAGGACTGTGGGCTTTGGGAGAGGCAGAAGAACGCCACAGTAGCCTGCGCCCTCTTTGTGTGGCTTCACTTTGCAGCTGACTTCTTCAGAACCCAGGTTCGTCTTGCCCTGGAGGCCACTGAAGATGACAGGGTGGCACAGAGGCCAGAGCTGCTGGAAGAGTCACACGCCATCCTGAGCCTCCAGAAGAGGGATCCTCACTAGCCTAGCTCCAGGAACCCTGCCCAGTGTGGACTGGGACACAAGTCTGATGTCTCTCCACACTGGGCACCAATTGGATGGTGTTCTTCCACCTGCCTTGGAGGCCAGGACTGCAGCATAGCCATTGTTTAGGTTTTTCAGTGCCTTAGACATTTTTCCCTTTGCCACTTAGATGCTTTCTAAGTGATAGCAGTAAGTGGTACTCAAGGCATCAGACCTTTGGCCCCAACCATTGTTTGCCAAAGAATGATGCCAAAGTGTCTTTCCTCACCCACTCAGGGCTCTTAATTCATTTCCACATCAGTGAGCTCACCCCACATGACTGGCGCATTAGCAACCTTACTCTAATGACTTTCATGGCAAAGGCAGGAATGACAGCACAGCCTGAGTCACCACGTCATTTGTAACTTGCCTAGGTGGACAGCCACCCACTATTTACCACTGCATATGCCTGTGGTACTTATCCTGGCACTGCCACCAGCAGCAATACAGCCTCTGTTGCTCTTGCAGACCCGTGCCACCCCAACCTGCCTTTATGTACCTTATAGTTTAGGAAACCTAGTTCTTTCCAGAATATTCTCTGCAGCTTTTTATTCATTTTCTAATTTTAAAATTACCCCTTTCCCCCGTGTTTATATGTAAACCACTGTGCACATGTGGATGTTAGTGGATGACTTGTAGGAATTGGGGTTCCCCTTCCACTATGCAGGTCTTGGGGACTGAACTCAGGTCATCAGGCTTGGCAGTAACTTCCTTATTCCACTGAGCCATCTTGCTGGCCCCCACTCTCTGCTCTTACTCAAGACATTCTCTCCACTGCACTGTCCCATCTCTACCTACCTCTTTCCTTACGGAGCAAAGCAGGCATTCGTGTCTCAGTGAAGCCCTTGGAGACTGATTCTGGGCTGTGAGTCTCTCAGCCCTCGTCTTCTTGTCTACCCCTGACCATAGTGAACACAGTTGTCTACTTTGTGGATCAATGTTCGTTCAACCATGAGAGTCTACAATGCTCTGAGCACTGTGGCCTAGCCTACTATTATAAGAATGAGCAAGAGACTGAATATGATTTTGAGCACATCAAAAAGTCAGATCAAGGTTCAAACAGGTAAATACAAGACGAGAGTGAAATGTGGGAAACACAAGAACGGGGTTCTGGGAGTGTGTGAAGGCTGGCATGCCCCACGGCTGCTGAAGTTCCTAGTACATCCAAGGGATGATCAGAGGAAGACTAGGGTATGATGGGATAGCAAGCAAGCTGCCGAACATTACTGACCGTGGATGACAAAGTGGCTTGTGGGCCACAATAGTTTGCAGACAATGGGAAATCATGAGATATTACTACACAATAGAGTCTTAGGTGGGGTCTGTACTTAATCAAGTCTTCATTGACCTGAGCATCTTCCAGCCCTGGCCCAATAACAGGAATTAATGTTTTCAGTTTAGCAAATATTTCTTCTGCATAGAGAATTTCATACATACATACATACATACATACATACATACATACATATGTAAAATGTGCTTTGATCAAATCTGTCCTCATTACCTCCTGTCCAGGTTCTTTGACCACACCATTCTCTCCCAATTTTGTGTACCTAAAGGAAAAAAAAAAGCCCAAAACCGGAGTCTACTTAGTGTGGTCTGTATGTGCACAGATGTGATGCCATCCACACCCAGAAACCTTAGGCTCTCACCTCTTCCCTGGCTTTGGTGGGGTGCAGTTACACCAGCCACTCAGACCTTCTGGAAATGGGGTGCAGAGGCCTAGTGTGAGGAGAGGAGTCCTCCTAGGCTGGTGGAGAGGTGGGAGGTATTTATTATATTATTTACCTTTCTCAACATTGTGACAGTATGCTGGCCTGCCACAAACAACTTAAAGGGAGGTAGGACTTATTCTGCTCAGTATTTCAGAGGGTACGATGCATGATGGCACGGAGGGTTTGGCCAAATAGGGACAGTTCATGTGGCAGACAGGAGACTGATAAAGGATACAGGAAGGACCCAAGGCATGATATGACCCCCCAATGATGTCCCCAGTGACTACCTTTTTAACTAGGCCTCATCTCCTATCTGTCACCATCTTTTAAAAGTTAATTGATTAATTAATTATGAATGTTCTGTCTTCACACACACCAGAACACAAAATCAGATCCCAATACAGATGGTTGTGGGCCATCAGGTGGTTGCTGGGAACTCAATTCAGGACCTCTGGAAGAGCAGTCAGGGCTCTTAATCACTGAGCCATCTCTCCAGCCCAAGAAGTTCTACTTGGGTTTGAACCCCAGACCTCCAGACATAAGGTCTGGTGCTTTACCAGCTGAGCCACCTGAGGTTTCCTGTTACCCTGTCACCATCTTTCATTGGCACCATGTATTATTTGCCAGCCACTATGTTATGAATTCATCATACGATCAATTCATCAAACAAGACCCAGAGCCCCCAGGATCCAACCTAATCATCTCTGGAGTACAGATACACCAAGAGTGTGCTTATCTGAAGGCTAGCCATTACCCCGGCCCTGGCATGGTTTATACTGATGCACAGGTGGCCTGCTAAACTTACTGATAGGCACTGAGAAATGAGTAGTTTCTCCATAGGGTGACGCAGTAGAGCCAGGATGTAGCTATGAACTGCAGATGCTAGGATTGGCCTGTCGGAAGAAGGCCTGGCACACTAGGGAACCGAGCAAAGCCAAGTAGTAGCCTACATCCTTGGAGTGGATCTAACCTGGAAAGGCAGGGCATACTCAAAGTCAAGGCTATGCTGGCTTACAATTCCTGGCTTTATTACCACTCCAGCTACAGCTGGCAGCACAGAGAATACCCGGAGGTATTGAAGTTTGCAGGAACCAAGAAGTGTATACTGGTCCAGGATCCCCTCCGGGGAGGTATGGCTTCCTTCCACACCACACTGGTTACTTTGGCTAAGGACACCATAGTCAGACCAGGCCAGGATCAGATTCTGGAGGGGACTCAGAGGAGATGGGGGTGTGGGTGGCTGG
This sequence comes from Acomys minous, assembly GCF_964271855.1. Classification (NCBI taxonomy): domain Eukaryota; kingdom Metazoa; phylum Chordata; class Mammalia; order Rodentia; family Muridae; genus Acomys; species Acomys minous. The sequence goes on along the minus strand of NC_140490.1, from coordinate 50,662,587 downwards.
AGAAGCAAAGGCGAGGGAAGTGAGGCAGGGCCAACAGTTGTCCTGGTATCGTGTAGAATTTCTTAAATTAGCTGTGAGGAGAGGAAATGGGAAAGTGGAGCCAGAAAGTCAGCAGCCAGTCTTTTCCATACCATCTGTGAAGGGAAGCAGGGAGCTGCCAAGAAAAACCATGTGCTAGAGCTAATTGGTAGAACTTGAGAGTGGAAGCGATGAATCAAAGGGCTCTGCTCTCTTCTCTTCTTTCCTCTCCTCTTCTCATCCTCTTTGCCCTGCCCTGCCCCACCCCTGCCTTCTCTTCCGTCCTCCCCTCTTCCCTCCCTTCTGTTCTTCTTTGCCCTCCTTTCCTTTCCCTCTCACTCTCCTCCCTCCCTTCCCTTCTTCCATCCCCTCTCTCTCCTCTCTCCCTGCTTTCTCCCGTCTCCTTCCCTATCCACATAGCACTCTGTGACCTCAGGACGATGATGCGACTGAGAAAGCACTTGTAAGCAAGCAAACCACGATTAAGCTGAGAACATTGCTAATAAAAATGGAAGGAGACGGCAGCCTTAGAGGAGTTTGATTTTTAAAGTCTTCCTATGAATTGCATTCCTACTTTGTTTATTTTGCTTTGTTTTAATATTTTCACATATTTTTTTGTGGTTCTTTTCCAGTAGGAATTGATCATTATGTATGATGGAAAAACATGGGACTCTCATTTTAATTATATTTTCATATAATTTTTGCTGTAGCTCTAATAATTCTTACAGTACTATAATATACTGAAAACATTTTCTTTCTACATATTTATTTATATATTTTTTATTTTATTTTTGAGATTCTAATATGCTTATATCATTTCTCTCCTCCCTTTCCGCCCTCCAAATCCTCCCTGCTCTCTTTCAAATGGCCTCTTTTTACATTAAATGTTATAACAAGCATATATGTACATACGTATATATATTCTTAAGTTCAACCTGCTCAGCCTATGTAATGTATTTTGAATGTATATTTTTAGGGCCGAGCTTTCGGATGGCCAATTGGTGTGGTCTTCCCTGGGGAAGACGAGTTTTCCTGCTCTTAACATTCCTTAGCTGCCTGTAGTTCCCTGTAAAGGCTTGAGGCCTCACAGGACTCCCTCATCCACTTTGGCATGTTTATTGTGTTGTCCATGTCCAGCCATCCACGCTTAGGCCATCGTGTTGGTGAGACTTTATGGCCACAGTGTCTGCTATTACGAGGAGCCTTGCTAATTGGTAACACCGGTTTAAGGGACACCACCATTTTAAAGGGACAATATCATTTTTTACATTTCTTACTTCCTTGTTATTCCTTGTGTTGAGCCAGGGCTTTATTATGGGGCAACTGTATCAAGCACAGACCATACTGCATGCGCCCCCTTGGAAGAACTGCTTTAGGTGAGCGGGTGGTTTTCAGTGTGATGAAAATGCCTCAAAGGCCTCAGAAGATTTGTACTTCCCTGGGATGTAATGTTTCTGTCATGTTCTAAGCTACTGAGGGATTTGGGTACCTGAGGAGTTGACTGCCTGAATGTAGTCAGTTGAGCAGTGTTTTGCAAAGTCAGTGCCTGACTAGGCTTCCTTCCCACTTCCTTCTCTTCATCTCCTCTCTGCTGCGCCCCCCAATCTGTTACGTATCAGGGTGCTCTAGGAGAGCTTGGAACCTCCTTCACCTGTGAACTCCTACAGGAAGGGGTGGTTTTTCCCTAAAAGTTCCTCTACAGTGTTTCTGCTTCTCTGGGGATTGGGGATGGCGGTTCCATTCATTGCAGAATAACTCTCTCACAGCATTTTGGTTATGAGACTCATAAATCCCAACCACCTTCTAGAGTAAATAGATGGTTTATGTCTTCAAGGTTCTAAATATTTTATATAATTAAAATGTTTTCAATGTTCTCATGGAAGGTGGCTTTATGAATCTCAGATGATTATCTCCAAGAGAGTTTGTTGGTGGTGTTTCTTATTGTGGAAGCCACAGCACATAGTTGCCTGGACTCAAGGTTGGAGAGACATGGCTCTTTTGGCAGCTGTGTCCTCCCCAGCTTTGTGATCTAAGGTAGGTCTTCAGAGAAGCACAGCTGGGAGAGATGTGCAGAAATGTTAGCCACAGGCCACAGAGCATCTGAGCCCCCTGCTTCTTTCAGGTCTTCAGGGGTGTGGGTCTGGAATTAATGGGTGGTCCAGAAGTCATACTGTGATAGAGAGCCAGATGACGGATGAGGTGGCTTCATGGTGACAATAGCAGTGGGGACTCCCAGGAGTTCAGGATAAGCTTAAAACATGGACTGTAGTGTACAGCTGAGCACATGACCACTGGAGGGTGACAAATGGGAGGTACCTGAGTGGCCTGTATATCCACGTGGCACTTCGTCAGCTTTCTAAGTGTCTCCTGACCATATTATTGTATGACACTCATGGATGCACACGGGTGTGGCTAGAGGTTGCCTTCAGGGGTCACCATTCCTATGACCAGTGAACCACAAGCATCTGCCTGTTCCCACCTCCCCAGCACTGAGATTACAAACACCTACCACTGTGCTCCTCCCCTCTCAGTGACTAATGCTGAGATTGAACTCAGTTCTTCCTTGTGCTTACAAGGCAAGTGTTTTACCAACCCCCTCCCAGGCATCTGGCTCAGATTCTTGGCGAAAGAAACTAGGGTGTCAACTCAACCCCAGCCTTCAGTAAGAGATAACTAGCCTCTTTAAGGTCAGCTCAGCATCACACCCTGACCTCTAGGATGGCCCTGAGCTGGGGTTTGAACAGTCACATCCCCCTGGCTTTCTGTTTCCCAGAATGCCCTATTGCTAATAGTTTGTACCTCAGCTAACACTTGGTTTTAGAGTCCTTTGTTTATGCTCATACTTGCCAAGTTCAAACCTTCCTGGAGGTGCCCCTTCCCTAGCAGGGTTTCCATGGATACCTGAGGAAGACTAGCCTGATGCCCAACATTCTGCCTTTCATTTATCTAAGCCTGACGCAAGGAACCACATGACTTTGGCTTTGAAACTTGGGATCCTGATAGCAGAGCGCCAGGTTCATTAGTTGATATTGGCCACATCTCCCCAAGTCCAAGGCCCCAAGCACCCACTTGTTTCTTATTTGTCTAAAAGATCTGGTAAGTGTGCAAAGGTGAAGACTCCAGAGAGCAAGAAGCTCATGCCTGAGAGAGCAGAAGTCTCCCATTGGTATGAACTGTCCTTTGCTATAGAAAGCCATACCAGTGGGGGAAAGCATATGACAGTTAAGCTCACTGGCTTTAGAATTGTAAGAATCTGGCTTTGAACCTGTAAATAGGTCCATCATTGGCCATATGATATTGAGAAGGCTGTTGCATTCGCATACTTTTCAGGGCAAGTGCAGGGCGGGATGTCACATTTTCCATTTAAAATGATGAAAAGTTGGGGCCGAGGCTGTAGCTCCATGAGAGAGCTCCAGGCCCCAAGCTCAATTCTCACAAGTGCAGCAGAATAAACATTGCTCAGTATAAACAAAAATGAAGGAGAGACTAGCAAGATCGCTCAGTGGGTAAAGACACCTGCTGCCTGACAACCTGAGTTAGATTCTGGGGACCCACATGGAGGAAGTTGAAAACCAAGTCCCTCAGTTGCTCTCTGACCTTCCACATGCATGCTGCAGCATGCGTACCCCCCCCCCAAAGTAAGAAGTAAATAAAATGTTATTTGAAAACAACTAAAAGAAAAAAATGAGACTTGCAGAAGCTGTGGGAATGAAATGTTTAGCATAGTGGCATCTCCAAGTTTGGGAGATAGTTCACATTTGGCATAAAGCAGAGACTCTCCTTGATATGGTTGCAGCCACGGCTGGCAGCACTGTTAGAGTTTACCACTTCTCAAGGGCAGCACCAATGATAAGAAGGCTTAGCCTTTATGAAGCCTTTCCAAGTGTCCACAGAGCTTTCAATTGCTCTCTAGAGAATGGTACTCCACTGCTGCAGGAGACACAGGTCTTGAGTTCCTTATGCTTGATTTTCCTATTTTAAGGAGACAGGCTCGCTGTCTCTTTACAAACATTGATGCTTCTGTTGCACACCATCAAACAGGGCCACAGCATTGCTACAAAGCCTCCCAGGAAGCTGAGCGTGGTGGCATGTGCTTTTACTCCCAGCATTGGGGAGGCAGAGTCAGGCAGATGTCTGTGAGATCAAGGCCAGCCTGGTCTACAAATCAAGTCTAGGGCAGCCAGGGCTATATAGAGAAACCCCATCTTGAAAAACAAACAAAGAAAACAAAAAAACAGACAAACAAACAAACCAAAACCAAAACCAAAACCAACACAAAACAAAACTTGAGAACACCAAATTTGTCTGTCCTCTTCATCTACAGGTCTGTAGGTGACCTTGGCCAAAACCCCTGAGAAGAGCGGTGTGTGCCGTAACCAGCTCCTCCTGTGGGGACAGGGAGGGGCTGGTCTCAGTTTGGTTCTCCTGACTCTGGACAGGTTGTTGTGCTATCACTTATGCCTTGTTTTCTGGGTGAGCTGAGTGGCACCCTCCCTGCAGAGATGTACCCACAGTGAAGCCGTAAGGATAATCTTATTCAGACAAAGGGTTCCTTCAGACAGAAGTTAAGAATCTCACAATGACATAATTCTGCACTATCTCAGTTCTCCCTAAATCCAATGGTAGGTGTTCTTACAAGAGGCAGAAGAGAGAGGGTGTCGAAGAAAGCTGTGTAGACAGAGAGATGGAGATGGCAGTGATACAGCCCCAGCCCAGGGATGCCCGGAGCCACAGTACTGAAAGAGCAACAAAGCATCCTGCCCTCGCCCCTTGGGAGTATGACCCTGCTGACAACTGTGACGTGGGCATTCTCCTCTCCAGAGCTCACACATGCAGACACACAGACACACACAGACAGACATACAGACACACATACCACACACAAATATACACACAGACATACTACACACACGGGCACACTCTACACATGTAGACATACAGACACAAGCACACATACAAGCACACACACACACACAGACACAGTCTATATATGTAGACATACGGATATAGGTGTGCGCGCGCGCGCGCGCGCGCACACACACACACACACACACAGAGAGAGACAGAGAGAGAGAGACAGAGACAGAGAGACAGAGACAGAGAGAGACAGAGACAGAGAGAGAGAGAGAGAGACACACACAGAGAGAGAGAGAGAGAGAGAGAGAGAGACAGAGACAGAGAGAGACAGAGAGAGAGACAGAAAGAGACAGAGACAGAGACAGAGAGAGAGACAGAGGAGACAGGGACTGAGACATCTGTCAGTAAAAGTAGCAACACAGGAAGAAATAGTGGGAAAGAGAAATATCACACTGCTCATGTGCACAGAGAAGCCATGTGTTCCCTCCTTGAGAGGGAAACCACTGGAACTAATGTGCCCCCACAGCTCTTTCTCTGACTCACTAAAGGCTTGGAGAGTGGCTGGTGGCTTCATTCAGCTGCTTGGAGTGTTCCCCCATTTGTATTCCCTCCACACGCATCTCCCCATCACAGAGGGACTCGCAGAGCAAGGCTTGACATTTTCCAGTTCTGTGCCCAGAATCAACAAGCCTCACCAGGAAGAGAGGACAAATCCCCAAGGCTGCAGAGCAGGATTCCTCTGGCTGCCTGGCTGTGGATTCCCCTTCCCTCCCTGAAACTAGTGCTAGTATCTCAAGACTCCAATGTTGACAAAAGAATGGTCCCAGAGCGGAGTGGTAAATACAGACATCCCTTCACACGCGCAGCTTCTGCGTCCTCAGACTCAACCAGCCACAAATCAAAAAGAGTTTAAAAATTCATCTGAGCTGAACGTATCCAGGCCTTTTCTTTGTTATCAGTCCCTAAACCAGACAGTATAACAATGGTTCATATAGCATTTATGTTGTACTAGACACTACCGTAATCCAGAGATTAATTAAAATATGTCTGAGTAGGAGGAATGCTGTGAGTTAGTTAGTCTGCCTGTTCTGTATAGCAAGTCTCTGCCTCAAAACCTAATAAATGAACCCCCTTCCCACCCTGCGAAACCAAACAGATCAAAAACAACAAATAAAAACAAAGTCTAGCTGGGCATGGGGGCGCACAACTTTAATCCCAGCACTTGGAAGGCAGAGGCTGGCAGATCTCTGTGAGTTCAAGGCTAGCCTCTACAAAGAGAGTTCCAGAACATCTAGAGCTCAGAGCTATTACACAGAGAAACTCTGTGGGGCGAGGAGTCTACAGGAGGCTGTATAGAGATCCCCAGTGAATCATGTGTTTTATGTAAGGGACTTAGAATTTTGGTATCGTTGGGGTCCTGAAATCAGTCAGTTCCTTGTGGGTACCCAGCATGTCTGAACTGACTCAGCTTTAGTGACTTTAGGTGATTCCAGCTCAGCCTGTCCCTTTTGTTCATGACGGCAAATCTTAAAAATGGTATGATGCATGTTAGGGCACAATTTGGTGTTTGCTTGCTGGCCATTTGTTGTTGTTGTTGTTTGGTTTTTATGGCTTGCTTGCGACCCACATGACTTCACAAGGACCTCTTATCGATGGATAGGTTCCATTTTGCACATCAGGGAAAGCTGCTCCAATGCAGCTGAGGCAACCTGTGTGCTCCACGAGCTGGGCATGGGGCAGGGAAGCTCAGAGCCAGCCGCTCCCATCACTACGTTTCTTCCTCCACCTTTCCTCCTCTGTCTAGTGCCACATATTGTCCATTTTAGGTCTTCAGAAGCAGTCACATCTAAGTGTACGAAGTCTATTCTAAACTAATAAAGCCATGTGACTTATGTTCTCAGAAAGCTATAGGCAGGACCAGGCACCCAGAAACCCAGGAGTGACCTCATTCTTAAAGATGCTCTTGGTAGGTCCTCTTGCCTAGCTTTAGGCATGACTTTTTTTTTTTCCTGATGAAAGAGAGAAACACACAACACTCCAGAGTACCAGAACTCCTGCTTGGGCTTTTGTCTCTAGTCCCTTTCACTCTGTGCGGCTACCCTGCAGGCAGTGCCAGCCATGGGCCACACACTTGCTTTGGGGCTCCTCAATCCATTGTTTCTGTGACTTCATCAATGAGTTAATACATTGGTAAAGTTAGAGCATGCTTGGTCCAATCATCTCTCAGAAGCCCGTCAGCTGGACACCACTCCTTGAAATCAGGAGCCTTTGGAAGACATTTTGATTCAAAGCATCCTGAGTCAGGGGGTTTAATTTGATCAGATTCTCACTTCTAGGCAGATGGCTACTCCTTTGTGATTTCCAGCAGAAGACCATCGCTGCATCCCACCTAAAAGGGACGTCACAAGGGAGGGAGTGTGGGAAGAGCCAAGGGCTTGGAGCAGAGCAAGAAACACCAGGCCCCTTTGGCAGGGGAAGGAATGCGTGTCCCCCCTGGGAACAATTGGTGACATTTGAGCAGAGTGTAGCATGCAGATGGGGCACTAGGGGGAAAGATGGTGTGGCAAGAGGGACGATTAAAGAACCGATCCAGTAACCAGCTGCCCAGATCTGTTGGTCCTGCCAAAGAGTCTGAGGATTATTCTTAAGGCATTGGTAATGATGACAAGATTTAAGGCAGGCAATTAACAGCATCAGCGCAATGTTTTAGAACAAGGGCTCTGGCTGCCTCCTAGAGCAAAAATGTAATGGGTTCAGACATGCTCAAAGTGGGGACATTAGGCAGGAGGCAGTGGCTGAAGTCCAGGGAGAATAGATGAGCTTGGACTGAGGCAGTGACAAGAGTGGGAGGCCTTGGAGAGGTGGGGGATGAGACAGGCAAGGGCCTCTGTGGAGGCATAAAGTGGAAGAGAGGAGAGACTGGCTTGAATCAATGGGCGGTGGCAGTGCCTGGCTTGCGGGGCACAAGAGGGACACAGCCCTCCCCTCTGTCATGAAAGGTTTGGATTCCCCTGTCCTTGGATAGGCACAACTGCCTGGCCTTGGTTTCTCTAGGGAACACTTGCTTGTGAGTTCTCAAGACTGGTGGTCCCTTCCTTCTTAGAGTCCAGTGGATACATCCACTCTGGGGTCCAAACATCACAGTATCCCAGGGTGACTTCATATCGTGTCGTGTTCCATGGGCAAAGCAGCTCCTATAAGCTATGGCTTCCTTGTATTTTGGAACATAAAGTAAAATTTCAATGTTTCCACCTTGATCTTGCTCTTATTTGATGCACTGTCTGAGGATATTGACCTCAACAAATGTCTCATTGTATTGGACCAACATAGGTCTTGCTTAGTTTACTTTCTTTCTTCTTTGTCCTCTTTGCCTGTTTAGAACACTCAAAGTTTAATGATCTAACAGACCAAAGAAAACACTGCAAATGACAGAGCTGGCGAAATAGCAATCCTGTTATCCCTTTCTGGCACGGTGGGAAAGTGCATTTCCCAAATCCCACTATGATTAGCCTGAAGCCATGTGCCTGGGTTGGGCCAATGTTACACTGCTAGAAAAGATGGCCAGTGGCTTCCTGGCCTGGCATGAAGCCCTGTGCTCAATAGTTCATGCTCGCTCTCCTCCTGTGGTCACATTGAAGGCTATGTGTGTGAAATGGTGGCAATCCAAAATGGAAGCTATTTAAATTCCTGAGTGACCTCCTGGAAGAGAGCCACTAATCTACTTTGGCTGTGACTTGAGCAAGTAGCAAGCCTAGAGTGTGTCAGGCCGATGGAACTGAGGGTTATTCATGTACAGCTTGTTACCCCAGCAAAGGCACACGGTTAGCAGTAACTCAAGGGTTTTCTTTAGGATCAGTCAAACCCCTTTGCTATTGGCTGCCTGTGCTGGTACTCACTGGCTGGAGTCTGGCTTCATCATGAGAAGACAGACAGCATACTGAGTACAATGGCAAGCTCATTGGCCTCTCCTCACAGAGTTTGGAAACAGACTATAGATATTTGGCTGGCTATATGTATATACACACACACTCTTATGGATAAGCCTTGAAGCATTTGCTGAGAAGTACATCCTTTGGGGGGAAAGTCATTTTTCTAAATCATAGTCAAGAAAAGCAAAGCAGACTTGGGTATGGTGGCACATGCTCTAGGGGGGCTGAGGCAGGAGGATTGCCATATGTTTGAGGCTAGTGTGGGCTACACAATGAGATATTGTCTCAAGAAATTAGAAGAGAGGAGGAGGAAGTATGAGAGAGAGAGAGAGAAAGAGAGAGAGAGAGAGAGAGAGAGAGAGAGAGAGAGAGAGAGAAGAAAATAAACAGAAAGAGAGAGAAAGAAAGGTCATATGAAGACAGAATTCTTCCGGCTTCCAAACAGGATTGTTTTACTGAATTATAATATAATGACGATGAACATGTCCCCAGGCTGCCCCCACTCCCACCTCCATGCTTGTCTTTGAGGAGAGCACCTTTTGTTATATGTCAAGTGTCCATTGCCATCTCCAAGGGGACAATTGAGTACTTTGCATCTCCAGGTCAGGGACCACTGTGTAGGCGGTGGACACTCGAACCTCAAGATGCCTTTGAGCAGAGAACGAGTTCTGGAGAAAGCCAAGGCACTGTGCCTGCAAACAAGAGCAGAAGGGGAGGCTGCCCCTGGTGTCCTCCCTGGAGGCTTTTGTTCTGCAGAGGGGCAGAGTGAAGGGAGGGGAGCCGGTGTCTAGGAAGAACCACCACAGCCACAGAACGGGGGAAAAAAGGTGTGTGTGTGGGGGGGTGGAGAACAGGACTCATTTTTAAAATGCCACTCAATTATCCAAACCTACTATGGCAGCTTGTGAGAAACAGTTCTGAGAGACCTAGAGATGGAAGTGATTGACAGGAAGAGGGGGACGGTGGCTAGGCAGACTGGGACAGAACCAGGAAGAGGAAAAGGCAATGGCGACAGAAGTGTTCTCTTTGCCACCACACCACATAAACCCATAAAAGCTGTGCCTGATGTTATTTATGTTTTGTTTTTAACTGTGTGTGGTGGGTCCACTCACCTACATGAGAATGAATGGAGGCCTGAGGTTGACATTGGTTTGTCTTCCTCAAGTGTATCTCCACCTTCCTTTTTGAGACAGGGTCTCACAGAACCTGAAGCTAAACTGGCTGGTGCCAGTGAGGCCCCAAACTCTCTTTGACCTCTGAACTGGTATCATAGGTATGCACTACTGGCTTTTACATGGGTTTGAGGGGTACAGACTCAGGACCCCAGGCTTGCTCACTGAGCTATCTCTCCAACCCTGAATGTATCTCCTGTTTCAACCTGAGAAAATGTTATCAAAATCCTTCTAAATGTTTCTTTTATTTATTTATTTATTTATTTATTTATTTGTATTTATTTTGCCACCATGTTTACTTTATTGAGTTCGCTGTGGACAGATGTGTGAGGGTAACGTTTGCAAATGCATAGGGCCAAGGCCTCAGCCTAGGGGATAGGGCCACATGTAGACAGTGGAGCAGAAGGCAGGATCAGAATCCAGAATATGGTACCCTTTGTGAAAAGGCTTGAAAGTCTGCCACAGAGGTGGTGGGGACAATAACAATGTAGATAATGACCATAATGACACTGAAGATCAGGGAGCTCATGTTCAGGTACTTGGCAGTGGAGATGTAGGCCTAGGCTCCAGTCACATCACCCACCATCTTCCTGTCCCTGGACTTCACAGATAGGCACAGGCAATGAAACCCAGGTAGAAGCAGTTCAAGAGTGCGTTGAAGAGGGACCAGACCACATGGTCGGGCACAGAGACCTCTCTGGGCATGTTGATCATGGTGGTTCTCATGATAGTTGAGTTGTGGGGCTCCCCTAGTTCAGTCACCCCATATTCCTCTTTGAATATCTCATAGCTTAGAGGAAGTTCTGGCATTGGGGGTCAAGAAGGCTTGGGAGTTGTGGTTCACGGTAAAGACTCTGGAATTATCGTACTGTCTGAAGGATGGCTGCTGTAGGCTGCTGCTACCTTGGCTCTGTAGGCCCCCTTCGATTTATTTATCATTTTATTGTAGTTTTGTTGTTGTTGTTGTTGTTGTTGTTTGAGACAGGGTTTCTCTGTGTAGCCTTGGCTGTCCTGGACTCACTTTGTAGACCAGGCTGGACTTGAACTCAGAGACCTGCCTACCTCTGCCTCCCGAGTCCTGGGATTGCAGGCATGTGCCACCAGGCCCTGAGAAATGTTCCACTTTCTACCTCAGATCTGGAAACCGGAGATCCTAGGAAAGTTTGTTTTCTTGTTTTCTAATTGAAATTTCAGGGTAACCACAGCTGGCCAATGGGTCTCCCTATGCTGTGATCTGTAGTGAGCTGTGGCATGCCTTTCTTCTAACTGTAAGGCTATGTTCTCTTTGTGTGGGTTTAAACTTTTCATCCTACCATGAAGCATTTGCTTATTGTTCCTGAAGCTTCCCTACACATCTGGGTTAAACGTATGTAGTAGAAAGTCAGACACTACCTAGATATAGGTTTGCATCAGTATAACAAAACACCCGAGGCTGGCAACTTTATAGACACATATGGTTTATTTAGGTTACTTACAATTGTGAAAGTCTAAGGACCCACATCTTGTGATGGATGGCCTTCTTGGTGTGTCAAAGTCCCAAATCATGCAGATATCACACAGTGAGAGGCAGGGAACATGCACACATGTGTCTTCTGGTCTTCCCTCTCTAAGAAAGCCACCAGGATTCAGAGATGGGACCTCCACACGATGAGTTTAATCCTAACCATGCCAAATCTCATCTCTATACACTGCATCAAGTTCACACCTTCTTAATTCCTCACTATAGGAATCATATTTGAGCTCCTGAACCCTGGTGGACACACTCTAGCCACCTGCAGGTCATAGCATATGTTTGGTAGATCCAAGCCCTACTGTTTAGATTATTGAGGGACCTACATCCTAAACTCAGTCCTAGTAAAAAGTATTTTAAAAAGCAGGTACATATGGTTGTACCTTATGTGTAGCCATTCTTTCATCTCGGCTACAGGAAGCTGGATCACATGCTATCCCACACAGCCAGAGAACCCTGGGTAGAGTCTCTACCAACCTCAGTTGTAATGTGCTCTGTATACTACGCATTGCGTGAAAATAATGTGCCCCTGAAATATATGAATAAACAAGGGCCCATACAGACATATAAAGCATATTATCTATAAAACTGAATTCTTGAGTTGATTCTTCATGAAAAGGAATCTTGCAGATCCATTTCCTCTACTATCTCTTTAAAAATAGTATCCATAAATTTTCACCTTGATGCCCTGCCATTTCTGTGGCCTGCATTAAGGGCACAGAGTCAGGATGAAATAGGAAGGCAAAAGATAAAAAATAAATTCACTCCACAGCTGGACCATGTGTCTTCTGAGGGACTCATTCTCATCAAAGAAAATTCCCCTGGAGCCCCCCCCCCCCTAAAGTCCACTGAGCTGATTGTCACTGCCAACTCTGTCTGCAGCTGTTGACTCCTGACCTGTACGGAGATCGTTAATCCTGCAAGCTCTCTCACTCCGAGGCTTTTCTCTTTGCTGAGAGTTTAAGGCAGATTGTGCTTGTTTCCACTGACCTTTGAGAGGTTTGTTGTGTGTCCCCGTTTAAGCAGGTCACGTAGAAACCAATTATTGGAGTGTGTCTGGGCTCACCGGCCCGAGTGGTCAAGGTGGACATCTTGATTCTGTCGTCTTCCCCCGTGTTGAAATCGATGAGGCCTCTGCCAACAGAAGCAGTTAGGATGTCGCATCTGAAGAGATGTGAAGGGACTTTTCTGATGAACAGTTCTTCTCCAGGGCCTGTGAGGAAGTTTAGCTGCCTCCTGAGGTACAAAGATAAGGAGCCAGAGGCCTCAGGCCAGCTGCCAGGAGTGACTGAGAATCCCGCTTCATAAGACCCAGTGGCTATGGTAGATCTCACTGGAGTTGGCCCTTATAATGGGCAGGTCTCTTTACTATGGAGAGAGAAAGAATTGTGTCCACACAATCAGAATAATGACGAGCAATAGAATTATCTAGTGAAGGCAGGTGTTTGGGGAGATAGCCACTCTTGACAAATGAAAGGACAGGACGGGTATGGGAAACCCAACAACATGGCTTAGGCATAATAAGATCCCCTTCTCAGTGGCTGCTGAGTTGTTTGTTTCCTGAACTGTTTATCTACCCAGATGTCATCCACCAGGCATCCTTCCTGGGAGCCCCTATTCTAAGGCCGTCAATACGTCACTAATCCTCATACCTTACTGCAGTTTTGAATTCATGCTTGCCCGTTAACCCCTATGTTCATGACAGCTTGCCGCAACTCGTTCTCTGATTTCCATCGTTCCTTTTAAAAATCATATTCATTATTATTTTTTGTGTATGTGTTTGTGTATAGAGGCTCCCCTGGACCCCCTCCCCGCCCCCCATGGTCAGAAGACAACTGATGGGAGTCTGTTCTCTCATTCCACCATGAGGTTTTCTGGGATTGAGCTCAGCTCCTTAGGCTTGGCAGTGAGTGCCTTGACCCACTGAGCCATCTCACCAGCCCTAGCATCCTTTCTTCTTTAGGCTTTGCCTGGAGATACTGTGCGCTCTCTAGTGATGAGGTTGGGAGGATGATCCTGGTGGTGTCCCGACTGGACCTTCAGGCCATCATTCTGGTTGTCGCTGCTTCCAGACTACTTTTTTCCCCTTCCAGTGTTGATTTCCCCAGATTTGATCCGTCTCCTTGAGACGGACTGGAGGCCTAACTGATGAAGTGATTATTCACAGACCATTTGTGACTACAAGAGTTCAACAGTTTTATGAGCTCAATGATGTCCGTGTTTATGTTTGCTCTCTGCAGTCAAATGCTTTACCCCTGATCTATATGCACCCTCGCTCTCTGGTTAATTTCTCTATACATTTAAAAACCACAGTTGATCCTCATAAACGTACTAGGACACATAAGCAGGGTCTGTGCTTAGGAGTCTCCCTGCTTTCATTGCGATGGGGTTTCTACCCAAGCAGGGGGCACTGAGGCAAGGAAAGAGTTTCCTCCTAATTTTTGAGCAGTGAGGAGATGCAGAAAAACTTGATTTTCCACCAGAATCTAATTCACACCAGTGCCTATGATGCTAAGCCAAGCTCAATGCCCCAGGTTCATTTTCTGTGAAGTTTGCTTTCACTCTAGGAAAACCCAAAGACTCCATGACACTGGTAACGGAGATGGCATCAATGACAGGGGTGTGACCAAACAGTGCAGTGGCATCTTAAGGAACAGAAAGGTTGCCTCCTTCACATCCCTCTCTGAGAGAAGGATTGTTTTGCTCTATTTGCGCTGTCCATTCATTTGTATCAAACGAGGACAGTAATGGGTGTGGAAGCCCTTGGTAGAGCACAGAGTGGATGCTACTGCTGTAAGCAATGGCTGCTTTCCTTTCATAAGGTGAGCCATAGCTTGTTAAAGTGTCTTTTGGCTAGGAAGTTGGAAAGGGTTCTGTGTGCACCCTGGACAACAGACTCTGCACCATTTAATCAATGAATCTGTTTTTAAGGAAGGAAGGTTGGCCAGCCAGTGAGGGTGGCTCTTACTGCTCAGAGGGGGTAACAATGAGCGATCCTCAGAGATCTTCCTGGTGTCTTCCTGAGGGACCCTACCTTAAGATCTGGAGAATTCCTTGGGGACAGAAGAGGCTCCTATCTACTAAAATAGCCTTCTAAAGTGTATATAGATCAAAGAATACAGTGGGGCACTGTGGAAGCCAGGCCAGTTGTCTGCCCCATAAATACATGCTCCTAATTGACACCGTGCCTATGCATCATAGGGGCCTTTGATATTTTCCTGACCAATTGGAGAAATAGCAAGTCAAACATCAATCATAAACAGATACTTTCTGCTTAGAAAGAAAAAGAATTAAAAAAAAAACACCGTGTGGTTATACAGAACGCCAGTGTTTTGTGATGTTTGGTTGGTAACAGGTGTCCAGTGTGAACGAACAGATGCTTCTAAAAAAAGAAAAAATGAAAATATAAAAAATGAAAACAAGTCAAGTAGCATGGCTCACATCTGCAATCCCAGTACTCAGAAAGGCTGAGGCAGGGGGATTGGTATGAGTTTGAAGCAAGGTGAGGCTATGTTTTGAGTTTGAGGCTAGCCTATGCTTACATAAGTATATATCATGGCCTTCCATAGGACCCATCTCTCAAAAGCAGACTAGTCTTCTCTGATGGTAGAATTTTACCTCCCATTTGATACTGGCACAGGACCAAGTAACTAGTTGGTGGTTTCAATTGGTTTGAGCTATTTCCATGCTCCTGAAAGACCAACTTAGTTAGCGACGCATTTGCACTCAATAAGTAGAGATGTCTATAGCAAATCTAGTGGGAGTGTCTTATTCATATCATTTCTGAAGCTGGTGATGAAAGCCAGTGAGGCTAGAGGGCTGACTCAGGTTCTTTCCCCCCCATCCCCAACCCCGTTCGTTCTCTTGCTCTGTGTGCTTGTGGTGTGTCTCTGGTGTGTGTGTATGTGTGAGAGAGGGGGCGTGGTGGGACTGGCCAGCAAGCTCCAGGGACCCTCCTGTCTCTGCCTGCTAGAGTAGGTGTTATAAGCTTATGCCACCACACCCAGCTCCCCCACTCCCCCCCCCCCCCCCCCCGCCCAAACAAAACAAAACAAAAAACTGATTACACTGTGTAGCTATGGCTGTTCTAGAACTCACTGTGTAGACCAGGCTGGCCTTGAACCCACAAAGAGCCACCTGCCAAATGCACCCCTGCCAGTTCTGGAGATCTAACTCAGGCCTTCAAGCTTGCATGGCAAGTGTTTTACAGGTTGAGCTATCTTCCCTGGCCCACAGTTTTTTTCTTGAGTTCACTCCCTGAGTCTCTATCATATTAAACTAGGCATAAATGCCCACACTGTAAACTAGGATGTGGTGAGGGGAGCTTACATAATGAAACGTGCAGACACTAGGACCCAGCACAGAATGCTAAGTAGCAATGGAAAGAGGCCACTGCTCTGAGCTAAGCTCACTCCCTAGGCCTCCTGCAAACCAGGCTATAGATTAAAATGGAGTCACTCATGCCCAAGGCCCTTGTCGTCAAGTGGAAACTAAGCTGTTTATCTGACCTCTCAAGAAACCAGGAGAAACGAGAGATAAGAGCCAAACGCCCCAAACAGGTCAGTTTCAACCTGAATGCTAATGAAGTTTCATTGGTTTTAATTTTAATCCATATACAAAGAAGTGGCCTGAAGTAACCCATTATCCAGCCTCTTTGTTCTTGTTGTTCTGTCCCCTTGTCCCCACCTCATAAGGGAGAGAGACTGAAATGATCTGCTTTTGTCCCTCATTCTGTATTTCTGTCTTTATTTCATGCTTTTTTTTTTTTTTTTTTTTTTTTGATTCTGAAGTTAAACCCAGAGCCAGTTAAGATGCTTAAATTCCGTTGTAAAGTTGTCCTGGGACAATAGAAAGTATTCAAATACTTGACGTCATTGTGTGGATGTTGGATGTGTGGGTTTTGTTGTTGTTGATATTTTTGTTTTTTATGGTCAGCATCTGCAGTTCGGTGAAGCCCTGGCAAAAAAAACTCTGAGAGACGGATGGTGGTGCCAGCCATTGAAGGGTTCACCCAGTTTGCCACAGGAAAAGGGCAGGCTAGTTAAGATGCCTACCAAATGTCTACCTCACCTTCCTGACAGAGAGAAAATAGGTCCTAAGACTTTTACCATGTGAGCCGGATGTGAGGGATGGCCACACCTGTCTGCAGGACCGAGTTCTCTTTTGTTCTCCCAGTTTGACCAGTGCCTTGTCAATGTCTGTCACAGCAAATGCAGCAAGGTGTCTGCTCCAAATTTCACGGTATTCTAATTATAGGGTTTGCCATAGTTCAGCCCCAGGTGTTAAAAATTTGGGCCTTTTTTTAGCTGGGAGAGGTGTCGCATGCATGTAATGCCAGCACTTAGGGAGGCAGAGGCAGGCCCTGTGAATTGGGGGCCAGCCTGGTCTACAAAGTGAATCCAGGACAACCAAGGCTACACAGAGAGACTGTCTTGAAAAACTTTAAAAAAAAAAAAAAGCCCTTTTATCACAGGTTTTGTACACCAAAAACAATTAAAGAGACAGGGCCTAGTAGGGGATTTTAGCTCTGCCCCTGGACGCAGGTATCTGTGTTCTGACTTTCTCTGCCCATCTCTTTTGTTCCCAGTGTGTGTTCCCTATGCATCCCATTATCCCGTTTCATTGCTAACCCAAAGGACAGCAGGGCTGCCCTTCACTGTAGATTAGCCTTGGAACTACTGGTCCAAAGCGAACCATCCCTCTGTTTAAACTGCTTTTCCTAAGGCAGTGGTTCTCAACCTGTGAGTCAGGACACCTTTGGGGGTCAAATGACCCTTCCACAGGGGTCACCTAAGACGGGTTGATAAGCACAGATGTTTACATTCGATTTGTAACAGTAGCAAAATGGCTGTTATGAAGTAGCCACAAAAATAATTTTATGGCATCATGTCACTACGGCATCAGGAACTGTAATAAAGGGTCACAGCATGTGGAAGGTTAAGAACCATCATCCTAGGGTGTGTATTACAGTAATAAAAAATGACTAGCAGAGGCTCAGTGTTGGAGATTGGGGGTGGTACACAACACACACACACACACACACACACACACACACACACACACACACACTTTTCCCTATCCTTGAAAAATTAGCTTTTTCAACCACTGCTGTGATAGAACCCACAGCACACCAAAAACAACTGAAGACTTCCTGTGTCAAATTGCCAGGAGGTTCAGCAAGATGGGTCAGGCAGGCAAACACTCAAAACTAACCCTCTTCAGGCTACAAGAAGCAACTTAATGCCAATTTCTGTAGGGGAATAATTTTATTCAACCTCATAGATAAGTCCTGATACAACTGTTTCGGGTTTGTTTCAATCCTTTTCCTCTATTAAACTTGATCCCTAAGGCTCAACACTGGATCCTTTTCTCAGGTTGTACTCTTCCAGGGCTCTTGTGGCATAATGTGACCTTGGTAATAAAAGGCTACTTAGCCGTGTGTGGAGGAGCCAGTGGCTCACTCACCTGACAATGACCCGGCTGTTTTCACCATTGCTCCCCTGAGATGGCTATGCTTAAACTTTGCATCTCTGAACAGTATCTTGCTCTCAGCTGCCCTCTAGTGGTCAGAACACAGATATTTCCCCCAATAGCGCTTTCCTAAAGAACAAAATAATGACCCACATTCATAAGTAATCTCTGGGTAATGCTGGCCTAGGTCTATTAGCCTAGGTAGACATTATACTAGAAAACTTTATTCCATAGTGCTCTGTTTTGAAGACATGTTTGCTTTACCCTCCTTTTGATTATATTTATTTATTTGGTATCCATGTGTGTTTGGTATGCACATGCCATGTTGCAGGTAGGGAGGTCACAGAACAAATTAGTTATTTTCCCCCTTCCACTCTGTGAATCCTGGAAATCAAGCCCAGGTCACCAGGTTTGGCAGCAAGCAAGTGCTTTTATCTGTTGACACATCTCACTAGTCCACAAACTTTTTTAAAAGTTCTTTTTGTTTTTGTTTTGTTTTTGGAACAGGGTCTCACATATATAGTAGTAGATAGCCTGGGATACACTATGTAGACCAAGATCACCTTGAAGTCATGGCTGTCCTCCTGCCTCTGTCTCCTGAGTGCCGAGATTACAGGACACACACCCACATGTCAAGCAAGATGGCTTCTCGTTATTCCTTACCTCCTCACCCTGCCCCGTTCCTCTCTAACACTCACCCGTTCTGGCTGCGGTTGCCCTTATCTGTAATCCTGACTACAAGGTGCTATAGTTTGAATCATGGATGTCCTCTAAAGGCTCATGTGTCCAAGGCTTCCTCACCAGCCTACAGTGCTAATAGGAGATATTGGGTCTCTTAGGACCCTAGACCCTAGGAAGGGAGGGAGTCAAGCTATCAATGCTGTACTGCTGATAACATATTGGCACTCTGTCCCCTTTCCTCCTCTCTGATTCCCAGCTGTCATGGGGTGAGCAGCTCACACTCCACACCTTTTGCCACAGGCCCCAAAGCAATGGAGCCAATTAAACATGGACTTTTGAAATGTCTGAAACTATGAGTCAAAATACACCTTCCTTCCCTGGAGTTGATGGTCTCAGGGTGCTTTGTCACCATGCTGGAACACTAACACCGAAGGTCAGCTTCTCTAGACCCTGGATGTCTGTTCCCTGCAGTGCTGAGGGGGAGCAGAAGACTGAGAAGCACACAGTCGGTGATGTGCGAATGCTATTTGAATGACGCTTGAATACCAAACCTAACTAAAACTTGGGTACTGTCCATGAGATTAGAAAGTAGTCTAGCCTTTTAGGGGTTAATGGTCTAGAATAATTGGACTTCGTGACTATCGCTTGTAGAAGAGGCTGTAGACATTTGCAATTTATAATTGCGGTGGGACCACACCAGGCATCCATACTTATCATCAGTATTTGAGGGTCTGTCTATGGAAGGAAGACTGTATCTATTCAGTTTTCATCCAAAGAATATACTAATTGGGATGGAAGATACAGGGCAGGAATTTTGGCCTGACAAGAATCAAGAATTCCAGACTCATTTGAAGTAGTTTTGAACACTACCAGAACTCTCTCTCTCTCTTTCTCTCTCTCTCTCTCTCTCTCTCTCTCTCTCTCTCTCTCTCTCTCTTTCTCTCTTTCTCTCCTCTCTCCATCTCTCTCTATTCACATCTTGCTGTCAGGAAATGGGGGTCACCACAAACTATCAATTACAATGATCCCTATGATAGCTCATCTTCATTGTCAACTAGGCTGGACTTAGAATCACCCAGGAAATAAACTATTGGTGTATCCGTAAGGATGTTTCCATAGAAGTGTGACTGAGAGGGAAAGACCACCTGGAATGTCAATATTGCCACCCCATGGGCCAAGGTCCCAGGCTAAGCAAAAGCTGGAAAGCAAGCTGAGCATCAACATTCCTGTCCCCGTGCTTCCTGACTGTGGACCCAATATGAGCAGACACTTCATGATCCTGTCATTATTCTGCCGTTCCATCATGATGGACTGTATGCATTCAAACCATGAGCCAAGATAAAGTCTTTCCTAGGTTAAACCATGTCCGGTTAGAGATTCACTCATATAAATGAGAAAGTAGAGAATACACCACAGACTTGGATGCTTTGAGAATCTTATCCTCCGGAGACTCTTCCCAGAGGTCCTGAATCAGAATCCTGGGGGGATAGCCCAGGGACCCCTATTTTATAACAAGCTCCTGGAGGTCCAGAGGTAGCCCAGCTGTGAACAGGTCCCTGCCTGGGGTTCAGAGCAGTACTGGGCTGATTGATGAGAACCTTCTGCACACAGGGCCCCATGGTTCCAGATGATCATAGAAGGTCCTCTCCTGATAAAGACAATAGTAGTTGGCGTCGTCTTTGCTGAATCTATTACCAAACTAGAAAACCAAATGAGGGTCAGGTTGGTAGTCAGTCAGGTGTAAGAAAATATGGAGGAAAATGCCATACTTTCCCATCTCTCCAAGGGCAGATAGATGGTTTAGTCTTCAAATTGCCATGTGCAAATAACTAACCTCAGAAAGTCGTGTGCTGTGGTTGGCCTAGTGTGCTGTAGCTGGCCTGGCATGATGCTCTCTGTATATCTCATTCCCAGTGTTCAAGGTCTTAAGCAGAAGCCCACATAACCACTGGCTTCTATAAGGAGGACTAGCAATCGAAAACTGCAGGTATTGAGCCCTGTTGGGCAAATAGAAAGTTTTATGGTCATTCTGTTTCATCCCACGCCACCCTAATACTTTATGTTCCAGGCTTTTCTGTACACTGTTGTATACTATTTTCATGAGTTTGTTTATTTCATTTGAACTATATAGTCATGGGTGGCCTTGAACTTGTGGTGTTCCACCTGTCCTGGCCTTCATAGTGCTGGGACTATAGGGATGGTCACTACACCCGGGTCCTGAGCACTAGTTTAGGCTTGTGGGCCAGTGGGTGGCAGTTAACATGGGGGAAGGAAAGGAACTAAGATATTTGTTCACCCTTCTCCAAGGCAAACACACACACACACACACACACACACACACACACACACACACACAATACTTGGACAAGAGAGAGTGGAGAATTCTTACTTGATCCATCCTCAGAAAGGCAAATTAAATTGTAATAAGGTTATCCACTGAATGTAGAATCAAGGTGTGAACACACAGGTGGATCCTTTATGGTCCCCACTCTCAAGGTGTGAACACATAGTTGGATCCTTTATGGCCCCCACTCTCAAAGTGTGAACACAGAGGTGGATCCTTTATGGCCCCCACTCTCAAAGTGTGAACACAGAGGTGGATCCTTTATGGCCCCCACTCTCAAAGTGTGAACACAGAGGTGGATCCTTTATGGCCTCCACTCTCAAGGTGTGAACACATATTGGATCCTTTATGGCTCCCACTCTCAAGGAGCTTGAGTAGAGATGTGCTGAGGTGGATAATCGCCTTAAACATGACAAGTGTTGCATCAGTGGTTCTCTCAGTGGCAGAGGAATAAACAGAGGGCTGTGTTTCAGCTGCCCCTCCCCCCATTCACCCAGTGGATGTGATGTTCTTGTGGCCCAATGCCTGCTCACGCCTGTCATTAATTTGCATGGGCCAATAGGCACAGTTGTTTTTGCTCATATGTTTATTTTGAACTGGGTGAAGAAGGAAGGGCTTCTCTACCAGTCTTAGGATAATGAGGAAAAAAAAATAACATGGACAGTGTACATGTCACCTTCTGCCCCTCGCCTGAGAGCCTGAATCCACCAAAGAGGATTGATTAGGTCAGGAGGTGACATAAGCTCTCTAAAGTCCATAGAGTGCTATTTGATGTCTAGGGTGATGTGTGAAAGAAGAGCCCCTCCCTGCACACCCCACCCCCAGGTTCCATGACACACCAAATAGCCCGGGGAAGCAGGAGGAAGGAGGGAGGGGCCAGCTCTGTCTTATTGTGTTTATATTAATTTCAGTGTTTCTTTTTAAGTACCAGCACGTGTTTGACAGGAGAGAGAGGCCTCTGTTTCCCCTGGTCCTTCTTGTTGTCATTGTATCTGGATGTGGGGTGTGTGGAGAAAGGATGCGGAGAGTGCTGGGCTGCATCCCAATAGTGCAGGACAAGCAGCGGAGCTCAGATATGGACCATGAGACTTGTGGGATAGAGAAAAAGGAAGGGACTCAAAGGCAGGGCTTGAGTTGGTTCTCCTGGGAGCCTTCAAATGCAGAGGTGTGACAGTGACATGCCATCCTAGTCTGTGTGCTGCTATCAGGAAGGGGACGATTCTTTGAAGCAAAGGTGAAAGAAACACATCACTCTAAGCTGCTTCTCAGTATGAAGTATTGGAAAGCGATGGCCTGGGAACCCAGGCTCCACCTTTGACTCACATCCAACGGTGCGCCTGTTCTGGATCAGGGTTCCCGGCTCCCCTATTCTCCGAGGGATCTCGGCCTGCCCTCTCTACTGTGAGGTACTTCCCTTGCATGTAGGCCTTAAGAGATGATCCTCTGTACAGATCGGATGTCCGTCTCCTGCCGGTTTTGTTTCCTGGGTCTGGGGTGGGGAACAGAGTTAAGGATGTAGATGTGAACTCTGATGGCTAGCTGCCTTCCTCACACAAGACTACACACACACACACACACACACACACACACACACACACACACACACACACACACAAATGACAGAAGTAAAGGGACTTTATTGTGGTAAAGCAAAACTGCAGCTCTTTACCTACACAGTCAGCTGGGGGACAGCTCTGCCATCCAATTAGAGCGACATCCCCACGTCTGCTCAGGTACCCTCCTTCCTGCTGTTCAGCACCTGCTCTGGGGAGCCTGGGGACTTCGAAGCCTTGTGCTCAGGATCCTGCCGATCCAAGCTGTAGACCATGCTAATTGCTCTCACCTTAGGATCATCAACCTTTTATCCAGTGTGTGGAGGAATCACAGAGCCGCGTCAACACGCAAGCTGAATGCCAGCTCTCGAAGCTTGCCAAGAATCCGGAGCTCCGCGAAGATTAATTACTGGCACTCTCTCTGTGGTCTCTCCATCGGGCAGACATCTCTGTTGCTCTGGAAAGCTAATATAGATATTTCACAAAGGCCAACCTTTCCTCTGGTTGGAGGCCCTGCCAAGAATGTCTTCGACTGATAGGGGGCACTTCAGTGGGAGAGAGCACGGGGAGCTGCCAGCAAAAAGTAGGGGAGAAACAGGGCAGCACTGTGCCTGGAGAAGACAGCGCGTGGCCTCTGGGCCAGGCTGCTTAGAACACTCCTGTGTGGCCCTCCCACCTGGCGACACAGACAGGCCGAGAAGTGTGCTTGTTAACAGGCATGTGGTTAGCAACTTGAGCCTTATTTCATTGGACTCAAATTGATTTAAAAAAAAAAACACTGTATCAATTCAACAAAGACTTCAGCCCATTGGGAAGTAAAAGTAGGGCAGGCTTTGAATCAGTGAACGCTGACCAATATTCATGATGGCATAGGCGACGTATTTGGGCCTAACTAATTGGATGGGCTTCCTTCCTTTCTTCCTTCCCCTAGGATTTTGCTATGTAGCCAGGCTGACCCTGAACTCACTATGTAGCCCAGGCTGGCCTAGGGCATGCAGTAATATTTCTGATTCAACTTCCCAAATGCTAGGATTAAAGGTCCATCTCTGTTTTGTTTTAACACAGAACAGGCAGCATTGTCCTCCTGAGTTGTTTTAAGAACTTACTTGAAGAAACTGTTGAAAACAGCAGTTAAGTTTCCTAGATAAGCTCACAAGGCTTCCTTTTCCCCCCTTCTCTTCTCCGCTCTTTTCCCTTCCTCTCCTTCTCCCTTTCTCCCCCTTCTTCCTCTCTCTCTCTCTCTCTCTCTCTCTCTCTCTCTCTCTCTCTCTCCTTCTCTCTCTCTCCTTTCTCTCTTCTTCTCTCTCTCTTTCTCTCTCCCCTTCTCTCTCTCTCCTTCTCTCTCTCCTTTTCTCTTTCTCTCTCCTTCTCTCTCTCTTCTTCTCTCTCTCTCTCTCTCTCTCTCTCTCTCTCTCTCTCTCTCTCCTGCTCTCTCTCTCCTCTCTCTCTCTCTCTCCTCCCCCTTTGGTCCTGGCTCAAACTGGCCCAAAGCTGCACCCCAGAGCAAGTTCATTTGCCTACCAGAAACACATCCAGATTCTCTGTTCACCTCTGAACTTCAACAATGGTGGCCCAGCTGGCCTGATCCCACTGGCCTGGCACACATAGTTGAAAATGAATTAAGTGATCACATGTTCTCTGAGCATACATCCTGTCTCAGCCACCAGCCACTGGGTTTCAAGGTGAGGATGCTAAGACACACACATCAGAGGTCCTGCCGCTTAGTTGAATGAGCCAGCTCTTCTGAAATAGTACAGGGTGTCACGACCAGGGCCTGCTCGTGCTGCCGTGGGAGTGTAGACATCTCATGTCTGCAGAGATGCTGCTGGTTAGAAAGAGAAAACTGAAAGACGGGTGAGAAGACGAGTCCCAGGCAATTTGTTCTTTAGCGAATATAATTAATAAAGTGTTAGGTTTAAAAACCTTGTCTGAAAAACAACACAAACATACAAAAGATTTAGACTTCACTGCATCTGTGAAAGGCAAAAACTGTATATATTATCATGCGATGTGTTGAGCATACACTGACCACATAGCCTGTTCTGGCCTGCTCTCCACACCGAGAACAGTGAGTAAATCACGTTCTATAGTGTGCACCTTGCCTCCTTGTAGCAGCTCAGCGATCCTCACTTGGCTGATTTATGACTGTCCTCATTGCTGTGACCAAGAAGTGGCCTGACTGGGGAAAGCTTTGTTTCACCTCACAGCGCAGGGGTGCTTCCCTTGAGGTGGAGATGGCATGGCCCCAGCTCACAGTGCAGGGGTGCTTCCCCTGAGGTGGAGACAGCATGGCCCCAGCTCACAGCGCAGGGGTGCTTCCCTTGAGGTGGAGACAGCATGGCCCCAGCTCACAGCGCAGGGGTGCTTCCCCTGAGGTGGAGACAGCATGGCCCCAGCTCACAGCGCAGGGGTGCTTCCCTTGAGGTGGAGATGGCATGGCCCCAGCTCACAGCGCAGGGGTGCTTCCCTTGAGGTGGAGACGGCATGGCCCCAGCTCACAGCGCAGGGGTGCTTCCCTTGAGGTGGAGACGGCATGGCCCCAGCTCACAGCGCAGGGGTGCTTCCCCTGAGGTGGAGATGGCATGGCCCCAGCTCACAAGGCAGGGGTGCTTCCATCCTGGTGTACAAGGCATGGTAGCAGGGGATGCCTGTTCACAACCCAGGGAGTCAGGAAGCAGAAGAAGAGGGCATCTGGTGCTCAGCTGGCCATTTCTTGTTTCCCTTTGTGTTCAGTTCAAAGGGATGGTACCTTCCTGGATGCCCCACAAAGGTGTGCTGCACTAATGCCTTGGGCTGTCTTTATCTACTCATGATGACAGTCAAGACTAAGGATCGTACTTGGTATGACAATGGAGCTAGCTGGTGAGCTAGCATGACAACTTGTGTGAGTGAACTCAGGTTCCCACGCTGACCGATACCACCAGACAGAGAACACATCCCTTTGGTTCTTCTCAGCATTCCTCTGGTAGCTCAGCTACTTCTGATGGCAACAACACTAACACAACACATGTATGCGTTATCTTGTTCTGTGAGCGAATGTCTGACAAGAAGCAACTTCAGGGAGACAGGGCTCATTTGGGCTCGTCGGCTGAGGCAATAACGGTCTGTGGTGGTGAGGAAAGCATGGCCGCAGGAGCACGAGGCAGCTCATCACCTTGCGTCTGCACTCCGGAAGCAGAGAGTGGACAGGAAGTAGCGCCAGATGAGAAAACATCAAGGTCCATTATAGTGACTGGCTTTCTGCAGGGAGGCTCCTCCATCTACAGATCCCAACCTTCCAGAACAGCCCGTTGTCAGCTGAGCCCAAGCACCCAACACATGAGCCTCTGGAAGGAGTCTGGTGCTTGAGCACAAGTGTTGCACTAGATGTTTCAGAAGGTGAGACTTTGGCAGTGGAAAGAGTACACCCCAGGACGAGGGCTGATAGGGGCGGAAGAGGCCTTTCCGGGGACAAAGGAGCATTTCCCCGTAACCCTAACTAAGTTGGAAGGCGTCCCAATGACTAGCGTAAGCCACCCCTCCCTGGACCATGATAGCCAGTTCTGACTATGGTTGCCGTTATGAAAACTTATAGATTATATTTTCAGGACGCATCACTTTTATTTCAGTGGCTGAACTGGAGGTTCAGTTGGCATGGTTGGCTCACTTTGCTTTCGCTGGAACCCGTGGAAAGCAGGACACTGATAAACGAATGTTCAACAGCCGGCTGTCCAGTAGAAACACGCACATGTGTGTGCACGCACATAAATCTGTTGTCAGTCTAAGCTACATTAACAATGTGCAGCTTTACAAATAACTACAAAGAGCACGGTGCAGCATTCTTTATTGCAAATGCCACAGAACCAAGTGATGCTCAGAGCATGGGTTTGCTGATTTCTGCTGAACTGACTTGACAAAACCAGACTGTATGCAAACGCTTGGTTCTTTCCAACTCAGTAGACTTTGCTCAAGGTATTAACAAATCCATGGGCTTCCAACACAGCATTTGTGGATATTTTCATTTTGGCTGAACTAAATGGGAAAACGTGGCTATTTCATTCATTTCTCTACACAATGAGTTTTGCTACCCCAATAGTCCTGAGAGACTACTCCTCAGTATTTGGTACAGTTCATAACTTGGCAGGCACAGAAATACTTTCAGGTTTTATGATATGCTTTGAAATTTTCTGGCATACTGTTACGTTTAATCAGCCTTGTCAATATTGTCTCCATCATGTTAAGTCGAGAGAACAACAACAAAAAGTGGGTCCATATTTGCCAACCTCTGGGTATACATTTTCCTGCAAGGACTGACTTCATGCTACCCCTAGGCCATCAATGAACACAAGACAGGAAGTGACACAACAGCATGCTGCTATGTGCTGTTTCCACAATGCAAGTACAACAGGAGCAACTGGCCTCAAGCATATAAAGAGCATTGAGATGCCAGAAAGTATATAAAAAGAGAGATTTTGATGACACCTTACCCCTATTTGTAGTAATAATTCGATAGTTTTAAATGGTTTAATGATTTTGGTACTTTAATAATTTTAATATAACTTAATTTTAAAATGTAATAATGGCCATATTTAGTACAAAATTCTGAAAATGTCATAATCAGCCTTCATGAGCTGCTACAGATGGCCCCAACACACCCTCCACCTTGGTGGGAAAAAAAACCCCACTTCTTTGTATGTGCAAGTCTGCGCTCATATCACATCAGCAGGTGCTCAATCCATGCATGCCGAGTGAGTGAGGACATGTGGAGGCCCATCCATCGCTCTCGCCAATGATGCTCTTGTTTTCTCACATGCACTTTGCATAGTGTCAGTGCCTACTTATCCTTTCTGCTGTGGGATCTCCTACCTTCTTCTAAGGGCACAGCTCCAGCTTTCACACTAGGGCCTCCCACTTTGATCATGCCTCCTGTACATTAGAAGAACAACCCACAACAATGTTAATTAAAACTTGGACTTAGGTGAGTTGGGTGGGGAGGTGGGAAGGACCTGGGAGGAGTTGGAGTAAGAGGAAGCATGAACAGAATAATTGTATATTTAAAAAAAAACATTTTCTGTAAAACTTAAACTTACACAAACTTTATAAGTAGTTTGAAGATTGTATAACCCATGTTTTGATCATCTTAAGCCTTCTCCCAGATCCCACCCTTCTTCCCCACCCTGCCAATGTGGTGCTCTCATTCAAGAATATATAAGTAGCACAAATTGGACTTAATGGCTATAACATGCTAATTCAGCACTCAGGAGGCAGAGGCAGGCAGATCTCTTGAGTTCGAGGCCAGCCTGGTCTACAGAGCAAGTCCAGGACAGCTCAGGCTACACAGAGAAACCTTGTCTCAAAACCCCAAGCAACCAAGCAAGCACCCCAACACTGCTAGGTTCCTGAACATGGTGTCCTTTGAGGCGCCAACCTGCTAAGCAGCTGGCAACGAGCTAGACTTCAGGCATTTGTCTCACCAGCTCTCTGTCTATATCGTGAGACAGTCATGATTTTTCTTTTATTTCTTTGATTCTTTGACTTATTTATTATTATTTTTTTTATTCTAGCAATTAGCAGTGGGGCTGCCACACTCTGGCATTTGAGTCACAGATGCCAAACAACTTCTGCCTCTTGTCCACTCCTTTCCACGATGCTGTTTTCATGGTGTGACCTGTCTGTGGGCTCTGGAAGGTGACAAGAGGGAGTGAGCATTTCCTTTTAATGGGTCTTGTTGTTATCTTGAAGAGAATTAGAATTTTTCCCTTTGTCGCGACTGCTCTTGAAATGCAGTGTTGTACAATGGTGGCCAATGACCAGCACAAGCCATTCCCTGAAGACCTGTGCCGTTCTCATGATAAGACAAGCTGAGCCTCGGACTCTTGTTGCTGGATTGTACAGGAGTTTTCTCCCATGTGCATATGCATGCATGCGTGTGGTATCCTTTGAATTGGAATCTTTATTTTAGAAGTAAAATATTGTTAGTGCACATTTCTGTAATCATTTCATTTCACCTCCTTGATGAGCGGTAATATATCTGAAATACGAATTTAAGTTGTGTGCGCCAAAAAGTCCGGGAACGAGTGTGAGTGCTGGGACCCAGCCAGCTGGGCAGCCATAGTAGGATCCTTCTACCTGAACAACCGTTTGCCCCCATGTTACAGTCACATCCTTTTGCTCCTGAGCAGTTAGAAACCAAGAGACACTATATGGCTCTGAGCCCAGCTGCTCTCAAACATAAGAAATAAAGAGGAGGCCTGAGGCACTGATGGGAGGCCTCCTCACTGACACTAGAGAGGAGACAGACAGAGCCATCAGCCCTGGAGGAATGTGTCTCCTTACGTCTAGCCATTCTGGTCTCATGGTAAATTCAGTCCACACCTACCATAGACTCTAGCTCAGTTCTGTCTCCCTTCACAAAGACAGACAGACAGATACACACACACACACACACACACACACACACACACACACACGCACGCACACGCACACACTCACGTACACACGCGCACACACACACGCACGCACACACACACGCGCGCGCACACACACGCACACACGCACACGCAGAACCAACTCTTCACTAGTCTCCCCAGCCCCACTACAGTGACTTTGCTAGAAGGAAAATGCTGCCTCCTCTCACCCTTTGGGAGCTGTGTTCTCTCCCCTCAAGGCCATTGGTCCCCGTTCTTTCCTGTCCCCATATTCTGTTTCCTGTGTCTGGCCCATGGCTTGGTTTAGACTCTCATTATTTCTCACCTGCACTGTGCCAGTGCTCTCCTGTGACAACAATACCCTGCGTCAGCCGCTCCTTCCAGTCACCACCTTCCCTCTCCATCTATCCGTAGCCGTGTACCTCCAAGTGTGGTCCCCAGACCAGTTGCATTGGCGTTGGCGGGGAGCTTGTCAGAAATGGGGATTCATAGCTCCCTTGTTCGCTGGCAGTCAGGGTCTTGCCTGAAGATGGAAAGGCTCATTAGTCTGAATAAAGAAAATTGAATATGATGAATGGGTGACTGGAGAAATAAATTGTATCCAGTCATGCAACGGAAAGCTATTCAGCAAACAACACGAATGGCTCACAAAGCCATTATGCTGAGAAATATAAGCAGGTCTCAAACAGCCAGCTGCATGAGTATGATGTCTGGGAGGGGACAAAAAACCACAGGGACAGATTTCATTGGCTGTTGGGTGCAGAGGAGAGGGGGAGAAGGAGGAAGAGGAAAAAGGATTTGCTGACAATGAATGGGACAACACCAGAGACTCCTGAGTGAGCTGAAGGCATCCTGTGTCTTCCCCATTAGGGCCGCTAATCTCACAGAATTGCACACCCAAAAGGCCAAGTGGGGCACACACACACACACACACACACACACACACACACACACACACACCACAAGGCATAAAACATTGGTTATAAACCAGAACTATAAATCATATTGGTAACAAGCAGGCAACTATAAAGACTTCCTTCAAATACTAATATACCCAGGGAGGCAGACAAGAGCAGACTAGCCTGGAAGATCACTGCTGTGGCTGAAGTGTCAAATGTCCCTGACAGGCTCATGCTGTCCAAACACTTGATCCCCAGCAGGTGGCACTGTTGTGGAAAGCTGTAGAATCTTCTGGAGGTAGAGCTTTGCTGGAGGAAGTGGGTCACTGGGGACAGACCTTGAGGTTTTATAGTTAAGCCCCACTTCTTGTCCTTTTCCTCCTTCCTGACTACATGCAATGTGTCCAGCTGCCTCATGTTCCCCTGCTGCTGTGCCTTCCTTGTCCTGAAGTGTAAGCTGTAATGAATCCTTCCTCCCTTCTGCTACCAGGTATTTGATCACAGCGATGGGAAGTGTAACTAATACGTCCACCTTAATGGAGTTATTACCCCTGACATCATCGGTAATGTCCCAAATGGAATTGCTTTCCATCTGCTGAGGTGCAGAGAGATCACAGATGGCCAGCTTCACAGGCCAGCGACAGTTACATACCCTCAGGGCCCCAGGCTTTGAAGGCTTCGTGCTCTGCTGCCACAATCTTGAAATTCTCAGTCATCTGTAAAAACAAGGCATCTATATGAAAATGCACATTTTCATTTGCAGTGACTCTTGCCTGTGACTTGGGTGGTCCCAGGAGCTGCATGGCATCCATGGCAGTCATCTAAGTTGTACATGCTGAATTCAGCATCATCAGACCAATTTAATGGCTGGTCATCCTAGGATGTTATCTGGCTATATTATTTTCTTTCTTAACTTCTATTTGTTATTTTGCTTGCACATATATCTGTGCATCACCTGTTGCAGAGCCCATGGTGGCAGGGAGGAAGCATGGGATCTCCTGGATCTAGCATTACAAATGGGTGTGAACTGCCATGTGGATGCTGGGAATTGAACTCAGGTCCTCTGCAAGAGTAGCCAGTGCTCTTAGCCACTGAGCCAGTTCTCCAGCCCTATCTGACAGTGCTTTATAACAGGCAAGGTCAGGAGAGGAGGCATCAGGAGCCCCAGGAGGTGTTTGGTGTAGCAGGGAACTGAAGAGACATGGCCAGTAACAAATAGTCTTGGCTACACAGGCGTCAATGTGACAGTCAGTGAACCTTGAATGGGTCCCAACAATTAGATGGCAATAATAAGTCAGTGTTAATTGTTAATTTTCTCATTCTGATGGATACATACTGGTTGTGTCGGAGAATGTTCTTGTTTGTACACCTTTCAATATTAAATATTTAAGAGTGATGGGGCCACGATATTGGCAGCTTCCTGCCGAATAGTTGAGGGGGGGGGGCGCAGAAGGCTATTATGCTTCCTCCATGTCCCCACAGCATTTTATTAATTTTGAGATTGTTTCAAACAAGAGAAAGAAGTGATGGGGAGGAGAGAGATGGGGGTGGAGGAGGAGAGAGAATGCTGGGAGAGCGACAGCTCCACTAACTAGGTGTCATGTGACCAGAGACTTGAGTAAATAAAAGAGAGTGTTATTGGAAGAAGAGGATTCCAGACAGGCGAAAAAGAGTGCATGAAGGCCAAGAGGAAACCGCATGCATGGAAAACGTGAGAAGGTCAGAAGACAAGCAGAGGATGATGTGGAGGTTATAACCCATCCTGAGCTTTACAAGGACCTCTCCAGTGCCTG
The DNA here is from genome assembly GCF_964271855.1 of Acomys minous. NCBI lineage: Eukaryota > Metazoa > Chordata > Mammalia > Rodentia > Muridae > Acomys > Acomys minous. The sequence continues at coordinate 50,630,953 of NC_140490.1, read as the reverse complement.
TATGGGGAATCAACCACAGAGAGGAAGCAAGGAGGCTGGCTGAGGGTCCATGGAAATGTTTTTCTCTCTGATTAATAACTGGGCTGCGGAAACCTCTCAGAAGGTCAGTCAGCCCACAAGTACAGAGCACTGGCAGAGCTCAGCCCCGGCGGCAGGAACGCCATCTGACTGCACCGGGATTCCATGCTGGTTGCCTTTGGAGACCTGCCAAGGCGTGTCCAGCACTGAGGATGTTTGCCAAAGGGCACTTCACTTCTGATCATGATGTGCTAGGAAGGTTGAAAAGCCAGCTGCTTGCATTTTAAATCTCATTTTTCCATTATTTGGCACAAGTGTTAAAGTGTCGTTTTAAATTAACTATCGTAGAACCAAAGACAAGTTTAGAGAGAAATATTGTAACCATCAGACCATGCCTTGTCACCCCGGGGCTTCCTAGCAACTATGAACACTTATCCTGTGCAGACTGCATCCCCCAGACCCCAGAGAAGTGATCTCAGGTTTTCATTGTACCCCTCCTCTGCCCCCCAACCCTGCCCCTGCCACCATATGCTAAGCCCTTTTGTGTTAGTCAAGCAGCACAAAGACTGGGAAGTTTATAGACAGAAGTTATTTCTTTCTGTTCAGCATGCTGGGAAGAAGTCTTAAGGTCCCGGGGCTCACATTTGAGGATTCTCACTTTGTGTCATTCCATGATGAAAGCAGAAGAAAGAACAGAGATGGAGGCAGAGAGGGAGACGGATGGGAAGATGGAGGAGATTAAACCCTCTGCCTGAAGTCCTTTAGTGTGTGTTTGTGTTTGCACATGAAAGCCAGGTTTTGTGATTTTTTTTTGAATAAGAATGGCTCCCTCTCAAAGGCTCATATATTTGACTGCTTGGTCATTAGGGTTGCCACTGCCAGGGAGGAATTGAGAGGCGTGGCCTTGTTGGAGAAAGTATGCCAATGGAGGTGGGCTTTGAGGTTCAAAAACCAAACCCAGTCTCCCATTGTCTCTCTGCTGATCCAGATGTAGAACTCTCAGCTCCTTCTCCAGCGCCGTGTCTGCCTGTGTGCTGCCATGCTCCCCACCATGAGAACAACAGACTGATCTTTTGAACTAGAAGCCAGCCCTACTTAAAAGCTTTCCCTTATGAGAGTTGCTTTGGTCAGCAGTGGGAACACTGACTAAGACTGGTATCTTCCTTAGTTGCTTTCTCTACTATATATTTTTAGAGACAAGGGAGGTCTGTCATATAACCTGGAGTCACTGGTTGGCTAGACTGGCTGGCCAGAAAGCTGCAGGAAACTATCTGTCTTCACATCCACCTCAGGGATTACAAGTAGGTCCATGGGGCTGGAGAGATGGCCCAGTGGTAAAGAGCACTGTCTGCTCTTCCAAAGGACCCGGGGTTCAATTCTCAGCCATGACATGGCAGCTCACAACTGTCTGTAATTCCAGTTCCAATGACCCTGACACCCTTACACTAAAATAAAATAAAATAAAATAAAATAAAGTATTTTTTTAAAAAATGGGCTCAACTTCCTTACAAAGTGCTGAGGACCTGAACTCGTGTGTACACAGCAAGCACTTCACCAACTGAGTAGTCTACCACTGAGGCACCGCCCCTAACCCTACAGCACGTTTTGGATGTGAGCCTAAGCCCAGTTTACAAAGCAGGAACCTGGTGTCATGACTAGGGCTTATTTTATGTAGTAGAAAATGATGCCAGTGACGCTCTAGTTAGGACCGAGCGGCTTCTAAGTCAGCATGCAGATGATGCATCACCAAGCAGAGCTATTGATGCTGACTCGGCTGGCTTGATGATTTCTGATCTGCCCCTTACTCTGCCTCACAGTGCTTGTTGTTTTCAGAATGTGGAGGGTTAGCTTCAAATTTTGGTTGAAGATATTTCCATTGCTTAAAGGCCAGAATGAAAGCATGATTGGTTTTCCTTTACTTTTTACAAGTTTGGAAACCATGGCACGTTGATTGACTCAATGGACCACAAATATGATACCTCAGAGTATAGTCTTGTGTCATGTGACTTAATGCAACAAAACTATTTAAGTCTGAAACTGGTGATATTGACATCGATTTGACCTTTCAAATAATATACAAGTAATATTGGGCATTGCCCTGGTCTAAATATGACCTCCAAAATTCCTGTACTAAAACTTAATCACCAGTGTGATGGTATTTAGGAGTGAGGCAGTTGGGGGGTGCAATTGCCCCAGAATAGCAAGGCTGGGGTGGGTGGTACCTAGGATAGCAAGACCCTGGAAGGTGGCAGGCTTAAGGAATACCCTGGATTTCCCCTTCTACTCTTCCACTTACTATGTCCTGTTTATCCATTTCATTCCTGCCCCTGTAAGAATGTAGCAAAAAAGCTCTCAGTAGGTACCAAACACCTTGAACTTGGACTTTCAAGCCTACAGAACTGTAAGAAGTAAAGTTGTTCTCTTATTAATTATCCCAGTAGGCTAAGACAGGCACGCTTCACTATTCTGGTCTGTCAATTAGTATCCTCCATATTTATCTTGCCAGAGATCATCTTTTGCCTTATTTCCTGAATATGTATCTATACTTGGCATATTTGTCACTTTAGTGGATTAAACAAAGCAAACTCGGGGTACTGGAGTCTTGAATACACCAGGCCATGCAAGCTTGTTTCATGTATACTAATGTTGCCATGGGATAAATTATTAAACAGATGAAGGTAAAACAAGACAGTTAGAGTTGGTCCTAATTTCATGTGACCAGTGTCCTTATGTCCAGAGAAAACCTGGAGATAGACGTGGAAGTTTATGGAAGAAAGGCCACACATGGGCAGGAGGAAAAGGTGCCACACATGGGTCACAGAGAGAAGTCTTAGAGAGAAACAAGCTGCCAATGGCCTAATCTTGGACATCCAGCTTCAGAACTGAAGGAGCTGCATTTCTGTTGTTCTAGCTTCCCAGGGGGAAACACTTTGCTATGGCAGCTCTGTTGCTTCACCTCTGCTGTCTATTTGGGTGGGTTTGGGATCATCTGGAAGACACATTTCTGGGAGCCTCTGTGAGGATGCTTCCAGAAAGATTTACCTGGAAAAGGAATATACACCCTGGATGTGGACAGCACCACACGCTTGGATATTCTGGGGTCCTAGGCTGGATAAAAAACATTAAGTGTTGCCTATCTTATGCTCTGTTTTATGGTCTTCCTACATGTGGAGGAGTTGCAGTAGCACACTCTTTCTGCCTTGGGTTCTTCCACACCCTCTCTGCATTGATGGACATATTCTTTTAACTGAGCCCATCATTGCATTTTGTCAGGTAGTTAGCCACAGCAATAAGAAAAGTGATGAATACAGTGGGCCTGTCAGATAATAGAGATTTGGGCACTGGCAATAGGGTAGTTTTATAATGAGTACCCCCAAACATGGGAGTGGTATTGGATATGTGTAGTGGGTTAAAAGGGGTTGGAGAATATGGGTAAGAAACCCTAGGTGACATTGAAGAGGATGTCAATAGAAACATGGCCATTGCAGGTACCTCAGGCAAAGCCTTGACTGGACATGAGTATTAGCCAGTATCAGCCAGACAATCCTTGCTATAAGCTGGTCAAAAACTTGGCTGAATTGTGTCCTAATTGTGGAATACAAAACTTGTAAGTTATAAGCTTAGAAATTTAGCTGAGAAAAGTTTTTAAACAAACGGCTGAAGGTTTGGTCTTGTTTCTTTTTAACATATGTCTTAATTTTTATTGCTTTGATAAATCACCAGGACTGAAAGCAACTTGGGGAGGAAAGGGTTGATTTCAGCTTACAGTTACAGAGCACAGTTCATAATTGAAGGAAGCCATGGCAAGAACTCACGGTAGGAAGCGAAGCAGAGGCTGTGGAGGAGTGCTGTTTCAGGCTTGTTCCTCACAGCTTGCTCAGCTTGGCTGTCTTATACACCCCAGGACCACCTGCCCAGGGTGGGCACTGGACACAGTGGGCTGGGCCCTTCCACATAATCAATCAAGAAAATGGTCCACAGGCTTGCACACAAGCCAGTCGGATGGAGGCATTTTCCCAATTGAAAAGAACTCTAGCTTGTGTCAAGTTGACAAAAACAAACAAACAAACAAAAAACCCTATGCCATATATAATGAATGCAAGAGCATAAAGCCAAGCTAAAGAAGGAATTGTTAAAAACAAGAGGCCAGAATTTGAACAGTTAGAAAATGGTAAGCTATTCACACTGCACTATGGGGATGTAGGGTGGTTCTAAGGATGGGTTGTGTTGCTCATACACACTATACAAAGTTGTACATTATAAGTTGTTGTACCAAAACAAAACGCTATAGGGTTGCTGTGTAGGTATTCTGTTGTATAAATTTCCTTATGAAGTCAGAGGAGACATATTATTTCAATGTAATTTTTTATCATTAGGGTATTTGAGATTTAGAGTGATGGAGTGACTTTTTATTCTTTTGACAGAGGATGCCACTACATAGTTCAGGCAGTCTTAGACACACCTCTCCCTCCCAGCGCTTCGGATTGCAGGCATGGACCTCCACATGCGGATGCAGATGAAGCAGTTGGTAGAGTAATATCTCAAGGTTGCAGGACCTGGAAGGGGCTTAGATCTGTAAACTTAGTTCAGTGCTCTCTCCAGCATAAACTTATCTCATCTCACAGACTTCTCAAGACTTGCAGCAAATCTAATTAGCAAGCATTTAATAGCACAGTTGGAGCTAATAAGGAATACAAAATCCACAGAAGACTGTCCCTGTGTTACCTAGATAGCAAAACAAACCAACTAACCAACCAACCAACCAACCAACAGCAACATGGGATAAAAGCATTCCACCTCTCAACTGGAATTTTTCTTTAAAAAAATTTATTTGTTTGTATGTATGTATGTGTGTGTGTATACATATATGTATGTATGTATGTATTAATTATGCATGGAGAGAGAGAGAGAAGGAGAGAGAGAGAGGGGGAATGTCAAGGGAGATCATATACTAATGGAGGCCAAGAGAGGGTGTCAGTACTGGAGTTAATAATAACAACAATAATAAATGATGCAGGAAAATGGGAAGAGGGAATTGAAGAAGCTTTGTTTAGCAGCTATATAAGCACTTGCTTCTAAGCATCTACATGGATCGCAGCACTGGCTAACCTTCCTGAAAGGCAATACTTCTGTAAACCCTTTGCTTTCTGATGAACTATTGCAGAAAAGAACCCAGACAGCATCCTCATCCTGCAGTCCCCAATCACACAGAAATGCAAGTACTCTCCACTGTGACTAGGGAGCCTAATAGGGAGAAAATTTGTAAACTGTGGATCATTTTTTCCCATTTGGAGATTCTGCCTTTTTTTTCCTATTCAGATTTGAATTTCCATGCAGTTGTCTCCAGAGTCAGGGGTATAAGTTTCACGTGCAGTCACAGAGGCAGGATGGGAACCATGAGCAGAGCTTGCAGGAGGAGCGAACCTGCTGTCTTACATGTCCCTGAAAGAAAGGCCACTGTGACTGCGCTTGGCTATGCCATCACACAGCATGTTATGTGTACACTGCATGTGGCATCACACAGCATGTAACATGTATACTGTATGTGGCATCACACAGCATGCTATATACACACTGTATGTGGCATCTCACAGCCTGTCACATGTACATTATATGTGGCATCCATCACACAGCATGTCTTATGTACACTGTATGTGGCATCACACAGTATGCAGCATGTACACTGTTGTGGCATCACACAGCATGTCATATGTACACTGCATGTGGCATCTCACAGAATGTCACATGTACACTGCACGTGGCTTCTAGTTCTGGGGAAAGAAAAATGGCTTCCCCAAAACAAAGCCAGGTTATACCTTTTAAAAAATCAATTTTATTTTGCTGTTAGTTTTAGTTAATCCCTAAGGTAAGTCAGCTAAGAATCTACCTCATTTTCTTCCATTTCCATTGTTCTTTCTCCATACTCCCCCATCCCCAATGGCTTTTGATGTTCTTAGTCATTTTTATCCATGGTACGTGTGTGTGTGTGTGTGTGTGTGTATGTGTGTGTGTGTGTGTGTGTGTGTGTGAGAGAGAGAGAGAGAGAGAGAGAGAGAGAGAGAACATATATAAAAAACTTACACGTTTCCCCAACATACAGTTTGTCCCATTATACCCTCTCTACAATGTACCCCCTACCTGTGGCCTTTCCTCCTTTCTCCAACACAGTTGACCACTGGATAAAGTGACGAGCCCCGCTCCCAGCCTCAGTACCAATAACCACAAGAAAACCAGTCTTAGGGTTCTGTGGCAAATCTGGAGCTGTGTGGTGCATTCCTGCCACCTAGAGGTGGTGTGCTGAAACAGAGACTGGAGATCAAGTCAAAGCAAGCAAAAAGTGTGCCCTACCTTGTCCTAGGGCAAGCTGTGTTGCTCTGCACAGCTTAGATCAGTATTAAGTGATGTGCTTCAGATTTGTATTTCTTTCTTCCAGAAGCCAAGGCCCCCATTTATGAAGTGGGCTGTCATCCAGGTTATTACAGTGAAACAGTTCAAACTTGCCACTCTCAGAGTGAGAAGGGGAAGGAGAGTGAGAGCCAGAGAGAAATGCTTTGGAAATAACCCCCGCCCCCTTTTAAAAAGATTTATTTATTATTTATACAGCGTTCTGTCTGCATGTGTGCCTGCACACCAGAAGAGGGCACCCAATCTCATTAAAGATGATTGTGAGGCACCATGTAGTTGCTGGGACTTGAAATCAGGACCTTTGGAAGAGCAGCCGGTGTTCTTAAGCAGAGCCTTTATAATCAATCGTGCTTAACCACATCAAAGCTGGGGGAACTGATGATCAAGGCAGTGACAGATGTTTCAAATTTGAATCACTGGTGAGTGCTGTTGGCAAGGCTGGAATACAGGGCTCATTTCTTCTTTCCCTGACAAGAGCAGCTTGAAGGAGAGCAGCTTTATTTCAGGTCAGAGTCCATCGGGGCAGGTAAGTCATGGCAACTTGGGGGAGGGTCCTGGAAAGGGTAAATCATTGTGATTTATGCAAAGGTTATTGCTGATAAGACCTGCGGCATTTTAAAAATCTGTTTGTTTTGAATATAAGTTTTGCACATATATATGTACAACACACACACACACACACACACACACACACACACACACACACACACACCAGTCTTTTTATGTGGCCCTGACTGGCCTAGAACTCACTCTCTAGACCAGACAATGCTCAAACCGGAAGGGGACCCTTTTTCTCCGCCTCTCTAGGTTTCAGCCACCACACCAGGCTTAGATCTGGAGGGGTTGGAGCTAAGTTCCCAGGAAGAGGGCTGGCTGGACTCTCATCCACCTACGCTCTCTTCTCCAGACAGCACATGCCTGTCAGATGGCGCCTGAAACCTGAGGCAGAGATCGGTGACAGGGACAAGCAGAGACTCTGATCTACAGTGAAAAAGCCACCCAAACAAATAGGCCAACTACAGCTTCAAGAACAACCCTGGGAGATGGGAGGGAAGGAAAAAAAAAATCTCAGGGCTGGAGAGATGGCTCAGTGGATAAGAGCACTGCCTGCTCTTCCAAAGGACCCGGGTTCAATTCCCAGCACCCACCTGCCAGCTCACAACTGTTTGTAACTCCAAGATCTGACATCCCGACACCAACACACATAAATGAAAATTAAATAAAATATATTTAAAAGTCTCCCTTGTGCTCTTTCTTGTCCAGTAGACCCTATGGGAGAAATCTGTAAATGTGTTCTTAGAACAATGCTTTCAAAGGCATAAAAGGGTATGAGATGATAGAGAGAAACAACCACATGCGAATAAAGGTAGCAAAATCTTCTTTCAAAATCATGCAGTGGACATGTATATTTCTGGCTGAAAAACAAAAAAAGCCACAGACTTGGTGGTGCAATATGTTGCAATAATTTCTCACAGTTCTGGAGGCTGAAGTCCAAGGTCAGGTGCGGGCAGATTCATTTCCTGATGGAAGGCCCCATGTCCCCCTCCCCGTCCATTCCTGCCTTTAGGGGGCTGCCCCTCACCCTAACCCCATCCCCTCTTGGCCCTTACCCAGGAGTGCTAATCTCACCACAGGGACTACACCCTCTTGGTTTTACCTATATCTAATCAGCTTTCAAAGAGTTAGCATTTTAGCAGTGGACCTTGGAGTCGGGGAGGTTGGTGACACAAATTTCAGCAAAAGGACAACACGCAGCAGTTCTAGTTTCTGGATGGCCTTGGTTTAGTGAGCACCTGTCTCTGGGACTCTCAGAAAAATCACTAGTTTGTAGTCAGTGAACTAAATCCATAGGTAAGTGAGTAAAAAATCCCATAGGATGCACCCAGAGAAACGACCCTGATGATATAAACAGGAGTCCTGCATGCATCCATGCTCTCAGATTTGTTTTCTTTTGTTTGTTTGTTTGTTTTGTGTTTCGAGACAGGGATTCTCTGTGTAGCCTTGGCTGTCCTGGACTCACTTTGTAGACCAGGCTGGCCTCGAACTCACAGCGATCCGCCTGCCTCTGCCTCCCGAGTGCTGGGATTAAAGGTGTGTGCCACAGCCGCCCGGCCTCAGATTTGTTTTCTCCAGCTCCTCTTGGGTTTGGAGTGGAGGATGTGGGTTAGCTGTGAACTTGCTCTGAGCTCCACATCCTTTCCTCACCTTGTGACCTTGGGTAAAAGGGTAAAAAGAAGCATTACCGGGGCAAGGGAGCTCAGCTTTACTTTCTTTGTTTCCTGCGCACAACCACAAACCCAACAATTGGTGTGTTGTAGAAAAGCAGTGACTTTCTCGTGTTCAAAGCCAAATGACTCCTTCTATAAGCAGACTAAAAACTAAAAAGAAAGGGAGGGTATGCAGTTGGAAGGTTGTCAGGTCTTATTAGGAACAGCTGAGTAAATGGGGAAACACATACTGCTGAGCATTTCCAGTGTCTAAGCTAAGAGAAGACTGTTCAAAACAGCCCTTCACCTTGTTAAGGAAAAGCAGTCAGCAATTTTGGAGGGAATGTTTTAATGCTGCTCCTTTGGGCCCGTGTGTAATCAAAGCATCTAGGAGACGTTTTAATTATGCATCCTACTCATAAAATAAGATGTCCCAGATTGCTTCATTTAGATGCCTTCCTGCCTCTAAGTTAATAGTGTTATTGGCATGTAGTCAACATGTAAGAATCTGGGCTCATGGAAGACCACTCATACATACAGGCTTGGCGTCCACTGGGGACTGCTATCCAGGAGATTTTATGCAGCAGGCTGTCATGCTGATGAGCACGGAGGTGAGTGAGAGGCGGCAGGAGGAAGGCTGCTGCTGCAAGGCAAGCTCAGAAAGCTGCCCCACTGCCTTCCACCCTCTAAAGGCAGGCCTAGCTGTGGAGAAGTGGGGCTGTAAGGCAAGGCTTACCGTAGTTAGCAGATGGTGATGGGAGAGGGGAACAGCTATTTCTTTTGTTTTCTGTGTATTAGCGTCTGCAGGTATGTGAGCATAATACGTGCACGCAGTACCCATGAAGGCCAGAAGAGGGCACTGAATTCCTTGGAACTGGAGTTAAAGGGAGTTATGACTTGCATGTGGGTGCTGGAACCTGAACTCCTGTCTTCTGAATGAACAACTGTTTTTATCGGCTGAGCCATTGCTACAGACCCCTATTTAGAATTTCTTTTAAATACCTTAAATTTTTTCTTTTATATTTTTTCTTTTATTGAAAACAGTTTCTCATGTATCTGAATTATAGTTTCCCTTCCCTCTCCTCCTCCCAGTTCTTCTTAGCCTTTCCTCCCCTCCAGATTCACTCCCTTTCTGTCTCTCATTAGAAAAGAACAGGAGTCTAAGATAACAACCAAATAAGACAAAATATAATAATATGAAGCAAAAATCCTATCATGTAAAGTTGGACACAGCAACCCAACAGGAAAAAGAGTTCCAAGAGCAGGCACAGGAGTCTGAGACCCATTCAGTCACACATAAAAACTATTAAGCTAATACTTATAATATATACCCCGAGGACCTGGTGTAGACCCTGTGCTTGTCGCTTCAGTCTCTGTGAGCTCATACGCGTCTTGATTAGTGCACTCAGAAGGCCTTGCTCTCCTGGTGTCCTCCATCCCACTGGCTCATACACTCGTTCTGCCTCCTCTTTTGCACGATTCTCCTGAGCTCTGACAGGAGGGACTGCACGGAGGCCTCCGATTTAGGATCTCTCCCCACATAACGTCTGGCTCTGGGCCTCGGCATCTGTTCCCATCGGCCTTCAGAGGAAGATGGTGGTGACTAGGATAACAACGCACTGATCTATAAATATAGAAGAATATCATTAGGAATCGTTTTATTGAGTTTTTTCATAGATGGGTAGTGTTTGGTTTTACCTTAGGTCTCTGGGCTACTTCTTTGTTATGCAGACGGTGTTGAGCGTGGGTTCCATCTAGTGGTGTGAGTCCTAGGTCAATCAGACATTGATTGGCTACTCCTACAAGTCCTGTGTCATTACTGCCTTAGCTCATTATGTAGGCAGGGCAGACTGTAGACCAAAGGTTTTTGTTGTTGTTGTTTTGTTTTGTTTTTGGCTGCGTTGGTGTCCACATTTCTCTTTTTGGTAGCCTGCACACTATCTTCTCATACCAAAGAGGCTAGAACATAGGGATGAAGGCTGTACGCAGGTAGCAGCTTGACTTCTCATGCTCAGTGAGAATGTGTGAGTGTTCTCCTTGACAAGGAGGCTCCACTGTCAGTTTGAGGAGAGCAACCTTTTGCCTTAGCCACTGTCTGGGTTGTTTGGGATTTCCATGGCCCCCACCCCCGCCTTGACAAACAACTCAACTGAATGCAATCCAGTCTTTTCACTAGAAGCCTTACCTGGCTAAAAAAAAAAAAAAAAAAAAGCCAGATAGACTATATTCCCCATTACTGGTGTTCTTATTAGGATCACCTACATAGATTTCAGAACGTTTTCACTGCACTAGGCTATCACACATCTCCCAAATGAGCACAAATTCTAGCTGTCTCTCCCCACACTACACACTATCTCCTTCCACCCCGTTTCCTCCACCTGATTCTGATTCTCCACTCCTGTTCCCACCTGCCCCCAGTCTGCCCTTAAAATCTATTCTATTTCCCCCTTCCATAGAAATCCCTGCACTCTCCCTAGACCTCTCCCCTTTACCTAACCTCTCTGCGTCTACTAATTGTAGCTTGGTTATAGCTTACTTAACAGCTAATATTCTATTTTAAGTGAATACCTATCATATTTATCTTTTTGGGGCTGGGTTGCCTCACCCAGGATGATTTTTTTTTCTAGTTTCATCCATTTGCCTGCAAATTTCATGACGTCATTTTTAAAAACCAGCTGAGTAATATTCCATTGTGTAAATGTACCACAATTTCTCTATCCATTCTTCTGTTGAGGATCTTCTGGGTTGTTTCCAGTTTCTGGCTATTGGAAATAAAGCACAGTGGATATGGTTGAGCAAGTGTCCTTGTGGTAGGATGGAGTGATGTTTGGGTATATGCCCAAGAGTGATATAGCTGGGTCTTGAAGTAGATTGATTCTCCATCTTCTTAAGAACCTCCATATTGATTTCCATAGTGACTATGCAAATTTGCACTCTCAGCAGCAAGGGAGGAGTGTTTTCTTGTGACACATGCTTGCCAGCATAAGCCAGCACTTGTCTTACTGAGCTTGGACATTCTGACAGGTGCAAGATTGAATCTCAAAGTAGTGTTGATTTGTATTTCTCTGATGGCTAATCAGAGCCTTCTCTGATCCTTCTCTGAAGGATGTTGGATGTTTCTGTAAGTGTTTCTCAGACATTTGAGATTTCCCTATTGAGAATGCTTTGTTTAGATCTGTACCCCATTTTAAAATTGGATTATTTGCGGTTTTTTTGCTATCTAATTCTTGAGTTTTTAGCCTACTCTGTAGGCTCCATTTTGTCTTATTGACAGTGTCCTTCCCCTTACAGAAGCTTTTCAGTTTCATGAGGTCCCATTTATTGATTGTTGATCTTAGAGCCTGAGCTATTGGCATTCTGTTCAGAGAGTCTCTTCTGTGCCAGTGTGTCTGAGGCTCTTCCCACTTTGTCTTCTATCTGCTTAGGTGTATCTGGTTTTATGTTGAGGTCTTTGATCCAGTCGGAACTGAATTTTATGCTGGGTAAAAAATATGGATCTATTTTCATTCTTCTACATGCAGCCATCCAGGTTGACCAGCACCATTTGTAGAAGATGCTTTCTTTTTTTCCCAGTGTGTATTTCTGGTTTCTGTATCAAAAATCAGGTGTCCATAGGTGTGTGGATTCACGTCTAGGTCTTGAGTTTGATTCTATTGATCAACATATCTGTTTTAATACTGATACCACGCAGTTTTTATTACTTTAGCTCTGCAGTGCAACTTGAAATTGGGAACAGTAGGACCTCTTGAAGTTTTTTTATTATTCAGGATTGTTTTAGCTATCCTGTTTTTCTTGTTTGTTTGTTTGTTTGTTTGTTTTCTGTATGAAGTTGAAAACTGATTTTTCAAACTCTGTACTAAATTGTGTTGGAATTTTGATGGGGATGACGTGGAATCTGTAGATGCCTTTGGTAAGATGGTCACCTTTACCACGTTAATCCTACTGATCCATGAGCACAAGGGAATCATCCCATCTTCTGCTAACTCCTTCAGTTTCTTTCTTCAAAGACATGAAGTTTTGCTGTTTTGTTCATTGTACAAGTCTTTCACTTGCTTGGCTATAGTTATCCCAAGATATTTTCTATTATTTAAGGCTATGGTGGCACATGCCTGTAATCCCAGCACTCAGGGCCAGAGGCAGGCAGATCGTTGTGAGCTTGAGGCCAGCCTGGTCCATAAGGCAAGTCTAGGACAGCTAAGGCTACACAGAGAAACCTTGTCTCAAAAAAAAAAAAACCCCAAAAAACCAAAAAACAAAAACAACAAAAAAGGGTGTTGTTTCCCTAATGTCTTTCTTAGTCCATTTGTTATTTGTATATAGGGCTTTTTTTTTTTTTTTAGTTAATCTTGTATCTAGTCACTTTGCTGAAAGTGTTTATCAGCTATAGGAGTTCCCTGGCAGAATTTTTAGGGCCACTTATACATACAATCATATCACCTGTAAATAAAGATACTTTGAGGTATTCTTTTCTAATTTGTATCACGTTGATCTCCTTTGGTTGTCTTATTTCTCCAGCTAAAACTTCAAGTACTATAATAAATAGATATGGAGAGAGTGGGCAGCCTTGTCTTGTTCATGATTTTAGTTGAGATGCTTTGAGTTTCTCTTCATTTAATTTGATATTGCCTATAGGCTTGGTGTAATTCACGTTTGTTATGTTTGGCTATGTCCCTTGAATCCCTAATCTCTCCAGGACTTTTATCATGAAGGAGTATTGGATTTTGTCAAAGGTTTTCTACATCTAATAAGATGATTATGTGTTTTTTCTTTCACTTGTTTATATGGCAGATTATACTTATTGATTCTTTTTAAATCTTAAACCATCCCTGCATCTCTAGGATGAAGCCTACTTGATCATGTTGGATGATCTTTTTGATATGTTCTTGGATTCAGTTTGTGTAGGGCCAGGGAGATATTCTTTAAATTTGACTGTATCATGGAATATTTTATTTTCTTCATCTATGATAAAGCTTTGCTGGGTATAGTGGTCTGGAATGGCATATGTGGTCTTCTAGAATATGCAACACATCTGTTGAGGCCCCTCTGACCTTTAGAGTCTCAATTGAGAAGTCATGTGTAATTCTAACATGTCTGCCTTTATATATTACTTGGCCCTTTTAATTTACAGCTTTTAACATTCTTTCTTTGCTCTTACATTTAATGTTTTGATTATCATGTGACTACTATTATGATTATTATGTGGGAATTTTTTTCTAGTCCAGTCTATTTGGTGTTCTGTATGCTTCTTGTACCTTGATACCTTTTTAGGCTGGGGAAATTTTCCTCTATGATTTTGCTGAAAATATTTTCTGTGTCTTTGACCTAGGTTTCTTCTCCTTCCGCTGTTCTTATTATTCTTAGCTTGTATCTTTTCATAGTGTTCCAGATTTACTGGATGCTTTTTTTGTTTGTTTGTTTAACATTTTCTTTGACTGATGTATTCATTTCTTTTATCTTCAATGCTAAGATTCTCTCTTCCATCTCTTGTGTTGGTGAAACTTGTCTCTGTAGTTTCTGTTAGATTTTCCAGAATTCTCTCAGGCTTTTTCTTTTTTAAAATTGATTTTATTTCGAATTTCAGATCTTCAATAGTTTTATTTATTTCCTAACACTGTGCTTTCTTGGATTTAAGAGATTTATTCATTTATTCCTTAAGGACTTCTATCATATTCATAAGGACCTCTATCAGACATCCATGCCTGAATGTAAGTCTGCACACCACACGTATGTATAGTGGCCAGAAGAGGGAGTCAGATCCCTAGGAATTGGAGTTACAGACCCCACCTGTGAGCCACCATGGTGTTAAGACTTGTACCTGAGTTCTCTGGATGGGTAACCAATGCTCTTAACCACAGAGCCATATGTCCAACCCTCATCTGGAATGTTAAGAAGCTGGTTACCACAATGATTGTATATGAGAAGAATTCTCAATATTACTTAGACACTCCTTTTTATTTCCTTAATGGCATCTCTGTTACCTAGAAAAGCCAAAATGATGCTGTTTGTAAACTACACAGCCTCATTGAATTTACATACTGGACATATGCTCACATATTGATACAAGCCAATGAATTCCTGTAGGCGTTCCTGGGTCTGTGGCTTGATAGACAGACCTCTGCATTTTATTGGAATATTTATTTTTTTTTTAATATGATAGATGCCAAAATAAGTATGGGTGGACTAGATGGAGCTTAACTCAGAGGGGAGGGTGTATAGTCTGCTATACCTTAAGCATTTCAGTTTGGCTCATTCCCAACCTTCATATGTGCATAAATACTGTCATATGTGCAAACATGAGTGTATTATTATGTCTTTACTGTCATTTGTATTCTTTTAACACATTATTTTATACACTTTCTTGCTAATTTGAAGTATTTCCTTCATAAAATTTTCTTTATTTGAATTAATGTTGAGTTCCTAAGAATTACATAACCAAAGTGTGGACTTTAAATGCTTTGTTTAATAAACCACATATTACCAGACTGCTTGCAGACTGACAGTGTGTGCACTGACATTGAGGACACTCTCAATTTATGTAAATTCACCTGCATGAGGTCCTGTAGTTAGGCTTTTGGTCACTTAGAAGGAAACAATATTTTATTTTAATCTACATCTGCAAATGGATGACACTGCCCCTTTCCCTGACTCTCTGTTTTATATTTATGTTTTTATGTGGGTAGGGTTATATCTGTCCATATCTTCCCCAACTTACCTAAGCAAGTGCTTCTTGTATCCCTAAGTTACCAGGACTTCCATAGGAATGTTCTTGTTGCTGTGACCAAATACCTGATCGGAGTTACTTAAGGGAGGAAGGGCTAACTTGGGCTCCTCTGTGTGTGTGTGTGTGTGTGTGTGTGTGTGTGTGTGTGTGTATGTGTGTGAGACCATATATGAGTAAGTGTGCATGAGTGTGTGAGTTGTATGTGAGTATGTATTTGTGTCTGAGCATGTGTGAGTGAGTGTATGTGTATTTGTGTGTTAGCATGTGTGAGTGAGTGTGCATGAGTGTATGAGCATGTGTGTGTGAGTGAGTGTGTATGTATTTGTGTGTGAGCATGTGTGAGTGTGCATGAGTGTATGGGCATGTGTGAGTGTGTGAGTATGTATTTGTGTATGAACATGTGTGAGTGTATGTGAGTGTGTGAGCATCTGTGAGTGAGTAAGCATGTGTGCGTGTGTGTGTGTGTGTGTGTGTGTGTGTGTGTGTGTGTGTGTATGTGTGTGTGTGTGTGTGTGTGTGTGTGTGTGTGTGTGTGTATGTGTGAGTGGAGATCCATCATGATGGAGAAGACATTGCAGCTGTGGCATCAGGAAGGTTCCAGTGTGAATTTTTACATTTTGCTGATCAGAGACTACCCCAGCCCCTAGTGCTTTCCTTCAGCCAACTAGACCCCAGTCCCACATATTTACACCCCCAAGTTGTATCACCACCTAGTACTCAGTGTCAGATACATGAGCCTGTGTAGGGGGACCCATTCAAACACTAGCAAACATTCATGGAAAAGAGGGTGTCATCTCAACACTGTGAGTTCAGTTGATAGTAACACAGTGACTTCTTTGTTTTGAGATGACATTGTGGCAGTAACCTGGGGGAAGCCAGTGGTCAGTGGTATCCGGAGGTCTCTACATTGTCTTTGCAATTCTTCTATAACTTTGAAATTATTCTCAAATAGATTTGTTTCCCAAAACTGCATCAAAGGTTGAGTAGTTGCACATGGTTGTAATCCCAGTTACCAGGGGACTGAGGTAGGAAGATGGCAAGGCTGAGCAACTTTGTGAGACATTGTCTAAAAGCAAGCAGGGAAGGAAGGAAGGCAGGGAGGGAGGGAGGGAGGGAGGGAGGGAGGGAGGGAAGGAGGGAGGGAGGGAGGGAAGGAGGGAGGGAGGGAGGGAAGGAGGCTTGGGGAATATAACCCAGCAGTGGAGCACTCTTCACATGTATGAGGCCCTAGATTCAGTCTCTTGAACACACAGAAAAAAGGCATTAAAGTGGGTGTAGTAGTACGTCTGATATTGCTTGGGAGGCTGAAGCAAGGGGATTGCTTGAGATCATAAGTTTAAAAGAGCCTGGCATGGAAGCCATCCTCCTATCTCCAGGATAGCTTCAGCCTGCCCTCTAGTTAAGGCACACATTACCAACCCCATCCCTGGAGCCCTGCCTGGGCATTCCACCATCTGAGATTCACAGCCCTTGCTTTTCTCGGCTCAGTTTCAACCTTGGACCTGAGCTTGGATGACGACATCCTGGCCTAGGAGAGAACAGAGTCACGCAGAGGAGCCACCTTCGGTGTATGCTTGATGAAAATATTTCAAGTTAGTAGACAGTGTTTAGGTGTGCCATGGCAACGTGGCCTGAGAAGAAGCAGGACTACGAGGCATTTGGAGAAAGCAGAAAGGAGGGCTTGTCTACCCCATTGAGCATCATTCTGTTCCTGCAAATAGAACTGGTTGCTGGGGCGAGGGGAGTGGAGTGACACTGTGATTGGCTGTGATGCAATTAAATAATGATGTCAACAGGGAAACTTTGAATGTACCAAAATAATCGTCCACGCTGAATTTATTTCAAGGGTAGGTTTTTTTTTGTTGTTTTGTTTTTTTGTTTTTTTTTTTTATACCATGGATGGGTTCTGTTGAGCGTGAGCACACACACACAGGAGACAGAGAAAAGCATCCTTTTCAAATGCATTTCTTGACCCTGTAGCAACCAAAAGAATATATGTGTTGCTGAATTCTGACCTCTTTCTGTGTTCTGCCCTCATTCCCAGTCTCACTGAGCCTGAATTAAGACCCTCCCTGTTGATTCTCCAGCTAACCAAAAAGTATACCAGTCAGTTACCAAGTGGTGACCCAAGGGAAGCTACTTAATGCCTCGTCCTTCTCTTTCTTCAGCTGTACAACAAAGATGGCCGTTGTCCTTGCATGCTACTGAGAGGACTCGCTGCTTGAAACAGTCTCTGGCATGGGTTCAAGGCTATGGAAATTGTCGTGACTGCTCTTGTCAGTCACAGTGCATTGTCTGTGGGCCTGTGCCATTGTCTGTACAAGTATGTAATAGGCAGGATCTGTCCCTACCTGCAAACTGTGTGCTGTAACAACAGAGCAAAACACACAGTTTGGGGCTTTTGAGATGTCTTAGTCTATAAAAGCACATGCCACTCAGCCTGAGGACCTGAGTTTGGTACATGAAACCCATATGGTAGAATATAAGAACAGACTCTGGCAAGTGGCCTCCTATACATACCATGGCAGGAACACTTACACACACACACACACACACACACACACACACACACACACACACAAAAGTGTATAAAATAATTTCAAAAACCACACACCACTGGGTATAGTGATTTACACATATAATCCTAAAAAAACAAAACAAAACAAAAACCCCTGCAGCTTCTTTGCTTCAAAGGTGGGCTTGGGGGAGGGGCGCCCTTGAGACCTCTTCTAGTGTGAGGACATAACAGGTGTCAAGAAGGACTAATGTGGGTCATCTGGGTCTTCCCTGGGATGCTCGTGCACAAACAATGACCAAATCCAACCGGGAGGTGTCTCTGTGGCTTCTTCCTCCCAAACTCTCCCGAACTCTCTTGTGTGAGAATAAGAACAGAGGCCAGTGAAAAGCGATGGGGCCAGACAGCCATTAAAGGAAAAACCACAGGCAAGATAACTTTAAGAGAGGGTAGTTAAACAGAAACAAAACAAAATTCACAAACCTGGGGCCACTCAGAATGAAAAGTGGTTTCAAAATGCTACGTCCCACAAGTTGTGCAGGCTGCGTTTATATATACAGGGAAAGGAAACGGCATACAGAAACAGTCTACTGTACCCATGCCGGTAATCCCCGCACTCGGGGAGGCAGAGGCAGGTGGATCTCCGTTGAGTTTGAGGTCAGCCTGGTCTACAAAGCAAGTCCAGGACAGCCAGACTACACAAAGAAACCCTGTCTTGAAAAAACAAAAGAAAAAAAACCCCACCACCACCACAACCACAACAACAACCCCCCCTTAAAAAAACCCCAACTGAACAAACAAACAAAAACCAGTCTGACCACGTGCCATATCTGGACTTGGTTTGGCAGACGTCAGCATGTGCTAGGTTGAGACCCTAGGTCTCGTATAAGAGCACCCTCTCAAGTTAGGTTGCAGGTTGACACACTAAGTTAGGTTATAGTTCACTGTACACTTGCTCTGATATAGTGTAAGCCCAAGGAATCTAACTAGGCACTATGTCACATACAGAAAGCTAGGCCTTAAGGTCTTAAACAGACAGACTTGAATTCTTAGGACTTGACAACCAAGCTGGCACCTGAGATTTCCAAGAAAGAGCAGCTAGCCTAGTGAGGGGTTTTGTTGTTGTTATTGTTATTGCTGTGGCTTTTTGTCCGTTTTGCCTGTTTGTTTTGTTTTTGTTTTTTGAGACAAGGTCTCACTATGTAGCTCTGGCTGGTCTGTGACTTACTACATGGACCACACTGGAGCTCACGAGATCCTCCTGCCTCTGCCTCCTGAGTGCTGGGATTAAAGGAGTGTGCCACCATGCCTGACCACTGAACACTCTTGATGCCATTCTCCAGGGCTGGTCTCCTATGGGAGGGGCGCTTGTGGTGCTGGGGCCAGCGTCTCGTCACACAGCCCTGGCTCATATTCACTTCTCTACTCATCTTCCCCCCTTAAATAAATTTTTAAGTCTACTTAAACAGTTCAATCAATCCAGGTGGACCCAGAAAAATGCTCCTGGCCATATTTCCTTCAGGAAAGGCTCATTTCATTGGTCAGAAACACAGTCTGGATATCCCTTTAAATTATCTTTCGTCTAAGAGGCTCATGTGCAGATGAGTTTGAGAACCTCTAGGCTAAAGGAAATACACTGAGAAAAGATTCACAAATACACACACACACACACACACACACACACTCTCTCTCTCTCACACACATCTATAAACATGTGTGCACTGGGTTTAATACCTTGATTTGTGCCTATTCAATAAAAAAAAAACCATTTGATTACTTCATCTCTTACTGTGTAAAAGGTTACAGGGAGAATATTTCAAGAGAAAATGGCCTCTGAGTCACGGGATGATCCAGTTAAAAGGAATGGCTGGAGGAAAAGTCAAGTCTAATTTATAAATGAGCCCTGTGCTCCACTTCCCCCAAAGTTCCTGTGTTGCAATTTAAACCACATAATGGATTGCCACCGATGGCAACAGACGTTCCTTTGGGGAAGCTGCTTGAATTGTTGGTTGACTCCTGATTAAGGACCAAGGGTGACATAAATTAATCAGAGGTACAAATCGAGGGCTGTCGGAAAAGCAGCTGCTTGCTGACCGAAGTTCCCGCATTCTGTATCACAAAACCATAGTTCAAGTGTAGAACACAGGCGCGACTCACTGGGCATGTGAGTTATACAAGAATTATAGTGTTTTCGACGTTGTTGTTGTTGTTGGTTGGTTTTTTGTTTGTTTATTTGTTTGTTTTTAAATGCAAGGCTTTCATATAACCTTGTATGGCCTAGAACTTACTATTACACCAGGTTGGCCTCACTTCATGAATCCCGCTTTCTCTGCCTCCAAACCACTGGGATCAAAGGCATGCATCATCACACCCTGAAAAAGGCACCTTAGTTTTCCCTACCTGTGTGTAACATGAAAGCATACAGCGTTACTGGGTCATAGTTTAACCTAAAACTCAATGATGTAAGCTATGACACTTATTATCAAAAGATGCTGCCACCAGTGCGTGTTCGTAAGTAACAATGCTAACTGTCACATTTTTAGTACCCACTGTTAGCCTAGACTCTATCCTTGCACTAAACAAACTGCATCTAATTTTCTTCTCAAGTGAGCCCTTTGTGAAGGGAATTAAATTCTTCTTCAAAGTCACATTGCTAGAAAGCCACTATGCTATACCAGGTCCAGCCCTGTCTCTCCCTATAGAGTACTTGCCTATAGATCCTGCTGTGCCAATTGCACACTCAGGTACCTATCAATGAGCTGCAAGTATAGTTGCTAACATCCCAATCATTCACAAAATCCACTGGAAAACACGGATGGCTTTAGGAAGATGCCCAATGTCATTCGATCTGGACGTTTCTTTGCTTGTGAAAAACCTTTGACAGTGATGGGTGATGGGGCAGACCATTGTCCTGTTGAGCTGGGAGCTACTGTAATGAGAAAACTTTTTTAATGTTTGCCGATAAAGTTTGCTATTAAAGGCGATGCTTTTAATTTCAGTTTTCTATATAGAGTCATCTCTAGGATATATTAAATAAAAAGTTCACTAAGTAGATAAGGAAGAGGAATACACACACACACACACACACACACACACACGCACACACACACACACACACACAGAGTCCTATTTGTTTTGTTTGCATGTGGTAGGGAAAACAACAGTAAAATGGTTCCTTACGGAAGGGGACATACAGGTTGAGTTCCCATTGTGTCACTTTGATGTCAGACCCTCAGAAACCTGTATGGTTACAAAATGAAGGCAAATCAAAGCAGAGATAAATATATGAAAATAGAAAAGCTTATCTTGCTCCTTGGGGGCTGAAAAGAAATAGAAAGCAAAGTAAAGGAAGTTAACTTGTTAGGAGTAGCATAGACAGGTCAACCACGTGGAAAGTGGCTTTTTTTCCATAGATTTCAGAGCACTGTAACTCAAATACTTATCCTTAGACAAGCTACTACTTAAGGGGTCAAGCACCCATAAACAGATTTTAAATTGCCTTTATTAAATTGTGAGCTGTGTTTATTGTGGATGCTGTTTACATAACCCATCTGAAATATACATGTGTGTATAGGTGGAGACGGACAATTATGTCAGTTATTGGGAAGCAAACTTGTCTGCTTAAAAACAGATGCAAACATGAAACTAAACAACCTGTGGGAAATCTATGACACTAAACTTAAGTTGAAAGCAGTCATATGAACACTGTAGACTTATTTTTGTAACTGTCCATTGAAAATTCCATGAATTGATAATGTCCCCAGCTATTCTAAATTCCAGTTTCTGTAAGTGTTCCCAAGAGTGATGCCGCCTACTCTGAAGCAGCTGCCGATGCCTCTGAGATGAGCAACACGGCTCAGAGTTTGAAACACCACACCATTTAAGCATATGCAGGCTGCTTGTGTCTTCTGCCATGTCTTTGTATCTCTGAGTATCCATTTTCTTATTGATTATTGTTTTAGGGTTATTAAGACTCTTTCGATGACAGGATCTGGCTGACTGGATCTTGTGTAGGTCTTGTGCAGGTGACTATAAATGGCATGGGCTCATGAGTGTGACGGCCACCTCATGTCCAGAAGGTGGCATTTCGCAGGACTTCTCTCCATCCTCTGGCTCCTCTACTTCTGTGATGTTCTCTGACCCTCGGTTGGCATTGGGGAAGTGACACACATGTTTCATTTAGAGGTGAGCACTAAGTCTCTTGTTTTCAGAACTCTGACCACTTATGTATCTCTGCATGGATGGCTGCCTTTGCAAAAAGAAGCTTTTCTGATCAAGGTTGAAAGCAGCCTGGGCCTATGGATATAAGCTTACATATTTAGAGGACAATTTTACAAGATGATCATTTAGCAAAATTACAATAGTAAGTTTTGCCTTAGGGCCTGTGACTTCCCCAGATATAAGCTTCCCTCCACCCCCAGCCCAGAATGGTAGTACCAGACATGACATTGCATCCTGTGGAGCAGGCTTCACATCGAATCAGAGAGTAGGCAGTCATCAATGACAGTTGTGCCACTATTGCTTTATGGCATCAGTGGCAGATCTTGCCTGGTAGATTGGTATTTCAGCATGTAGGATCCAGAGCTGGGTAAGACTATTTATGTCTTTTTTTCCCTCTAGCAAGAGAACTCGGATTCTAAGTTGTCTTGGTTTCAGACAGTTTTTTTCTTTGCTGAGATGTGCGTCTTAATTCTCTCTTCACCGGTGGATATTGTGTTAGAGATACTGAGGAATAGGGAAACCGAAAATGCTGACAAAATTTAGAGCTTCGTGTAACTCAAGGATTAAGAGATCCAAAATTCTTTATTTTACTTAGAAACGCTCAAATTTCTATCCACTCTCAGGCAGGAGAAACTGCATGAGTGTACACACTTGTGTTTACTCTTTGATCATGAATAATACAGGTAATTTATGCTCCACACCATATCTCCCCAGTGGGGAT
The DNA here is from genome assembly GCF_964271855.1 of Acomys minous. Taxonomy (NCBI): domain Eukaryota; kingdom Metazoa; phylum Chordata; class Mammalia; order Rodentia; family Muridae; genus Acomys; species Acomys minous. Next base: position 50,608,145 of record NC_140490.1, on the reverse strand, counting down.
ATGATGGAATTGGGTTTGTACCGTAGTGAATTTTGAATCTATTTCTGAGTAACTGAGCAGGCAGCTTGCCTCTAGAATAAGGATGAAATGAAGGCTCTTTACTGTGGCTATGGCTCCTGGTTGGTGCTCTCACATGGAATACTTGAAACACAAACCTAAGGACAAAGCAAGATCCCTTGAAGCTTGTGCTTTATGGAGCGCAGATGTCAGCTCTGATGTTCACACTTCAGGACTAAATTCCCTGTAGGTTTCCTGAGCAAGTTATTGGATCAGTCTGGAGATTTGCAAAGTGGGTTTTATTTCTATTCATATTTTGGTTCTTAATCCCCCTTTATGCCCAACATGTCACTTTTCAAATTGATATTTCAGAGCCTTTAAATAAATCATGAGAGCTTAGCGGATGTCAAAAATAAAATAAAATAAACAGGCTAACTGCTCAGTTGCTAAGTTTGACTTTAGTCATTACAGGCTTAGGAAAAAGTCACAGAGCGATTCATAACTAGCTCGTCTGTTAGTGAGAGACCCCTACACCAGGCAAAGCCTCCCAGGCGTACTTAAGCCACCTCAAACGACACAGGGAAAAGACATCTGTTCTCAGTAACAAGCAGCTACATGAGAACAGTTCAAAACGTAAAGCCGGATCAATATCAACTGCACATCCTGCTGCATCTTGACTAGAAGGAGAGGAGACTGTGCTGGGAGCTCACGACCAGATTCGAAGCTCGGAAGGGAAGTTAAGCTCTGAAACATGATGGTAGCACTACTTCCTGCAGAGAACCAGAGCAGGAAAGTGGTTCCTAGAGCAAAGAATTAGAAAGTGGGAGAAACCTTGTTTCCTTGACATCGCCCTGTTCAGAATATTTAAGGTTCACAAACATCTCTAGAACTTTCTATTTCCTCCCTGGATCTTGTGTTACTGGCTATGCCGCATTTTATCTTGTTCTGCCATAGCCATACAAGAGTTCCGGTAACTTCTCCTCTGTTCTTTGTGTGTGTGTATTCATATATACAGGTGTGTGTGTGTGTGTGTGTGTGTGTGTGTGTGCGTGTGTGTATGTTTCATTGGTGGAAGCCTGAAGTTAACATCATCCCATATCTTCCTCAGTTGTTTTCCACCAGCTCTCTCTTTGGAACCTGGTGTTCGCCTTCAAAATATTGTCCATCAAGTTCTGCTGCTTTGTTTCCCACCATGCTTAGCTCAAGGAACCTTTGAGGGTGGCAGGCTTTGAAGGCTTTACATGTGCCCATGAATCTTCAAAACTAGTCAAGTTTCTACCACCATTTTGTTTTCATAAACTTGGACCAGTGCCGGGTGTGGAGGGATGGGAAGGAGGCAGGGGTCCCTTTGGAAGCATGCTGCAATGGGAACTCTTTGGATTCGTCCCAACTGATCTTCTCTTAGTTGTGGTGACTTAGTTTTTCTAGAGTCTTTTAAAATGCTATATACAGGGAGTTTATGGTATAATCCCTTTGCCTTTCTTATACATAGAAAAAAATCTTTATTTTTGTATTTTTTTTTTATTTTTTGAGACAGGGTTTGTCTGTGTAGCTTTGGCTGTCCTGGACTCGCTTTGTAGACCACGCTGGCCTCAAATTCACAGTGATTCACCCTCCTCTGCCTCCCGAGGGCTGGGATTAAAGGCACGCGCCACCAGAAATTCATTTTGAGGTGGATGAAATCATTTTCCACAGTTGACAAAGATAAAAAGTGGAGAAAGGAAGATGTTATCATATACAGGACCCACCCTCCCTCAGTTAACTGGCTTACCTCAAAATAATTTTTAAGCAAAAAGAGTGGAGAGAGGAATTCTATTAGTCCTTTGGTCTGCTATGTAATAAAACTCCCACAGATACATAGCTTATAAATGTTTATTTCACACAGTTCTGGGAGCTGAGCCATCTAAGATTGAACTGCCCTGAGATTTACTGTGCAGTGAGGGCCACTTCCTGCTTCCAAGTTGGTTCTCTTACTGTGTCCTCCCACGGAATAGGTGGCAAGTCAGTTCTCTGGGCCCCTCTCATAAATGCGCACTAACCCCATCCTCGCAGGCTCCGCCCTCACCTCCCAAAGTTCTACCGTGTAGTAAGCATAAGATGTAGATGGAGGTAGAGACACAAACATCCAGTTTGTAAAAGGGGAACTTTTAGCATCTTAATATCAGTATAAAGAAAACTTGAGTAGAAACCAAACTACACAGAATTTCTAACTCTGGATTTTCTGGAAGGTGGTGGAGAGGCGCCCTTGGTTGTTGGAGCTGGGCAGTGACTAGAGATTTTCAGTTTTTATTTCTTTGTCTAGAGAACAAAACTCAGGAGAAAAGATTTAGAGCAGTGGTTCTCAACCTTCCTAATGCTGCAGACCCCTTAATACAGTTCCTTCTGTTTTGGTGACCCTCCCTAACCATAAAATTATTTTTGTTGCTACTTCATAACTGTTTTTGCTACTGGTATGAATCATAATGTAAATATCTGGTATGCAAGATATCTGACACGTGACCCCTGTGAAAGGGCCACTTAAACTCACAAAGGGGTTGTGACCCTCGGGTTGAGAACCACTAATTTAGAGAAAGGATTCTCGTCCCCTCCTCTTGGAACTAGATCCACAAGGTCAGCTCTCCGTAGCTGTAGCAAAATACTTGAAGTAATCAACTTACAAAGAGGAAATGTTTGCTTTGGATGAAAGTGTCATAGATGTCGGTCCACAGGCGCTTGTCCTCATTGCTCTGGGCCTGAGCAAGCATAGTGCATTCCGTCTGGAGTATGTGAAGTTCTGGTCACTTCCACGTGTCTGGGTAGGTAAAGCAGGAGGTAAGAAGTGAGCGCAGGCATGCCCCTGGTGGCCTACCTTCCTTCTACTAGCCCCACCTCTTTCTGTTTTGTTTTGATTATTTGACATGCTGGAGATGAAAACTAGGAACCTGTGCATGTTAAGCAAGCACTGCACTACTGAGTTACCCCTGAACCCCACAAACTCCTGAATGGTTCCACCATCTCCCATCAGCACCATAGCTGACAGGCAAACTTTTAGGTTATGGGCCTTTGGGGGCACATACTAGAACCAGCCTGGCAATCCAAGATGGCAGTGAGGTTCCTCTGATCTCTCAGATTTGGAGTATTAAGAACTTCAGTCTGCCAGCCTGCCATGGTGGCACATGCCTTTAATCCCAGCACTTGTGAAACAGAGGCAGGTGGATCACTATGAGTTCGAGGCCAGCCTGGTCTACAAAACAAGTCTAGGACAGCCAAGGCTACACAGAGAAACCCTGTCTCAAAAAACAAACAAACAAACAAACAAAAAACAAAAAAAAAAAAAGAAAAAAAAAAGAAAAAGAAAAAAGAACTCGAGTCTGTGTATATTATCGAAACGTGCTCAAGAATGACATAATCCCTGCTGTTTTGAAAAGACCCATGAAGAATAGACATTTTTATTTCTTCTCTAGCCATCCTGCCTTAGGCTGTGCTTTTCCCAATTCCAGAACGTCTTCCTTACTGTCGAGCATTGGAAAATCAAATCTTGTGACTCATAATGAAAGCTGTGCATTCGTGCATGTGTGGATACGCACACTCACACTCACACTCACACTCACACACATACACCTATATTTGTGACTTCTTCTCCTCCTCCTCCTCCTTCTTTCTCCTTCTCCTTCTTCTTCCTCTTCTTCTTCAAAAAGATGTGTATTATATATACATGTTCTGCCTGCATATGCACTTGCAGGCCAGAAGAGGGCACCAGATCTCATCGTAGATGGTTGTGAGCCACCATGTGGTTGCTGGGAATTGAACTCAGGACCTTTGGAAGAGCAGCCACTGCTCTTAACCTCTGAGCCATCTCTCCAGCGTCCAGATCATTTCTTTTTCGTGCCATTCAGCTTGGTGCTCCTTTTTCACTGAACTTGCTTCCAAATGACCTTGGCTATTTCTTGAGTTACATTCATTCTCAAATAGCAAAGATTTGTTGCTTCTTTAACATTTTGCAAGTATATAAAGGTATGTTAAGAGTTTTAAGTCTGGCATGATTGCATATACCTGTAATCTCAGTACTTTGGAGGCTGAGACAGGAGGATTGCCCCGAGTTCAAGGCTATCCTGAGTGTGTGTGTGTGTGTGTGTGTGTGTGTGTGTGTGTGTGTGTGTATGCGTATGCATGCATATGATGTATAGCAAGTACCAGGCCAACTGTGGCTACAGAGAAAGGTATTTTTAAAAATAGTTTATTTTAATTGGTTTTAATTGTATGTATGCTTGTGTGTCAGTGGATGGGTATGTGCACATGAATAGCATCAGATATCCTTGTGGCTGAAGTTACAGGCAGTTGTGAGAGACCCAATGTAGCTGCTGCATCTCTCTGGCCCCCATAGAAAGATATTGTCTTGAAAAACAAAAGCAAAACAAATGCACAGAAAAAAGTTTACACCCTGTACCAGCAGTTCCTTAGGATAAATGGACATGTGCCTTGCTGGATTGTAGATGCATTCTGGTGTGCAGGGTTCTAGCATCTCAGAAAAGTAAATGGGTGGTTTGATGTTTTGTCCATAAACAGAGGCAAGGTGGGTTCATTCTATTGTTATTTTTCTTTTTAAACTCCATATCAATGTACCATGTGGATGAAGTGATTTGACCAGTCATCTGTAAAGTTCCCGTATATGAAAAGTAAGTGTGTCTTAAAAAAAATAAATAAATAAAACCAGTTCATTGAGTGCTTTAATATAAAACAAACTTTCAGTTTACAAAAATAAAAAGAGGAACTGTACTGCATTCAAAACTAGACTGGGAGGAAAAAGAAATGTGATTCTAAAGAATTTTCTCCAGGTGTAGATACAGCCTAGGAAAAACAAAGATAACTGGCAGTCTTACACAAAGGTGTGCTTTATTAATAAAAAATAAAGGACACAAAACTATCAAGTTGGGAGTGAACATCTATGTACACAGACTTTTTCTCACAGGCTTTTCAAACAAGTGCACTGCCTACCACTTACCTATTGTATTGATACAGTTAGTATAGAAAAAGAAAAAAATTAATATTTGTTATCCAGTAGAATTGATAGTTGAATAAAAGGCATAGAGCATATGAAATTACACATCAATAAAATTTACATGATAGGCAAAAATAAAAAAAAATTTCTTTTGTGTGTGTGTGGGAGTGCAGGCTGCACATGTTGTGTGTACATGTGGTGGTCAGGGCACAACCTCAGGCAGGGATGCTCTGCTTCCCACAAGCTTCTGTCACTTCTGTCGCTACCCATCTGTGTCCCTGCAGGAGGATGCTGGGATTACCGCTGTGCATAATGGTTAGGTTTTACATGGTTTCTGGGGGATCCAATCATATTTATAAGGCAACCTCTTTACCCACTAAGCCATCTCTCCAGCCTCTGAAATCTGCCTTTCTTTTTCATTTGTTTGTTTGTTTTGACACATTGTTTCTCTGGGTAGCCCTGGCTGTCCTGGACTGGCTCTGTAGACCATGCTGGCTTTGAACTCACAGAGATCCACTTGCTTCTGCCTCCCGAGTGAAATCTGCCTTTCTAGTGGATAGTTTACCAACATTTAATGCATCTTACACATCCTGTGTGCTTGAACTTGTGTGGGATTCAGTGGCAATGTATCCAGCTAAGTGTTGGAAGGCCTATTCTGAATAAGGTAGTGAAACAACATTTGTACCTCTTGCTTATTCTAATTCATCTGGTCCTTCTTCTTACATCATGGCAGCCTTGTTGGGAAGGTTTTGAATGTGTGGGCATTCATGATGCTGAGTTCTAGAAAGCCCTATCTGAAATATGAACAGGTGCTAAAACACAGGACATGGAAAAGGAGGGTTTGGGTCGACTTATAAAGGGGCTGAAAGGAAGGAAGGAAGTTGTCCTGTGAGGACCTTAGTGAGTGTAAGACCTGCTAATAATGTGGCCACTGCCTGGACTGGCCTGCATTTTGGCAATTCTACCAGTCATCTCTTCTTCCAAATAACCTCCGCAATCCCGGTGGCTTACCTCACAAGCATTTATTTTTCTTATTCGTCTGTCTGAGGTCTGGCTGGGATTCAGCTGATCTTGGCTCAGCTCCTCTGGGCATAGCTCCCAGCTACAAGTCTACTTTGGGCTTGCTTCATAGACTTCCTCCAGGAATTGGCACCACCCGCGGCTTGTCGTCTCACGGTGATGGTGGAAACGCAAGAGGTCTCACCATGGAAGCACACTTAAAACTTCTTTTACGTCGCTTTCACATCTGTCTTTCAAAGTGAGTTCTGCGGCCAAGGCAAACATCATTGGGATGGAGAAAAACACGGACACTTTGAGAGCCATTGCAAAGTCCCACAACGAGAGCCATAGACAGATCATTCTGAAGCAAGGAGGGGGGTAAGGAATAGGAAGTAATCCAGGCAACCACAGTTATGTAATTGGTAGTGAGCGTAGTGGAAATGGGCAGTGGGAAGTGGCTGTGGGTGTAGTTTAGTTGACAGAGGACTTCCTTAGCATGTACAAAGCCCTGGGTTTGTTCTGTAGGGTCAAGTTAACTGGGTGTGACGGTGCACATCTGCAAGTCTAGCATTGGGGAGGTAAAGGCAGAAAGAGAAGGCAGTTAAGGCTATTTTCATCTACCTAGCAAATTGCAGGCCAATCTAGGCTATATGAAAGCCTGTCGATGATGATGATGATGATGATGATGATATGAGAAAACTGCAAGCAGTGTAGATCAGAAACACTCCAAGTAGGAGAATGTAGGTTGTTGTTGTTGCTGGGCTGAAGTAAAAAGATTAGCAGTCCTGTGATGCTCTCCAAGAGTTAGAATGTTCGAGGGGACTAATGCTAGTTGGCCTGTATGAGGGCAGTGCTGCCAGATTCGGGTTAAGTGAGATCCTGCATCGGAAGAAAGTTTTGTTTGGAAGGCAAAGTCTTCAACAACTAGGTAAGGAGGGCGGGCACCCATCTCTGGATCTCTGTAGCGAGTGAGATCTAGAAGGCTCCCAAGCCTCTGAGGTGCCTGGTCAAGAGGAACACCCCAAGTCTGTCTCACTTCTATATTTCTATGATGTCATGGCTACTTCCTTCCCCAAAATCCCCTCAGTGGCTGAGCATCACAGTGCCGCATGTGACGGCCCGTGACGGCCTCTGAAAGTTCTTCTTTTGGTTCCTCTGGCAGGTGGCTGATGAGTGGAGGGAGGCCGGAACTCAGCCAGCTTTGGAGTTTTCATCACTAAGGCCAGCCATGAAAACCTGGTCAACGACACCTGACCGCATACCTGGGCTACAGAGTGCTGCTCTGGGAAACACCAGGTGCCTCATTCCTCTAGAGGTGACTCTGGACAAGGGTCACACTCTACATTCAAGGCTGACATACAGGACTGAGGTGTAGCTCAGTGGCCTGAGAAGAACACTTGCCTGCTAAGAATGAGTCCCAAAGTTCCATCTGCAGCATTAAATTCCAGGCCAGGTATGGTGGTGAGATAAGCCTTTAGTTATAACACCCAGAATACAGTGGTAGGCAGAGCTCCGTGAGTTCGAGGCTGGTCTACATAGTGAATTCCAGGACAGCCAGAGCTTCATACACTGTGAGACTCTGTCTCCAAAACAACCAAACGTGTTACCACCCAGATCACAGCACCTTCAGAAGTTACCTCAGTGGGAGTCATGCATCACAGAAGCCCAGTGTCTTCCACACACAGTGAGGAGGATAGCAGCTAATTTACCAAACACATGAACCGAATAAGAAAACATATACATGAGGTGTGTAATCCTAGCACTTGGAAGAGTGAGGCAGGAAAATCATGTATTAGAAGCCAACCTTGGCTACATCGTAAGACCTCGTCTTAAAATGCTAACTACCCACACAATCACAGCTACCACCAATATCCAGCAGGCAGGATTTAATAAATGACAGCTTGAGGAAAACAAATACCTCATATAGCTAAGTATTTTAGTGTATTTACTTGGTGTGTGTTTGTGTATGAATGTATGTATGTATGTATGCATGCATGTATGTTGGTGTGTATGTGTATGTGTGTGGTGTGGTGTCTATGTGTGCTGTGGGGTGTGTATGTGTCTGTGTGTGCAAGTACACATGTGTGCGGGTACATGGTCTGTGTGTACATGGTACACAGGTATGTGAAGGCCATAGTCAACCTTGGTGTCATTTTCTTGGGAGTCACATTGTTTTTGAGTCAGGGTCTCTCACTGGGGCTTGGAGTTTTCTGGAATTGCAAGTACGGGGCCACTATACCTTTTTTAAAGTTTTGTTTTAAAATATAGGTCCTGGGGGCCAAATTCAGTCCCTTATGTTTGTACAGCAAGCACTGTACTGAGTGACTTATTGCCTCATCTCTGGTTTGTTTGATTTTTTTCTTTTTAAAATTCAGTTTTATATTCTATAAACACTGCTAACCTCAGACAATGCAACCAGGAACAGACTGGAACCTGATTTAAAGGACGAAAATTCCTGGGATGCTCCCAGCCAGGACAGTCTGATTACAAAACCCTTACCAAAAAATGCTTTGTGGTAAGGATGTAGGTGGGTTCACAGATAATCCTACATCAATCACCACTCCTCCAGGACCCACCCCAGCCCCACCTCAGCCACTGCCATAGCCCCCACCACAGCCCCCACCCCAGTCCCCACCCCAGCCCCCACCATAGCCCCCACCATAGCCCCCACCACAGCCCCCACCACAGCCCCCAACATAGCCCTCATCATAGCCCCCACCACAGCCCCCACCATAGCCCCCACCACAGCCCCCACCACAGCCCCCACCACAGCCCCCAACATAGCCCTCATCATAGCCCCCACCACAGCCCCCACCATAGCCCCCACCACAGCCCCCACCACAGCCCCCACCACAGCCCCCACCACAGCCCCCACCACAGCCCCCACCACAGCCCTCACCCCAGCCCCCACCCCAGCTCCCACCACAGCCCCACCTCAGCCCTGCCCTAGCCCTACCATAGTCCCCACCCCAGTCCCCACCTTAGCTCCCACCACAGCCCCCACCCCACCCCCACCACAGCCCCCACCCCACCCCCACCACAGCCCCCACCACAGCCCCCACCCCAGCTCCCACCCCAGACCAACCTGAGACCCCATCCCAAATCCACCTTAGACCCATCTGGCCCATGGTTTGCACCAGAGAAGAGGCAGGGGTTTAGTCATTGCTTGGACCCCACAATGTTTAGCATAACAGCTTGTAAGCTGTCTGCACTCAGTAAATGGATGCTTGTTGAACAGATGAACTGAACACATCTAAATTCAATTTATATTCTCAGTTCATATCCACTTCACATTAGCTCAGGCAAGCCATTGACTTCCAGTCACAGGCATTAAAAAAAAAAAATCTAAGGAATATGATTGTAAGACATGGCACAGGAGGTATTGTGCATTGTAAGACCTGTACATTAGCTGAGTGTGGGAACAAGGGATTAGTGTGCTATGAGCTGTGTAAGAGGGACACTGAATGTTCCAGGTGCGTGTGCGCACGCGTGCGCGCATGAATGATTTGCTTGTGTTTGATAGCCTTTTTGTTAGATTTACCAGGAACTCACATTTCCTCTGTCAAAGGTTGAAGGGAACTTCCCCATAGTATTTTAAGACAAAACCTGGCCTCTTGTGGCTTCTATATGGAAATTCACCAGGACGTCACCAGCCTTTGTAAAGGCCTGCCTTTTTCCCTGTCCTGAGATGGCCAGTCTGGGCAGCACTGGGAAGCTTGGCTTTGACCCTGAAGTGGGCCTTAAGCCAGCATGGCCACTAATTCTCCCATCCCAGCGGGGTGAGATTTTTTTCTGCAATTGTCTCTTTCTGTCCCTGGTTCTAGCAACTCTCCTTTAGCTCCTGTTGATCACACGACTTAGGCTTATGGAGAGACTCACCCTTGGTTTTCATTTCCATGGGCAGAGCTGGGGTTCTGGTACCCCTTTCCTCCTTTTAACCCAGGAGCTTGTGTAGGGAAGGGGGTGCCGTAACCACCCTGCCTGCTAAGAATAAAGTTATTTCAAGGTGGGCACCCTGGTGTTCACTTTTAGTAGTAGCACTTGGGAAGTGGGGCAGGCAGATCTCTATGGGTTTAAAGCTAGCCTGGTCTACATAGTGAGTTCTAGCCCAGCTAGAGACAGCTACACAGTGAGAGCCTGTCCTCTACTAAAATAAATAAAAACCAACTAATTCTCTATTTGTTCCCGCATCCCACTGTGGCCACATTGAATATATTTCCCTCTGCTTTTCATTGTTACGTATCTCCTTAATTGGCATACCAGGGGCAGATAGCTGAGCCTGCCTTGCTCTAACCTTAACAACAGCAGTAGTAGGGACAGGTATGACAGGGCATCTCAGCTACTTGTTCCTCAGTTTCAGAAGACACACGGATGCCATGGATGCACAGCAACAGTTCTTGACCAGGACAGGGGCATATGAGATGCCATGTGGCCACTGGGACCCATGGCAGGGTTTCAGTTTTGTTGCTGGGGGTGGACTGTTGGGAGCTACAGGGTGCATTAGCCCACTACACCCGGACAAAGTCAGCAGAGGTGTCACGCTGCAGCCAGGTGTCCCCCAGTTTCATTTTGAAATAGGAGTCTAGATCATATGTAGGCCGTTCCAATGGCAAATGCTCTCTGAGTTGTTTAACAAAATGCTGGGATGCTCACTTAGAACAGCCCGGTTCTGTGTTCAGGTCAGGGGTGTGCTCTGGTTGAAGGACCCTGGCTCCCAGAGGCCTTTCCCAGGGTCACTTGTCTGAGTCCTCGAAATGCAGTTGTTGTTTACATCACTGCATGGGAGTCAGGGTGGCGCGTGTGTCCTTTTGCCTTGCTCCTAAGTGAGTGACTTCTCTCAAGGCAAAAGCACAGCTCACACTCAGGGGGAATCGAGTTTACTTAGGAGCTAAATGTGAGTGACACTGGCCTAGGAACTGTGGATTCAGTTCATCCTAAGTTCTGTGTTCCAGGGGGTGGTAGCAGCTTCCTGAGGTTTATACAGAAACAGAGCAAGAAAGTCATAAAACAAAGTGGTTTTCCGGTTCATTGGCAGGTTACAGCACTGGGGGATGGGGGGTGCAGGAGTGGGGGAGAGGGGGTAACAGGGGGAGAGGGGAAGGGGGGAAGGAGGGAAGGGGGGAGGGGAATCCCCGCTAGAGGCTTCTGATGCTAGCTGATGGCATTCTTCTGACAAATTTTAGTTTTAGATTTCTTTCTTTTACGTGTACGAGTGTTTTGCCTGCCCACATGTCCCAGCTGTTTGCAGAGGTCTGAGAGGGCCTCAAAGTCCTGGGAACTGAAGTTGTAGATAGTTGTGAGCCACCACAGGGGTCTTCTGGAAGAACACCCAGGGCTCCTAACTACTGAGATGGATCTCCAGCCCCTGGCAAGATTCTTAACCTTTGGGTTGGTAGAAGGTGGGGGTGTGTTTGTCCAATTTCAAAAGGATTTTTACCTGATGGTTGTTAGGTCACACACAGGATTTAAGGGGCTTATCTAACCCAAAATAATTTTGTCCTTGACTTGCAACACTCCAACTCTCCACAAATACTGAAGTTCCAACCAGCCTTGCAGATTGTTTAACATGGGTGTGGCTTTAAAAAAAAAATAGTATTTTTCCCAGTTCTTACCTTTCCTCAGTAAACATTCCTATGCTGAGGCCTGGTGTTACCGTCTGAATCTGCAACTTCCCCCACCAGTTAGTATTTTGAGTACTTGTTCCCAGCTGGTGGTCACCTTTGGGAAGGCTGTGCCACAGGGAGGAGGTGGGGCCTGGCTGGCGGCTGTAGGTCGCTGGGGCCACCATGCCTTCCACGGAGTCAGTCCATCATGTGGTCTACTCCAGGGAAGGCTCACAACTCTCTGACACCAGGTGAATGGGACTTGGCTGAACTGGTGACCCGGCTGAAGCTTTGAGCTGAGTCTGACCTGACCAGGGCCTCTGTAGACAGGAAGAGATAAAACTCACCCCAAGGGAAAATAAGGTAGTGTCAAAGAAACCAAATACCCTGGGAGTGGGAATAATGAATGGATTTATGATTGGGCCCTGGTAAGGTGACAGATGTCCATCCGTCATGGAGCATAAAGTCCTTGTTAGGAACTGAAGAGTATGTCTGGGCCTGGTGATGTGTGTCCATCACTGCAGAAGTATAGAGGCAGCAGCAGGAAGGTCATGCCTTCAAAGGCAGCCTGAGCCACATACTAAGACCCCATCTCAAACATTAATTTAGTAGTTAATTAAACATTGTGGCCTTTGGTCAGTTAAGCTATTTGAAGTGAAAGTTGGATGCAACCAGCTATTTTAGTCATGGCAGAACGTGACACAGAGGCTAAGAGCGTGGGGGAACAGAGAAGCCCTCCTTGGTTCCAAATTATGTCCCCACAGACCATCCTGTGGAGGAGAAGCAGGGTCCCACCAGCTTGCACTCTTAGGACTGGTTTTCAACATGGACATACAGGCCTATGGAGGTAGGAGTGAAGTTGGTGGCAGAGGAGAGCTGGGAAGCTCTCACCATCCAGGTTCCTCTGCTGAAGGAAGAGGGAGGATGCCTGGAGCTCACCAACTCTGTATCCCCATCCACAAGAGATGCCCAGGTCTCCTAGCAGCACACACCCATGTGCAGACACACCCGCCGTGGGCCACACATCATCTGCACCCACTACCATCTGCGTTCGTCTTCAAGTGCAAAGCGCCAGGCAAGTGATTCCTCTCACATTCAGACACAGGCAGCAGCTGAGGGACTTCTGGGTAACCTGAGGTCACCGAGGGTGCTCTGTGATAAATGAAATCTCTCAAAAACCAGCTCCAGTGCCTTAGGAGCCCAGTTCAGCTCCAGGCTGAGACCCAGAGGATGCCAATGGGCAGGGCTCTGGCTCTGCTAGGCCAGTCTGGTCCTGTGAGAGCATGGTCTGATTTCTGAGTGTGATGCTATCCCAGAGAAGGACCTTGTCCGCAGCATGATCCGTAGCATAACCCAGAGTGTCCCTCAATAACCCATGTGTTGGTGGCTTGGTCTTCAGCTCAAGTGATGGTGGAACCTTTAAGAGTTGGGGCCCAGTGGTTGACCTTCAGGTCATTTGCCCTTGTTGGAGATTGAAGTAAACTGTGGGACCCTGTTACATTGCTCTTACTTATGCCCAAGAAGGAAGCTACTAATGTTCTGTCATGTGTAGAAGGATAGTAGACATTATCCCAGGTAAAGACAGTTTGGGCGGGTCTTGCCTCCAGCTACGCTGCTTGGAAACACTACTGATACCTCACTGAGATGGACATTGTTAAAAGCTTGGAGGGACCATTCTAGGTCCAGAATTCAGGAGCCAGACCAGAGATTCCAGCCAGGCTATTGTGGGAGGAGGGATCCGGGAGTGAGGCCAGCCCTATCGTGCAGATGGAGAGGAGACGGGGAGGCTGCAGGTTTGGACCGAGCAGGAGCATACGTGGATCAGGGAAAGGACCAGCGTATTGGCCGGACTAGTACGCAGGCCAGAGACACCTGGGGACCCATCCAATGGAGCAGACACCAGAAGGTTTATTCTTGTTTCCCTTTAAGCTTTTTCCCCCTCATGTATAGGATAGCTGCGTTGTATAATAAAGTTTAATTGTTAAGAAACAGAGCCAACAGTCATGTGTTCCTGTAATGAGGTGCTACTCCAAAGAGTCAGGCCTATAAGGTCTTGGATTAAAGCCTCTGAGACTGAGAGTCCAAATTAACCTTTCCTTGTTATAAGCTGATTGTTTTGGGTGTGTGTTGCAGTGAAGGGAAACTGTCTAGTTTTCTATAGAAGCTTTGTAGGCGACTGATGAGTTGTCTCACTTGTTAAGGCACTTGCCTTATAATAGTGATGATTTGAGTTTGGACCTGAGAGCTTACATAAACTGCCATGTCTGGTGGTGTGTTCTTGTACTCATAATGCTGTGAGATGGGAAACGGATACGTGGACCCCTGGAAGCTCACTGGCCTGCTAGTCCAGCATACTTAGCAAATATCCAAGCCAAGGAGAGCTCCTGTGTTCAACAAAAAATAAGTGGTACCTGAGAAATGACACCCATACACATGTGCACCTGAGGACTCCTCCCATGAACACTTGTGAACATATGCACACCAGAAGAAATGTGAGGAAGTAAGGAAGTTGAGGGACATGCAGCTTCTTCTTAGTGTAGCAGCCAAGGGAGGTCCCACCAGGAAACAAACTCACTGAGACTTTTCTGACAGTATTCTCCCAGGTCAGGCCTCACTGGGCATTAATGTCTTTGCACTTGGAAGTGGGCATTGCAGCATATCTCACTGGAAGCCTCCTAACGATTAAGGTGTGATGTGTGTGCCTGGTGAGTCCTGCTCAGGAGATGCTCATTTCTCTTTCTTGCCCTAGTAGAATGTGCTGTTGATACGTTCCTACAAAGGGACTCTTAAGTAGCTGTAAGCACGTTTGTGCAAAAGGTAGCCTCACTGCTGATGGAATTGATGACAAACCTTCTTTCCTCATAGCTCTTGCTGGCAACTGGGGCTCTCAGATATACTAGGATGGGTGGAGGTCTTCCCTGGCTTTTCTCTGCATCACTACACACATGGTATCTTCAGGGCTACATTCAACAAGAAAAGGAGGGAACAGACACAACACCTGGCACCGAACAAACCTCATCACCTCATAAGGATGCTCTTGTCAACATCAGGACCAGGCACTGGGAAGCACATACCTATAGACAGTCCTTGGACTCACTGCCAGCTCTGTCATGCTGCGCAGACAAAGAGGAGAAGATGCTATGTGCAACACTTTTAGCAACCTACCAACAAGAAGCTATTGTTGCTGATGTTTGAAAGACCACATTCTAGGGGCTGAGGAATGTCTCAGTCAGTGCTCACCATGCCAACATGAGGACCTGAGTTTGGACCCACAGCATATGGGGAAGAAGCTAGGCGTGGTAGTATGTGCTTGTTACATAGTGTTGGGGAGGGAGAGACAGGAGGATTCCAAAGTCTCCCTGGCTAGGAAGTCTGGCTGAATCAGTGAGTTCCAGGTTCAGTGAGAGGGCTGGGCTAAAAAAAAAAGAAGGTGGAGCATGATTAAAGAAGACACCTGACATAAACTTCTGGGTTCTACACACCTGCAAAAACATACATACATACATACATACATACATACATACATACATACATACACCCTTGTATGCAGGCACATATGTGTACAGACACACACTTGCACACATACATACCCTGCATACACACATCTGCGTGCAAGCATACCTGTGTGCACTCACACATACACCTGCACACCTACACCCCTGAATATATACACACACACACATCTGCACATACATACCTGCATACACACGCACCTGTACACATATACACCTGCACACACACACACACACACACACACACACACACACACACACACACACATCTGCACACAAACACATACCCTCACACAGATACCCCTGCATACAACACACCTACACACACGCATACCCTTGCATGCACACACACATACCTGTGCACATACACCCCCTTCCCCCCAAGATCCAGTTTTGTTACCATACAAACACAAAGAGGGTCAGCATCACTTGGGCGGTGTTTTAGTGGGGAGAGAACTGTGGGGCTGGGGTAGCATGTCTCACTTTGCCCTAGCTAAGTACCATCCTGCTGTGTGGTTCCTGGGGGCCTGTGAGGTTCCAGAAGCACCCCCATGACTGAGAGCTATGTCGGTAAACAGTGATGATGGAGGCTTTGTGCTGGGCTGGATTCTCATGAATGCTACATTTCAAAGAAGGAAAATGTTAATGAGTCATTTCCTAATCCTTAAGTGTCTCAGTGAAACCATGATGGAGATGGCCACGCGCCAAGAGCTGCGGAAGTCTCTTTGGCGCGCACTTATTGTGGCCTATTTCCTTGTAGTCTGATTTTCACTTTCAAATGAAACTCATCACCAAGGCCCACATGAGGCTGTAGCTCACCCTATGCAGTCCCAAGACACTGAGGAGCCTTCCTTCACACGCCACAGAGGCCATGTGTCACCCCAATTTCCACATCATGATATAAAGGAAAGGCTGCTCACTGACAGGCTTGCACGGGTGTGTTTGTCTAGCGCAGTGTTCTGAATCATTTGTAGCGTTTAAGAGATTTCATATAAGCATCTATATTTTAGGCTGCTCTTAACAAACCTTTGGAAGATTTGGCAACAACTGTTAGGTTTCAAAGGAACACGGGACAAATGCCTAACCAAGGTGCCCGTTAACATAGCAGAGCAAATGCTGGCCAGTTCTCCCAGCATCCTCAGTACCCGTGGCTTCTCTCAGCACTTTCCACCTCACCCCCATCCTAAACCTCTCCAGCCCAGGGCTTGGGCTTCCTTGCCCCCCTGCTCTGGATCCTTCTATAAACTCAGCATTTTGGCTACATTTTCTCTTGGTCCTTTGGCTTTGCTCTTGGCCTCTTAGGCTGTGGCTCCTTTCTTGGTCAGCTTGCCCCTCCCTTCTCTTTCTCACTTTCTCACACTCTCTCTCTTCTCATGGCCCAGTTCCGCCTGGGTCCTTGGTGATGCCTCTGGCTGTGCTCTCCCTCATATCTATAATAAAGCCGACTTCTTCTCCTCCACCATGCCTAGGGGCAGTGACATCTTCACCTTCATTCAGGCGACACTATTGAAGATGCTACCCACACTTGGCTAGAGCCCAGGAGCACCAGTTCCCGTCAGATGAGCTGTGGTCTCTCAGTTGCACAGTCCCCATCAGTCTCTCTCTCTCTCTTCTCAGTTTCCCAGAGTCCCCACCACTCACTACTGCTCTCTTCTCACATAGGTCACATTTACTGTCAACTGAAGTCCACTATTTATTCCTATTATCTTCCTGGTCTTGTATGCATATTTCTATTGCTGTGATGAAATAACTGAGGCTAGTTAGCTTTTAAGGGGGGGGGAGGAAGAAACATTTATTGAAACTCACAGTTTTTGGAGTCTAAGAAAGTCCAAGATGAGGGGAATTCCCTTGATTTTGCTTCTGTTCGGGGCTCCAGTGTCTGGACCACCACATGACAGGTGACATCCTAGCAGAAGCACAGGTAAAAGTGAGAAATCATGGAACAAAGGAGGTTGACCCGGAGGCCTGTACATGTTTGGCTTTGAAAGAGGATCTTATAGCAGAGCCCAGCCTAGCCTCACTCTATAGCTCAGTTAGCCCTGAACTCCTTCTGCCTCTGTTTCTTGAGTATAGTATTTACAGGCATGAGCTAGTATGCTCAGCTATAGGCATACATCTTTACAACTCTCGTGAGAACTCAGCAGGGTCCCAGGACCATCCCAGTAGTCCCCCCGCCCCAAGAAAATGCCTCAGTCAGCCCCTCACTTCCTCCCAGGCCTCATTTCTCCAAGCTATTCTGTTTTAAAGATGACCACAAACACAAACTCACAGACTATTTCTGACATGAAAGAGGTTGCTACCTTTACCAGTTAATTATCCATAAAGTAATACAACCAACCACAAACCTTGGCACTCGGCAGGAGCATTTACTTAATTCCAGGCACTTGGCCCTGGAGTTGAAGGTCAGCTACTGCTGGGGTCAGCTTGGGGGTACAGCTGAGAGACTGTCTTCCCAGGCTTCTCAAGTTCTTCCTAGACTAGTAAGCTGGCCAGAGAAGATTCTTTCTATGTCGACAGCAGCAGTACTAGAGAGAAAGTGGGATTGGCACACATAGACTTCTGCCTTTTTTTATGGCCAGCAAGTCATATGACCAAACCCAAGATCAAGCACTGGGAAAACATTTCTGCCACAACTGTTGGATGCTACAAAATGAGACAGCATGTACATAGTGGGGAGAGGCTCCCCTTGGCTGGCCTTGGCTTTGTCTCCCTATGGATCCTCTGAATCTCATTGCCTAGAAAAGTGTCTGTCTGGGGATTTGGCCACTGGACAGAGTAGCAATTTGCTTATGATGAATGGTAGTAGCATTTACATTTTTGAAGAGACTCAAAATTAAGGTCCACTATAGGTGTAGGATGTGATTTTTTAACCCTCATCAAAATACTGAATTCCAAGGCTTGAGTGTTTCTCTGATTGGTGGTATTCTAGACATATCGTCACACCTTATGGCCAGGAGAAGCAGGTGGAGCACACTTGAAATTCCACCTTCTCTCTTCCCCTGGGCTCTGGACTATGCAACCTTCCTTCGCTGAGCCCCTTACTCTGTAGCCATAAACATAACAGTCTTTGGTGCCTTCAGAGAGTCCCTTCAGTGGGTTAGCAAGCACGGGACTGCGTTTGAGGGGCCTTCTCTATTATGATTTGATGGTCTTTTAATTGCTTCCCTACCTTTGCAGGTGACAGTACCGGCGTGGGACCGCGGAAGGATGGGCATGGAACTCAGCTGCCACAACAGCTGCTCAAGATGCCACCACTCAAGGACGCCTCCGCTCACCTTCTATCTATCCATCACTGAGCATCCTTTATGCGCCCGATGCTGCTGTAGGATCTGAAAGTGGATGGAGCGAGGAAGACACTGCTGGGAATTCTAGCAGAGATGAAGCAGACCAGTGTGTGAGAGGTGAGACTGGGAGGAGCACTGAGGGGTCAAACATGCCCATGGGAGGCAGCGGAGGTCAGCTCTTCACAGGGAGCACTTAGAAACACCACTTCTGGGGCCAGGCTGGAGAGATGGCTCGGTGGTAAAGAGGGTACCCTGCTTCCAGAGGATCCATGTCAGTGAGTGCACACCTGCCTGGAAATCCGGTTCTGGGGCATCTGACTCCTCCTTCTGAAGCCTCGGAAGGTAGCCCCCCCCCCACTCCCCCCAATACACGCACTAAAAAGACACTTCTGGGAAAGTGACATTTGAACAGACTTGAGCGAAAGAGGAAGCTGGGGCTGTGATTCAGGCCAAGAAAATTTTAGAGAGAAAGACAGGCAAGCCTAATGAGGGTGTGGGTAGGGGCCCCCAGAACTCCCCCAAATCCCCCTGACACTGCCCAGGGTCAACACTCACAAATACTCATTCAATGAGGGGGGGGGGGAAGCTCTTCTCCTGATCTTTAGAGGGCTACTGAGCAGAAGGGGTAAGCCTTCCCTTCCACAGACCTGGAGTCAACCCTGAGACCAGTTTCTCCGCCTGTGCTTGGATATGACTGGCCAATTGGGGTCATGTGAATGACAACAATGTACAACCCTGGAATTGTCCCAGTGCCACTTTCATCCTCAGACAATGGCCAGCACTATTTCTAAATGTTATTATTTTCTCAAGAAGAAAAAAAAAGCAAAAAAGAAAAATGTTGGAAATAAAAGTTATTTCTATTCATTTACTTGGCCCAATCAGTTAATAAATAAGTCCCTCTTTGGAAAGTACAGGGTGACTAAGATTTAGCCTTGAGGGAAAAACCTAGTGGGGGAAATCTGACTGAAAACTATGGTTTACATGCCCACGCTCTGGCTTCTTTTTTAGCCTCTTGTCGTCCAGGCCTGTGGGTATGCAGGCATCAGTGCTACTGGTGTGCGTGGTGGAAGGTGTTTGTGACGGTCCTTGGCAAGTGGAATCTGCTCTGGTGGCTTTGTTAACTGGGCTGACTCGTGTGTTCTTCCTACCTCAGAGAAGCAGCTTTAGGAGGCAAACTTGGGGCAAAAGGGAACCTCCCTTTGTAAGACTTCCTCATCCTTGAGGTTAAGAAGATGGGGGTGTGGGGGCAGAAGCACCAGGGATTAACCCATGGGGTTCTCCCGCCTCCCCCAAACGGGCCAGCAGTGGCCCCCACAGAGAAGCTGCTTGCTCCTTGGCAGCCTCAAGCCTCGCTGCCCATTTGTGATTAACTCAGCATCTAGGAACATGGGAGGACCACCCACGCTTTCCCCTTCAGCTGGACTTTTGCTTAAAATTCAACCCTCACTCTCATTTCCTTTTTCTCCTGATCCTTTCCCCTACTCCCCCCCAGTCAGGGCTTGCTTCTTCTCTTTCTTTGTAGAGTGACCGCCAA
The DNA here is from genome assembly GCF_964271855.1 of Acomys minous. Classification (NCBI taxonomy): domain Eukaryota; kingdom Metazoa; phylum Chordata; class Mammalia; order Rodentia; family Muridae; genus Acomys; species Acomys minous. Next base: position 50,588,238 of record NC_140490.1, on the reverse strand, counting down.
CTCTCTTCTTCAGCCCCTAAGAGAGAAATGCGAATTCGAGAACAAGCCACGATCACACTAGAAAGCTTCTACTATGCCCAGGGCCTCTTCCATGATGCTGAACAAACCCTTAACTGTGAACTAAAACCTTCTCCCCTCCACACCCAGGCCCTCAGCACCATGGGAAGCGTAGGTGAGAGCGCCATGTCCTAGAGCAGGAGTTCTCAGCTTTCCTAACGCTGCGGTCCTTTAATACAGTTCTCCATGTTATGGTGATTCCCCCAACCATAATATTATTTTCGCTGCTACTTCACAACTGTAATCTTGCTACTGTTGTGGACTGTGATGTAAACATTTTTAGAGATAGTGGTTTGCCAAAAGGAATCATGGAGACACACCATTCTAGAACTTTCTTTCCTGACATTTAAACTGACCAGTTCCTGTAATGGCAGTATTAAAATTTTAATTAAAATTTTAAACATGTCTCCTTGGTGTGCTTTATGAGGGGTAAAAAGAAAACAAGACAAAACAGCACCCCCTCCCAAAGGGTTTCAACATAGGCAGTGAAGGGACTAAAGCTAGCTTGGGGTTTGCCCAAGGTTAACAAGTGTCTGCCCTGGCAAGCCAATGTAACCACGATGTTTGCTGATGATTTCCCCCCCCCCTCATAACTAAGTAGGAAGAGGTTAAGGTGGCAGCTAGTGGTGTCCAAAGGGCAAGAAGCTCCTCCTTTGTGCTCACTTTTCCTGTCCCTTTCCAGTGAAAGCAAGGGTCACTCAGCTCTTCTCTGGTGTGAAGTGGAGCAGTGGCCTCCCCAGTTCAGAAACACTCAAGGAAATGCTGTTTAGGTTTTCATCGGAATGTGGCCCCAAGTTACCCTGGGAATGCTTTGTACAGAAAAGGCTTCATTATAAAGAGGTTCCTGCTCAATATGAGGGTGATATTTAGAGCCTGAGGAAGAAAAAGATAAAGGCAAAAGTATACCTTGGTGTGTCTGTGGGGTGGGAGGGGGCTGTTGTGAAGTCACACAGATCATGTACTTGTCAACAGTGTGAATTATGACAAATGTGTTTTTGGAAGTTTCTAGAAATACTGAGTAAAGTCTTTCTCACACACAGTTGTCCTAGGAAGAAAGTAAGTGATGTCTGAGCACTGGAAATGATTGAAGAACTGGGATCCAATCTGAACTGACTTTGGGCTGCTGGAATTGGGATCTGTGGGAGCAGTTGCCAGGGTTGGGGACTTGGACTTGGGAGGCTCACCTGCAGTCACCAGCATGGGCACAAGAGGAGCCCTGAGCATGGAGAGGACAACCAACCAGCCCCTGCAGGCTGTCACAGTGTGAGAGACGGGACAAGGTGCAGGCACTCAGGGGTATTATAGATAGGGATGCCAACAATAATTGGCTTCAGAATTTATGAAAACAGTCTGTTTATTAAAATGTGATGAGTGCAATCATTTGAAAGCAAAAATAGCCTTCCACTGCAGTGCATTTCTACAATCTCAGCTCCCAGGGAAGGTGGAGCCAGGAGGATCAGTCTTTCGAGGTCACGCTCAGATGTGATGTGAGTGGGAGGCTAACTGGGCATGCGCAATGCTTTGTGCAACATACATGATATATACCTAGCACTTAGGAGGCAGAGGCAGGCAGGTCTCTGTAAATTACAAAATTATATGAGGCAAAATGTGGACAGGCAATAGTCCCAGAGAAAAAAATTTAACACGTCTTTCAGTTATTTGAGAATTCTAATAACAAAAAGAAAGGACGTAAAAGGTGCAATAAGAAAACACGATTAAAAAAAAAAGACCTCTGACCTCTGTAAGGAATATACTTCTGGGCTTAGGAGGTGGTTCAATGGTTAAGTGCTTACCTACAGTATGAGACCCCAGAGATATGACCCCCCAGAACCCACCTAAATGCCAGGCGGGTGGGGTGTAGGGGCTGCCTGTAATTCTAGCCTTGGAAGGCAGAGGCAGGGGCTCCCCAGAGCATCCTTGCTTGCACCAACAGATCACACAGCAGCCCACAAAACCATTCTTGAGATGCTGCAGAAACTCCAGCAGACAGCACCTGCATAGATGGTAGAATCTGCTTGGGAAAACAAAACAAACAAACAACACTTTAAGACATGCAGTGATCAAGAAGTGACATCACGGAGCTTCTGAGAATATACTATTAACAAGCCGAGCATGTAAACTTCTGTGCAGTGGTCAAGGACTCTTCAGAAAAATAGGTTTAGGAAATGCATATGTAAAATAAGCACCAAAAAATGTACAGAGGCATTTATGTACAGGGAATATGTTTATCTGAAGATTCAGGAGAAAAGCCTCTGTGTGATGCTTGAAACATTCATGGAGGCCTCAGTAAATGGAGAGATATGCAACATGGCAGAGCCGTGGGTCTGAGTTCCAGATTGCTTAACCTTACGCAGGATGCAGTCTGAGTGTCTTAGTGTTTCGGGTTGATTCTACTCTGCATTAATTCAAGGAACCAATAGCCCTGGGGAGAAAGTCCAATACCTGGGCCTCAACTGCACTGAGGAAAGGCCTAGATAATCCACAGTCAGGAGAGGCAGAAGAGACCCCAGCAGCAGGCTCACTCATTTATGAAAATTTGTGTGGGGCAGAGACATAACTTCAAAGCAGTGAGGGGAAAAGGGACTCTTGGAAACGACGTTGGAGCTGAGGTGGGACGTGGTGGTGCAGGTCTGTATTTCCCAGGACTTGGGAGGATTGAGAGTTCAAGGCCAGCATGATTCACTTAGTGAGCTCTTGTCTCAAACAATGGAATGGAGTTGGGGTGGAGGTAGGGAGCAGCCCTGGAAGGAACCACTGTCCCACTGTCAGTGGGGAACTAGCTAGGCACCCTCATCGAGTGCTGTTAAAATGGATTAAAGAGCTAGATAGACACGCCCATATTCTGAAGTGATGGAAGGAAACGAAGGAACATGCTCTTAGGATCTCAGAGGAAGAAAAGACTTGTTAAGCCCCGCCCCAAACACAAACCATAAATAAATATGATACATTTGACTACATTGAAATATTTCCAAAAAAAAAAAAAAACCCCTCTTTGTACATAAAAGGTGTCATAAAGAAGAAACATGGATCTTAAGCTTGGAGAAGGAATTTAGTGTGAACCTCATCGGCAAGGATGGCCCAGAATTTATAGTAAACAACTTTAACTGAAGCTCAAAGTCCCTGGGACAGCGTCACAACATACAGGAACAAAATGTTGGAATCAAGCAGGAAGGGGGTTGCGACCCACAGGTGGAGAACCATTGACTTCGAGGCATGGGGTGTGCATCTGCACCATGGAGGACAGGCCGGCAACAGGCTTAGGCTCTGCTCCCTGCAGTTCTGTGTTTAATGGGTGAGAATCAGTGGAAGGAGTCACAGCTGGATGTGGGTTCTACTGGAGGGTAAACAGAGGACCTCAAAAATATCAGGACTGTTCCATTCCTCGGGAGTTAACTGTGCACTGGTGTGCTCAGTTCCACAATGCTATGTGGCAGGCAAGCAGAGGGGATAGCTCAGCAGCAGCCTTGTTTACTTTGCACACACCCATCTTCTAGTAACCCACGGAAGCCTGAGCTCCTTACTCACACTCCTGTGCACCCCTCCCCTACCTCCAGACAGCCTGTTGGTAGCCTAGGACCCCACATCAGGCTGTACACACACCCAACGCAGAGCATTGCAGTAAGTTAATCTTCCCTTAAGGCCCATCAAACTTAGATTTTGGTTCAACCATACTCTAGCCATGTCCAGTAGGAGAGTGGAAAGGCTGATCCTGCCTGAACTGGTTTGGGGTGCATGTTCAGTAAGACTAATTGTTCCTTCAGAGCAAAGTTTTGGGGAAAACCCCCTCTTCACTGCCTTACACCTGTGTATAAATGGGCATGCCTATGGTTTTCTTCAGAAGTGGGGGGGCCCTGGTAGGTGCCATGCTACAGTGCACAGACCTACACCCACATGCCTGTGTTGAGCACTAATTGGACGCAGTAGGATATATATATATGGGGAGCAAGAGGGTGAGGTGAGAGGGACAGAGCAAGAGAGAGCATGGCGTTGGCAGGGAAACGGAGGGAGGGATCTGGGAGGAGAGGGGGTTGGGGGTTGGGGCGTAGACTTGATAAAAGCAAAATGCCTTCATATAGGAAGGAAAAAAATAGTAAAATAGAAAAGCCATCCAACTCCTCAATACTACCTAATGGGTTCAAATTTGCGGCCCGATGGAATATGGCATAGCCACTATTTCAGTTCTGTTCTATTCGGCTGCAGTTGCTGAAACTATTTTTAGTTATGGTGGGAACTGCTTGTGAACTGTTAAACTAAACTAGCACAAGACAGAATCACAGTAGGAGTGACAGAATGACAGAAGGGTCAGAAAGGTAAGCCACTAAAATACCTATGTAGGCATAGAAGTCAACACAGCAAAATGTTAGGGGAGGTTTGCTTCTGGATGAATTAGAGGTGACTTGATTAAAAATCAACAACAACAACAACAACAACGAATTTGAGGTGTCCATTTACTTCTGGATGTGGGCATCCACTGGAGAGTGCTTGGCCTGCGGGGGCGATGGGGTTGGGGGAGCGTGGATATCCTTAAAGAAAACTGATTCTTCTCCTTCCCCCCCCCCCCATAGACTGTTCATTTGGGGCAGGGGTGGGGTGGGGTGGCGGGGCAGAGCCTGTGAATCCCTTCCCCCTCCGTGCTAAAAGGTTGGCTGCCCTGGGCTTGAGCAGATCATCACTACTACTGTGACTTCAAGAGTGCACCGGTGGGTGTCATGTCCAGATGACATGACTGTATCACTCTGATCCTTCCAGACCTCTGGCACTTAAAATCTGTCTGCTCCTTCTTCCCCTTTGTCCCTGAGCCTTGGGAAGGGGATGCAACGCAGATGGACTCAATCTTCTTTTAGACTTTGTTTTCTAAAAACAAACAAACGTGTGTGTGTGTGTGTGTGTGTGTGTGTGTGTGTGTGTGTGTGTGTAATTAATGCTTCAGCACAGAAAGATCTCCTTTGCTCAAACAATGTAAACAACGCCGAAAGATACCCGAAAGAAGGCAGAGAGCCAAGGACTGCAGGCGTTTGCCACTTCTCTGGAAGTCTAGGATGTCTGTCTCTTATCACAAAATCTGGAGAGGAACAGCGTAGCTATAGCCCTGGGCTTCTTCAGAGGAAGCTGTCCACCCTCTCTGAATCTGCATGACGGGCTCCATGGCCTGGGTTAAACGGTCATCGAGCCGGTGTCGGGCGTGCCATCTCGGCTTCCGATGCCGCAGGTCGCGGGGGGCCGTTCCGCGGAGCTGCTTGTCGCCGCTGGCCAGCCGCAGCAGCGACGCGGACTTGGGGACGCACGCGCAGGGCGGGGACCAGGCCACCCGCCTCCTCCGGCTGGGGAGTCCCCGGGGCCGGCGCTCGGGGAAGTCCCAAGCGCGGGTACAAGAGCGCGGCGCGCGCCCAGGAGGGCGGCCAGTACAGTGGCGCAGCGCTCCAACCATGTCGCAAGGCCTCCAGCTCCTGCTCCTAGGCTGTGGTACGGCCCCGAGCCCATCGCCCCGCGCTGCCCGCGACCCCGCCTCGTTGGCCTTGATCACGACAGTCTGTCTCCCCCTCTTTCTTGCAGCCTGCAGCCTGGCACCCGCGATGGCGATGCGGGAGGTGACGGTGGCTTGCTCCGAGACGGCGGACCTGCCGTGCACAGCGCCGTGGGACCCGCAGCTCTCCTATGCGGTGTCCTGGGCCAAGGTAAGCGTGGCCGGTGTCTGCGCCGCCCCTTGTGGGGAGAGTGGAAGCAGACACCCGAGGGAGGGATGGGGTCTCTCGGGGCTCCGGATTGGGCAATCTAGCTATTCTGACACCCCACCTTCTCTCACCACCCTTCATCTGCATCCAGGGCCCAAGCCCCTTGAGTTCCCTGCAGATCATGATCAAAGGCGTCTTGGCGTGATTGAGCCCACCAGAGGATTTCAAGGGATTGGATCCAAGCATCAGGGCACCTGTGGGTGCAGTCAGGGTGCTGCAGAGAAAGCAACGTGGGCATAGATTTGGGCATGGGACAGGAAGCATGCCCCCAGACTCCTGATTTCTTGTACCTTGTAACCATGACACCCTCAAAACCCAGGAGATGGAAGGGCATCTGAGAGGGAGGTTTCAAAGAGGTCTCAAGTGCTTAAGGCTGCCCACCCGAGGTAGTTAGGAGAAGTCATGTCTTTTCAGTCAAGGCATGTCATTGGCTTGTTGCCGCCACCCTCTCCCCTAACCTTGCTTCTGCTTGGCAGCCTCTCAGGGGTCTGTCAGGCTACGAATGAGGGCCTCCACAGGAAGTCAGGTTGGAGCCTGAGGCCCAAACAGGACAGAACCCAACATCTCTGGCCCTGTGGTGGGAAATTGAGTTGCACAAGGCAAGGCATTTGAAAGGTTTCCTTTCAACTAGATTGTCTCAGACTCCAAAATTGTAATTCCTGTGGTATTTTATAGCCCAGCTGCCGTAATTTAATAGAGGCAACTTTTGCACCCCTTCTTTAAGTGAGGTTCTGAGACAGGCCACCTCCATTTTAAGGCAAATGAATTAAATCCCCAGGGTTGGCTTTCTGATTTCCTGACTTACCTCCAAGGAGGAAGCCTCTGTCGGTTCTCAGTTTTCACAAAACACAGGGCTGCCATCTTCCCACTAAGAAAGGTTTAAAGGAGAGCTTGTGTATGTGCGAGTGTCTAAACATGCAAGGCAACATAAGAGGTGTGTGCGTGCCTGGTGTGGTGAGTTTACCCACTTTAGCCAATTATCTGGGCTGTGGATGGGTGGGTGGCAGCTAAGTGGTACAGTGCTTGCCCAGCACACAAAAGTCCCAGGTTCAAAACCCCATGCATCAAAGCAAAAACCAAACAAGTCAAACAACTGGATTGTTCATTACCAAAAGATAACGATACACCAGCACTTTCTGCACTCTGCACAGCATCAGTGTCTACCCTGTACTAAATCTGAGCTGGCACCACAAGGGAAAAGGCACCATGAAGACCTGAGGACACTGCTGTGGAGAATGTTATAGGACAGTGTGTGTGTGTGTGTGTGTGTGTGTGTGTGTGTGTGTTCCTATTGTTTCTTTGTTTCTCCTTTCTTACTGTGAGCTCAGGGAACAGGAGTCCAAAAATTGTTCAAATAGTCAAAACAATAGCACTTTTAAAATAATTGTAAAAACAATATTTGAGTGCTTACCATATGCCAGACTGTGGGAATAAATATTTACATATATTATCTACCTCTGTCTTCCAGAACTGTGTGGGCTTAAGAGGCCAGAACTATGCTTGTTACTACTTTTCAGGTGAAGAGGCAGAGCCCAGAGGAGCAGAATAAGTGGGCTTTGAACCAAGCTGTCAGATTCCAGATATCTTGATTTTTCTATCTTAATTACTTTGGGTAAAGAAAAGTAAAGTGTCCCTGAGCCAGCCAGCCAGTAAACTAAACCATCTCAGGGAGGGAGCAAAACATAAAACCACCATCCCTCCCAGACTGTAATTAAAAAAAAAAAAAAAGGAAGCATCATTAATATCCTCAGGGGAGTAATTAAAAAGTACTCATGAAACAAGGAGATGAAATTTCAGACTGCGACGTTCAAACAGTTGTCAAGTTAAATCTTCTCGCACAGGGTCATTTAGAATGGTTCAGTAAATCATAGCAATTAGCCTTTGACCTTGCCTTGGATGTCGGCAGATGATGCAACTCTGTAATGTATGTGCTTGTTTATTGGACACAGTTCTTGCAAGGTCTGGCCTGACGGTCTCTTAAAAATTCTTCCTAGGGAAAAAAAAAGAGGGGTGTGATAGAGTTGCTTGCCTACTATGAATGAAGCTCTGATGATAAAAGGAAAAGGCATCTTGTGCCCTCTCCATGGGCTGGCTGCCTAGAGGAGATGTAGGGTGCCTACCGCTACCTGAATACCTTGAAATCCATAAGTATTATTTCTTCCAGGACTTTTGGACAAGTCCTATCATATTTTTTTTTCATGCCCGGTAATTCATACATTTGCATTGTTATTGCTTGGATAGCAAAAATGGGTAGAAACTTCTAGAAATAAGGCCAGAGGTGAGGTACTGAAAGGCCTCACTTTATGGATGAAGCGTCTTGGATTTGTTTTTTGTTTTTTATTTTGTTTGTTTTTATTTTGCATGGTTCTAGGGGAGCTGTGAGGACCAAAGGCCAGCCTAGCTCTTCTCACGTCCCTTTCTTGTCTCTGTCCAGGCATTGTAAAACTTGTTTCCTGTTGTGGGGTCAGTGCAGGCAGAGCAGAGCCCCTATGGAGTGAGGCTTCACTGTCTACCACACTGCATCGCATCCTTGCAGGCCGTCTGCCCATCACAACGATAGTTACGCTGCGTCCTTGGGGCCCATAGCACACCCTGTCACTAGCCAGCTGGCACTAATGGCTTGTGCAAGCCATACCTTAAAATTTTCATTGCCTTTTACCAACAACTCCATGCAGACGGAGTCCAGTTAGTGTCTATTCAAACACTGTGTCAGGGACAGTGACCACATATTTCTTTGTTTTTAAGCTGTGTGATGGGGAAACTAGAAGGATTCAGTAGAGACAAGCACAGGAAATCAAAGGCAAAGCCAAGCACAGCTGGCCTCAGCCCAGTTCCCGCCAGCACAGCTCTTCTTTCTGTGGTCCAGTGCCTTCCTAACTGGAATCCCCGAAGGTTCCCTCTCCCCCTACTTTTTAAAGCAGAATGGATGATGGTAAAGAAATAGACAAATCAATAAGTTATAATCCATTGGGGCTATAACTCAATTTGTTTGTAAAGTTATGATAGATTGCAGCTCGGGCGGGAGGAGGTAGTTTGAGAGCACAGGCAAATATGCTTTGATCCATCACTCTTTTGCTGTTGACTATGGCATTTGTTTACGTTGTGGTCTCAGAGGACAGAGCCTAGTAATGTATGTGCTGAATATAAGGCTGTGCAGGAGCAGCTGTGTCTGTCCATTACGGAGCATTGCTGTGTCTGTGTTTGCTTCCACAAAGCTGCAGTAGGTCAGAAGAGAGAGCAGGGCTCCTGAAGGACAGCGTTGGCCATGGTTGGTGTCCTCCGCTAACAAAGAGGAGTCACGTACTCATCAGATACAGTGCAGTCCTGGATCATGTTAGGAGCCCTGACAACCTACAGTGAGGCAAAGTGAAAGGGGATATCTGATGTGGCCTCTGGGTGATACCGCGTGGGATGGGGACAGGCATGCGTCACAAGACATGCTCTTTTTAGATGATTGTCAAGGAAGGGAGAAAGAGGAAGTAAGACGGTGATTTCAGAGAACCAGTCACATGACTTTAGCAGTTAGAAAATCCCTGGCTAGGGTAGATCATGGGTGGTCTGGTCTAGGGCAGTGTTTTACTTCTGATGCTCATGCTGAGGGTACCGGTGGTAAGGAGGGATGTTTGAAATCAGGTTAATGGTTTGCATGAGGCCATCTGATCACTCAAGGCTAGTCACCGCACCATCTTGCTTGGCCTTGACTGTCATCTCCCTAGATGCTAGTCACTTTTACTGAATAGAGCTATATTTCTTGTCACCACCAGTGTGTGAGGCTCAGCTCCAAGCGCAGGGTCTCTGGAAAAGAGCAGCATGCTTCATGAGGGGTTAAAGTTGATGACATCCCTCAGGGGCCTACCCATGAGCTAACAGGTATCACTTGTTGAGTTTCAGAGGCAATCTAAGAATATGTTTTGGGGAAAAAGGAAATATTTCCATATTAAAAAGAGCTGAAAATCTGAAATGTGAAAGCCAAATGTACATTAGGATTTTACACACACACACACACACACACACACACACACACACACACACACACACACACACATTCTACTGTCCCCATTGGCATGTGTCCTCTGTGCTTTGGAGAAATCAGTTTTAGCTCAAACTATAAGAGACATAAAGTTGGTTTCTGGATATCCTTCATATTTATACTGTGTTATGGTAAGTCACAAGTATGCCAAGTCCTGGGCCTTGTGATAGCTAGCTCAAAAATCAACATGGAGAAAATGGCTCAGTCAGTAAAGCTCCTGCTGTGTAAGCATGAGGGCCTGACACCAGTGTGTATGGCCGGAGATGGGCTGATCCCTGAAGCCCATTGGTCAGGCAACCTAGTCAAGTGCAGATGGCCAAAGATAAGTGGATCCTTGAAGCCTGTTAGCCAGGCAACCTAGTCAAGTGCAGATGGCCAAAGATGAGTGGATCCTTGAAGCCTGTTAACCAGGCAACCTAGTCAAGTGCAGATGGCCAGAGATAGGTGGCTCCCTGAAGCTCATTGGTCAAGCAACCTAGTTAAATCCACGAGCTCCAGGTTCTTTCAGAGACACTATCTTGACAGACAAGGTGGAGGCGATAGAGGAAGACATCTGATGTCTATACACATGAACACAGAGGTATATACACACACCCAGGTCCACACTCAGGGACCAAGCAAACATTTCCAGAGTGACACCTGTCCAAGGGCATAGACATGTACCACAGACACTTTTGGTACAAGTGAGGTGATTAGTGATGTAGAAAGAAAAATGATACCAAAGGCAAGCTTAAGGATGATGCTAGGACACAGAATAGAAAGGAGTTGAGTGTCAAATGCAAATGAGTCTAAGGCACACAATCTTCAGCAGTAGGAAACCACTGAAGGAGTTTCAGCCCAGAGAATGACATCATGCAAATCAAAGGATGAGCACATTTCTCACAGTGATGGGAAGACTGTAATTCATCCGAGAAGACAAACCTTTGGGAGCCTACGTTTTATGCATTGAGAGTTCCCTCAGGGTAGCTCGCCGAAGGCTACAGCTCGTCTCCACTTCCTTGGATTTTCTCCATCACTGTTTCTGTCTGCATGATCAAGGAAACATAAGTCTAACTCAGGGAGGAAGCCTCAACCTGACTAGAATGGTGGCTCATTGAGGCTTCGGACATGACTGAACAGTAGCTTTGCTTGTGTCTTTTGTAGGGTTGGAATAGGGTGGCTGAGAATTGAAGAGAAACATAAACAAACAAACAAACCACATGCTTTCCACAGATGCAAAGGGGAAGCTGAATCACATGAGGACTGGGTTCCTTTAATTTATTCTTGGTTATGTTGGAAAAAAGGAGAAGTTTGCAGGAAGTCTCAGTGACGTAGGCATTTTATGCCAAATAGGATTGAAGTCAAATTCATTACCCCAAAAATGGTTTCTCTGTCTAAAACGGCTTCCGTAACCTCTTTCTGGCCACTTCTGCAATAATTCTAAATGTGTGTGTGTGTGTGTGTGTGTGTGTGTGTGTGTGTGTGTGTGTGTGTTCACACACACATGCCTGCATCCATGTATGCTTGCATAAGAGCAGGGAGTTCTTTGTGCATCGATATGGAGACTAGAGACTTACCTTGGGCGTCTTCCTCAGTCTCCATCATATACTTTAGATAGGGTCCTTTACTGAGCTTGAAACCAGAAAGCCCCAGGGACCCTCCTGTACCACCTTCCCCAGGACTGAGATTACAGACATCCACCCTCTCCCCCAGCTTCTTTGTTTGTTTGTTTGTTTGTTTTTAGCATAGATGCTGGGGATGTAACATGGATGCTCAGGTTGGTACTTGAACTGACTGAGGTCTCCCTGGCTTTCCTAAATTTTGCACCATTATTCCTGGGCACAAATCAAAGCAGGACCAACATTCCGTACCTGATAACACTCCTCCACACTCTTCAGGATGCTTTTGGATTCTTGAGGGTTTTGCTCTTTATTTATTTTTTGTTGTTGTTGTTATTTTTTGCATGGAGACACACTGGGTAAAATTCCTGTGTGTGCCAAGTGAAACTAGTAGTGACTTGGAAGCCCAGGTTGTAGTAGCATCATGTGACAGTCTCTAGGAGTGCTCTTGAGTCTCCTATATTTTTTAATTTGAGTCCTCCAAAGAAGATAGATCCAAGAAATGCTGGTGGCTGGTGAGGGTCATAGGTTCAGATAGAGAAGAACCCTTGGAAAGGAGAGATATTAGTTGACCCACACTGTCTGCAGTCACCTTGGACCAGTCTTTCTGGGTCAGCTCTGGAGTGCCATTCTTTGAGGAGAGGAGAAAAGAAATAGGAATGATCCAGAAACTTGGGTCATATCACCTGAATTCCCTATATACCACTTTTATGTAGTGATCTGTGTATGTGTGTGCCCCTATCAGTTAAGACTTTCTGTTACAAGGAATTGTAGTTTTATCTTAAAGAAAAGGAACTATGTTTGCTTATTCATGCTGTATTATATTTCTCATTTCCTCCTACATTCCCATCATATGAAGCCTAGATAGTTCCCTTTCTTTAGGAAAAGCTGGCCTTAGAGCTTTGTGAATATCCCCCAGGCTTGGGCTTGGGCTTGGTGACATTCCATTTCTCCTCTCTCTCTCTCTCTCTCTCTCTCTCTCTCTCTCTCTCTCTCTCTCTGCTTTTATATTTTTTAGGTTTATTTATTTATTATGTATACAGTGTTCTGTCTGCACGTGCACCTGCACACTAGAAGAGGACTCATTATAGATGGTTGTGAGCCACCATGTGGTTGCTGGGAATTGAACTCCAGACCTTTGGAAGAGCAGCCAGTGCTCTTAACTTCTGAGACATCTCTCCAGGCCCCAACATTCCATTTTCCATCTTTCCCAACCTTTATATTGGTTTTGTTGCTAGCTTCTTTAGCTGGTAAACACATGTGCATATTTTCCCCCAAACATTATTTTTCTGATTAGGTTTTTCTTCTAATAGGACAAGTATCTGTTTCTTCTTCTTCTTCTTCTTCTTCTTCTTCTTCTTCTTCTTCTTCTTCTTCTTCTTCTTCTTCTTCTTCTTTTGTCTGGCTATTCTTAAGTGGCTATGATTGCATTGTATGCCCATCACAACTGGTCTCTGAGGCCCTGGGATGTCAGGCCAGAGACAAATGGGCCTCCTGTAAACTCAAGTGGTTCTGCATGGTTCCTTGAAGGGCATGAACTCAGGGTCCTGCAGGCACTGCAAGATAACAGCTTCAGTATGGTTGATGTGAGTAATGAAAGATCCAACAACGCCATCCATGCCTCAACTTCGAGAAAGTTTTCCATGTTATTATGATGGTACTTGAGAGAATCAGAATTCTATGCTGTTTTGGAGACAGTATGAGCAGCTAATACATTTTTTTGTGTAAGGCTGGAAAGATGCTGTAGTCAGTGAAGTGCTTGCTATGGGAGCATGAGGGAGTCTGATCTCCAGAACTAGTGAGAAAAAGAAGGCAAGATGTGCTGGTGTAGCTCCCTGGGGCTTACTAGCTAGCAAGCCTAGTCAATCAAAAGAGCCCTAGGTCGGTGAGAGACACTCTCAAAAGACAAACAGAAAATAGAGTGAATGATACCGAAAGAAGAAGGGCAACCAAGGCTGTTTTCTAGTCTTCACATGCATGTGTACCCACATAAACACACACACACACACACACACACACACACACACACACACACACACACACACAAAGACAGAGATAGACAGAGACAAAGACAGACAGACAGACACACATACACACAAGATTTCTCCCTACAGACAGACAGATACACACACACACACAAGATTTCGACAGACAGACAGACAGACAGACACACACACACAGAGACAGAGAGAGACAGAGAGACAGAGATAGAGACAGACAGACAGACAGACAGACACACACACACACACACACACAAGATTTCTCCCTACACACACACACACACACACACACACACACACACACACGAGATTTTCCCCTAGAGCAATGGATGGAGACTTCCAGGGTAAATTTACCAGAAGGAAGCCAAGAAGGATGCACCAGAATGAATGATAGATTATTTCTGAGTGAAAAACAAACAGCTACAGCAGCCGCCTCTAGCTCCATCTCTCTCAACTCGACAATGCCATGTGTGTTTCCCACTTGACTTTTATAATATATTCCTTCTAGACACAGAGATGAAGTGACTGACTGAAAACGATCCAGTTAGCTAATGCCGAAGCTTGAACTTGGTTGGCTTCAGGCTTTCTGATTTAGAAGCCAACATGCTTGTCACGTTCTCATTATTTCACAGATTCATTCATTTATTCAGAGTGTATATTCTGAATCCTTCCTGTTTGCAATGAACTGTTTAGTATGCTGAATGCAACCTTGGCTATGTATTTAAAAAATATTATCTTTAGGGCTTTGTGTTTGATGGCTTATATACTAGGGTGCGTATGCAATATGGTAAATGTCTTTTTTTTTTAAATTGTGAGCCTAACCTTTAATGGCTGAGCCATCTCTCCAGCCCAATATCTTAATGTGGTCACTCTAGGGTCCTAGGGGTACAAATTAACCCTGAGCTGCTCAGCCTGTTGGCCAAGCACAGAAGGGCCAGTGGCAGGGCTGGGGTATCTCCCTCTCCACCCAACTCCAAAGCCAGTGTTCTCAATTAGGCCGCCTCCGCCATACTTTATAACTCTTGTTAAGAGCCATAAATCTGACTTCGTCTACTAGACGCAGCACATTTCAAAGTAGAAAATAATTTTTCTAATAAAACTACACTCAGAAAAAAAACCTTGACATTAATGCTCATACATTTTATCCTCATTATGACATCAACCTTGGAGCCTAACTATTTTGCACATTATAAAGAGCTATTTTTATGATGAATGGGTATTATATTAGCACTTTAATTGAGTTAGAAACCAAAGTACATGAATGTTAGTGTACAAGGAGTGCAATTAACAGAAAGCTGCTCCAGTATGCTGGGGATGCATCGGATTACCGTAACGGCACCTTTGAACACTTGAAGTCTCCCTCTTTACATATGGTTTATCAAATTGGTAAGTGAAATGCTTAAATTCTGTGTTATTTTTTCCTCTCAAAAGAAGCATTTCTCCTTGCCAAGCTTTGATAGCATTGTTAGCAGATCTAACTAACATCTGATGAGCTCAGACTTCAAGTTCGTGGTCAAAACTCCTTGTTTGCTATAGGAGTAGAAATGTTGCCTTAACAATCAAATTTGGTCATTTCTAGGAAGTTTACATGGTGTGTTTGTGAGTGTGTGTGTGTATGTATGAGTGTGTGTGTGTGTGTGTGTGTGTGTGTGTGTGTGTGTGTGCACTCATGCATCTATGCCTGTGCTTGTGGACCTAGTGGCTGAGCTTAGGATGCCTTCCTCAGTTATTCTGGGCCTTATTTTCTTGTGACAGAGTTTCTTTTGTTTGTTTGTTTGTTTTTGTCTTTAAATTCAGGGTTTCTCTGTGTAGCCTTGGCTGTCCTGAACTCACTTTGTAGACCAGGCTGGCCTCCAACTCACAGAGATCTTCCTGCCTCTGCCTCCCGAGTGCTGGGATTAAAGGTGTACACCACCACGCCCAGCTGTGACAGGGTTTCTTTATTGAATTTGGAGCTCATCACTTCAGCTAGTTCTGTTGGCCAGTGAGTCCCTGGGTGTCATTTGCCTCTGCGGTCTCAGACCTGGAGTTACAGGCATGCCTGGCTTTTATATAAGGGTTGGGGATCTGAGCTTATCACCCCATGCTTACACACAAACACTTTGTCCATTGTGTCATTTCTCCATCCCCTCAGGGCCTTTTCCTACTTTTTATATTTTGAGACAGAGTCTCTCTAAGTGTCCTTGAACTTGAAATCCTTCTGTCTCAGCCTTCTAAGTAGCTGGGATCACAGGCTGTCCTACAAGACCTGATTGGCTGTCATATATTTGAATAAAATTACATAAATTTCTTTTTAAAAACATTTGACAAAATAATTCTTAGTTGAAATATGGGTTCCATTCCAGTATTATTTATTTAGTTTGTACTCATTTCAGATTTGTCCATCATTAAGAAATCTATTTAATTCACATGGCTTTAAAATTAGCACTTGTGTTTGCTTGATGTTGTGTTCAGTAAATTAAAGAGGAAGCTCAGTTTAATTTAGGTCTTGTAGTTTCCTTAAGGTCAAATCTCTGTCTCTGAGAAAGAATATGATATTTAAGTCATTTATTCAAATTGGAGGCCTTGAAACAAACCAAAGTCCCTAGGCTTTCAGAAAATGGGGTGCCTCATTTTTTTCTCCTAATTCAATAGAAAAAAGTTCAGTTGTCAGCATAAAAGTTAATCCACAGAATGTGAGTATTTAAGACAGCATTGGAATGAGCATTTTGAGAGATTAATTTGCCCAAATTATGTTGTGCTTTTTGCATGCTGTACAGCAGTATTAGCTCCACGGAGTGTGCATTAAACAGTTGCCGTCAATTACACTCGGCTGTGAATGAATCCGAGGGCTCCTTTTGTTATAAATTACTATTTCCTAAAATGCTTTTGCAGAGAAGCAATGAAACACTTTTAGACTTGGAATATTTAAAAAGCTGCTCTTGCCAGTGGCTGGTTTTGAGCCAGCTCCAAATGCTCATAAGAACTCAAAGCACAGCAAAGAGTGGGCGGGTCCACCTGCCGTTCTACCTGTTTCCTCTCTCTGGAAAATCTCCTTCAGTCCTCAGTGTTGCTTCAGCCAAAGCTGGTTCATTTGACATGGCAAGGTGACGCGCGCCTGGCCACTGGCCTTTTGAGAATCATTTGAAGTTTTGCATGAGGGGTTTCCTGGGTGCCCATAGTGTTACACTCTGGTTTTGAGCATGTGACACAAATGTAAAAATGGTTGCTACTCTTACATTAGTGGGGAGATCCTGTACTTCCAGGTGGAGCCACATCAAAACATCTATCTTTTTCCGCCTCTGGCTAGCTATGTCTTAAAATGACAACTGGACAGGCAGTGGACAGGACACTGACCATTCTCAAATATGGAACTAGGAGAAGGCACTGGGGTCTTTTCAGTCATACACTGCACGACTTTGTCCACTGTGTTCTTGGGTCATCCCTCTTATCCATGACGTCACCTTTCCCCATCTTAATGGCCTGTTGCTAGCCATAGTCTAAAAAAAATCTTAAATGAAAATTTCAGAAATAAACAATTCCCAAGTTTTACGTTGTTTGCTGTCCTGAGTGACATGATTGAAACCTCACACTTGTCTTGTCCACGCAGGATTCTTAGTAGCCTTTGTGGTTGTCACATACACTCAGGATCAGGCTGCTTGTATCCAAGTCTCCCGTATTTCACTTAATACTGGGCCCAATGCACAAGAAAAGTGATGCTAGCTGTTTGGTTATGCCAGAGAGAAACTATAAAGTGCTTTTACAAGGGGGATAGATGAGTTGCTGAGGGAAGAAAGGGTAAGAGGAATCCAAGGTCCTCATGCTGAGATGGCCAAGGACCGTGGTAAGAATGAATCTTTTATTCTGATATTTTGGAGAAGGGAAGAAATGCCTACTTGTCTGGTTGTCATGCCTCCATCTGTAAAAGCCAGGGTCACACACACAGTGCGTGGCAAACGCTTCGGTGAGATAGAAAGGCTGTTAATTTTATGTGAGCAGAAACCCTACTCCTGGCGTAGAAACTAAACTGTCCTCAGTGGGCACGCGCTGGAGAAAACCGCTGTGCCTCTCCACACAGACAGGCTCAGCTCTACCTGTGATTTCAGATACCCAATGAGCAACGTGAGCAGCTTGGCGTGGGCAAGACGGGTCGCCACTGTGGTTCACTATCAAGCTGAGTGCTGTCAGTCATTTGGCAAGAGCTCTTGAGTTACTCGAGCTTTCTGGCACTGGCTCTCTGCTGTGGCACTGGGAAGAAAGGGTCTTTGGAGGAGACCCCTGAGAGCTGAGGTACTTGGCTGGGATTCCACAGATGGCTGTGACGATTCACAGTGGCGGAGCTTGCCAGGCGATTGCGCCAACAACCTTGCTCTGTATCTCCCTGCATTTCTTCCTTCTGTCCTTACCACTGCACCTGGCTTGTGTGTTGCTACTCACAAACAACTGGGATGAAACAGCTAGACTTGTTCCAGAAGCCCATAGGGATCTGACCACAAAGTGAACTCCTTGCCATTCGAGCTGCCTCGTTTCAAAATGAACCCCTCTGCAGGCAGAGAGAAGGCCACTGCCAGTCAGCTCTGATCTCCAGCAGCAGCCTGCTTCTCACATCCTGGCTGCTAGCTTTATGAAAATGGCATCTTATACACCAGCTCCAGGGAGGACTATAGGTTTGACTTTCTCATGGGCTTTCTGATCTGGGCGCTGGAGGTTGGGGTCTTGGGGGGCCGGGGGGAGGAAAGCAGAGGCAGGCCATCTCTAAGTGCCAGTTGCAGCTGTATTTGCCATTGAGGACTGAGGGGGGTCGGGAGATGGAGCATTGGTCAGGGCTATGCAGAGACTGATGAGGGACACTCAGCTCAAACTCATCATATGTGGCGGTAGCTGACATAGGTTGGCTCTGCTGGACAGTCAGGGATGGGGAAAGTTACAAGCCACAAGGAGCCAGCTCTATCTGTTCTAGAATCACTTGGATGTTCTCTGTTTCTCTGAAGGATCTTCAGTCACCTCCTCTCATTACTTTCTGTGTAAGCATGCTCCTGTGTGTGTGTGTGTGTGTGTGTGTGTGTGTGTGTGTGTGCTCATGCACATGTGTGTGCAAACTCCTGTGCATGTGTGTACACGTGCGAATATGTATACATGAGTGTGGTGGCCAGAAGTCATTGTCAGGTGTCACTCAATCATTCCCTACCTTATTTTTTGAGACAGGCTCTTTCATTGAACCTGGAGCTTCCGGTTTGACTAAACTGACTGGCCTGCAAGCCCCAGGGATTCTCCTGTCTTTATGAGTGCAGCAAGGGGATGACAGGCCTGTGCCACCACACCAACCTATTTTCATGTCAGGGCTGAGGATTGAACGCAGCTCTTCACGCCTGTACAGCAAGCCTTTTGCTGACTGAAGTGAGCCTTCAGCAGAGTGTTGCTGTATCTCTGACCCTCCCCCACCCCCAGAAGCCACAGTCTTTTAGCTTCCTCTCAGAGATCCTTGATCATTTAGTAAGGAAGGTTTAAGAATGGGAAGGTATGGCAAGAAGCAGGATTTATGTTCCCAGGCAGCCTGAGAAGAGCTGTTCTTTTCAGCCTGGTTCTGGGAGTGAGCATAAATCTGCCAGCAGATGTCTCTGTAGCACAGCGATGCCAGCACACTGAAAGCTGGCCTCAAAACTGGGTGGCCTTGTTGTGCAATGCTTGGCTTCCTAAGTTAAACAAACTTGACCCAGAGTGTGTGTGTTTGTGTTTGTGCACACACACATAAGTGAGCTTGTGTACTTTTTTCACAGAGTGACCCCCAACCCCTGAGTTATTTAGTCTCCTGCCAGAGCCCCCTCCGAACGCTGAAGAATTGCAGCGCGCACCCCATTCACTATTCTCTATGGCACAGGGAAGTCTGGTGATCGATCTGTCCCTTTCCCTGCAGTGGCTTTTGGTGGTGAGGGATGCCATTTGTCCCAAGGCTTCCTACTGGTCCCAGCCAAGTCTAAGGGCAGTTCCAGGCTGTTGAGGAATGCTGACTACCTGCCAGTGCTGAAAGGCACATCCTGCTTTACTGTTCGTGAAAATCTATTTTAGAAGCTTTTAAATTAAAGTGTGCCCAACCTGTTGCCTGAAGGACACACGTGGCTCCATATAGTACTCAATGTGGCCCAACACAAAGTTGTACGTTTACTTAATATTGTGAGATATTTTGGGTGTTGCTTAAGTTGATTGGCTATGTCTTGAATGTGAATCTTGTCTAAGGTTGGATGTGCCCAAAGCCATTTAGGCGGAGGGATCAGCTGGGGAGTATAGATTAGAAACACGTTCAGGCTTTGCAAGCATGAGGAACTGAGTTTGATCCACAAGAACCCGCCAGAGGTGGCAGTGTGTGGGTGTACTCTCAACGCGACAGTCAGGTCTGGGGCTCACTGGACAGACAGCCAAGGATTCGTGGAAAGCTTCAGGCCGGTGGGAGACCAGGCCTCAAAAAACAAAGTGGGTCTCACCTGAGGAATGCAGCTGAGGTCGTCCCCAGGCGCACACTGACACACAGACCCACACATACACACACGCATATCCATGCATCTGCACACCCCCGTACACATACATGCATGCATGTACAAACACATACACACTAAGATAACGGTGGGAAAGAGAGTGGATGTTGAATGTGGAGTATGTCACGGCTTTGAGTAGGAGATGCTGAAACCAGCCCACAACTCAATCTCCAAGATAGCTCAGGGAAAGAACCAATTCGATTGCACGGGCACCTAGTCCGTGAGGATGGCCTGTCACTGTCCTTCCGTACGATTTGATACGACTCGTAAAACCTCTTCATGCTGTTCTCCTCAAACACTGAAGGTGCTCGCTAACAGGAGCCATTATTCATCTGTCTCTTGGGTTTAGTTGAGTTGTCTGGCAGTGGGTTGGTGGTACTTAAAAAAAAAACAACAAAAAACAACAACAACAAAACCAAAACAGATTTAGGAAGTTTTCCAAGGAAAAGGCTGGCATCCAAAATGAAGAATCAGCTAGTGGGTGAGTTAGCACCTGAAGAAAACAAAAAAAACATTTAAAGGAGAACAAAACCCAACCCAGAGTGATGCTCACTGTGCCCTTGTCCCCTGGCAGTGCCTCTCTCATCTCTGCAGGATGGAGGTTAAGTTACTGGTGTTCTGACCAGAGTGCGCCGTCTCTCTCATCTTGTTTCAAAGCAAGCATGGCCTTAGCGAGTTTTTGTAGATTCTCTTCTTCTCCCCTGGAATTCACACATACAGGGTGGGGAGGTGGGGGGGGGGAAGTACCCTATCTTGTTTTAAAAACATACATTTTTGATGGTTTTGTGAAAACAAGTTGTAAAACCTTCCCCCAGTCTGTCAGGAAGTGTGACTCATTGTTGCTTTTTCACAGCTCTCAGAGAATGGCGGCGAGAAGCTGGAGCTACCCCAGAGCAGGCAGAACGGCTCCACCGAGGCCCCCAGGAAGAGGTCTTACTCCTTGACAATCCAGAACACTACAGTCTGCAGCTCTGGCACCTATAGGTGTGCCCTGCAGGAGCTTGGAGGGCAGCGCAACTTCAGTGGCACAGTGGTTCTGAAAGTGACAGGTGAGCTCTCTTGCTCCTTTTTTTTTCCCCTCTCACAGACTGGGGTGCACTTTCTGCAGATCCCTGAAGCCTCTCCTCTTCCAGAATCTGACCCTGCAGCTTAGGAAAGCATCTGTGGCTGGAAGCAAATTCCTCTGAAGAACGTGATCATGTTTTCTTTACGTGGCTTAATCTATGTGCTGACTTTTGCCCAACATTTGCTAGGGACTAAGACCAGAAATGACAAACATATTGTCTATATGGCCCTGGCTTTGCACACACAGACAGCATTTGCACTTTTCTCACTGATGTGTGAACACACACACACACACACACACACTACCACCACCACCACCACCGAAGGGGAGAGAGGGGAAATGAACAGAGCACAGCTGACTGCCTTCCATCCTTTCTTCAACACAGTCATGATTCCAAGTTAATGGCCAGACTGGAATAAGTGCTTTAGCTCTGACTCAGATGTTAACACTGACACTCACGAATGTAGCTGGTTTTGTGTTATAGTTCCAATCGAAGCCTTGTCTCTCAAATGGGGGCAGTGACATCTGTATGCTGCCTGTTGTTAAATGTAATGAGCTATTACACTAGGATGCTAAGTACACTGCCTGAGGTACATGGAATCCTCAGTCATTGTTAGGGATCCCTAAAATAATGGAAGCCTTTCCCACCGAGCTATAGACCCTGGTGAGAATCTATTCTTGAACAGCCGCATTGCAATTTTGACTCCAATCTCAAATCCATAAGACTCAAGGGAACAGTTTCTTGGAATCATCTGCCTGCTGCCTGCCCCTGGCCAGGCTGTGAGCCAATTTCACAGCAGCACAAGCCAAGCACCAGCTAGTGTCTGAAGGGGGACAAGGCGCTTCCACCCATGTTGTTCCTGCCTGGGCCCTCCCTTCTGCCCTCCTCTAGGGCCACAGCCACAGCCTCAATCATCTCGATGGAGTTGGTCACCCCAGCCTATGCTTCTCTAATAACTGTAGTTGAGGGGCTGGCAATGGTTAGAATGCTCGCCTAGCATGCAAGAAAGACTCTGGGTTCAGTTTAATGTACCAGTAAAAATGAGGGATGGTAGCACATGCCTGCTAAGGTAGAAGCAGGAGGATCAAGAAGTTGGGACTCATTTCTGTTACATGGTGAGTTCAAGGCCAGCTTGCGTCACATGCTACTCTGTCTCAGGAAGACAAATAAAACAAAATTCCAGTTGCATATCTTGGACATGAACAGGCAGATCATCAGCCTCATTTTCTAGTCTGAGTGCCCTAGTTTGAGGCCACTCACCTAAGGGTTCACCTGGTCACAAGAATGTAAGGTAGTTAGTGGCCCTGGAAGCTCAGCAAACATCTCACCCATCCCGTGGCATAAAGCCAGAGCAATGCAACCAGAAGCTCTCAGGATTGCTGTCACTGCCAGCGTGACGGGTCTCTTCAGACTGACAGACTTGAGGGTAGGGATGGGCTCAGTGAGGCCAGAGGACTCGGGAAGGGCGCAAGGTAGAAAAGTCTTCGAATGTTTTCATGGGTTCCTCTCCTTTTTTAAAGGATGCTCTAAGGAAGCTACGGAGTCAACATTCAGGAAGTACAGGGCGGAAGCAGTGCTGCTCTTCTCCCTGGTCATTTTCTACCTGACACTCATCATTTTTACCTGCGTAAGTGTCTGCTCAGAACCCCTATTGCTGCGCCATGGTCCCCGGGGCCCCACTGGTTCCTGTCCAGTTTGTAGACAGAGTCATTGAGTAATGTGGACAAGGGTTATCCTCTGAAGACTGCCTTGGCTTTTGAGGCCTCCGCACTGAGAAGCGCACTGGGATTCCTCCAGCCTGCTTTTGATTTTGTGAGGTGTGTGTGTGTGTGTGTGTGTGTGTGTGTGTGTGTGTGTGTGTGTGTGTGTGTTAAGGCAGGTGACACTGTGTAAGATAGTCAGTGGAATCCCCAGTGTCTCCACCCCCCACCCTGAGGCTGAAGCCTTGCTGCAGTGTGGTGTTTGTCATTCCCTTCGGTCACACTGCCCTAGGCCTGGTTTCTCTTATTGGATCTACTCATATTTTTTATGCTTTCCATTCTTTTTAAGATTTGACCCTAAAAAGTCAGAGCACTGGGGCACCCAGAAATCCCCTGAATGGGAGGGTAACTGGCAGTGCTTGGGCATCCTTGCCTTGTGCTTTAGCTGTTGATCAGAGGCTCCAGCTGGAAGCCCCTAATCCCATTTTTACCTGGCTGTTCACCTGGACTGACCATGGCCCTCAGAGAGAAGAGCCATCTGAGACTCTGACTGACTGAGAAGCCATTATGCCCATATGTGTCAGGGCCACCAGAACAGCTGGCTTCTGTCACCTACCATATCCATGTATTCAGTTGTCTGTCTCTCTTACTGTGTAAATCCCACCTCTGGTTTCCATTTTAAAAATCAGCCAACCAACATCACATCATGTCCTATAACTATATAAAATTATTATATGTGAATAAATATTCAAGCCACTAGTTTATTTTAAATCAGAAAAATGAAACACTGGTGTTTCATAATCATGCAAAGGTGAACATGTGTATTTTTACAATACTTGCGACATTGAAATGAATCGCTGAATAATAATACTAAGATTTTTCTGGACGTTACCAGTTTCTAAGGTAATGATCACATAAATTAATCTGAAAAGGAATCTTAAGGTGAATGTATTTTTTGGTGGTGCTTTTTATTAAATATAGATCCTTTCAGAAATGTACCTTTCATAAAAGTAGAGGGTTTATTTAAAATAGTTTTTAAATAAAAAGCAACTATATACAAATAAAACAAAAGACTCCCATGAGCACGGGCTGTGTACAAAGCGTTCTGCCAACCTCTGCATGGGATAGAAACAGCTGTTATGTACCTGGCCTCCTAGAGCCTACAGTTTGGTTGGCAGGGTTGTTTGCTCATGAGAAGGTGACTAGGATGGTCAGACAGTACATTTAAGATGGTGGCCTTCCGTTTTTTGTGGGCAAGATGTCTGCTTCCACGGGCGCTGGCTTTCCACATTGTTCTGTGCCAGTATGGCCTAGAGAGCACTGGAACAGGGGTTTGAGTCTCCTGATGAAGCAGTATCTGTAGCTTGTAAAGAATAAGGAATGCTAAGTCTAGCAAGTGCTTCCAAGATGGGGTGTCCAGCCAGCTCCCAGGGGAGAGTGTGACTGACAACAGCCAGGTTTTCCCAATGACTCCTTTCTCAACGTCTTTTCGTTTTCCTTTTTACAGAAGTTTGCCCGACTACAGAGTATTTTCCCAGATATTTCTAAACCTGGTACAGAGCAAGCTTTTCTTCCGGTCACTTCCCCAAGCAAACATTTGGGGCCGGTGACCCTTCCCAAGACAGAAGCTGTATGATAGGGTCTCCACTGGTTCTTACGAAGCCGAGGGCACATCGGATGAGTGTGCCTGAATGCCGCCTGGACCGGAGAAGGACGAGCCCCACCCTCAGATGGCAACCTTTCTTTGGGGTCCTTCCCCTGACAGTGGGTTCCACACTACTCCCTGCCACAGGGTCTTGAGTACCACCATCACATGATCATGAAGCATGGGACCATCGCTGCTTCTCTGTGGCTGTCAGCTTAGCGTTTCGTGTGGCTACCTGGTCAACCCCGTGAATGCTTTTTTTTCAATCATATAAAAGCTATGGTGAGATGCAGGTGGAGCAGGGCCATGGGAAACTTGGACACTCCGAGCTGGCCCTGCGACAGACTCCTGAAGACAGCTGTCCTCTTCTACATCTGGGATACATCTCTTTGAAGTCGTCCTGTTTTGTTGCACCAGTCCAGATGTCTCACATCTGGCAGAAATTGACAGGCCAAGCTGTGAGCCGGTGGGAAATATTTAGCAAATAATTTCCCAGTGTGAAGGTCCTGCTATTAGCAAGGGTATTCTGTGTACATAGAAATGAGAGGCCAGTGAACTGTTCCTCAGGAGGGCCTATTTGTAAGATATCCATAGAGCGGCAACACAGAGGGATGCCACATTTATTTTTTTAATCTACATGTACTTGTCAAAGAAGACTTTCCATGTTTTTCAAAGAACTGTATTTGTTTTCTTTCTTTCTTTCTTTCTTTCTTTCTTTCTTTCTTTCTTTCTTTCTTTCTTTAAGTGAATGTCTAGTTAGATAGCATTGCTAGCTGACAAGCAGCCTGAGTGGATATAGAGAGTATGTCCCTCAGAATAGAGTCAACAAGCTAGAAGCAGTGTACAGTGTCCTGCTGGGAAGGGCAGACCATGAACTGTGTAACCAGAAGTCTGGCCACACTTGTCCAAGCCTGCCTGTATGGCCCTGGACAAGTCACTTGTGGGTTTTGTTTGTTTGTTTGTTTGTTTGTCTTTACTTTCTTGCTTGTAAACCAAGTCATTTTTGTCTGGGTTGACTAAAATGAATGTGAAAATGCTCCGGGAAAGCCAAAGGTACTGTGCACAGTGGCAGCCCCACTGGGTTATTATTCTTGTTGATATCCTAGAGTTCTGGAGCTCAGCAAATGCCTATCCTGTCCCATCTGCCCCATCAATCCAAACAAAGATGGCTGTAAGGAGGATGTTACCATGGTCTCCTTTGTGAGCTCCTCCTGAGGAATGTGAGGCTGGCTCAGTGTTTTGTTCTTGAAGGACCAATCCCAAGATCTTGAAGATATGGGACTATGGGAGTCCCTGGGCCATGGCAGGGGACGCTTCTCAGATCTTGCCCTGAGGGGATTATTGTTGTATTTCTCTGATGAACTTGGTCCCTTCCTCATTTGCTTCCCAAAGAGATTCCGTCCTGTTAACGGTGTGTGCATCACCACACTAATATGAGAGAGAAAGGGATGCTGAGCTGACCCAGTGTGTTTGCCTCTTAGTCATCACTTTCATGCTATTAAAAAAAAGTATGCATGTGAAAAGGAGTGTTCTTCATTTCTGTCTTTAAAATGACTCCGACTTTAGGATGAGTGCTCGGATGCTGACTGGAGAATAAGAAGGCATAAATGGTAAAGGACTGGCTGATTTCCTGGGCCTGGGTCGTGGGTTGGGGGCAGGGACACATGGCTGGCAGACCTCTGTGACGTGGCACTCTTTCTTCCAAAGTCTACCAGATTCAACCTGGAGCTTCATCCCGAAGCTAGTAATATTCAGCTTGCCCACCTGTGTGACCACCTGGGGAGGGACTGAAAGGGAGACCCTGATTCTGGGATTCCTGGGGTCTTGCTCGAGGTTTTCAAGTAGATCCCTAACCCCTAAGCTGTTAGGAAAGATCTGTAAAACTGTCTGTGGTGACTATAAAAAGCGTCATGGGTGAGGGGCTCTTTGTGAAGATGAAATGCACACTGAGTGTCCGTGAAAGCTGCACAATCACTTTGAATGGATTCAAGTCCATTGTCAAATGCTTTACAATGTACCAGGCAACTGTGCATCATTTTGAGGAGCTCAGACCTCTGATCCATCTGAAGTTGTGCCGCCTCAGTCAGGGGGTTTAGAGTAAAAGCAGTTGTTGGTTTAGTAGATATGTTCATAAGATTAAGTGAGAGAGAGTCTTTGGGAGGGGTGGGTGTCTAGTAGTGTTCGGATGACAGAAGAACAGGAAAGGAGGAAAAAAGAGTAGAAGAAATGCCAGTGCCCACAAGTTTTTGACAAGCTTGCTTTACTAAAAGGAATAAAATGACTCATTGGGTCCTGTATGTTGCCTTTGGAGACTACACAGTGAAATAAACACTCTGTAGGCATGAGAGCTATAGTGTGAGAGAGACTAGGGAGGAGGCTGCCCTTGTCACTTTAGATTTTTACTAGAAATATTGTTAAAATTTGATAGCAGATAAACTCCATGTTTCACGCCCAATATTTAGTGTTTAAAAATGTGTGTGTGTGTGTGTGTGTGTGTGTGTGTGTGTGTGTGTGAGAGAGAGAGAGAGAGAGAGAGAGAGAGAGACAGAGAGACAGAGAGAGACAGAGAGAGACAGAGAGAGACAGAGAGACAGAGACAGAGAGACAGAGACAGACAGCGATGAACAGAGAGACAGAAAGAAATATATAGAAAGACAGACAGACACAGTCAGAAGCAGAGGAGATGGGGAAAGAGGGATAGAGGTGAAGAGGGACGAGGGTAAAGCAACAAGAAAGTAGGAAGGGAGACGGGGAAGAGGCACAAAAGACACAGAGAGGGAGAGAGAGAAGGGAAAGGAAAGAGAGGAAGACGGAAAAGAGGGCAGACAGGCAGAGAGAAGATGAGGTAGGAGAAAAAGGAACAAGAAAGCAGAGAAGAAGAGGTAAGGGAAAATCTGGGCAGTGGTGGCGCATGCCTGTAATCCCAGCACTCGGGAGGCAGAGGCTGGTGGATAGCTGTGAGTTCGAGGCCAGCCTGGTCTACAAAATGAGTCCAGGAAAGGCAGGACTATAAGAGAAACTCTGTCTCAGAAAAAACAAAAACAAAAACAAACAAACAAACAAACAAACAAAGAGGTAAGGGGAAAGGAGAAGGAGAGAGAAGGATGGATAGAAGGAGAGAGACAGACAGACAGACAGACAGAGACAGAGAGAGATTAAGGAGACTTTATTGGTTTCTGCTGTCTCTGTTGCATCCTACCCACTATTTCAAATGACAGCAAACTGTATTTATTCTGTCCTCACTGCTGAGGAAAGCTTTGTTCTCACACTCTCCCTTGTCCATGGACTTAGATCTATAGTTACATGATTTTGCCTTGGCATGTCCAAGGCCATGAACACAGACACACAGCTGCCTGTTCTAAAAGACAGTCCGCAGGATTTTGTATTCCTAGCAATACTTAGCAGGTCACATCATGGCAGAGCCTGGCTCACACTCCTGGAGGCCAACTAGTGCCTGCTAATCTATCAGAGTTGTGGCCCCAGAGACACAGGGAGCAGAGTGAGACCATATTTACCCCACAGCACAGTCTGTGGACTCAGAACCCCGAGTTCTTCCCCTACATCCCATTGGCAGCTTTGTTAGGTTGTGTTGATTAGGTAATTGATAATACTTTGTGTCTCCTTTGTAAAAATAGCACACAAGAGGGATGGAAAATTGATTCCATGGGTGGGTAAGACCACTTGCTTTTACTGCAGAGGACCCAGGCTCTGCTCCCAGACCCCAGTCCTATTCCAGGTAACCAGTTGCCCTCTTCCGTCCTCCGTGAGCACCGCATGCATGTGATGCACATACGTACGCATGGACAAACACTTATCCAGATAAAAATAAACCTTTAAAAAACTATTCCAGAGGCCGGAACAGGAGCTATGTGCTCCGTACCTTCAGTTTCCTTGGTAGTTGTGTGACTAGCTGCAAAGCCAGTCTTGATTCTGATTGGTTGCTGAGAGGCGGCTGTCAGTTCTTTGTTCAGAGTCCGTCACTCACGCTTATTGTCCCTTTTCTAGACTCTTGGTTGTGAATGTTCACATTTGAACTGTATAAGAAATTAAAATTCCACTTCCGCCTTTCTGTGCTGGTATGTATATGTATATGTGTGCAAAGACGAAAAGCTAAATATAAACATATCGGCTGAGTGAGAGCCCTTGACAAAATACTATTGTAGACAGGCACTTTGAAAGAGTTAAAGAAGCCAGGCACAATTTTTTTTTAAGAGCATAAGTTCTGGTGGAAGGAGAAGACATGAGTTTGGTGCAGCCCATTGGTTACTGTTTCAGTTAACATCATGGAGCTCTATGAACCATAGCAGGAAATCATGGGGATGTCCAAGTTCTTCTGGAAAACACCTCTGATAGTGTACTCATCACTTTTCTCACCTCTGTGACCCAACAGACGTAACTTAAGGGAAAAAGGATTCATGTTGACTCATGGCTTAAGAAGTGACACAGCCCATCATGGGGTGGTGGCGGCGGCGGCAGGGAAAGCAGGCAGGGTGGCAGGAGCTGCTTGCTCACATCTGGCTGGATCTGGAAACGGCAGAGGAATGCTGGCTTTCCTTTTCCTTGTTTGTTCAGATGAGAGCCCCAGCCTTGGGATGGTGCAGGCCACCTTCGGGGACGGCCTTTCCTTCTCCTCAGTTAAACTTTCCTAGCAAAGCCAGACAGAGGAAGTAAGAAGCGCATGTTCTAAGCGATTCCAAATCTAGTCCCAGGAGCCACGAAGGTCAGCCATCTCAGAAGGCGATGCAGACCAACTCCATTTAAACTCGGACTTCAAAGCTGGGCATACTTTTGAATAATGATGGGAAATGATGCGAGGCGGGGGGGGGCAGGGGGTACATAAAGAAAGATGTCATTAAGAAACTAGGCTTGGGCTGAGGGTGGCTTCAGAATTATGAAGGCAACAGGTCTCCTCTCCCTAGATGGAGTGAGGAGAAAGCAGAGGTGAGTGACAAACGCCTTACCTCAGACAGCTAGAGCCACGGTGCAGTACTGATGGGCCCTGAGTTGTGGAGCCACACTGTCAGATCATTTGGGGATAACAGCCAGAAAAACAAGGTGAAGGACCAAACAAAGGAGCTGGAGGAATGGGGGGAGGAGGAGTGGGGAGAGAGAGAGAGAGAGAGAGAGAGAGAGAGAGAGAGAGAGAGAGAGAGATATGAACAGACAGACAGACAGATGGACAGACAGAGACAGAGAGGACAGATGGAGACCAGCTGGTTTGCATACCTTGAAACAGTCTTCAATTCTCAGTCTTCAGGGTTTGTTTGTTTGTTTGCATGTACATTTGCATGTGCATGCATTGGCATGCACATGGAGGTCAGAGGTCAATCGCAGGAGTTAGTTTTCTCCTTCCACCATACAGATCCTGGGGATTGAACTTATGTTGTAAGGCTTGGTGGCAAATGCCTTTATCCGCTGAGCCATCTCGCTGGCCTAGGTCTTAAATGTCCGTATGATATCTAGGTGTTGCACCTGTGTGTGTGTGTGTGTGTGTGTGTGTGTGTGTGTGTGTGTGTTTAAACTATAGCCTCCTTCATAACAGACTGAGAAAATAATCAATTCCTTTCCTCCTCGTACTGCTACACAGCAGGCAGAGCTTAATCATCTGAGGGCACAGAACACGTCTCCACGGTCCCCGGGTGTTCATGGAGCCGGTCAGCCTACCGCTGATGACAGACATGCTTCAAGCTAGCTTCAGTTCTCTTTACTCCCGCTTCAGCTTTGGTGACCTAGAAGAATAGCTTTGGTGTCCATTCTCCCTATATGTCATGGTATGGGTTGTACTTGCCGAGCTGCCTTACAGAACACAGCAGGTGTCACCTGAGTTCTTTTGGCTCATTTTTGTGCGGTTTCCAGCTATGTAACGGTCACCTTGCTTCTGAGCCTTTCCACCTCTGCCCCACTGATTTTGTGTTATGCGATTACTCCTTAATTTTTAAGAGTAGCTAAGTCTGAGTGACCACACCTCTGGGCTGGGTGATGGGCTGTACTGGGGAAAGAGTATTACTGTGTGACAGGGAAAGGCAAACACTGCTGGCCAGCATGGCTCACCGCTCCAGACCTTTGCAAATCCCATAGGCTTTTCTGTCCTTCAGAGCCAAGGCGTTTCACTTGCACATCTCTCTTCTCCTTTCTACTTCTTTGTTTAATTCTCCCCATGGGATTACAGGCAGCACACAGTTAGGTCACAAAGGACTATCAGGAAAACATCGGCTATGCCGGGTGTATCTGCTCCCATGGTTCCTGCGAAGCTGGAGTGAAGGAAGGAGTTGGAATTCTGTACTAAAGCAAATCTTCTTTCCTCCTTTCGATGTGTGAACACATACAGTGTCCCTCTGGGCAGAGGAACTGGACCTCACTTAGTGGTTCATTTATATTCTGCGTGCATAAGGGATATTGTTTTTGCTTCATTATAAGAGGAACTATTTCTTCCAATTGACCATTCCCCCCCGCCCCGCCCCCTTAAGCTTTGCCAAAGTAGCCTGTTTACAATCTACTCTCAACAGATTTACTGTACTTACCAGAGGCAAGTAGGGGGACATTCAGACACTGAAGAGCTTTGAGACGCCCCACAGAGATGGAATGCTTCTTTCAAAGGGGGAAAAACAATCTGTAAATGTGTATGTACTTGCCCGAGTCTCCCCCAAAGCCAGCTGGACGGGCCGTCAACCACTGCCATTCAGGAACAACAAAGGCCCATGTCAGAAGTCAAGGGGTGGGAGGCTGAGAACTAATAATAATTTTGCACTTACACAGCAGTTTTTATCTGAAGACCTCAGAGTTCTTTGTAAACATTAATTAAGTTGCCCAACAGTCCTGTGAGATGGCTGTGTGTGTCACTGCTTCCAATTGGCAGGGGGTGATGAGAGAAATGTAGGCATGGAGTGAAGTTGGAAATAGGCCACGTTACATGCCTGTGGATTGTGGACTCAGAAGAAGATGTGGGAACACTTCCCTGTGAGCCGAAGGCTGTGGTCAGGTGCACAATTCCCACCGGGCCAAGAAAATTGGTCCAGTGACTGGCCAGCAGGAGCCAGCTTGTGTGTAAATGAGTGGACTGCCTAAACCAGGGCGTGAAGGACGATGGTATGGCTTCCCTGGAGGCTCGTCACCACATACCAAGGTAACGGTCACTACAAACTGCTTTCTGTAATGGCATGATGGCAAACACAGTGACTGTCACGTGGCACTTTCTAGGAAGATGTGACTAGTTCTCTATTCATCCTAGTCAAGCTTTCACCACAGACCAAAGACTCGATCCCACACAAGTCTAGCCCAATGGGTCTGTTTCGGTTACTGACACCAGCATGGCTGACTCACAGGCAACTCCATTACAAAGAAGCCCACCACCTTGTGGAGGATGACTCACCATGTGCAGTCAGCGTCACTGGAGAGCCCTCTCTCCATAAAGCTGGTCCCTACTCCTATAATTTTGGGGAGGGGCTTGTGGATTTTGTAATTTTCAGGATCTTCTAGAATCTTGTCAATTCTCTCCCTGAGTCTTATGAGCCCCTCCCCCACCCCTACTCTCAATCCCAGGAGGGAATGTTCAAATTTAGAGGAAATACCTGTACAACAGTGGCTTTGACTGCTTCTCAATATGGCCAGAACTGCTACGTGGGACGTAAGAGTCAGCCTTATATGTTGGTCCATCAGATTATGTCCTCCAAAGAGATCTACCAAAGCCTTTAACCTCTGGCACCTGGGAATGCAGCCTACTCTGGAAATAAGGCCTTTGAAATTGTAGTTGGTGTGAGACACTGGGCAATGTCCACATAAGAAAAGGGGAATCTGGATACAGGCACAGATAGACACAAGGGTGAAAGGAAGCCTAGTGAAGCCATGGGTACCACTGGATATGATGTATCCACGAAGCCAGGGGATGTCAAGGCTTGCTGGCAGCACTAGAAGCAGGGAGGGAAGCCTAGAGGTGGTCCTTGCCAAGGCCTTCAGAGGGAGCACGGCTCTGCATCACCTTATCTCAAACTTCTGGCTCCTAGATCTCTGAGTAGCTGTTGTGGTTGTTGTTGTTGTTGTTGTTGTTGTAAGCTGGCCAGCATGCAGTCTTTTGTTATGGTAGCTCCAGAAAGGAGTGTAAAGAGGCTTTCAAATCTAGGGTGATTAAAACATCATGCATTTGAAAACACATGCCACTATCCAGTAACCAGGGGAAAAGTTTCCTGGAGGGACGGGGCTGGAATGTGTTTCTAAGTGGATGGTTGTTTCCGTCATGGGGAGCTCCAGCTGATGACTAGGGCCGATGGGTGGAACGCGCTGTAACGTGGTGAAGCGTCACAGTGGGCCTCTGGCATGGTAGGTAGTAGTTCTTGCAAAGGTGTTTTTATACATCTTTTTAAAAAAGATTTATTTATTTATTATTATATATACAGTGCTTTGCCTGCATGTACATCTGCAAGCCAGAGGAGGGCATCAGATCACATTATAGATGGTTGTGAGCCACCATGTAGTTGCTGGGAATTGAACTCATGACCTCTGGAAGAGCAGTCAGTGCTCTTAACCACTGAGCCATCTCTCCAGCCTTTTATACACTTTTTTTTAAGATTTATTTTTATTTATGTGTGTGTATGTGCACATAGGTGATTTTGGAGTCCAGAAGAAGGGTATTGGATCCCCTGAAGCTGGAATTACAGAAGACTGTGAGCCACTAGAAGTGGGTTTTAGAAACAGAGCTAATGTTCTCTAAAAGAGCAGCAAGCGTTCTCAGCCACTGAGCCATGTCTCCAGCCCTTGGTTTTTGTTTTTTGTTTTTTAAAATCTTATTTTAGTATGTTGACTTGCAGTTGCATCTGCAGTAGTATCTTCAATATATTACAATGCTTCATCCCTAAAACTGACATTAAAAAATAATCAAAATATGTACCCAGAAGCCATTGCTGCTGGATAAAGGGTAGCAAAAGGGGGAAAAAATATCTTGAAAGTAAACTCCAAACTCTGGAAATACCATTATTCTGTCTTGAGTGAGGTTGTAGACATTCGGGGCAGGAAGTCATCTGTTGTACATATCTTTCACCTTCCTGTCTTCAGACTTGTTCTTTAAAAAAAAAAAGACACACACAAGCAATCCCAGCAGGGGTACCACATAAATCAATACAACGTGGGCAGGATGCATTACCGTCTGAAGAAGAAATTGCATTGGAGTCAGACAGATGGGAGCTGGCTCCCAGGACCCGTCATTCACCAGTTCAATCATATTAAACAGATCACTTGGCCTCTCGGTGTCTCAATTTACTCATTTGTTAGGTGGGTGCTAGCAACATCGCTTGAATTTTAAGTAGAAGACCGATATGAAGAACACATTGTCTTCTGCATGGGATTTCCTTCTCTTAGGAGAAGGAAGATGCCTGACGTAGGACAAGCACTCTGGAGTGGCAGCAGAGGGCGATGCCCAGAGGCTGTCCTCGGAAGTGGTTCCAGGATGGATCTGCTATTGGCTACAGACTGAGGAGGGGGCTGCTTCCTTCTCCTCGTGCCTTCAGCAAGCCCCACTCTGGGGAGCTTCCTCCCTGTCCTCCCTGGATCCCCAGAGCTTGTAAGCACTCTACCGCCGAGCTACATCCCCAACCCTCTTTCTACATTTTATCTTGAGACAGGCTCTCATTAAATTGCTCAGGCTGGCCTTGAACTCACTTTGTAGGCCAGACTTACCTTCCTAAACCTATTGACTCAGCCTCCTGAGTCGTGGGACTCAGAAGCCTATGCCACCAGACTCTCAAGTCCAGGAAGGGCCCAACTCTAGATTCAGCCTCTCAATGCCTCCTAGAGAGTGTGAATGCTGAGCAGCAAGATGATATTATTCTTGCCAGGCCCAGTCAGGCAAATCCTGAAATGGGAGGGGCTCCTGCTTCTCTGTTTGAGTTGAGTACTTTCTCCTGGACTTTCTAAGGGCACACAGGACATTCCCTCCTCATTCTACAAACATCCTGTGTGTCACACTCCACGCATGTGCACCGAGCTTGGCGGCAGAGCTTATCTTTAGTGCTCATTAAGACAGTTCAGACAAGATGCTCCTGGCAGAACACATGCCCACGCAGGACACTGCCAGCAGGTGCCAACTCCTGCCTGTGGTCCTCACGGCTAGAGAACTTTGTAGCCAAGCAGCTTATAGAAATGTTTCCCCCTTTTATCTTTAAAATTTTTCCTTTCATGTCAATTAAAAAAAAATAAACAAACCTATGGTTTACCATGGGTTCTATATTCCCTTTGCAGTGTTCATCTCATCCCAAATCAATACCGTTGTTTTCTGAAGAATGTCTCCCTGATGATTATTTAGGATGGCAAAATGCTACTGAGATTGGCAGCCCTGTATCCCTCATTCCCTGCGCATCTTTCCTAGTGCCAGCAAATGAGTCCTGGGTCTTGCTCAAACAAAAAACCCAAAACCAACCAACTGTCCAACAGTAACAAACAAAATGCCACCATACACGGGGACGCCTGATGATCTCAGCTCAGAGCCCATATGTACATTCCCTTAGGTTCCCATCACCTTTCCTGAGAGGTCATGGGACCACTTTCACTGAGCTTCCTTCAGCCTCGGCACTCACTTCCTTTGTGTGGTTTAGGGTTGCAGGTGACTGACTAGGATATGGCTGTAAGGCCAGCTTTGGAGCTAGATGCAGGTCCAGGAGGACGGAGGAGAGGGAGAGGAGAAGCCCATTGGCCAGCTTCCTCTCACTGCCTGCCTCCTGAATGTCCTGCTGGCTGGGATACAGTGCTATCATCAGACTTCTTTATTTTCGTGGGAATCCTGTTGTCTCAGTCCCTGGGCCAGCCACGCGTGTGCTACAGACAACAAATGGCACGAGAAGCCTCTAATGTGATGACAGAAGCCAAAGCAACACGGAATTCTGGGGACAAAACCAAACGGATCGATTAAGAGAAGATGAGAGAAAAAGCCCTACTATGGGACAGGTCCCTGGTTGGGACCTGTGCAGGCTGTGTGCTCAGCGCTTTGCATTTGTTAACTTCCCCCTACTTTATAGCTTAGGCAACTGGACCTCAGAGCGGTTAAGGAGTGTGCAGAGTCTGTAACCAAAATGTAGAGCCAGGATCCAGACACTGGTGTGCAGCTCCACGTGACATCTGAATCCTGCACGTCCCTCCAGCCGCTGTTCCGTGAGTGTTCTGGGAAGGAGGAAGCTCACACATCTTCTATAGAAGAGGCCTGGCTGTCCTCCATGCCTCGTTTCTTGTTCCCACTCATGTGGTTTCCAGTCAAGTAGCGACACTAATCCCCAACGCAAGGAGCCAGAATGAGTCCACCTATGTCCAGAGGGGAGGCAGGGCTGCAGTACCTACTGGCCAGATCCCTAGGCTCAGTGTGTACCTGCTGTAGACCACAGATGGCCTGAATCAGATGCCCTTGGCAGAAAAGGACATAAGTAAAATGGCCGCCAGCCCCAGGAGCTTCCCTCGAGAGTGCCTGAATCATGTCTCAGTGGTAAATCATATCCATGCAGCAAGCCCTCTCTCTGGGGAGTACTAACCTGTTCTGACAAATGACCTTGAGAGAATTATAGTAGTAATATTGTCAGCTGGTTGGAGGCAGTCTTGGCCAATTTCTCCAGGGCATCGGGCGCAAACACAAGTCTGTGACTTCACAGTGCACATGTACGTGTTTGCCTTGGTCCCTGTGCTGTTTACTGTGATTGTCCGCTGGCTAGTACAAACCACATCTCTTTTCCTTCCCTGGTGGGAACTTGTCTCTGCCCCTCCCCCTCCCTTCTCTGGAAGCGCAGTGAAGCAATGCGGACAAGGATCTTGCTCAAAGCCCATTGAGCAAGTGCTCGCCTTCAGTGACCTTCTGCACCAGTGATTCTGTCCTCTGGGGATTGAAATTGATTTTCCCCCCTCTCTCTGTGAGCACAACTGGAGAGCACAGACCTGTTACAAATGCCTATCTCAGGTGTGTGTTTAAAGGTGAATAGTGTGACTCTTAAAAAGATGAGAAAAGTTGTCTTACGGTCGTCCTCAATAACCTCTACAAATGGGCGAGAAATGTGCTTTGGTCTCCAGAGTGGATTTTAATTTCTCCTTGCCATGTTTGTGTAAGGGTGTAAGTGTGAGTGCGTGCGTGTGTATGTGTGTGTGTGTGTGTGTGTGTGTGTGTGTGTGTGTGTGTGTGTGTGTGTTGGGATGGGGTGGGGCATCTGAAGTTTCTTCCAGTCTAGATATGCAAATCTGCTCAAGGTCTTCCCCATGAGCTTTGGGCAACCTAAGACGTAAAAAGGTGTCCAAAGAGTCACTATTTGGTAGGAAAAAGTTTTAATGTTATATATTTTCATTAAACTTACTGATTTGCATGTTTGTATATGTGTGGGTGCATGTGGCAAAGTGTGTGTCAGAAGAGAACCTGTGGGAGTCAGTTCTCTTCTTCCATCATGTGGGACCCGGGATTGAACTCAGTTCCTCAAGCTTGGCAGCAGATGCCGTTACCCGCTGAGCCGTCTCACTAGCTATACTGTCATATTTAAAAAAAAAAAAAACGAATTCCAAAAATTCCTAGTGAATAAGGCCAAGATTATAAACTAAGAAGCAGTTAGCATTATTATTTTTATTACTGTTTTGTTTGCTTATTTTGCTTCTAGTTCCAGTGTGATACATGACACTCACTTCTTTGTATGAAATATTAAGTTTTGTTCATGACAGATTTCTAACATGTTGTTTGGGATGGTGCAGAAGGGTAGCAGCGGTCATGACTGTTAGGTTTATGGGGCTTCCTACATTTTTTCCTCCCAGGCAGATACCCTTCTCGGAATCCCAGCCCTCCGAGGCATCACACGATTTGGCCACAGGGCTGTTGTTTGGATGGTCTGGAGCTAATATTTATTTCCAGTCACTAAACATTTAACTAGACCTGGTTAACTGTTTTTCTGGTTCATAGCCTCTAAAACCCCGAACAGTATTCATATGTGTTCATAAAGAAAGGATGTTTCATTAGTTCAGAGTCCCGAGGTCCAAGAACACAGCCACAGCCTCAGGTTCCAGTGAGGACTTACGGTGGATTGTACCACATGTCAGGAGTACATGTGACAGAGGTCACACTGTGAGGTGGGAAGTGAGAAATAGCCCAGAAAGTCAAACTCACTTTCCTGGTAACTAACCATATAATCAGTCATAAGACAAAATATCTGACGTAAGCACCTTTTGTTTTGCTGTTTTTCGAGACAGGGTTTCCCTGTGTAGCCTTAGCTGTCCTGGACTCACTTTGTAGACTTTGTAGGCCTTGAACTCACAGAGATCAGCCTGCCTCTGCCTCCCAGAGTGCAGGGATTACAGGCGTGCACCACCGTGCCCTTCTGATAAAATGACTTTTAAGGAGGAGAGGTTGACTTTGGCTCACAGTTTGGGAGAGTTCAGTCCGTGAGAGGGTGTTGCTTTTGGACTTTGTGTCGAGGCATGAGATGGTGGTGGAGCAAAGCTGCTCACCTCATGGTGGTGGGAAGCAGAGAGGAAGAGGCTGGAGTCCTAATGTTTCCCTCGGGCACCTACTGGCAACGACCTGGCTTCATTCTTCCAGGTCCCTACTCTTAACGGTCTTCTGCTTTCCACTAGCACTGCAGGCTGGTGACTGCACCTTTAATATTTGGGCTATCGGCTGACATTTGATGTCCAAACCCTAACACCAAGCCATTCCTATAAGATGCTCTCCTTTCTGGGAGAGGTACCCCAGTGACACCCCGTGGTCTTATCCCTTAAAGGTTTCTACTCTCCCTCCCTCGGTATCATTGCATCACACACCAAGCCAAGAGCCCATGAGCTTTTAGAAGACAAATCTTATTCAAGCTCTAGTAAGTAGCATGGAAAATGTTAGTGCCATTGTGTCCATGCCATAGATGGTTCAAGAACTGTCCATGTCACGAGAATATCCACTGAGGGTCATTGTCGATGCAGGGGTTTATTGCTGCCCAGTCTCTTATGTCAATGGGGTTGGTAGAAGACCCTGCCTTTCCTCTTCTGCTTGTCTAGGATTGTTTCACAGCTGATATCAGCTCCCCAAAGCACCCCCAATACACATCTCATAGTCACCCATGTTGCCCCTGGCGACAGGAGTGCAGGTATCATTTTAATTCCAGTTGTTCTCTGAGGCTATGGTTGGTGGCTTCTGGTTATTTCCAACACTATAGTTGTTTCATAGCTGTGACATTGACCTCTGGCTCATAGCTTCCTTCACTGCATTCTGGAGTGTTTCCTGGAAGCCCCATCTAATTCAAAGTGAAATGACATTTCCTGGTAAGAGATGGGCCAAGTGTTGAAAATATCATAGTCAGCACTTCGCTCTGCTTGTCCTGTCTTTGTAGCCAGCTATTTAGGTCTTTCTGGGTCTATTAAACGCGAAGTCACGGGGTATCCTTGGGAGCCTGGAGACTGATGTGGATAAGAAGTCAGTGAGAGGCTTGCTCAGCCGCGTATTCTGGCTTTAGCATTTCCTGCATATCATTTCCCATCCCACCCCTGTTCTTCCTCCTCCTGG
This sequence comes from Acomys minous, assembly GCF_964271855.1. NCBI lineage: Eukaryota > Metazoa > Chordata > Mammalia > Rodentia > Muridae > Acomys > Acomys minous. The sequence continues at coordinate 50,549,409 of NC_140490.1, read as the reverse complement.
ATGCCGTCCTTCAGGAAGTGACCTCATGTCTGTACAGCCTTCCCGGGTCTACCTCCTTAATCATGCAGAACCTTTCCTGCCACCAAGGTGACTGTTTTCAAATGCTGATGTGATTCTGCCAATGCCCTTCTCTAGAGTCCCGTTTGGTTCCTAGCACAGAAGGCAGGGACGCCTGGAGTCTTCTTTTTACCTCTGTCCACCTGTGTGTGCTCTCACAGCTTGGTGATGTCTTGACTTGGCACCATCTCCAACTCTGGGCTTTGGCACACAGGTACACCTGTTTTGGTCCAATTTTCTGCCCTGCTGTTGGCCTTCTTGGAGCTGGGTGGGAATGAAGTCTTAGGGTCCAGCTCACATGAAGACTCTTTTTATTGCCTTGAGTGCCACATTCCACCCTCACATACATGTTGGGGCTCTATTCCTATTCACATTTCACTTCAGTAGGATCCCTGATTCTTTGGGTGATGTGGCATGGGGGGACCAGCTGCCTGCCTCTGTGGGAAAGATTAAGCTTTGTCACAGATGGAAGCAATCTTAGCGGGCTTTACCCTTGGGGCACCCCATGAATACCTTGTGACAGACTATTTGGAGCCTTCCTGGGCTTGGAATTCAGGAAGCTGACCTGGGAACCCCACCGTGGCTATTGTTTTCCTAATTGACCCTCGAAGGGAGAAGGAGACCGCCCTTTGCATGTGACTGGGAAGGTGGGGAGAAAAAAAAAACAACAACAACAAGTGGAGGTGAGGAGAGAACGCGGGGAGAGCAACCAGGCCCGACCAGCTCGCGGGACAGAGAGACACCTAAGGACCCGTCCCGTGGAACGGATACCAGAAGGTTCACTCTTCTGTCCCTTTAACCTTTTTTTTCCTTCTTGTGTATGCTAGTTGGGTTGTATAATAAAGTTTAATTGTTAAGAAACAGAGCCAACATGCCTCGACAAGCAGACTGGGAGAGCTTTGTGCCTTCCATGAAGTCTACTCAACCATCGTGTACTCAGTGTCTCAACACTGGAGGCCTCTAATTCTGGAGTCTCTACTGGGTTTCAGGGAGCAGGTGAGTTTGTTTCTCATTGGCATCCTCTTTTGAAGGCACTTGCTCTTGTTCTTTTCATTTTCCAATTCATTCAAGAAGTAGACTAAGCTAGCGGTCTCTTGGGTGACTTGTAGGCCCTGGAATACCTTATAATTAGCCAAGGAATTGGCGGGTGTCACCTGGACGACATACAGAGAAGCAATCTCCAAAGATTTTTTTGTTAACTCATTAGGAAATAGCGGAGCATTGCAGTGGGGGATGTGTGTGCCCTAGCAACCTATATGATCCTGGAGGTGGGTGCAATGGAAAGTTTTTATAAGCAAATGAAGAGGATGACAGGCGCTACTTTGATCAATAATTCTTGGCGACAGGATCAATAGCGAGAGTGACACTAGTGCAAGATTGAGCAGACAGTCATTGGACAGATGCCCTTGCAAGAGTATTTTTACATAAGGCTGCAATGGCTGCGGTACTAGGTTGTGGTTCTGCCAGACTCCTTTTTGAATAGTCCTTTCTGTCAGACACATCCTCACAACTTCCTGTCCACGGTAATCTCCTGAATTACCTTATCTATTGATCAATTGGTTCTTTCTTATTTTTAAAGTGTGTGTGTGTGTGTGTGTGTGTGTGTGTGTGTGTGTGTGTGTGATGTGTATATCGGTGCCCACAGAGGCCAAACTTGTTTGTTGGAGACCCTGGAGCTGTAGTTATAGGCGGTTGTGAGACATGTGACATGGGTACTGGAGTATGAACTCAGCTCTCCTAGAAGAGCACGTGGCAGTCTCAACCAGTCCCACTGTATGGGCTTCGGAGACAGGATTTCATTACGTAGCCCAGACTGGCCTCCAACTCAAGTCTTACTGCAGCCTCTCAAGCGCTGAGATTTCCAGCTAGCTTTTCCAGCGTCACTTTCTAGTGCTTCGTGTTAGGGCTGGACAGAGGTTGTCTCCGTTCTGATTCTGTTCACAGGGGAATGTTGTTCCACTTCTCTCTTCCCTACTCAGCTGCGAGCGGTGGGTGGGGGTGGGGGTGGGGGTGGGGGTGAGAGTGGGAGTCGGGGTCAGGATTGGTTGACCCATGACAATTGGCAAATTAATTCACATTTGCTTTTAGGATAAAGCCAAACGTGGAGGTTTTAAAAATTAGTCTCCATGTTCGTGGACATGTTGGTGGGTGGACCTGAGGATGGTGCTGAGGAAGAGGCTTTGTGCAGAGAATGGAGCTGGGACAGACACCTGCAGGACCTTCTAAGAGAGGTGGGAGTGATGTCACCTTCTGGCAGAGGCAGGAGCCACATAGCTTGCGGCCCCTCTGTGACTTGGTAGGTAATGGCTCAAGGTTGAGGACAGATGTTATTGGACTAATTAAACAGTTAAGAGTCCAAAAACAAACCCTACATATTTTTTATACCTTCCAAGAGTGGGGCTGTAATTTTTATTTAAGCACACACAAACCACAGAAGTCTGACTGGCTTTCCTGTCAATGCATGAAACTGTTCTTTGTGTCTGAGAGGACATCCTTAGTTGCTATTTGTGGGGCCATGTGTGGGTCGCTGCTGGCAATGACCAGTCACCAGGGCAGTGCTTTCTTGGCAAGCATGGTGGTGGTGGTGGTGGGGATCACAGCGCCCTGGTGGTTTAGAGAAGAAATCCAGCAGATGTGCCCCGTGCCTGACTCCTTGCTCTGATTTGGGGCTCATTTGCACATTCTACAGGGGCTCTGACACCCTAAGGCACACTGCTGTTATGATTGCATGTAAGAACTCCCCGGGTAAAGTGCCAAGACTTTTATGCAGCCCTGAAATTGGGGAAGAAAAACTTGGAAACAGAAGATGAAGTTTAGCTTGGCATCCTCTGGGTCATTAGCCTGAAAGTATACACTCGGCCTTGCTAGGGGGTTTCAAGAAAGGCGGCAGAGTTTTAGACAGCTTGTAAGCTCTGTCTATGAACAGCCTTCTGTCTCCCAAGTCTATTGTGCCCTGGGATGGCTGAGTCTCGGCTGGGGACCTGATACCCCTGCTGTGTGTCCGTGTCAGGGGATATACTAGGTCACTCCTGGGCATTGATTCACAAGAGTTTGGCTTTGCTGGACCTTGTCCTCTGCTCCTTTTGTACCTATACCAGCTCCTTTCTGCCCTCCTCAGCCCACCCCCTTTCCCTCCAGCCCCCCCCCCAAACCCCTCCAATTGCTACTCTTATTTCCCCTGCACCAACCACACCACAGACTAACAAACGGGCACAGCTGCTGTTTCCTCTTCCATCAGAGGCTCTTCTTGACAAGCTCGTATTTTCAGAGGGTTTCGGCTGGCCTGTGAGCATCTCTCACCTTCGCGGTCAGCACAGCTTCTGCTCTGGCTAACATTTCATCCCACGTGAAAAGCAGCATGCAGTTCTCTTGACATTCCCAGCCGGGCTTAGGGGCCCTTGAAGGTCACTAATGATGTGTGCGGTTGTCAGATTGTGAGCAGGCCTGCCTGGAAAGCCGTGCCACCTGGGTCACAGGCCCTGTGCTTTCCAAACAGTAACCTAAGCTGTCTGCACTTCTCTCAGAATGTTCTCTGAGTAGGGGTCATGAAGCCACAGGAGGGTTTGGTGTCAAAGTGCAAACAGAAAATGAGCTAGTCAGTCTGGAGTTGACGCTGAAGGGTAGAGGAGGGGTGTGGATGCCGAGCTCCTGGGGACAGGGGACATGAAGTTGGTAAGACAAAAAAGGGAGGATTTCAGGGCAACAAAACATTTTCTTTTTTCTCCTCTTTATACTTTGTTTCAGACCGTTGTTTGTTTGTTTTCTTTTCTATCAGTAGGAGATGGAGCTCTTTCATTTCTTTTTTAACAGCTGACTAATATTTCCTGTCTGTGTCTTCACTTCAGGGCCATGGTGATAGTCTCCAATTTTTCACTCTTAAATTGTTGCAATAAGCAATTTGTGCATACATCATTTTGCAAACGTTTTATGGGGGCATCCATAAGACACAGACCAAGAAAGGCCACTGCAGGGTGGAAGGGCAGACACATTTATAACATTAACAGATGCAGTTGTATTGACCTTTGAAGGCTTCCAATTTGTTTCTCCCTAGTGACGAACCGTTTGTATTACTCCACACTTCCCTGGGCTGCTGAATCCTTGCTGAGCTGAAAGCAAAAGAGCAACTGGATCAGCGCAGTTTTAACTTGTGTCTTGTTAATGAACAATGCAGTTTTTCTCAACTCAAAGAAAAAATTATATTTACTTTTTAATGAACTGTTTATACCCTTTGCCCATTTTTTTGAAGTGGATTGATGCTCCTTTAAAATTAATTTGAGGGGCCTGGGGCGATGGCTCAGCAGTTAAGAGCACTGTCTGCTCTTCCAGAGGTTCTGAGTTCAATTCCCAGCAACCACATGGTGGCTCACAACTATCTATATTCTCTAATCCCCTCTTCTGGCATGCAGGTATACATGTAGATAGAGCAGTCATATACGTAAAATAAATAAAATATTAAAAAAATTAAATTAAATTAATTTGAAAGAAAATATGTGTATTAGAGAAATTAGATTGTGTGTGTGTGTGTGATAGGAGAAGTGTTTGTCTTTCTGATAGTCACTGCGCCCAGAATTTTCTTTTCCTGTTTGTCTGCTTCCATGGCTTCTCAATCTTATGACACAGTTGGAAGTCTTTCCCACAGTCATTTTACTGTACAAATGACTCTCTGATGCTCCAGTCTCCCATCACCAAACCCAAGTAGAGCCAGGTTACAGGCTAGTGTTGGGGAGAGCTTGGAAACCTGCTTTGTGTGGCAGGGAAATGAGGGAAGAAAGTACAGAGAGGCTGTAAGGAGAGAAAAGTTGCACTCAGATGCAGTGCAACACCCCAGGACCCCAGCAAATCACAACAGCAAAGGGGAGGAGCTAGTCTTAAGGGGAGGAGTCTGAGGGCAGCAGCCTCAGGCTGAAACATCCCTGAGGAGGAAGCGGCAGCTGCTGCTTTCCATAGACACATTTGCACATGCCTCCAACATTCATACTCAGACCACAGGAAGGTTTTACCATCCCTCAGAGCCTCTCACAGGGTGAAAGCTTTGCCACTGCCTATGAGTCTCAGGCACTGGGTCTTTGACGTGGCTGTGTCCAGTTCCTGGCAACTCAGCACTGTGCTCCTCAGCTTTGGGCAGCAGCCCTCTGGCTCCCTCTTGGGAACTAGACATCACCTGTGACAGAAGGGAGCCCAGTGCTCAAATTTCCCTTTGCCTTCTGCAATTACACAACGGGTACATTTGATTACGTCAGGAGAGCCCAGGATTCTAGGGTGTGTGTGTGTGTGTGTGTGTGTGTGTGTAAAATGGAGCAAAAGAGCTTTTTAGATTAGGATTACCAGGCTGAAAGAAGATGGTAAAGTGTACATTTTAATGTCTCTGTGAGTCTTAATCAAGTTCTACCAACTGATCCTGCCAAGCATCCGAAAGTATGATGTCTTAAGTAGGCTTGCTATTGCTGTGATGAAACACCATGACCAAAGCAACTTGGAAAGGGTTTATTTGCCTTACACTTCCACACCACTGTTCACCACCGCAGGAGGACAGGTCCTCAACAGGGCAAGAACCTCAAGGCAGGAGCTGATGTAGAGGCCATGGAGGGGTGCTGCTTACTGGCTTGCCCCCACCAGGCCAGAGATGGCACCCCCCCACAATGGGCTGGGCCCGCCCCCATCAATCACTAATTAAGGAAATGCTCTACGGGTTGCCTACAACCTGATTTTACGGAGGCGTTTTCTCAATTGAAGTCTCATCCTCTCAGGTGACTTTAGCTTGTGTCAAGTTGACATAAAACTAACAAGCACAGAGAGTTTTTCAAGTGTGTTGCTGTTGTTGTTGTTGTTGTTGTTATTGTGGCAGTGTTGGAAGTTGAACTGAGAGCCTCTCACAGGCTGATGAAGTACTCTGCCACCACGTTACACCCATATGCCTCTCTTCACCTTTTATTTTGATACAGAGTCAGGCTTTAAACGCACTCTGTAAGCCCAGGCTGGACTTGAATTACCTATTCTCTTGCCTCAGCCTCTTGCAACGACCTAAGGCACCAGGCCCAGCTAAACCATTTCTTGCAGTGAAGACAATACAGAAGAAAGGAAGACCAGGAAATCTCACTTATAACTTCCTAGGGTCACTTGCATTTCTTGATCGCCCCTACTTAAGAAGTAAATCTCAGACACTGCAGATTCACGAGCCACCGACTTGAAGTTAAAGCTGGAAGATGACATTTACAGCCCGTGTTCTTCACTGGGCATTGAGTCACACTCAGGGAGTTGGCATGGTAGACGGCGAGGCCATCACCGCTGGCATTGTGGACCTGGTCTTGTATGTCATCTCAATTTCAGCTCTATCTCTGAGGCCAAGGCAAGATTGGATCAGTACCCCTTGAAAGGATGCTTCCCAGGCAAGGGTGCTCCGAGGGCAAAAGGGCCATTAAAAAGCAATTTGAGTTCCCATGCTGAAGGGGCAGCGCAAACATCAGTGCCCAGGAAACGAAGACGCAGTGAGAGGGAGAAATGAGCGGATTGGTAAGTGAAGGTGGAAGAACAAGCCAGAGGGAAACGCTGAGCAGGCAAGGGTGAAAGGGGGCTCTTTCCGTTCCGGAGTAGAGGCAAGCAAGAGAAACAAAGTGGCTGGACTCTAATCATCCAGTGGCTGTGTCTGGTGCGGAGCAAATGTTTGACGGGAGAAGGCAAGCTGTCTAATGCCACATCGCATGCTCTTTCTCTATTCTACCTCTATTCTTGAACCTGTTATCAAGGCTCGCCAAACATGACAATCTAACGAGACAAACTCCATCTTTTCCCATGGACCATTCATTTCAGAACTGGATACAATATAGTCCAGAAGATTGAATTCGGCTCCTTGGAAGCATTTGTATTCAGTCCTGTTTGACCATACAGTACTCCCAGGAAGACCACTGGAACTGTGTTGGGGCATCTCTCTGTTGTCACAATGATGAGATGGAGGTGGCCACTGGCATTAGGTGGGTTGGTGGGCAGGCCTGCACTTCTGGTCTATACAAAGATCCTCCGCAAATGAAAATAGTTCCCTCCCCAGATGAAAAACTCTGGGTGTACTGCAGAGAGTTAGCTTGTCCCATCTACTTCTCTTTTCTGTGTATGAGCCAGCATGAGTGTGCTGGACAGTTTTATGTCAACTTGACACAAGCTAAAGTCATCTGAGAGGAGGGAATTTCAGCTAAGAAAATGCCTTCAGCTCTTGTTCCCACCTTCCTCTCTCTTACTCTGTCTCTCTGTTCCCCTTGGGGCACCCCTTCCTTCTCTCCCCATACTGCTACAGTAAATTTTATACTATGCTAAAAAAAGAAAAAAGAAAAGAAAAAGAAAAAAAGAAAGAAAATACCTTCATACGATTGGACTACACACAAACTCATAGGGTAGTGTGTGTGTGTGTGTGTGAGAGAGAGAGAGAGAGAGAGAGAGAGAGAGAGAGAGAGAGAGAGAGAGATATTGATGGGTGACGGCCCAGCCCACTGTGAGTGATGCCATCCCTGGGCTGGTGGTCCTGGGTTCTATAAGAAAGCAGGCTGAGCAAACCATGAGGAGCAAGCCAGTAAGCAGTATTCCTCCATGGCCTCTGCGTCAGCTCTTACCCTCAGGTTCCGGCCTAGTTTAAGTTTCTGTCTTGATTTCCATCAATGATGAACAGTGATGTGGAAGTGTAAACCAAATCACCCCTTCTTTCCTCCCCAGGTTGCTTTGGTCATGGTGTCTCACCACAGCAATCGTGACCCCAACTAAGACAATGAGCGCATGTGTACCATGTGCATGCGTTGCCTGCAGAGACCACGGAAGGGCATCATAGTCCCTGAAACCAGAGTTACAGATGATTGTGAGTTTCCATGTGGGCGCTAGGAATAGAACCTTAGTCCTCTGACGTATCAGTAAGCTGTCTTAACCACTGAGCCGTCACCTGTCTAGCCTTCCTCCCTGCACCCTAGTCTGCCCCTCACAGGCTTCTTCACTCCCCAGGTCATGACTTTTGGTGGAAGAAGAGATGAAAACACTACTGTACCTCAGACTTCAGTTTACTTCTTCTGTGGATATTACTTATTTCATCTTGAATCAGGTAAGCTTGGTGGCTATCATTAAGTCTAGAGAATCTTGTTGTGGTTTTTTTTTCCCCACCTTCTAATCACAGCGAGTCTCATCTTCCCAGGAACAGAATGAAGCTTTGTTGCCCATAGATTAAATAGTATATATTGATATCCTGGCTCCCACCCCCAAAGCTCCAGATTCACATACACACATGCACACACAAATGCACTCGTGTAAGAAAAAAATTACTTCTGAAATATGACAGTTTTTCTATTTACACATGTAGGTTGTCATTCATTTCCTTCTTCAGGGACAAGCATGACGAAGGGGAGAGTGTGAGCCTACAGGGGCTGGGGGAGGGGAGGCGGAGTGCACTTCTACTTGTTCTTTGTGCTTTCTGTTCACTGGCATCTCAACAGTCCTTGAAATCCTATCTTCTTAGTGTTGATTTAATCCTGGTGCTTTCTGTAATCATTTTAAAAACACTTATTTATTTGTGTGTGTGTGTGTGTGTTGTGTTGTGGTTTTCCAAGAAGAGTCTACTACATGTTATTACGCACACACACACACACACACACACACACACACACACACACACACAGTGATACTCACTCCAGAAAAGAAGGGGACCCACAACAAACCAAAGTAATGATTGTACCAAAGTCCACCTTGCTGGGACAATAAGCTCTGCTCTCACTAGGTCTAGCCCTGGATGCTGTGTGGTCCTTGCCCTGCCTCTTGGGAGGTAGGCTAGGCATGAGCTTTTGCTTTTTGTGGATTTTTTGCCTGGACCTTTTGCCTTACAAAATCCTGGGATACTTGAACTATCTGTAGTGTTTTGTATGGTAAATGTCCCTCATAATAGGCTCCAGTGTTTGAACACTTGGTCCCCAGGTGGAGGTGATGTTCCCAGGCAGCTCATTTCCTACTCCACGGTAGGAGAGGCTTCTGCCATTGGAGATACCTTCCTTGTGCCACCAGCTCTCTCAGCTTGCACTATAATCACTGGCTGAAGAAGCTGTGGCTCACACCTTTTACGGTCTTCTTCAGATGCCCTTTGCATTAGATGGCTTCTCTATAGAAACATCACAAGCTAGGGACATTGTCACTCCTGGCCTAATAGGTCTTGAACATTCTAGAACACTGTAAGACTTCTATGACTTGACACAGATAAAAATATCCTACTTCAGCAATATGAGGCAAAATAAAAAGACTTATTTTCCTAGGAGGTGTATGTGTCAGAAATAAAGGCCAGTTTCGCCCAGAATGGAGAAAGCAGACTTCCAGAAGGGGTTTTTGCGAATGATAGGATTTTCTGCACATCTGAAATAACTTGAAAAAAAGAAAAAAATTCCACATTAGAGGGAAATTGTATGTACCTATAAGTTTTAAAATGTGCATTTGTTCCCACACGAGTACGAGGCCTCGTGGGTTATTTCCCCAATTGCTTTCTAGTTTACTCCAACTCAACAGCTGTAAACGGTTTCGGTAAATCGCGCTGGTACATTTCCGTTAACATTAGCAGAATTTATGTCAACTGCACAGACAACAACTGTCAGCCTTGAAAGCCTCTAATCTCCTGCTCGGAGAACGCACATCTGTGTCACACCTACACTTTCCGATACGTCATGGCACCATTTGTTTGTTTTGTTTTAAATTTGGTCTCCTCTGGACTCACAAGGCTCCTTGCTCATGCATCGGCTTTAGTGTCGCTGAGCTGCACTCTGACAGTGCAGCTTCTCCAGCCCCTCTGCCTGCACCGCTGGCTTGCCACACTAGTGGGTGGGGTTTGCCTTGCAGAACAGGTATGGTGTGTCCCGAGAAGCTGGATGATGGATTGATTTTGAAGCCGCACCACTCTGCAGAACTTCAGGATGACGCCCATTACCCTGTGAGCTGAATGTTCTTTGAGGCTTAAGATCTCTGCCCATCAGGAATCATTACCCCAAGTTTGCAGGTTTGTTTCTCTTTTCTGAAAGTCATGTGACACAGTCCTTAAGCCCAGAACCCGTTTGACAGACTCACTGGTCCACCCCTGCATTTGACCCAGCCAGAAACTGAACAAATGCTTCTCACACTATCTGTGACGTCTAGTGATTGTTAGGTCCATCATGCCATGAGCAGGTACTTTTGGGAAATGACCAAAGAGCACACAGAGGTTTTTAATGCTTTCTCACACGCTCTGTCTTCATTTGGATGCATTACACTGTCAGCTCACGGAGCAGCCCAGGTCTGGACCACACACATATACATGGGCACCATACAGCCCTACTTCCTTGGAACCATCCCTGTGAAACTCACCCTGCGAAAACTAGCACGTGACCCTAGATGTTCTCAGCCCAGATTCCTACAAGACAGTGAGGGGCACGCCTGCAAGCAAAGAAATGTGCTAAAGTTGTTACTAAAAAGTCGAGGACCAAGAGTATCTGTCTGTGTGGGACCCAAGTTACTGTGGTTCAGGTACAATACCATACACTGCTCACATGGGAAGTGAATGCAAAAGAGACCACAAGAGAGACTAAATCCATTAAGTAGCCACTCAGATTTGGGGATCTTTGACCAAAGATATGATCGTTAGGAAAAATAGAAAGAATTTATTTGACAAAGTTCATCCATTCACTCATCAACAAATATTTGGGCATCTACTCTGAGCTTGTCTGGGTATTAGATGGGTGATAGCAAATTGAATAACAAGGGTGCTGCCGTCAAAGGACCCATGGAAGAGGCCTGAGAGGGATTGACTAGGAGTTCAGACAAGGTAGAGAGTTGAGGATTTTAAATGTAAGGTTTTCTCCAGAGACACCTCCTATATCACTGCATGATAGAAGGAAAGAACTCATTCCCACGGAAGTCATTCCAACGCAAGATGGAAAATAGTGTTTGAAGGGTGAAACCAAGATGGAAGCGGGCACGGGATGTGCTCTTGAGCCTGCGCATTGGGTGCTTCTCTGTTGCCGTGATAAAGCACCATGGCCAAGCAGCTTATAAAGGGAAGTGTTTAATTGGGCTTACAGTCCAGAGGGCCCAAGTGCATGGTGCTGGAATAAAGACATGACAGCAGAAACCAGCTGAGTGCTCACATCTTAAACTGCAGGTAGAAGGAAGAGAGAGCACACTATGGATGATTGAGTCTCTTGAAAACCTAAAACCTGTCTTTGGTGGCATCGCCTCCACCAAGGTCACACCTCCTAATCCTTTCCAAACAGTTCCACCAATAGGAAACTCATGAACCTACCGGGGGGGGGGGGGGGAGTTAATCGCATTCAAACCACCATAGCCATTTAAATAAAAAGACAAACAACAACAACAACAACAACAACAAAACCAAGATCCTTTTTCAAATGAGGTAGAAGGCACGGACCTATCCACAAAGTTGTCTTCTGATCTTCCAGGTTTATCCTCTGATCTTCATGATGTGTTGTGGTCATGCATGTGATGCATGCATACATACACACAAATAAAGAAGGAAAGAAACAATTTATATAGTCAATGAAATTCTTGGAACATGGAAGAAGCGGCCAGAGAGATAGTTCAAGGGTTAAGAGCATATACCACTCTCTTAGAGGAACTGGGTTCCATTTCCAGCACCCATACCAGGTAGCTCACAGCCACCTGTCACTCCAGATCTTCAAGGATCTGTGCAGATACCTACACAGAGATAAGATGTACACATACACAGAAATTAAAGTGACAAAACTCAATCTTAAAAAAACCACATGGGATGAATGGAACTAGTCCTACATACATTTTGATATAACTTATCACTATAGACACACCCTATAAGAAATGATAAAAAGACATCTCAGTCTAAAGTAAAAAGCAATTGGCTCATTAGTGAAATCTACATAAAAGACCTAAGACTATCAGATTGCCACATAAGAGATTGCAATATAGAGTTGATGTATAATTTGGCTATAACTCTTGTTCCCTACCTGAAATATGATAATTTTATGAAGCACATATAAATTTATACTGAAAATGTAAAAATATCACCGTGGTGATAGTAACATAGGGTAGGGTAGAGATGTATTAGTGCAGGATTTCACAATGTACGTTTTTGAAATACACAGCCAGACAAACTGATCAAGGAAGAAGTAGAAAGCCTAGACAGCTTCAAACCAAAAAGAGGAGATAAAAGATCGCACTGTTGGAATTCTTCCAAAGACTTAAAGAACTAACACTACTTATCCTAAATCTTTCCAAAATAAACTATGTAAGAAATATTCCCTAGTTTATTGTGAGGCTAGCATTATCACCACACAAAGCCAAAGACATCACAAGAGCAGTGCAGACGAGTTGTCTCTTACAAATATACGTGGAAAAATCCTCTTCAAAAAATACTAGCAAATTGACTTCAGCAGAAAATGAAAAGGATAGTACAAGTGATAATTATCAGTAGAACAGCAGAGCACACATTAATACAATAAACCAAGGGAACCCAATCGAGTCAGAAGGGGCATCTGAAAACTTCTAGCCTTCTCTCCACAGAAACAAAAACATAGCTGAAAAGGTTTAGAAAGCGGGAGCAGAAGAGCAGTCCCTTAATGGATGGAAGGCTTCCGGGGAATGCCTCCATATAGTCCCTTGATGCCAACATTCAGTGAGGACACCTGGACAATAGTTATCAGAGGAAGCCTTCCCTAAGTCAGGAGCAAAATATAGTTTGTCCTTCAAAATTCGGACAAAAACTCCAGCTGCTATTTTGTTGCTGTCTTCAGGAACCAACACGCAGATACTGAACTCTTTGTGGAAATGCAGTGGACTCAGAACAGCAACAAGACTGAAAAAGAATAAAATTGGAGTACTTCATGATTTGAAAACCGCAGTAATCAAGATGACAACGTGGTTCTGAGATGGCTAAATCTTTATATTATGGGAGTTGTGGAATAGAATAATAATAAATTATTACACTTGTGGTCAACTGACTACTAATAAGAACTCAACAGAGACGGAACAGACTCTTCCACCAGGCATCCAGGGGACACTAGATATCCATGTATTAGTCTTTTTTTTCTACTGCTGTGATAAAACAACACGAGCAAGGCACCTTACAGAAGGAAGGGTTTATTGGGGCTTATGGGTCCAGAGGGGTGAGAGTCCATCCTCACCACAGCAGGGAAGTGTGGCAGTAGGCAGACATGGCGGTTGGAGCCACAAGCTGCGATCCCGCATCTTCAACTCTAAGCACGATGCAGAACGCAAGTATCCTGAAAGACAGAATGAGAAGTCATGAAGCATAATTTTAAGTGTTTTATTTTAATGGTGGAAGAGATCCAGGAAGACAAAAGTGCCTGGGGACCACAGAAGTCAGCACGTGGCTCTGGCCGCACAGGCAGAGTTAAAGAGACACAGATGGGTTCAAGAGCTTGTTAGAAGATAAAGATGGATGGGGTTGGCTGCTGGATGTGGGGTCACACAGCTGGGTGGATGGTGGTGCCGACCATTGAGGTGGGAACCCATGGTAGAAAGGCTGGGGGAAGACTGAGCGATGAGCTCATGTCTGGCTGTGGAGCTATCCGAGACACTGGAGAAGAGGCTGTATAAATAAACAGCCCCGTGGTCCAACCATCAGTTCCCTACCTCAGCTCCTCACAGCTGGTCATGCCAATGGCCGCTCTCCATAGACACTCCCTCGGATGCATTCTTCCTGCTGGTGTTTCCCTTATCTTATATTTACTACCAGAGACTGGAGGCATTGGAGGAAGTCTCGTTCTTTTGCCGAAATGTGCAAAGGCTAAAACCGTGTCAATGTTTAAAAACTTTAAAGAAAAAGGCAAGCACATATAGATAATGACCTAGCTTCCCTTTGCACAGCAAGGCAAATCAGGCCACGAGAACTAATACAGGGGCAGCAGGTTATATTCAACAAGCCATGCTGCCTAGATCCACACAGGGAACGCATGGGGAGGCGAAACACAACAGCTGCCAACTAAACTAGAAGACCACGATGAAATAAGGGTCTTTGAAGTGTTTTATTGGAGTTTGGGTTTTTTGTTTGTTTGTTTGTTTGTCTGTTTTTTCTGCTGTTGTTTGTTGTTGGTTTTTTTGTTGTTGTTGTTCTTTTTTTGAGACAGGGTTTCTCTGTGTAGCCTCGGCTGTCCTAGATTCACTCTGTAGACCAGGGTGGCCTTGAACTCACAGAAATTTGCCTGCCTCTGCCTCTCTGAGGGCTGGGATTAAAGGCATTTTACAACCAAAGCTTTTTTTTTTTTAAATTTTTTAATGTAAAGAATCAGAGAGGTGGGCTGGAGAGATGGCTCAGCAGATAAGAGCACTGACTGCTCTTCTGAGGGTCCTGAGTTCAATTCCCAGCAACCACATGGTGGCTCACAACCATCTATAATGTGGTCTGATGCCCTCTTCTGGCCTGCAGGGGTACAAGCAGACAGAGAACTGTATACATAATAAATAAATAAATAAATCTTACCCCTCCCCCCCCAAAAAAAAGATTCAGAGAGGTAGCTGGGTGAGGCGGCACATGCCTGTAATCCCAGAATTTAGGGAGGCAGAGGCAGGTGGATCGATATGAGTTCAAAACCAGCCTGTCCTACAAAGCCCAAGACAGCCAAGGCTACATACAGAAACCCTGTCTCAAAAACCAAAAACCAAACCAAACCAAAACAATAAATCAGAGAGGTAATATGAATTTGATGATGACATCAGCAACACCCTGAATAACTTAGGATGACGTCTTTAGTTCATGCTTTCAAAAGAACAAACCCTTTTGTTTCTTACTTTATGCCTTAGGTAAGATGACAAAGTGACATATTTTGTAATTTGGAGAAAAGCCTATGTCATGTGAAAACCACATGTATGCATGCAGGCAGGCACACGTGGTAACTTCTAAGTAGACCCTCTTTGTAATAAAATACAACCCAGTCCAACATATATTAAAGAGCAACTGTCAATGTGAGAGGCTCTGGTCCTGAGAAACCTCACATCGTTGCTTTGACAATTTCTTTTTCTTGGAAGATCAGTGGAAATGTGTCCTCTGTAGAAATTAATTCTATGCTAAGACTCTTTCATCTGTAAATTTCTTCCTGACAGTTATTAATTTTGTGGTCCAGCCAGGACCACAGAGTCTCACCACATTAAGATCTAGCCAACTTTTTCTTCCTTTTGGCTCTGATGCCTGGGGTCACGGTCAGGCCAGAAAGAATTAGGCAGAATGTAGGTCAGTTCACTGGGTGATAAATTTGCCCATTCCATTGGAGCCTCTGAAGTTTCTGAGACTAATGGGACGGCAGGTGTTATTTTGAGAGAAGATGAAAGACGAGAATCTTCAAAGTCCGCAGCCGCGTGGCGCTCAAGGGTTAGCGAGCACCAGATGGAAAGGCCGGCAGCACAGGTTCTCTGCTTCAAGAGAAGGAAACCTGCTGTTCTAGAAGCAGCCAGAAATGAAGAGGCCACCTCTGGCTGCATAGTTCTTTTCCAAAGCAGGAGGAGAAGGTGGGGAGTAGAGACACTGACTCAGAGGGGTTGGTTGTCCTGTGAAGGACACTGAACATGGAGTAAAGCACTGGATTCCAGCCGCTGCAGGCCACTAAGTCAACGTGCATGGTCTGAGAATTTTGTCTCTTTGGGCCTCAGTTTCCTGATTTGCAAATGAGGGCTTCAGTGTAGCTTTTAAGTGCCCATCATATGTGTCCTCGCGTCTTGTCAGTTGCTTCAAGTTGTCAGTTGAACTGGGTGGTTTATAAAGGAAAAAAAAGTTTATTTGGCTTGTAGTTCTGGGCACTGGAGTCTCAGAGCATGGCACAGGCATTGGGTGAGGGACCTGCCTGCTGTGTCACCACATGGTGAGGGACATCACATGGTGACATGGAGTGAGCGCCTGACTGCTTAGAGCTCCCTGGCTTTTCTTATGATGCCTCCAATCCCACCGTGGGCTCAGAGTCTGTTGACCTCATCTGATCCTAGGTACCTCCCCAAGGTCCACTTGTAAACACTACCATGTAAACGGAAGATTCCATTTCTGACACTTAAAGATGGACGACCCATTAGGCCAGAGCACAGGGCTTATGGAAGATTCTTGAGAGTGACTACCAATCCCTTTCTATTGAGTGCTTGTTCTTTCTTTCTTTCTTCCATCTAGGTTGGTCTTCTTGTGTCAGGCAAAATAATGATGCTCCAACAACGTCTACATTTTAGGAGTGTGCTTCCTAACTTAGCAAGAAGACTTGAGGTCTAATTAAGACAAGAATCTTCAGATGAGGAGACTAACCTGGAATGACTTGGCAGGCCTGTTGTAGTTATGAGCTTTCTTCTAAGAGGAAGGTATGAGTAACAGGAGATGGTGGGAGGGGGTGGCAGAGAGAGACAGACAGAGACAGAGTTTCATGGCTGCTGGCTTTGAAGATGGCGGAGGAGGGGGCCCAATCCAAGGAATGCAGGTGGCCTCTGGAAGCTAGAATGGGGGGAAGGAAATGGATTTAAGATTAGAGTTTCTCAAAGAAAGAAGAGCTCCATCAGACAATCCGAGCCTTCTGACATCTATAGTTGTTGCATAAGCGTCTGTGAGGTTTCAAAACACTGTGTGAAGATGCTTACAGCAGCAATACAAAATAAGCCCGGTCCATTGTGGTTGTGTGTTGAGTACTACACTAGCAACATGGTTAGCTGGATCTCCTGACTCCAGTCTTGTGGCACTCAGGACTTCTCCTTGGCTTGCAGAGATCAGTGCTAATTTCCTTCATGGTAGCAGTGGCTCCAGGAATGCCTCTTCTGGGGTCCTGTCCACTACCACTCATTGCTGGGTGGTATTGGCCAATGAGAAGATGTCAAAAAAGGCCAGCTGTGCTTTCTGGAGACATTTAGAGTTTTCCTCAGCTCCAGCTTTTCTGACAGAAGATACAGACCAACCCTCAGAAGGCAGCATCTGAGTCCAGCAGCAGCGGTGGTTCAGTTTTAGCTTGCTCCAGAGGGGCATGGGCTGGAAGTGTGGTCCTCTGCATGGTTATGTTAGGTACTAAAAGGTAGGGTCTTAAAGAGGTGGGTCCAGTGGAAGAACGATATTGTGCCCACCCTTGACTTCCTGCCTCTCCTTATAACTGGTCTGTCTTCCACCTCCTTCCACCATTGTGATGCCATCCACTAGAGCTGAGCTGATGCTGACGTCATGCTCTCCACTACTGTCTACTAAACAAACCTCTTTATTTTATTAGTTAATCCATCTCTTGTAGTTCATTACAAAAACTATGGAAAAGTGTTTTATTTCTTAATTGCTGTGAAGAGAAGATACTTGATGGGACAGTCAGGTGCAGTGCAGAACAGCAGGAGCCCGCTGGACTCAGGCATGGCATCTCCTCCCCATCTCCATCACTGTCGAACCACGCCTTGCATTTCAATGACTCCTCAGAACTCATCGAATGAATGATTAATTCTTGCCTTATTTAGTTTACAAGAAAGTTTTGTGGACATAGAAAAAGGAAGTTACCAGGTACTGATCACCTGTTCCATCCCACCCCTGAGTTTGTACACCTAAGAACAAAACTGGTGGATACTGAGTGCTCATCACTGTGTGCCAAGTGCCATTTTAAGGCCTGTGTGCATTTTCAATCTCTCATTGCCTTCTAACAAAGTACAGAAGTCATCATCGCCCTTTCTATGGGTGAAAATCTACCTCTGAGCCAGTTATCCAGGCTGTACACAAAGCCAGCTGTGTAACAGCGAGGTTGTGCTCCTTGCCTTTTCACTCCCGCTAATCTATCTCTCTGGCTTCAAACGACACTTGTGAAGACTGACTGGGACTTTGCACTCATGCTTTTCAGAGGAGGGTCTAAGTTCCATTTAGTCAAAATCTAGGTCCACGGCTGTCTTCTAGGACTGGTCCACATACGTCTTCATCTGCTTTCTTTCTCTACCCAAGAAAAGACATCTATAATCATATGTTCTTAATTTTGTGCCTTTAATGGTTATGCAAAAATTTATCTTGACTAGATACATTTCTAAAGAGTGTATTTTTTAAATTTGCCTTAACTTGAAAGGTACAAAACTATATAAAAAGAAAAAAGTGTGTGTGGTGTGTGTGTGTATGTATGTGTGTGTGTGTGTGTGTGTGTGTGTGTGTGTGTTGCTTTCCCAGAAACCATTCATTTAGAACCTGAACTAAGTGAAAGCCAGAGAGAATCTGTTTTGTGGCTACAGGTCTATAGAATTGTTTCCATTGAGAAATTGTTTTCCAAATATTTTAGGAGCTGCCAAGGGAGGCTTTCAAATAAGAAAGAAGAAAAGGAACTCATTGAAATTCTTATTAATTGAGAATCACTGTTGACAATTGGGAAGAATTAACATAAGATTTAGAATGAAGAGAAATTCGGAGATGTTCACAAGAGGAGGGCTCCAGTGGAAAACTTGAAAAGACTTGTTAGAAATAATGAGGAGGAGAGAGAAGAGAAAGGGGGAGGGAAGGGAAAGGAGGGAGGGAGGGAGGGAGGGAGGGAGGGAGAATTGCCAGCACCACAATCTTCCTTACAAGGCCTGGGTGATAAAAAACAGGTTGGTTATTAACCTGGCAGGTGGAAAGAAAACCCAGGGCTGGTAATTGGGGAAATTAGCACCCAGGATTGCAATTCTTCCCCATTTGATGTTCTTCAGAGGAGATAAAAGCTTTGTGGAAGTGTCTCTATGAGAGCCTTTACAATTTCACGGAAGCATCGGTGACTCAAGAGGCTTTTGTGACTATAAAACAGTTATTTAAATCATTTCCTGAGCAAGAAGTTTGGAAGAAGATAAAATGCCGAATGCCATTCCGGCTATTAGCACGTGGCATCAGGAGGATGGCCGAGGAGTGGAAGAGCTTGCTGTGGCTCCTAAGGCGACACAGCCACAGCTCCTCAGAGGGGAGCCCATCTCACAGTGCCCTCCATCTCCCTTCCCAGTCCACTTCCGTGAGGTAAAGCTAGGAAAGCTGCAAAGCTGTGAAAGTGTGTGTTGGAGCTCATGGTAGGACCAATATGAACGATAAAAGAAACACAAAGTGTGCGCTCCCCTAAGGGGTCTGTACTAAAGGGACTAAGGTGTGTGGCTCATAAGGGCTTTGAGTGTAAAGCCGTGTGCATC
Organism: Acomys minous; assembly: GCF_964271855.1. NCBI lineage: Eukaryota > Metazoa > Chordata > Mammalia > Rodentia > Muridae > Acomys > Acomys minous. Next base: position 50,530,248 of record NC_140490.1, on the reverse strand, counting down.
AGCATCCTTTGCTGGAGGTAAACAGAAAGTAATTTTACTGCGGAGTGGTGGCTACGCGATACGTACAGGGCACGCTCAGTTCCTAGAAATAGGAACATTAGCCATGGCCAGACTAGATTCGTGTTGTTCCTTATGAATCAGGAAGCACGATTCTGTAAAGCCCCTGGGTTGGCTCATTCCTCTCTTGATACAGAACAACTTTTATCATGAGTATTTTTTGGTTGAGGTGGTTGTTGCCTGATATATAAACATTTGGGATTGTGTTAACTCTTACAAATCCTGCTGTTAATTTCTGTTTTCTTTTTAAAGCTACATGAAGACTTAGTTTCACCACCACCACCACCACCACCACCACCACCACCCATTACCTGTATACTGGCAGGCCGTTCTGTAGTAAGCACTGGGGTACAGGTGTTTCTCTTCTGTATTGATTGTTTTTTTCTTTTTCTTTTTCTTTCTTATCAGCCTGCAATCCATTCATTCTAACACTGATGGGTTTCATAAAGACAGTTTCTTTCAAGTGTACCACAAACTTAGTTCACAAGCACACCCATGCTTCCTCCCTCTCCCTTCCCTTCCCTTCCTGCTCACAGGCTTCCTCCCTCCCCTCTGCTCCCTCCCCCTTCCCTTCCCTCCTTACTCACTTTCTTTTTTGTCAGTCTTCCTTGTCTAGTGCTTCCTGGGTGTCTCCTTTCTCCTGTGTTGGTGTGTGATCCTGCCCACTTATACGGTGATAAATTGGGTGTCAGTTGAAGCAGTCACAATGTATCATGTTCGGAGTTTGTATTAAGTTGCAAGTTAATTAAATAACCTCTGTTTTTTTATTGCCAAAAAAAAAAAAAATCTCGAGCTTTATTAAGTTAGGAAATTTACAACCAATCGCATAATCAATAAAACATTAACAAACATGTCACCCCTGGCAAACCTTTCATATTGATTTTCACATTCTTACAAAGCCTGCCTGTGACCTGGGTGAGGGTGGGGAGGATCCAACACTCCCAGTAAAATGGATGTAACACCATTAACCAAGTCCACAGGATACAGGGATGACAGTGTTGTCCTGCTGGTGGTCCTGATTCCCTGTCTTCATGTTTATGTAAATTCATCTCCACCATATTCATTTCTAAAGAGTGCATTTTAAATCTTACTTCCCCGCTTAACCTAAAAGGTAGAAAGCTGCATAAAAAGAAGAGAGAGAGAGAGAGAGAGAGAGAGAGAGAGAGAGAGAGAGAAAGCCAAGAGGATTTTGCTGATTGAACTGATTCCTGACCTCAGTTTATTTAAAGTTTCATCACAAGAGGGTTTCCTGCTAGGATTTGCTCCTAATTTCAGTGGTAGCTGCAGGGCACAGAGCAGAGCCTGGGAGCTCAGGGTAGAGTGCTTGCCTCATGTGTGCAGAGCCCAAAGTTTGATCTCAGTGTTGGAGAAAAAAAAATGCTGAGATCCTTAGTAAGGAGGGCTCTTGGGATGGAGACTTTAGAATCATTAATAATTCACCTGGATTAGAAATCAGAACACAAAGGCTTCCACTTGTGCACAGGCCTTTCAATAGGAACCTCGGAGCAGAAGCTTCTCAGTGATTCAATGGGTGGAGGGGGGAACTATAGTTGCTGTGTTGAATTCTGTATCCCATAGAGTAGACTAGCGGCCACAAAGTCTTGACCCTCAGTACAGGCTGGGTATCCCTCATCCAAAATGCTTGGTACTGGATTTTTTTTTCGGATTTTTTTTTAGAATTGAGAATATTTGCACTTAATCAGATACCATGAGGATAAGAACAAAGTCTGAATTTAAAATTCCATTTATAGGGGGGCTGGAGAGATGGCACAGTGGTTAAGAGCACTTGCTGCTTTTGCAGAGGACTCAGGCTCAGTTTCCAGCACCCACATGTTTCACAGCCATCCATAACTCCAGTCCCAAATATTCAACACCCTCTCTGACTTCCTAGAGCATCAGGCACACATGGTTTACACACATGCAAGCAAACACTCGTATAAAATAAGGTGATTAATTTAAGAAATCCAATTATATTTGATTATATATATGCCCTACAGAAAATTTTATACAACGATTTTTTTTTTTTTTTTTGTTTTTCGAGACAGGGTCTCTCTGTGTAGCCTTGGCTGTCCTGGACTCACTTTGTAGACCAGGCTGGCCTCGAACTCACAGTGATCCACCTGCCTCTGCCTCCCGAGTGCTGGGACTAAAGGCGTGCGCCACCACGCCCGGCTTTATACAACGATTTTAATGTACCTACAGGTTTTGACTGGATCTGCCATGTGAGGTTTAATGTAGACATTTCTTGTTTGCTTATTTTGTTTTGGGGGTCTCACTATACAGTCCTGCCTGGCCTAAAAGTTGCTATGTAGACCAGTCTGGCTTCAAACTCACAGAAATCTCCTTGCTTCTGCCTCCTGAGTGTTGGTATTAAAGGTGTGAAGCCACCACACTCAGTCAGGTATGGAATTTCTACCTCAGATTTTGGAATTAGGGGTTCGGGGCATACAACCTATCCTCTGGGAATTACACCTCACCTAGCAAGGTGATGTGGCCGGCTGTGGTACTGAGTCTGAATGAAGTTTCCATGAAGATGGAGACAGGAACTAGAGTGACGAAGCCACAGGCCAAGGGACCCCAGAGTCCCCCAGGAGCTGCAGAGCAAGGCTGAGCTCTCCTCTAGAGCCTTTGGGGGGGCACGGCCTGTTAAGATACTTCCAGCAGATTATCAGTTGTTTGGAACAGTTTGCTTTCTAAGACCTGGTATAATAAAGGCTATGCTAGTTCACAAACAGCTGAGGACCATCCTGAGAGTCAGGTGTTGCTGTTTCCAGGACTGATCTTATGAATAAAGAGCCTCAGACACAAGGATGGAGGAAGTGACCTTCCAAGGTGTGTCACTACTGCATCTTGAGTCTCCAAACAGACATTGAAATCAAACTCCTTCAACTCCTCTTGACCTACAGATAAAAAAGAGGAAAAAGAACAAACACACACACAAACAAATAAATGTGGGAAACTTCAACAGCTCAATAGAGAAGGAATGGGATTGCTAAAAGCACCGAGAGTCTCTTGGTTGTCTCCTGACTGTCTTAGTTAGGGTTACTATAGCTGTGATGAAACACCATGATCAAAGCAGGCTGGATTTCACTCACAGCTCCATATATCAGTTCATCACCAAAAGCAATGAGGGCAGGAACTCAAGCAAGCCAGGAACCTGGAGGCAGGAGCTGATGCAGAGGTCATGGAGGGGTGCTGCTTACTGGCTTGCTCCTCATGGCTTGCTCAGTCTGCTTTCTTACAGAACACAGGACCACCTGCCCAGGGATGGCCCCATCCACAATGGGCTGGACCCTCCCCCATCAATCACCAATCAAGAACTTTCCCTCCAGGCTGACCTTACTGAGGCATTTTCTTAATTGAGGTTCTTTCCTCTCTGATGACTTCTGTTTGTGTTGTTGTCCTAAAACTAGCCAGCATACTGACACTCTCAAACTGCATGCCTGCATATATTTAACTTGGAAAAGGTATGTGTATAGCATTCTTTGGGGTTCCCATATTTCCTAGACAGTCTCCAACACAGTACATAGGATTTCCATATCAGCTGTTTATTTTGGTGAGGGAGGCAAGACAACAAACTATCCCATCATCCAAAAAAAGTTGCCACATTTGTATAAAAACAAAAAACAAAAAAAGTCCAAGTTTAACTCTGCAAATGCCAGGCTGTGCTCTAAGGATAAGCAGTGTGTTGCCTTTATTCTTCTTGTGGGGTCACAGAACTGCAGACTTCCCAGCAGAATCTTCAGGCTGCCCACAAAATAGTAGAGTCTTGTCCAGGACTTCCAAAAAATGCAGATTTGGCCTCCAGCTGGTCTAAGAGTTGACATTCAAACAAGCTTTCAAATGGTGGGGCTACAGCTGACCAGTGGTTCCTCCCCTGCCCCCATGGATCCGGGTGCTAGATAGCGCTCCAAGCTTTGATATTCTTAGGGGGACTTTTATTGTGACCATCAAGAGACAGAGTGTGACATGACATTTGAAACTCATGGAAGTCTGTGCAATTGATTTTTAAAGGGTTTTTACATTTTACAAGGAAAAAAAAAGCCCTCATGTTTTCAGTAGCATATGATTTTATTGGACCACTTTTATAGATATGCTTGGCCCCATGTGGCCCATGGGCCATGGGCTAGGCACACCTGGTCTACAGGATGATTGGTTGTTTTTTTTGGGGGGGGGAAGGGTTTCATGTAACCCCAGCTGGCCTATGTAGTCAAGGATAACTTTAAGCTTCTGATCCCTTGCCCCTTATAACTCTCAAGTATTGGGAAGGCAGGTATAGGCTACCACGTAGTACTGGGACTCGAACCCAGGGCTTTTGTTGATGCTAGGCAAACACTCTCCTAATTGACTACACCCTCAGCTCCTACAAAATGGCTTTCAATGGCTTCATGAACAACTGCTTCAATGGATGCATCTTGCTTTAGATTTACTGTTGATTTTTATCTCTTTCTTCCTCTTCCGTGTACAAACAGCCCGTGAGCATCCTCATTCCGGTGTCTACATATTTGTACTCTGGCTTGATTAGTTCTTCAGGAATCATTCTAGAAACTGAGTTGTTGTCGTGTTAAGAGAAAAGCACATGTGACAAGTACACTCGAAGGCCGTCGATGTGTTTCCCCTCCCCTGTAGCTGAGCCCTGAAGTCAGTGGTTCCTCAAGTCTCTGATATCCACCTTACTAGCCAGCATCCTGTCAGGTTCCTCCTCTCTCTCTGTGAACTCCTGGAACTAGCAGGAAGTGCAGAAGCTCTGGAGGCTCCAGTGTGTCTGTTCACACCTGGGCCCCCAAAATGGATGTTAAACGCACGTGCGAATAATAATTCTCAGTAGACTTTACAGGTAAGTCAAGTTGCTGCTTGATTAAATAATATCTACCAGAGCGTTTTAAATATAAGACATAGAAACGTGTCCTCAAAACAAAGGGGCGTAAAGCAGAAATAATTTCTAATTGTTTATTAATCCTGTTTATATTTACAGCTCAGTTTTTAAAACAGAGCCTTTCTACATAGCCCTGGAAGAGCTGGAACTTGCTGTGTAGACCAGGCTATCCTGGAACTCTCAGCAATACATCTGCCTCTGCTTCCCAAGTACTAGGTTCACAAAGGCATGCCCTACTGTACCCAGGTTGTATCTCAACTTTAAGTATTGGGGGAAAGCATAGAAGATGAGTACGCTCAGCCGTTGATGGGCATAGTTATGGGACACTGTCATCAAGTTTGGCTTGTGCCTTCTGTGGCTCTCATAAGCGCGATCCCTGATTGACCCCCAACACCAGCCTATGGAAGATGGGGGAGGAGAAGGGAAGGTTGCAACACGCATGGACTTCCCTCTGTCACATCCCAGCAACTGCCTCTGGGGGAGCTTCCCAGTTGCTGCAGGGAGGAGCGCGTCCTGGAACTTGAGGCTGTCTCTGTGGCTCTTGCTTAGCCCAGTTCCTCTTCCTATAATGATATGCCACAGACTAGATAATTAAGAGTCAACTGTTTAGTTGGCTCAAAGTTCTAGAAGCTGGGGACCCAGGGAACATGGTGCTGGCATCTGGAGAGGGTCTTCTTGTCATGTTATAATATGGCAGAAAACACGTGGAGAGGCAGGAGAGACAGTGTGCTGGCTTTCACCCTCTTTTTACACAGTCACTAATGCTCTTAATACACGCTAACAGTATCTTTCAAAACACCCTTCCTTCAAACATCACGTTACTTGCTTTTTATACTTGCTGGGACCAAACACCTGACAAGAGTCAACTTAAAGAAAGATTTCTTCTGATTTGAAGGCACAATCAATCATAGTGGAAAAGGCATAGTAGCAGGAGTGTGAGGCTGTTTGCTGACATCTAAGTGGACCACAAAGTACAGACTGGACAGGAAGCCTGGATGGGCTTAAACACACCCCCTAGAAGAGCCATTTTCCAATTCCCAAAGGTCCTACTGCTCCCCAAAACAATGTCATCATCTGGGGACCAAATATTAAAACACATGGGACTGTAAAGCTTGTTTTCCATCCAAACTTAATAACCATAGCTGTTTAATAATAATAATTACATAATAAACATATGTATTTATAAATTAAGTTTCTAAGGCCTGAACTTTAGAGGTTTTATTCAAACTCTAGCAGACTTCTTAAAAACTGGCTTAGGAACCTACAAGAAGAAAATTATGATAGGCAGATTTGGGCCCAGGGGTCCTGCTCAAACTATGGCACCAGCCGAGGACAACACAGGCCGTAAACTTTAAACCCCTACCCAGATCTAGCCAATGGACAGGACATTCTTCATAGTTGAGTGGAGAGTGGGGCATGACTTTCACACGTACTCTGGTGCCCCATATTTGACCATGTCCCCTGGATAGGGAGACCTGGTGGCACTCAGAGGAAGGATAGCAGGCTACCAAGAAGAGACTTGATATCCTATAAGCGTATACAGGGGGAGGAAGTCCCCCTCAGTCACAGTCTTAGAGGAGGGGAGCAAGGGGAAAATGGGAGGGAGGGAGTAATGGGAGGATACAAGGGAGGGGATAACCATTGTGATGTAATATGAATAAATTAATAAAATAAAATAAAACTGGCTTAGGAACAGTCATTCCCTCTGAGATGTGATCCTGCTAAGAGCAGCAAGATGTGTCAAAGAAGCTTCCTCAAGTTTCCTTCTTCCCTCAAAAAATGAAAAAAAAAAAGTATGATGATGAATCATGATGATAATGCTGTGTCTGCTTGTGTCTCTGTGTGTACACTGTGTCAGCGTGTGTCTCTCTGTGTGTATGTACATGCATGCCAGGGCACATATGCAGAAGTCAGAGGACAACTTTCAGGACTTGGTTCTCACATTCTACCACACGGGTCCCGGGGGTCAAACCCCAATATCAAGGCTTGTAGAGCAAGTGATTTTTACCTGCTCGGCCCTCTCACTAGTCCCGGTAAAGTAGGGCTGCTTCTGATGGCTGTTCCCTGGGGACAACCAACATAGCACATACATGTGGTCATGTAACTCAACCATGCTTTTCCTGATGTTTCACTGGTGACATTGGCAGATAATGCTTGTGTGTCACTAGATCTTTCCCTAAATCTGCGCAGGTTCCCAAGAGCTTTATAGACAAGGCGGCTGAGTTGATCTAATCCTGGAGACACCAGCTGCCTCAGACTCCGTGGGGCTGAAATTCTGAGGACATGGCATGTAGCATCCCTGCCATTGTACGTGGAACACCACACAGTCCAAAAGAAAAATTGTCAAATGCACCAACAAGTGAGTTGAGCAGGTAAAGGCCCTGGCCAATATGGCTGAGGACCTGGGTCTGATCAGTGGAACCCACTAGAAGAAGAAGAAGAACCAACTCCCACATGACTCCCACATGTGTGCCATGGCATGTGCATGTCAACACACACAAATATATGTAACTACAATGTTTAACAATGTTAACAGCTGAACTCAACAGTGCACACCAGGACTCCCAGCTACTCAGGGAGGTAAAGGCTGAGGCTGAGGCTGAGGAATTGCTTAAGTCCTAGAGGTCTGCACTGCAGTCTTCTATGCTGTGGGGCATCTACACTAAGTTTGGCATCAATGTTATGGTCTCCCTGAAGTAGGGGGGGAGGGGCGAACCACCAGTCTGTCTAAGGGGGAAGTAAACCAGCAGGTAAGAAAAACCTCTTAAGTGAACCCAGATATAACCTCTGGATTCTTTCCAGCATAATGCTTCTAAGAGCTCCCACACACTGATTGGGTTTGGCAGCTTGAGGAAGCCGTTTGCTGTTACTGCTTTAAGGAACACAGTTAGCATCTGCCAGCACCGAACACATTTGCTCATCTCTGCACAAGTGTGTGTTGAGTACACGCATAATGTGTATGCAAATACAGTTTGCTTAGAACATGTGATTCTCTCTCCTCCCTCCCCCCCTACTCCATCTCTAAATATACAGTTTCACGAGAACCACACCTGCGACTGCTTATTGGAACGGGAAAGGGTCCAAGTTACACTCTCCAACTCCTAACCCCTGCCTATGAATTTCTAAGCCGTGCTTCCTGTAATAAACCACGGGGCCTGGCAGAAAGGTGCAAAATATTTATATCTGGGCCTAACAAAGTTTTCGTTGGCTTCCGCGAGCAGAGTTCATTATGGCCACGTTTGTGGACTTTGCTCTTTTATTTCTCCCTCCCGGTTTGTCTTCCTACCTGCATCCAGCTCCACTGCGCCCAGCTCTTTAGGATGTGTGAAGACTCACACACCATCAGCCCTGAAGCGGGTTAACATTTTCAACAGTTCTGTGAGAAGCAACTCGAAGAATGAAGACAAGAAGAGCAGACAGAGCTCCCACACGGCACTCTTGTCTCTCGGCGTCTATGCATGACACTCACCTACAGGACAAGGCAAGAGGTACAGATTCCAAATAAGTGCAAGTGCCAATCCCTTCACCCACCGACCTCTCCTCTTGAAGAAAAAAAATGGCGTCAATCAGAAAGCGGGGCTCCCAAGCAAGCACATGCAGAGTCTCCCTGCCTCACACACTTTCCCTTTTTATGTCTCTCAAAATCCCAACTCACAGAAGACATTTCATACTCAGCAACAATAGCCAGAATCTAAGTTATATCCGGCAGTAGTAAAGAAGAAAAACGTGTGACACACAAGTGATAGTCGGACTGAATTAGGACAATGGCTTTAGCTCAGTAAAAGAGCCTCAACAGAATACAATTTGGCTACAGACTTTATGGTGAGATTATGTACCCTTTGTTAATTATAATTTTGGAAAATGGCGTAGCAAACACATTTCAGGTCCATTAAACACCACCAGAGTTGACAGGATTTCCTCTGGTAAAGGGCTGGGCAAAGACAAGAAGAAAATATTTCTTGTCCGGTTGGGTCAGTGATATGGATTAGAATAGCTTAAATGGTCACAAAGCTAATGACTCCCTTAGGAACAAAAATTGTTCTTTGTTGAAAGAAGTGGAGGTTTAAAAAAAAAAAAGCCTTTGCAAAGCATAGATTTGCAAAATATTCCCTCATGTATTTATTAGTCACATCCTTGTTTTTGCCAATTCTGACCCCAGAGAGGGGATGAGGAGCCCACAGTGAAGATCTGGAAGCTTGCTCTGTTTCTGAAGGACAGTGGCTCTTGTTGACGACAGAGGCATAACCACCGAGGCGACATGGCGTCTGAGTCAACTTTGGGTTGGTTTTCTCACAGTTTTTGTGAATGCTTTTGAGCGCTGGCATTCCTTCTCTCCAGTTTCAGACACTGGGGAGCAGTAATCCTCTGGCCAGGCTTTTTGAAGAGGTTCACAGCCAAGTGAAACATTAATTTTCTGAGCCAATTTGAAAGACAATTGGTCCGGGTAGACCCTTGTTTTACTAATGGGCGGGAGTGAAACTGGGCACATCACACTCCCCAGGGCTGGGAGAGAATTAACACTGCAGCAGAGTAAGGGAGACTTGTCACATAAGCAGGGGACCCATGAGCCTCACAGGGAGAAACTGTTTTCTTCAGGGGACCTAACAATCAGCAGATCACAGGCCTCTCATTAGTACCTCACTGCAGGGCATGAGAACCAGGTCCCTGGCTATACGGTCTTTTCCTTGTTTCAGAATCTAGAACTGGGCATAAGTAGATTCTGGACAAAGCCCATGGTATGGTCATGCTTGGCCTCTGCTTTCTCATTTGTGAGACCCAGAGTCTATTATTTAATTTTACGAAAGTTCCTTGTTTTCCTCTGGGTAACGGCCACTTCACGGGACTGTTTTGAGAATTAAACAACGAAGTAGGTAAAAGGCCAATCAAGTCTCTTTGTAGATGTCCCTGTCTCCATCATCATAAAGTCAGGAGCAGCTGACAGGGTAAATAAGCATGCGCCTGTGCTGGATGCCAGGGGCGGTCCTTCTATTTGCAGGTAAGCATATCATTATCTTAATGAAATGTGTGGCTGAAAAGAGACACCTGACCCTCGACCTCTGAGGCTGTTAGGCCAGGGAGAAGGTGAGAGCCCCTGGGGTTCCCCTCTGACAGGATCCAGACTGTTACTACCTCAGTGGGTCAGCCTTCACCTCGGAGCTGCAGAGGAAGACATCAGTGACCTGTCTGAAGGTGCTGGGCGGCGCTGCTCCCCAAGAGGAAGACTTTATTGCTTTCTTTTTTATTTTTTAAGTCCAGTTGAGAACTTTTCTTCGCTCATTTATGGAAAACATAAAAGCCAGTGGGAATCAAGTAGAATGAAGTGGAGTCAGAACCACTCTTCCAGATGTGGAGCACAGCTGCTTTTAGCTTAAGTAGCGGGATCTAGCGTGGAGGATTTTCACCGGCTTTTGGGGTCAGAGACAGCACCTGAGAATCTTCCCAGGGCGATGACAGCCCTGCCAAGTGTGAGACTGAGCCTCAGGTCTGACCGCATCACTACTGCCCTTCCTTCTCCTCCCTCCTGAGCTCCCCCTTCCTTCCTCTTCCCTTTCTTGCCCTTCCTCCTCGTCCTCCTCGTCCTCGCCCTCCTCCTCCTCTTCCTCCTCTTCTTCTTCTTTTCTATTCCTCTTCTGTCATGGTATTGCCATGGAAAATAATAAAGGATTCTATCTCATAAGGGGGAAAAAGATGAATCTTGGGGCAGGTGGATATGACAATTCCAGAAATACAATGGAACACACTCATGGCATTCTCACATTCCAAAATGCACAGGGTTATTTTCTCTGGGTCCATCTCACACGATTCCTAGCTACAGTCTTAGACAGAGGAAACAGTGGAAGTTATCCTGAAGTTAATATTCATAACTCATGTTTAGGCTGAACACACATACACACACACACACACACACACACACACACACACACACACACACACACACACTCGTGGCCAGACCTTCAATGTACACTGCCTTCTTTAGGGACCCTGCAGGGTATTGCCTCCTGGAGAAGTCAGCAGAGGCCAGACATCTGCCCATTCCTTGTGATTGCCTCCAAGTTCAGAAGAACATGGCTCTAGCTGCCAGCAGAACTCTCCTAGGATGCCTGTAATCCATGTGTGGCTACAGAAGGGACCACTCAGGGGGATTAATGCCAGATTGGCACAGTGACAATCTTGTGTTCCCATGCGTTCATCCAAACACGAATCTATCATTCCTCCTTTTGGGACTAATGTGAGAGACAAAGGCCCGATACAATGAGGCCGGACGTCGTGGGTGGTACATAGTAGATGAAGGAGCCGGCTTGAGCTCAGTGGTAGGAAACATGTTTCCTGAATGCAGGGCCTTTACCCCTGAGAACAAGGACAGAGCCTGTGTTTGTATGGATGTCAGTGTGTCTAGATGGTTTGGAGGAGTAAGCATTTTCTTTGAACGTATAACCATGGAGGAAATGATAGAATCTGAACCACTCTGGAAGGCAACCATGGAAGGAATATAAGGAAAAGAGAGTGGAAAAGAAGGCTTTTAAAGGAGGGCCAGGCACTAAAGAGTTGTCCTCCTGTGCTTTGGGAATAGTAGTAAGAAGTCCAAGAAGAAAGTGCTTTGGATAGAGTCAGCCCCGTGTCTGAATAGGAGGAGGTGGGTGGTGGTTGTTAAGTGTGTTTGCTAAAAAGCAATTGGAACTTCAATGCTTGAGCTCTGGGGCGCGGTTTGGGGTCCACAGGCTAAACAGTCATTGTGCTATGGAGAGCTCCCAAACCACTCTTAAAGACACATACACACACACACACACACACACACACACACACACACACACACTAGCGCAAGAGTAGTTAGGAGACAGAGGTGAGGTGTAGAGTGAAGAATCAACTAGAAAGCATTGAGAATGGGGGGGTGGGTGGGAGGGGGGCACAGAGGTGTAAAAGAGAAGCTGGTGAGGTGGCAGGTCTGTGTCCAGCAAGGCCAGGTCCCAGGGTACCCAAGAGGCTGAAGACTCCAGGATGGACAAGAGCCTGGGAGGCTGGGGTGTGGAATGCATGAGAAAGTGGCTTTGGGACTCAGTGCTCCCCTGGGGTGCAGATCATTTAATGGTCTGCAAATGATTTAACATCCCCAGTTTGGGTTCCCAGGGTAAACTGTCTCCATTCCCACCCCTGAGGGCGGTGCAGGCTGACTGCGTTCAAGGAGGGAGCCACTGTGCTGGGTGCTCTGGCCTGAATGGGGCTGGAAGTGACACTGTGGCAATTACCGCTTAGGAGCTAGCAGCAAGTATTAATTATGATCTGAACAACAAGCAAGGTCACGCATAATTGCTTCTTTTTCCTGCAGAACCCATTTCTCAAACATCTCATTAGTCTTATAGTTCTTTTTACTACATATTTTATTTTCTTCCAAAGTCAGTTAAGTGTTTGCAAAAGACAAGGAAAGAAACTATAGTGTCGACAGTGAGAAATATATTCAGTTTTAGCTAGGAGGTGGGAAGACTCAAATTTCCTATTTTTCCCTCTCTACTTTTTGAGATCTATTGGCATACTCAGGTACTCAGGTATATAAGTAGCCAAACCAAGGTACACTGAGCAGCATGCTTGCATAGTGGAAAAAGTTATTAAGTTTAGATGAAATTCTTTAATAGCATTCAGAAATACAACTAAAGGGCCATGTATGTAGCTCAGTATGTATGTAGCCTGGCATACATGAAGCCCTGGCTGGAATCAATCCTTAACACCACAAGAATCAATAGGTTGCTGCGTGGCAGTAAGCTTAGGAGTTGGAGGCAGGAAAATCAGGAGTTGAAAGATATCCTGGTCTGCATAACATCTTGGAGGAGGTGAAGAAGAAGAAGAAGAAGAAGAAGAAGAAGAAGAAGAAGAAGAAGAGGAAGAAGAGGAAGAAGAGGAAGAGGAGGAGGAGGAGGAGGAGAAACAAGACCCTGTAATGCTCATGGTTTTATTTATCAGTTAATCACTACATAAAATGCAAGACCCATCTGAACAGAAGCTGTTTAAAAAGAAAAAAAAAAAAAAACAGAAGTGGTGAACATTATAATAAACATCGCTGTAGCATCTCTGCTTGTTATTTCCCATCTTTTTCTGATGTCTCATTTAGTGTTCCTTAACACAGAGAAGGGCTTTAAGTCACTCTGCTGTTCCCAACTGCTGTGCTTAAATTGTTTCTGGAAGCATAGGGCCCCTGAGCCCCCTGAGCCCTCTGCTGCAGCTGCAGATTTAGCTCTGGGCTGGGGAGATTGCCGAGCAAAGTCATTTGCATCAAAAAACACTAGCTGTCTATCCCCATTAGAAAAAACACTTGGTGTTTCGGTGCAAATTATTTTAAAAGGGCAGATAACTTATGGATGCAGAAAGGGTAATCCATAAAGATGTATGCAATTTTGTTCAGTTGGATGTCCTCAGGGCGGAAACACCAAGGATAACAGGCACACTAAATACAAACAGACACAATCATAAGATGTGACGCCCGTGATTAAAATACCCCTTTCAAGGGTCCTTCACACTTAGGAGAGTCTCTGCCTGGTTAGTATCAAGGCCCTGCATTTCCTGCAACTCAGAGGTGGGTTAAAACAAGGCCCTCTTTCTCCTCTGGATTCCTGGAAGGATGCACATTTCTGGGGCTTTGCTGAGATCGTCTGGGAGGGAGCACAGCGCTGGCTGGGTCAGAGAAGGCTTCTGCGGGAGAGGTTAGGGGCCAGGCTCTGGAGCTGCACAGAGCTGCTTTAGACTCCCAGCTTTGCCCCTTCCGCATGGTCTTCTCTGATACCTAGAGCTCTGCCTCTGCAAAGAGAAAAGTGGGTTTGTTGAGAGGATTAAACACAACCAAACTAAACCAATCCAAACCAAAGACCACAGCTACAGTGCTTCACTCTTCCCTACCTAGCTACACACAGAGAAAACTAAAGAATGGATTATGCCCTGTTTACTAGCACATAACAGAGAGATTTGGGGAGCTGGAGAGATAGTAAAGCAGTTAAGAGTGTTGGTGGCCCACAGCCACCTGTAACTCCAGCTCCAGGAGATCCAATGTTCTCTTCGGGCTTCCACAGGCACCTGCACTTACATGCATATACCTTCATACACACACACACACGTACACACACACGTACACATAATTACCATGCTGTAGTTTCTTTTTGTGTGTTTTCACGTCTCTCACAGCCTCTTGCTCATGCTTTGACTGTTTACTCAGTGGTTATTATGGGATGTAGGCATCTGCTTTCAAAGTGAGGGAGGGGGAAGGAAGAAGTCCGCTTGTTGGTAATGAATTTTAGAAAAATGAAGCCCAGTGGACCGAGGGCACCGAGGAGGAGCATGAGAACACTGCCATAGGCTCTGTGGGTGGGGAGCCGGGGACTGAACGCAAGGTTTCAGTTCCCAGTTCAAAAACAGCAGCAGCAGGTTCACACTGGGGGAAGATTCTCTCGACACAGCAGGTCCTGCAGCACTTACCTTGAAGGCAATTGTTAGTGCAAAATCTTAGAAGGGGTTGTGGAGCCGCTGGGTTTAGGGCTGACTAGACATGAATCCATTTTCTAATTCCACATCCTTTTGCCTGCTCCGTGATCTCGGCTACAGTACTTAGTGTCTCTGAGTTTCAGTTTGTCCAATTTGAAAGAGAGAAAGGTAGGACAAAAAAAGAGCCAGTTCTCTTGGATTTCTTATGCAAAATAAACTATATAAAGCTGTTGGACTCAGAACACAACCTGGGTATCAGGTAGGATCTTGGACAAGCATAATCTAGAGATGTAAGCTCCTTTCATAATGGTCCTTCCATCTTCATAGGTTTGCTTAAAAGAAGGTGTCGAGGGACTCTTTTTTAAAATATATTTTATTAATTTATTCATATTACATCTCAATTGTTATCCCATCCCTTGTTTCCTCCCATTCCTCCCTCCCTCCCATTTTCCTCTTACTCCCCTCCCTTATGACTGTGACTGAGGGGGACCTCCTCTCCCTGTATATGCTCATAGGGTATCAAGTCTCTTCTTGGTAGCCTGCTATCCTTCTTCTGAGTGCCACCAGACCTCCCCATCCAGGGGACATGGTCAAATATGGGGCACCAGAGTTCATGTGAAAGTTAGTCCCCACTCTCCACTCAACTGTGAAGAATGTCCTGTCCATTGGGTAGATCTGGGTAGAGATTTGAAGTTTACTGTACGTATTGTCCTTGGCTGGTGCCATAGTTTGAGCAGGACCCCTGGGCCCAGATCCGCCTGTCATAATGTTTTTCTTGTAGGTTTCTAGGACCCTCTGGATCCTTCTATTTCCCCATTCTTTCACGCTTCTCTCACCTAGAGTCCCAATAGGATGTCCTCCCCTCTATCCCACTTTCCTGGTAAGTGAAGACTTTCATGGGACATGTCCCTTGGACTAGTGTCCAGATATAAGTGAGTATATACCATTTGACTCTTTCTGCTTCTAGGTTAACTCACTCATTATGATCATTTCTAGAGGGATTCTTATGGGAAGAGATGCAGGAATGAAAGTGGAATCTTCTAGGCCAGGAAGTGTCTCAGTCCCATGCTAATACCTAAGTGCAAAGGATGATGGAAAATGTAGTTCAGGGGTATAAGAAAGACTTTTGGGGATCAGAAAGCAATTTCAACTTCTGTCTTCTTAATCGATTATTGTAAGATCAAACTCATTAATGCCCAGGAGATAGCTATGTTCACCATAAAACATGATGGAGATGTCAATATGGCTGACTTCCTACAGAGGCATGCAAACCCAGGAAATGTCCAAACACTGGACACTTAAAATTCTCATTTTTTTTCCTCCTTCTTAAAAAAAAAATCACTATCAAAAGTAGTTTGTTAAAGGCACAAGGTTCACTAGGGTCTCACTAGAATCTACTGACTAGATGCACTCCTCAATGCATAATAAATATGGGCAGACAATAATGCAGTTAGAGGGTAGATAAGAAGGGACCTCAGCAGAGGGTGCTTCATCTCGTCTCATGGAAAGCTTACAAATCTCAGACGACTACAGTCACTGGCTGCTGTGAACGAGACTCATCATATGAAGTGATAGGACAAGAAGTTCATATGGGAAGAAGTGAAGTAAGGGTGACGCTGTAATAGGATCAGGGCTTTGTGTCATCTCCCTCGCCCTTTTGTCCCTGGAGGGAGACTTCTGAGCATGAGTGACTCTGTCATTCTGCTCTGGGAAATCAACGATTTCTCAGGGAAGAAACAAAATTCACATACTTTTTTCCCCATTAAAATATGATTCCTATTTTGTTTGTTTTGTATTTTTTTTTAAGAATATAAATGTGCTATGAGTATTAAAAACTCACCAGAAAAGAGTGACTCTCTGACACAGACCCATTTTGTTCCCATAAGAAAATAGTCTGGGTTTTAGTTTTTACTTTGTTTGGCCTTGAACTCACAGGGATCTACCTGCCTCTTCTGGCATTAGAAAGGCATGTGCTCCCATATCCACAGGCTTTGTTTTTTAATGTGTCATTTTTGTTACGGTAGCTCAGGAATGTTCAGTGGCTGCAGATTGATGACATGTATTTAATATGTTTTTAAAAACTAATATATATTCTTTGGTGGAGTCAAAACTATGGCTGTAAATTGTATAATGAGATTTCGCTTTACTTCCTTTATCTCCTACCAATCTGTATGTCTCATGTCAGGAGTCACTCTTTAACTGAGCATCTCATCCTATTTCAGTCATCTTCTTTGGAGTGACAGATCTCATGCCTGGAAATAACATCAGCCAGGGGTGCACACAACAAAGATCTTTTCTGAGTGCTGGATCTAAGACGGATGCCTCGGTCATTCTGGGTAGCTTTAGCTTTCTTCACAGCCTGCTATGAATTTGCAAGCTTGTCTTTACCTACTGGAACATTAGTTCCAAAGCGGAGGGACTATGGGTGTGTGTCCCACACTGCATGCTTAGTTTCTAGAATGGCTCCTGGTACCTAATAGATGCTCAATGATACCAAGATTCCCACATGCAAAATTTCAGTTTGGTGACATCCTGGATCTAAGCTCTACTGATTACATGCCCCCACCTGTCACGTTCACTCAGGCCTTACTTTCCCTAATAGGGATGTCCAAGAAAAACAACAGGTTGCTGTCCAGCCACCTTCACCCACGGTAGTCTGAAGCCCACATGTCCCTGCACCTTGGCATCACCGTGGCGGGAGCTTTACTGCCTGGTCTCCTTCCATAGACTTGGCCTACTTGAAAGCCATGCTGTCTTTCCACATAGCTTGGATGGAATGAAGCATGGGGAACACCCAGGCGGGGATGGAGAGGGCAAGCACACAGTGGCTTTGGGACTGCTAGATTTCAAGGGATAAATTCTCACAGGAAGAGGGCACTGTGATCTTGGCTGGGGACTGGGGAAAACTGAGAGAAGAATTTAAGGAATGATCAGTGTGTTCTGGCTATTTAAAACTATTTCTCTTTTTTAAAAAAAAAATAGATATACAAATATGTTTAAGCTGGGCGTGGTGGCGCACGCCTTTAATCCCAGCACTCGGGAGGCAGAGGCAGGTGGATCGCTGTGAGTTCAAGGCCAGCCTGGTCTACAAAGTGAGTCCGGGACAGCCAAGGCTACACAGAGAAACCCTGTCTCAAAAAACCATAAAAAACAAAACAAAACAAAACCAAATATGTTTATAGATAACAGAATAGGATTAAAGAACCCCCTGTTTCTTAAAAGATTTACTAATAATTCCTCTTGGAGAGATAGCTGTCTTTAGGAATGCCTATATGGTCTGGGATAGACACGAGCAGAGGAGGAATAAAGGGAGGGTAGTTCACAGACATTTCAAGGGAGAAGACATGAGTAAAGAGAAAAGAGATGTGTATTAGTTACTTCTTGCGACTGTTACCAAATACCTGGCCATAAACAACTTAAAGGAAGAAATACTTATCTGTTACGGTTATGCTTACATAACTGTGTCTTGTTTCTCTTAGTTTCTCTCTTAACCCAGGTATCACACAAATAATTGAGACTCTTTTATACTTGTTTATAATACACTTTACAACATAATCTTGAGCAGTTTAAGCCCATTCTTAACCCTCTATGTTATCCTGACTCCATCTTTGCCAAAAATCTCCAAGTTATTTGCTTTTTAGTTCTTTCTTTGCTCCAGCTGAATCTTCAAATCCCCAGTTGAATCTCATGCTGAATCCCCCCCCACTTCCTCTTCTAACTCCTCCCCTGCCTGGCAGGAAGTCCAGCCCTATTCTCCCCCCATCCCCCCAAGCTTCTTTTTTGGCATACAAGGGACAATTGGGGTGCAGTGTTTATACAACATTGAGACAGGAGATTCTCAGGACAAGAATTGCAACCAAATATGGGAATACAGAGATCACCACTTAAATGACACAATAACCTTATGCCAACGTTTACCTGGTCTCAGGTTTGAGGCAGCATCCCATTGCAGTGGTGAGCATGTCTAGAGACTGTGGCTGCAGGAGTATGAGGCTGCTTGCTCACAACCCTATGGACTAGGAAACAGAGACAGGGTAAGAAAAGGGATGGGGCAATACATCTCCATCCCCAGAGATCTACTTCTTCTAGATCTACCGAGATCCCTTCTCTCAAAGGTTCTATAATTTTTCAAACAGTGCCAGCAGCTAGGGATCAGTTGTTCAAATACCTGATCAATGTGGAGGACACTTTTTTTTTTCATTTAAACTATAACAAAAGGGTAAAGCCAGTAAGTCTCCGGGGACTAGAAAATGAGGACCAAGAAGGACCCATGGTAGTTGTGTTTGCTGCAATGGAAATCGCAGAATTGAGAGATCATGGATAGAGGGTGTGGCTTGGAACCACACGGCACTGCCAGAGCCCCCAAAAAGGGCCTAGGAGAGCCTACAACTATTTATGAAGGTGTAGCCTCAGTTACAATGAAGACCCCAGGTATCGGAGATACCAGGACCTTGGGATTATTGCCAAGGATAGCAACAGATGGCATGGAGCTGGCCTGAGATTACCAGACAAGTTATGTGTCCTGGAGGTGGCAGAGACTGAGAAGTGGAGCTGCCCAAGGCATTTTGAGCCTAGAAGCTTCCCTTTTGGAATAAGAAGTATGTAACTTTTTATTTCTTAGGAGCCCACAGTAAACACTTTGGACTTCTAAAGAAATATTGGGTATTTTCAGAGACTGAACTTTTAAAATGTTTGAGTTTCTTAAAGACTGTGGGACTTTTAAAAAGTTATATTATGCTTATATTTTAATAGTAATGTGAGATCTTGGGGATTAACAAGTAAGGAGAGGCTATAATTTAATAGTGATATATTTGTGTATCAAACTGACAATAGGTCAATTGTGCTGACTTTTTTTTTTTATTACTGCTGTTAATGTGACACAAGCTATTATTTTTTGGGAAGAAGGAATCTCCATTTAGAAAATACCTGCATAAGGCTGACCTGTGGGCAAATATGTGGAGATATTTTATTGATTAATGATTTATGTGGGAGGTTCTAGCCCACTGTGAGTACTCCCACCCTTGGGCACGTGGTCCTGATAAGAAAGCGGGTTGAGCAAACCATCAGGAGCAAACCAGGAAGCAGCATTCCTTCATGGCCTCTGCTTCAGTTCCTGCCTCCAGGTTCCTACCTGGAGTTCCTGCCCTGACTTCCCTTTATGATGGACTATAAGGTATAAAATGAAATGAACCCTTTCTTCTCCAAGTTGCTTTTGTTCATGGCCCTTATCACAGTAGCAAAAAACAAAGCTGGGGCAAGGAGAATCTCTTTGTAGTTCTGAGAGAAGCTTCCTTCCTTAAAGTTGTACCAAATTGTCGGTCATACGGTGCTAGGCACACAGGAGCAGGAGCAACATTCAGGTTGCAATGTTTAAGCGTTTAAAACTTATGTGAGGAGCTGGGAGAGATGACTTGACATGCAAGCCTAATGACCTGAGTTCAAACCTCAGAACTGTCACATGAAGGTGGAAGAAGAAAATAGACTCCACAAAACTGTTCTTTGGATTCTATATGTATTCAACGGCACACGCACCCACATACACACTGTGGTGGTTTGAATAGGAATGCCCCTCCTCCCATACACTCATGCGTGTGAATGCTGGCCCATGGGGAGTGACTCTAGTAGGAAGTGTGTGTGGTTTTGTTGGAGTAGGAGTGGCCTTGTTGAAGGAAGTATGTCACTGTGGAGGCGGGCTTTGAGGTCTTATATGCTCAAGCTCTGCCCAGTGTGGCACACAGTCTCTTCCTGCTGCCTGTGGATCAAGTTGTAGAGCTCTCAGCTCCTTCTCCAGCCCCATGTCTGCCTGCACGCTGCCATGCTTCCCACCATGATGATAATGGACTAAACCTCTGAGCTGTAATCCAGTTTCAGTTAAATATTTTCCCTTATAAGAGCTGCCTTGGTCATGGTGTCTCTTCACAGCAATAAAACCCGAACACACACACCCATACGCATATCATACATACACTTACAATGATAGATAGATAGATATATTTGAAAGTAATTCCTCATCCTAGAACATTTATGAGCTTAATCATCTCCATGTAAGCCATTATAGGTTTCTATGTCCCCACTATTCCAGACATAGACAGACAGACAGGCACACACAGAGAGACATAGAGTCCAGAAGACAGACACATATACACACAAAAATAGATTCATACGCACACAGACTAATACACACGTAAATAAATAAACAAATGAAAAAATAGTCTCTACTGATGAAAATATATTTCGCTGAATCAAGGGACAATAAACCATCCTGCCAGTGCCATGTCCAGAGTCCCCTCTGTCCTCACCTTCTGTGCTCTAGTACATAATCAGGAATGTCTCCTTTTACCTGGAACCCCATGGGCATTTCCTGGGACTTAGGTGGCAGTCTTTGCCTCTGGTTCTTGCTCCTGTGTTTGACTCTAGGGGCTCTGGTTCAGTTTCCAGTCCTGAGCCCTTGACAATTGGTCTGGATAGACCTAATGTCACCAAGTGGCTAAGAATCTGCTTCTGCTTTTGCTCATGAGAACAGCTCACAATGGAATCTTAAAAGGTAGCACGTAACTTCTTTTTTTTTTTTTTTTTTTTTTGATACAGGGTCAAGGCTGGTCTTGAATTTGCTATGCCACTGAGACTGGCCTTGAACTCCTGTCCTCCCATGCCTCTGCATTTTTAGGTACTGAGATTACAAGCACATATTACTACTCCAAGTCGCTGCTCCCTCTTTTAAAACAAAGCTGGAGAAGTGACGTGATCTCTGAGTTTACATCTACTTAGTGGCAGAGCTAGAATCAATTCTTGTGCTTCCAAATTGAAGCCAGACTTCTTTTCATTGGAATCCTCACCTATTTCTCAAGAGGGTTTCTCCAGTGCTAATTGTCACCCCAGGGAGCTGACAACGAGGTTTGCAGAATAGATCTGTGGTCAGCAGAATGCGGGGCGGGTTTTCAGGAACTAAAAATAGGTTGGAAGGGAAGTGTATCTTTATACACAACATTGAATGTATTGTGGGAAGTATAATTTATATCTGCAGTACAAACTCAAGACGATTAATATAAACAAATCTCGAAGAATTAACTGGTTGGCTCTTATTCTTGAAAATATGCACAATTGCTCCCTCTCTCTTGGTCATGCAAAAGATTTTCTTTTTATTGTTTCTGACAGCTCCAGTATTGTCATGACTAAATGTGACCCGTATGACTGCCATTCCTCAACTCATTAATTTGTATTTAATCCCTCAACCACAGGTTAACAGGGTTTTTTTTGTTTTTGTTTTTTTTTTTTACATTTTTTAATTTATTGTGTGTACGTGTGTAGGCGTGAGCATGCTGGGTGCCTGTGTGGGGATCAGAGGACGACTTGTAAGAGCTGGTTCTTTTCCTCCACCATATGGGTGCCAAGGATTAAGTTCAAGTCAACAGGTTCAGTTGCCATTGTTTTTACCTTCTGATCCATTTTGCCAGGCCATTTAAAAGACAAAAGCCTCCACTACACTGTGTTCCTTATTTCTACTTGGAGGACACCTGACCTAACCCAAGCCACCCTAAGATGAACCCCCAGGTGTACCCCACAAGACACCGAGTTTTTCCAAGAGCAGAGAATGTGCAAGCCATCTTTGAGCCAACCTTGTTACTTTTGGGATAAATTACTATTTTGTTTTAGATACTTAAAAAAACCTAGACATCCCTGAAGGTCTATGGAGTCAGAATTAATGCCTTCATCTCCTTATTGTATTGATGGGGGAATTTCTAGTCAGTCAGCAGGACGGTCCTAAGTGAGTTTCTCCTTTATGCAGAGGACTGTGTGAGCCCTTTGTAGGTGTCCATAGAGGAGCAATGACCTCAGGTACAAGGAAACCAGAAACTGTATTAGACTACTCTTGAGTGTGTTTGGGCCACCACAGCTTTCTGAGCAGGATTCAAGTCCAATTTCTTAGTGCCACACATAGCACTGTGTTGACTGAAGAGCGGAAGGGACATTTAGAAGGCAGGCTTGATGTAGGATGCTGTAAGATGCAGGGTCAGGAAGGCCGTACCAGACATCATTGAACCTCTTGTTGATCATAACCATTTCTTCTTGGCTGGTGATTTCAAAAGCTGGAGACCAGTTGCTAACCAGACATCTAGTCTCTGACCCACATCTCCCTAGATAGATGTCTCCATCTCTTGCTTCAGCAGTCACTTTGGAGAGGATCCTGGGAGTTTAGAGAGTACTGGCCAAGGCCCTGTGATGCCCGTTAACAACTCCAAGGAAACATGGCTGACAATCTCACCCCGTGGAATGGTTTGAATAATAACTGTCCTCTATTTGTCAAGCATTTGAACACTTGGTCTCCAGATGGGTTGTGCTGTTTGGGAAAACTGAGGAGGCATGGCCTAGCTGGAGGAACTCTATCACTGGGGGCTGATCCTGAGAGTAGAAAGCCTCCCCTCCTTGCAGTGCACTCTTTCTGGCTGCTCCAGTCACCGAGCCTGCGCCCTGTTGCATGCTGTCCCTGCCGTGGTGTGCTCTATCCCTCTGGAGCCATAGACCCAGATAAGCTTTTTCTTCCCTTAGTTGTCCTACTCATAATGTTTCACCATAGCAATGGAAAAGTACCCAATGTGTACAGAAAAGCAAAATACACTTTTTGAGCAGTGACATGATGCTACAGGTAGTATATTCCACCCCATAACCTCAAGTGACCAGTTGGAGGTAACACACAGGGGCATTAAAAATGTTGAATAAATTATCTTTATGATATACATATAAGGTGCGCATGGAACAAACGGACTTTATATTTCGTCTTGGGTCCCATGCCTGAGCCATCTACATGTAAATATGCATGTAGTCCAGAGTCTGAAATAGAAAATATTTCTGGTCAAGCACTCCAAATAAGGGATACTCCTGAATACATAGAAAGAAAGAAGAATGAGGCTCTCTCTCTCAGGCAGTTCAGTGTTGTGAAATTGTGTCACTCAACTTGGAATGTGAGGGAAGAATAAGTTCAAAGTGAGATTTGCCCCTTTATCACTGGATGATCTTGGACCTAGTTCTCTCATGTAGAAATGAAGGAACCAATACTGCATCCAGCCCAGGGCTGTTGTGAGGACTAGCTGATGAAGAGCACAAAGTCTTGGTAAACATCACCCGTTGTTACAGCTAATCTTTGTGAGCAGAGAGCTCACCTAGTTCAAACTACTTAGAAGTTTACCAGCGCCTGAGAGATGGAACTTTTTTTTTTTTTAAAGACAGGGTTTCTCTGTGTAGCCTTGGCTGTCTTGGACTCAACTTTGTAGACCAGGCTGGCCTTGAACTTACAGAGCTCTGCCTATGAGATGGGACATTCTGTTTTATTACCACATAGCTGTTGACATCGGTCCTTTAGGTTAGCCCTTCTACGTCTCCGGGCTCAGCTCAACACTTTTCTCTATCATGTTTTATTTTATTTTTCCTAGTATTGGTTTTTGACAGAGCGTCTTACTATGTAGCTAGGCTTGGCGTCAAGCTTGGGACCTCTCTGCTTCAGCCTCCTGAGTGCTGGGATGATGGGGGTGTGCTACCACACTTGGCTGCATGTCCTATTTAGAATAAAACACTCAATTTACCAATTTTGAAAATTAAGCAGAAAAAACAAAACCCCAACGATGTCTATTTTCTGAAGCACTTCTGGCAGAATTGCATTTCCTCTTCAAGGCTTACAACTTCTGGAGAGTGCACTGCCCTAGCAGCAGACTGTGTGGTGGCTTTATAGCACCGGCTAAGGTAGCAGATTTTCAATAGCCAACGCTTTCTTTTTTATTTAAGTGCTTCCCAATTTCAAAATTAGGAGATTAAATAACAGCCACAAGCCAGCATAGTAAAGGCTGAGTTTAGACATTAACCTAGGCGAGGCACTTGCAGATAGCCTCCCAGAAGTCACCAAGAAAGGCAGGTCCTATGGGTCCTCTGGATACCCCATCATTTCCTGTTTGGATAAAATCTCTTCTGCTTGCCCTCTTAAACACAGCTTCTCACCAGGTACTCAGTCTAAAGTTTACTTCCAGTTCCAACCTCAGCAGACAGGTGCCAAGCCTATAAAGTTTATTGCAGTCAATACATCCCAGTCCCAGAAGCAACTGGTCACTGCCATTTCTAACACAAAGCTCTTGGGTTGCCCTTTCTTTTCTTTGTAGTCTGTTTCCAGATACTCAATGACCCGCAAAGTTAACTTATAACCAAGTCATTGCCATGAGCAGAGCTGTTTTTCTTGTGTCTTGTCTTAAAAGTCGCTTTTCCCTAGAACCTCCCTTTGCGGAGACAATGAACAGCACTGTGTGTGTGTGTGTGTGTGTGTGTGTGTGTGTGTGTGTGTCTGTCTGTCTGTCTGTCTGTCTTTCTGCCCTAACCCTAGGTCCTTAACCAAGGCTCTTTCTTTTAAACATTCTCCAAACTTTGGAGAATTCTTAGATTTCTCAGTTTGCCCTCCTGAATGCACCCTCGCCCCATACACACACTGAAAGCCCTGCAGACCTGGAGGAGGAGGTCCTGCTTACTGAGTTGAGGTCAAGGCCTGCTGGGAATGCAAACCACCTGTGCAAACACAACAATGGGTCAGTTACTGTTTATAGTTTGATGCTCTGGTGTGTCGTTTACAGCCCAATTTGTCTCTTTGCTCACTCCCCCTTATACCAAGCAGGGTGGGTGATCAAGAGACTCAGCCTAGAGGCAGGGTGGTAAAAGAAACTCATTAGGGCCGACTCAAGTGGTCCTCAACTCTTTAATTAAACTCATGTTGTGGTGACCTCCAACAATAACATTATTTTCATTGCTACTTCATAACTGTAATTTTTGTGCTGTTATGACCCATAATGTCAGTATCTGTGTTTTCTGATGGTCTTAAGTGACCCCTGTTAAAGGGATGCTTGACCCTGAGGGGGTTGAGACTCACAGGTTGCAAACCGCTGGTCTTGAATCTGGGAGAGATCTTGTGCATACCCAAGATGACTAAGTTACTCCGCCTCTTTATTTTATAGATCCGAACAAGTTAATAAGGTTTCTTAACTTGATCAAAGTTATAAGACAAATTAACAGCTCCCAGGCAGAGGGCTCTGAGTCTACCACTTCCTTCCTGCCATTAGAAGGCCCCTGAGGAAACTGTGTGGAGCTCCAAGGTTCCTGTGAACAGAATTTGGAATTCCCTGTGCTAGAGACCTGCACTAAGGAAGCTCCCATATCTAAAACCCTAAAAGCCAAGATTTTCTAGCTCTGGTTGTTTTTGTGATGAGAGTGAACCCCTGGTTTCTTTCTTCACATACTAGGTGATAGGAGACAATCTTGCCATCTTACCCCCCCCCACTGCCCCCCCCCCACTGCCCCCCCCCCACTGCCTCCCCCCCCCACCAAGCACAAAGCTGATGGCTAAGCCAGGGAGTAAAACTAGATTTTGGTGGATCATAACTTGCTCTCATGAAAAAACCAAAATAAGGCCTGTTGTATAAAGTACTCAATAAACCTAAAGGAAGAAAAATAAATTACTCAATCAGACAAGCTTGCTTGACCCCCTTTGGGCTGTGGCGCAGACACCGGCGTCATTTAGTGTGAGGCTCAGGAGAGCTCTCAAGACTGGCTGGCTTCCTTTCTTCCCTGCCTTGTCCTGTGTGTGTATGGGGTGGGGGGCTGCCAGGTGCCTAAGCTCTCTTCTCCCATAGGCACAAGCTTGACACGCTGTGTTCTTACTTTAAATCAGGTGTTCTGAGGACTCTCTAGCTCAGGTGATGCTGGCAAAGAGCGAGGTCTGTGGATGGAAGACGGGGCTACTCTTCAAGGTAGATGCTGGCAAACCGCTTCCTGTTCTTGGCAGGCAGGTCATCTCTATCACCCTCAGAGGCAATCTGACCCTGAACCACCTTCAAGAGACAGAAGATAAAAATATGAGACTACAAAATTACCCCCACAGGTGAGTGTTGAGCAGTCAGAGCAGGCTATCAAGTAATAGTATGCCGAGGAATGTTAAGGCTGGCTAGATCCTGGAGGCTGAGCCATTTTGGCCCCTATAACAGCATCCTACAGTGGTTAAACAACTTAGAGTCATTCTAAGTACCTTGAAGTAGAGGAATGGGTTAGGTACCGTCTGGGGTCAGCCTGGATTTGTTTCAGGATGGAGAGAGGGACGAGACTGGGCTCGTCAAGAGACCATTCTGGATCACCCTCCCTTCCTGACATTTTGCAGCGTTTAAGGGTGGGCTGGTTATGTCAACATGTTGGGATTACCATAAATGTCATTATTTGTACTTTTGGATGTAGTTTTTTTCCAGTTGAGAAAATTAAAATCAACCTAGTTGACATTTTTTTCTCCGTGACCCAATTCCTGGCTTTCTCTGCTTTGTCCTCCTTTGACCAGTCCTTGAGGCTCTGTGAGCTCTTGATGCCCATTTGTTGCAAGAAGTGCGAGAGGACTGAGCCACAGACAGCCAGGAGCATCTTTACTCTGTTTTAAGGCCCTATTAGCATCTAGGTGACAGAATTGGTCCTAAGGCTCCAGCAAAGCAACAAGTGGCTGATGCAGGGGGACGACAGCGATGCCCTTTCTGCCTGCTTCTCACCCGCTCACTGTCCCCCAGGGGGTCACTACTGTGCGAGGGGAAGAAGTCCTAGATTGAAGACCTGGCTCGCTAGCTCCATAGCAAGGTCAGAACTCCAACCACAATTGCCCTCCGGCAGCACAAGCCAGCTTACTCTGCAGAGGCACAACCCTCCACGCCTTTTTCCCCGGAGTCTCCAAGCGCACGCGCCACCTGACTCGTGCTGCCATTGGCTGCTGCCTGTTGCTAACCCACGTGACGGGCGCCGGCACGCTCCGCCCTTGCTCCTACTAGCCCCGCGCGTTCCTGCGGACGTGCGCTGCTGCCTGGCCCCAGGCTCGAGTCCTGCGCTGGATTCTGCGAGCTGTCCTCAGCGATGCATCCTCCGACCACAAGGTGGCAGTGCCGCGCTGCGTGTCTACTTGCCCCTGGCTGCGCCAGCGCAGCCTTGCCCCACAAAAGTTTTCCAGTCTACCAACAGACAGGACCCAGCCTGGAGCTCTCCAGGGCGAGCCAGGGGGAACCCGCCGTTGTCCCGGGTGGCTCTGGGGCGATTTGCAAGGCACTCATTCGTTGTCACGAAGTCGGAGAAACAGTTTGGGAGGCCAGTTATAGATGCGAAGTCTGTTGATGTTTCCACGAGTGTTTGGTTTGGATTTGGCTTTAGGGACCGTATACCAAGCATCGATTCTAGAGGAGGCGAACAAAACTGACAGCTATTCTTTGTCTCTCGTCTGAGTTTTGCACGGGGTCCGGCGTCGCTTTCCGTGGATGAGAGACACACGCCACCGCCACCACCTCGAAAGAGCTCCCGTCTCCGTGTATCCCGACTTGCCTGGAAAGGGAGGGCCCAGGAGCCTCCTGTTCTGCAGCTGTCCCCAGGATGCCCTTAATTCCCAGGCGGAGGGATAAGCTTGTCTGACCCCATTTGACCTCGCCGCAGGCGCCAGGCGTCCTCATTTATTGTGAGGCCTAAGCGAGTCCTCGGGGCTGCCTCTATACCCCCAACGTTCCCCCCCCCCCCGGCCGCCCCTTCTTGTCCTGTGGGGGGTCAATAGGCCCCCTTCCTGTCATTTAAGCTTCCCTCTCCCATAGGCACAAGCCTGCCCCTCTGTGTTTTTACTTTAAAGCGGGTATTCTAAGGACTCCAGCTCAAGCGATGTTGGGGAAGAGCGAGATGGGGGTGGGGGAGGCAGAAGGCAAGGCTAGTGATCAGGGCCGCGATGCTAAAACGTGTGGAGCAGGAAAGGGAAACACACCTGGGATTCTATGGGGCAGCAGCAGATCTGTCACGTCGGCAGACCCTTTGAGCTGCTCTCGGGTAATTTCCCAGGGTCTCTACTCTGCTTTATTCTGCCGTTCACCTGCATCTAACGGACCCCCAAAGGAGCCCTGTGCTGCTGCATCTCGAATGACTGGGCATGCTATGCCTGCGCTCCCTGGAGAGGTGTAGACTATCGCTAGGATTTTGTTTGGAGGGTGTCGCCGTGCCTCATTTCCAGACTAAAGACCTAGGAGAGACCAGCAGGACACAGGACAGATTCTTTGGAGATGAACGCCCGAGAATCAGCTGGAGAGATTTACAGGTGCGTCCTGGATTTGGGAACCATGGACACACAAAGTCAGCTGCCTGTTGTGGTGGACGTGGAGGTGGGAAGTGGGGTTGGGTGGGTGGGGTAGTGGCTGAGGGGAGATTTGCTAAACAGCCAGTATTCCCCAGAGTTGGCAAATCACTGGAGTCCTACACTTCCTCAGGAGCAGGTGAGTACCACATGCCAGAGTGAGTGGCCTCTCAGCAGAGGCTGGCCATGCCGAAGAACAAAATTATTGCCCCCAAAGGAAGAGCCAGCATGGATGCATTGCCACCCCCTCAGGCACACCAACACAGGTACAGTTGATCCCAACAGACCTACTGTGGTCTGCTTGCTGCTGTCCCGTTCCATAATTCTTGTTGGAACCCAGTATATAATGTGATTGTATTAACAGGTGGAGCCTCTGAACAAGTGACTCAGTCAAGATGAAAGGGTGGGCATCCTTATAAAGGAGGTTGTTGAAAAGGGCTATCTTGCCCCCTTCTGCCATGCGAGGACCCACCCACACCATGACGTCACCTATGCAGCCTTCACCAGGTATCAAATCTGCCAGCACCTTGATCTTCAAATCCCAACCCTCCAGAACAGGAAGTAATAAATTTTTGCTCTTTAAGTCTCCCCTATGGAGCTTTGTTACAGAAGCTACAACAGACTATGGCAAAGCCCGAGTAAGGAGCCAGTGGTTGTCAAAGCAGAGAAGAAAGGAAGACGAAGCAAACAGTCATGAACCAAGCCCGTGTCACACACCAGAGCCTGAGGTCATGGATCTCGGATCTCGGTTTGTGCGGACTATACTTTGTAAGAGCTAAAGCACAGTAGCTCACAAATGCCGAGATGGACCAGGAGGGCCACTGAGTGCGATTGTGTTCAGCTGGGGAGTGGTGACAGTAAACACTGACATTATGGTTAGTGTCTTACATACACCATCGGCCCGCTTACTCCTTCCCACACCCTTGAGAGAGCAGCCTTCCAATTCCAGAGTCAGGGAAGCCGAATGCTGGGGACTCAAGAAACCTGACTGCATTTCTGCAGCTAGGAAGTGGCAAAGCTGATGTTTGAATCCGTGTTTCATGTTTCAGAATCTAGTTCTGAAGCTACAGGTTCCGTCTGTGGTGAGTCTTTATTCTGTTCTTGACTGAACCGGCCCCAACTTGCAGGCCCAAGTCCAGCCCTCCCCAACCATGCACTTTCTCTAACTGTGCTAAGAGATGGAACCCCAAGTTGTTACACTGCCCTGGATGGGTCTGGGGTGGGGTGGGGGGAGGGGACTCCCTTCTGATGAATCTCCTTTACATCTGCCACCTCCTTCAGTGCGGACAGCTGCTCTTTGGAGGCTGGATAGACTCTTTAGAACCTCCGAAGTCTGGTGCAAGCGCTAGTTATCAAACTAAGAGGAACCATTGTTTGGTCAAAGGAAACAGGGAACACGCCAACCAGACCAGGTTGACTTTCTTCTGTGGTTGAAAATCTGGATCTAGATGTAATTCCAACTGGGAAAATCCTGCTGGACAATGGGCCAAGGCAGCCTCGTTATGGAAGCACACATTCCAAAGGGATAGTTTAGGATAAAACTCCCTTGGAAGTGCACGTTTTAAAAAAGAAAGAAAGAAAGAAAAAAAGATGCATTTTTTCTATGCCTGTTCTTCATGTGAAACTGAATCCATCCTCGCCAGGCTCCGTCCAACCAGATCAAGAAAGAGACGGTGTCTTCTGTTTCCCCATATTTACATATTTATTTTCTTTTGCACTTAAATATCTAACTTGGTGCCTTGCACACAGACTACTACAGGAATAATTAGGCCATCTTCAGGGCACTAGGAAATTCAGAGGAACTTACTATTCTGACTAGGTAAGAAGGAAATCCCAACCACAGGGGTGGTGAGAGGGAGAGGATGAAGAAAAGGCACATGGGAGCACACGGGACTAGAGCGTCCGCCAGGGATGATGGGAGATTTGGTTAGAAGTGCTGCACCCTGGGAAGATGAGTTCTGTGTCATCTCTGCCAGTGAACCCAGCTTTGAGGACCATTGCTCCCACTTCCTGCAAATACCCCAAGCCCTAGAACAAATAGGGCATGCCTGGACCATGACTGTAGACCCAGCGGGCCCCCTAGGTACATGTTTACATGCATGTCTCTGTTAGTGTGGTCCCCAGCTTCCTGATGGTTTGACTCTGGCAGTAACTGGCTTTCCCAGGAACACCACCACTGTCACTATGGCATGTTCACCAAGCAGGGACTCCCTGTTCTTTCCTAATCAAATTTACCTATGTACTCAGAATTACCGTGAGTGGTCTAAGGCAGGCATTGGCTAAGCCTACCTGTCAACTCTTTGGGAAAATAAAGTTTTATTAGAATACAGACATATATATTTGTTTTCTTACTGTCTCTATGTTCATGCTGTGAGAGCAGAATTGAGACCATATGGATGCAAAAAGTAAACTACTAATTATTTGGTCTTTTACAGATAATATTTTTAGATCTCTGATCCAAAGCATCCATAGTCATCTGATTTCCCTATACCGATTTAGTGTTAGACGCATGACTACTTTGACCATGGAAATATAAGGTAAATTTGTTGGAACTGTCTGAGGAAACCCCCCCCCCCCTTTTTTTTTCTTAGTAAGAGAGGAGAATGTGAAAGGAGAGTTTTCTTTACATCCTGTCATGTGATGTCTGGAGCTGCAGCAGCCATATTATAATCATGAGGAATAACATACAAATCTGATTTTTCAATTATATCATGTAGGGAGGAGGCAAAGAAACCTTGAGTGAGTGTGTAAAGAGTGGATGCAGTCTAGAGTGAGTGTGTATTATTGTTTAAGGGCATGGCTGTGTCAAGGACTAGTCCCTCAGACTCATGGGAGTGGCAAAGCCTTCCCCTAACTCCTCGGGTGAGGCTCAGAGCGATGGCAAACCTGTCCCTGGGTCTGAGTGCAAATGTTGGCAGTATGTCCAAGTGCAAGTGTTTACAAACAACTGATCAGTGCATGTGGAAAAAGTAGCAACTGCAATTTCCCCCTCCCAGATGTCCACAGCTGGAGCCTGCTCACCTACAGAGAACCTCCTATAGACTTGCTAACCCTGCCCTCCCACATGTGTTACATAACAAACACACTGAAGCTCCCTGTGGTTGAGCAGTTGGTACCACTCCATCAAAGTACACACGACCCACCTGACTCAAGCCTTTCTGTACCTGTCACTTCAGTATCTTTCCTTTATTCTCTCATCAACCTCAGTCAGGTCAAGTCCCAGCCACACAGGACATGGTAACATCATTAGGTCACCAAGCCTGTGCTGGAACTGTCGGTTTCCACAATTCTTGTCTAGTTAACAATAAAAGTCTCTGGTTCCAGCAACTCTTTGTGGGTTTTGTAACGGGGAGCTGAATCCAGATTGGCTACTTTGTTTAAAGCCTAGAGCGCTTCCTGTAGAAGTTCGGTCTTAAGGGCAGCCAGGAAAATCTACTGGTGATTATAATGAGAGTTAATCATCAGAGAAACTTTGTACCAGGCACTTCTCACTCATTCTCTCTTCACAGAGCCCAGTGGAAACAGCCTTGTTATTTTCTTCACTTAACAGAGAAGGTTTCAGGAAACTAAACAATTGCTCCAAGTTACACAGTGACAGAGGTCAAACTTGCACCCAGCCTGCTGCCTCCCAACGCAAGTGTCTCAGTGGCTTTTCCACTCTGTTGTTTCTATGAACAGACATGCACTAGGTCCCCACTCAACTACAAAGAAAGCAAGTTGCCTAACCTCCTTCAACAACTGGGATTGCTCTGTTCTTCCTCCTCTCTTTCCTTTTTCTTTCTTCTTCCTCATCCTCCTTACCTTTCTCTTTCCCTACTTCTGTTTTGGGAGCACAGGGTCCCCCCTGTATATTCCTGATTGACCTGGAACTCACAACCCTCCTCTTGTAGTCTCCTGACACGCAGGAGTGAAAATGTGCACCACCGCTCTTGGCTCTTAGTTGTTTCAAACCTCTGTTTCTCCACAGTGATACTTCCCTCAAGCAGAGAATGGCTCTGCCATTCAAGGATGCTTCTTGTGGGCTTTTAAAACATGGCAGCCCCTCTTTAGAGTGACGGTGCCATTCACATGGGCCCTTCTGCCTTTGCCTGACTTATCTCTTCACAAGTGAATGGTGACACATGAGCCACGGGAGAAAGCAAGAAGCAGAAAGAGCGGAGCAGGGTCCAACTGAAAGAGCATGTGGCATAGCAGGGGGCAGGCTGCTCTCTCCTTATGGCTATACACTGTTTGACCAAGAACTTGGCAGCATTATAATCAAGGTACGGCCAATGGGCACGGGAAGCCCGGGAGTTCATAGTTCTGTCTCAGTGCATTCTGCAGAATTGAGGGGAAACGGAACAGAATTTACTAGAGGTGTTGGCGTCATTTACTTGTGTGTAGAACCAAGCTATAGTGCAGACGTGTGTGTTTTCTAAAGCACAGGCCACCAGTGCCTGTAAACATTAGCATGCTGCCATTTCTTGCATTGTCAGGCACTGTGACCACAAAGAATGGACGTCTGAGGAGGCTGAGGAAGGCTTCATGGTCACCTGCAGACATCAGCTCCAGTTCCACGACCCGTCTGCTGAGTGTGTGTGCATAGCTCTTAATGGAAAAGAAAAAAGTTCAGCAAGCCAGCTCTGCACAGTGACCTTATGGAAGGCATCTGAAAGCAGAGTTCCAAACCCCCGATTTCATTGTTGGGGTTATTTTTAAAAGAGCAAGAAAAACAACCCCAAATGGCTTATTATATAACATCCAGATGTTTGGCATCAACCACCCCAGATGAGAGGATGACGTTTCCATGGTTCATCTGGAGGCTTTGGCCTTGCTAAGGACACACGAAGAGAACTTGCTCCAGTGGCCTTGTCCTTGCCTTCACTTGTCCTTCCAGAGGCTGTGGGCATCCAGCTGCACCTCAAAGCATAGATGCAGCAGAGGAGGCCAGGCTTGGGAAGCTTCTGGAAGTCACTCGATGACTGGCTCCGGCTAGAGGAGCAGTTCTCCTTCTGTGAGTTGAGACCCCCCCCCCCTTCGGGTTGCGTATTAGATATTTACACTGTGGTTCATAAAAAAGGCAAAATTACAGTCACGAAGCAGCAACGAAATAACGTTACCCTTAACGATCGCTGCAACAAAGAGAAACTGTATTAAAAGGTCACAGCATTAGGAAGGTTGTGAACTGCTGAGCTAGCTAGCCTCCGTGCCTAGTGAAAGAAAGAATCCCTTTCTAGTTAGATGTCTGGCGCCTTTCATTGTGAAAGAGCTAAGGGGTAGCATGCCATTAAAACACGCTTGTGGGTGCTCCCACTTTGATAGCCCATATACTGCAATTGGAAGGGTACAGAGAAGATCAGCAAGGCCCCAGGGCAAGGATGACGTGTAAATGTGTGAAGCATCCCATGGTTTTGCTGGGACACGTGTGCTCACAGCAGCAGTGGAGGCCTGCACCAGGTCAAACAGCTGATGGTCCAGCATGGTGGTGAGGGGTTCATGAGCACCCACCCCTAACTGAGGTGCTGTGGACCTATGATGGCTTTTTATCAGAGGTAGAGTCAGTTTTCTTCAAGGGTGTGGCCTCTGGTACACTGACCATGTTCTGTTGTATAACCTCACATCTATGAGTCCATGGATGGCATAAATTGAACTTGGTAGGTTATTAAAAGAAAGTAAAGAGGTCATAAAGTTGGGAGGGGGTGACTAGGAGAAGTTAAGGGGACCAGTGGAGGGAATAGGCTCAAGATACTGTGTACAAAATTCTTAAAGAATTAATAAGATATTAATATATGTTTGTGGGCTTTTAAAAAGTGACAGTTTCAGAGAGGTGGTGGTAGAGCATACCTTTAATTCCAGCACTCAAGAGGCAGAGGCAGGCAGATCTCTGTGAGTTCGAGGCCAGCCTGGTCTATGGAGCAAGTTCCAGAACAGCCAAGGCTACACAAAGTAAACCTGTCTTAGAAAACCAAAATAACAAAAAACAAACCCCCAAAGAGATAATTTCTCTTCAAAGCGGTAGTCAGATGTCCACAGATTGGCTGGCTCTGTTTCTTTCTCTATTCTCAGCTGGCGGAGGCTGTAAGCATCCTTGCTCTAGAATACGGAGCCCAAGGCCTGGTTAGGTGAGAAATCATAGACTTCTCTGCATTCCCTGTGGGGAAATCCTTTTGGTCCCATCACTGATTAAACAGACCTGGAGGGGGCCCGGGGTGGTGAATAAACACCAAGGGCTCCAACTCATATAGAATTCCACCAGCCTATAACTTCTGCTTGCTTCCAAGGCCAGGTTGTATTATTTACTTTTCAGACTGACCTGGAACAAAGCCTGCCAAGGAAAGAAATCTTGGCCCTGGCCCCAGCGCCAAACAGCACTCCACTTCATCCTTTCAGAGGAACCGAGAGGGTGTTCAGGGCTCCCGTGGATGTCTCTAGTTGCATTTGTTATTATTTGATGCTTTTGTTAAACGTGAGGACTCCACCAGGCATTGTATAACACCGCAGATCAGGAATTTCACACTCCTCCCGGCTGCTTTCCTACCCAAGGCACGAGTAATGGTCCTCAAGCTGCTACAAAAAAATCCCGTTAAAAAGTCATGTTTGCCTCTCAATATAAAAAGCTCTTCCTAAGCTCTCACCTGCGCCATCCTCCCAGAACCTTGGAAACCTCTTCTGTTCAGGTCCCTATACAATTTGCATTCGGATGGTGTTCCACTATAGGCTCCCGGAGAGGAAAGAGAAAATGCCTTTTCTTCTTTGTCAAGGTGACAAAGCTGTTAATTTACGATTAGTATTTGATTGAGGTGGGGTACGCGAGCTTTACTTCTGCATAAACTTACGTGTACTTCTGCATAAACTTACGTGTAAATATGTGTGGGTTATTGGCAGAGAAATGCAATTAGACCCTGGTAGACGAGGAACTTATTCCAGAAGGAATTAGAGCGACCCTCTTAAGTCTTTGATAGGACCCTCCAAGATGGTGAACAGCCTATGAGCCGCTTGGAGAAACAGGGCGTATCGAATGGAACCACGCAAAGCGTGTCTCCCATCTCTGAAAAACGAAGAGAACCCCGAAGGAGCAGCCTCAGCGCCTGGGAACTACGCATGCGCACACCGAAATTACCTTTACAATCCTCCTCTGCCCAGTATCTCCAGTCAGGCCCATAAGCATGATGGTCAAACAAGGCTTTTAGATGATTCTGGTAAGAGAATCAAGTAGTCTGAGCATCTGTAGGCGTTCTATT
Source organism: Acomys minous (assembly GCF_964271855.1). Lineage (NCBI taxonomy): Eukaryota > Metazoa > Chordata > Mammalia > Rodentia > Muridae > Acomys > Acomys minous. The sequence continues at coordinate 50,494,478 of NC_140490.1, read as the reverse complement.
GCTATGTAACAAGTTAACCTCAAACATGGGGATTTATACAAGCCTTTATCACAGTTTCTGGTAATCACGAATATAACGGTTGTGGCTCAGGGTCTCCCATGAAGTGTGGATCAGATGTTTTGGGGGGTATGTCACCTGACAGCTTGACTCTCACAGAATGGAGAGCAGCCTTTCCTAAAAGATCCCCCTGGAACACCCATTTAAGAAGAGGCACCGGTGGGTTTGCCTCCCCAGAGGCAAAGAGAAGAGGTGGAATAATTTGTATTTGATAGCAACATGGTAGGGAGTAGAGAACTCAGCTTGAAGTATTAAACATAGCGGGGGGGGGGGGAGGGGGTTTGGGGGGAGGAGGGAGGCCAAGCACAGAGTCGACGCTAATGTGGACAGACACGTGCGATCAGCCTCATGAATCACGCACGGCAGGCACGAAGCTCTGGGGCAGCCTCACGGAAAGCGAGGCAAATGGCGGGGCCGCACAGCCTGGGCCGTACCTCAATCCTGACTGGTCAACATCTTCCTTATGTCACAGGCTGGCGATAACTTTTAGGGCTTCTGTGGGAAGGATTTTGAGGACAGCTGCTCCGAGGGCTAGAGGAAAAGGCCTGGATTACACTGCCTTCCTGGCTTTAGCCACACTTACAGCCACACAGTATCCAGAACTGGGCTGGAAAACAGAATGATCCAGGGACCACCCAGAATAGATTCCCTAACAGACGCATGCCTGCAGCTTCCAAGCATGGCAGGATAACATCGTGCTCACCCACAGCAATCCTAAACTTTCTCTAGAGAAACACTTTTCCAAGAGGAAGCCATCTCTTTACTGTCCTTCCATTACATAGGGCTGTCCTCGCCACCTGGCCTGGATGGAGGTCCTCTCTCCCAGCCTGTCCTGTGTTCTCCTCCAAAAGAGATTCCCAGGTGTGCCCCAAGTCGGCTTTGTAGAGGCAACTGGTCTGACTCCTTTACCCTCCTCATCCCTCTTCATCTATTGGTTTATTTGTTTTGAGACAGGGTTTCTCTGGGTAGTCTTGGCTATCCTGGAACTCACTCTGTAGACCAGCCTGGCCTTGAACTCAGAGATTCGCCTGCCTCTGCCCCCTGAGTGCTGGGACTTAGGCCATAAAGACTAAAGACTAAAGTCAGAGTAGAGTCGCCCTTTCGATGTAAAGTAGGTGAGCCCAGGTGCTGTTTGGGGACGTGGTGTGCCTTCCAAATGCCATGAAGGCTTGAAGGCTGGGTCCCCAGAAGATGGCAATACTGGGAAGTGGGGGGACCTGGTGGAAGTTGGGATGTGGGGGTTGGGACCCTTGCCCTCCTTCCTGGCTGTTCTGTTCTTCCTGGCCACTGTGAGGGAAGCAGCTTTCTCCACCACGTGCCTCGTCACCACAGGCCTAAAGCAACAAGGCCAACAACCATGAGCAGAAACCATGATAAATCTTTCTTCTAGTAAGCTGCTCACCTTGGGTCCTCCTCAGGGTGACTGAAAGCTGTCTAATGCAGGCTGTCATGTGATACAGGGGTCCCAAGGATCCCAGATGGATAAAAAGGAAAGGGACTTCCCTTCTCCTACCCATGACAGTACCTCATAGCCTTCCCTTTCGAAGATCTTTTGTGAATCATCGCATCTGTGGAGTCTACTTTTCCATGTAAGAGACACCTCAAGTTCTGTAGCAGAACAGGTTCTTTTGGTTTTTCGAGACAGGGTTTCTCTGTGTAGCCCTGGCTGTCCTGGACTCGCTTTTGTAGACCAGGCTGGCCTTGAACTCACAGATATCCACCTGCCTCTGCCTCCCGAGTGCTGGGATTAAAGGCGTGCGCCACCACCACTCCCACCTAGAATAGACATTTTAGGAACCATTTTGCTGTCTAACATCAACAGAGTGTGGTCACTGTGCTGTGCTGGCTTTCTATTGATGGGACAAAATGCCGGAGAAAAATCAACAAAAAGAAGGAAGACTTACTTTTGCTCAGGGTTTCAACTGTTTGAACCCATGGTCACTGGACCCACTATGACCTTTGCCCTGTGTCAAGACCGCATGTCAGAGTGGAGAGCCATGGGCCGTGGCCTTGACCCAATCTTTAGCATCTGAGAATTGAAGAGCCCTTAGATACCTAAAGCAAGATGGATGTGGTGGCCCATGTGTCTAATCCCAGCACTTAGGGAGCTGAAACAAGAGGATCATCCTAAGGCAAAGGTCATCCAGAGCTATACAGTGATATATAGTGAGATCTAGGCTGGGCCATGGAATGAAACCCTGTGTTTGTTTGTTTGTTTAAAAACAATCTGTCTTAGGGCTACCATTGCTGTGAAAACAAAACAAAACAAAACACCATTACCGAAAGCAACTTGGGGAGGAAAGGAAAGGATGTTTTTCACTCATAGTTGCACATAACAGTTCATCTTCAAAAACAGTGATGGCAGGGACTCACACAGAACAGGAACCTGGAGGCAGGAGCTGAGGCAGAGACCTCAGAGGGGTGTTCCTTACCGGTATGCTCCCCAACCTCTTACTCAGCCTGCTTTCTTATAGAACCCAGAGTCACCTGCCCAGGAATGGCCCCACCCACAAAGGAGTGGGCCCTCCTTCAGCAGTCACTAATTGGGAAAATGCCCTACAGGCTTGCCCACAGACAGACCTTAAGGAGGAATTTTCTTAATTGTGGTTCCCTGGTCTCGTAGGAAGATAACAAGTACTATCTCTAGGCCTGGAAGGAGCCAGGAAAAAAATGGTTTCTAGAACATAAAGGGTGTGGTAAGGAGGGGGCGTGGGGGCAGAACCCTATGGTGGGGGTAATAAATATAGAGTTCAATCTCTTCCTGCTTTGGAGAGTATTTTTGAGACCATCTAACTTAAAGCGGAAGCTACCTGGCATGAGCATAAGCTGACTTTCGGGGGCCTTGGAAGAAGGGTTAGTCTACCTGAAGGGGGTGAATAAAGCACAGTAGCGATGGAAGAGTCCAGTGTCTGCAGGCAGGCTGCCTAGGTTCAAGTCCAAATGCTACCATTTACTGCCTAAGGGACCTTGGGAAAATTATTTCAGCTCTCAATATCCCTGTCTGTGAAGCAGCCATGACAATAGCACACCTAACCCGTGGGGTGGGCCATGAGAGTTTAATGAACTGGCGTGCGTTGGAGGCGCTCTTAGCGCAGCTCATAGAGAGTGCTATTCTATTATGCTGTAGAGAGGTTGAAAGTGGATTTCAATGAGAGCCCACTTCATGCTGCATGGGAAAAAAAAAAAAACCAAAGATGGCTTCAGAGTAAGAGCTATGAGGTCAAGCACTCGGAACCACAGGCCTTCAACGTCACACCACCTGTTTCTTACAGCGTCAGGCCATGCTAGTGCGTTCCCTCCAGGGTGCGAAGCAAAACAGAATTTACGTGGTTAAGAAGTACATCTGGAAAGGGCGCCGAATGTCCAAAAAAAGTCTGTGAAATTGAATCAAAGCAACAGTTCTGACAGATTTAAAATATCTTCACTAAGTCTTTGATGCCTTTGACTCCAAGAAGCGAAGCCTAATCCCTCTTCCTCCACTCTGAGCAGTGGCTGAACTTAGAGGTCGCTTCTAACGAACAGAATTAAGAAGGGTGACAGTTTGCTACATTGGTAAGTAAATCATAAAACCCACTGTGCCATCCTTGTCCTTTTCTCAATTGGAATTCTCGTGTGTGTATGTGTGTGTGTGTGTGTTCACACTCAGGGATGAGTAGTACTAACTGAATCCTGGGAGCATCTTTCCCTGCCTTCACTTATTGACCCATCTGCCTATGCCAATCTTCTCTGGAAACACCCTTACAGACACACCAGGAAATAATGCTCTACCAGTGGCTGGGGGCATCCTGCAGTCCAGCAAGCATACACTACAAATTCACCACACTTACTCTGAGGAAAGAAAATGCCATGTCCTGGGCACTCTCAGGAAGCCTACAAAGGGGCCTGTGTTGTGAAGCCCTTTCGCTGGTAGCCTCAGAATGGCTCCATCTTAGATGCGAACAGTCTGTTCCTCTTCACTAGACCATGACATTTCCTTGGTCCTTGATGGTCCTCGTATGCAGAAGATCATTTGTCTTAGTGTCTATGTCTCGTGCTAAATCCTCTCTTCCTGTGGGACTGAAGGGGGGACATTTGCATGTACTGTAAATATGCCGAGTCCTCACAAAGATCCTTTTTTAAGTTTAGAGAGTTTAGTGCAAGGAGGTTCCATTCTGGATGCAAGCCAGGTAAATGTAGGGACTTGCCCAAAAGCTTTATTATAAGATAGGAATTCTTAGAGTTTCTGCCCGGTGAGTGGAGCTAAAGTGATATAATGTTGCAACGGTGTCCCAGAGAAAGGAAAAAAGTTTTGGAAACTGTCACAGTGTGTGCAGCAGTAAGAGAGAAGTCTGCTAGATCTAACGGGGGATCCATTAGGTGGCCTGCTCCTGGGTATAAGCCCTATTTAAATGGTGATTTCTTGTTGCCCGGCTCCTTTTTGCACATCCTGAGGCACCAATGGGTAGGAGCTAGGGCTCTGCAGTCAGAGGACTGAAATCAGAAACTCCTTCTGTATTGTCAGCCTTCTTCTACTATAATGAAATACCTGAGATGGTTAATTTACAAGGAAAAAAAAAGTTTCCTTTGGATCGTGGCTATGGAGGGTCCAGTTCAAGATTAGCAGACCCCTTTCTTTGAGCCTGTATTTGGGATACTGGACGGCAACGGTGGCTAAAGTGAATGTCTCATGTCACAGACAAGAGACAAAGACACCATGCTCTCATAATCTCCCTCAAGGCACACCCCCCAAGAACCTTAGGACCCCCCTACCAGGTCCAACCTCTTAAAGGCTCAACTGTTTCCCAACCGTAACAGACTGGACCCAGGCCTTCATCATGGGCTTTTAGAGAACACTTACCTAAAACAATGCACTTTCCTTGACCTTATCCAAGTCACTCAACCTCCCAAGCCTTCACTTTATGATATGAAAACCGTAAGAATTCTACTCTACCACCAGCAACCAGTACCAGAGATGTTATCTTACTGGGGTTATTTTGAAACATATTCCATGAGATGTTTCTAGTCTAATATCCAACAAATGAATAATCTATCAAAGATTTAGTAGTATTATTAAAAGTATAGCAGTAATTTTGATACTGTTTGTAATGGACTGACAGATCTGAAGTATTTTAATAAAGATGATGTCGACAATGGCAAATACTTTAGCAAGAGTGGAGAGGCAAAGAAAATGTTCAAGTTTTGGGTAATAATCAAGAATGAAGCCGTTGCCTGGTCCCTTGCAGGCGTTGTCACTGAGTTCAGCTCTGAGATTTATTGACAACACAAAAGGCAGCCTTTCTTTCGGCTTGCATAGGTACAGAGTGTGGGTGTGCACGCCCATGCATTCTCCTGCATTCACCGTTGCAGAATGTGGAAAGCAGCCTTCTGGCTGTCATTCAGAACATTGCAGGGAAAAAAAAATATTGGGCTCTCTTCAGTGTGCAAATGGATCTAGGCCCATTGGAGGATCTTTTTCTTAACGCTAAAGCCAAGTAAGCAGTCTTGGGGCTGATCACCATCTTTCAGTCATCTCATTTTTCTTCTCCTGTTTGGTGTGCTTGGAGTGTGGACCCTGAAGGGATCTGGGAAATTAAACAAAGCAAATACAATAGTTCATCCTCTTTTTTTTTTCCTCTCTTAGTTCAAGGACCTGAAGAAACAGAGGAAGCCATGATATTTATAGTAGGATGCTACAGCTTTTAGGGAAAAACACTGAAAATGATGGAAGTAGGGCCTAAAATGAGCTGAGCAGAGAGTTTTCCAAAGCAGTACAAATGGCCAATAAGTACACGAAAAAAAAATGTTTAATATCCTTTCGCCAGCAGAGAAATGCAAATCACAACTATACTGAAATTCTATCTCTGCTAGTCATAATGGCTGTCACTGAGAAAAAACCGACAACAAACGGTGGTAGGGATTTAGGGAAAAATAACACTTATAATTGCTGGTGGGATGTGAACTAACCCAGTCACTGTGGAAAATCAGCACGGAGAGGCCTCAAAAAACTACAAATGACTCATCTGTGCCACTCTTAGGAATATTACGGAAGAAATCCAAATCAGCATGAAACAGAGACACCTGCACACCTATGTTCATGATAGCACTGTTCACAAGAGCCAAGAATCGGAGCCTAATTAGGTCCAGTCCGGCAGGTGAAGACCTGCGTACAATGAGGCACGTGTGCACAATGGAATATTATGCAGCTAGAATGAGGAACAAAGTTGTATCACTTTTGAGCAAATGATGGAGCTGAAGAAATAAGCAAAATAGGCCAGGCTCTGAAAGACAAATGCTGCAGGGTTTTCACTCAGGTGCAGAATCCAAAAAAAAAAAAAAAAAAAGGAAGAGTTGGAATAGGGTGGGGGAGGGGGAATCAATTAGGGGCGGGAGCATAGTATTTGGAGGTGGGAAGGAGCCTGGGGGAGGGGGGTGGGGGTGGGTGGGGGAGAAGGGGTTGTGGTGAGGTAAATAGGATCAAAATGTAGCAAGCGTCCAGGCATGAAAGTGTACAGTGATGAAAAAGAGCCCCCAAATAGCCACAGTTGGGGGAGAATTATTTCACAAGGGAAGTTATACTGTTGATGGGGGCCGCTGCATACAGGAGAGAGGCAGGCGGGCTGTCAGGTGGGGGTGGGGCAAGGCATTAGTGACTGGTTCTTGCTTAGGAACTTGTTAGGGTCATATTAGGTGAGAGAGAGAGAGAGAGAGAGAGAGAGAGAGAGAGAGAGAGAGCGCAATCACTGGGGATTTTTAAACTGGGGAGAGAGAAATGGCCTACTCTGTACTCAGCGTTAGAACACTTTCAGGGACCGCAGGTCCCCCTGCCAAGGGTTACTGGTGGACTTTCTTAGTGGTCATCAAGCTTCCTGGGAGGAACTTGGACCATGACGGCCCTAACATCACCCAGCAGGCATGGCCACCCACTTCTTTCACAGACCAACACATTACCATTCAGAATCTGCTTTTAGAAGGACTTAAAGAAATCTGTACCCAGGCCCCAGTTTTAAAATGTCAGGTGGAAGGTACAAATAAAATTTCACCTCTCTGAGTGAGGAAATTCCCAGTGTGTATAGGGGCCAGACACTTTATGGGGGGTGGGTTCTAAAAGTGCTAATATTTTCTCCAGGTTCTTTCCCAAGAGTCCAAGTCTGGCTTTGATGGTTTTCATTCAAGAAACAGACCTCGCTCCATTATTTGAAGAGAAAAATAGGTAAACCACAATGACATGACAATGCCCTCTTCTCCACGTGTGATGGTTTAGCTTTACTCTCCACTCCATTTCGAAACGCCTAGGAGACAGACCTCTGCACACGTCTGTGAGTGTGTTAACTGAAGACGGAAGACCAAGACCCACTCTGAATGTTAGCAAGACCACCCCAAGATCTGGGGCTCCAGGCTCAATACAGAGCTTCCAAAAGAGAAGATATTCACCTGAACACCAGCATTCGTCTCCGCCCTTTCTGACTGTGGACACAATGTGGCCACCGTCTTTGCACATCTGTTACCAAGCCTTTTTCCCTTAAGGTCTTTTGTCACAGCAGTGAAAAAAGTAACTACTACCTCGTGGTTTTGTTTTCCACAGTTTAAATCATTCATGGTTACCTATGATGCCAAAATTAAGTAAAATGAAAAGTTAAGGTTTTTTGAGGCAGAAAGAAGTGATATACATGTAATTTTTAATACAGCATATCATCTAACTATTCTATTATTAGTTACTATTGTTAATCTCTGTTAGCCAGTTTTCCATTACTATAACAAATATTTAGGATAATCAACATACAGAGAGAAAAGGTTGACTTTGCTGTACAGTTCTGGAGGTGTTGGCCCATGATTGATGGCTCTTCTTGCTTTGGGTCTGTAGTGAGACAACTCCTCATGGTCTTTCCACGTGATAAGGAAAAGCTGTCCCACTTCCTGACTCATTGCAAAAGAGAGGAAGTATAGGGGAATGTTAATTCAGAACATGGCTGCTCTGGCAAGAGATCATATCCAAAGACTTTCTAGGTCTGTGTGATCTGGCTGGAACTCAGACACACTTTAAATCCCAGGAGACAGCGGTGAGCTGATCTCTGAGTTTAAGGCCAGCCTGGTATATAGCAAATTTCATGTAAAGAAAAGCTTAGATCCAGGCACTCAGGAAACAAAGGCATGCAGATCTCTAAGTACTAGTCAGTGATGTTCAGTCAGTGAGTTGAGAGGTGGTGCAGTAGAGTTGAATTTGTGGCATTACAGAGAGAGAGGTTGAAGAGAGAACAGGCTAGACACAGGTAAAGACAGAACAAACCAGAGAATGAGGAGCCAGAAGATTAGAACAGATTGCTAGAATTAGTTTGGGACCAAGCAGAATAATTCAGTCAGAGGCAGAGAGAAGAGTCACATTGAATTAGTCAGCTTGGAGAGGAGATTGAGCCAGAACAGCTGAGTTGAGCCAGCCAGCCATCCTTCAGAAAGAGCTAGAAAGGGTGAACTTATCCAGCCTTAAGTCTCAGAGGCTGAAAACATTCTAGGCCTAGATTAGATTGTAGGGAGGCTAGAAGCTTGCAGAGCTAGACCCAGTTAGTCTCCGAGATGACAATTACACCAGGTGAATAAAAGTTACTTTTACAAAGAAGAGATTTTGGCCCAATGATACATATTGCGGACACACACCAAAGACCTAAGAATTCCAGTTAGGCCCCATTTCTAAAACAAACAAACAAACAAACAAACAAACAAAAACAAAAAACAAACAAACAAACAAACAAAACAAAACAACTGTTACTGCCTCTCTGCCAATACTGTCAATCTGGGATCCAAACTTGAAACACAAGGCTGTTTGGATGGCATTCTGGATCTAACTATATAGTAGTCTTCCACCGTACATAAATATACATAGCCAAAGATGCATACACAGAACTCAGTATTGTGGTTTCTGACAGCTGCTGGAGGTGCTGGGAAAAGTGAACGTCTTCATTAGTCAGCTCAGGTGCGGCCGTGTAACAGAGACTCTCATTCCTCAGTGTCTCAACCAAAACAAGGGCCTTTCTTCTTTCAGCTCAAAGTCTGCAGGCCATCTGGGCTCTACTCTATGTTGTTTTTATGACAAACTGGCCACTACCTGGGTTTCCTCACTGCCTCAATGGGGGAGGGCAAGGGCAAGGGTGAGAATTAGTTCTGTTAGCAGTCATCTGCTCCAAAGAGTTGCAAGCCATTCACATTTCACTGTCCTGGGTGTGGGGAAAAGATGGAGACCTGAGAGAATGTGTGTTGTTTGCACATTGTCAAGGACTCCAATGCCCCAGACCCATGGTACCTGCAAAACCTCCCCCAGGTGCTGCTCAGGGAAGTGGTAAAGCCTTCTCAGGGCCCTGTGTGGATGTTGATTGGGGCCTGCACAAAAACTAGCCGTGGTAGAGCTTTCCTCCTGGATAACTCTAGCCTGAGACTGCACCCCCACAGAGACCTCCCACAGAGACTGGCTAACCTAACCACTTCCTATTGCTTGGTGCAAAGCCTTGAGTCTTCTGGATAGCCCAACATCAGAGTGAGTCCACCCCACACAATCTCAGCTTTCCTGTACGTAGGCATTTCTAACATCTCTTCTGATGTCTGTCCGGTTTTTCCTTTTTTAATATTTCTTTATTATTATGTATACAGTGTTCTGCCTGCATGTACACCTGTAGGCCAGAAGAGGGCATCAGATCACATTACAGATGGTTGTGAACCACCATGTGGTTGCTGGGAAGTGAACTCAGGACCTTTGGAAGAGCAGGCCGCCCTCTTAACCACTGAGCCATCTCTCCAGCCCCTCTGCCTGTTGTTTTTTCATGCCTATGTTGCTCCAGTCTGGTTCTCAGGACCAACCCATGCTGGATGGATCCTGTGGCTATGCCTGACACTGCGAGCTTCATTTTTGCGGCAACTGGGCCCTGGTGTGGGGTAATGAGCAATAAACTTTACAAACCAAGCAGTGCACCCTAGCACTGTGTTCTGTTTTCTCCTTACGTCACAGCCCTGTGTGAGCAAACCTGTTTGAGGGCTTGCAAGAGTACAATTCAAAATACGACTCAGCTTCTCCCACTCCCAGGGAGCACCGTGGTCATTTTCTTCTAAGGCTAACTTTCGGAAGTGTGATAAGCACCGAGTAGAAGTGATTAGATATAAGTTTACAATGAGAAGAAGGAATTCATTAGTGTTCTTAATTTCTAGTCTGATATCCTATGAATATCTCAAAATTTGGAGACTGGTAAGAGAACTTTTATGTGGAAAAAACATCTTTAATCCTATTTTCACATTAGAGCAAATGGGATGAAAAGAATACACTGGTTCTATAATTTTAGTCACCATTACATTTCATTTAAGAAAATTGGAATTAGGTAGTTATCTGTGAATATGAAATTGTTTCTGCTAAGTATGAAAAACAAACCGATAACTAGACAGATGCAGCCCAAGTGAATCACGGAGAGCCCACAGCAAACAGTAAATGCATGAATGGGGTTGAGGCTCTGCCAGTCCACAGCTGGCCTGATGCAGGGGCGCCACCTGGCTCCTTTGTTTATGCACATCCTCCTGCCCAACCCCCTACCCCACGGTCGGTCACCCAGCAGCCAGAGGTGACCCTCTGGAACCTAAAGTATGTCTTACTCTGCTCAGCGTGCCCAGAACCCTCCAAGGAGCTTTCCACTCACTCAGATCAACACCCAGAATTGTTCTCATGATCTCTCTGTGTGATCTCACATAGTTCAACTCCATCTGTTACTCCTCTGACCCCATCTTCTACAACTGACACCTCCAGGCACACGGATGCCCTTGCTCTTTCTTGTCTTCGCCTGCTGGGCCATTGCTGTCTTGAGGCCTTTGCAACGGCTAATCCTTCTACCTGGCCCTTCAACACCAGAAATCCACATTTCCAATTACTTCCCTTAGTCAAAGGGGCATTCTGCTTTCCCTAAGCCAGTTCGTCCACCCCCTCTGTACTCCATCACTGCTCTATTATTCTTAGCACGTATCATTACTGTGCTGTCCATATTCATAGTTATTCTCCCTTTATAACATACACACACACACACACACACACACACACACACACACACACACACACGCACACGCACGCGCGCGGGGGGAGGGGGTTGGTTTTATTCCCTGTTTTATCTCTGGTACTCAGAGCCTGATGCTTACTAGGTGCATGATAAACTTTGCTGAGTGAAGAACAGATGCTCCAGTGCTTAAGTCTTGGCATAGATCTGTAAGTGTATAAAAGTGTGCTCTCCTGCTGAAAAGATGAGCTACACAAAATATGACTAAAAGCCTTGTGTGTTTTGAACGCTTTCAAGCGAGACGAAAACCACGGTCCCATCTTTTTCTCTGCGTTTGATTTGCTTTCCTCTGCAAAGTCTCAGCGTTTACAGTGCCTGGAAGCGTGACAGGAGATCACAAAACCCCGAAGACCGGCTTGGATGAAATGTGAAAAAGTTACTGGACTCATTTCCATGGGAATGGTTAGCAGTCTTTTGTAAACGGTAGAGCCTTAAATCGTAGCTCCACCGCAAACCACAGTGACCACAACTGCAAGAGTAAAACAAACAGCAAATGCAGCAATAATGGATAAAGGACAGGTCAGTTTGGAACACAGGCTGTAGATGATGGCCCACAGGGGTGGGTGTGGAACTAACAGACACCCCTGCTGGGAACAGCCGGATTCGGAGTCATCCACACTCTGACGAGGGCCGCACTGAGAGATGCAAGTCAGTCTTAGTGAACTTGAGAAATCAAGTCCTGAGCACCCCAGCGTCCTGTTTCCTTCCAGGCAGCTGCAACTTTCCAGTCACCTCTTGCAATTGATTGCCCTCTGTTGAACTGTCTGTCACCTCCTCAGCTTCTGTGTGCGTGTGCAAGGAGAGCTGGTGAATGAGAGAGCTCTGTGTCCTCAGTGTGCGCTCTTACAGAAGGCTGGGTATCCTGATTTTGTTTGCTTGTCTCCTGCCCAGTTAAGTATCCCATGAAGACATATAGTAAATCCTTACTATAGACAGAGCCAAAGATGGATGGGAAATTTGAGTTGAATTTTCTCTGGGGGTTTAATTCTTTGCAATGATGGTAGAGGTTACAATGTTCTGCTTTATTCACTGAGAGTGGGGATGGCTGACCATGACCCTCCCCCTCCTTCCTGCTCGTCATTCACCTTAGTCCTCCTTCTTTCCACACTGCTTGTGCCTCACAGGGACATAGGACTCCCTTCTGCAAGGCACGTGCAATGGCATGATGTACCACTGATGGCGTTCCGTGCATTAAGAACAGCTCTTTCTTTAAAAGCCCCAAGCACAGCCTGCTTTACATTTTCATTACGAAAAGCCTCCATGCACCATGTCCTGGGAGACCCAGGCAGATGAATCTCCTTGGCTCTGTAGCAGATGTCCGGAAAGGCTTCTGTATCAGAAGTCACTGTCCACCTCAGCTGACCCAGCCTTGAGTATTTGGAGCTGCAGTCATTCATTTATGTTTAAATGTATCTTCCTTTTGTTTTTTTGTTTTTTGTTTTTTTTTTCAAGACAGGGTTTCTGTGTGTAGCCTTGGCTGTCCTGGACTCCCTTTGTAGACCAGGCTGTCCTCGAATTCACAGAGACCACTGCACCTGGTGTGTCCACCATTTTGCCTTTCTCCAAAAAGGGTTTGTGTGTGGCTGTAGCTCCTCTGAGGAGGCGTTCCCCACCCCCCCCAGAAGCTTTCTTGGGAGAACAGGATACAGGTGCTTGGATCAACTGCCATGTCTTGGTATGGAGCCCCTCCTCATGTAGGAGAAGAAATGTCTACGGACTCTTTGCACTTTGAACATGGGTGCCGGGAACACTTTGCGTGTTTCTGAAGTGCTTGCAGGTCCCCGTTGGGTGAGTGTGGAATGAGGAAGGCATTCTCGTTCTGGGTTTCTTAGAGCGCATCTTCCTACCTTCCCTCATGTTGTCCCCTGACATGATCATGCCTACTCCCTAAGAATTTCTCTGGTGCTTCTGGGTTGTCGTCTTCATAGTGTCTGCAAAGTCAGCCTTGCTGGCTATTAGTTCTTGTGGGCCGCAGACACTGCTAACATTGCCTGCTCATCAGGAGAAGGGAGAGAAAGTGGGGGGAAATGCAGAATCAAACGCTAACGGACGTCAGGTGGCTGTCCTGTCAGATCTTAGGGTTTTCCTCACTGTCTCCCAAGCCTGGGCTTCTGTCCCCTGAGGCTCTGAGAAAATAAGTTCAGGAACATGCATGCCTACCGCAAAGGGAATCAGGGTCCTCCACTTTAAGAAGAGTATTGCTAAAAACACACTAGGGATCTAGCTCGTTGGCTAGTTTGGGAGGCTAGGAGGCAGGGATGACCACCCCCCCCACCTCGTGTGTGTGTGTGTGTGTGTGTGTGTGTGTGTGTGTGTGTGTGTGTGTGTATGTGTGTGTGTGTGTGTGTGTGTGTCTTTTTTTCTGGCCTTCCAAGCAAAGGCACTGGGAATAAAGACTTGACCTCTTTCCGGTTCTTCCCCTTTCCCACATCAGCTCTTGCGTCTTGACCTGCTGCCAAAGTCTGCAGAAGGGAGAACACTTGAGAGTCATGAGAATATCTCCTGTGCTTCCTGGGGAGAAGGGAGTGACACTGCAATCCAAACCACCGGGCCCAGGGTCAAGCTTTATCAGCAGCCCAGGAAGAAGACACAGTGATCAAATAACCCCCCCAAACCTCAGATTCTCCAAGCTGGCCTTTGCCTCTAAGCAGTGTTGCGGCTCTGAACAGGTCACTAAATGTCTCCAGACCCCCGTGTCTTCAGTTATCAAACTGAGAGAATATCAATGTCAAGGGTTCAGCCATCCATTCAGTAATATGCAGAGTGTCTGAGCAGGTGCTGAGGTTGTCACTGCAGGTGACAGTCTGTCCTGGATTTCAGAATGGGAGGACTAAGCCGGAAACAGACAAGAACAGCAGCCATCTGGTGAGTGAAGACACTTCTCCACTCTCCCCTGAGCCCCTGTAAAGCTGGTAAGCTTTGAATTGCATCAAGGGGGCCGTTCTGCTGTCTGGTTTCTAAAAGGGAGAGGAGATGGGTGGGAGAAAGGAGAAGGAGCCCAGGTCGGTTGTTTTCCGTGCCTTGGCGGGCATCAGAGACATGCTGGCAGCATGGTGGTGTAGATCAGTGAGTGAGCTGGGATGGGATAACTGAAACATTGTGAAATGGAGACACCCAAGAGGCAGCCAGGTTTATAGAAAAACAAAAACAGAAACAACCAAACCAAACCAAAACCAAAACCAAAACCAAAAAGAAACCAAGGCTCACCAAACATAAGCAAGGTACAACCTCTGTAGAACCGCAGAGGTTAAGTGAGGATAAGTTAGAGCTGAGGAAGGGACTGTTCTCCCTGGGAAGGGGAAATAGACAGTTATAGATGGCTGGCGTAGAGAAATGTAAATACCAACCCAGCTCCAAGCCCTTTGGTCTACAGTGATGTCCTGCCTGCAAGATAAGCCAGTGCCATGGTGGCACAAGGATTATGCGAGGAACCAACCAGTATCCGATCACATTTAAGGTCCACTCTATGAGGTGGAGCCCATACCTGACACTGCTTGGGTGAAGAGTCTGGTACCAGATAGCTCAGGGACCTAGGGGAAGAAACCAATGCTACTGTCCTACAAAAGGGAACACAGCGATACAATGACTCCTAATGACACAGTGTACACACAGACCAGTGCTTTGCTCAGTCATAATCAGAGACGCTTCCTCCTTCAACAGATGGGAGCAGCTACTGAGGCCCACAGCCAGACAATAAGCAGAGAGTGAGAGCCCTTGGAACACCCATCCCAAACTGTGATGGCTTTTCATCAAATCCCTCCTCTCAGGACTCAGGGAACCCTGCAGAAGAGGAAGCAGAAAGAGCGTAAGAGCCAGAGGGGACAGAGGACACTAAGAAAACAAGGCCTTCTAAACGTTAGCAGGATTGACCATGTATGAACTCACAGAAACCGAGGCAGCATGCCTGGTCCCTGCAGTGGTCTGCACCAAATGGGGTCCTGGAGCTGAAAGGAGAAGTGGGCACATGCCCCCATCCTTAGCCCAGGAGCTGTCTTCAGCTGATAACCACTTGCAAATGAGAAATTAGTTTTCTCCAAGGGAGTCTTACTGGGGAAACAAACTACTCTCAAGGGCAGGCCGCACACCCAGCAGTAGATGCCA
This sequence comes from Acomys minous, assembly GCF_964271855.1. Lineage (NCBI taxonomy): Eukaryota > Metazoa > Chordata > Mammalia > Rodentia > Muridae > Acomys > Acomys minous. The sequence continues at coordinate 50,479,266 of NC_140490.1, read as the reverse complement.
ACAGAAAACTATCTCAGAGGCATCTTTGGAGCTTCCTTGTCTTATAATGCTTTATCAGAACTTTAAAGTTTTTATATCTAATTAATTAATACTCTATAAATTTTGTGTATATATAGTATGGCTTCTGGTTTTGCATTTTTATGGGGTTTCCAAGTGTCATTACATCTATATCTGTTTTGTGTGCTTTTGGGGTGCTCTTTTCCTTCTGGTTGTTTGTTTTTGTTTCATCTGATTATATTTTACTATTGTCCCTGAAATGCTGGTTTGTTTTCTAACGAGGGACAGAAAGGGAGTGGATCTGGATGGGATGGGAGTGGGAAGGATCTGGGATGACTAGAGGGAGGGAAACCATAATTGGGATATATTGTATGAAAAAAATTTATTTTTACTATAAGAAAACAATTCAGAGTCGTAAGAGTACTCTAGACTGGAGATCCAACAGCACAGAGATGGCCAATGCTACAGAAAATCACTGTGCGTGAGCTCAGTGTGGTGGCACGCACACCAGCAATCCTAGTACTTGTAGGCATAGAATCAGAAGTTCAAGGTCGTCCTCAGCTATATAACAAGTTTGAGGCAACTGGGGCTACCTGAGATCCTGTCTCAAAAGAATAAAATAAGTAAGTTGGGTTTTTTGTTTTTATTTTATTTTATTTATTTTTAAAGAAAGCAGTCCTTGGGTTCAGAGGTAAGCATTATTAATCTTGGTTGGTCTTGGTAAAAGTCAAGCATTTCTGAAGACCAAGGGAAAGCTTCATATGCAAATGAGGTGTCTGGTGGGCGTGGTCATTGCTGTGCTCTCTCGGAAGAAAAAGCTGCGCTCTGGCTCTGTTGAGAGTTGGGGAAGGAAGAACTCAACGAAGAGTGCACAAGTGTGTGCCTCTCCTTTCCTGCTCTGTGGCATAGATGAGGAAGGTTGCAGAAGCCCAGAGACTCCATAGCAACCCCAGAACCTCCTCTCAGAGAAGTTTTCCTCCTTGTGCGATGGCTCTGGCTTCCATTTTGTTAGCGGAACTAGTAGCTTTCTGGTATTGTGATAAAATACCATGACCAAAAGCAACTTAATGAAGAAAGAGTTTATTTTAACTTATGGCCCAAGAGGGAGCACCCACAATGGTGGGGAAAGCACGGCATGGTGGCAGGAACAGGAAGATGGTTGGTCACATTCGATTTGTATACAAGAATTAGAAATGGACAATAGAAAGTGAGGTGAGGCTTTAAAGCCTCAAAGCCCACTCCCATTGACGTACTTTCTCTAACATGACTGTACCTCCTAAAAGTTCAATAAGACCCCGAAGAGACATCATCGACTGGGGACCGAGTATTCAAATACATGAGCTGGTGAGGGTCACACATTTCTCATTTCAAATACTACGGCAGTCTTCTAAGCACAGAAAGATGATGAGGCCAGGAGCCTTGTTGTCCAGAATCCTTCTCTTGGATATCCCTTCCCCACTGAGATATAATTCTCAGAGACCACTTTTAGAGAAAGCAACTGCTTAGACCACAGGGATGGGCCAAGTTATCATCTCATATATATTTAATCTCAAATATATGTACATATATATGTATATAACTTGAGATTTTTATATATGTATATATACATATATGTAGTTACATACACATTTAAATTATGGTAGAAGACATTTCTCATTTGTGCTCATCAGGTGGTCTGTCACTGATCTGTATGTCCAGCCCAATCTTAACTGTCTAGTACAATCCTATAATTGTAAATATTTGACATTGTTCTAAACAATGTCAAGAATTTTCTCGTCTTCCCAAATAGAAACTATACTCAGTGAATGACTCCTTCTTGCCCTCCTCCCAGCCACCTCCCAGAAATCCCTGTTCGACTTTCTGCCTCTTGTATCTGTCCGTTCTGGGAATGCCCTGTTGGCAGAGTCATATGGTGCTTGTGTGTTAGTGATTGGCTTTTTTCCACTAAGCATGATGCTTTCTGGGTTGACACATGTTGAGCTTCCTGCCAAGACCCTTCTCCTCCCAGTGGATGCATGTCACCTCTCTTACTTTGCAGCGTGTTTCCCAGCTCACACAGACTTTCTTACCCATTTCTCTTTTCACACTTACTCTCCCCACAATGGAGTCCAGGCCTGGTTACTGCTGTCTGCAGCTGAGGAAACAGACCTTCTGTCTCAGGACCACCCAGAAAGCTCAGGCTGGGGACCAGCAAACAGCTGTTGGTCTCTCTGGCCAGTGTGCTGTCTGGAGCACAGCTGTATTTGGCGAGTCCTCAGAGAGTCCTGAGAATACTCCTATGGCACAGGCCAGGGACCCCGGGTAGGGAGCCATGAGGTTCCTTGAAAACAGACTCCATACAGAAGTGAGGAAAAGCTGGGGGTGACAGAGAACGTTAGGACCAGTCCATCTTCGGTTGTCATCCCTGATCACCAGGCTGCTTACAGCTCCCCTTGGTCACACAGCACACAAATTGGGGGAATCTCACAGAGCAGTCCCAGGACAGCTGAGTGCAGCGGAGCTGGCCAGCTGTAACAAGCAACTCCTCCAAGTTGTTAGCCAGTCAGGAAAGATAGGCGGTAGAGCCGGGGTCCACATCACACAGTGCCTTGCCATGCTGTCAAGGGTTTACGTGCTGAAGCAGGCTCCTTCACTCAAAGGATTTCTATTGGGAACCTTGGCTGGTTTGTGGGGTCCCCCCCTTGAAAGTGGTGTCACACACACACACACACACACACACACTCTCTCTCTCTCTCTCTCTCTCTCTCTCTCTCTCTCTCTCTCTCTCTCTCTCTGTTCACATATCCATGGAGGCTAGCAGACTCAAAGAAGAATACAGCCTCTGTGTGCGGAGGCATCCAGACACCCCCTCCTGGAGACGAGCTGCTCTTGGGACGTTTCTGGCAATTAAACTCAGTAGTGGCTACACTCCTGAAATAGCTGGGTAACCACAGCCAGTGCTGAAATAGCACCACCTGGCACCCAGGCATGCTGGAAGCCGAGCAGCAGTCAGGCATTACCACCTCTGGGTTTCTGTTGAGAATGAGAGCCACAGTTGACCAGACTCAATATTTCTGTTTGGAGACTGTTCCAGAATGTTCGCCATTTGTCCTGGTTGTGTGTGTGTGTGTGTGTGTGTGTGTGTGTGTGTGTGTGTGTGTGTCTGTGTGTCTGTGTGTGTGTATGTCCTAGAATCTGGCTAAAGGAGCTTTCCGTTTTCATTTACAGAGCCTGGCTTTTCAAGAAAAGTGGGTCATCATACAATAACTTCTGACTGTAGATTGCAAGGAGCGTGATCCGGTCTGTCTTTTAGAAGACTGAAGATGCTTTTATTTCCTTAGTGCATCATTATGAACTCCACTCACCAAGCAATTGATAAGACGTGCAGATGCTGGTCAATATAATTCGGGAAATAGATCTTAAGCAACTTCTGCATCTTGATTCTGTCATATATTAATTTTCTTGAAAGGCGTTGAGTGTGTTTGAAGAGTGATTAAGATTCAATAAGCTAATGGACGAGAGTGAGCCAAGAGGCAGGCGGCTTCTACCAGTTCTTCCTGCAGCACACAATTCCCTTTGTAAACTTTCTGACACCCCTTGTCCCTGCTTTCTGTCAAAACCCCCTGGTTAATGGGAGGGCGCTCGCTCTCATATTTGATTTATGAGTTTATCGTAGGGAAAAATAATCATTCTTACCCCATGGAGTCTCCCTGGACAGCCCCGGCTGGCTTGCAGCTCACAGAGGTCTTCCTGCCTCTGCCTCACATGAAAGTCTCTATTTCCCACCTCCAGCTGTGGATCATAAGCCCCATCCTGACATTTTCAGATACTCTAGACATTCAGCCACCCTGTCCCCAATTTCCACTCACCTCAGCTCACAGCCTCTCTGGCTTAAACACACACACACACACACACACACACACACACACACACACACACACACACAAACTTGTTACTGGTTCTTTGTGAATTTCACATCATGCACCATCTCCCTTTGTGCTTGCCCTCTACCCTTGCAACAGCCCCCCCCCAACAGACAACAACAACAACAATAACAACAACAAAATCTCGTGCAGGGCCCACTTTCCTGAGTGCTGCAGCTTGTGAGGGGCAGGGCCAGTTCTCCTGCTTTCATGACTCCAGGGCCAGGTCTCCTGCCTGCCACAGGTGGTGAGGGGTGAGGAAGCTATCTCTTCTTTATCCACACCACCACACAGGAGATGAGTGGTAGGGCCAGGTCTCCCATATCATTGAGGCCAACTCACCTGCAACTTCTGCAATGTAGGGGGCAACTCTCTGAAGTACTGTAGCTGCCAAGGGGCAGGGCCAGCTCTCCTACTCTCATGTTCCCAGGGCTGGCTCTTTGAGGATGTCAAGGTGTAGCCAGGTCTGCATAGCCCTCAGACATTAACATGCCCCTGGGCTGTAGCCCAGCCCAGACCAGGGATGTCCATCTGGCCTTTGGTGGTAATTGACTCTTGCTGCTTCAGGGCCATTGACCCAGACATGGCCCCCTGTGGCAGCACAGCCCAGGACCCTACCCTGGTCCCATTTGGTATCATTGGCTACTTATATAAGGCTGTTCCTTACTAACCTTGAGGCTCCAGTTCTGCCTCTCTTCATTGTACACACATCCTTCTATTTCTCTTTCTATTCCATTTCTCCACCATTTATTTGCTCCTCATAGGGCACCTGGGGTTTCTGAGTATCTGGGGGTCCTCTCAGGTGTGGTCTCAAGAGTGCTAAGCTACACTCTCACATTATAGAGCTGGGCAGGGGTCATTTTGGCATGGACTGCACCCCTCTCCCCAAGACCTGAGCTGTGTTCAACTGGTGGTCATCTCATACTATCTCCCTGTCCAGGTACCATGGAGCTGGTCTGGTGGTCATCTTAGGTTCACTTCTTGCTTGGCCCACCCTAATGGCCCCATACCAGGGTTGCCTATCTTCGGATCACTCCTGCCCAGGGCCATCAGTCCCAGGAGCGGTTCTTCTAGTCTCCAGCTTGCTCCTGGTCCCAGTCAGGGCTTGTGGGGCTAGTGGTCTTCTTAGGCTAGCTCAGGGACAACCACAGAGTGCAGGAATTTAGACAGGCTGAAAGGTGGTGATCCTGGTGGGCTGGCTATGTGTATGCAAATGAAGCCCCACGTAAGGATCACTCAGGAGAAAGCTGCTAAATCCGAAGAGGAGGGAGACACAAACCCACCAAGAGTCCCCAACCGTGTCTGTAAGTTGTCTTTCTTCCGGTCACAGTGACAGTAAGGAAGCGGGTGCTTGGGTCATCAGAAAGGCACCACAAGACACTGGAATTTGAAACAGTTTTTCTCATTCTCAAAGTGACCTTTGAGATCACCTTTGCACCCACATCTGTGGCTGTGATCACCTCCTTCTGGAGGTGTTCTGCTGCAGCCAAAGCCTGCTCCAACATACAGTTGTTGCTGGAGCTGTCCTTCCTTGGTTGTCTTTGTGGCCGTCAAATGCAGCCTGTCCTGGGCGTCAATTACAGCTGGTTCTTTTCCTTTGTTTCTGCTGCTGCTCGGAGGGCACTAGGGGCCCCTCCTGCCACTCTGTGTCCACAACAGAGCCTGTAGGTTCTGACTCTTTCAGGCCCACTGTCCCTCGGGCCCACTACTTCCACTTCCTGCTTTTCAATTTCAGGTGAGCAATCTGTTCATGGCTTTCTGTGGGGAGACATGAACACACGCCTAGAAAGGCAGCCGATGGTAGGCCACAGAAATGATACCCTCCAAGTCTACCTTGGTGAACCAGTGAGTTTATTGGACTCATGTCAGCCTGGATGGTGAGTAACTTATAAGCACTGGCCACCCAAGCAACTACAGTACCAAGAAGCCCATCTCAGTATGGGTGACATCTCCTGAAAACTGCAACCTTGCTGCTGCTTCCACAACTCAGGGACAGCCACATTGCCCAGGAGTCTTTTGTCCCTGCTGATTATTTCCAGCTCACATGAACTTCCTTCAGAGTCTGGTGAGCTAGTGTCTTCCCCTAGGAGGGAACCTTTCACCCTGGGAGAAACAACTATAGCTTGCAAGGAAACTCTCCAGGGCTCAGTTTTCTGTTCCTGCTAATGGTGGCATCAGCCACCCAGCTTGTGTGTAGAGGATGCTGAGATGGCCGGTGTAAATGCTCAGCGCAGACTTGGAACACAGCCTGCTTGCAGTCACAGCAAAACTGCTTGCTGACCAGTCATGACGAACACAAACGATCAGACAGAGTTTCAGATTTTAACTCTACTATCTAGGAGCTGGATTGCCCTGATGGGTGACTTACTTGGCCTTATCTCAGTGTCCACAGCTACGTGATTTGTGCAAGGTTGAAATGAGCTTTCATATGTAAGGTTCTTGAAATAAAACTTGAAAAGTAAAAGAGGGTAGATAAGAGCTGTTATTATAGCAGTTTCAGAAGAAGTTGCATTAGAAGCTGAGCCACTGGAGCATGCCTGTGCTGTGGCCGCTCTTCATCTGATGGTCTGTGCGCATGCACAGTTCTCACTGTCCACACTTTTGTAGCTCAAACGCTTGCTTAGCCTTTCCTTTGGATTATCTGAAGTCTGTTTCCCTGGATTCTGGATAGCCTGGTTACAAATATTCTTTCTAGACCTGCCAGGATCTTGCACACTGAATCAATCTCCCACCGCACCATATCCATTGCTGCACCAGACTTAGGTACAGCACAGTCCACATGTCCACACAGCCCTGCTGTGTGCCTTTTCAACCATAAGCTATGCTAGCTGACTTTTCTGTATTCATTGGCTGTAAACTAAGGGCATATTTCGAAAAATCAATCCCCAACGTGCTTGCGTCCCACTACAAATGGACAGGAAAGCTTTCCTTGTCCAGGAGTACTTAGCATGAAGAAGGTGTTTATAGACACTGTGGAATCATTGTGGTACTTAATCCAGCACAGGGTCCCCATCTGTAATAACACAGATACTGTTGGAGGAGAAACCTGTCCCAGCCGAGAGCCGCTTCCCAAATCATCATCCTGCTACCTCTGAAGTTACCGGCTTACTTCCCCAAGACTGTATATATCAATATTGATATATCTATGTACACATATATATCAACTGGCATTTCTTTCAAGAAAATTTGAACTTATCTCTGTAAGAAAATAGAGAATTATTTTTCCCATCTCATGATAAGTTTGAGGTTCAATTGTGAAAATAAAATATACATGTTCTTTGATTTTTAACAAAAGGAGACTTACACCAGATTTATAGATGATTAAATCTTTTCAGTGTTCTTATGTATTGCTATTAGGAGGTGTGTGTGTGTGTGTGTGTGTGTGTGTGTGTGTGTGTGTGTGCAAACATATATATGAATGCACACACATGTATCGGTGTGTACTGCATTTATAATAGAAAATAAAAATCTATTTCAAAAGATAGTGAGGAGCTATTGTACATTGTGTGTATGTGTGTGACTTGTAAATAAATATATTGATAGCTGCAAGGTACAGAAGTATCACAGTGGGGCTGGTGAGATGGCTCATTGGGGAAAAGCAAGCAGCTAAAAGGCCTGGCTGTGAAAACCCGATCCCTGAATTCTAGGTAGAAGGAGAGAACCAACTTGTGAAAGTTGTCCTATGACCTCCACACATGTGGTGTGACATATACATACTCCTCTCCCTGCTCTTATGCAAGCATACATGGGTGCATGCATGTGTGTGTACACACACACACACACACACACACACACACACACACACACACAGCTTAAAGGGAAAAGTACCATAGAAGACATTCATCTTACAAGACATGAAAATGGTGGCTAGAAAGAAGTGTAGAGGTCGAGTGTTGACCACAAGAGACCAGGAATCAATGACTAGTGTCAGATGGTTCTACGCAAAGAGCCCGAAGCCTTAGCGTATGCTGGGTGCTGACTTGGGCATAGACAGATGGCAGTAGAGAGAGCCTTCAGCTTTCACAGGTTTCAGGGGACAGCTGCTTGCTACACTCAGGCTGCTCCCTTTTTCCATGTGGGTACACTGTTGATAGGGAGCCATCTCTGAGCATCCACACAGTGCGTTAAGACTTCTTGGTGCCTCAAGCTTGTGGTGACAAATCAATGCTCTCCTCCACCAGTTTGCATCTCTAATGTTCTTCAGATCATCCCACCATGACCCAGCATGGCAGAAGTTTATTAACTTCAAGAAACACTTCCCTTCCTGCCTCTCTCTCTCCCTACACCCTCCTAATCCTCTCAGCCTGTGCTGACCATTTTGGTGGGCATAAGTGCAAGTGGGGACCAGCCACTTAGAGTGTGGCTGGTCTTCACTGTAGCATGCTATAAATAAGACACTGATCTGAATACAGATGTAGATGAAGATGAATAAAATGTAAAGCATCAGTAATTTTAAATGGTGCTATTTTGGACTCATTGTATTGCATACTATATATTACGAATATATATAGGTGTGGTTGGTGGTCCACGCCTGTGACCCCAGCACTTGGGAGGCAGAGGCAGAAGGATCAGGAGATGAAATGTCATTCCTGGTTACTTATCAAATTTTGAGGTCAGTCTGGCCTACATGAGACACTGCCTCCAATTAAAAAATAAAAATGTCTTTCTATTTTTTAAATGATGATATTAGGAAGGTGTGTGTGTGTGTGTGTGTGTGTGTGTGTGTGTGTGTGTGTGTATGAATTAGACTCCATTTCAATTGTGTGAATGCTACTCTGAGTATGGCAAGCCAGTAAGTAATGGAGGCACTTTTAGGGGCAACTCATTTAAAACATCTTCTAGTGTTCTTTCTTTCTCTCTCTCTCTTTTCAGTGAAAATTTTGTCATTTTGGTTAAAGCCGAGCAGGCCCCAAAATGTTTTTGTCTATTACTTGAGCTGTTTGAACATGTTGCCCATCACTCTGAACTAAGCACACTCCCAAATTAGTCAGTCATCTTTCTCATTACCTTACATTGAACATGCACAGTATGTGCCACGCCCACTATAGTGATCAACTGTATACATATATGCATGCTCCCCAAAATGCTTCTTTTGCCTAAGGAAGGCATTGCTTTGGGGATAACTCCTTTGGCGCCCTCACTTCTGTAGGAAATAAACCTTTCTCTGTGCTCATGTCTCTGGGTGGCTTGTCCTTTCCAAGTTGAGGACCCATTGCACTTAGTGGCCAAGCAGTAACCCTCTATTTTCTTACTCTTGGGGTTCCATATCTAGTCTGCCAACAAACGCCACATCCCCAGAAGGAATGCCCCTCAGGAAAGCAGGGGAAGCCCCTTACCTGCAGGACGAAGGAAATAGGGTCTCAAGCCTTCTCAGCCACCAACAAATATTCAGATTCTTTCACAGTTTGGTTTCAGTTCAATCCTAAAGATACACAGAATCCTGGCTTCTTATAAGGAAGCTTATGTGTAACACACACATATATTTCCGGCCCTACACCCAAATTTTAGGGATCTCAATAGACAAATTAAATTTCGAGAAGATCTGCCTCCCCCTCCTCCCGCACCAAAATGCTCAGAGGCAAGAAGGTAAAAATGAAAATGGCCATTCAGTGGACAAGTAGGTAAGAAGTGGAGGAGTCACTTCCTCTCTTGGCCCACTTCTAGCTGCCCTATGTCACAGACAAAACCAGCTTAGAGCAAGCCTGCAAAGGCTTCCTGGAGACGCGTCAAGGCCAGAGAACCTTGTTTCTGCCTGGAAAGGCGTGTTTCCTGTGGCTTCATCATCCAGCCTGAGGCCTCAGACACCAGTAAGTACTGAAACTTCCCTCCCTCTGTTCTCATAGAGTTGTCCTCTGTTGGGCCCAGTTGACGAATACAGAGTAACACAGTCATTTCAGCTTATAAAGCCACACTGCCCTCGCTTTCAAATCCTTTGCTCATAACGGCGTCCTTTTGGGCTAGGTGAATGTGCTAATTTGGAAAGTGAAGTGTTGGCCATAGCGGGAGCCCTTTCCAACAGTAAACACCAAGTGTGGTAAATGTCAGACATAATTATAGAAAAGAATGACAATGAATTCTTTTTGTTGAGACCCAAAATGATTTTCTGTACACACACACACACACACACACACACACACACACACACACACACGGGGTGGGGGTAGAGGTGGAGGAGTATAGAGTCCAATTTGGCAAGACAGGCATCCATAAGGGTATGGGCAAGATGTCCAAGGCTAACCTTAGTGTTTCCAGCATATTGTAGGGACATGGGTTTTCCTTGCATTCTTTTTCAGCACCAGCGGGCAGGGCCAAATCCTTTCTCCCCAGAGCTGGCTTGCTGGTCACTGTCCATCTGTCACAGCAAAGAGGAAGAGCAGAGCACTCCACAGAGCTCTGTATGCTTGGCCCTGCTCCCCATGAACACAGTGAGATCTGTAGCTTCTAGCCTCAGGGCAAGTCAGTCTCCAGCTCTGTCACCGCTCCCTCTAGACAAGGCTGTAAACCCTCCAGAATAATGTGACTGTGTGTCCCATGACACCGTGTGTGCACTGACTGGAGCCTACTGATGAAAGTGTCCAGTAGACCTAGACTGTATTACAACAAACCAAGCCAGGAGATCATAGATGCCTAAGGAGAAGACATTATGTGTAGGCGCTATGGAAAGCAACTCAAAGTCATGATGAGTAAACAGCAAACATATCCCTTGTTTTATCCAAGAGGAAACCAAGAACAGACTAAGTTATATCGTGACGATGTCAAGATCTCCATGGCATAAAACAACAAAGGCTATTTTTTTTTCCCAGCCTGCAGGCCTGTGTGGTTCTCCAGGACAGCTGTCCTCTGTGTGGTGACTCAGAGACTAAAGCTGCTTTCCCGCTGTTGGAGCTGTCACCTCAACGTGAAGCTTATGAATTTGCCCCAGCAGGGGAAGTGAGAGACCAAAGACTCTCACAGGGGGTGGGGTTGGGGGTGTGGGTTGTTGCTTCAAGCCAGCAAGTGACACATGGTCACTTGGAGTCAGGAAGACCCAGATTAAATGAGAGAGACTCAGCCTTCCCAGAACCATATAGCGGTGAGTACTGCGACATCTGCCAAGGAGAAGGTCACTGCCCTTGATCAAGCTGGGGGGGGGGGGGGGAAGGGTTGCACCCTGTTCTGCCCATCTGAGGAACTCTTCTCTGGCTCCCTTCAAATGTCGTGACTCGCCTGTTGAAAGCAAGGGTGCCAACAGTGTTCAGTGTCACCTGGAGTGCCTTTTCTGATTTCTCTCTTCTCTTCCCTCCCTTCTCCTTCCATCCTCTCTCATCTTTCTTCTGTCCTCCAACCATCCCTCTCTTTTCTCTCAAGCTTCCCAGGGAGCGATCTAGCTGGCTCAGTTTAGCTTACCTTTTCTGCTAGAGGAGTGAGCTCTGCATGGGAGAGGGCAGAGGAAGGACACGTCACAAGGACGTGGAAATGGGGAAAGAAGGATGACGACCCCCTAGAGCAAAGGTCATCTGAGGCTGTGAGTGACAGAATGAAGATTTGGACCTAAAGTCTGGCTCCGAGGTCTTCTTCTATTTATTATGCAAATAGCCTCCTAAAACAAGAACAGTTCCCATCTACGGGAGCAACAACTACTGCAGTGAACTATGACCCTTCAGCTAAGACTGTGAAAGATGTTTCACTTCATCACCTATCAGGGAACCGCAAAGCAAACCGACAGTGAGGCGCCACTCTCCAGAAACAATGAAAAACCAACATCGAGTATGGAGAATGAGGTGGAGCAACGAGGGGGACTCTCGCCTTCTGAAAAATCACCTCAAAGACCTCTTTGACAGAATTGAAGTATTTCAGTTGCATGTACCCCATCTCAGTGGCTTAGCGTCCCATGGCTGGAGAAGAAAGAGAAGAGTGTGCGACCATAAAAAGCCTCAGAAAACCATCCTGCGTTCACTAGCAAGAGCTAAAAATCAGAGTGCTCACATATTCATCAACAGGGTGAACAAGTTGGATCAACACTCACCTACAAACAGAATGTCGTGGGTGATACCTGCAATGGTGGAGAAGAAGCTCAGAACTACGCTCAGCCCAGAAGTGAGGCACACACACAAATCCTTTCCATAGTGTCTCATTGCTGTTGCCAGGGACAGGGGTCGGTGTGGCTTGAAGAAACCCTTCAGAATCGTCATGGGCCGTATGTAAACCTGTGCTCTGCCCTGTGGGGATGAGTGACTGGTCCAAAGCAGAGTCTTTTCATTCTGGAAGTGCCTTGAGGCTGGACAAGGGCTGGGATTCGGGCAGATGTGGGTTTGCATCCTGGCTCTGGCCTTCCCCGTCTACTAGACACTGAGCAAACTGCAGAGCTTGCTGTCACCTCACCTGTAGGTGAGGGACACAGTGCTCAACTCATAGTTTCTTGCAGGGGACCGGGATAGGACATGCATGCCGATTTTGACATTAAAGATAAACTGAGGATATCCTTGTCGTGTTTCAGATGATTTGGGGACTTGTTTCAGAAATCCAACAGAAAGTCCCAAGGACACTCTCCTAAATACCTTTGTCCCAGTAAATGAATGAGCCAGCATGCGACACAGAGAAAGGACTTGCTCCCTGGGTTTACACTGCCCACAGGACTGTGCTTTCCTCTCTCTCCTCTTATTACCTCCTGGTCCCACCTGTCTCCTTGGCTCCCAGGGAAGCCATAGGCTCTCAGACCAGTTTTGTCCTCTCCCTATACCCTCAAGATCTGGGTTCCTTCAAGATAGCTTAAGACATCAAGTGGAAAGGTGTGGTGAATCAGAACACAGAGCCAGGGGAGAAGTGCCCATCTGTCTCACGTGGGTGCTGGGTGTGGGGTCTGTGCCAATCTGATACTCAGAGTGCACAAATACAGCCAATCAGAGAAAGTCTTGTAAAGGAGATGGGCTCCCAGAAGAGCCCAGGTTATACAATGCGCTGTAACACTATGTCTTCCTCTGACCCCTGTACCCAAGACAAATTTTGGACAGTATCTCATTTAAGGACCACCTTTCACAGCTAAGCGATTGTTGTGACTCTGAAAAGGTCATTAACCAGCCCAGGCCTTGGTCAGGCAGATCTGGGAACAGAATTCAAGTTGTCAAGGACACATGGCTCCCCCACACGGCCATGGACAGAGTCCAGCTGCCTGTGTCTTCTCTTTAGTTGGCATCAGTTCAGGTCAGGCCTCACACAGCCCGGATACAAGGCAGTTTCCTACTGTTCTGGCATCCAGGGCCACCTTCTTTGCTTGAAGCTAGCTATTTTCTTTGGGACATTCTCTGGACCAGGGTGTGTGTGTAGTGGGGTACTCATTTTTCCTGATTTCCAGGAGACCTGAGTTCAGGCTTTGAACCATGCCAGATCTCTCTCTCATGCATTAATAACAATTCTTACTTGTTTTCCCAAGGACTTAATGTAGCAATTTATCTGAAAAGTTTAGTCAAGGACTTGACACTTAGTAAGTCCTTAAGACAGACACATTGGCTATTGTTCTTATTATGTTTTCTAATTGTCATAAATCTTGTGTTGGTCTCCAATTGCTGCTTCTGGGCAAATATCTTGAGTCCTACACTACATTGTCATTTCTGTGAGGAGGAAGACAGCATATATATTCTACTGATATGTTGCCCATTGTATGGAGGGTAGGCCTGGGCTTTGGAGACACTATCAATAACATCTTAGGAAGGAATTAGAGGTGACTTACAGGGGACTTGGCTTGTTTTTCCATACACCTATATTTATGTCATGAGCAGGTGATCTAAGCCAGTCTTGTCTTGTGATGCTCTTTCCCAGAATGTCACACTGGGGACACGTTTTTCTCCGAGCAGATGGATGTTTGGATGTGTGGCAGCTTCACGTTACACTTGTATTTTCTTTCCAGAGCATTTGTTTCTTTTCAGTAGTTCCAGGCTCAGCAGAGACTGTTGGGATATTAGTTGTCCTCTCCCTTTCTGAAAGAGGACAAAGGATCAAGGCATCATTCTGTAGATTAAAAGGGTTCTGTTTACCCTCACCACAAGCTCAGTTACAGGGTATTTGTTACTGAGGGAGAGATGGCCATCACTCCTGAATGGGACACAGAATCAGGTAACACGTCCATTGGAGGCCAGCTGGATCTTTGCAAGAAGTGTCCTCAGGTGATCCCAGGCTGTTTTGTGTGGAAACAGGAATGTCCTCCCTGCTGAGAGAATCAGAAGGTGAGAAGATTCATGCAAGGCTATGGAATGATGTAACGGGTGTCCCAGGAGCCAGTCTTCTCTCCCTGGCAGTCTGGTGAAGGCGTCCATATATCAAGCTGCTCAAAGCCTAGGAGGAGGACTCCATTTAGTGGAGGCTGGGGGACCATGGGATCTGGTCATGGCCCTGCAGGGGCTGTAGCAATGCCACTGAACAACCACCCCACCCTTAAGACCAGTGGGCACTGATCATCTCCTGTGGAGAACCCCTAACACCCATATCCATATGCATACGTGCTCATGAGTGTGTACTCAATAATGTGTGCACATACGTGTAGGTCACAGGTCGATGTCTGGCATCTTTCTCTGATGCTTTTTAATTTTGAGACAGGCTATCTCACTGAACTTGGAGTTCACGGATTCACTAGACTAGCTGGCCAGTGAGCCCCTGGGAGCCTCTTCTCTGGCACCCCTCCCCCCAGCACTGGGACAATAGGAGTACTCCACACGTGCAGCTTCTCACATGGCTGTGCTAGTCCTCCTGCTTCCTGCACAACCTCTGAGCCATCTCTCCAGCTTTGGGAACCACTTTTACATCCGTTTGTAGACTAGGCGGGACAAGGTCTTTTTGGTGTTGCTAAGTTTGCTCCTTTTCCGTGGCCTCTAGGATGTCACAGGCCTGTGGGAGATGCAAAAGCCCAGGACCGAGAATTCAAACATGCAAACAGAACCCCAAAGAATTCCCTGAAGCCACTGTCTAGCATTCCATCATCATATTGGTCTCAAAGACATCTCCCTGGGACTCCTCTCTGTCTGTACTCTCCAGAATTTTACCCATTGTTTTCCCTTTGAGCCCATTGAAATAGCTGTGAATCCAAATTAAAATTCAAAGAGTGAAGAAAAAAAAAAAACCTCATCATTTTGAAATGTTCTCTTTGTTTTTTGGTAACATTCACTCCAGTGGTTTAAAAAAAAATCAACTTTTGTTAAACCAGAATCCTCCGTTTTCTTCCAGGTTTTCTTTTTTTACCTCAGGAGGTATGAGGTCGTAAACCCTGTGTTTCCTAGGAGAGGGTTGTCTTCCTCTGGGTACTGTGGCATCACTCCCAAACCTCTGCTGAGAGGTTCTTCTTAGATTGCTGGCCATCTCCTTGCTCTTTTGGTCCACCGAGTTTTTCCTGAGTTTTCAGAGTGGCACAGGTAGGGGGAGAGAGGCAGAGAAGGCGTGGATATGGAGAAAGGGCTTCTTAGAGGTTGTCTCATGACAGCAGAACCATCTGCTCAGAGGAGGGGCAGAGTTGAGAGTGGCTAAGTACCTGGCAGGCCCAGGACAGCCTACCCCATTTCTTCTCCTTTCTGTACACACACCTGCTCACCCCCCCACCCCCACCTCCCCGTCTGCTTTCCCCCATCCCACCAGCCCAAGAAAGCTTTAGTTACAGGGTGGAGACAACCAGAATTTCTCTTGTGTTTGTTATGACCAAGTCACTCAGAAGCTCCCCGAGTGTCACTGTCCTTCGAACAGTGCCTCCTCTTACATGGTAAAGGGCTCAAACACGAGAATGCCCATGGGAAATGACCATCTGTGCCAGCAGCCACAGAGCTCTCACAGAAAGGTGTGCTCTACAAGGCACTGTAAGGTGGGTCTTCTCTCACTCCCCATTATGGCTGCCTCTGGGGGCGGCTCAGATAGATACATTCTGTCAGGAGATTTCACAACCCCCTAGTAGAGTGGAGTACAGATCATCAGATAAGGTGCGGCGACTGTCCTCATTACAGGTCAGGAAACAGGCTTTTATGTTGTTGTTTCTGCTTTATTTGTTACAAGGCAGCAGAGTCAGAAAGTGCGTAACCCTAACAGGAAGGATGGCAGTCACATCTTTAGTTTACTCACTCTGTCGTTTTCCATCTCAACTAAGTGAGCAATAGAAAACTCCCTGGGCACTGAGCTAGGGAGGAAGGGGGGAAATGCAGACCTTGAAAAGTATGTGGGATCAATCAGGCGCTCTTTACCGGAGCCAGCTTCCGGTTACTTCTTAAGTAATTTGTACCCCGGGGGCCCCATAAAACCCTAGACCACGATCAAAGTTTAACAATTTAATCTGAACTCTAGTTCAGTCATTATCAGCGTCTGTCTCTGGACCAGCAACATCAGGGGGGACCGACAGGTAGAAATGCAGGTTCTTGGGCCCTGGCTCAGACTTGCTAGATTCCATCTGAGAGAACACCTTCCAGGTGACTCTGTCATGCCTACATTTGGGGGGCATTTGGGGCAGTCTTTGGTCATTCTTTTTCTTAGATGGATTGGAACTCAACCACTGGTAGCCCCAAGTGCAGCACTTTTGGTGTGTTGAGCAATGTAATCGAAAACGCCTGGAGTTAATTAAGCTCAGAACTTACATCCCGCTGGCCTTCCTTTGCCTCCTCCCCGTCTCTAGCAGAACGAGGTTTTCTACAAAGGCTTCTCGTCCTCCTGAGGACCCCACCTGCCCACTCAGGAGCACAGTGCCCTTCAGGCTGCATACCGTAGCTCCACTAACCAAAGAAAACTAAGTGCACACCCCAGGAAGATAGACTGAGATGGGCAAGCATGCCTGGATAGGCTTTTCGTCCACAGAGAATCCTTTCCAAACCATTGTCTCCTATACAGGCCAAACAGACTGCCACAGGCCACCGGAACTCTGTCTAGTGCACACCCTGAAGGCCAGTTCCTATTTCTTTACAAGCTTTCTGCATTCCCCACGCTCTCCATCCACTACCAAAAAGGAATTCTTCAGTTTCCAGAGAACAGCCAGCGCCTCCCTGCTGGTAATGAGTGTGTGCATCTTTCCCAGCTCCCTTCCTGTCAGCTGAGGCCAGCAATTCTTCAAAGGGTGGAGGGGAATCTCCCTCCAATTCTACACAGTCATACTCTTAAATGCCCTTCTGTCTCTACTTGAGTCTTTCTAGTTACAAGGCGCTCACTGCAGAACAAGGCGTCTGGTTACAAGCCTCAACAATCAGAAGTGTCCTCGTGTTGGTGAGATTAATCTAACTTCTGTGACATCCACCTGCTGGCTTTGGCGCGACCCTGTGAATGCAATTCAGGGTTATAGCTGACTCGGGATCCCTGGAAATTGGGCTAATTATCCCCATAGTAGGAGTTTGGTAAAAGTGAATACAGGAGCCTAAACCGGGAGGGAGGCCAGCGCCTCACATTTTCCTTTCAACCAAACAAAACAGCAAGATTAAGGGCTGTCCCCGGCATTTGTGAGATTATGATAAATATCAGTGTTAATAACAATAGTGACAGTAATAATCGCCCGCGGCTCGATTTGGATGCAGGTCAAGAAACCATCCAGATCAAATTACATGTAAGGAAAAAAAAATCTGTGAGTTCAGTGTTGGGAGTGTTCTCAAAAGAGGAAGAAAAATGGACGCTGTGAAGCAATTTACCTTCTAGTGGGAAATAACTGCTCCTTTGCATTCCAAACAGATCAAGAGAAAGGAGAGGGGCGTGGGGTGGGCGCAGGGGCTTTCCTGGCAGGCTAGGTGAAGCCTCAGCTTTCTGACCCGGTGTGTCAGAAAGGATAGGACTGGTGGCAGGTGACAGTCATCTTTGTCTTGGCTGTCCCACAGCAGGCGCACTTTCCTTTAGCCAGAACTGACAAATTCTTTTCTGTTGGTTTCTGGTAGGCATTTGGTAGAAGGGGTGAGAGAGAGTGTGTGGGATTCCTGTAACAGGCCCATAGATGCCACTCTTGATAAAAATCATAGTGGCTATGCTTGGGCCAAACTAAGAGCTTAAGGGAAGTCTGACGTGGGGGTGGGGGGTGGGGGGTGGGGGTAGGGCCTTCATTTGTGTCTACCTCCTGACCACGATCCTGCGTAGGCACGTAAATCTCCCAAGGAGTGTCTGCGTAACCTTTTTCTTTCCCATTCAAGGCTGAAGCACCGAGGTAAGCCATTGACCTAACGCTGCAGTCACATAGGATTCCAGGAAGAGCAAAGCACTGCATGATAGAGCCACACAGTGTCTCAGTGCGCCTCTCCCCCTCTCCATGGCTAGGCTAGGCAAGCTAGACTGTAAATAATTGTCTTTGGAGACAATTCAAGCAATAAGGGCTTTTGGTGATCGCCTTACAGAATAAGTGTAGAGACAATGATTAAGGAGACCCCACATTGACTACCCCCCCCATTGACCTTTGCCCCAATTCATCCTCTATTTAACCTAAAGCTCAGGTCTATATCTAAAGGTGAACTGGGTGGGGAGGGAGGCGGGGGGTGGGGGGGGGGCACAGCAAATTTATTTGTTCCTTTCCCAGGTGGATTGATTGAGTTTCTTTTCAGTTTTTTCTCCGTTGTTTGTCTCTTTAACTGGCGTTGGATCTGGTGGCTGAGCCTAGCCTTGTGGTGCTGGTGGAACCAATGCTCTGGCGGCGTTCCCTCAGCAGATTCCTTCTGCACACAGGCCCGGAGCCAGTGGCCTTGGCCCTGACTTCTGCTTGCTCTGCTCAGTGCAGCCACACACAAGACTCTGGCACTGAGGCCGCAGACCTCTCCCGGCGTTCCCAGGGCACTCGCAAGCGATTTTTCCTCCCCCAAATTTGAACCTGGAGAGTGTTTACTTCCCGTTGCACCCCAGGGACCCGCTGATTTTTCCCATTACTGTAAATTGCCGCTCTCGGGTGCTTTGCATTTGTTATTAAGATGCAATCAGGGTTGCCTAACTGATTAACAGCCTCACCCTCAGCCCCCACCCCTCACACCTGACTAGGAGGGAAGGCAATGAAAACAGCCTGGGTGGCTGTCAGGCCCCAAGTGGCTCTTGTGGGCAAATGGGGAGCTGAGACCATCAGGAAGAAGCCGCAGGGCACTGGGTCCCTCCATGGACCCCTGGAACACAGAGTAGACACTTTGTGCTTTGGTGTCTAAGCCCCGTGACAGCCTCTAGACTAATGGCAGTGATGGCTGCCTGTGCCTGACTTCACAAAGAGGCAGAGACCAGACTGAGCCAGGCCATCGACGATGACCAAGCACAGGGTATCTCTTAAGGCAGAGTGGCAAGATGCAGAGCTGAGTAGGGAAGGGGAAACGTAGCAGGTGCCAGCCTGTCCCCTCCACAAGAGCACCCTTCCCCCTGCCTGCCCTGTCTGATCTGCCCTGTCTGGTTCTGCCCATGTTTGTAGCCATCAGAGTGTACACAGGCTTTCCGGAACACAAAGAATCAACTCATGGTCTGCACCTTGATTTCTTAAGGACATCTGAGACCCTGTGGCCCTTTCTCTGACCTCCTTTGGTTTTGTGCTTGCTTGCTTGCTTGTTTTGCAATGCTGAGATTTGAACCCAAGACCTTGCGAATCCAAAGTAGTTTAAGCATCACACACCATTTTCCTTACAGGAATTATCTTAGCTAATGCCCAACATGAAGTTTCATTGTTGGGTGAGAAAAAGAACCCCTACCTCCCCTCTTCCAGCTAACCCCACCTCACCCTGCCCCCACCAGATCATGGAGACATAAAGGTAACTGAGACCCTGAAAGTGAAAGAGGGCAGCAGCAGCTGTCACAAGTGACAAGTGTCAAAAATGTGATGATTGCCTGCCTGGATGAGCTAGGAACTTCTGTGCCCCTCCACAGACATGCTTTTAAAACCCAAGTCAGATCTACAGCTGCTGGGATGGCTTGCAGTGTGTGATGCTGTTTTGTGCCACCTGAGTTTTGTTAAGTCTCCTGCCTGCGTTTCAGGAAGAAAACGATGATCATGACCAGGTGAGCTAGTGTATTGGCACCGGATGCAAAGGCTTGAAGAGAGATTGCTATGCTGTGTTCAAACCCTGCCCAATTTCATGGAGTTCATCCAAAGAACAGAGAGAGCTGTGTGCCAAGTGCTAGGAAGTCACCCTTCTCTTTTGTTTGGTGAAGGTGATGACAAATTAATGATTTAAAATATATATATAATGAATTTTGGCACCACTTAAAGCAGTGGTTTTTAACCATCGGGTCTTGTCTCCCGCCGCCCCCCCCCCCCGCCCCCGCCACCATTGGAGTTGCATATCTGATATTTACATTATGATTTTTAACAGTGGCAAAACTACAGTTGTGAAAGTAGCAACGGAATAATTTTATGGTTGGGGGTCCCCACAATGCGAGGAACTGCGCTGAAGTGTCTCAGCTCTAGGAAGGTTGAGGACCATTGCTTTAAAGGATCAGATAATAGCCATGTGGGGATTTCCCCTTATCTTCATGGGGAAAAATAAAACTGTGTGTTTACATTTAATAAGTCCAGCATTGATGATGGAGGGGCTCATAGGACTCCACTGGTAGCTGAGGAACTATGAGGAGTTGCTGGCTGAGGGAAGATGAGAGCCGTGCACATGCAGGCAAAACTACTTGGACTCAGTGTGTTATAACAACAACAACAACAACAACAACAACAACAACAACAACAACAGAGGATATGAAGGTGGCAGAGGGCACGATATGAGCACAATACATTGTATAAATAAACAATTATCAAAGAATAAGTTAAAATATATTTAAGGTTAAGAAAATTAGGATGTGTGCATATCAGAAGTGCATAGCCACAAATGTAAAAACAGTGGGGAAAGAATGCAAAAGAAAGGTCTGGCTGTTGACATAGGGGCACTGGGGACGCATTGCTCAGTGCGACTCAATGACAATAGACAAGAGGCAAGATAGACTAGACAACAGGGGTCCAGCAGAGAAAAGTCTACACCACCAACAGAGGGGCTTTAAAAAATATACTTACTCTCTCTCTCTCTCTCTCTCTCTCTCTCTCTCTCTCTCTCTCTCTCTCTCTCTCTGTGTGTGTGTGTGTGTGTGTGTGTGTGTCAGCGGCATTGGGTCTGCTGGAGCTGGAGGTAGAGGAGTTTATAAATGGCCTGAGGTACATTTAGGAACTGGACATTGGGTTTCTGGAAGAGCAATATTCGCTCTTGACTACTGAGCCATCTCCCCATCCCTTTATGAGGGATCGGATACATTACTATCCTATGGTGTCAAAAATGAAATGATAGCAACAACTTCATGCCAATACTTACTAATTTATAAAAATAGTTCACATAAAGTTGAGGCATTCTATAAGCATTCAACATTTATTAAACGTCATGTTTTTAATTTAAGAAATCCTCAAGGCAACTCAAGCCCAGATGATTTCATTAGGGAATGTTGCCCAAAGTTTAATAAACACACTACACTGATCATATACAGTTGTTCCACAGAATAGGAAAACAGAGGCTATTTTAAAATTTTTATTAGGTCAGATATAATTCAAACTGAAATAAGAGCATTGCAAGATGGAAACTACAGGTACATAACTATATATATATATATATATATATATATTCCTTTTATGAAATGTTAGCAAATCAATTCCAAAATAAAAAGCATTTGATTGTGATAAAGTTAGCACAGAAGCACACTGGTTAAAGGATAGCCTTTTCCCTAATGAGCTGAGTCAAATATCTACACAGGAAGTAATATCTTTGTTCCTGTCTTTTACCTAAAATCAGGTTCAGGGAAATTATAGATGTACTTATGACAGTTAATATTGACTGTCACGTTGACTGAGAACACCCCTGGGGGTGTGTGTGAGAACGTTTCTAGAGTGGCTTCACAGAAGAGGAAAGACCCCTCCTGAATGTGGGCCGCACCACCGCATGGCCTGGCCATTTTTTAAAAAATGGAAAGGGAAGAAATTGAGATAAGCACCAGTGTGCATGTCTTGTTACTTCCTGACAGGAGACATGATGTGGCCACTGCCTCATGGTCCCGCTACCATGCCTTAACCACCATAAACAAAAATAAATACTCCCTTAAGTTATCTCTTCTCAGGCATTTGGCCATAGCAATGAGAGAAGTCACTGATGAAGTGTGGAAGATAAAGTACTTCAAGCATGGTAGAACACCTACCACAGTGGCTGAAGGTAACAAAGCCGTCATTGCTAAGTGTTGGCGGGTGTCTTGTACTGTGGGAAATACCACATCCTGTATAAGGAGTGTCACGCACCGTAAATTAGCACAACATCTGAAAATACTATATGGCAAAAAGCTGAACCCTTGCCTTGGCTGAGCAAGCTTCCTCTTTCACTGTCCTCCAGCTCTGCCCTTGGGGATGGATGCCCAGTGTACTCTTCCGATTGCTGACTTGGTGACTGAGACTGCTATAGAGTCACTGTTCCCCTGGGCGGCATGTGGCCATTTCAGGTTGAAGTCACACAGCTCTGCTGATCCTACAAGAATGAAGCTGATAGAGTTTGTCTTTGAAGGGCAGGAGAAGGAGTGTCATGACTCCCCAGCATGTGAACAATTAACTGGGTGTAGGGCTCTTTCCATGGCATAGCTGCCTCTAAGTCCCTCATGCTCCTGATAATTGCTATACACTAACTGATTCTCCAAGCTGGACTTGAGAGAAATCCTTCTTGTGACTGTTTGGTGCCATCTCTAACAGGAGTGAATAGCCATTCCTTTACAGTTCCCTGTGAAGTCACATGATCACCCCTGGGACAAAAGATAATGAACTTAGTGCAGTTGTACGTGACATGGAAGCCGTCACAACGAAGTGAGGATCCAAAGAAGCGGTGGAACTTGAGAATTGGTGTGCGTGGATTTGATGAGGAGAGGACAGTTGTAGAGAACCGTGTGAACAAAGATGCTTTGATCTAATGGCAGAACCCGTGGGCGAGCCCAACTATGGTTTAGAGCAGTGGTTCTCAACTCTCCTAATGCCATGGCCCTTTAGTACAGTTCCTCATGTTGTAGTGACTCCCAACTATAAAACTATTTTTTATTGCTACTTCATAACAATTTTGGTACTGTTATTAATCATAATGTATGCATTATGGTTATCTGATATGCAGGATGGTCTTTGGTGATGCCTGTGGAAGGGTTCTCCGGTCCCAAAGGGTTTGCGACCCACAGTTTGAGAACCACTGGATTAGAGTTTCTCTCCAGGCACAAGGAGTGCGCTCATCCTTGAGGATCCTATGACCTTCCCCATGGGAAAAGAATGAGGGAAAGGAGAGGGTGACCTTCCTACTTTTGCTGTTCCGGAAGGCCAGGGTGCCAGTTGTAACCTCATCAGTGCCTATCCTCTGCCCATGATGCTATTTTCTTGGGCTTTTAAAGTTGCAGCCCCTCCTGGGAGACCAGTGACATGGCGTTTCCTCCCATTCTGGCTGGCTTGGGACTTATTTTGCAATGGAGGTGGTTAGTGTAAGAATAGCATGCGTGTGTGTATTTGTCTTCACATCCATGTGTAGGTGGACATGTGTGCGCATGTATGAGGCAAGGAAGCTGACATTGAGTATCTTCCTTGATTGTTCCCCCATTTTATTTATTGGGGGCAGGAGCTTTTACAGAACCCAGAACTTGCTGACTACTTATTCTAGCTAGCCATCTTGCCTCAGGGACCCCCCATCTCCCGCATGCTGGGATTACAGATGGATGTTGTACCCACTGGGCTTCTGTATGGGTCCTAGAGATTCCAACCCCAGATATCATGCTTGCATGGCAAATGCACTGTCCCCTGATCCATCCCTGCCCTGCCACCAAGATTATAAAGCAGTGTAGTGTCTATCTTTCTTCTTACAAAACCTTTAACTGCCCCTTTGTCTCCTGGCTCTCTCCGTAGAGGAAAACCTTGTCTATGGATACTGGTGACTAAACATGCCCCCAAGATCTCCTTTTTATCTCTGAGTTTGCTGTTAGGGCTCTGTCATGGATTACAAAGAGAAAATTAATAGTGTGGGTCTGCCTTTGATACCTGCTATTCAGACACCAAGGTATTTCCTCTTATCCCATGCCCATTCAGGCACCTGCTTCCTTTTGCCCCAGTGAGGAACACTTTGGGCTGCAAGACACAAATCCCAAACCACAAGAAGCCAAATCAGTATGTATTTGCCTCTTAAGAAATGTGGACATAGGCCTGTATCAGCTGAACTGCCCAGTCAAATCCCAACGGAGCCGGGGTTTCTCTCTGCGTTCTTTACTCTTGCCATCTCAAGACTGCACAATGGCTACTACAGCCATAGCTACACACATCATGGGAAGGGACTGCAAGGCTCAGACTATACCCTTAGCTGTCTCTCATACAAAAGGAGGTCTTTCCATCTCAACCTTCAGCAAGCCTCCTTGGCTAAAGCCAATCCAGGGTGACAGCCTGCTATGAGGCACAGTGCAAGTTGAGTACGTATCAAACAGCCTTTTGTGGGAGAGTCGCAATCCCAAATGACTATCATTTGAAATTTCAAATGCTAGCAAAGGTGTTGTATGATGTAGCTACAGCCCTAAATGATCGAAAGCTGGATTCACCTGTTTGTTTGGTTTATCTTCCCTCGGGAGCATATGTGTACTTGACTAATCTTCCTCATGGAGCCTGGGAAATCATGTGCTTGGTTTCTCCATGTTTGCTGTCAAAAATGAGCTTTTCCTTCAGTAAATAGAATGATTTCCTAATAGAAGAGCCAAATTATTTCATCAAGTGCCGCCTTTAGATTCTCCTCTCTGCTCTTTATCTGAACACCAGACTCCATCCCTCCTTGTGTCATTCTGGGAGGTCTGGTAGGAAGGGAACTGGAGTCAGTCAAGTATCTGATTGCTAAAGGCACTGTACACAAGCTGCCGTCTTTCTGAACATTAGAATCTGACAGAAGATGATCACTGCTCTTGTAGAGTGTCAGGGCATCTAAATCTCCCAATACAGCCTTCACAGTATGACCAATTGTGTGTGGTAGGGTGCTTTTTTTTTTTTTTAATAGTTTTGAGACTTGTTTTTTTCTTTTTCTCCTTTCTTTAGCCCTAAGCATTTTGCCCTGGACTTCTGTGCTTCTTCACCACTCTTCATATGGGCCAAGGAATCCAAGAAAACAGCAAGTTGTAGAATGTTTATGCTTGTATCAGCTCTGTTGATAGTGAGCGCTGAGACAGCCACCTCCCATGGACACGGGTATGCATGGCATATAAGCTGTTTTGTGGGCACTGCCTTCCTGTCTCTGTTAGCTGAGTTTGCATTCTCTTTTGCAATGTTTTTACAGCAAGCATAATGTGTCAGGACTTGATTCTTGACCACATTTTCTGACATAGCACAAAGAAGCTAACTGACCAGTTGTATTTGGATTTGTGCTATCTATGTCTCTCACATGTGGAAATATAAAAAAATGTGTTGAAAAAAATTGCTGCTGTCCTGTGACTATTTCAGTCAGAATTTTCTATGACTCTGCTTCACTTTTCAAAATGCCAAAGAATGATGTAGTTAAAAGCTGAAGGCTTAAGGAAGAACCAGCCATGGAAGAAAGTCTTAGAACATTCCAAGTCTGCTAAGAGAAAGGGTGAGGTATCCACGCATAGGGCTGCAGGACAGAGAGCAGAGAGAAAATGTCAACTTTCAACGTCAGGAGGAATGAACATTCTGATCTGTGCCCTTGTTGTCAGTGAATCAGAGTTCCAACGCCAAGGCCTGTGGCTGTAGCAGTCACCAAAGGTTGCCAACGGTAGTCACAGGCTCCGACCAGTTGCCAGTGGTTATAGTTACGGGTGGAGTCAGGCCAATAGAGAAGTCCTGTTAGCACATGTGCACATTTATGAAAGCCAGAGGACAACCATGGCTATAGCTCTTGAGTGTTGACCATCTTGAGTTTTGAGGCAGGGTCTCTTCACTGGCCTTGAGCCCACCAGGTAGGCTAGGCTAGCTAGCTGGGCAAGAAGCCCCAAGGACCTACCCATCACCTCCTCAGCACTAGGATTACAGGTTCATGCTACCATGCCTGGCCTGGCTTTGTGTGTGTGTGTGTGTGGGGGGGTAGGGGGTGGGGGTGGGGGTGGGGAGTGTTTGGGTAAGTCAAACTCTGGTCCTTAAACGCTTTATTGGCTGTGCTGTTACCTCAACCATCTTCAATTTATGTTACCTAAGGCTCAGCTCACTGGAGCTTTACATTCTTTGTTTTGATGTTAATGGTTTTTGTTTGTTTACATTTTAAAAAGTGACTTTATTGATGTATAATTCATGTGCTACTGTAGTTTGGATCTAGAATGTTCCATGTGTTATGCACTTGGCCTATAGCTCATGGAGGTGTTAGAAGGCGGTAGAAACTTTTAAGAGGGGACTTAATGTTAGGTCTTAGGTCACAGCAGGTGCATCCTTGTAGCAGATTACAGAGCCCTAACCCCTTCCTGTCTTGCTTTTCCATGAAGCCTTGAGGTGAACAGGCCCCCACCCATGCAGCGCTACCACAAAGTCTCACCACAGGCTAGGCAGTCAGGGGCTGCAACCTTCAAAGCTGCAAGTCAAAACAAACCCTTTCTCTTTACTTCAAGTACTTTGTGGCAGCGATGGAAAGCTACTAGTACGCATGTCACCCAATGTGCCCACAGAAAGTGCACAGTTCATTGGCCTTTGGAATATTGTTATTAATCTTCAAAGCATTGGGGCAAACATAAATACATTTTAACTGGTATTTTTAAGCATCTACTTTAAGTAATGATGGTATGCCTATATTGTGGGCTACAATATGATGCTTTGATACTATACAGTATGCAATTAGTATATCTGTCCCCTCAAACATTCATCTTTTCCTTGTAGTGAGCATATTCAAAATCCTTTCTTCTAGCTATAGTGAACTATAATATCACATACTATTGTCAACTGGAGTCATCTATAAGAGTCACATCTCAAAAAAAAAAAGAGTCCCATCTCTTAGAAGGACATTAAGTTTTGGGGGCACTCAGACAGATCAAAACCATCTCATCTTAATACCTTTAACTTGGTTACATTAACAAGACCTTCTTTGCTCAAATAGGGCCACATTCGTGCTTTTTGTGTTTAGGACGTAGACACATCTTACAGGGCTGCTGCCATGTGATCCATGATTCCCCTTTGGCTGACAGCAGTGGAGAATAAACCATCCAAAAGGATAGTGTAACAATGGGGGTGGAGGCAAACACCAAAGCTGCTGCCAGAGCACAGTCCCACCTCAGGAGGTAGGCATCCCATTGGGTTATTCTCCCTAGTGGGACCACAGCATCCTCCAAGAGTGACACTGCTTTCTGATGTTAAGTTGGCATATCTACCCACCTGGAGAGTACCTGGCCTTGAGCAGAGGTTTGGGATGCTGTGGCTTCTCTTCAACCACTGGCAACTAAGAGGCCGGAGCCTTGCTTTTTAATAGATCCTGCTTCCCGTTGAACAGCGTATCAGAGCCTGCAGTGGGGAGCTTAGACATTTTTGTCTTGACTTCCCAGGTGCCTTGGATGCCTGTGTCTACCCTTTTATTTAACAAGGCATGGTCCTCTTTGGAGGTGGTGCTTGAGTAGCTGAAAGCCTGGAGAAGGGGACACGGAGGCAGCCTCCTCTGTGTTCTTCTGTAAAGAACACTTGGTAACTTCTTCCTCTTGACCTTCTTCCAGATCAACAGTGTCTGAATGAAAGGGAATCTCTGAGTAAGTAGAGTTAACAGGGCTCAGCGGACACCCAGGGATGCTCATGTTGAGAATGTCACTTAAGCTCTGGAAAGACTGAAGGGTGAAGGAAGCAGCAGGGGACCTGAGGCCTCAGCACACACCTGTCAGCATGGATGAGACATATTTCTGGCCCTCACTGACTCTGGCCATGTAAAGGCTTGGATGTAAAACTCCTCCCGCAGGCTCCTGAGTTTCAACACTTGGTCTTCAGCTGGCAGTTCTGTTCTGGGGGGACTCTGGGAGGAAGGCTTTCTTCCAGGGTGGGTGGGTCTTGAGGTTTATAGGCTGGCTCCACTTCCTGTCCTTTTTCTCCTTCTTATCTCTCCCTCTCCACCTACTCAAATGTGAGCAAGCTTGCACTACCCCTTCCCTCCATCTTGCCTTCCCCACTGTGCTGCTCTGTACCCTCATAAACGGTGAGCCAATGGGTTTTCTCCTTTAATGTGCTTCAGCCAGATATTTCACCACATAAATAAGAAGAGTAATTAATGCAGTTCACTGGTGAAACACCGTGCGTCCATGGGGTAGGAGTGGGCACACTCTCCTTTGTGAGCTAGAAGAACGAGGCCTAGAAGTTAGAAGTGAGGGATGAAGGAGGGAATAATTCCAAGGGAATCTGAGGGTATTTGTGTACCATGTATAAAACAAAGAAAGGGGCTACATAGGACCTTTCTGTGGGAGAAGAAGTGCAGAATGCAAGGGTGGGTTGTAGTGGACAGTGTCAGAGGCAGGTCTTGGGAGTGGAGCACATATACATGTATGGAGTAAACGTATATTTTTGCTTCTAAATGGTTTGGTAGCATTCAGACTTATATATGTAATAGATAATGAAGGTCTGGCAAGAACCCTTGTCCTGAATGGTTTTCACAAATTTTGGGGAAGGTGAAGAGAATGACAACATGCCTGTAAAGCTAGCGCTCAGGAGGCGGTGGCCTCGGTGACCACTGGGTAGAGGACAGCTTATGCAACAATATAATAGGCATATAGGAGGAAGTCTTATTGCCTCCACATCTCAACTTTTCCATTTTTCGTTTGACTGTTTGAGATGGTCCCTAGTCTTAGTTGGCCTCAAACTCCCCAGGTACGAAAGGATGACCTTGAATTTTTGATGCTCCTAAATGCTGGAGTTACAGACATGTGGCTCCATGTTGGTCTTCTGGGCTTATCATCTTTCTTAGGAAGATGTCAGTGTGGCCTGGCCGTGTGCAGAGCAGGGGCCTTCCTTGTTCCTACTGCTGAGAGGAGCTGCTTGGGGATTTGTCAATGGACCCTTCTAGACTTACCTTCAGCGCCCCCTGTCCATCCTTTATACCCAGGCTCCCTTTGCATGGGGTGGGGATGGGCATTTGTGTTGGGGTTACTTCAGCCTAAACTTTACTTCTCCAGTTGTGGGAATAACTCTTCTTAAAGATCACTTTACTTTTGCAGAGAGCTACATCGTGGAGCCAAAATGTCAAAAAGAAACATGGAAAGGGGAACAAGACAGAAAACGTCAATGAGTGGGAGGAGAGAGAGGGAGCGAGCCAGGCTGAGACCCAGCCTCCGAGGAAGCAGAGCAGTGTGTGAGTGGAGTTTTATTTCATGGACTGCCAAGTACCTGGTGCTCTGCCTCTGAATGGAAAATGAGACAGAACCATGAGCTGAAATTTACAGGCCTCTGAAAAGCAGTTGCTGTCCTCTGAATATGTCAAGAAGCCACCCCTGGCCCACCTGGGCCCCATCACAACAAGCCCTACTGGGCTGAGACCTTTGGCTCCATCTCTGTTCCCATAGGGCTTGTGTGACCTTACCTTTACAAAACGTGAGTCTGGAAGAGGAAAAACAAGGTAGATATTTGTTCTGATGGCTTGGCTTAACCAAGATGCATCTGTAGAACTCGATCAAATTTACTCAGATAAAGGATTGAGAAATTCCGGACTCAATGTTATTTATGAGTCAAGCTACGCCATTGCTGAGAATGCAATGTCAGCAGTGAGGGCACAGTGCACTGTTATTTACTCTTGATATGTTCTTGATTTTAGTTAATCGTCCAGATTTAAGCCAGAGAAATTTAGAACAATTCATCCTTCCTCTCCTCTGTCACACTCAGTTGTCATCTTCCTCCTGAGCGGGTAGCACCTATGTGAGGTCATTATCATTTCCCTCATCTGGGCTGAATTCATTTGTCATCTATTCTTGCTTTAACTTGCTTTAGTTCATTCAAGGAAAATGGTGGCAAACACAGGCACCGTGGCTGTGTGACCATGCAGCTTGGGAGACTGGACTCTGAAAAAAACAAGTGGGGATTATAAGCAAGGAGGGGTGGGTTATGAGCAAGCATCAGGCGTGTGGGGTTCTGGGTAAACATACTTTGGTTAGGTTTGGTTTTTTTCAAGACGTGGTTTCTCTATGTTATCTTGGCTGTCCTGGACTTGCTTTGTAGACCAGGTTGGCCTCAAACTCATAGAGACCTGCTTGCCTCTGCCTCCCAAGTGCTGGGATTAAAGGTGTGCACTACCACGCCCGGTGGGGTAAACATACTTTTGAGGATCCTTGCTGATGGCAGGCAGTCAAAGTGGCAAATATGTAGAAGTCTAGATACCACAGATGTGGATGGAGGTGTCCCCACAGTGACTTAGCAAGGTTTCTGTTCAAACTAGATCCCATAAGGATAGGGAAGGAAGTCTAAGGGTGACCCTGGTAAAACTGGAGGAGCTGGGTCAAGCTGGGAGTCGAGTTCTGTCTCATTATCCTGCCAGACTTATTCTTTTTGCAGGTTAAACCACACTATTTCCAGGTTACAACATCCTCAGTGCCCTGTATTATATAAGAACTGAGGATAAAAGCATTTAGCCAGCCAGACCAAGCATGGTGGTGAGGCCTAACCTGGAGTCCATGCATCAGGAGCTGGCTGAGTTAGGGCTCTGAGCCTTTTGCTGAGATGTTTTGTTCACTCATTCATCTACATGGCAGGTTTTATTTATTTTTTATAATATATTTTATTAACTTATTCATATTACATCTCAATTGTTATCCCATCCCTTGTATCCTCCCATTCCTCCCTCCCTCCCATTTTCTCCTTAACCCCTCCCCTATGACTGTGACAGGTTTTATTTTTAATCACCTGTTTATATGGACACTGTTTATCTGTTTATGTCTTAGATTCTGTAGACACATCCTTTTCCCATCTTCCTGGGACTGTAATAATATGTACTAATTTCTGTATCAGTAAAAATGTTCAGGGTTGGGGGCCTCCTGAGAGAAAGGGTAACCTGCAGAGATCAATAGTGAGCACCTCATGGGACTCATATGAAGTGACTATCCACGATAGCCCTTGGGGTGTCAAGGACCAGCAGTGATGAAAGGGGTTAGCCATGACAAGTGGATCCTCAGAAGTAGTGCGAAGAGTGCCCAAGGACATGAGTTGAGGGAATGGCTCAGTTGTAGAAACCCAAGGGTCTGAAATTGGACCCCTGTCCCCCACATGAAGAAAAAAAAAGCTAGGCATGGCGTCACATGCCTGCAGCACCAGTGGGGTGGAGTCAGGAGGCTCCCTCGGACTCATTGGCTACAGCTCATCAGTGAGCTTCAGGTTCGGTGACACCTGCTTCAGAAAAGAAGGCAGAGAGCTAACAGAAGATAATACCAGATGGCAGCCTCTGGCCTTCACAAGCATGTGTCCAGTGAACGCACATGAGTATAGACACCAGCACACACATAAACACACACATACACACACACACACACACACACACACACACGCATTCACCTCCACTCACCACCCTCCCACAAAGCCTTCTCCCCAAGCCCTCAAGGATACTTTTATAGATCGTCACATGTGTTGCCTTCCACTCTGTATAGCTTGCCAGATCAAGGATTCTGGGATTCTGTCTCAGAGCTTTACCACCTGTCTACGTCAGGATGGTCAAATGTGCTGTACGGCAACTGGGTAAGGCCAACCAGCTGAGCCCTGGGTGTAAACATGGACTGCAGCATCGCCAGTCTATCCTTGCCTGAAGAGGCTACGCTGCTTTCATGTGTCAGAATTATGACTGGCTTCGTGAACCAAACTTCAGTGATACCTTGTCACTTCTGACGGTCCCCAAGGGTGCTTTGGGACTTCAGTGAGGTCTATAAGGTGTACCTGGGTGTGAGTTTAAGAAAGTGAGAAAGTCTGGGATGAGACCCAAAGTATAACACACCTGCCTGCTGGAGCCGATATGAAAACTTGGCTGTCATTGAAAGGCGGGCTACATGGTTTTATAGGGGCCTCATAGCCATGTCTCCAGACATGGAAGAGTGGGGGCCCCTAGGAGGTGGAATGAGGGTGAAGGTGAGGAGGTGATGATGTCCTAAGAAGAGATACGTATGGAGGAGGCCTGTGTTGAGGAGCTGAATTTGAAGTGTCCTTCCCAAGGTCAGCGTTGAGTCTGAAGAACCAGGGAAGTACACAGAGAGGCCTAGCTGGCTACTTTGTGGTGTGATCAGTTGCAGACACGTCATACTTAGCTTACTGTGAATGCAGACACTGGAGCGGGCTTCAGGGCTTCAGCTGTGAGCGATCGCTTAGGAGGGGTGGCTTCAGGACTTGGGGAGGGAGGGGAGGCTACTGAGGGGTCTTAGTTATCTTTCCCTATGGCTGTGACCAAATACCTCCTAAGAAGCAACTGAAAAAAATTCTAGGGGGAATTCTAAGGGTCTGTCATGATCTCTCTCTCTCTCAGCCCAAAGCATCTCCTCTGACCTCTGTCCTCTGAAACTAAGCCATCTCTGTATTCTTCTTTGGCCACTGTTAGGGCCTCCTGTTCCATGCTGTCTCCCTAGCACCTGCCTCACAAAGCAGCTGGGCTTCCTGTGAGGACATTCCAAAGCAAGGTCAGAACCCTTCTGTGCCTTTACTGGCCATAGAGGCTGCTGCATTGGTGATTCTGGCCCATCGTTCCAGCCTCTTCTTCCCACACTTCTTCACTCCCATCTGGCTTGACCCCAGCTCAACATGCTTCAGGGCCTTTGCACCTGTTTCTAGAATGTTCTTCCCAGTGAGCTCTATAGTTGCATCCCTTGAGTCCTTGGGGACATTTGTCTTCCCCCCAAATTTTTCTCTACCTTCATTTGGTTTGTGCAGTTTCTAACATGCTTGAGTTACGGGACTTGAAAGGTGGCTCGGCTGGCGAAGCGCTTGTCTCACACATGAGGCCCTGAGTTTGATCCTCAGAGCCCGTGGGGTTTTGTTTTTAAAAGGAAAAAGCCATGTGTGATGGTACATAGTTGTGCTAGGAGGTAGAGACAGGTGGATGGATACCCAGGGCCAGATGGCCAGCCAGCCTAGCCAACCTCTGACTTGGTAAGTTACAAGCCATTGAGAGATCCTGTCTCAAGAAATGAAATAAGACAACGATCCACCAACCAAAAAAAAAAAAAAAAAAAAAAAAAAAAAAAAAAAAAGCAACACTTAAGATGGTCCTCTGGGCTCCCTACACACGCTCAAACACATACACATACGAACATTCATGCACGCAAAAGAAATTAATGGAAATAAAATACTTGAATTAGTCATCAGTACTTAAGAATCTGGTGACTTTATGTAAACACCCAGATAATGGCGTCTTTTGAAAAGTACAGAGAGGTTAGAATCCCTTTTTCATTCATTCTCAGGCACAGCCACTTGCTGAGTCCCTTCAATGGCCCAGCATGCTTCCTTGGACTCTGGTTAAATCTGGGCTAACAGGATGAGGGGGAGGGGAAGGCAAGGTGGAACTAGCTCCTTGGTGCCACTGTATCAAGGAGAGGAAAGCATCCGTGGCCTTTCGTTACCCAGGTTCCCACTGGCAACAGCCGGTTCCTCTGATCTCCCAGCTGTGGAGGCCTCTGTCACATTCCAGCTCCCTAGCAACCACAGCCTGCAAGGCAAGGAAGTGTGTCTGCTGGCCAAGTGCTTATAATCCCTCACACATCTCAGACACTTTACGATGTCCTAAAGCATCACTTTTGCCAACTCTCGGTCTTATGGTGTCATTAGCTAAATATAGCCAAACATATCTTAGACCTGTCAGCCAAAAGCCCAGTGAACAGAGCTAATTAAAGAAGATGGGGACACTTCGTGTCAGCTCCCAGCATCTGAAGAGACATTGCGATCAAGCAGAAGAGAGAATTTTACAGATGGCTCTGGACTTTGTGATGGTTCCAGGAACTAGTCTCCTACTCCATAATGGAGAAACTGTGCTGGCAGTAGTGATCGTGTGTCTTCTCCTGGGCTGCTGACATGTTGTCCGAACCTCCTCTCTGCTGATATGAGGCAGGTGCTGGGAACCGCAGCTTCCAGTCGATGTTTTAGCACAATGAGGAGCAGTCCATGGTTTACAGGGTGCACTGGAGGATCGGAATGTTAGGTGTATTTTTGACTTGCTGTATTTCAGTATACAAGGGGGTTTTCACAAGAACATAACCCCTTGTCAATCAAACAGCCTTTGTGGGCATCCCCTCAGCCTGTACTTGCACAATTTTATTCTGAGCTCTCCTGTATGCCTGGGTTCAGTGTTTGCAGCGTTGAGAACCCTTGGGCAGGTGTAATCAACAACCTCGGTGGATAGATTTAGAAACAACGAAAGACCCGTCAATCACTCATTTTATTTATTAAGTATTTATCTTGCCGTAGATGCTTGAGGAACTAAAAGAGAAGGAAGCTGGTAATAGATCAGAGCTGTAGCGTCCTCCCTCCTTGAGATTCTTTAACATTTATGTATCACACCCCCTTCCCACCTCCCCACCTGTCTCACTGAACAGCTCTGATTGAAAGCCCAAACCTTGGGATATGAAGACTTCAAATTGGAAGCGTGGATTTCTGTCATTGGTTTCTTTTGTCGGGTTATTCAGTGTGTGTGCTGGAAATATGATTAATTAGGCTTGCATAGTAGCACGCCTCCAACTGAGAGAGAAGAATGCCGTGTTGAGCCACTTTAAATGGCTTTGGGCTGCTCAGTGTAGTACCTTTCCCACTGCAGAGCTTGGACACATGTGCATGGCCTGTTCCAGGCACTGCCGAGTGACAGAAATCTCAGGAGTCAGTTGGCAGCTTGGCTAGGCCCACCTGTGTAAGCACTGGGCGGCCACATTGTCTGTTGTTTCTTGCTCCGGGAGCTCACAGGGCTTCCTGCACTGTTGCCTCTTCCATGAGTAGCTCTGTTTACTGAGCACCCTGAGGTCAGTGATGAGACAGTGACCCTGTAGCACAGCCTGATTCAGCAAAAATGATGCCATGTGACCTTGTTAAGCTCAGTGAGAATCGCATGCACACAATCTGTGGACGACAGATCAGGGTGTCTGGCATAGCTGAGTTGTGGTGAAGGCCTTCTCCCTTTGTCATTGCTCAGCCTTCCCTTAGTGAGCACATGTTCAGAGTCAGGGCGAAGCCTGGAGTTTCATTCTTTTGTTTCTATTTTGCCTTTTTTTTTTTTTTTTTTTTTCCAGAGCTGAGGACCGAACCCAGGGCCTTGCGCTTGCTAGGCAAGCACTCTACTACACTCTACCACTGAGCTAAATCCCCAACCCCATTCTTTTGTTTCTATAAGACAAGAATCCTATCGGGAGGGTCCCACCTATGACTTCATCTAACCCTAATGATCATGTACGGCTCCCATATATGAATGGGAAGGCACATTTGGTCTACTGCACAGGAACCCGGGGACGAGAGGATAAATGGAGTAAAGAGCTCCCCCTGGGCTCACGGTTCATCCAGAGATAGATCCAGCCACAAATATAGCAGCTATAAAACAGAAGAAACTGCAGGCAAGTACCCAGATAATTGTGGGGAGAATGAAGCTCTTACATGTATGTGTTTTCACATACGTATTCCACATTCATGTACACGTTTGCACACACAGAGGCTGAAGGTCAGTGGTAGTCAAGTTGGAATTACTTTTGACTTTATTTTTTTTTTTTGAGACAGCTTCTCTCACTGAGCCTGGAGCTCACCAATTGGCTAGACTCACTTACCAGTGAGCTCCCCGGATGCACCGTTCTCCATCCACCCACCCCTGTCCTCAGTGCTAAGATTACAGGTTTGCTCACCTTTCAAGTTGGTGCTTTCAGTTCCTCACGCTTGAGTGACAGGTACTTTCTCGACAGCCTTCCACCTCAGTCAAAAGAATGGGGCTTTTATGAGCCACAGTTGAGGATCGTAGAGAACACGTCACATACAGGAAATGGCACCCAACCTAGCAATGGTGGTGGTCACTGGCTTTTCAGCCATGTTTGCTGATGTCATTGGATAGTTAGTCTTTCCTCTGTGGCTCTCCTCCCTCTTTCAGTCATTCTACAGAGTAAACACAGACTCTCCAACATGCCCTCTTGCTTTCCTTGGAAAGAAAGCTCAAACAAGTTCCCCAGTGATAAGAGAGGGAGGCACACCGAACTTCCTGACCTAGAGTAACAGCCAAGTTCATTCCTCCCCACTGTATCCCAACCAGTGTTTGAAGTATGTCCTTCCCCCTGCCCGGAAGACACCATGGAACAGCTAGAGGAAGAGCAGGGTGGGAAGGACATGCTGCACATGGGGACCTTAGGGTGTGAGGGGAAGTGGCCCTTCCTCCTCTCCTGGGGAAGCTGGCCCTGCTGAGATCCGATCCATTTCTAGAAAGGCATCAGGTATGCAGCCTAGAGAGATAATAGAAGTACTTCCACGTGCCCAAAGTTCTGCCCTGCTCGGAGCGGCAGCTAAGAAAAGATGACAGGGTCAATCAGCTACAGTTCTCTCCTTTTTCTGTCTCCACTCCCCTCCTGCACACCCGACCCACCCCTTGTTTGACCCGTTCCTTATCCACCATGGTCCCCTTCTGCTCTCCTGTCCCATATTCCAATCCTTTCTCTTCCTCCACCTTACTATCTCTCTTCCCACAGGTCGCTTTTTAGCATCATCGCTGACCTGGCCCCTCCTCCTCCCCCATAACTACAGATTAATGTCTTGGACCCACATACGAAAGAGTCCGAGTCTGGTTTATTTTATGTGACATTATTATTTCCAGCCCTATCCATTTTCCTGCATGTTCTATGTGTCATTCATTTTTCTTTCCAGCTGAACGAAGTATCATTCTGTGTGTACCATGTTTTCTTTATCTATTTATCTATGGATGGTGAGCTAGGTTGTTTCTATTTCTTAGTCATTGTGAAGAATGTATCAGTAAAGATAAATCTGTGGGAGGACTCAGAGTCCTTGGGGTGTGTACACCCAGGAGCTGGCCACCTTTTCATAACAAAATTTGCCTCCATGTCTGTTTGAGCAAGTCACTGAATCTCGTGGGTTTTGGTTTCCACACTGGATAGTTTTATGTCAACTTGACACAAGCTAAAGTAATCGGAGAGGCGGTAACCTTAACTAAAAGGATGCTGCCATCAAGTCAGGCTGTAGTTAAGCTTTTAGATCAGTGGTTCTCAACCTTCCTAAATCTGAGACTCTTTAATACAGTTCCTCGTGTTGTGGTGACCTCCCAACCATAAAATTATTTCATTGCTACTTCATAACTTATGAATTATAAATATCCGATATGCAGGATATCCTATATGTGACCCCAAAGGGGTTGTGACTCGTAGGTTGAGAACCATTGTTGTAGAGCATTTTCTTAATTAGTGATTGATAGGGGAAGGGCCCAGCCCATTGTGGGTGGTACTGTCCCAGGGCTGGTGGTCCTGGGTTCTATAAGAAAGCAGGCTAAGTAAGTCATGGGGTGCAACATCCTTCCATGGCCTCTGCATCAGCTCCTGCCTCCAGGTTCTTGCCCTGTTTGAGTTCCTGTCCTGACTTCCCTCAGTGATGGTCTGCTACCCAGAAGTGTAAGCTGAAATAAACTCTTACCTCCCTGACTTGATTTTTGTTCGCGATGTTTCATTGTAGCAATAGAAACACTGACTAGGACAGTTTGAATCTGAAATGTCCTCAGGTCTGTGTGTTCCAATGCTTGCTTCACAGCTGATGGTGACATTTGGGGAAGCTGTGGAGTGTTTAGGAGACAGAGCCTCAAAGGAGGAAGTGGGCTGCTGCAGAGGAGTCATGAGGCTATACTCCACTTCCACTTCCCGTTGCAATCTCTCTGCTTCCGGGGACACCAAAACGTGAGCAAGCACTTCCTACGCCACTACAAAACTGACACCGCTGTGGCTTCTCCCCATGACGGACTGTATCCTGTCAATCATCAAACAAACAAACAAACAAACTCCTCCTTCTTTTAAAAAGAGCTTCTGGACTGCTTGCCAGTCACAGCAAGGAGAAAATAACCAATACGCTATGAAACGGTTTGGCTAAGTAACCCTCACACGCCTATGACTTATGGGCTTGGTCCTCAGATGCCTCCTGGGAAGCGGTCGAACTTTGAGGTGCTATGGCCTACTGAGAAGCTAGGTCATTGGGAACGTGCCTCTTGAAGGGGAGACAGGAGTCTCAGCCTCCATTCTCCCTGCTTCTGCATCCTAGCCACGTGAGGACCAGCTTCCTTGGCTATGTACTCATGCCATGATGTGCTCTGCCTGCTGTAGGTCCACAACAAGGCCAGGTGACGATGCGCTGTAGCCTCTGAAAGGGTCAGCCAAAGCAAGCCATCTCTCTCGTTAGGTTGATCAACCCAGGTGCTTTGTCCCAGTAACTCAAAACCAAGCCCCAGATCCCGTTCTCCATGTGGGCAGAAGGAGAAGGCCAGAATTAGATCATTCCTAAGCCGTCAATGAGAGAACCCAAGCATCTCGCAGGGCCTTGCTGCCCACATCGGATCCCATGGAAAGCAAACGAAAGGAGACGAGAAGGAGAGACAGCACGTATTGAATTTCTCATTAGCTCCACTGCCTGGTTCTCATTAGTGAGCCTTTTGGGTTATGGACACAGGGGCCAGGGCTTATTTTCATGGCTGAGTAGCACGTGTGAAATGTAGGCAATTTCTAATCCCGGACTATATGAGCTTCTCACTCTGCTATCTCACAAAGGGATGGGCAGGACTCGTGGAAAACCCCACTAGAGTGACGGGCTAATCCTGGCGGGAGGGAGAAGATTGCTGTTCTGCATAAGCTTCTGCTCTCTGCTTAATT
Source organism: Acomys minous (assembly GCF_964271855.1). Classification (NCBI taxonomy): domain Eukaryota; kingdom Metazoa; phylum Chordata; class Mammalia; order Rodentia; family Muridae; genus Acomys; species Acomys minous. The sequence goes on along the minus strand of NC_140490.1, from coordinate 50,440,687 downwards.
AATCTCTAAAACTTTCAGGCCTTAATGAGAATAATTAGACTTGACAGTACCGAGCTTAATGTACTACTACAGACAACAAACACCGTGTTCGGTTTATAAGCTTCCCGAAGCTTGCTGAAAGACAGGCTAATGTTATTTACAGCAGTCCCCATGAGGGGCCGGGGAGGAAGGCTAAGCCTGGAAGCGTGGCTGTCGCACCCTGAGAATGGTGTCTCTATGGAACAGGATTCTATAGCCGCCCTTTTGTGGATTTTCCTCCATAACAGACCTTGGTCTGGGCGGGACCAGGCTGGAATTCCCCGCGTTACCACCCCAGTCACACCCGCCACACCTCGTTTATCATCACCTTGAATGCAAGGCTCACTCAGACCTCCAGGCCTCTGCCGTTCATTATGAATCAAGGGAGCCAGAGAGTTCCTGCACACGCTGCTGTGCTCCACTCCGCCTGCGAGCTCCCGGAAATACCTCATTTTCCAGAATAGCATTCGTTTGTCAACAGAGGGATAATGTTAAAACCTTAAAGACAAATCAGGCAGAAAGAAGGGATGGAGGAACTCGCAGGGAACGGCCCCGGGAGATACGGAAGTTTTGCCTCAGCACCATGGCTTTGATTTGTTTGTCTCATGCCAGCCTCTGCCATCTCTAAGAAAAACGTTTAAATCTCCTTTTGAAATGAGCGGGCTCACCCACCCCAGACGGAGGGTCTAGAAGCGTCTCTCTGGTGCTCTCGGATGGCTTTGCTTGCGTGAGAGACTTCAGAATGAGGTTTCCAACAACCAGGCGGATCTGGAAAGTTTCTTGTGAGAGACACATGGATCTGTCTACGTGGGCAAGAAAAAGAAAGCTTACCAGGCCTGCTGGGATGACATATGCGTCACCAAGAGTGTGGATGGGGACAGGATATGACGGCACACACCTGCCTTTCATCCTAGCACTTGAAAGGCAAGGCAGGACGATCACAAATTTCAGGCCAGCCTGGGCTGCCCTGTAAGAGCCTGTCCCAAAAGATAAATAAATAAAAAGTGAGATTGGATAGCTAAACTCAATTAAGTGCTGTTAATGAATGCCATTGATAAGACATCGGTGAATGTCACCACCTAAACTATTCTTGGGGTTTTAATATGTTGCATTTGTCGAGAAGTGCTTAGAAACAAAAGTCAACAAGCACGAAGAACGACAATGTTGTCTGCGCCTGAGGCCTAGATTTGGAGTTACTGCGGCTCTAAGTAGCTGAAAGTGCAGAGCTACAACATGTGGTTGAAAAGCTAACATGTTACCCTGTTAGAGATGAAAAATCGACACACACACACACACTCAGACACACAGACACACAGACATACAGACACTCCCACAGCAGTGGAGAACAGGAATCTTGACCCTGTAAATGGTGCGAGGCTAGAGAGCTTTGTTTTTCATTTTCAATCAAGGATCTGAAACGGACTTCAAAGGGCACTCAAAGCTGACAGTTTTATTTCCTCCTTGAGGAAGAGGAAAGATGAATGGGCTCAAAGCCAGATCATTCTCAAAATAATTGCAGCCCTGACATATCTAAATGAGTTTGTAAAAGAAAATACAGTAGCAATTGATCTTATTAATTAGAGATGTACCAGGATTGCAATACTCACTTATCCACTGATTGCCTACAGCTATAAAAATAAAATAAAAGACAAAACAATAAGATAGTAAAGTGAAAATGAACCATTTCCTCCTGGGGAACACAGTTTCTTTTATTCCCTAACATAGAAAGTCAGGAATAAAAACAATCCCTGTTGTCCCCTTTTGTCCCCAAAGCAGGGGCCATCTCAGACCAGCTTCCTTTTGCCTGCAGAGCTGCACGTGTGCATGGATTACTGGATGTCTTACATGGCGTAGTGGCTTGTCACGATCAACTGAACACAGAACTGGACAAACACACGAAATCTACCTCAAGGAAACCGAAGCCTTGTGGCTTTTTAAGCCGTGCGCATCATGTACCTGAGGAGAGTGGTGGCAGCCTGGCTAGAAATGGCGTTCTGCCCCTGCTCGCCTCCTCAGCCTATGTCACTAGCAACCACTTGGTATGTAACGTAGGCTCTGATAGAGCAGCTAGTGATACATTGCTGAGTGGGAGACACTTGGGGGCAGGAACCCCGTTACAGCCCGTGCCTGTGTCATAGGAGGTGGCTCGTCAGTTGCTTTGTGTAAACGTTCAATGTTGCTGGAGAAGACAAAGAACGGAGGAGGTGAAAGAAAGGAGAAAGAGAAGGACTGAGACAAATAAGATTTCAGAAGGGACCCTTGATATAACCACAACGGTGTGTGTGTGTGTGTGTGTGTGTGTGTGTGTGTGTGTGTGAGAGAGAGAGAGAGAGAGAGAGAGAGAGAGAGAGAGAGGGAATGAAAGAGAGCAAGAGCGCTTGTGTATGTGTGTGTGTGTGTGTGTGTGTGGGAGTGTGGACAGAAGACTTAAAGTGGAAGGTCAAGTCAACTTATGACCATAGTTCTAAGGCATGTGAGGGCTAGAACCCAGCCTGAGGTTTGTTGGTACCAGGGACCCGTACTTGCCACTGCAGAGGCAAGTTTTGCAAGCTTGCTCTAAGGGCATAGTTTGGCCAGAGGAAGATCAGGGCAATGTAGAAGCAAAACAGGACAGCAGGTTGGATGTGGTGTGTATGTGTGGGAGGCATGCTTACGGATAGGCACATATGGATGTGGGGGTCACATCCTTTTCTGCCCTGCTTCCTGAGGTGGGGCTTTCATTGAACCTGGCCTGTGAACTCTTAGGATGCCCTTGTCTCTGCATCCGGCACAGGGATTCCAGGCTCACGCCGCCTCGCAAGCCTTTCCCACGGTGCAGAGGATTGGAACTCAGGTTCTCGGGCTTGCATAGCAAGTGGTTTCCCAAAAGAGCCGTCTTCCCATCCCCCGGGTTTGATATTAAACGTGGCTTGAGCCAACCTTTGTCTGTCGATGTGCCCAGAACGCTGGCTCTTGTCAGCTGACTCTCCGCGACGTGTCCGTGTTACCCAAACAAAGTGAAAAATAGGCAGGGATATTTTCTGATGCAAAAGACATTCTAAGGTTTCTATGACTGTGACTGTAATTTTTCCTTTAGGAACAAGATTAAATTTATTACGAAATCTTGGATTAATATTAAAGGGAAGACTTGGTGCAACCTTTGGGATAGCAGCACACCAAAGTCTATCTAATCTGTCTCTTAGCTACTGTGGCAGGCTTCTCACTAGGGTGTGACGATGTCACCTGGTGGAGGGACATCATCAGTACTGACCTCCAAAGTAACTAGGGTGAGAATGTATTTGTAAGAGTTGATATTCAGGTGCCAGGCACAGGCCATGGAAAGCTACAGGCCTTCAGAGCGAGGCCTCGATTCTGCCTCAAGTGCTGGGGAGCCCCAGTCAGGGAAAGAGAAGGAATACTCCCAACAGATCAAAACCCAGAATCTCTTAAAATGGAAATGAACATTTAAAAAAGGCCTTTCTCAAGGGAGAAGTATGCAGTAAATCAGAGCTTTTGAAAGACAACTGGGGCTTGTGCTGGTTTTCGAATAACTCACCATTTAATAAATGTTCTATTTTTGCCCCCTTAGGGAAATATACAACTCCACTTAAAGCCTGTGGGCCAAAATAACTTATACCACCCCAGCTCATTTTCATAAGTTTTGTGATCGTGACAAGTGATCTGGAAGCTTCCTTTTTTGAGGTTGCATGAGGAGATGGGTCATTTAATAAGAGAAATGGGTTCCTTGCACACCTGTCTGTGATGGTGAAGCGTTAGCTGGCTGTTGTTATAGCTGCTGTCGTTCAGAGGGTGTCTCATTATGTAGGCCAGGCTGGCCTGGCTCTCCTGAGCCTCTAGCCTCGGTCTCCCAAATGTTGGGATTCACACGGCACAAAACCCAGCCGGAGAATGTAATTTCCAGCAGCCATTCTTCGATTTCCTTTGACGGAACTTTATAGAAACCATGCAAAGTGTAATATGTTCACTGTGTGTGTGTGTGTTCTGATATGTGTCTATGTGTGTACATAGAGCATGGAAGCTGGAGACTGTGTGTCATGACTCCTCCTCCTCCATGTTGGTAGAAAGTATTCCATGTATATTTGAGTTGATGGGTATTTCCCACATTCTAATCCCCATGGCTTTGGGGACACCATATGTCAACATTGTATTTTCTTTGCTGTCAGTGACATCTCGCTTTCTTTGTCATTCCTCTGGTGCACAGTAGACCTAGGAAAACAATAGGCAGGTGCTCAAACTATTAAAAGTGGTACAGGCTCATGCTCCAGCACCATCCCTTTCTGCTGGGTCTTGACAAACGTCCCCATGGCATCCAGATAGGATTCCACCTCACTCAGCTTCGAGGGCTGACAGGATGCAGGGTCCGAGGGCCAGTTCAAACACTACGTGGAATTTAGGGTTGCATGTTTTCTTTGAGTACAGGCCAGCCAAGACCATGGCCTCACATATTTCTTCTGCTGGTGTGGAATAGTGCCATTGAAAGATGATTCATGAGAAGAAATTGCCAAGTTTTTGCCTGGAACTGAATGGAAAAATTTTTTTCATTGGATTAAAAAAAAGAAAAGAAAAGAAAAGAAAAAAAAGATCCCAGACATGCACATAGAAGACACAGAGAATGAAGTTTCTATTTTTAGCTTGGGAATCTACATTCATTCCTCCTCTCACTTGGCTGGCACACGGTAAGGCTCCAGCCACCAAGTGCTCCTGCTTCTAGGGGTTTGACTATGCATTAGAGTCTGGTGCACCACTATAGTTAATACTCGCTTTGTGCTCTTCAGTTTATAACTGGCTTTTCCTGCATGTTTTAACCCCTTACTCACCATGAAGGGACATGCCAACATTAACGGATGAGAAAACAATACCCTTTTGCAAGAGGCACACGGGCAATGTACACACTAGCCACTTAACTCAAGCCCTCCAGGCAGTGCTACAGGTGGTTGCCTTCCCACAGCCTTCCTCCGACACCAGCTGGCTATCCTATAATTCCATGCTGATGCCAATGATGCTGATGCTGATGCCAACTCCCATCTCACAGGTTCAGCAGCCACATCCCAAATGGCACTTTTGTCTGACATGATGATGATTTTGGGAACTCTCCCAACTCTCAGCAATTCAGTGTCACTAGAGTGAGTCATGAAACCCAAGAAAGAGCTATTTCTAGTGTTCTTCCTTATTTATTTATTTATTTATTTATTTATTTATGTGCATGTGTGTGTATGATGTGGGTGGGCATATGTATGTCATGGCACACATGTGGAGGTTAGTACTCTTCTTCCACTATGTGGCTCCTGGGGATTGAACTTGGGTCTTCAGGCACAGTTGCAAGTACCTTTTTACCCACTGAGCTATCTCTCTCACCCTCTTGCTGTTATTACTGAATTATGAAGCATGCAAATTAATAGCCAGATGAAGCGTTTCCCAGAGCGAAGTCTTGGGGACTGGAAGCTTTGGTGTTAAGCTCTTCATGGGACCCATGAATGTTTTGCAGCACAAGGATGCATGCCACGGCCAGAAACCTGCCTGAGCCTCCATAGTTGGGGAGTTTGTATTTAGATTTCATTATGTAGGCATGAATGATTTAATTATAGGTTATTAGAATTGAATTCAACCTCCTGTCCCTCTCCCATCTCGGGACACTGAGAGGTGGGACTGAAATCCCAAACTTCTAATCCTCTGGTTGTTTTTTTGGGGGGTGGGGGTGGGGGAGTGGGGGTGGGCAGGTTACCCCATGCTGTCTGAGAGCAGCTCTGTATAATGAGTCACTTCATTAGCATATGCTCGGCTATGGTAGGAAGGGGCTTGTTATGAACAACAAAAGACATTAGACATGTGTCACTCTGAAAGATCCAAGAGTTTTTGAAGCTCTGTTCTGGGAACTGGGGATAGAGAACAGAAATATTCTTTGTTTTATTACAATGCCCTGTGGTAGGTAGACTGTAAGCACAGACAACGCCTTTCTCCTTCGTCAATACAAGCTGCTCTGTCAAGAGGTGCATGTCTCTGTCATCTCTTAAATAGAACTTTTTTTTTTAAACCAATAGTAACATTCCCAACGTCTATGTCCAAATCTTAAGAGAGATGAATGCATCCAAGTGTTTAGGGTGGTTCAAGTCAGGTGACTGGATGACCAGGAGGGACATTCAGCAAGGCAGTGGAGGTAGAGAAGCCATCTTGGATGTTCCAGATGCTGAGACAAGTGCCCATTGGAGATGGCTGTGCCCTTGTAGCAGAAGAGCCTTCCTGCTGAGTGAAGTATTTCATGGGATCATGACAAAAAAAAAAAAAATAAGCTGTCATAGTTCAGAACAGTTTGTTTCATGCTGCAGACAGCTCTCGGAGAAGGTCGACTTTGGGTGACAAAACCTCGCAAAATAATCTCAGACACATCTCAGTTATGCAGAATTGTAACATACAGAAGAATGTTAAAGTCAGATTCAATATTTAAGAAAACAAATCGAGAGACACATCTCCTGTATTAAAAACTACTATACTGGACCCAACTCACTTGGGCAGTGGTTGTTAGTATTCTCCTTCAGTCTGCATACTTGTGATGTCATTGCCTCCCGGCCCCTGGGGCACGGCCCTGCCCAGGGCCATATAAAAGACAAACCCTCCAATGGCCTCTCTCTCTAACCTCTCACTTCTCTCTCTCTCTCTCTCTCTCCCTCCCTCCCTCTCTCTCTCTCTCTCCCTCCCTCTCTCTCTCCCTCTCTCTCTCTCTCTCTCCCTCTCTCTCCTTCTCTCTCTCTCTCTCCCTCTCTCTCCCTCTCTCCCTCCCTCTCTCTCTCTCTCTCTCCCTCTCTCTCCTTCTCTCTCTCCCTCTCTCTCTCTCTCTCTCTGTCTAGGGTACCCCTCCCCCATTTTCCTTCTCTCCTCATGCTCATTTAATACACCCCATATTATCTCATTTTCTTATTCTCATAAGAATATCTCAATTTCTTATTCTATCAATATCTTATTCTTAACAAATATGAAAGTGGCTCCCCGGCATTTCTTCTGTATCGTAGTCTTCTGAGCCCTCTGCTTTGCTCATTCTTTGAGTCTAACACAGAGAGATGGCTTAATGGTTAAGAGCATGTACTTCTACCCCTGATCACCTATGCTTTGTTTGCTTCCTAACACTCATATTAGGTAGCTCACAATTGTCTGTAACACTGACACTTTTGTTCTATTGTGTACTAACACACACACACACACACACACACACACACACACACACAGAGTTGTTTTTTTTTATTTGTTTTTTGTTTTTCGAGATAGGGTCTCTCTGTGTAGCCTAGGCTGTCCTGGACTTACTTTGTAGACCAGGCTGGCCTTGAACTCACAGTGATCTGCCTACCTCTGCCTCTGCCTCCCAGAGTGCTGGGATTACAGGTGTATGCCACCATGCCTGGCTCACACACATCATTTATAAAAGAAAAGATCATCTTCCTAAACATTTAGGTAAGGATTTCCTTATGAAAGAAGATCTTGGGTCTAATTATAACATCATTTTCAGTGCCTATGTTATTTAGGAATTTGTACCCAGAGATCCAATGATATAATAGTATTTATCAAAAAAATTTAAGTCAAAAAATTTTAAAGGGAGAAATTTACACTCTTAACAAACTCAAGAGGTGAGAGCTTGATTGACAGGGCAGGTCAGTAGCTGCAGTTACCCAAGGATCCAGCCCTTTGCTTGTTTCCATGTCTCAGAAGATGGGAAAAATCCACAGAGGAGCTCTAGTACAGTATTTTCCATCAAGTCTGGAAGTACTTCCACTTTCCACTGAGAACCCAGCTGTGTAGTCACACCTGGAAGCCACCAAGTGTGTGCCCCAGGTCATTTTATTATTGTAGATGCTATATACTCAGCTCCTGTAAATTACTAAAGGAAAAGAAAGACATGGCTTGGTAGACAATTAAAAATATGTGTCACAGATGTGTTGCAGTTTTCTGAATCAAAGGCAACTTAGGAGAATTGTCCTTGCAAAATACAATTGACCAAGAGCAGTGACACTGACATTGTAACAATTAGGTCAGCTAGCCTCAACTTGAGCAGCAATCTTGTATGGTGTACAGAAGTCTGGAACTTTTGGTTTAGAAGCCCATGAAGTCATTAATCATACTTCTGAGACCTCCTCTTCTCCTGGTGTCTGTCTTCCACTGGGAACCAAGACTAAAGGTGGCAACAAAAATCCCAAAGGGATGCATTGTAATTGGCTCACAGCCCCTTACCTCTCACCTGCTAGTGACTTTGAAATGACTCCTTGCGTAAGCATAGAGAGCGGTTTCCTCATATCCTTCTCCCAACAGCCCCATCTCACCCATGCATTTTCAGCAGTGTTAACTTGTGAGGGAAAACTCACACCTCCTCTTGTTACTTTGTGTTACTCATGAATTGACACACATCAAATGGACGCGTTGGATTCAGTGGCATACATTTAAATGTTTAAATATAAGGCGCGTTCAAGGGATGCCATGTCACTTAGCAGACAGTGCTAACATCAGTTTTTGAAATGCTCCCCGTCTCCACAGTGCAGCCAAAGCTTTATTTATCACCACATTTGCATGTGGTGATGGATTCTTGAGCCAGCCAAACTCATCTAAAAGCAAACTCATTTAATGCAAAATAGCTTTAAATGTGATGCTTTAAAATGGACCACCCTGTTTAAATGATCTTCAGGATGTAATTAGAAGAAACTTGAGTTTCCTGGATGAGAGAGGGAGAGAGGAGAGAGAGAGAGAGAGAGAGAGAGAGAGAGAGAGAGAGAGAGAGAGAGAGAGAGAGAGAGAACTAAATCCCTCACCCCCCCCCCCGAATAATTTTTCAACCACTTTCCAGGAAAGCCACTGATCAAGAAATCAAGAAATGATTTACTTTTAATGCAACTTTCCCAATAACAGTTGAACAGGAGGAGGCTTAGAAATGATGCACCATATTCTAACAGACAAGGAGAATGTCTAACGAGCCAGAGTGTTTATAACTTCCAGTGTCTCTTGTTTCTTTGGCCAACAGACAGAAAGAAAGCACAGAAAGACAGAAGAAAGGAGAGGGAGAGAGAGAGGGATACATATACATATACTTATATGTATATGTACATATATTTGTACATATATATATATATATATATATATATATATATATGGAGAGAGAGAGAGAAAGAGAGAGAGAGAGAGAGAGAGAGAGAGAGAGGCAGCAGAAGCAGCAGCAGTAGACTTGTGCAATGGTCTGTGTACCCATTTGCCTTAGGAACATCTTGCTGTCCTGTGAATGAACTAAGATTCTGTCACCCTGACTCACCTTCTATTTCAACCAAAGTGAATGGTGGTGATGTTATTTGGGAGTACATATGATCACTGTCCAAATAGAACCTGGTAGCTTTAGATGGTTGTCACATATCCTGTCACTGACACAATGAAGAACTTCTGGTCAGACAGAGCTCTCTCAGCCCGAACCTAATACAACCACACTTGGTGTCAGCTCTTAAAAATAAAAGCCTGCTAAACTTTCAGGACATGCCTGCACATTTTTGGGTACCGCCAAGTTTTCAAGATTTGAGCCAGTTCAGCGGTACCATCAGCAGACCAGCGTCTCCTAGGCAATGAAAGTAGTTACCATGGAAACCCCAGGGCTGCACCCATCAACAGCTTTAGAATTTTGACAGTTCAGAAAGTGACTATTTAAGAATTTCAATTGGAGCAGAAATATACACATTGAGACGAACAAAATGTTTTAAAAGTCTATAGGAAATTAGTTAGATATATGTTTTTCTTTTTAATCAGAAGGTAGCTCCTTAAATATATTCTGTATGTGGAAATGGACAGTGTGAAAAGCACTCAGTAAAGAGAAAAGATGCTAAATTTCTTTTATCCCCTTTCCTTCCCTGGGAAGGAAGTAGGCACTGAGAATAACTAAGTTGCGAAAATGATCAGCAGATTTTTAACAGGGTAGCCACAATGTGCCCTGCTCGTTAAGTCAGAGCTGGTGCGTTTTACTAAGGTTTCATTCTTTTTAGAATCTCGTATTTGCTTCATCTGCATAGTTGTGCAGTTCCGGAAGAACAGTGCTTCTTGCAACTCTCCTTGGGAGTTCCAGCTCTTCTGTCCTTTCCATAGTAATGGAGATGCCTGAGAATGGGAGACAAGCTCTAGACCATGGGTTCAAATCTGTATCAGATCTTAGGCATTCTGTGCCCAGGGTCACTCCAGAAACCAGGCAGCAGCTGCTTAAGAGAAGACAGTGACAGTGGCAAATCCTTCAAACGTAAACCTAGGGCCCTATTAAGAGGGCACAGGAGGGTTGAGATGATGGCTCACTGGGTACAAATGTTTGATGCGCAAGCAGAAGAACACGAGTTCAAATCTCTAGCAGGCAGCCACATAAAAAGCTGGGCATGACTATGTACAAGTACATACCCCAATGCGATGTCAGGTTGAGACAGGAAGATTGCTGAATCTTACTGTCCACCAGCCTACCTCCAGGTTCAGTGAGAGATCCTGCTCCAGGGAAATAAAGAAAGCGGGCATCTGGACACCAGATGATCTCCTCTAGACTCCGTGTGCTCGCATAGCCTCTTGCACACACATGCACACACACACCACTGTGATGGCTAGTTTTACATCAACTTGACATGGCTAAAGTCTTCTGAGAAGAGGGAGCCTCAATGAAGAAAATGCCTTTATAAGATCAGGCTGCAGGCTAGCCTGCGGGGCTTTTCTTAATTAGTGATGGATGAACGGGGGGGGGGGGGGGGGAGGTGGGAGGGGGGGCTAGCCTATTGTGCATGCCCTGAATTCTACAAAAAAGCAGCCTGAGCAAGCCAGTAGGCAGCACCCCCTCCATGGCCTCTGCATCAACTGCCTCCAGGTTCCTTCCCGGTTTGAGTTTCTTTCTGATTCCCTTGGACGATGAACAGAGATATGGAAGTGCCCCAACCTCATAGAGTGCTGGGATATATGCTTGTGTGTAGCCATGCCCAACTCTTTATGTGGGTGGATGCTACAAATTTGAACTCGGGTTCTCATGATTGCACATCAAATATCCATACCAAGTGAGCCATCTCTCCAAGCCTTCTTTAAAGAAACTCTTTTCTTTTCAAGTTGTTTATTTATTTTTGTCAGCTTGATACATTCTAGGGTTATCCGGGAGAGGGAACCTCAATTAGGAAAATGCCTCCATCAGATTGGCCTGTAGGCAAGCCTGTGGGGCATATTTTCCGATTAATAATCGATGGGAGTGGGCTTAGCCCATTGTGAGCAGTGCCACCCCGGGCATGTGGTCCTGGCTTGTAGAAAAGAGCAAACTGAATGAGCCATGAGGAGCAAGGCGGTAGACAGCAATCCTCTGTGGTTTCTACTTTCATTCCTGCCTCCAGGTTTCTGCTTTAAGTTCCTGCCCTGACTTCCTCTAATGGTAGAGTACAACCAGTGAGTAAGCTGAAATAAGTCCTTTCCTCCTCAACTTGCTTTTGGTCATGGCATTTATCACAGCAATAGAAAGCACACTAGAACACCCCCCTACACACACACACACACACACCCACACACACCCACACACATGTACATACACACATGTACATGCAGGAGCATGTGCATACTCGCACACACACCCCCACAAACAAGTAATAAACCTATGAAGCTATGGCAGGTGTAACAACAATAGAAATTAGAACCAGTGACTGTGATAGTGATATTACTGATTTCATTGGCTGACACTAATATTAACTAATAGTATAAAACCGTAAAATCCCAACAATTTAGTGGAATGGCCTTAACCGCCTTTATTTAAGGTCTATAAAATGAGCATAAGAATAGCTGAATAACATGGGGTTTGTTGTTTTTAGAGATAGAAAAAAGCTGAAGAGAGCAGAAATAGGAAGCTGGGAGCAGATTCTTCTCTCCAAGTTCCTTTCCTTACAAGGCTGGCACAGAAGTAAAGAGAGGCAGAGCAGTGACATCAGACCATCTCAGGCACCATTTAAGGACAAGGTAGAATGAACTTCCTTACCATGGCCTTTGAACCTGGCCTGTGGAGAAATCTGACTGTCAATAAATACTCAATTCTCAGAATGTTAAATAAAGTTAGGTTAGCTGAGGTTTGAATTTTTGCATGAGGGACTCCATTTTGATTTTTAGTCTGGTTAGGAGGAGGCCGGTGCCAAAGCACAGACCAAAATAATGTCTTCCTGTGTTTTCATATTTAGCCATATAGATATGAAATTCACCACCAAGAATGACAGAATTAATTATTCTGCTTGACCTTCTCCACCTATGTCCTGAAGACTGGTCCCACGGACAGCCTCATCCGGCCATGCATCCCCCCTCCCCTTCTCTGGCTGTTTTGGCAATGGAAACAGAAAGAGAGAGCAGGATCGGAGGGGGAGACTGGATTTCTCATTCTTTCAGCCCATGGTCAGTGTCACCCCCTTCTTAGCTCCAGTACCAGGTTAGGGCTGGGTCATTTTGGCATCTCTCACGATTTCTAGAACCTATCATGACCAAATTCCTGGCCTGGTAGATTTCAGGTGCCCTGTTGTGTTGTTTAGTCAAAGTGGAGTGAGGGAAATGAGAAAAAGGAATCGGGAAGTCTTAAAATCTGCTGGCAAGGCTCATCCCTCGCTTTGAGACAGGTTCTTACTGTACAGCCAGGCTGTTCTTGAGCTTGCAGAAACCCTCCTGCCTCATCCTCATGAATTCTGTCATTTATTTTCATTAGATTTTTACCTCCTGAAAGAGGTGGAAGAAAGAATCACTTGTAAGGTCTGATACATTCAGAATTTATTATTCCATGTGAATGACTCCTTTTGTTCACAACACCAGAGAAATAACGCACAACCACTAAGAACCAACCACTGTTGTGGACACTGAAATAAAAAACTAGAACAAACAGAGAACCAAAGTAAACAACAAACAAAATTCCTGGCCTGGAAGGAGCACGAAAGCAAAGAGGCATTGCATTGGAGACTGGAACAAATAATTGAAGTTAAACCTTGCCAATTAAAACAAAATCAAATCAAATTATAACACCTCTTCTCATCACACACACACACAC